>NC_060126.1:111200412-113600412 GCF_021461395.2 Schistocerca americana | reverse complement strand
TACTGCAACTGTGACAGATTTGTGATAAACTCTTCACTATCAAAAGGACTGTACAGAAAATGCTTTATTCATCTCAGAGCTACAAGACATAGGGAGGAGGCAGACGTCACACGTTACGGCAGTCTTGAGACAATGAGTTCCTCGTACTGGCTTGGCACTTTGAATTCCATCGAGGCTGCCTGAAATCTTGATAGGCGGAATCGTGTGGTTGGGTGATGGCGATCGACGTGATGCCAACCACGTGCGGCAGGAAAAAATGCACGGACGCGTTCGGCGACACGTAGCCAGGCGCACGCAGCCGGGCTCGTACGTGGCTGGCACCGGCAGAACACGCGGCCTCCAGCCGCTCGTAAAGACGCCGGTTCGCGGCCAAAGCCCCGCCCCGCCGCAGCAAGCAAGCAATTACCGCAGAACCTATTGTTCTCCCGGCTGCAGCCGACGCACACGCCTGCCGCTGCAGTAGGAGCGGGCCGGTCTGCCACCAGCCATTCAGAAGACGAGCAGTACACAGCTGACTGTCGTAGCGCAATTACAACCGTGATTAATCCTGTTAGAAGAAGCGACATCTCGGCATTGCGCGCAGTCGTGTCGTCCAGGAGATACGAGACACAGCCAGACATGGAAGAGCGTCGAGCTGCCTACCGACAAGGTGCTAGGCTCCGATAGAGGACGCTCAAAGGGAAACCTGTACTCTGCTTCAGTCTTACGTGACGCAAATAATTCCCAAGTGGGCATCGATTCACGAAACGCGGATATAAACAGACGCACTGCTCCACACAGTATTGGCAAGTAAGTACCTCGGGACATCGTGAACG
The DNA here is from genome assembly GCF_021461395.2 of Schistocerca americana. Classification (NCBI taxonomy): domain Eukaryota; kingdom Metazoa; phylum Arthropoda; class Insecta; order Orthoptera; family Acrididae; genus Schistocerca; species Schistocerca americana. The sequence goes on along the minus strand of NC_060126.1, from coordinate 113,599,597 downwards.
GGTTTATAGTCGCCACCGAGGAGAGTCAAACTTCCCATTCTACAAGTGATCGTAGTTATCATTCGCTGGATTCGGGACTACACCAAAGTTAAACAGACATCAGTGCAAGTGAATACTGAACAACAGCCACTCACTATCTTCATACTACAGGTATTATACGGTCTCTATTAATATACTATTTGTACCCACCCACGCTTTACTGTGGCTCAGTATGCTTACACAGAAAAGAGAGAAAAGAAAGCACACGTTTCTATTATGGCAATTTAATATACCCCCAATATCCCCCGCTTCCCTGTCTGTCCATCACTCCTTCCCATTTCTAGTCCATCTCCTCCCCCTTCTTGTCTCTGTTCATCACCTAATACCCCCTCTGTCTTCTATTCTCCCTCTCTCCATCTCCTCCTGTCCCCTCCTCCCCTCTTTCAGTCGATCTCCTCCCTCCTCTCTGTCCATATTATCCTCTTCCCCCCCTCTCTGTCTCTCAGTCCTCCACCAGCAGCCCCTTCCTCCGTCCATCTTCTCCTCCCTTCCCTCGCTCTCCGTCTCCTCCTGCCCCCTCTCCTTGTCCATCTCCCCTAACCCAATCTTTTTGAACTTAAGCCTTGTTTATTTTTATTGCAAATTCATATTCTGTAGTAGTATTGTAGTTATAAACGAATTAGCCGTAAATACAACTTTCCTTTTGTTAACAACGTTCACTCTTCTATGTTTTAGATAAATATGTATGTACATTAAAAAGTATATATACTGTTTCTGTCCAAACTTCTATAACAAGAACTTGTTAAAATCTCAAATAAATCCGAAAGATACATTTTGAGATTTTTGCTAACAATTTTTTTCCTTCACACACACACACACACACACACACACACACACACACACACACACACACACAAGTACCTAATGTGTGCCCATATTAGAATTTAACGTTTTGTCAAAATTCCAAAGCACCTGGTCAAGAACTACCGTAGAAAACGATTTTGAACCAACGAGTATTTACGTTTTTATTTAGGTAGATTATTGTAAATTCCTCATAATCTGTGTTGTCAACAATCTGCCACAAGTGTTGCCTTACCCTATTTGGTCCTGTGACAGAACTATGTAGCTGCTATGCGCAAGTAAACCAACTACTTGAGACCAAGAGCATTCGGTGAATACAACATATCGTATGCTACAAGCATGACGTTATCTGCAAAGATGTAAATTCGTGCAGTTTGGAAAAAGACTGAGAGTTTAGTGGATATGCTAAAGAAGATTAGAATTAACTGGAAGGAAAGGAGTGTGGTAAGCAATTTATATGACACACGGATAGTGGGGTCAGTGAAGTGAAGTGGAAGGAAGACAAGGATTTCTGGTCAGATGTGTATCGGGTAATATCAACAGCAGCAGAAAATGGTATAACAGGTGTAGGATTCGTTATGAATAGCAAGTTAGGGCAGAGGGTGTGTTACTGTGAACAGTTTAGTGACCGGGTTGTTCTAATCAGAATCGACAGCAGACCAACACCGACAACGATAGTTCAGGTATACATGCCGACGTCGCAAGCTGAAGATGAACAGATAGAGAAAGTGTATGAGGATATTGAAAGCGTAATGCAGTATGTAAAGGGGGACGAAAATCTAATAGTCATGGGCGACTGGAATGCAGTTGTAGGGGACGGAGTAGAAGAAAAGGTTGCAGGAGAATATGGGCTTGGGACAAGGAATGAAAGAGAAGAAAGACTAATTGAGTTCTGTAACAAGTTTCAGCTAGTAATAGCGAATACCCTGTTCAAGAATCACAAGAGGAGGAGGTATACTTGGAAAAGGCCGGGAGATACGGGAAGATTTCAATTAGATTACATCATGGTCAGACAGAGATTCCGAAATCAGATACTGGATTGTAAGGCGTACCCAGGAGCAGATATAGACTCAGATCACAATATAGTAGTGATGAAGAGTAGGCTGAAGTTCAAGACAGTCAGGAAGAATCAATACGCAAAGAAGTGGGATACGGAAGTACTAAGGAATGACGAGATACGTTTGAAGTTCTCTAACGCTATAGATACAGCAATAAGGAATAGCGCAGTAGGTAGTACAGTTGAAGAGGAATGGACATCTCTAAAAAGGCCCATCACAGAAGTTGGGAAGGAAAACATAGGTACAAAGAAGGTAGCTGCTAAGAAACCATGGGTAACAGAAGAAATACTTCAGTTGATTGATGAAAGGAGGAAGTACAAACATGTTCCGGGAAAATCAGGAATACAGAAATACAAGTCGCGGAGGAATGAAATAAATAGGAAGTGCAGGGAAGCTAAGACGAAATGGCTGCAGGAAAAATGTGAAGACATCGAAAAAGATATGATTGTCGGAAGGACAGACTCAGCATACAGGAAAGTCAAAACAACTTTTGGTGACATTAAAAGCAACGGTGGTAACATTAAGAGTGCAACGGGAATTCCACTGTTAAATGCAGAGGAGAGAGCAGATAGGTGGATAGAATACATTGAAAGCCTCTATGAGGGTGAAGATTTGTCTGATGTGATAGAAGAAGAAACAGGAGTCGATTTAGAAGAGATAGGGGATCCAGTATTAGAATCGGTATTTAAAAGAGCTTTGGAGTACTTACGGTCAAATAAGGCAGAAGGAATAGATAACATTCCATCAGAATTTCTAAAGTCATTGGGGGAAGTGGCAACAAAACGACTATTCACGTTGGTGTGTAAAATATATGAGTCTGGCGACATACCATCTGACTTTCGGAAAAGCATCATCCACACAATTCCGAAGACGGCAAGAGCTGACAAGTGCGAGAATTATCGCACAATCAGCGTAACAGCTCATGCATCGAAGCTGCTTACTAGAATAATATACAGAAGAATGGAAAAGAAAATTGAGAATGCGCTAGGTGACGATCAGTTTGGCTTTAGGAAAAGTAAAGAGACGAGAGAGGCAATTCTGACGTTACGGCTAATAATGGAAGCAAGGCTAAAGAAAAATCAATGCACTTTCATAAGATTTGTCGACCTGGAAAAAGCGTTCGACAATATAAAATGGTGCAAGCTGTTCGAGATTCTGAAAAAAGTAGGGGTAAGCCATAGGGAGAGACGGGTCATATACAATATGTACAACAACCAGGAGGGAATAATAAGAGTGGACGATCAAGAACGAAGTGCTCGTATTAAGAAGGGTGTAAGACAAGGCTGTAGCCTTTCGCCCCTACTTTTCAATCTGTACATCGAGGAAGCAATGATGGAAATGAAAGAAAGGTTCAGGAGTGGAATTAAAATACAAGGTGAAAGGATATCAATGATACGATTCGCTGATGACATTGCTATCCTGAGTGAAAGTGAAGAAGAATTAAATGATCTGCTGAACGGAATGAACAGTCTAATGAGTACACAGTATGGTTTGAGAGTAAATTGGAGAAAGACGAAGGTAATGAGAAGTAGTAGAAATGAGAACAGCGAGAAACTTAACTTCAGGATTAATGGTTACGAAGTCAATGAAGTTAAGGAATTCTGCTACCTAGGCAGTAAAATAACCAATGACGGACGGAGCAAGGAGGACATCAAAAGCAGACTCGCTATGGCAAAAAAGGCATTTCTGGCCACGAGAAGTCTACTAATATCAAATACCGGCCTTAATTTGAGGAAGAAATTTCTGAGGATGTACGTCTGGAGTACAGCATTGTTTGGTAGTGAAACATGGACTGTGGGAAAACCGGAACAGAAGAGAATCGAAGCATTTGAGATGTGGTGCTATAGACGAATGTTGAAAATTAGGTGGACTGATAAGGTAAGGAACGAAGAGGTTCTACGCAGAATCGGAGAGGAAAGGAATTTGTGGAAAACACGGATAAAGAGAAGGGACAGGATGATAGGACATCTGCTAAGACATGAGGGAATGACTTCCATGGTACTAGAGGGAGCTGTAGACAAAAACTGTAGAGGAAGACAGAGATTGGAATACGTCAAGCAAATAATTGAGGACGTAGGTTGCAAGTGCTACTCTGAGATGACGAGTTTAGCACAGGATAGTAATTCGTGGCGGGCCGCATCAAACCAGTCAGTAGACTGATGGAAAAAAAAAAACAAAAAAAACGGAGAGTGAATGTAAGATTAGGAGATGACAGAAGGAATAAAAACTGCAAGACGGGTAAGACAAGGCCGTTGCCTTTCACCTAGCCTGTCTGATATCTGTTTACATTACCGCCGGAACCTGATATCCATTAGCGAAGAATTCATCGGCGACCAGAGTTGTGTCCGCGTCAGGTGACAAGACGCTTTGGCGGCGTAAACCAGGAAGAAAGTGTGTTGTTAATGTGTTGGTGTACCCAAAGCTTTCCGATCGCTGCCGTTACTACATGCACACAGCTACTCTCTTGCTCTTTGTTATTTATCTCGTTTGCTATTGTGCTTTTGTTCGAATGCTGTCTACGATTCTTTGCTTTCACGTTTTGGATTACTCATAGTTTATTCTTCGAATTTGCGTGCGGTTTTTACCGTCGTTCAATCGGTCTGTTCGGCCACTTGTCGTTTTCTCAGGAACGACATAGCGGTACTCCATCACCTGGACAATACGTTATTAAAAAATCTGCTTCTAACAAAAAATGGTGCACCAATAGGACGCAGGACAATCAAATGTATAATGTTTAATGATGGCATGGCATTACCAATACCGAATGAAAAGCAGTTAACAGTATGTTATAAGAGCATAACACCGCCTTTGAGGAATATGGAATGAAGATACATGTGAGAAACAAAGAAAAGTGATTTTACAAGGGAAACACTGACTATAAAAGTGGAAATTTGTGATTTGTTAGCGAACATGTTGGTAAATTCAGGTACTAGGATGCAGAATAACCAGTAACATGACATGCAGTCAAGGAATAATACTAAGGATTTAAAAAACACGAGATTCTTGTCCAAGGTGCATCCTCCGGTCGCCGTGTCATCCTCTGCCTTGTAGCGTCATCCTCTGCCTTGTAGCGTCATGAGGATGCGCTGTGGAGGGGCATATGGTCAGCACACCACTTTCCCGGCCGTTTTGCAGACTTTCTAAATCGTGCAGCCGCTAGTGCTCGGTCAAGCAGGTCCTCAGTTGGCATCACAAGTCTGACTGCCCCCTTACCAGTCCTTCCCCCAAGGAAAACTCTTTGACAGCACCGGGAATCGAACCCGTGTCCTCCACTTGGCAGCCATCTATGCTGTCCACTCACCTAGAAGCGGTCTAAAATTAAGGATACCTATTAAAAAGGAAATGTTTTACAGAAGTACTATTTTTGCAGAACATTAAGTAAACAACTAAGGAAAAGGTAGTGAAGTGTTTGGTATGGAAACTGCAGCTGGTGTTCGAAGAACCCTTGTAGAGTGGAATGTATCAATAATTTTAGTAACGTTGGTGTAAGAAATTACTCATCGCTCTAAACACACGATACTTGTGACGAAAGAAGATTTGGTTAACCGAAAAAACCTTCAGGGCCAGAAAAGTGAACTGACAATCCGTTTCGTACACATAAGGGCGTCATAGACAAGATGATAACGAAGTCACGAATGTTGCTTAAATGTGTCAATGTGAATATTTGCCCTGATTAAGTTCCTTTAATTATACATCTACGTCAGCGGAACGAGATTTAATTGAGCGTTGAGCCGTGTCCTATTTGTTTTTAACGGGGCCAGTCACGGCCGATCACAGACTAACTTGACCGAATCTGGAACGACATCGGATGACATCTTTTGCTTCGCTGGCTTGAGGAAATACGCCGTTACCAGGCTGTTTCTTGGAGAACGGACAATCCGACTAATTAACTTACGTTAGCTTCAGTCACCACTGCATTAACTGAGTCATACGCCGGTCGCTATTTGGATGAACAGTCGGTAGCTGAAATCTAGTGAAAAAATGAAAGTTCTCTCGATATTAGTGTAACAAATATTTTCTTCATTCATTGAAATGTATTTGGCCGTTTAGAGTCTGGGAATTTTCTATATTTTGACAAGCGTTATGAACCGAAAAGCTGAGCTCATTAACGCTTATTATTTCTGGATACTGCTGCTAGAGGTTCTCCCGCCGGTTATGTGGGAATATCGTCGCGGGGAGAAACATTTTGGCTCAGATTTTCGGTTGTCACCACATACTCATCACAATTTGGGGCCGGCCGAAGTGGCCGTGCGGTTAAAGGCGCTGCAGTCTGGAACCGCAAGACCGCTACGGTCGCAGGTTCGAATCCTGCCTCGGGCGTGGATGTTTGTGATGTCCTTAGGTTAGTTAGGTTTAAGTAGTTCTAAGTTCTAGGGGACTAATGACCTCAGCAGTTGAGTCCCATAGTGCTCAGAGCCATTTGAGCCACAATTTGGGTTCAGCACATTCGAACGATTTTCAATGATTTTAAGTTCATGTCATTGAATCCAGATTTTATTTCAGTGTATTTAATTACGAACAACAATAAAAAATGAAGTCACAAAGTCTGGAGGTTCACCAAATACGGTGCGAGTGCGGACAATTTTATATCGAACGAACCGTGTATACTGTGAATCAGCGCAGAAAGGAGCATTAGATAGACCAAAAAAGTCTACTGTAGACGTGCATACTTCAGCAAACATTTATCGGATCATATATGAAGATAGTTCTGGCGTGGCTCAGACTAATGGTATGTGGGATAATGAATCAAAGACGCAACTGAATTAAAATTATGGACATCACTCGAAATAGAGAAACGTAGAGCATCTTGGGAGCCAGTGATAGCAAGGTTGAAACTACCAGTAACATTGTCGGTGGCTAGGGTATAAAAAAATGTCATGCGCAGCACGAGTTTCGTAACGACCAGCTGCATAGAATACAAAGTCAAGCTGCCAAATTCACATTGCTTCTACCTCGAGATTACCCCACAGCGGAACTCACTCAGGTATCCAGATACCATTAGGTTTATCTGATCGGCCACTGACTTCTACGAGGTATAGAATGTCACAGATGACGTCAGCAACCTGTACACCAAGCTGCAGCTCCCCAAAGCTACCAAGTGGCCACTCTTGCTGGAGGAATAGCATGTTCTTGTACTGTGCTGCACGGTGGCTAACAGGAAATGGAACTTCAGCTGGCTACCCTGCTAAGATGTAGATGTGCTCGCACCGTCTACCGCACCTAATCAGACCCACATATGTTATTCTGTACAGTATGGAACGCTGTCTACGGAAGGTGCATACTGAAGCAGTGCAGGGGTTCTATTGCCTGAAGAGGGTTGTGGATGTCCAACGTGCAATGCGCCGTGGAAGAGATCGCCATTTCCGTGTTCCAGAGAGAAGGACAAGGTCCAAATGAATAAAACAATGGCGTAAGATGGATTCTGTAACCGATGTGGAATATACTGAACTTTATACGGCAGATTGAACGCTGGGAAATAACCGAAGAACGAAGCCCTCAGCGATCTGCCCATCGCCTTTCCAGAAAATTAAAAATCCCGTGAACGTCTTTGCAGATAATTGTCAGACGGAAGTTAAAGTTCCATACTTGCAACCTGCAAGTGGCTCAATAGTTACGCTCGGGAGACACAGTGAGTAGGCGCAATTTCTGCACTGCTTTACTGGAAAGAATCGACGAAGGTGACGCATTTCTGACAAATCTTGTCATGTGTGATGAAGTAAATATTCATCTGAATGGGTCTATCAGTTAACAACACTTCCAATATTTCTCGGGCGCAAACATGCAGCGCATTCACAAAGAAGCTCAAGGTAGCCCGAAGATAGTAGTCTGGTGTGCTTTTGGACAGTCCATGGGAAATTTATTTCCTCTGTCTCAAGACAATAACATATTGCCAGTGAGTGTCAGTTACGGACGGTACGCAGCAATAACTGATAATTTGTTTATTCCAGCTGTAGGGACATTGCCGTCTACACACGGTATGGTTTCAGCAACAATGAGATTACACCCAGACGGCCCATAATTCAATCACTACGCTGAGAAGACACTTCCTACATCTATTACTCTTACGAATCGATCACTCCGACGGCCGTCGACTTCATCTAATCATTCAGCTACTGAATTTTTTCAGTGGAGTCATCTCGAAGTTGTTTTTACTTTTTTATTTTTTATTTATTTATTTTTTTTTTTTTTTTTTTCACGGTGGGTCCACGATTCTGATAAGTGGAAAGCGACCACCCGGTAAGAGAGAGAGGTCATTCCTCAAGAGACGATTCAGAGCATAATGAGGAACATAATCATGAATGCATCGCGAATGACGTAAAGCCTCGGTGTGATTCACTTTCTAGGAAATGGGGTTGCGTTTGGATGTTAAGTAGTGGCTGTGTATGTAGAACAGTTATCTAGAAGTTATACTGGTGTAAACGTTACGGCGTAAAGTAAAGCGCCGGCACGCTAGTCGGGAACGATAGAGAAGAGATGGCTGTGAGAAGACGTCAGTCAATCGCACGATGACTGACTCCTCTCCAGGACGACAACGCGACAACAGCGGCCCCTGTGTGAAGAGGACATAAGCGCCGCGACCGACTGGCGACGCCCAGTAGTAGCTTCAAGACTAGCGACTTGGATAGATGCGTCAAAGATCGTTACTCCGCTTGTACACACCATGTAGTAGACTTTGAATTGTTTATACTGAACAAGATTGGTTACTTCGTATGTCGCCCTTTGCTTGCGACACATATGTATACTTGCAAGTTAAGAATTGTCTCTCTTTCCTTTTGAAATAAAACTCATTAAGGGTGGTAGGACGTCAAACGTACCGACTTGGAGCAGGAGAGGCACCACAAGACATTTTAATTTTCACTGTGCATACTTTTACAAATAAATTCATAGAACTTTGTCAGCACGGCCAGGAAGGACTAGGCTTCACACTGACAGCAGTGGAAGCTCAAAAACATAACAAAATAAATTTTTTATATGTGAAATATTTTTTTCACTTACTATTTGCTGCATTTGTTGTTGTAAGTAAACTTATCTTCATAAGTAAGAGAGATTCTTTGATGAATTTTGCGCAGCATACAGAGCATACTTACGGGTGTATGACACTCTAGAATTTTCCCAATCTATTAGAAACTGTGGTAAAAATGGAGATAATTAACTATAAAATTTGAGGTTTTTAAGCATGAAGTTTAAAATGTAACTGCTCATTCAGTTTTTCAGAAATTAAATAAATTCTAGCGTTTCACACACTTTTAAGCATGGCTTGTATCTGTGCAAAATTCATCGAAGAATCTCTCTTATTTATGAAGAAAACTGTACCTATAGGAAAAAATACACCCAATATTACGTAAAAATAATGAAATTTCACACGTAAAGAAAATTATTTGTTATGTTTTTGAACTTCCACTGCTATTTGTGTGAATCTTTAATCCTTCCTGGTCATGCTGACAAAGTTTTATGAATTTATTTGTGAAACTATAGACAGTGGAATTTAAAATGTCCTGTGATCCCTCTCCTGCTCCTAGTCGGTCCGTTTGACGTGCTACTCCAGTTAATACGATTTGTTTGAATTGTTGGTCACTCGAACCGAGTACGTAGGATTCCTGGACTCCACATAGCTAACGGCAAGCACAGACACATAATATTTGACGACAAAGCTGGACGTAATAGTAAATATACATCGTATCTCATAATAACCAAATGAAAATATAGCACTACCCATGGACCAACCAGTGTGTGTTTCAGAACGAGACGTGGAAAGACACCCAAGAAGGAAAGATACTAACGACAGACTTACTGACTTCTGAAGGACAGCCTGGAGGGCTAAGCCTTCTCTGAGAATGGGGAGTAGAGGATTTCCCGCTAAGAAGATCAGTGCCCCACAGCCGTCGTTCCTACCGGAGATATTCCAAGGGATGTTTGGATGACAGCCCGTTGCATTTGAACCACCTGACGAGCCCGGATGCCCGATAACATTTTTTTAAGTTCAGTCTGTGCTTCGCAAAATACGGCACTATAGGAGAACCACAATTTTCCTCTGAATGTTTTAGTTATTCTCCAGTCATTCCGTGACATTTCCGATACACACAAGAAGCAGCGCACAGTTTCAGACAGAAAAGAATCTCAGTAAGAGGAGAAGAGTGGGAGATATGGCAACGCTTGCAGGCTGCGAGAGACGCCTCGGTATCCGACGGCGGTTATGAACCGACTCGCGTAGGCCACAGGGACGCTTGGCACGTCGCCCCACCGGCCGGGACAGCCTTGGGAGGCGGCCGCTGTCCGCTGAGCTCCCAGCACGCACGTGCAAACTGCTGCACCGGCCCAATCCGTGACATCTGCAGTCCCCTGGCACAGCGCTCATTGACGCTAATCGGAAGAGTGTGAATAACACAAACACACTGCTGTGTCACCCGAACAAGAGACAGTCAGGGCAAAAGCACCTCGGGAGCAAAGATGCGAGCTGGTGTCGGTGCCCTAGAGACTGCAACTTGGGCGAGATCAATCAGCGCCACGGGTGGCCCCGAGGATGTAGATATCGACTTCGCCTCGGCCAATTGCCAGCCGAGTACAATCCGCCAATTACTAGACGACAACGAACAGAAGCCTACTCGGAAGATACACTTGGGTTATAAAAAAGTGGAAATGAGCGTTTGGCGTCATTGGTCGGGAGGCCCCTTGCGGGGCAGGTCCGGCCGCCTTGGTGCAGGTCTTATTACATTCGACGCCACATTGGGCGACCTGCGAGCCGGATGGGGATGAAATGATGATGAAGACAACGCAACATCCGGTACCTGAGCGAAGAAAATCTCCAACCCAGTCGGGAATCTAACCCGGGCCCGTAGGACGACAATCCGTCTCGCTGACCACTCGGCTATCGGGACACTTGGGGTATAGATCAAGGTCCAGGTTTGACAGACAGGGAACGTCACATAGCGAACTCTGAGAAGTGAACAGACAGTAGTTATAATTTGCATTTGCTATGCGCTGTGAAGTTTACCTGAGACTACTTGCACTTAGCCATTCAGGGCCATCTTGGTGTCACATTTCAAGTAGTGGTGCAGACTTATTCATCAAAACACAAAGGTAAGTAGACCTTTTAACTCATTTGTGTGACTTTGTTATTGATTTGTTGGAATTTTCTAGAACCTTCGTTCTCCCATCCTGTTACCTGACCCTGGGCCACAGCTGTGTAATAGTGGCAGGGAGAAAAATTCTTAGCGGTGTACTACACCAAAAGCCATTTCATGAACTCACAAACTCGGCCTTCACAGCATTAGCGACAAGGCCTTTACAAAAGTGGCGACGAGGGTTTACGAAACACACACATCACTGTAACCAGTCACTTTCTACTTTCTCTGCATGTGTTGTTGATTTTACCTCCATCAGATTGGTTTGCCCCGACCTAAATTTTACGGTGTGCGCCGGAGCGTGCTGTGTTTAACACTGTTACTCATCCACCACCACCACCACCACCACCACCACCACCACCACCACCACCCCGTCCGCCCTCCCCACCTCTTCATTCATCAACTAATGTTGCGTTCGAAAGGTAGACTGCTGGTAAGTCCCCGCATCAGATGGAATCTCATTAAGTTTACCTTCCTTCATAGTCTTTCAGCGCAATTTACGTAGGAGGGAGCAATATCTTGAGTGGCTCCTCTGGGAAAGTAAGTGCTCTGAATTTTCACATTGAACGAAACATTGATGCACATCGTTTCCTCTTGTATCCTCTGCTACCGAACTCTGATGTCCATCGCTGTGATTGCTTCATACTTGCTAGATGAAGTTGTAACGAAACGCGTTAATCTTCTTTGGATCATTATTTCTTCTATCAGTCCTCCTGGTACGGATCCAAAGCTGGCGAGTAATATTGAAGCACTGTTCGAACGAGGGTTTTATAAGTGACAATGGTCGTAGATGGAACACAGTCTTTGAAGATTCTTCTAGTTAATCTCCGTCTGGCATCTACCTTTCTTCTGATTAGTCTTAAGTGGTCGTTCCACTTTAACTCGCTCCATTCCCACACTGCCAGATAATTAATTCATGTGACTGTGTCCATGATTGTGCGGCAATCGTTTAATCAGACAGCAAAAGATGTTTCCGACAATTTGTGCGCAATACGTTAGATTTTTTAATGTTGAGGATCGCCGCGCGGGGTAGCCGACCGGTCTTGGGCATCTTGTCACGGTCCGCGCGGCTTCCCTCGTCGGAGGTTCAAAGTCGTCCCTCGGGCGTGGGTGTGCGTCTCGTCCTTATCTTAAGTTAGTTTAAGTTAGATTAAGTAGTGTGTAAGCTTAGGGAACGATGACCTCAGCAGTTTGGTCCCATAAGACCTTACCACAGCCGGCCGGGGTGGCCAAGCGGTTCTAGGCGCTACAGTCTGAAACCGCGCGACCGCTACGGATCGGGCATGGGTGTGTGTGATGTCCTTACGGCAAAAAATAATGGCCTCCGTGTTTTGGGACCAAAAAGGCATCATTCTCAACGGAGTTCTGCCTCAAGAGGAGACCAACCAACACTGCCCAACTATATTGTGAGACAAAAATAAAAAACAAGCATCCCAAACAAATGGTTCAAATGGGTATAAACACTATGGGACTTAACATTTGAGGTCATCAGTCCCCTAGACTCAGAGCTACTTAAACCTAACTAACCTAAGGACAGCACACACATCCATGCCCGAGGCAGGATTCGAAACTGCGACCGTAGCAGCAGCGCGGTTCCGGACTGAAGCGCCTAGAACCGCTCGGCTCAGCGGCCGGTCATTGGAGAGCAGGATGGAGGTCTGTTGTGGTTTCTGTTGAAAGCTGGTTCTGTCTCTGTGCCAGAAATGGCCGTGTGGGTTAGGAGGATATGAGGAGGACAGATGAGGGCCTGCAACCAGACTGTCTGCGTTCTAAACACACTGAACCTACACCTGGAGTTGTGGTCTGGGGTGTTATTTCGTATGATACCAGGGGCACTCTTGTGGTCACCCCACGCATCCTGACTGCAAATTCGTTCGTCATTCTGATGAGTCGACGTACTGTGCTGCCATTCACAAACAGCACTCCAAGCTGTGTTTTCCTACAAGATAACGCTGGGCCACATACCGCTGATGTAACTCAACATGATCTAAAGAGTGTCGACATGTTGCCTGGATGCGCTCTATCATCAGAATACAGCATTAACCGTCCCTGTATTAACGTACAATGCATCAACTCTATCCCACGAACTGACGACATCCAGCACCTGTACAACACAATGCATGCTCGTTTGCATGCTTTCATTCAACGTTCTAGCGGTTCAGCCAGTCATCAATTTACCAGCACTTCACATTTGCAGTTGCTGATCTTGCGCTCACACTAGCCTGTGATTTTGCAATGTTGATCACTTAAATATGTTATGAAGAGAAAAGTATTTCCGAAATTTCATTACTTTTTTCTGTTGCGATTTTTTTTCTATAACCGTATATATAATTTTTCCACACATAGGCCGGCCGCGGTGGTCGTGCGGTTCTAGGCGCTCCAGTCCGGAGCCGCGCTGCTGCTACGGTCGCAGGTTCGAATCCTGCCTCGGGCATGGATGTGTGTGATGTCCTTAGATTAGTTAGGTTTAAGTAGTTCTAAGTTCTAGGGGACTGATGACCACAGCAGTTGAGTCCCATAGTGCTCAGAGCCATTTGAACCATTTGAATCCACACATAGCAAAATCAGTTGTCAACAAATTGGTTCGTCCAAAGCCACTGTCAAGACTTAAGATCTCTCCTGTTAAGAATGATGAGATGATGTCCGAAAACAATAATCGTACGATTTTATTGGCCGATAAACGACTGACGCGCCGTAGCAGCGCTGGAACAATGTCACCATGTACTAAACATGCTGGAAGAATGTGATGGTTGAGGACAGGTCGGAAAGGAGAGCGAGTGAATGAGTAGCCAGGAGATGCTGCGAGCGCCTGGCATTCCTGAGGGGTCGTAAACTGAGCGCCCGTGGCTGGGAAGACGCCGTCACGCGCCACCGAGTCGCCTCGATTCCGGTGCGTCACCGCCGCAGCGCCTCCTTTCTTCCGCTGCCCGGCCGGAGTCAATGGACTGCCAGGCGGAAGGGCACGTAGCGCGCAGCCTACCCGCTCGGCAGTAATTGCCCTCGGCCGTTGGACGGTCTGCGGCCTTAAGCTAATGAGGCGACCCACGCAGGACGTCAACTGGACGAAGCACGTGTTGTGTTTTCTCCAGACAGTAGAGCTAGGTCAGTCACTGTATCGAGCCTTTCGGCTGTTTTTCCATGAATGGCGCGCACCTGAAGAAGAATATGTGCACAGTAATAACTTTAACGTACGTGAATGCGTCTCTGCAGGTATCAGTCTCTGCATTTTTTTTATCGCGGCAGGGTGAGGACACATTCATATTATCACTTTCGTACGCATAATTCAGCCAAATCTTAAAGTTTATTTTTTGCTCTAGGGACTGCTTAAGTAATCCATCCTGCATGTGATCCTGTCATATAAAAAAAACAACTATTACTCTTTTTAGCAGGAATACAGGTTGGCCAATCACCTGCAACAAATGGTGGTATTCAAACTTCTTGCAGCGGGTTGGCTGCCCTTTGTTCCTGTTATTCTGTAACCGTTGTTGTAGTGCAGCCATGCATGTTAAAAATATTAGTACTTTGTTTACTTCTTGTAACTGAATTTTGGATTAAAATGTTACAGAATAATTATTTTATTCGGCGAAAACTAAAAAAAACTCCGTCCGGACAGGACTTGGAAGGCCGAACTGTACGACCGGCCGCCGTGTCATCCTCAGCCCACAGCCGTCACTGGATGCCGATGTGGAGGGGCATGTGGTCAGCACACCGCTCTCCAAAAGTACATTATAATTTCAAGTTTTTAATCTTTCTAAATATTTTGCGTACTTGTTAAAAGTATTACTTTATGTTAACTCCAATCTTTGTATTATATTTTCCTATGTGTGTAAAACAGACATTTGGTTTGACGTTGGGAATTTTGGCAGGTGAGAATGTAGGTTTGAGTATGGCAAGCACTGCGATGTTAGTAGTTGTTCATTGTGTAGCATGGAAAGAAGTTGTATCATGGAATGTGGTGTAAACAGTGCGAGACGTGAAGAAATTCAAGAAATATTACCTCTGGATGTTGGATTTGATTAGGAAAAACTGTTCACACAACGAATTCAGTTACAAGCCAGGAATTTTCTGAGACTAATGGAATGGTAACGTTCAACAATCGTCGAGAGCATCGAAACAAAGCTAAGTATAGTTTCCTGCTCTTTAATAATTTCGAATATATAGCGATATACTGCTAAATTTTCTAGCGCGAACGACTCTCACGAATTCTGTACAATTACTGTCTTCGTGCACATTGACAGCAGGAGCGTTAAAAAACGCATTTGAAATAGTTTTCCTCAACCCCTTCAGGCGGACTACAACTTGCCTTATAGTTCCTGTTACAACAATCGCGGCTGACCATTTACTGTTGTGTCCGCCCCCGGCAGCTGAGTGGCCAGCGCGACAGTATGTCAATCCTAAGGGCCCTGGTTCGATTCCCGGCTGGGTCGGAGATTTTCTCCGCTCAGGGACTGTATGTTGTGTTGTCCTAATCACCATCATTTCATCCCCATCGACGTGCAAATCGCAAGATTTGCCAACGGTCCTCCCGACGGGAGCCCCTTGTCACACGACATTTATATTTATTTATTGTTGTCGTATAAATTAGGGCCAAGAGGATTCCCGGTGATCTTTACGAAAAGAATCAACGCCAACATTAACAACGTTTGCCTCTTCGATAACTCTCTAATTCCATTAAAATATCGTTTCATTCGAAAGAAACTGAACATGCTTCAATATCTCTCATGCAAGTTTTAGGAGTGTTAACCACTCAACAAAGTTACGTGCCCATCTGCGTACTGTCACTGGATGGAAACCTCGTCCCGTTATGTTTAACGGGATCTGGATCTGAGTACTATGGGACTCAACTGCTGAGGTCATTAGTCCCCTAGAACTTAGAACTAGTTAAACCTAACTAACCTAAGGACATCACAAACATCCATGCCCGAGGCAGGATTCGAACCTGCGACCGTAGCGTATGTTTAACGGTTCACAAAAACAGGTGATTCTCCTTGTGCTCAATTGCGGCTTAGTGTGTAATTAAAGTCGCAAGTTCTAGAATTTAATGTGAAAATTCCGGGTTGCGCCGTGATTAGGAGTCCACGTTAAACGGTAAGCACCTCTATAACTGGTTGGGTAAGTCAGTCCATACTCCAGAGGCGGGCAAGCGTTACCACATGCAAAACGTCCTAGCTAGTAAATCAACGCTGTGTTCAAACAAAACTTGGTATTGCGGACCTCCACATATTTTAACAAAATCCGAGTACAGTACGAAGCTAAAGGTAGACGATTACAACTGGCAGCTGAAGCTGCTTCAGACGAGCCTGTTACTACCGCGATCTCGCAGGGTCACTTCCTCACGCATTTTGATAGTACACCAGTAACCCACGTACCTCAGAATCTTTGAAAAATTAGCTTTGACAACAGTTTTCATTTATATACCCGATATTGAGAACCATTTACATTTTTCTGAAAAGCTAGTTTTTCTCCTCGTACACTTTGTGGGTACCGTCAGTGATTTCTGCAAAATGTGCAGGGAATAGTTGGTAGCTAGGAAACAAAACAGCATGCCTGATACGGAAGCTTTACTGCTTGAACAACGAACATTTAGCAGCCGTTAAGCTGTTTTTCTTACTTTATTTTGTGATGCTGTATTCGAGAAAAAGTTTAGAAAAGGTGTGACGTTACGTTTATTCTTTTTGGAAGTAGCGAAGTGGTGTCATTATCGAATACTGGATGAATATAGTCTGGGTAATTTACACTAGCGAGTTAGCAACCCACTCAAAAGTAAAGCTTTGTCAATCACCACAAAGATGAAGATGTACAACACTATCATCTGCCCCATAGTACTGTACGGTTCAAAAAGCTGGATGCTTACAAAGAATGAAAGAGAAAAACTGAATGTTTTCGAAAATAAAAAAGTATTGAGAAAAATCTGGGGACCTGTGTTTGAGAACGGCGTATGGAAAATTCGAAACAACAATGAAATTTATCAGTTAATGAAGCAACCCACTATCATCCAGAAATTAAAAAGTAGCAGACTGCAATGGACTGGGCATGTGGCTAGAATGAAGAACAACAGAATCACAAAGAAAGCATTTGACGGAACTCTCCAGCCAACAAGACCATTGGACCGACCTCGTACAAGGTATAAAGGTTACAGAAGGACATCGCAGCATTAGGAATTTGCGCAGGGTGGAGAGAGGCTTTGAGAGACAGAAGGCGGTGGAAGCAGATCGTTGATACAGCGCGCGGTCTGCAGGGCCTGTGATCGCTGAAAAGAGAGGGAGGGAGAGAGGGCCTGTGATCGCTGAAGAGAGAGAGAGAGAGAGAGAGAGAGAGAGAGAGAGAGAGAGAGAGAGAGAGAGAGAGAGAGAGAGAGAGAGTTAGGCTGCTTAAAACATACAGTTTCCAACTTACTGTATTAAACTTTTAAGGTATAATTATCCTCTTCACTAGTAGATTACGAAAGCATTTTAAATTCTTAAACTTTGTCAATAATTACGAGAAATACAGACAATCATATTTCGTTGTCCGTAGAAGCCAACAGATCGGCAACCCGTAACTGTAACTGTTTAATAACACATATGTGAAATAACAGAGCGGAGGAGATTAGTGTTTAACGTCCCATCGACAGCGAGGTTATTAGGAGACGGAACAGGGAAGGATGGAGAAGTAAACCGGCCGTGCTCTTTGTAACGATATTATCCCGGCATTTGTCTTAAGCGATATGGGGAAGTCACGGAAAAACTAAAACAGGATGGCCGAACGCGGGTTTGAACAGTCTTCCTTGCGAATGTGAGTCCAGTGTGCAGCACAACGTGCTACCGCGCTCGGTGTGAAACAACGGAGTGACGCACAGTACGGCAGTGAAGTTGCGAACTGAACTGGCCAACGTGGCAAGAGAACTGTGCCCGCCGGCCACTGGTCCTTCTCAGTGATCTCGTCGATCGCCGCAAAGTAGCAATCTTCCTGAGAGAACAGTGTAGTACACCCGTCTCATCGACAACCAGCCCATGGATGCAGCCAGTTTGCCTGTGGAACTGTTTATTGAAGACGCGAAGAAATGCGCTGAGATATGGGACATCTCGCAAGGAGTACCATGATGAGATTAAGAAGAGCCACATGGTTTCAAGTGCACGCAAAGTTTTCTGAAGTTTTCACTGCGAAACTAGACTAGGAGCGAAGTTAAGTAGCCAAGCAAAAAAAAACTACGATGAGGCCCCGGAGACCACACTATGTCGACCCACCGCCCTACATTGTGGCGTCATGTGGCTGTGGTATGCAGGGGCTTGGGATCAGTACACCTCTCCCAGCGTTGTCCACGTTTAGAACTTGGAGCGGCTACCTTTCTATCAATTAGCCTCATGATGCGAGCGTAGAAGCTAAGTGGACCCCGGTCCAGTTCTCTGATCATGGAAGAGTCATTGGTAGTATTGGGAATCGAAACCGGGTCTTCTGCATGACAGCTCTCTACACCGACGAAACCGGGTCTTCTGCATGACAGCCATCTACACCGACCACTCAACCAACAGAGGAAGACGATGTAGGCAAGTACCGCAGGTAAACTATTTTGTAAGTGCTCTAGTGGATGTGGCTTGCTCGAACGTGGCCATTGAAAACTTGAAACAGTCCTGACCAGTAAATGATTTGCTAGCTAGCGAGATCGCTTTCATCTGAACGTACAAATCTCCAGTCATTAACAGTTTACCTCAGTCTGTTGTTTCAGCCGGTTCAGGGTAATCACCGCTTTACTGCATAGCCTTTCTTCTGGCCACGTCCATACTGGTTGCTTTCCAGTGTACTACTGCAGAGCGATCTGAAGTCGTAGTCAAGGACAAGCAGAATGCTATCTCCCGCCCCGAAAACGCAATAGGGAGCGACGAGTGCCGCTCTCCTAGAATGAAATCTTATACGTTTATTAAACCGAGCAGTTGTCCTGTATTTCGGACTAGTCGCGTAATTTCAGCTTTTGCCAGAGTGAGCTGAAGGCAGAGATGAACATGAGCGGTAGTCGATGGCAGGGCTGGTTGTGGATGACACGAGTGACCGCACTCCATTCCGATGCGCTGCACGTGGCGCATGTTCGTAAGCGTCAGCTCCGGTGCGTGAGGTGAACCCGTCACAACAGCTGCTCTGACTCAGCCGGGCTGAGATTAACGTTGCATATTTTATACACTCTTGAATTCTTTCATGACGTACCGTCATATCTTGGGGTTTACGTCCGACAAACGGAGAAGTGCGAAATTTTATGGTATTATCCAGCGTCCTCAGAAAACTTATGGAGTGGTGAAGCACGTCAGAGGAATAATGTATTTGATCCGGATTTCAATCCAGAGAATAATTTTTCCTTCTTGAACTTCATTTACCTTCTTCTCCTCTTTGGTTTTCCATCGTTTCTCTTCCTATACTGTTTACAATTTCAAAGTAATTAGGAATGTCTTTTTGTCCATCCTTAGCATATGTTTACACCACTGTTGGTACTTCGTTTTTGCCAGTACTGCCTCTAGCTTTTGCCGTATTGTTTCATTTCTTATACGTTTCCCTGCTCCTCCTCCTCACATATTACGTTTCGGAGCTCCGTATTTTACTTACTTTTTCTATCCAGCTTGCGCAATCTTGTACAAGTAGTGGCAAGGCCATAGTTTTATAAACGTTTGCTGTCATCCCTTTTCGAGTGTTGTTCTATTTATGGAGAGTGTCACATATATGTTTAAATCTGACTAGCTTTCTCTGAAGATCTTATTTCACAATTCAAATGGTTGAATTACAATGGCTTCTCTAATATATCATTTCACTTGCGTGTTCACCTTTTGCCCAGAACAACATTACTTTTATTTAAGCTTTTGAAATTCCATGGTCACATTTCATCTGGTTATCTGGACATTTGTACCAAATTTCAAATTTCTGTGTCTTCATGGAAGGCAATTGCGGGGTTTCTGAAAGTTGGTACTTTAATTCTGTTGCTCAGTGTAGACGACATTTTTAGGAGCCTAACCACCATGGACAAGTACTCCACCTGACATCACAACGGGTGAAAAGGGATTAAGACTAACATAATTGGCAAAATTCATGCTTTTTTGTTGCATTATTACTGCGGCGTTAACAGACATTGTTCACGAAGGGCAAGCCGATGCTGCAGCATGCCACTGGAATCCCTGACGAATTAACAGGAGGCTGTCGAAATTAAGTACCGCCGGATGGTGTCTTAGGGGGATTTTTACTTCACGACAATATCCTAGCTCATTCTGGACAGAACAGCGACGTATCAACTTCTGCAACAAATGTGTCACATAGTAGGGAAGGACTAACACTTACCAAATTCCCTTTGTTGGCAGCCAGAGGGGGGGGGGGGGGGGGGTGATAATACGATTTTCCCCAGATTCCAGTATGGGGTGGCACTTGCAAATGTTTTTACTGCACTGAGTTTTCCCGTAACGTCATGGCAACTTTAGTTCCGCAGATAAAGTCACCAGTGTGGTGATGTCCTTCAGTGTAGAGAGGGCTGACCCAAAACGCACGCACGCGCACAAAACAAAAAATGAAGACCGCCAAGCTTTCTGAAGCTGCAGCGCAGACTGACTAAAAAGCCTAAATGCTCAAATTTCTGGAGTTGCACTGAATTTGTTAAATCGAGAACAAGAAGAGTTACGGCAGTTCTGGATCTGTTACTTTTATGACTTTAGCGTGACTCTACGCAGCAGCTTCGCTGTTCTGATAGTGGGTTGGCAATGTGATTTACGGTCAGATGTACAGTGATTACGCGCAAGCTGGTGTAACAAATCGGTAACAGTTTTGTGTCAGATGATACACTTAATAGCTGTAGTAAGTATTTGTCAAAGAAACGGACTTGCCAATGTTTATTAGAGTGGGAAGAAATGAGGTTATCACCAGAAATCTAGAGTGGTTTTAGCGCAAGTTTATGACTTCCACATCTTTGAACTATTATTCTGAGAGTTTATTTCTTTGATAACATATCCGAGGACGTTGCAAGGGGACGCTTGAAGGTTCAACGGAGATCGTTAGCGTTGTATGTTTGCAGTCCAGTGGTCTCAACCAAATATGCAAGGGAATCTGAAACTCAATTTCATACTAACTTCCCTCATCTTTCGTACGCTTGTTGCGAATACTTATAAACAGTTATGCTGCTGAAGTACGATGCACTTTTCAAGCATTTTCGAGGAATCAAACTCGAACTTTTACGACGCAGTTGAATACTATACGAGTGCAGCAGCCATGGGTCAGCAGCGTTAGTGCAGTAGGGTAAGGTGGCAGATTGCAAGTCTACCTGCACTGTATTTGAGGCTGTCACTTATTTTTATCTAATCTTGCACCACACAGTAGTACTGTTTCAAACAATCTTGGATATTCGGAAAAGAACTACAGTAGTAATAAATAATAAGATAATAATAGTAATAATAATAATAATAATAATAATAAATAGCAGTAGTAATAATAATTGTTATCATTGTAGTGTATTTGTGTTATAATCCACGTGTAATTAGGAATCGTTATGACATTAACATTTATTTACAGATACTTCAAGCGCGTATCTCCAACATCACCTTGCCTATACCTGACTTGGGCTGAGTACTTTCACAGACAAGTCGAAAATTTGCTGAAGGAGCCGGAGAATGTTTAATGTTGCACGGCCAGAGATAAATACAATTCTGCGAAAATTGTATTGCATTGCTATTCACTCCCTGGTACTTTTTTCAGTTGACAATTCCGATATTAGTATATGTCGAAATATGCACGGTTTGTGTCAAAATTTATATCTGAATGACCATTCCTTTCAAATTTTAGCGAGCTGTGTTCTCCGCTACTATTAATAAAAACTGTCAAAGTGGCATTTATAACACGCGGTTGGTTGGAAGTCCAAACTGTGTTTTCTCTATGTCTACATATTCTGCAGTTCACACTACGTTCTTGGCAGACAGTTCATAGAACCACTTACAGACTACCTATACCGTTTCACTCTTTAATAACACGTAGGAAAAACCATTTAAACATTTAAGTGCGAGCTCTGATTTCTCTTACTTTACCATAATGGTCATTTCTCCTGCAGCAGTTTAGGATCAACAAAATATTTCGGCATTTTGAGGAAAAATTTGGTAATTGTAACCTCGTGAAAATACCTTGCGGCAGTGAAAAACGGCATTGTTTTGATTTTTGCCTTCGCAATACGCTTATATCCGTGACGAATTGTCCCCCCTATCTCGTGATATTACAAGCATAAGTACCATTCTTAGTACTTATTGTCTTCCGTCAGTTCAGTCTGGTAAGAAACCAACACCACGCAAGAATACTTCAGAAGAGCACCGACAAGCTTAGTGTTGTATATTTTTAGAGTCCTACTTTCATGCTTTTATGATAATCAACAAGCCAAGTCTCCCCAGCGTACCAATGATGGCCAAAAATTTTAAGTATAATACGATAACTAATTGGCGCATAAGTGTACCCATAAATAAATTATCATTTCACCACGATTCCTTATGACGCTTATTATACCTCACCAGGAATGTAGCACCACAGCTATCATCAACACTGTTTCTTAGCGAAGAAACAAGATTCGTTGTGATGATAGAAATATTTGGTGGTTAATTATAAAAAAAGGCAACGACCTTGCTGCATTGGATACACCAGTTCCCGTCAGATCACCGAAGTTAAGCACTGTCGGGTGTGGTCGGCACTTGGATGGATGACCATCAGGGCCGCCATGCGCTCTTGCCATTTTTCAGGGTGCACTCAGCCCCGTGATGCAAACTGAGGAGCTACTCGACCGAATAGTAGCGGCTCCGGTCACAGAAAACCATCATAACGAGCGGGAGAGCGGTGAGCTGACCACACGTCCCTCCTATCCGCATCCTCATCTGAGAATGACACTGCGGTCGAATGGTCCCGATGGGCCACTTGTGGCCTGAAGACGGAGGGCTATGCTATAATTAGAAAAAGAACAGGACTAGCCGGCTGCCCAACGCCACTGTTCGACGGGTGGTGCTCTTTTATTGCTTTCAACAGTATCTTAGCCTCTCCCCGATGTTATTCAATCTGTATATTGAGCAAGCAGTAAAGGAAACAAAAGAAAAATTCAGAGTAGGTATTAAAATTCATGGAGAAGAAATAAAAACTTTGAGGTTCGCCGATGACATTGTAATTCTGTCAGAGACAGCAAAGGACTTGGAAGAGCAGTTGAACGGAATGGACACTGTCTTGAAAGGAGGATATAAGATGAACATTAACAAAAGCAAAGCGAGGATAATGGAATGTAGTCAAATTAAATCGGGTGATGCTGAGGGAATTAGATTAGGAAATGAGACGGTTAAAGTAGTAAAGGAGTTTTGCTATTTGGGGAGCAAAGTAACTGATGATGGTCGAAGTAGAG
Source organism: Schistocerca americana (assembly GCF_021461395.2). Classification (NCBI taxonomy): domain Eukaryota; kingdom Metazoa; phylum Arthropoda; class Insecta; order Orthoptera; family Acrididae; genus Schistocerca; species Schistocerca americana. Next base: position 113,576,216 of record NC_060126.1, on the reverse strand, counting down.
AGGATATAAAATGTAGAATGGCAATGGCAAGGAAAGCGTTTCTGAAGAAGAGAAATTTAACATCGAGTTTAGATTTAAGTGTCAGGAAGTCATCTCTGAAAGTATTTGTATGGAGTGTAGCCATGTATGGAAGTGAAACATGGACGATAAATAGTTTAGACAAGAAGAGAACAAAAGCTTTCGAAATGTGGTGCTACAGAAGAATGCTGAAGATTAGATGGGTAGATCACATAACTAATGAGGAGGTATTGAATAGAATTGGGGAGAAGAGGAGTTTGTGGCACAACTTGACAAAAAGAAGGGATCGGTTGGTAGGACATGTTTTGAGGCATCAAGGGATCACAAATTTAACATTGGAGGACCGTGGAGGGTAAAACTTGTAGAGGGAGACCAAGAGATGAATACACTAAGCGGATTCAGAAGGATGTAGGTTGCAGTAAGTACTGGGAGATGAAGCTTGCACAGGATAGAGTAGCATGGAGAGCTGCATCAAACCAGTCTCAGGACTGAAGACCACAACAACACTATCTTACAACTTTTAACTTCACTTTCTAGGTAACACTTCACTTCAGAAGCAGCCTATGTACGAACTGAAGGCTTGCGGGTTTTTGCTTCCTTTGTGAGTGCAGTTCGACTGCCAGAGAGCAGTGATTTGCAGCATATGAGCTGCGACACACTAACGTTCTGGGACGACGCTAATCTGGTGACCGCCTTCAAAAGTTGTCGCTCTAATACAGCAGTGCGGACAGTTGATCCGGGTCCGCCGATTAACAATTGCTCCGCAAACAGCACTGAAATTACGCCGCGCTTGACTCAAAGATCTGGAAAACTGATCATAGCTGAGATGTGCTTAAGCGACATCGCATTGTGATGAGGAGGTGCATACTATTACACAGCAACTGAATTTTCTACAAAAATGTCATCTAAGGCACGGACAAAGACCCCTTGTTTGATTTTTTAAAAAAGCTGATGTTGTAGAATGTTTTCCATTTCAGGAAGTTTCATTCTGGGACTAATTTGGTGGTTTTCGGCAATTAACCCCGTAGCAAACCAAACGCGAATCAGACAAGTCACCGGTGACATTGTACGGTCGCATGCAGATCACGATCCTATTGTTTCAAAGTTAGGCTGGGGAATAGGAATCTACGTAAGAGCGAAACTCTGGATCACGTTCCGCGAACCTGTTTCCAAGAATAAATTACATGCGGACTATGTCCTGCTGACCACTTCTTTGTATTAAACCACTGCTACGAGCTGGACACGTTCCTTAAGGTGACTCAGGTCCTCAGAATTGGCAGCGGTCACAAGCACACGTTCGTTTCGCGAAGTCAGCACAATCAACGGAAACTCGTCGCATGTTTAAGTACTAGAGGGGATTTCCCGACTGAACCACACGACGTTAGCTGTCCTCCCTCCCCTTTTTTATGTCCTTATCTTTCGACTGATTTGATGCCGTCTTCGATCTGTAACTATGTAAATCGAGCGATTTTTTCAATTTCGCAATTGTACACAACTACTACAAAGAAAATCTGATTTGGATTCTCATAGCGGTTGTACCAGCGCCACTTTGATGCTACTGGCGCAAAATCTGATTAGACATCGTCTTTCAAGGATACAAACACGCCTACCAACTTTCGTTTACGTCGCACAACTCCTTGCGATTTTTTTCCGTTTGCATACGTTGCGATTAGAGCTATTGTTGTAGAAGGGATAAGTTCAAACGTCATGCCTAAAGCTGCGGTTTTGCTGCATGAACAACGAAATTGTAGTAAGCGATAAACTTTGAAATCATGTACAAAGTTTGTTGGAAGCTGCGAAGTGCTCTCATTTTTAAATATTGGGTGAATATAGTGTGCCTGATTTGCGCGCCATGCAATATGTTACGTCAAGTCATATATAGATTCTAACTTTGATATTAATTTGTTAACGCTTTTGCGTCACATTGTACCTCGTAGAGAGTAGATTATGACAGGATTTTAAACTTTTAAATTCAGTCATTACTGATGTGAAACACTGAAAGTGTATATATTGTTGCCCTGGAAACAGTCATATAGGCAACCTCCAACTGTGGTTGGGTGACCATTTTAAGCATTTAGCAATGTAGGTTCCATACTTAACCTCTCCAGCCGACCGCTGTGGCCGAGCAGTTCTACGCGCTTCAGTCTAGAACAGCGCTTCTGCTACAGTCGCAGGTTCGAATCCTGTCTCGGTCATGGATGTGTGTGATGTCCTTAGGTTAGTTAGGTTTAAGTAGTTCTAAGTCTAGGGGACTGATGACGTCAGATGTCCCATAGTGCTCAGCACCATTGTTGTGGTCTTGAGTCCAGAGACTGATTTGATGCAGCTCTCCATGCTACTCTATCCTGTGCAAGCTTCATCATCTCCCAGTACCTACTGCAACCTACATCCTTCTGAATCTGCTTCGTGTCTTAGAGCCATTTGAACCATTTAATCTCTCCACTTGGTTTTTAACATTCTTCGATAGCATCACTTTTCAGATGCTGCCATTTTCTCTTCCTGCTGACTTCCGATGGCCAACATTTGACTTCCAGACAAGGCGTACTCCACATGTACACTTTCAGCAATTTCTTTCTCACTTTCGTGCCAGCATCTGATACTAAGAGTGAACCGGAATGAATGCGTAGTAGAGGTGCCAGTGTTACGAAACACCGCTAATGGAGTCAGGTTGTGGGAAATGCAAGTTATGCGGGGCATAATGGCACCAGATTAGCTTCCACGTGAAGAGCGAGCCGGTAGCCTTGAACAGATAAGGCTGAGATGCGGCCGCCTCCGGAAGGCGGAAGCGAGGCCGGCTGGGAAAGGTATCCTGGAGGTCGTCCGCAGCCGGCGTACAGAATGGCGAGCGCAGGGCGCGTCCACACAACTCGGTCACGCAGCTGCTCCACTCACAGCCGACAACCGGGAATCGTCAAATTCCGCAACCTACTGTTCAGTGAGTGGCGAAGGCTGCTTGACATCGAAATGGCCAGTTGATACAGTTAACCCGGCGAGCAAGTGAGTTCCAAGTAATCCACTAAGCAATGAGGAAGTAGACGAAGCAGTCATTTGGCGAAAGATAGTGGACGAGCATTGACACTGTCTGTTCTGGTATACATTACTTTTACAGCGAAGACGGCATGTTTACGAACACACGGTCTTCGCTGTACGTCTTTTTGTCTTAAGAGCGGAGGGCCGAAAACAAGCCTTATGTGGCTGTTGTGCCGGCCAGTGTGGACGATCGGTTCTAGGCGCTTCAGTCTGGGACCGCTACGGTCGCAGGTTCGAATCCTGTCTCTGGCATGGATGTGTGGGATGTCCTTAGGTTAGTTAGGTTTGTATTGTATTTTATGTTAACCGGGGACCTAGAAACGACGGAGAGGCTCCGTCCCCGCCGCAGCCACGGTGGTCCGCAACCCCACGACGACTACCGCAGTCCACTTCACCCCTCCGCCGCCCCACAACAAACCCAGGGTTATTGTGCGGTTCGGCCCCCGGTGGACCCCCAGGGAACGTCTCACACCAGACGAGTGTAACCCCTATGTTTGCGTGATAGAGTAATGGTGGTGTACGCGTACGTGGAGAACTTGTTTGGGCAGCAATCGCCGACATAGTGTAACTGAGGCGGAATAAGTGGAACCAGCCCGCATTCGCCGTGGCAGATGAAAAACCGCCTAAAAACCTTCCACAGACTGGCCGGCTCACCGGATCTCGACACAAGTCCGCCGGGCGGATTCGTGCCGGGGACCAGGCGCTCCTTCCCGCTCAGAAAGCCGTGCGTTAGACCGTACGGCCACCCGGGCGGGCTTAGTTAGGTTTAAGTAGTTCTAAGTTCTAGGGGATTGATGACCTCAGATGTTTAGTCCCATAGTGCTCAGAGCCATTTGAACCATTTTTGTGGCTGTTGTGAGCGGTCCTAGTTCACCACTGGAGAAGTGCCTCATTCAAAATCATTTAAAACGATTCCACAAAGATTATCGTAAGACTTCCATAAGGAAGGCGACACACACACACACACACACACACACACACACACACACACACACACACACACACACACACAGTTTCGTACTTCCAGATCGGAAAAAGATAATGCGTTGTCAGTAAAGGGTTCCACAATAAGTATCTCTCATTAAAGCTAACTAAGCCCAGATAGTTTTAGGAGCAAAGTTGGCTGAAAGCGGGAGTGAATAGCAGCAAAACCATAAATTCAAACTGGAATTTACAGGGCAAAGCAGAACACTACCGATTAACTTTCAGAGGAGACGAATGGTCTTTTAAGTCTAGTAAACTTAGGCCGTAAAGGGCATGCCTCAAGAGCTATGAGCACTCTCAACTTCGCTACTGTGACATCGCTCTTCCTGAAGAAGTGCATATAGCTTATAAGGTATGGATTTTAGAGCTTATGTTTACGGGACTTTTTTTCTTGTTACCGACCATACTACCAACTCTGACAATTCGTTGGTGGATTTCTAATTCACTTTGTATAAAACCCATCGTCTTTTGTTTCTGTTCTTGGCTTAATCGAACCTGTGACACGCAACAATTCATATTACAGTCTTGTAAGTTAGCACTTTCGTCCGCCGCCCTCTTCATTTATTCATATATAAAGGGCGACCATTAATTTCAATAAAATAAGTAGAACTTTTGCACAATCCTTCATATTTCTCTATAACCATCTAATGACGATACTGTCCCGTCGACATAATTGTCAGGGAACAGTCTTTAGGTGCTGCGGATCCTATTTGACAAAAAGATTATCAATACCGCGAAAATCACACTCTTGGGCCAAACCCTATTTTACTTTTGTTTCTGTTGAACAATCGTCATCCAGCATACCAAACCAAACTTAAAAATTCGTAGAGTCAGACGCAGCTTGCCACAAAGTACAGTTAACCCATGTACGAAAGAGAGGAAATGATCGCTGATAAGCCTGCAGATAGCCTCTTAGCAAAGCGTGGGCGGCTAGTTATGGCAACACAAGGTAGTAGCCGACAGAACAAAGCCTCGTTCTACACCAGGGGTGTACCTGTGAGCCGAGTCTTTGATTCTTCAGCAGTACTCCTAGCCTACGACCCCAAACAGTAGGCGCGGACTTCGCGATAGGAAGCTAAATGTTAGCGCCATGTTTACATTCGCGCGAGAAAGCGTGTAACGAAACAGTTACCTGAAAAGAATTTAGCTAGGTGATTGTCACGCTTCTAGTTTAGTTGACGCTACTCACTAGTTCCGTAAATCTGAATTTATCATTTGTACTCGCGAAGAAAACTTGTTCTATTTGAAGTATACGCAGTTCAAAGAAAAAAGTAGCTTGAGAGGTATTTTTACACATCATACAGATTTAAAGTGCACAACGGTGTTTTATCAGCACCCCTGCACAGTTAAACGAGCATTTCTTGTTTATGGTGTTTCTCTTCTGACAAGTTTAACGCGGCCCGCAACAAATTCCTCTCCTGTGCTGACTACTTCGTGTCAGGGAAGCACTTACCCCAACGTCCTTGACCTACTGGATATGTTCCAATCTCAGTCTTTCTCTACAATTTCTATCCTCCATAGGCCCCTGAAGTTATTCTCTGATGTCCTAACCCATGTCCCTTCTTCTTGTCAAGATTTTCCACATGATTCTCTCCGTGTCGATTCTACGGAGAGCCAGCTGATTTCTTACCTTCTCCGTCCACCTAATTTTCAACACCCTTCTATAGCACCACTGCTCAAACGCTTTCTCTTTTTCGATTTTGCCTATGTTCGTGCATAGAATGTTGTGCACCTAACGTAAATTGTTAGAATTTTCTTCCTGGAACTAAAGAGGATGTTCGAGATTAGTAGAGTTATTTTGGCCAGCAATGTCCTCTTTACCTGCGCTAATTCGCTTTTCATGTCGCTCTTGTTTCGTCCGTCAAGTGTTATTTTGCTTCCGAGGTAGCAGAATTCTTCTTTATGGTACCCAGTTTTGACTAAAATGACATTGCACTGCTTATCAGAAAAGGAGAATTCATATCACTAAAATGTGTTCTCTTTATTTGACTCCTAATGACGCGCTAAGTAGCGAGGTTCTTTACCATGTAATCGAACAGTTACCGCGTTTATTTATCTTTCACTGAGACTATCGCTAGTCAAGTGCATTGGGAATCTCATTCCAAACACTATGTAGCATAAAAAAGAAAAGAGCATTCTTCTTGCGAATGCTTCAATATCTGGTATTGTTCATGGCAAAACTTTGAGACAAAGGCGTACTACATTAATATCATTTGATCTTACCTTACTGTCTTAATGAGATGTACGAGTTCTCTAACGAAAAATAGGTTAGTTGAAGGAAGTATGGTACATAAAGATCGTGCAGTTAATCAAACCCTCTTCTAGAGAGAGAGAGAGAGAGAGAGAGAGAGAGAGAGAGAATTAAATTGTTTGAATTTATTTCAGATACTGAAATATGAAACCCATAAGGCGGAAAAGGCGATGAGTATCTGCTGCTGTTTACCAGAGTCCGTGGCACGAAAATCCGTTATCGTACGCGGCTGAGAGCTGTTGCCGCTTAGTCATGTATCGTGTAAGGCTTTGCTGAAGAGCGGCATCTTTCCGTAGATCCCAATCTACATAACATTTGCTGTGTTGCTCTACAGTCATGTTCTGTAGATATCTACAGAATCGGCAACACCCGGCTAACAAAAACATATCCGTTATTTGAACATTAACTGATACATCTCTTTCTCACTGGAGGCACTTACTATCAGTGCAGTCCATTCATCCAGCACTTCCCATACAGCCTGATTTTTCAAAGTACGCTACTGGAAGATCCAAATGCACACTTGGTCACAAGTAAAGAAATTTCTCTCTGTTTGCTGCAGATCTAATCTCGTTATCAAGAGAAAGAGAGAGGGAAGCTAGCTGTACTTTCCAAGCACAAACAACAGAATTATCAGTTTCTCAATGACGCTGGGGAAACCGGAAGAATGTCAGACCCAACAGATGTTTACACACTTTGTTTCATTATACGTCACCCTGTAGCTTCGCGCCATTGAACTGACACCGACTTGACGGACTTTGGATTTGAACAGAAGGAGTTTCCCCGGTATTCTTTTCACACTTTCCGTATTGCTACCGGTCAAATCGACTCCGAACAAAACCGCCCTACAATTCACCTCTAAGGCAATATTCATATAAATGTAATATTCTGCATCTGCCAATCTGATCTTTTCATTAATTCCGACTAAAGTCTGGTGTGTCCATGTATACCGGTTTGACAAAACTGACGCAGTTCACATCACTTGCAGAATTCTGATTAGCCGTAAAATGTTAACTCGTACAGCGGATAAATTTTCGCTGTGTGAATAAAATATGGCTTGAATCAACGTCCACAGTTAGCGAATAGTGCTTCTGACAATCAAGATACATCAATGATTTAAATTCAGTGTTACCGCAAGCGCGAGCAGTTCGGCTACCGCCATTTCACTGGCTAAGCTCACGTAAATGCAGTCACGAAATTGATTAACAAAGCGGGTAATAGTCGTTACGCGTTGTGGAAATTTCGTTGCTGCCCGTAGGTGTGTGTACCGTCGTAACATAAAACAACAACAGAACAGCTCGTTAACGCTAGGGCCACGCTCATTAAAGACGAGATTGCACTAACATTTCGAAACCTCTAACACATGACTGTAGGCGGTTCTGTGCATTAGTAACGAATCGGTGACAAATGATGTCCATTGTTTCAATGTGTAGGCTTTAAAGCAAATTGAAAATCCACTGTAATTTCAAAATTCGTTTGTTTATCGCAGATTGGCAATTAAAAAGATCGAGTGGTGGTTGTCACCTTCAGCTCTGCAGCCAGGCCGTCGGTGATTTACCGTAAGTCAAACCCCAATGGATAAAGATCAGACTAAAAATTCACTTGTTAGGCGTTCGGAAACAGTGGACAAAGAGTTGTTCTGACAATATAATTTTCTTTTTCGCCAGTGTGTTCTATCGAAACATGTAGAGTTGTACCATTTTTTGCAATCTAGAAACAATAGGTTCCTATAAGACTGGCTGAAACAGGCTATTTGCGCACGTGGGAGGCAGTTAACAGCAAACCGCCAACAACAGCACAATGCATAGTAAATATTTACTATACTCAAAGCAACTTTTCAGATGATGTCTTTTCTAAGAAACGTCAGTACCTGGTCGGTGAACGTCATCGTTATTACGCATTTCATTGTACTGATACAACTTTTTTCAAATGTCTATCGAACAGATAACTGTAAAGCTGCGAATCACTTGTGTTAACCCCCCAGAACGTCTCAAAGCAATACAGAAAGTCTTAGGCCACACAAGGGACACGAAATTCACGGAATGGGAATGGTTCAAGAATGGCAGTGACACCAGTTGCGCATTCATATTCAAATTTTCTCCGCGTTTCAAACCATGGTGCAGTCAGAAGACTCTTCCAAGCATACAATTGGAATAAGGTTGAGACATGCACGTTTCTTTTCGCGCCTCTGTAGGATCGGAATGGTAGACTCTCCCACATTCAGAAGACTATCTCAACCATATCGCTCTAGGATGTTGTAAATTTGCTACACACGAAAACTGTTAAGGAAGTTACAAAAATGCTTATTTCGTTGTGAACAAATATTAAAACATTGAGGCAAAAAATATCGCGATTAACCGTTTAACAGCGTGTTACCTGCAAAAGCGGATGTAAATCTGTGGTGTTTCGAATATGACATTTCAATATTCCTATATGTATAAGTAAGCTATGAAGTTAAGATTTAACTATCTACACTAAACTTAATAAGCAATTGTAGTAGTTCTATCATTTACAGGAAATCAATTTTTTATCTAAATAAGAGCACATTGCTTTTCTAAATGTTTTAGTTTTCATAATAATGAAATGAAAAGGGAAGTTTTATGTTAGCGAGATATTTTGTTGAAGCATGTTTCTCAACTGATTTTGATAAAAGTATTCGTATCGAATGATTATTATTTTATACGTAATAAAATAGCAACTTAGCTTCGTAAATAGCTACTGATCAAATTACCTATTCCTCTAATAGTTAAATCTCGTTATTAGTTAAGCAAACGCAGATTGTATACTAAACTGGCATTTCACTTTAGCCTTCGTACAAAAGTTTGCTGACGATTCGTACGAGGCTTTGAATTTGAAATATTAGTGGTATCCTGCCTGTATTAATGTGTGAGTGTACTTTATGTTCACCCGTTAACATGGAATGCATAGCTGATAATGTTTTCCTTACTATTCTCGCTTAGCAGTCTGCAGCTCGTGGTCTTGCGGTAGCGTTCTCGCTTATCGCGCGCGGGGTCCCGGATTCGATTCGCAGCTGGGTCAGGGATTTTTTCTGCCTCGAGAGGACTGGGTGTTGTTGTGTCGTCTTCATCATCATTCATCCTCATTACTGTCGAACTTACTAACCTTACGACTTATCTTAGATGAAAGATTAAGAAAAGGCAAACCTACGTTTCTAGCATTTGTAGACTTAGAGAAAGCTTTTGACAATGTTGACTGGAATACTCTCTTTCACATTCTAAAGGTGGCAGGGGTAAAATACAGGGAGCGAAAGGCTATTTACAATTTGTACAGAAACCAGATGGCAGTTATAAGAGTCGAGGGGCATGAAAGGGAAGCAGTGGTTGGGAAAGGAGTGAGACAGGGTTTTAGCCTCTCCCCGATGTTATTCAATATGTATATTGAGCAAGCAGTAAAGGAAACAAAAGAAAAATTCGGAGTAGGTATTATAATTCACGGAGAAGAAATAAAAACTTTGAGGTCCGCCGATGACATTGTAATTCTGTCAGAGACAGCAAAGGACTTGGAAGAGCAGTTGAACGGAATGGACAGTGTCTTGAAAGGAGGATATAAGATGAACATCAACAAAAGCAAAACGAGGATAATGGAATGTAGTCAAATTAAATCGGGTGATGCTGCGGGAATTAGATTGGGAAATGAGACACTTAAAGTAGTAAAGGAGTTTTGCTATTTGGGGAGCAAAATAACTGATGATGGTCGAAGTAGAGAGAATGGCAAGGAAAGCGTTTCTGAAGAAGAGAAATTTGTTAACATCGAGTACAGATTAAGTGTCAGGAAGTCGTTTCTGAAAGTATTTGTATGGAGTGTAGCCACGTATGGAAGTGAAACATGGACGATAACCAGTTTGGACAAGAAGAGAATAGAAGCTTTCGAAATGTGGTGCTACAGAAGAATGCTGAAGATTAGATGGGTAGATCACATAACTAATGAGGAAGCATTGAATAGGATTGGGGAGAAGAGAAGTTTGTGGCACAACTTGACTAGAAGAAGGGACCGATTGGTAGGACATGTTCTGTGGCATCAAGGGATCACAAATTTAGCATTGGAGGGCAGCGTGGAGGGTAAAAATCGTAGAGGGAGACCAAGAGATGAATACACCAAGCATATTCAGAAGGATGTAGGTTGCAGTAGGTACTGGGAGATGAAGAAGCTTGCACGGGATAGAGTAGCATGGAGAGCTGCATCAAACCAGTCTCAGGACTGAAGACCACAACAACAACAACAACAACAACTGTTGAAGGAAGGCAATGGCAAACCACCTCCACTAGGACATTGCGTAGTACAGCGGTGCGGGTCTCCCACATCGTCCCCTACGCTCCACGGAGTATGGCACCTCATGATTCGTAAAATATGTCCAGTTGTTCGAATAATCGAGCAAAAATCTTATTTTTCTCGCCTTGAGAATGTGTATCAGTCTGACGAAGACCGCAGTACACTACTTGTCAGACACGGAAGTGTTAAGGCAGCTTGGCGTCACTGCGACCAAGCAGTCGGCCGAACTTATCACCTTCTGGCGATCAACGTCGGTGCCACAGTGACCGCAGCCTCGGACGCTTATTGCATATACGGAGTGCGTCTGTTCGTGGCCACGAGGTGCCCAACTAGGGCGTAACGGAAGGCGTTAGGCGGACTACCAAGGTCAGAGTGAGTACCGTGTCGGGAAGAGCGCGCGGCGCTTTCTCGCTTAGAGCGTGGGTGGTTGCCCACTTTGCCGCTGCCCCTGTGCGGCGGCGGCGAAAGCTGGACGCCTCTTACCCCGCCTGTCTCTGTCTGCGAAATCACAGCTTCACAGCTGCAACGACAGTTTCCGAAAGGTTTATCCCACATCATTGGCGGGGCATAAGTTAACATTACTCCTGAAGTCATATTGTCAATTTCTCAGTGCGTTCCGTAACACCATCGCGTAATAATAATGTAACAATAATAGTAATATGGAGAATATGAAGTAGGATTTAGAGCAAAACGATTATGCCCAGAGAAAATTTTGAAACTAATCTGAAGACCTTAAAGGAACAGTGGAAAATATCCAGTGCGTGCATCTGTTTTGTACAAATTGTGGCGCTGACGCTTTTGTCGCCTTCCACAACGTACCTAAAACTTACTAGGCATACCGCCTTAGGGAAAATAGTGACAATATTTTATTTTTTTCAGCTTTTCACACACAAATGGTACTACTACAAGCTTAAATTTAATGCCATTTCTTCAACAGATGATATGTATACGTTACATAGCAGGTCGTCAACTGAAGAGGCGCTCACGATGGGGACGTATTTACGCTACAGCTACGTGGGTAATAACACGTGGTAACCCAAATAAACCTGCCAGGAAACATTTCACGTGCCTTTAGATGGGCAACCCAATTTTAAATTAACCGCAGCTCTTGTGGCTGAGGAAGGAAGATGGGTTGCCTATCTTGAGATGAATGAAATATTTTTCGTGCCAGTTTTAGTTTTGCAACCCTGTGTAAAACTGGTGACACTTATATCGCAAATAGTAGATGAAATATAATCACAGTTTAAATGTAACTGTGGAGAAATTCTTCTGAAAGTCGAAACTGGTACAAAATTTCCTAACTACTTGTGCATGTAGCCTGTGTGAGCACCACAAGCAGGACAGACGACACGTGTCTGTGTAGCAGGTTTATTTACTAATTCTTTCACACTGGCCGTATGAGACATTTACATGCCAACAGTTTACAGAGCAGATGCAGGAAAGGCAGCTCCTAAAAAGGAGGCGTAGAGATTGGATTGCGGTGGACGATCAGCAACTGCCTCCAATATAATATTACACTTTAGTGTAATTTTAATTTATATTAGTAACAGGCTATCCCGATTCATAGTTCACAGTGTAAGTTGCTGGGACAAAAAAAAATTGATTTCCAGTATTTCACGTGAACACTGACCTAATTTAAAATGCCTTCAAATCCACTCACCATGTGGTATACCCTTACGTTCAACGTTTAACAGAGTAAGATATGCCTTAGAGCTAGGCACTGGGTGTATGTCTTTAGCAGCGTAACTCGCGGCACGCAAATACCCTGCCCACACTGAGATGACAAAAGTCATGGAATGGTGATATTCACATATACTGAGAGCGGTAGTATCGCGTACACAAGGTATAAATGGGCAGTGCGTTGGCGGAGCTGTTATGTGTACTCAGGTGATTCGTGTGAAAAGTTTTCCAACATAATTATGGCATAACGACGGAAGTTAACAGCCTTTGAACGCGGAATGGTACTTAGAGCTAAACGCTTGTTACAACCAGTTTTGCAAGTTGTTAGGAATTCAGTATTCCGACAGCCACGGTGTCACGAGCTAGGCGACAACTCTAAATTACAGGCATCACCTCTCACCGGCCGACTGGGGTGGCCGAGCGGTTCTAGGCGCTGCAGTCTGGAACCGCGCGACCGGTACGGTCGCAGGTTCGAATCCTGCCTCGGGCATGGATGTGTGTGATGTCCTTAGGTTAGTTGGGTTTAATTAGTTATAAGTTCTGGGGGACTGATGACCTCAGAAGTTAAGTCCCATAGTGCTCAGAGCCATCTGAACCATTTTGAACCTCTCACCACGATAAAAGCAGTGGGCAACTGCCTTCACTTAACGACCGAGAGAGCAGCTTGTGCACAAAGTTGTCAGTGCTAACAGATAAGCAACACCGCGTGAAATAACTGCAGAAATCAATGTGGGACATACGACGAACGTGTCCGTTGCGATAGTGCGACTAAATTTGGCGTTAATGGGATATGGCAGCAGACGACCGACGCGAGTGGCTTTCTTGTGACCATATCGGTTTGACTCTAGACTGGAGAACCGTGGCTTGGTCAGATGAATCCTGATTTCAGCTGGGAAGAGCAGATGCTAGGGTTCGACCGTGGTACAGACCCCACGAAGCCACGGACCTACGTTATCAACAAGGCACTGTGCAAGCTGGTAGTGACTGCATAATGATGTGGTCTGTTGTTTTCATGGAATGGACTGTGTCCTCGTGTCCAACTGAACCGATCATTGACCGTAAATGGTCATATTCCGCTACTTTAAGCCCATTTACTACCATTCACGGACTTCACACTCCCAAACAATGATATGATGTCACTGGGCCACAATTTTTCGCGACTGGTTTGAAGCACATTCTCGACAGTTCAAGCAAATTATTAGGCCACCCAGATCGCCCAACGTGAACCACATCGAACGTTTAGGGGACTAACCCAGGGGGCAGTTCCTGCACCGGCAGCAATTTCGCAATTACAGTCGGCTATGGAGGCAGCATGGCTCAATACCTCTGCAGAGGACTCTTAACGACTTGTTGACTCCACGCCACGTCGGGTTGCTGCACTACGCTGGGCAAAAGAAGGTCCGCCACGATAGCAGGAAATATCCTATGACTTGTCACTTCAGTGTATGGTTCAAATGGCTCTGAGCTCTATGCGACTTAACATCTGAGGTCATCAGTCCCCTAGAACTTAGAACTACTTAAACCTAACCAACCTAAGGACATCACACACATCCATGCCTGAGGCAGGATTCGAACCTGCGACCGAAGCGCCTAGAACCGCTCAACCACAACGGTCGGCACCACCTAGTGACTTCCAACGAACTTCAAAGCTTTTGTAAACCTTTTATCTCTTACACACTTATCGTCAAATATTTATAACATTAACTCATTTTAAAGTAATCAGTAATTGAAGATGATGCACACATCCGTCTGTAAATAATCAGGCGGTTGTCGAAGCAACACTCACATTACTAAGATTCGGTGTGAATAATTGTGGACGGTACTTTTAAAGGCATCTTGTTTGTTAGTTTTTTATTATAAGATTATGAACAGGAAGTTTGTGATACGTTTGTTTGCATGGTCATATTCCTCAGCAGCTGTTATTACCAATTATTAAATCTCATTCCAGTTCCTCCAATTGCATATCACCTCAGCCTTCTTCCCCCAGAAATAACATTCTAAGTACGTCACTTTTAAAAACGCTAGTTATATTAAGGAAAGCTGAAGAAATTGAACTTTTGCACAGCTATCATTTGAAGCATGAAAGTAAACTCTTGAATTTGTGAAGTATATATTTCCTCTCATTCCCATGAATTTTTGTTCTTCATGTACAGTTTTAATTTCTTGGTGTGATAATGGGGATACTGCGATAAGTGATCGTAGAACAGAAAAGTAGCTACAATCATACCAGTGGAAAGGCATGTTGATAAAATGGAATACCTGGGAGATTCTACAGAAACGCAGAAGTATCTCCTATTCTAGAAGTTTTTTTAATCTTGGGATAACGAAGGGAACTTAGCGACTGAAAAAAATGTTTAGGGGTTTGGCTCATAGTACACATTCACACAATTACAGGGCTATATAGCTGACGTCAGTCTCTTGCAGAATTATGGAAAGTGTTGTATACTCGGGAACAACGACGTTTTTGGAGACCGAAAAACTTATATAAAAATGAACACAGATTCCACAAATTCGAAATTCAGCTCATAATATGAAATACAGAGCGCTGTAGGAATCGGTCATGTTTCTTGAACTCCGGTAAGCATTTTGTTTGTTGCGCTGTTACCGATAAAGGGTCATCCCTGACGGTTCTGTAAATATAGTATACATAATCCGTTTTTACATTTCGATTGGTTCAAATGGCTGTGAGCACTACGGGACTTAACTTCTGAGGTCATCAGTCCCCTAGAACTTAGAACTACTTGGACCTAACTAACCTAATGACATCACACACATCCATACCCGAGACAGGATTCGAACCTGCGACCGCAGCGGTCGCGCGGTTCCAGACTGTAGCACCTAGAACCGCTCGGCCACTCCGGCCGGCTTACATTTCGATTCATACATAACAGAAACAGTTTTTGGTTATGAAAGTGGTGTACAGTTTACTTATAGCATTTATTACTCCTGTTTATCGAAGTTGAAGCCGACATTTTTTTTTCTCTCTGTCTCATAGGTAGCACAGGATGCAGCTGAAAAATCTTTTTTCGGCTTTTATGAACCAGCATTTATTTCGTTGTAATTTTCTTTCTGGTATAAAGTTTTTCGAAAGTGAAGTGAAGTGCAAAGTATGCGACACCCCTTTGCGAAAGAATTATCCCAGCATTCGCTTGAAGTAAACAGACGAATTTTAAACACAGGTACCCATCCCTCCTTGAAACAAGCTCGCTCTGCCTGTGCGCGATCCAAACAAGGAGCAATCGAGACTACAGGAAGTGTGTTGAACTTCAAGAAGGAAAACGCAGCTGTGTTCGAGGTCATACGTGTTGTAGAGCCTGTCATGCGTAGCAAGTGCGTTGCGCAGTTGTCCCATCTTGTCCCATCTGTTCATTGATTGAGATCGTGTACGTGAAGACTTTCTGTAAATCGGAGCGAACAGAAGAGAACAAAGCCGGACGAATATTCGCACAGAATTCTCCAGCATTCCCTACCATTCGCCTGTATCTGTAAACAAGCGTTAAGAGTGGATAGGCCAAAGAGGATAGCGTGCGAAGTCTAGGAACGCTGCGGTGGTGGTTTTTGACGTTAATAATCGCCAGTCAGGTTTCACTGGGTTCAGCACTAGTTACAACCACGATGTAAAACTGTGGATCTCATAGAGGATTAGTCTCCATGGCGAAAGCGTAGTTTTGATGAAGCAAGCACAATGGATGAAAAGAGTGTCGGCGTAGGTGTTTGAATTTGTACTCAAGTGTGAAGCACTTCGAGATGCGCACTTAAAGGCTACATTGTAGCTCCAGCCTTCTTTAGCATTACTGCTTCGGTTGACGCTTTTCAGTGGTTGAAATGGCTCTAAGCACTATGGGACTTAACATCTGAGGTCATCAGTCCCCTAGACTTAGAATTACTTAAACCTAACTAACCTAAGGACATCACACATATCCGTGCACGAGGCAGGATTCGAACCTGCGACCGCAGCAGCAGCGCGGTTCCGGACTGAAGCGCCTAGAACCGCTCGGTCACGCGGCCGGCGCTTTTCAATGGTTTCTCATACAATTCGGGGAAGGGGGGGGGGGGGGGGGGGGGGGGGAAATTTATAACCGATGAGGAACATTGACCCATATGAAGGATAACATACACACTCTGGGTATTAGCATCTGGAGGCATTTACGTTAAAATTGTTTCTCTTTTGAATAGCTGCTGTATCTTACCGATGTCTGCAGTAACATATGCGAAGCACTTTTAGGATTTTACGGAAGTACATGGAACAAAGATTATGGCGAAGTGCGATTAATGAACTATGAACATAGATACAATCTGTCACAAAAGTTACTTGATAAATTCCGCTATAAAGTTTGTTAGAAGATAGTGTCATCGCTGGAAAACTGTTTTTCTTTATTCGGGTATTATAACAACAACCTCTAAAATAACAGTGGTACATCTGTCATTAATTACAGTTACAATGAATGCAAGCAACGAAAATTATCTGAGTTTTGTGGATATTTAATTTTAATCAGCAGAATACAAATATTCGTATTTGTTTGATAGGAAGAAAATTGACACTTCCTGGCAGGTTAAAATTGTATGCCAGACCGAGACTAGAACCCGGGTCCTATGCCTTTCGAAAGCATGAATTGTGCTCTACCGACTTTTTTAATCTCATTTTGACCTATATTGTTCGTTGAATTTGTTCGGGGCGGACGTCCGATGGCACTCGTTGTGGTTCTACGTTGATCCATTCACTCAGTTTTTTTTTTTTTTTTTTAGAGAGAGTAGCTAACCCTCTGACCGAACACGCTGAGCTACTGTGCTGGCAGATTTTACAGTTCACTTGCGTTTTGAACTCACGACCCTCCGTGCAACAGTTTAGCATCATAACCACTACACCACGGTGACTGTATCCGAGTGAGCTACACGGTCAGCAGTAAAGCTGTGAGGACGGGACGACAGTCAGTCGATAGAGCACGCAAATGGCAAAGGTCCTGGGTTCGAGTCTCAGTCTGGAACAAAGGTTTAAGCTCCCAGGGGGTTTCATGTCAGTGCACACTCCGCTTAAGGGGGGCAGGACCTCAAACGCGCCGACCTCTGGAGCAGGAGAGACACGACAGGACATTTTAATTTCCACTGTCAATACTTTTACAAATAACTTCATAAAACTTTGTCGGCATGACCAGGAAGTATTGAGGATTCACACTCACAGCAGTGGAAGTTAAAAAACGTAAAAATAATTTTTTTTCACATGTGAAATTTCATCATTTTTTTCACTTACTATTGGCTGCATTTGTTGCTATAGGTACACTTTTCTTCAGAAGTAAGAGACATTCTTCGATGAATTTTGCATAGCATACAAATTACAATTGCAGGTGTATGAAACTCTAGAATTTTCCAAATCTATTAAAAAATGTGGTAAAAATGGAGATAATTAATTATAAAAGTTGAGTTTTTTCTAAACATGAAGTTTAAAATGTAGCAGCTGATTCATTTCTTCATAAATTTAATAAATTCTAGAGTTTCATCTACCTGTAAGTATGGTTTGTATGCTGTGCAAAATTCATCGAAGGATCTCTCTTACTTACGAAGAAAAGTGTACCTGTAGCAACAAAAAATGGTTCAAATGGCTCTGAGCACTATGGGACTCAACTGCTGAGGTCATTAGTCCCCTAGAACTTAGAACTAGTTAAACCTAACTAACCTAAGGACATCACAAACATCCAAGCCCGAGGCAGGATTCGAACCTGCGACCGTAGCGGTCTTGCGGTTCCAGACTGCAGCGCCTTTAACCGCACGACCACTTCGGCCGGCTGTAGCAACAAATGCAGCCAATAGTAAGTGAGAAAATGATTAAATTTCGCACGTAAAAAGATTTATCTTGTTAATGTTTTCGATCTTCCACTGCTATTAGTGCGAATCCTGAATCCGTCCTGATGACGCTGACAAAGTTTTATGAATTTATTTGTAAAACTATAGACAATGGAAATCAAAATTGTCCTGTGGTGCCTCTCCTGCTCCAAGTCGGCCCGTTTGACGTCCTACCCCACTTAAAGCGCAAATTTAATTCTACAAGGAAATTTATTTCGCTGTTATTTTAATATTAATAAATTTAAGGTTTGCGGTTACACAACAGCTTCCGCCTGAGGGAAGCATCTAATGACTATCATCTTTCTCACGTCTGCAGTTCGACTGAGTGCTTCAGACGCGAAATTGCTTTGATGATTGCCTGAAGACTGAACGGCCGAACACTGTTTGCTCGAGCTAGCCTACCGTTCACACCGGAGAGAATTTTCATTCGCAGATGCTCGTTCGCTTCTTTCCGTTCTGGTGTAAAACTGCGCTCGAGAGGAAATCTCGACGAGGGAATTCCGTGAGGTGGTGAGCGGGGACCCCGCTGGTGGCGGTAAGTGGGCCATCGCGCAGGGAGCGGCAGCGGCGGAGGCAGCGAGCGGCCGGCAGCCACCACCAACCCGGTCACGCGCCGGACGCGACCTCGCCGCCTGGCCCGAGACCAAGCCGCTACCGCATCGCCTCGTGACGTCACCACCTCGAGCTGCTCTGTGTTCCGCAGACACCGATAGCATCTGCGCGATATGTATCACAGGATCCGCCGTGCCTTACATCGGGGTCAGGTACTCAAGATGCCAATACGTTCTTCACTGACCTACATTACCCTGTGACTAAAGTTTCTGACATTGTCAGCTATAGTGTGGGAGATGCCATTAACCGCAGAGTCTAACTTCCTAAACCCTTTACTGTTTCTGCGGCGAACCTCAGTCTAAAGCTACAGTTCTCTTTAGGTGGTATCTTTAAGTCGTAGTGAACTCAAACCACGTTTGGTGCAATACAGTGGTAAGTAATGGCCGTACACGGATCGTTACGACACACTATAGATCCCACATGATACAGTTTGCCCCACCCTGTTCTGCATACCTTAACATTTCCTAAAGGGAAGGCAAGGTTTTTGTTGTGCCATTGCCCCATCGGCGCAGGGACGGCATGGTCATTGACGATTTTGTCATGGTTAGCTTAAGAAGTGGTCGGATGCCCATCTTGTCGGCGCCCTGTTGTCCCCCAGCATGGAATGTGTGTAGCTTGTAAGGTAGCTATAATTTCGCACCTTACAAGCACTCATCCACATACTTTGCCGTGATCTACAAACACAATTAGGTATCATGTGATAGGTTGTACATCGTATATATGAATATATAAAGGAGACTGACATTGTCACATACGTCTTGTAAATAATTGTTAACGCTTATTGCATGAAAGGTGACGGAGTGTGTTTATTATAAAGATGGCGTAATGAATGATTGCCTATACTAGTAGAGGTTGGAGCGCCAGTGGAAGTGAAAAGGCTGGCCGATTGAAACCCTGGGTGGAAGGCCCACACAGTAGTGTTGGTGCTGCTTAAACACAGGAAATAGCAAGATGGACGTCGTAGCACCTAAGCACTGGAGCACAAAAAAGTAGCGACTGGCCGGTGATGTAGCTGAACCGGAAGGATTATACTTCGGAAACGCTCAAAATCTTGGACGCAGGTGAGAGGAACGAAGAAGCGGTACCTCTGAAACCACGCAGGCTGGGTTATTTCCAAGGATTTTTACTCAGAAGCGTACCACTGTACGAGTATAGGTTTTTCCTTGCAAACTTTCAGCACTGGACGACAAAAGACTAAAATATGGTTAGTCGGTGTTCGGAAGAATCTTTAGAGAGGGAGAATATTCCAAGGTTTCGGAATATGATTCGTTTTCGGAATTACGAGGGTATGGAGCCAAGTCTTGCTGGGAAGCCAGATTTGGACAGACGTGGTCTGCCGTTTTGAGCTCCCGTGTGTGACTGTCGCTCAATATCAGCTTCTTGTTGGTACGGCCGGACTTGCTGTCTATGCTCTCGGGAGATTTTATAGTTAGAACGGTTAGGCACTGTACTGTTGTGAACTGATACGATTCTGGACTACGCCTGCGGGCTGGAAGTCATCGTTGAGTATGCAGCGTTCAGTGAGAGCAGTTCTTCTCCCAATACTTACGTTGAGACGTTATCTGAACTCTGTCCTTGTGGCTGGGAGTTCGCGTTTCTCGTCTGTAGAACACAGAGAGGAGAAGACAGTATTAGAGCATAGTAGTCAGAGGACCGCCTTCAGCCGCCCTACTCCTTGAAAGATTATTTTGTGGCTGGAGTTCATCCATCGTCGCAGACGTGTACGAGAACCATCACTCCGACGCATCGGACGCAGTACATGCGGTGATATTGCTAATTCCTTTGGCTTATTAGGGGTTACAAGGCTAAACAGCTGTGATTGCGTAGGATTTATTTCCACTGACGTTGCACTCCATTGTAGATCATATTTAAAAGCAGTGTCTTCTTGTGTTTGGTACATAGATGTCAATCATTTCTCATTATTTATATTAGATCGCGCAGTCATAATAAAAGGGCAGAGTTGTTCAATGGCCCAGTAATTTTAGTTATGAAATACAAACATTTGTAATTAAGATTGTTTTAATATAGAATAAATGTATAAGCAGCAACAACGTTTATCATTTAGTATAATTAGTTCCCTTAATCATTCATTTCTATTTAGGTTGGAATTTATATGTTAAAGAGCATTAAAAGATCCTAAGATCTGCTTCAGGGGGAAGTCAGACAGCGCCAGATCTTCATTTTAGCGTTTATTATTTTCCGTTGCGCACAGTCATTTAACACCCGCCTGCAGTAGCATCTTGGAACCTGAACTATCTGCGTGCAGTGTCATCCATGTGAAAGTGAGCGAAAGTCTCCTAAATATTTGCGAATCTAGTAACTGAGGCGAGACATTGTGTAAGTAGCCTGTTTGTATATTGACAACGCTATAGACTGTGTTAATATCGCTGACAGCGCTCTGCACCCTCGGCAAGAGACTCTGTGATTAAACGGACTAGCCGTTACCGAGTGGATAGGGAAGTGTATGGACATGATATTCTTAGTGGAAACTCTGTTGACAGGACATGCATTGTAACGTGAGATGAAATTGTCTATTTATAAGAAAATACTCAAGGAAGTGAATGATGATGGATGTTTAGTTGATAATGTTTCGGAAATGGAATTACTGACAGATACATAATATTTGGAACTGAATGTCACATGAATAAGGCAAAATTTTGTAAATACATTCTTTGCTCTTCAACAAAATCTTTCTTTCGCTAATCCTATGCCTCCTGGTAGTTAGAATCTTTTTATTTAGCTGGCTGCGCCGGCCGATGTGGCCGAGTGGTTCTAGGCGCTTCAGTCTGGAACCGCGCGACCGCTACGGTCGCAGGTTCTAATCCTGCCTCGGGCATGGATGTGTGTGATGTTCTTAGGTTAGTTAGGTTTAAGTAGTTCTAAGTCTAGGGGCCTTATGACCTCAGATCTTAAGTGCTTAGAGCCATTTGAACCATTATTTTTTTTTTGGTGGATGTACTTCCTCCTTGCTGTAATCGCTATCTCTCTCTCTCTCTCTCTCTCTCTCTCTCTCTCTCTCTCTCTCTCTCTCTCTCTCTATTCGTTTAGTCGGTTCCGACTCTTCGTGACCCCATGAACCAAATCACGCCACTTTTTTCCTGTCTTGGACTTTCTCCCGTAGATCTTCGAGGTTGGAACACATTGCTTCTGTGATGCCATCGATCCATCTCATCCTCTGACGTCCTCTTCTTCTATATTGCTATAGCTCATGTTATTAAGATTTTCTGTGAGGTAAGTGATTTATGAAGAAGAATGGGGTTTGCACTGTTGGGATTCGTGATTGAAATGAGTTTAGGCAATTGACATAGTTGGAGGTAGTTTCATATTTCTTTAATTTCATAGATTTTTGATTTGTATTATTGTTAGGATTTCTTGCAGTTCAGGGCCATTCTTTTGTGTTATTTATTGGAAGTCATGCTGTCAATTTATAGCAGTCAGACTGCGTTGGGCTCGTATATTGAGGGTAATAAATGGTTCAAATAGCTCTGAGCACTATGGGACTTAACATCTGAGGTCATCAGTCTCCTAGACTTAGAACTACTTAAACCTAACTAACCTAAGGACATCACACACATTCATGCCCGAGGCAGGATTAGAACCTGCGCCTAGAACCGCTCGGCCACAACGGCCGGTCTGGGGGTAATAAATGAATGGGTTAGGTTTGAGTTTTCTTTGTCGGGAAAAATTCTGTAGGACAGTGTTTAATAAAAATAATTAAAGACGTAGTTTCAGTTGGTACCAGACCGATATCCACCTAGCGGGATTTGGGAAACCGCCTAAACACCATGTCCATGCTGGCCGGTACACCGACCATCATCGTTAATCTGCCGACCAGATTCGAACTGGGACAGGCGCACCTCCCCGTCACGGAAGCGGCGCTTTAACGCGCACTGCTATTATCGTTAGCAGCCTTGATTAAGTAAATTGTGAAACAAATGTTATACTTTCGTCTTGCATTCGATCGTTCTGTAACACAAGAGTACAATAACGCTGCGAATTAAAAATACACTACGGAAGAAACAAAAAATACGGTACACGTCGTCGGTCTGGAATCTCATTGATTGCAGTACAGTTGTCTTCATTAATGATTCCAGCTTCGAACTGATCCCGATGACCATCGAAGACGTTCCTAGAGACGCCCTGGGCAGCGATAGGATACGAACCTGAGTGTCGGTCGTCATATGGCCCGGCAGCCAGGAGTGATGGTTTAGGGTGGCATTTCATTTTACAGCAGCATCCCTTTTGTCGTCATCCGAAACACCCTTACACCACAGCAATGCGCCGATGATATTCTACGCCCGTTTTCTTGCCCTCCATGACAAGCCATCCTAGTCTTACATTTCAGCAAGATAACGCCCGCCCGCACACGGCAAGAGTTTCTACAGCTTATCTTCGTGCTCACCAAACCATACATTGACCAGCTAGGTCGCCGGATATCTCGGCAGTTGAGAAAGTTTGGAGCCTTACGGGCAGGGTCCTCCAACCATCTCGATTTTGATGATCTAACTCGGCAACTGCACAGAATTTGGCACGATGTCCCTCTGGAGGACATCATGCAAATATCAAACCATGCCCAGCAACGCGAAGCCGAGTAACCGCTTGCGTAAGGGCCACAGCTGGACCAACGCATCAACGCGTTAGTAACCCGCTCGATTAATGAAACTCTTTCTCTACAATTAATCAACCAGTTTCTCTGTAACAGTAATCATTTATTTGCCTGTACATGTACGTAACATCTACAGATTTCTTTCCCATTCGCATAATTCCTTCGTGACGAGTTTCCTTTTTCTTTTCGTGGAGTGTATATGCAGTGAAAATGTTTGTAAAAATGGCCGATAAATGTATTGCCGAAATTATACGGCATTTCAGCCGCTTGAACCCACTTTAAACTATACCATTTCAGCACCTTTGGGCCACAAATTCAGCATATTCTGAAGAAAATTTCACTACGACAATTCACATGTGCACTCCACTTGTTTATGCGCAAGCCCCCTCATGCTGTTAATCATCTCTACTTTTTACTCTCGTCTCTTGAATGTACTCGCGAAATTAACTGCTCTAAACGAGGTACTATATCGTACTGCATGTAGTACTAACAACTCTGAAGTTTCTACACACAACCATTTTTCACTTTTCGAATGTGATTTTCCATATAGGTACAGAGAAGAGCTATCATTGTACTTGGCTAAGGGAATCTGTGAGCCACAGTGTTATGAGGAAGAAACAAATTATTTAAAAGTTACCTTCAGATGAGGTAAACAGTAAAGACGAACATTGCATTGCGTACTACATCTGAAGTTGCTGGTGACAAACAACAAGGTAAAGGTATGCCTTAGAAAAATTTTAAGAAAATGATACACATACAGTGTTCATATCGACAGAAGAGATGCGAAATACCCGCATTCTCCGCTTAGAGGAAGCTTGCAGAATCCCTTAGATGCATGATCATGTGTTTTTTAAACCAGCTAAATTTAGGATCAGCTCACGCAGAAGGCAAAACACACACTATGCTGGCCAAGAACGATAGTAAATAACCAAATTTCACTTATTTGTCACACACAAACATCATGAACTTTGTACATGGGTTGGGGTAGGCAGAGTAAATTTTATTGATGCCGTGCCAATCTTAGTAACCCTTGACCAGGTATTGTGAATAGGTGAGAGATTCAGGAACCTGCAGGCCACGGCAACAGTGTATACACAGTGGTCATCAAACTAATCTTTTCTGACGACTGCGCTGCTTTGATTTACCTTACTTTTAACATAAGCATTCAGAGATTCTTATACGGACTGTAACAGTTATAAAGTTTGTTCCTTTCAGACACGCTGAGCAAAGTTACTTCGGCGACACATGAACGCTAAGCAACAGTTACATAACCAAAAACACACACCCCTTCACAAGAGCCAACAGACGACAATGGCATATGAGTGAGAGGCACGTTCACAGAACTATGCGTCATTACTGTTTTGCTGCGAAGTCCTCGTCTTCATTCACACCTGTTCTAAATATACGCGACAGGCACCATTTCTGGTTCCTTACTTCTTCGCAAACCTTTCTTATGCAACGACTACATTTCATTCACACAATAACTTCTTCGAAAACTTAGATCTATGTTTCACAGCTTTCCCTATGGTCTTACCGCTTTCTTGTAAATTCTGACACATCTGCTTTATGCATACTTCAGTCCGCAGGTCACATTATCGAGATAAATATGAATATATCGTCCACTAAATCAGTTTTTGAGCAATTGCAGATGGTTTACTATTATGTGTCATTCATTAGCACTTAATCTACCAATAATTACTTTTTAACACCTTATTGCTTCGTCCCCATCCGATGAAAAAACGCGACGAGTCGCCATTCGTGCTGACGGTTCAAACATAAATCAGAATTCAATTCGGGATTGTAGTATAGAAGCGTGGAAGGGGGGAATGTTTAACCTAGGTGTTAATATGGGGAAGGGGATTCGACCAGAGTCTTGTTTGTCTCCCCTCTCTACTGTAGTGCCTTAGACCTTCATGGTGTCATAGCAAGTTCGTGATGAGTGACAGCTACACGAGGTATATAACATTTTACATTTCATGTGTTTAATTATCAACTTAACCTCAGAACCGGACAGTGAGATTCACAGAATTTTACCGCAGATAAAGGCAGTTTTCCATGTCAATGCCTATTGACAAAACTGGGAAATACGGAATAAATCTCATTGTATTTTTAAACATTTTACTATGATACAATATTTTTCGCGTCATTTCTATTGGGGCTTTTCTACTGACGTCCTTACTGAACTATTGTCGTTTATGTCTCCTGCTAATGCTGCGACATAGGCCTATTCGTACTTGCAGTACACATCAGCATGAAGCTAGGCATTGTATGTCTGCATGAAGTATTGTGTGTTAATGAGAAATTTCAACTATCCAGGGCGGCGGAGGGAGGGGGGGGGGACGTTTTCAACAACACACTCAGCTACGAGGGCTGAATACAGTTTATAAGAGATTCACGACACACGTAAACTGCACAATACTACAAGTCTACAACTATCAGTGAGGTCTTTCTTAGCTGTAATGCTACGTATTCAGCACTCCATGTGTTACAAAATACGTGCTTCCCATAAAATGGGACGCACAACAAATTTGAACGAATAATGACAGCAGTAAAGGACAAACAATTATTGAAGTTGTGGTCCGCTGTAGGGAGGATCTTAGTTCTGTAGGTTTAAACTAAGTACAAGAAAATTCTATGGTAGTTACAACAGAGCAAAATATATGACATTTGCTTGTAAAGGTCTGGTAGGGAAGAGAATGGTACTTTGCAGACAAACTGCAGAAGCAGTACGATTCTCGGTATATGTGAAGCGTCTCAGGTGAAGTTGGGGAAAAATTGTGATGCAATAGCTGAAATCAATCGCATGTAGTCTAAGCATTGCCGTTTGAAACTATTTTCAGAGCGAAAGTTTGCTGGAGCTTGACATTTTTCTTTTTGACTTCAAACAAAGAATCTTAAACTTGTAACGATTGCAGAAGATATATATTACTGTCTGATTACGGGTAAGCGGTGTCAGATTACAATGCAAGGGTCTTTGTTGAACTTGCAGTTGGTTTCAAGAATTTTTTTCTTGTCTCTTGACTTCCTTGACCCGTGTGAGAGGTATGTATTTGTGGGAAATGCGAAGCGGTACAGTGGTTCGCAGTCAACATTGAACTGAAAGATCCCCTGTAACTGGCTGGGTATATCTGCTGAAATCTCGAAGGAATGACAGTACATATCACTCTCAACAGAATCTTGAATAGTCCTGTTGTGTTCAAACGATCTTTCGAGTTGGGATCAACTTTACCTTATTGCTGCACTAGATCATGTGTTCAAACGACTTGCTCTCTAATCAGTACTGACAGTATCCAGAACACAACGTTCTGCAAATCGAGTCTAGCAATGGTGCGCAGGCAGTGATGACTATCGTCATGAATTTTCATCGGCAGCGATTGAAATAATACGGACCATTAGTTCAATAAAACGATACCTCGCTAGGTTTAGCATCTGCAGTCTCGTGGAATCAGCAGTTGTGTTTACGTACGGCAGGAACAACGATTTTACCGCTTTATTCGTCTTCGGTGAGCGATTACTTAAGCGGCAGCAACATGAGTTTCCTGCATTGCGTCAGAGGTTAGCTTGCTTCACCAGTCGCGGAATGGCTTGCGGTTAAGACCATCATTTGTCACGGGCGATCTCCCGTTCCGATTCGACGAGCTAGAGTGTTCGCAGCTCTGACCTGTTTCCGGGTGCGTCAGTTCTGCGGTGAGCCACGCACACAATTAAGGCGGTGTACAAATCTCCTACACGCCGTCAGCTTCCGGCACGCACTCGCTCAAAGGCAATTAAGTCACTTCAGCTAGTATATCGACGTGAGCATATTAGAGTGACTGGACAAATTACTGTTTGCGTGATAAAACAGACAGGAAAGTAAGTTTGCGAATATTACTTTTGAATACAACTTGATTGTACTTTTTTTTTAATTCTTTACGGCATCGAGCAATGTAGAAGAGCTATCAAAGATATACAAACAATGTATACAGTAATACGAGGATATTTCAGCGCGGAACACAGTCTCTCTTACAGAGACAACAGGATTGATTATAGGGACTCAATATTCTAGCGGGGCCAACAGGAAAAAGCCGGGACACAATTGGATGCATTCCGAACTACATGAACCAGTACGGGGAAAAGAGTTTCCAGTAACAGTCAACTCAGCCGTGATTAAGTCAATGCCCAGCGAAATCCTTTCCTCCAGTATTGTTAGTCTAGCAAAATATACTGGAGAGCGATTACGAATTTGGAAAATAAGAGAGCTTCTGACAGAATTGAAGCTGTCAGAGCAGGCCATCAGTCTTGCCTTGATAGCTCAGACGACAAGGGCATTGCCAGTAGAAGGTCCCAGGTTTGAGTCCTGTCAGCACAGTTTTAATATGCATCGGAGTTAACTACTAGATGATTCATTAGACTTTACTTCACTCATAGGGCACTGTAAACCGAATTTAACGGCAATAAATATTTGTTATACGTATTTTACGCAGTTAGTGGCATTGACGTGAGCAGTCAATACATGGAAGAATTACATTTGCTGTTTCCCTGTTACGGAGAGAGATTCGAATGTGGAAATCAATTTCTAGCTTTGTAAGTAGTCTCGTTCCATTTCAAGGCGTTTTAAAATCGAGACGAAGTTTCGTTCACCTTTCAAGAGTAGAGTACCACTCGGCTACTTTAAAGATGATTTTGGTCATAAGAAGACTGGCATTTACAAAATTCCGTGTCGTATGGGAAGGCTTACATATGCCGTTCGATTCGCACAGTTCTGGACAGGTGCGTGAACATCGCCGTTACACGAGGCTACAACAGCCTGAAAAATCAGGGGAAGTGTAATATATTTTAAGCGAGGGACACTGGATGTAATTTGACAAGACTGATAAACGTCATTACTTCCGCGTCTTGTGCAGTGTTTACAAAAGAGGCAATTTAAATTAAGTTGGCAAAAATTTTAATAAAGAAAAGAGTTTTCCTTTTAGCAGAACGTGGAACCCCGTAATATCTCGCAACGAAACAGAAAGCTCCTTGGTGCGGCCTGCCGGAGAGTTTAAAAGACACTGTCAGCGCGGTATGTCATTCATCGACTGACATGTTCTACTAGGGGCACTACCACCAGCCCATATAAAGGGCGATGGTTTACAGCTTTGGCATTATTTTTCACCACCACCACCACCACCATTTTCCTGAAGTTGGCG
The DNA here is from genome assembly GCF_021461395.2 of Schistocerca americana. Taxonomy (NCBI): domain Eukaryota; kingdom Metazoa; phylum Arthropoda; class Insecta; order Orthoptera; family Acrididae; genus Schistocerca; species Schistocerca americana. The sequence goes on along the minus strand of NC_060126.1, from coordinate 113,547,742 downwards.
TACAGATGGATCACCGAAACATCGAGCCATTTTGATATCAGAATCCGCCAGCAAGCAAGAGGAAGCTACCAAGAATTATTACACCGGGAAAGGCTACGAAGTCACAGTTTCTAGCGTTAGTCTACGAACCGTAGATAGTGGATTACATAGCTACGTTCCCTAAACCTCTAACCATGCCCTTAAGGTTATGTTAAGTAACATGTAACCATATTAGGAGAACTCGTAAGAAGTGGTGTCATGAAGTAAGAATGACAAAACGGTGATGTGTATCTGTAAAAAAAAAGGCTACAAAAGGCGGTTAGTACGAATTCCGTATGAGATGGAATGCGCAAATACTTATAGAGTACTGGAAGAGTATCAGAAGGAGAAACCTGCGCAAGCAGAATGGCGCGTGGAATTTGCCACAACAGCAATGGACTGGTTCTCCTTGGCGCTCCGGCCGACTATTCCAAAGCATGCAACGGGGAGACGCAACTCAAAAGAGTCTTGAACTGCAGCTGGGATCGCTGTAGACGGAGAACAAAGACGAATGACGTGGTACTCTGGTCAGCCTTCTGAGCTCTGACAACTGTGTCAGAATCAATCTGAATAATTTCCTTGGCTTCTTTGTGAACACAACCGTGCAGATGTCCACAACTGAAGTACCTCCGCATGTTATTTGAAGTGTCGACACGTAGCGCTCCAGGTGTAGATACGACATTACCAATTCTGATAACGGTAACAGTGAAATGTCTACAGCCTCGAAGCCAAATTTTCTTCATACATTATTTCAAGAGATTCCGTCTGTATTTGTACCCCTATCAGCAATTTTCACAGACCTGAATTTCATGTCTTCTGCATACTAGCGATTGCTGGAAGGAAGACTTTAAAAAGCTCCAGTATTTTCTAATACGTCGCGCCATGTTAACTTTCAGCGAAACAAACATTTGAATGTTTAATTCTCATGAACATATGGCTACAAAATCTTTCGAGACGGAGTCTTTTGATAAAAGTTAATCGATAAACTTGTCGCGTCAAAAATTTGTAAAGAAAAATCGCAAGCTTTCGATCGCTACCTGCATCATTAGCTTTCTGGCATGTTCGGAAGTTATCATGGACTTCCTTTTGTATGTAACACTGTACTTTTGGTTTGATGTTCCTGTGGTCTCCTTTGAACGTGATGCAGGGAAACAGACGTACTTTGTGTGGATTGGGAAGGTAACCCCGTCCTCAAATTGAAGGTTGGTTTGAACGCTTTTGTGCTAGGCATGGTCCTATTGAAGGGGGATTGTCATCATTGTGCTGGAGTAAGCTGTCGCCAGCGCATTAGCCCGCAAAGACGTGGCAAGAAGACGGATAGTAGGCGCTGAATAAAGCGCGACTATCCGGAGAGGGGTCAAAGACAGACTCGCACACATAGCAACACACTGCCAACGCTCTCTCGACCGCAAGTAATAAGATCGCAGCCACTGACTGGAGGTCCTCAGTCAGTAGCACAGTCTCAGTCACCACGTCAGCCAGTCAGTGTCAGCCAGTCAGTGTCAGCCAGTCAGTGTCAGCCAGTCAGTGTCAGCCAGTCAGTGTCAGCCAGTCAGTGTCAGCCAGTCAGTGACAGCCAGTCAGTGACAGCCACGAGCTCAGTCATTGGCGCACTATCATTCTATTTTGGCGCCTGTCATTCATCGCATAGCGAGACTTATTTCACTAGCAGTGAGGCTAACGTGGGCTATTACTCACGAGCTTGTACCGCAACACATGGGCTCAAAGTTAAGCAGCTTCCTATTTATGTAAATAAAGAACCCTGTTAATACATGTGCGAAGTTGTGTTGTAGAAACATTATACTGGCCAAGAAACAACATCCTCTCCTTTGATTCCTATGGTACAAGACTCAATTTTCTTTCTCCAACCCTTACTCTGACAACCCAGCCAGTTAGAGACGGGGAAGAGCAGCTGAATGTGAACTTCGAGCAACGGTGTAGGACTCGTTATTTTACACATTAACAAGTTTATTGCCAGATTTTAAAGAAATACGACACAAGAAAATTACGGAATCGACTGGGGACCGTACGCCAGAAATTTGAGTATGTAATCAGACACTTCTCTACTGCGCCATTTAGGCATTGCTTGGTTACTGTATTTGAAATCTCCGTTCGGCCAGTTACCCTATATTACTCCTTTAGGCGAAAGCTAGTATTGTTCCTTTGAATAGGCTAAGGCCGATTTCCTGCGCCGCTTTTATCTAACTGTTCGAGCATTTCAGCCCAAATGATTAGATCGTCGACACTGAAGTTAAAAACTTGAATGAGTAATTAACTTGCATTAATAATTAAAACTTAGGGTACTATTAGCACAATAAACAATAATAAAATAGTACCGAACCCCTAAGTTTTTTCTGTTGCTCATTGTACTAGGGGTAGTCAGTTTTAATTATCACTTGTAAAAATTAAAGTTACGTAATTAGTTTTTGTTTGTATTCTGGAACACGTCTGCAGTCCTCCTACACATCGAAATAGCTGTGCCACACTGCAGTAACTGGCTGCCTGAGGAGTCAAAACAAAACAGAACCTACGACGTATGTCTTTAATCGGCAAAAGTCTTTCAGACTGTGTTCCAGTGTTTATTTTGAAAGCGTTCATGTTTCAAGTAGAATCCAGTGTTCGCCTAATTAAGTATGTCACTCCGTCATAGAACATAACCAATATTTGAGTTGCTTCACACCAAGGGCAATAAAAATGTACATTTCGCTTTTTATTGTGTGATAGGTTGTTTTCCCCAAAGAGAAATGGATTGTTTTCCCATCAGTCTTACCAGGCGACGTACGTTCGTTTCGTTGGATTCTTTGTGTGAATACCTTACATGTTGTTTACATAGCAACACTCATAAATAACCTTACAGTCACCTGTTGTCTGAAAAGGGAGAACTGTCGTGAGAGAGAGAGATGGAGAGAGAGAGAGAGAGAGAGAGAGAGAGAGAGAGAGAGAGAGAGAGAGAGTTGCGGTGAAGGGTGATCCGGCTGGCTAATGACATTGGTTCCAACACCGGTTGCGACAACTCGTTACGCGAGGAAAACTACAGCGCGGTGCAACATTTAGGGAAACAACCGAGATAGATACTTCAGAATGGAAAATTCCCTCAAGCGGCAGCTAAGTTACGTATAGCCTTTCCGGATACAAGATCTCTGTACAGAGATCGGCGATAACATCAGCACCAATCGATCCCGACACATGAAGCAAGTCACCGAGTGTAAGATATGAAGGAGCTTAACATATACCTTAGAAATAACTACTTGTACTATATTAAGGTGGAGCAAATGGAAAATGCACTGATTTGCGAAGCTCACAATGTTCGTAATAACATCCACACAAACGCCATCAAAAGGCAGTCTGTTGACATTTGGAGTTTTATATTATGGATTGAGCAACGTAATATCCACACTAGTCTAACATAAGCTTTTCAACCGAAATATTTGGAGCAAAAATTTGCTTCGACCCATAGGGCAAGTAACAATATAAAAATGACACGCTTGTAAATTGTAGCATTATGAATTAGAATACTATCATATAACAGACGTGGAACAGTGATATCTGGAATCAGAAGACATTAAGAAGTCCACTGGTGAAGGATTATAGTGTCTCGGTACATATCTGAGAAATCGCACACACTGCTGTTTTCCAATTAAGACTGGCACGTATCGCACATCCTTGTAAAACTTCTGTTTCAGGTAATACGTACCATGATTGCACAGAGAAACAGAAATCACTCAGACTGTAACGTGTAGTACGGTGTGTCAGTAGCAAGACAAAAATTATTGAACGACGACTCACTTCAGGTGTCAAACTGTTACTTGTAACGCAGTTTTATGATAGGGCAGATCTCCTTCTCTGCAGCTTATCTTGCGAGATGGTACCTACAGTGCACGGATATAAAAACAAAAATGGTTCAAATGGCTCTGTGCACTATGGGACTTCACTTCTGAGGTCATCAGTCCCCTATAACTTAGAACTACTTAAACCTAACTAACCTAAGGACATCACACACATCCATGCCCGAGGCAGGATTCGAACCTGCGAGCGTAGCGGATATAAAAACAGAAAACTGTCTTCAACATGAAGGACGTTCAAACAACTCACTGCTTTGTCGCGAATGGTCTTGTTAATGGTGAGATGCCGTTGTATTCCTCCGACATTTGAAATGTCTAACCCTACCAGTTATGGTAAACTCTTAACCGCGACGCAATTTGCAATTTTTCACATTTACTTATTATTCCCAGGATGTTAAAGAAGCGATAGCTGACAAATAATCGTAGGATCGACTGGAAGTCGGATCCCAGATCTATGGACCTTTAGTCTCACATTCTAACTAGGTTGTAACTTAAACATAATGTGAACTTCCTCTCTTCCTTTACGATGTGCCAGCAGTAAGAAAGGTCGACTCATTGTGAGATTATACTTGACTGCGAACTATATCCACAGAATTCGCAAGGATAACTCAGCAAAGTGAAACCGACATTTTTTCCTAGACAACGAAATAAGTTTCTCAAAGTCATGTCATTTCCGGGTACCTTCTGCCGACCGTAAAACGTGCCACACAGCTGTTGGAAATTGCGCTTGCGGTCTGTGGTAGCCTGAATAAGGGTAACCCTAAACAGTTGCTGCCAGACCTGTTTCAGAACAACATGAACTTACGGGGACATTGCCCTGAGGAGATTTGCGAAGCTGCCGTGATTCTGCACTTTCAGTGAGGAGGCTGCGTCTGCAGTATGTGGCAACGTACTGGGCAAACTAATGTAACTGGTAGAATGAGATTTTCACTCTGTAGCGGAGTGTGCGCTGATATGAAACTTCCTGGCAGATTAAAACTGTGTGCCCGACCGAGACTCGAACTCGGGACCTTTGCTTTTCGCGGGCAAGTGCTCTACCAACTGAGCTACCGAAGCACGACTCACGCCCGGTACTCACAGCTTTACTTCTGCCAGTACCTCGTCTCCTACCTTCCAAACTTTACAGAAGCTCTCCTGCGAACGTTGCAGAACTAGCACTCCTGAAAGAAAGGATATTGCGGAGACATGGCTAAGCCACAGCCTGGGGGATGTTTCCAGAATGAGATTTTCACTCTGCAGCGGAGTGTGCGCTGATATGAAACTTCCTGGCAGATTAAGACTGTGTGCCCGACCGAGGTACTGGCAGAAGTAAAGCTGTGAGTACCGGGCGTGAGTCGTGCTTCGGTAGCTCAGTTGGTAGAGCACTTGCCCGCGAAAGGCAAAGGCCCCGAGTTCGAGTCTCGGTCGGGCACACAGTTTTAATCTGCCAGGAAGTTTCTAATGTAACTGGTCTTTATCACAGAACTAGTAAAAAATGTTCAGAAGTGTAAAACAGTGCACTTCTCAAAACGAAGGAACTTAGTATTCTATGATTAATACTAATAAGTCTCAGCTGGAATGTTAACTCATACAAATACCTGTATGTAAAAACTTCTTGGGATATGAAATGGAAACATCACACAGGTTTAGTCAAAGGTAAAGCAGGTGGAAGACTTCGATCTCTCGATACTAGAGATATGTAAGCAATCTACAAAGAAGATTGTTTACATATCACTGGTGCCACTCATCCTATAATACTGCTCAAGCGTGTGGGACCCGTACTACACAGAAATAACAGGGGCTACTGATCGTATGCAGCTCGCTATTGTAGGATAAGATTGTATTAATTACAGCGAGTTTAGAGGCATTTAAACAGTCGCAGGCGCAGTGGAGAACTATTGGCACAAGAAAATAATATACAATGGTATGTCGGCAGATACTTAAACTTCGTTTTTAATAAGTAGATACAATGATTAATTTGGTATCCCCTTTTTTTTCTTTATTACTTTCTCTCTTTTTACTCTAATCATTTGTTGCCTATTTTACGTAGATTATAATTTAGGATTATTTTTATTGTAAGTGGATTGATAATAGATCACGTAATTACAACCAGGAATCAACGAAAAGAATTGAAAAATAGGCTCTTTGTTGTTTAGGGAATGCACATCAGTTACAGAAAATTTCTTTGTTATTACCTAAGTAACTTACTGACTGCTCAGCTGGTTAGAAATTGCATTGTAAAACTACAGTCTTCCCACTTACTAAGGGCAGTAACTAAACTACATTAAAAGTGCTTCGCATACTTTCTGTACTACTGTATTACTACTGCAGCTGCGTGGATTGTTCTCAACCATTCTCTAATGCAGTCGACAACCATAACATTTTTGCTCGCCGCGTCTTGCAGGCCCAGCTTGCAGCCTTGCCCGGCACCGTGTGCTACCGCAGCAGCGCTACTCAGTCGCTGTTTTGTTACTGGTTATTCTTCGTCTTTTAGATATCGATAAATCGAATCTGGCATTAGACTACTTTGAGACCGAGAAATTCCGCTATAAAAATAATTTTACCTGTAACGGGCAAGAAAGCGACACTTTCCTTTGACACTGGGCGATGGCTGGAAGATCTGGTGAGCAGAGGGTTGCCTCCAGCTACACATTGCAGAAACTAAATTGCAAATATCTGCCGAAACGCTAGAAGAAATACGCCTGATGACTTAAGAGAAACACGTGGTAGATGTATGAAGGTATGCACTGAACATGCATTCTTCTGGTGTCTCATGCTGTTCCCTGCGCTAACTTCTGTGCCGAGGTCTTTGACTGCTCAGTGACCTCTTGCAGCCTGAGTAGACAGCCGCATGCGCAACCGTGACTATCTCGCCAGCAGGTTGCTGCACTAAGAGCATTCCTTGGTCTGCGGGACACTACACACAAGAGCAGTCCCACTTTTTTCCAAAAACGAGATTTTGCGAATGTTGGCGACGATGTAACGGTGTTTAGGATCAGTTAAAATATGGTCACTAAATCCAGATTACTAACTTGGATATGAAGAGAACGGAGGAAGTTATTTACAGTTTCGTCGCTAGGATAACCCCGGGAATCACCTTGAGTGAGACAGGACTTATGTGCACAGAAAATAAATGACGGACAAACCTTTACTCCAACGTGACTCATCACATTTCACAGCTTGGCGTCTTACTGCAGCTTGCGCGTCGCGCTATGTGATTCGATACGAGAATTATGAGCGCTCATGACTAACAATTGCGAATTTCATCATACGCGTAGGATGTGAAACTCAATACCCTTAAAACCATTTCCTGCCCGCATCTCGTGGTCGTGCGGTAGCGTTCTCGCTTCCCACGCCCGGGTTCCCGGGTTCGATTCCCGGCGGGGTCAGGGATTTTCTCTGCCTCGTGATGGCTGGGTGTTGTGTGATGTCTTTAGGTTAGTTAGGTTTAAGTAGTTCTAAGTTCTAGGGGACTGATGACCATAGATGTTAAGTCCCATAGTGCTCAGAGCCATTTGCCAAAACCATTTCCTCAAGTAGTATGACACGATTCTCAAATGAACTCGAATAAATCGCCTTTGAAGATTAGCAGATTTGCGAGCGGCAATAAAGCATAAAACATTACTATGTTAGTAACACAGACAGCGTATGGGTTTTTTTTATTTTTTTTTACAAAAGTAACCTATTTTCCGTTACTGGTTGTGTGAACATAATGTTTGATACAGCCATGTGAAACGCCTTATTGTGAAATCAAAATTATTTAATACTGTTCAGTTTTCTGTTTCAAGTTCTGCACACTGAAAATTCACATATTCATGAGAATTAAAAATAAAAGAGTGTTATTTTTTAACCACAACTCACGAGATGCGCTCTCTCAGAGCTCGCGACAATTTTCGAACTCACTGTCACGCCGAGGTCAGTTCTGGCGGAATGCTGCTTCACTTTCCTGCCCTCCACAAATACCCAACCCTGCAATGTTTTACTGTCTGTTGCTTTATCGCCTTCTTCGTTTGTTGTCACGTGTTGGAGTTTTCTGGAGTGTGCCTTGTGAACTACGTATGTCTTCTTCAGGGCGGTACAAAATTATTTCGCAGAAACGTGTCAGTTTTGACGGTCGCAAGTATGATGAAATTGTTACTCGGTGGATGAAGCAAAATGTCAAGAAACAGACGAAAAAGATTACGATTTTGCAACAGCTGGAGATGACATTCCGCTAGAGAACAAGAGGATCACTTAGAGGAGGAACTCCCGGCCAATGGCCGATGGAGATCTTTGTGGCTCTCCAATACATAGTACAATATGAGATCAGAAGTATCCGGACACTTTCTATTGGACATTAATATGTCGTGAGTCCACCCTTCACCTTTGTGACGCCGTGAACTCTGCTGACACTTTCAATGAGCTGTCTGCATATCTGTCGTGGAATGCAGGCATTCTTTCTCAACAGCCGAATCTACACAAGGTAGAGATATTGGACGCTGTGTTCGAGAGCGAAGTCGACTAACTCCTTCCGAAGGTATTCCGTTGGGTTCCGAGCAGGACTCTCGGCAGGCCAGTCATTTCAGGAATGTATTTTTAAAAGATAAAGCGCGAGCAGCTGTTGTATGATTGTTAAATTGCACTACTGGTTTCACAAAGAGTTGTATCTTCAGGTACATCTATATAAAGAAGAACAACACATGAGGGATTTGAAAATTTAAAAAATTTAGAAATGGCAAGAACCTAGAGAGAAGAAAATACAGTGTAACGTGGTTTGCGATACATAACTGACAGAAGCAAATATTAATATAATAGTCAACATGAGATAGTTGAGCGCATTGGACGTTCCCATTAGTCCCTGTCAGATGATAATATAAAAAAAAAGACAAAATTTAAAACAGGCAGAGTGAAGAAGACGGCCATCAAATCAAGTCAGCTCTGAAAAGAACAAAATTTTACAATCAGGAGAAAGGGCTTAAAGATGAACAGTAATATTAAATATTAATAGCGATCAAGAGAAAGGACACGCTGTAAAGCACAAAAAAGCAAAATAAAGTTAGGAAAGTGATTGTCCAAAATCCATAGCCTCACAGAAGCTGCTTTATGACAGGGAGCGCTGTTGTATTGATAGTCATCGTATGTGTTCATAGCCGGCCGCCTTACTGAAATCTAGGAAGACGGAATCTGTTCCGCTACAACAGTTAGCGAGATGTCACGTATGAATCAAGCAGGCTAATGAATTTTATTTTATGCGCACTAGGCCAAGGTCCAACGCGTATTTTTGTGCTTAGGTGTTTCATGTCTTAAATCTGGAGTCATTATCATAGTCTGTGACTCTTTATAGCCCATAATGACCTCTGCAGCACTAAGAGACTAAACGTTAGGCAAAGGAAAATGCCATGGACCACCATTTAATGCCAGGAACAAAATTCACCAAGGACGTAGATCTGGCCTTGAGAGATTTCATTTCATGCATAAGACAAGCAAAATTTCACTCGAGGTTTTTTTCTTCTTAATCCGTTCTGCATCTTAGAGCTTATTTTCCCCCGGTACGTCATAATTTTTGAGATTAGAATATGCTCTAGGATAGTGCAACAAATCGACGAAGCGGTATTTGCAATTAGAAACTTCACTAAAAATATGAGCTAAATGTACGACACTTTAACACGTTATGCCTTCAAGGAAAAAAAAACAGATGTCAAGGAATAGATACTGTTCAAGTTACTCGTAAGTGATTAAAAGTTGTAACGTGAGAAGCCAGACAAGGTAACTTTCGCATGTGGCAACAAAACGTTTGTGTAGATAGCGTCGCTATCTCTCCTGGGTAGTGCAGTCGAGGTTTCTACAGCCTTACATTTTGTTGCCGTAGATGTACGGAAATTTGTTAGCGTCCAACGCATGGAGGAGATACGTCAAGGACTCATTTAAGGAAATACAATGAAAGCTCTGCACTATGGATGGTGGTGGGTACCTTGAGCTATTACAGCTCAACTCCCCAATAGAGGATGGAAAAAATAGCTATGGCTCCTAAATCGTTTCTTATTCCACTTACACGAAAAATATGTCTAAAATAATACACTATATTTATGTAACAGCTTGCAGTTAATGTTATTGTCTTCATTGATCCCTTTGAACATACCCTGAAAATTAACGCTCCATCGCCCGAATCAGCCTGTTACTTCACAAGAAACACGAATTTTTTGAAATAACTGTTCGTTCTTCAGTAGCCTGCGATCGAAAACTCTAGAAAAAGTCACCCGACGGTGTTGTACGCAGTTTCCTTTCTAGACCCAGAACACTTCTGAGTTCCTCCTGACGGAATCCCTATTAGCGTTCACTATGTTAAAAAAAAACATTTCAATTTTTAAGTAAGAAATATTCTCGTCAAACATTAATTCGTACGAGGTCTGCTATAGAAGTGCATATTGTGTGGCTATTTTACAGCACCAATCTCTCACCTTTTTTCTACCTTGTACTATACGACTACCCTGCAGTCAATCGTTACCATGGCCAGGGATCTTCCGAAATAGGCTGCGAAGTCCAAAACAGTATTTGCTTTTAGTTCAGGATCTTGGGAAGCCTAGCTCAACTGGGCGTCCCAGTGGACGTCTAAAAATTGCCTGCCAAGGCTAATAACGAAGGTAACAGGAGAAGGCAATAACAGTGCCCTATATATGGTATAAAGAAAAAACACGGTGTCACATTTACAGCATAAATGTCGTCGAGCGTTTGTGAAAGACCAGTTTTTTTTTTTTTAATTTTACAGCAATAACGATTCTTTCACTAACAAGCCTTTATGTCTCTCTGTGCCTTCTTCTACTGGTACCCGATAACCATATCTGTGACCCTCTAGTGTTGACAAACTCATGGCCAATTGTGCAAGAAAATGGCTCTGAGCACTATGCGACTTAACTTCTGAGGTCATCAGTCGCCTAGAACTTAGAACTAAGGAAACCTATCTAACCTAAGGACATCACAAACATCCATTCCCGAGGCAGGATTCGAACCTATGCCGTAGCGGTCGCGCGGTTCCGGACTGAAGCGCCTAGAACGGCTCGCCCTCATCGGCCAGCTTGTCATGGGGCTTCAAGAGATTGAAACAACAGAATGGAACAAAAGTCGCACTTGACAAGAGTAACATATGGACATTCTCTACACATTCAACGTATCCGCGATACAGTATTGCAACATCAAAAACCACAGTGATCAGATTTTTGCCACGAACTGCTCCATTCCTCTTTGTTCCGATGACGTCATTAAAACTCGATATCTGCTCTTTGATGATTAATAAGGGAACAATTCACCACAACACAGCAACTGTATTCGGAAAATATGACTCACAAGGAAACCGCACCTACTCGTCATCACCGATTTCATCCAAATTCGTGGTATTTGCAGAGTCTGGCCAAAAATGAAAGTGACTGAAGTAGGTGCTCCAGATGGCCAAGCGCTGTGGTGGTTCGGGCGAAATATGAGCCATTTACAGGTATTTTATTATAGCTACTAGGTAGCGGAAAGAATACAGAATGGAATATGACAACTATCAACCGTAGAATGGAATGAGAAAGAAAACTTGTGCCGACCGGGACTCGAACCTGGGTTTCCCACTTATCGCGAACGGTCGCCTTACCATTTGGCTATCCCTGCACGACTCACGGCCAGACCTAAACCTCCGGATATCGTAACCATGTGTCTAGGACCCATAATCGTACATCCATTCTGAATATTCCCGTATACGTCAGACATTGTATTTCAAAGTCGCTTGCGCCGTATCGGAAGATAAATACGATATTGCAGTGCCTGTTCTATTCTGCTTACGATGCAAAGTTCCTTTGGACATTCATACATTTCCAAAGGAACTTCGCATTGAAGGCGGATTAACACTGCAGTAATGTATTTTTCACAAATTTTCACTACGCTAGCAAGTGAATAAACTCCGTACTCATAGCTAGCGCTGTCTCAAATGGCCGATGGGCCGATTTTACCTACACCGGGAACCTACTGTTCACGTAAAGCTGCCAATGCTGCTCGAAGGTCAAAATGATACTAACGTAATAAGAAGTCCTATACGCTTAAATTAGAATCCGTTCTTAGAAAATCCTCGTGGACGCTGTAAGTACATTCCTTTCTTCGGAAGTTATTTACAATCACAAGTTTTCCTTTGCCTTTCCTTTTCAAGCCTTTTATCAAGATATTAACGCCAAGGGCCTTGGCGCATTGTTAACACCGGTTCCCGAAATTAGGAGCTGTCGGGCTTGTCTAGCACTTGGTTGTGTGACCGCCCGGGTCTGCCAAATGTTGTGGGCAAACGGGGTGCACTCTGCCCTTGTGAGGTCAATTGAGGAGCTACTTGACTGAGAAGTAGCGGTTCGGGTCATGAAAGCTGACAACGGCTGGGAGAGCGGTACGCTAACCACATGCCCCTTCATACACTCCTGGAAATTGAAATAAGAACACCGTGAATTCATTGTCCCAGGAAGGGGAAACTTTATTGACACATTCCTGGGGTCAGATACATCACATGATCACACTGACAGAACCACAGGCACATAGACACAGGCAACAGAGCATGCACAATGTCGGCACTAGTACAGTGTATATCCACCTTTCGCAGCAATGCAGGCTGCTATTCTCCCATGGAGACGATCGTAGAGATGCTGGATGTAGTCCTGTGGAACGGCTTGCCATGTCATTTACACCTGGCGCCTCAGTTGGACCAGCGTTCGTGCTGGACGTGCAGACCGCGTGAGACGACGCTTCATCCAGTCCCAAACATGCTCAATGGGGGACAGATCCGGAGATCTTGCTGGCCAGGGTAGTTGACTTACACCTTCTAGAGCACGTTGGATGGTACGGGATACATGCGGACGTGCATTGTCCTGTTGGAAGAGCAAGTTCCCTTGCCGGTCTAGGAATGGTAGAACGATGGGTTCGATGACGGTTTGGATGTACCGTGCACTATTCAGTGTCCCCTCGACGATCACCAGTGGTGTACGGCCAGTGTAGGAGATCGCTCCCCACACCATGATGCCGGGTGTTGGCCCTGTGTGCCTCGGTCGTATGCAGTCCTGATTGTGGCGCTCACCTGCACGGCGCCAAACACGCATACGACCATCATTGGCACCAAGGCAGAAGCGACTCTCATCGCTGGAGACGACACGTCTCCATTCGTCCCTCCATTCACGCCTGTCGCGACACCACTGGAGGCGGGCTGCACGATGTTGGGGCGTGAGCGGAAGACGGCCTAACGGTGTGCGGGACCGTAGCCCAGCTTCATGGAGACGGTTGCGAATGGTCCTCGCCGATACCCCAGGAGCAACAGTGTCCCTAATTTGCTGGGAAGTGGCGGTGCGGTCCCCTACGGCACTGCGTAGGATCCTACGTTCTTGGCGTGCATCCGTGCGTCGCTGCGGTCCGGTCCCAGGTCGACGGGCACGTGCACCTTCCGCCGACCACTGGCGACAACATCGATGTACTGTGGAGACCTCACGCCCCACGTGTTGAGCAATTCGGCGGTACGTCCACCCGGCTTCCCGCATGCCCACTATACGCCCTCGCTCAAAGTCCGTCAACTGCACATACGGTTCACGTCCACGCTGTCGCGGCATGCTACCAGTGTTAAAGACTGCGATGGAGCTCCGTATGCCACGGCAAACTGGCTGACACTGACGGCGGCGGTGCACAAATGCTGCGCAGCTAGCGCCATTCGACGGCCAACACCGCGGTTCCTGGTGTGTCCGCTGTGCCGTGCGTGTGATCATTGCTTGTACAGCCCTCTCGCAGTGTCCGGAGCAAGTATGGTGGGTCCGACACATCGGTGTCAATGTGTTCTTTTTTCCATTTCCAGGAGTGTATTTGCATCCAGCGACGCCTGTCTGATGAGGATGACACGGCGGGCGGTCGGTCGGTCCCGTTGGGTCTTTCAGGGCGTGCTCGAAACGAATTTGAGAGAGGTAGGGAATTATTATTATTTCGGTTTATTTCCAGTACAAGCAACTTAAAAATTGACAGTAAAGTTTCGGCATAGGGATTCGACCAGGCGCCCCTTGGGATTACCGTTCTCCTGTGCTCTTCCAGCTGCGGCACATGCTGCATGGAAAGAGCGTTAACATAAGTGGGCTCATGCCTCGCCTGACCCCCGCCAAAAATGAAATTTCGTTGTAACCGCTGAGCAGTCACTTTCATTTCTGGGTTCAAATGGCTCTGAGCACTATGGGACTTAACTTCTAAGGTCATCAGTCCCCTAGAACTTAGAACTACTTAAACCTAACTAACCTAAGGACATCACACACATCCATGCCCGAGGCAGGATTCGAACCTGCGACCGTAGCGGATGCGCGGTTCCAGTCTGTAGCGCCTAGAACCGCTCAGCCACTCTGTCCGGCTTCATTTCTGGGAAGGCCCCGCATGAGCTATAAATTAGGATGAAATCTGTGATGAGTAGTCGTGGTCTCTTTGAAAGTACGGCAAATGGCACCACGTACTGTTTCAAGCAAACGTTCAGTTTTTTTTCCGAATAATACAATATTTACGATCCTTGTTAATTTGCTGATCATAATGGTCCATCACATCTTTAGTGGCTTAAGCTCTTAATTTTACATTCGTCAATGTTCAGTCCTCGATAGTATACAAATCCACAAAAAATGGTAAAACAGACATTTCCGTATTTTATAGTCGGGCTAGTAAGAAATGGAGAACTGAAGTCTGTTATTTGATCCAACGAATGTCTTGATGGTCCAGCGGATGAAACAGCTGTCCTTAAACTTAGGGACTCTGGCGCGTACGAATGGACAGCTTCAAGTGAAAACATTCACCGCTGAGAGATGATATAGATATCATTCAGCCGAACAGAAGTTCGTCTTATGCCAAGGGGCAGCCCCCCCTCGTCACTGACAGTTTTTTTTTTCTTTCCTATTCCTCAGAGCAACTACCCGATTCTGAGAGGGGGCAAATTAAAGGAACGCGCAAGTCCGCGGCCAGCATTTATGTAACCTGCTTGAGACCTGTTCCCGAAGAATGTCGCAAGGCAGTTCTGACGGCAGCGGCGAGCCGCGGCAAATAAAACTAAAGGCGGGCGCTAAACACAAAACGACTAGCGAGACGGGGGAGGATAGCAAACCGGTTATAATGAGGCGCAGCCGGTGGCCCCGATACTCCGGCGCTGCGGCGCGAAGCTGCGGTCGCCAGACATCGATCGAGACCAGCAGCTACTGCCGCCGCCAATGTAGCGCCGACTGGCGGAAGGCGAACCCTTCTCAAGGTCTGCTGGCCAACATCTTGCAGCGACATTTCAAACTTGGCAAGATTCGGGTCCGAACTTTCATAAGGAACTAAGTTTTTGTTTGACGGGATTATCAACATCGACGTGCAATCTACTGATTAGTGCAAATTTTTATTATTACTAGCATCTTGATCATAGAACAGTAGGATCTTGTATAGTTATTTACACTGGTGCGAACATAAAGATTGTTACCAAATGCGAGATTAATCGTATTGGCTTTGATGCTTAGCTAGCCAATATACCTCTCTTTTCAATTTCCATAGAACAACTCCGATTCTGAGAAGAAATATTTAATCACGCAATTTTTTTAAAATATAGCAAATTCGTAACGTGTTTTTGTAAACATTCATTGATCTAATAGCTACACCGTCAAATTTCAGCCTCATTTTCAGCGTCTGCCAACTACCTTAATACTTTGAGTTGTCCGTGTCTAATGTGTCTGGCTAATGATGTTTTGATATTTGTTCTCACTTGTAGTGCACGGACCACAATTTGTACATGAAATGTATTTTTAGTTGCGAATATGGACAACCATCAGCTATATAATGGAGTGACGACTGTGAAAATTTCTGCCGAATTGGGATTAGAACCCGCTTATCGCGAGCGGTCGCCTTAGCATTAGGTTATCCGAAAGAAGATTGCGTCGTATTTCTGAACACAGGTACTGCAACATCGTATCGTACCGTAGTCACCGCAATTTGGTTTCTGAGTCAGAGTTGAGCAAATATTTATTAAAACTGGATAGGTTCACTCGCAAAAAAAAGAAAAAAAAGAAAAAAAAATCACGAGTGTAAAGTATGTGATTGTAAACCGATTTATCTGCTGATCCGGTATAAGTTTGGAGTACGGCATTATCAGAAGCAGAGAGCAATATGGAACTAAGAAGAAATGTGCATAACTTCACTATCCTCGTCACATTTCTTCGTAAAATAATGAGGGGTCGTTTCAGAATTGTATATCCCCTTTTAACAAAATAGGGGATATACAATTCTTCACGAAAACACAGCTTGTCTATTGAAATTTAGAAAAAGTTACATTGGCTGGATAAGCATCGAAAACAACACGATTAATCTCGCATATGGCACTAACCTTTATGTTCGCAGCCGTATACGTAACTGTACAAGGTCGTACTATTCTACGCTTGCTAGTTGTGAACCATTGTACCATGAACATACACAACCGTATTGGAACTGAATTGACAGATGATTAAGATGCTAGTAATACTAAAAATTTCCATTAATGAGTGTACTGCACGTTGATGTTGATAATCCCGTCAAATGAAAACTTAATTCTGTACGAAGGCTCGGACCCGAATCTCCACCTATATCTGGTCACACTTCCGTCCAAGAAATCCTCGTAACTTCTACTACTCGAATCAAAGTACCTTACCGAACAGGATGGCACCACGATTATGACACCAGACTCACAATCGGCAGAACAAGGGTTCGAATCCACGTCCGCCTCACAAAATTTAGATTTTCCGCGATTTCCCTAAATCACTTACAGGCGGAATCTGAGGCTGCCTAGAATGAAATGCAATAACGTCATGTTTGCGTTTATCATGCTCCCAGTGTCCTTCTGAGATATCGTCTTATTTAATCGCATTTTATCCAATGCAACCTCGTCTAATACATCCATTTCACGTCAGTGACTTCTGTTGCATTGGTACGTATTCCCAGTGACAGGAAAGCCTCGATTCTCCACCTTATCGTCTCCTATGGAGCTCCTCTTCTGGAATCAAAATTACCTGTCTTTATTTGGAAGTAATTGGAGGAAAACGCAAGCAACAATGATAGTCTGAATCAGTCCTAGAGACGTGGTCAGATAGCGTAACTGCGGTGTTTCTTCTACAGAAGCAGGAAATTTTGATTACAGTCCCAGCGAGGACAAAGTTTTCATCAGTCTAGTTCTTCATCGCTTCCAGAATGCTGTAATAATCAAAACTGCTGAACGTTGTTTTCAGGTGTTCTCATGGTACCTCGACAATCCGAGGTACACGCAGGTACATAAGTACAGGATAATGTAAATACATAAGGAATTGTTTGTGCGGTAAATTTCTGCGTGCAGTAAGAGATGACGTTCGCTGATTTATTTTAATGGATAAAAATATCAGTTGCTGTTTTCTTAAACACCGCAGCCGAACTTCCATTAAGTTTTGATTGATTGATTGACTAATTCATTGATCGGTGGAGGGAGATTAGAGGACTAAGCGGCGAGGTCATCTCTCCCGCAACTCAAAACTTACGTGCGTAAGATAGAGGCGTCCGCTAAAAGTGGGCGGAACTCGTAGGGGTCAAATCATAAAGCGAGGAAGCTAAAAACAAACACTGTAGAAGGCATAAAACGCTAGGCTAATTTAAAAACTGGAAAAACAGAGGGATAAAAGAGCGGTCTTTCGACGGGGAAATGATCATGGGTCCCAGACACAGAAAACACGAATAGAACACGCAACCACAACCACCCCGCCCCTGGAGGAAAGCAAAACCTTGTAACTGAAAATAAAAACCACTTTCATATAGGAACCTGAGGACCAGTTCAATCATCCGTTAATTTTCTGCTAATATTAAAGACAAGCAATCTGGAAGGCGACGTTTAGTACGAAGAGCCAAAAGAAGGGAATAGTCCACTGTTAAGTTTGGAAGGTAAGAGAAGAGGAACTGGCAGAAAAACAACTGTCAGGACGGGTCATAATTGGTTGGCCCAATTTTAGAGCACTCGTCCGCGAAAGGCAAACGTCCTGATTTCGAGTCACGGTCCGGCACACAGTTAATCTGCCAGGAAGTTTCACATCAGCGCACACTCCGCTGTAGGGTGAAAATTTATTCTAGAATATATTTTATGCGTTAATACTTTAGGATTCATGTATAAATAAGGAGTAAGTACCAGAAGGAAACGTTTGAAATAGTACAAAAAAAATCACGCACTTTACAAGGTGTCTATTCCTAGAGGCTGTTACTGAACGTATATTTTTCCGATAACAGAGCAACAGAGGATTTAGCTGAGAAATGTCTGCATGTCTCTCATTTTATCCCTTTAATCAGTTATTCAACCTGAACTAACATTTTATCTGTTAATGATGCACTATTTTTCTTGTGCTGTTGTTTTCAATCACTTAATATTTAAGTGATGTACTGACACAGCGGCAGCTTAGCTGGAATGAATAAATAAATATGTGATAAAATTTAAATTTCCTATTAACACCGTCGTCATTAAGAGGCCGAGCACTGTACGGTAGACAGGAATGGAAGTTAGGGAAGGTACGAGCATATGGAGTAGGGCACGGTGCACCATTGCTGGCTGTAAAAAGAGGTACCAGCATATGGAACAGTTTCCCAGATATGTGAGTAGCTCGAAGACTTCCTAAGTCATAGTACTCAGTACGCTGTCCTCGATGGCGAGAAGAAGGTATCGTCAGGAGTCGCCCAGGGAAAGGTGATAGCATCGCTGTTTTTCTCTATACACATACTCTATGTGATCAAAAGTATCCTGACACCCCCAAGAACGTACGTTTTTCATATTAGGTGCATTGTGCTGCCACCTACTGCCAGGTACTCCATATCAGCGACCTCAGTAGTTATTAGACCTCGTCAGAGAGCAGAATGGGAGGGGCTCCGCGAAACTCACGGACCTAGAACGTGGTCAGGTGATTGGGTGTCACTTGTGTCATACGTCTATACACGAGATTTCCACACTCCTAAACATCCCTAGGTCCACTGTTTCCGATGTGATAATGAAGTGGAAACGTGAAGGGACACGTACAGCAGAAAGACGTACAGGCCGACCTCGTTTGTTGACTTACAGAAACCACCGACTGTTGAAGAGGGTCGTAATGTGTAACTGGCAGACATCTATCCAGACCATCACACAGGAATTCCAAACTGCATCAGGATCCACTGCAAGTACTACGACAGTTGGGATGGAGATGAGAAAACTTGGATTTCATGGTCGTGCGGCTGCTCATAAGCCACATATCACGCCGGCAAATGCCAAACGACGCCTTGCTTGGTGTAAGGAGCGTAAACATTGGACGATTGAAGAGTGGAGAAACGTTGTATGGAGTGACGAACCACGGTACACAATGTGGCGACCGATGGCAAGGTATTGGTATGGCGAATGCTCGGTGAACGTCATCTGCCAGCGCATGTAGTGTCAACAGTAAAATTCGGAGGCGGTGGTGTTGCGGTGTGGTGGTGTATTTCATTGAGGGGGCTTTCACTTTTTGTTGTTTTGCGTGGCACTATCACAGCACAGGACTACACTGATGTTTTAAGCACCTTCTTGCTTCCCACAGTTGAAGAGCAATTCGGGGATGGCGACTGCATGTTTCAACAGGATCGAGCACATGTTGATAATGCACGGCCTGTGGCGGAGTGGTTACACGACAATAACATCCCTGTAATGGACTGGCCTGCACAGAGTCCTGACCTGCAACCTGTAGAATACCTTTGGGATATTTTGGAACGCCGACTTCGTGCCAGGCCTCACCGACCGACAGCGATACCTCTTCTCAGTGCAGCACTCCGTGAAGAATGGGTAGTCATTCCCCCGGAAACCTTGCCTGCGAGAGTGGAAGCTGTCATCAAAGCTAAGGGTTGGTCAACAGCATATTGAATTCCAGCGTTATCGATGGAGGGCGCCACGAACTTTTAAGTCATTTTCAGCCAGGTGTCCGGATACTTTTGATCACATAGTGTAAATGATTTGGCGGACAAGGTGGGCAGCAATCTGCGGTTGTGCGCTGATGACGCTGTGGTGTGCGGTGTGTCGAAGTTGAGTGACTGTAGGAAAATACAAGACGACTTGGACAAAAGTTCTAGTTGGTGTGGTGAATGGCAGCTAGCTAGAGAAATATGGAAAAATGTAGTAACTTCGGTTCATAGAGAGAATTTTAAGAAAGAGTCGTTCATCTGTAAAGAAGACCGCATATAGGATGATGGTGCGACCTATTCTTCAGTACTGCTAGAGTGTTTGGGATCCGTACCAGGTCGGATCGCAGGAAGACATCGAAGTAATTCAGACGCGGGCTGCTAGATTTCGAAAAACTCGTGAGTGTTACGGAGATACTTCGGGAACTTAAATGTGAATCCGTGGAGGTAAGGCGACGTTTTTTTCGTGGAAAACTATTGAAAAATATAAAAACTTGCATTTTAAGATGACTGCGGCACTGTTCTACTGCCGCCAACACATATTTCGCGTAAGGACCACAAACGCACGATACGATAAATTGGGGCTCATACGGAGGCATATAGACAGTCGTTTTCTCCTCGCTCTGTCTGCGAATGGAACAGGAGATGAAGTGACTGTTAATAGTACAGTGTACCCTCCGTCACGCACCGTACGGTAGCTTGCGGAGTGTCTGTGTAGATGTAGAAGTCTACTGTGGTCTCCCTGTTTTTTTTTATTTCTTTTTGTTTCGTCGGTGGCAGATATGGAAGCATGGTGTTGAGAACTCAATGATAAGCCGGTAACCAGATTTCGCTACTATTGTAAAATATGAGAATTTCTGGCGTTTTGAGGACGCTATTTTCAGCAATTTCTGCTCTTGATTCAAGCCCTCATTATTATCAACGTATGCATAGTATTTTTTCACTTGCTATGTTGATGCAGTTAAGGATTTTGTCCGAAATTGGAATTCTTGTCAGACTAATCTCAGGCGCAGCCGGAGATCTACGATTGATTGGAAATTTGCAGTTTTCTTGTGAAGTGGCAAAAGCGAGCAATGTGTAAAAATGGTTCAAATGGCTCTGAGCACTATGGGACTTAACATCTGGGGTCATCAGACCCCTAGAACTTAGAACTACTTAACCTAACTAAACTAAGGACATCACACACATCCATCCCCGAGGCAGCATTCGAACCTGTGACCGTAGCGGTCGCGCGGTTCCAGACTGAAGCGCCTAGAACCGCTCGGCAACACAGGCCGGCGAGGAATGTCTTAGCAAGATGTCCGAATAACGTGAAAACACGAAATGCTAGAAATGCGTTCGGTAAATGTTTCTATAAGCCACTCGAATTTCCCATGCTTTTAGACGTATTTGCTCTCAAATATTATATCAAGGTTGTCAAGTTCGAAACACAAATTTCGAATAGTTGAACAAACCGTTTAAAATGTACAGAGTGATTCCGTCATGATACAGACTTACAGAGAAGATAGAGCAGGGTCACGAAGTCTAAAGTTGTAAGCGAAAATCTTTCCTATACTTCTGGCAGTGGAGTACTTTTAGCCTGGCGTATTGTTGCTAATATTATGTGGTAGCCAACTTTCAGAGGTGTTAGTATGCACCAAAACAAGAAAAATACGTTTAGTAAACACGAACTCTAAAATGCGTATCTTAAAAGAGTTGCGAGCACACGTGCACCTTGGATACTGTCAAACATCTCTTCTACTGCAATCTCTTTGGTTTCCATCTTTTTGAAGGAGGTAGTATGGACCAAAACAAGAAAAAATGTCCAGTAAATATGGGCTCTAAAATGAGTTCCTTAAGAGCTATGGGCACTTTTCAAAGGAAGAGATATTTCACAGTAGAGAAGATCAACAAGTACTCGAAGCTATTAAGGTAAGCATTTTAGATCCCATGCCTACTTTGATTTTTTCCCTGTTTGGATCATATTACCACCTCTGAAAGTGACCTACCCTACAATCTAAGCAACAACGGTGCCGATGCATTTATTCCACTGTCAGAGACATCAGAACGATTTTCGCTTATAACTTTAGACTCAGTCATTTCGGACCAGAGTCCTTTACCTCTGAATGATACATTTAGCTTTCTAAATCATCTCTGAAATTTTGTAACATCACGGAATCACCTTATATAATATCTGATTTCCAATTGTTAATATGCATACCCAGGAATATGCGGTAAATGTGGTGTGATCGTAGACATCAAGCCACGCTAAAGATGAAACTCCGTTATCCATTCACAGTCGTTGGCTTCGCCGTCTCCACCAAACTGTCGTCCTTCAATTTAGCTAGACCTGAGGCTACATGGAGGGTGGAGACTATCATACGTTGACCGATTTTAGTTTAGAATGTTTTGTGTACTGCGCATTTTATTCTGACCTTGCAATAGTATTGCTCTTATTGCTAACTGCCCAAACAGCCGGGTGGTGGAGGCGGACGCGAAAGCGAGAGCCGCTCGGCGCAACGCAGGCACCGCCTGAACGCACATGCAGCCGGCGCCTGTGCTGTCGCTCGTTTCTGGCTGGCTTTAGTACCGCCCACGCTATTCACGGAGAAAGCGCAGCTCGCCGTGAAACACTGCGTTGTGGCGCGCGCGTCAAATCCGAGCGCGCATTTACGCGTCGGAGATTTCAGATGTTTCAAACGAATGGGACATAAATATCTCGAAATTTTGGCCCACTGGAAGTGCTAAAAGACGCAGTTAAAACCGAGGAAAGAACTACCAGCAGACTTGATATAACGCAAAATGGGCGTTACATTGACTGCTGAATTTTGTTGGCGATCACATGAATGAACATCACCAGTACTCAGTTACAGCCACGTGACTACGCTGCAGTTCACACTCAAGTTTACAGACAGACTTATATCTCGACCTTTGCACTCTCCAATAGCATGTGCTAAAAATGAACACCTAAGCTTTACTGTGCGAGCTCTGGTATCTCTTATTTCTATTCGTAGGTGCTAAAAAAATACTTCCGCATTCTCAAGAGGAAGTTCATGACTGAAATTTCGTTAAAATACCTCGCCGCAAAGAAACGCCTTTGTTTTAATGACTGCCATCCTAACTCGCTTATCATATCCACGAGACGCTCCCCTATTTTGCGGTAACGCAAAACGAGCTACCCTGCTGCACCCTTTTTCTCGACGGTCTCTGTCAATCCCATCTGGTAAAGATCGCGCAGCAGCACTGCAGAAGAGGCATAAGCGTACAGTAGGCAGTGTGTCTAGTACACTTGTTGCATCTTCTAAATGTTCTGACAATAAAATACAACTTTCAGTTCGTCTTCACCACAAATACAACTCGTTAGGCGCCTCCATTTATAATTGAAACGAAAATTAAATAATGAACCGAGAAGCAAAGAAAATGATTTGGGGACAGATTTCTGTAGTATCAACATCCGCAGCGAGAGAAAGGGAATATCTAAACTAGTGAGAGATACAAAAATCTCAATAGCGACGAGAAATTAGAGCAAATACGGAGACTTACAAGCAGTCGTTCTTCCCACGCACAATTCGTGAATGGAACAGGGAAGGGGGGATCAGATAGTGGTACAATAAGTACCCTCCGCCACACACCGTAAGGTGGCTCGCGGAGTATAGATGTAGATGTAGATGTAGATGTAGCTCTCTGCAAATCAAGTCTGCGGCTCTAACAACAAGAAAAACCTAAATATTATCTTTAACTTTCAACCCGAACAGTACTGGTATATGAAAGAGAGGCTCTTTAATCTTTAAAAAATAAAACTAATGAAAGATATTCAGTAATAAACTATAACAGTTTAATTTTCTCAGTGTTTTTATTCACAGATTCAGAGAAAATAGGAATAAAATCGTTTAATAGCATTTTCTACAAAGACAGAGAGAAAATCATTAACCCTGATGATAGCTAGCTTTAAGAGTAGCAGAAACTGTTTCCGCCCGTTACATCACAACAATCAAAAATTCTGTCTTAACTGTTACATACCCCGGAGAGTCAACAAGTAGCAATATTTTTCTGTCATATATCAGATCTCTGAGATCCACCAGCATTATGGTTTCGGGTTTGAGTATGATGCTTACGTTCCCTACCCTATTTCTACATCAGCCAACTGTTAAGGACCCGAGAGAGCGTGTTTTTAATCCGATGTTGATGAAAGAATCCTGGTGAAACAGATTGCTTATATGGCCGTGTGCGGGATATCGTTTAATTCCTTCGAGAGTGGAATGTGGAGCGCTAAGGAATATTCATAGTTTGCACACTGTAAACAGTATTAGGCATCTTTTTGTATTCAGCAGATGTCAAGGCGGTTTGAGAATTTTCCGAAGCTCGAGAGTCTAGAAGCATCAACGAATCTCTCTGTCTCTCTCAAAAATATCAAAAATGAAATTTGTTTGTGGCTACGACGATCGGTGTTTTCTAAAGCAATGGTGGTTACCATGGAGTACGTGGTTTAGCTCCGAATAGCTATGCTTGAACACAGCATATCTGTGCTTCCTAGAATTGTGTGTCAACATCTCACGACGCAATCATTTTTCTGTTGTTTAACATTATTATAAATGAAAAGCATAAAATTGTGGATGTTGTGCACTACTAAAGAACCGCAGCAGCTTATTAAGGGCATGTCCGGAATAAAGAATGTACGTAAATTTTACGAAGATTGCTAAATCAATTTGAATATAAATCATCCTTTCACAAATATAACATTCCAGGTGCCTCAGTAACGAAACGAGAGCACATACTAGCGACATGGCACAGTCACAAACACTGTTGAGAAGTTCCACACAGGCGATGCTCTGGAGAGAGAAAGAGACCTGTGCTTGAGGACGAGGCGCAGTGCAGAGCTACTTACACCACTTCCTGAGGAACGTGCTCGTCAGCTTGGAGCAGATACCGCTACGGCGTCCGCGCATCCTGGCACGATTTCTCCCCCTGCGGCCGTATACAAACTGCGGCACTCGTCAACACTACTCGGCAACGGCAACACGCGTGCTGCGTCTCAACGCGGTCTTCTGAACAGACTGCAGCAGCTGTGCTGTTCCGATCTCGGTAGCCGCCTGCGGCCGCGCGCGCACGCAGACCGACAACCCGCGTGGCAGTGAGGGATAGCAGGACCGCCGCTCCCACTGATCCTGTCTGAGCGCGCGCCGAACGTCAACTGGTGTGGCCTCCAGGTCGCCTCGCCTCCTGCGACAAGCGCGAGTTGCCGCGCCAGCCACTTGGCGGCGACACCTCTGCCGGGGAGGGAGAGGTGCCAGCAGCAGGAAGGGGAAGGCCTCCTGAGTGCCGGCGGTACTCCAAGGACGTCAGCAGACGGACGGGAGAGCAGTGGCAGGTGGACTCTGATTCTGTTCCTCCAGCGAATGCGATTGAGATCAAGATCGTACCTAGGGTATGAGCTAAGGATAAGGAGGAGGCGCTGGTGATAGAGTGGGGGTGCGGGTGGTTGTATTATATAGAACCGGGGACCTAGAAATGACCGAGAGGCTTCGTCCCTCCATAGCCCTCAGTGGTTCACAACAGGCCGCAGCAGTTCACCCATCCCACCGCCGCCCCACACCGAACCCAGGGTTATTGTGCGGTTCGGCCCCCAGTGGACTCACTCCCCCACCCCCCAACCCCACCCCAACCACACCTCCAGGAACGTCTCGTACCAGACGAATGTGATTGCAACGAAGAATTTCTAGCAAACAGAACACAGCATTCTCAATGGAGAGAAGCTTTTAGACATAAAAGCAACCTCGGGTGTACCCTGTTTCACAATATATGCATACATAGTAGATGATGTCAGATGTACCATGAGGACGGTCAGGGTGGCCGATTAGTTCTAGGCGCTACAGTCTGGAACCGCGCAACCGCTACGGTAGCAGGTTCGTATCCTGCCTCGGGCATGGATGTGTGTGATGTCCTTAGGTTAGTTAGGTTTAAGTAGTTCTAAGTTCTAGGGAACTGATGACCTCAGAAGTTAAGTCCCATAGTGCTCAGAGCCATTTGAACCATTTTTGTTGTACCATGAGTCTTTTCGCTGTTGATGCTGTTATCTACTGAGAAGTCACAACGCAACGCTGCCAATTGTAGCAACATGCAGAAGACTGTGGAGGATTGGTGCTTCATACAGGGAGTGGGTGTTGTGTACTTCCTGCTACTAATAAGGCGAGTACACCGTTCGCTTGTTACATATTTTTACGAGCTTCAAACAGGACCGACTGCAGTAATGGATAGGAACTGTGTTGTGTAGAGATGCGACCTGAGTTGGCGACCCTTGGCTCACAGCTCCAGGCTGCTTTGGCTTCTGTCACACAGCTTGAGGCTGCTGCCGAGGGGCGTCTCTGTGGGGAATCGTATGCAGGGATGCGAGGGACGTTGAGCACATCCCACGTGTCCTCCAATCAGTCCATTGCTGTGGCCACCCTGGGTACTGCCTGCACTGAGGTTGACAGCCCACCCATTGTCGAGCAGGAGATCATTCCAAAGTCTGGCTGGCAGCAAAAAACTTCCTGAGGTTTTTGGGCGTTATCTGTGGCTGACGATGTCTTTGAGCCGGATGCAGTCGTCCACCCTGTTCCAGAGGAAGCTTCTCGGCCCACAAGGTATGAGCATTCACAGAGGGTGGGAGCTCCAAAGTTAGGTGCATAATGGGGCCCCTTACGAACATGGTTGCCAAGGAGGGGAAGGAAGCCAGTATGCATTCAGTGTGCATTCCGGGGGGAGTCATTCCGGATGTGGAAAGGGTGCTTCCGAATGCCATGAAGAGTACTGGGTGCAGCCAACTGCAGGTGGTGGCTCATGTTGGTACCAATGACATGTGTCGCTTTGGATCGGAGCAGATTCTGTCTGGCTTCGGGCGGCTAGTGGAAATGGTAAAGACTGCCAGTCTTGCTTGTGAGACTAAGGCAGAGCTCACCATCTGCAGCATCGTAGACAGAACCGACTGTGGTCCTTTCGTACAGAGCCAAGTGGAGGGTCCGAATCAGAGGCTCGGGAGGTTCTGTGACCGTGTAGGCTGCAGATTCCTTGACTTGCGCCATCGGATGGTAGGTCTCCAGGTTCCGCCTAATAGGTCAGGAGTCCACTACACACAGGAGGCGGCTACACGGGTAGCGGGGGCTGTGTGGAAGGGACTGGGCGGTTTTTTAGGTTAGAGGGTCTCAGGAAACCACAGAAGGGACGTCCGTCTAAAAGTGGGCAGATAAAACACAGTAAAGCAGTTGTAGAAACGATTGGTATTGTAGTTGTAAATTCTCGTAGACCTAACAGAAAGCACTGAAACTCAAATAGTTGTAGGTACAGAGACCTGGCTAAAGCCGGGAATAAGTTCAGCCGAAATTTTTTCAAATGATCTAACAGTATTCAGAAAGGATTGATTAAATACAGTTGGTGGTGGAGTATTTATTGCTGTCAGAGGTAGTTTTCCTTGTAGCGAAATTGAAGTAGATAGTTCGTGTGAAATAGTATGGGTAGAGGTTATACCTGACAATCGGACTAAACTATTAATTGGACCGTTTTACCGACCCCCCCGACTCAGGAGATACAGTTACTGAACAGTTCAAACAAAACTTGAGTCTCATTTCAAATAAGTACCCCTCTCATACAATCATAGTCAGTGGTGACTTTAATCTACCCTCGATATGCTGGAAAAATTATACGTTTAAAGCCGGCGGCAGGCATAAAACGTCAACCGAAATTGTACTGAATGCTTTCTGAGAAAATTATTTTGAACAATTAGTTCATGAGCCCACTCGAAGAGTAAATGGTTGCGAAGCGTACTTGACATTTTAGCAACAAATAATCCTGGACAAATAGTGAGTATTGTGACGAATACAGGGATTAGCGACCACCAAGCAGTTGCTGCTAGGCTGAATAACGTAACACCTACAACCATCAAAAAGAAACGCAAAGTATATCTATTTAAAACAGTTGATAAAAATGCTCTTAACGCCTTTTTAAGAGACAGTCTTCACTCCTTCCGATATGATCATGTAAGTGTAGAAAAGATATGGAATGTTTTCAAAGAGATAGTATCGACAGCAATTGAGAGATATATACCACATAAATTAATAAGTGATGGTACTGATCCCCCATGGTACACAAAACGGGTCAGATCGTTGTTGCAGAAGCAACGAAAAAAGCATGCCAAATTTAAAAGAACGCAAAATCCCCAAGATTGACAAGGTTTTACTGAAGTTCGAAATATGACGATTACTTCAATGCGAAATGCTTTTATAATTTACACAACGAAATTCTGTCTTGAAATCTGGCAGAAAACCCAAAGAGATTCTGCTCATACATAAAGCACACCAGTGGCAAGACACAATCAATACCTTCACTGCGCGATAACAACGGTGAAGTCACTGATGACAGTGCCACTAAAGCAGAGTTATTAAACACGGTTTTCCGAAACTCATTCACCAAAGAAGACGAAGTAAATGTTCCTGAATTCCAATCAAGAACAACTGCCAAGATGAGAAACTTAGAAGTAGATATCCTCGGAGTAACGAAGCAGCTTAAATCACTTAATAAAGGCAAGGCCTCCGGTCCAGATTGTATACCAGTCAGGTTCCTCTCAGAGTATGCTGCTAAAATAGCTCCATATTTAGCAATTATATACAACCACTCGCTCACAGGAAGATCCGTACATAAATTCTGGAAAATTCCACAAGTCACACCAATACCCAAAAAGGGAAGTAGGAGTAATCTGCTGAATTACAGGCCTATATCACTAACGTCGATTTGCAGTAGGGTTTTGAAACATATACTGTATTCGAACATTATGAAGTACCTCGAAGAAAACGATTTATTGACACATAGTCAGAACGGTTTCAGAAAAATCGTTCTTGTGAAACACAACTAGCTCTTTATACTCATGAAGTAAAAAGTGCCATCGACAGGGGATGTCAAATTGATCCCATATTTTTAGATTTCCAGAAGGAACACTACAGCCCAGTGTGTTTTTAATAGCAAAGATAAGATCCAGTTATTAGCCAACAGTGGGGTATACAAAATCACCTGTTCTGATTGTGACAAATTTTACATTGGTCAGTCAGGCAGAGACATAGCAACGAGGCTGGCTGAACATGAACGCAGCTGGAGGTTGCAGAATTCAGACTCTGCATTTGCTGAGCATGTACTGAGTGAGGGTCACAGCTACCTGCCAGTGTCCCATGTACTTCACTTAGCAAACAAAGGCCATAAACTCAACCTGCTGGAAGCCCTGGAAATTAACAAACATCTTGCTCTAGGTCCAAATCTATCCTAAATGACCAGACACAACTCAACACTTCCCCTCTCCTAAACTTCATATAATCATCTTTGTTGTTCATTAGTTCCCACACTCTCTCTTCCTACATATTCCCATTTTCCTGTAGTCATTAAGTTGTTTTATTTGTTGCAGTTGTCTTTGTATTCCACATATGCTGTAGTTTCAACAGTTAAGGGTTTGCTTTTAACTTGTACTTGTATTACTCCCCTTGTAGTTGTCTCATCAAATACTGTTCATATTTTACTTTGCTCATTTATTTAATGTAAACTGGTATACAGCCACTGCTTTGATTATAATGTTAATGTTAAAATGCAGTACCACCACACTCTCAAACTGTAGATTCCCTCAAACACCTCAATTTTCCTGCATTTATTAATTTCTGTTTATCGTATTGACATGGCTTAAGTTCCTCGTGTATTCTGCATTTACATTGACAATTGTCTCTTCTTTTTTAATTGGTTGTGTATCACTCTCCATGTTTCATACCTCTTGATGCAGCCTTGCCTAGTACTAATTTTATCTTATTTCAATAGTTTTGTTTATCAATAGAAACTGTTATGTAGGCATGCTATTCTTATTTTGTGCTAAAGGTTTTCCTGTCAACTCCATTGTTATTTATGTACTGTTCAGTTTTTACTATTTCATTGCAAAGATGTTACTCACTGTATGTTTCTACTTCGCTCTAGATGCGTTACTTCTCTTCCAATGTTGCCTGCTAACATTTAACTTCTTTGGTGATAATACTGAGTAAATGCCTGAAGATGGCCTTGTAAGCCGAAAACCGGTTAGCAATAAAAATAATATTGTAGAACAAAAGCAAACTGGTGCTTTTCATTTATTATTTCCACAAGGCTTTCGACACCGTTCCTCACAAGCGTCTTCTAACCAAACTGCGTGCATATGGAGTATCGCCTCAGTTGTGCGACTGGATTCGCAATTTCCTGTCAGAGAGGCCACAGTTCGTAGTAATAGGCGGAAAGTCATCGAGTAAAACAAAAGTAATATCCGGCGTTCCCCAAGGAAGTGTTAGAGGCCCTCTGTTGTTCCTGATCTATATTAACGACATAGGAGACAATCTGAGTAGCCGTCTTAGTTTATTTGCAGATGATGCTGTCATTTACCGTCTTGTGAAGTCATCAGATAATCAAAGCGAGTTGCAAAATGATTTAGATAAAATATCTGTATGGTTTGAAAAATGGCAACTGACCCTGAATAAGGAAAAGTGTGAAGTTATTCACATGAGTACTAAATAAAATCAGCTAAATTTCGATTACCGGATAAGTCACACAAATCTGAAGGCTGTAAATTCAACTTAATACTTAGGGATTACAATTACAAATAATCTAAATTGGAACGACCACGTAGATAATATTGTGGTAGAGCAAACCAAAGACTGCGATTCACTGGCAGAACACTTAGAAGGTGCAACAGGTCTACTAAAGAGACTGCTTACACCACACTTGTCCGCCCTATTCTGGAGTATTGCTGTGCGGTGTGGGATCCGTATCAGGTGGGACTCATGGATGACATCAAAAAGGTACAAAGAAGGGCAGCTCGTTTTGTATTATCGCGAAATAGGGGAAATAGTGTCACAGACATGATATTGAATTGGAGTGGCAATAATTAAAACAAAGGCGTTTTTCGTTATGACGGGATCTTCTCATGAAATTTCGATCACCAGTTTTCTCCTCCGATTGCGAAAACATTCTGTTGGCAGCCAACTACGTAGGGAGAAATGATCAAATGGTTCAAATGGCTCAGAGCACTATGGGACTCAACTGCTGAGGTCATTAGTCCCCTAGAACTTAGAACTAGTTAAACCTAACTAACCTAAGGACATCACAAACACCCATGCCCGAGGTAGGATTCGAACCTGCGACCGTAGCGGTCTTGCGGTTCCAGACTGCAGCGCCTTTAACCGCACGGCCACTTCGGCCGGCGGAGAAATGATCATCACAATAAAATAAGAGAAATCAGGGCTCGCACAGAAAAATTTAAGTGCTCGTTTCTCCCGCGTGCCGTTCGAGAGTGGAACGGTAGAGAGACAGCTTGAAGGTGGTTCACTGAACCCTCTTCCAGGGACTTTATTGTGAACAGCAGAATAATCACGTAGATGTAGATGTAGAAATGTGTGTGAATTCCTAAAGGACCAAAGTGGGTGTTGTGTTTCACCGTAAACAAATGTAAGATATTGCCATATACAGACAGAAAGACTCTTTGTTGAATGATCACATGATTGCAGAACAATCACTGGAAGCAGTTACTTCCGTAAAATATCTCGGAGTATGCGTGCGGAGTGATTTGAAGTGGAACGACCACATAAAATTAATAGCGGATAAGGCAGGTACCACACTGAGATTCAAAATTCTCCGGGAACAAAGGACAAATCACTCGTTCCTCCAATACTTGAATATTGCTCGTCATTTTGGGATTCGTGTCAGACAAAACTGACGAGAGAAAAGAGAAGGTCCAAAGTAGTGCACGCACAGAGATGATCTACTAATTCCAGTGGCAGAAGCTGCAAGAGGCGCGTTATGTGCCATGGGCTGGTTTCCTGTTAAAGTTCAGAGAGCGTACGTTGCTAGAAGAGTGAACCAATATATTGTGACGGATATCTTGTGAAGGGTCCACGAAGATAAACTCAGAGAGACTCGACCCCACACTGAGGCTTACCGGCAACTGATCTTCCTGTGTACCCTATCCGACTGGAACGGGAAAAGGGAGATTCAAATGGTTCAAATGGCTCTGAGCACTATGGGACTCAACTGCTGAGGTCATTAGTCCCCTAGAACTTAGAACTAGTTAAACCTAACTAACCTAAGGACATCACAAACATCCATGCCCGAGGCAGGATTCGAACCTGCGACCGTAGCGGTCTTGCGGTTCCAGACTGCAGCGCCTTTAACCGCACGGCCACTTCGGCCGGCGGGAAAAGGGAGAAATGATGGCAGTACACAAAGTACCCACCGCCACACACCAAGGTGACTTACAGAGTACAGAGCTATGATTTTATTTTGTAACACATTGTGTTTCGACTCCTCCACCACTCTCCTTTCCACGAAACTAATATGAGCTTCGCATGCATACACAATAATTACTCTACCACGCCTTACAGAAGTCAAGGAGCACGGCATATATCTGAGCGCCTGTATCTGTTGCCTTCTGGGTTAGTGGGCGATCGTTCTTTTCTACAACATCGATTCAAATTTTTACCACGTCTCTACTTTTTCGTATACCTCTTCACATCTCTTACTGTTTCCGCCTTAAAATATTCTCCTAAATTCAACACTTTCCTTCCGAAAAACAATTCTTTCTGTTGTTTCTTCTGCTTTATACTGTGTATTTCTAAATATTTCTTATTTCTCGGATCCAACACCTTAATTTCTTTTCCCTGATACATTTGAAGATATCTGTTCAGCAACTGTCATTCACCATGGAGCTCTGTAGCTGTTCGAAAACATAGAATCGTTCTTTTTCTCATCGTTTCAGTTACTTTTTCTGTGTATTGATGTGTGCCGATGAACCAAAACCTTATGAGTGCAGCCCACCTCGAAACTGAATTGTGAGGGTAGTATTTAAGCGGAACAAAGACGAATGCGGACTCGTTCTACGACGATGTCCGCCTCCTTAGCTCAGTGGTCAGCGCCTCTGACTGCCATGGAGCGGACACGGGTTCGATTCCCGACCGGGTCGGAAATGTTCTCTGTTCGGGGACTGGTGTTGTCCTCATCATCATTTCGTCATCATCAGCATACAAGTCTCCCAATGTGGGGCCAATTGAAAAGACTTGCAACTAGGTGGCCGAGCTTCCGTAGATGGGGGACACCCGGCAATCAGTGCCATAAGATAATTTCGTATCATTTCTATCACGATATGGGACTCAAATGGGAAAATACACTGGCGTAAGGGTCTTGACTAAGGACAGGGCTCGGCGCCTACGAACGAGTATCTCGGAATCGTCGAAGCTGGTTGGCTCTTCACGTGTACTGTCGTGGGTATCTATGGAAAATGGTTGAAGGATGGTGAAGCCACGATCAGGCGAGAATGTATTGGATGTTCAAGCTACATCACAGGATGAGGAATTCAATAAACTTGGCCGCTCTGTACAGCAGGATAGACAGCGGTCTGTGGCATCTCTGATGACAGAGTACAGCGCAAATTGTCGAACGTGGGGCTCGGCAGCAGATGACCCCTACGTATTCCCATGTTGAGTAAACGACATTGTCAGCTACGATCACTTGGTCACGGGATCATCTAGACTGGACCGTGGGTCAACAGAAACGTGTCAGCTAGTCAGATGAATCAGGTTTCTCGTTATCCAGACCGATGATCATGTTCGGATGCGAATGGATGCTTGAAACATGCATCGCCCAACGGACGTAGGCAGGTGGGGGCAGTCTTATGTTGTGTGGTCCTTTCACATACTATTCAACTGGAACTTGTAATGTTACCTTTTCTCCGTCCGCCCCTGGTAGCTGAGTGGTCAGCGCGACGGAATGTCATACCTAACGGCCCGGCATCGATTCCCGGCTGGGTCGGAGATTTTTTCCGCTCAGGGACTGGGTGTTGTGTTGTCCTTATCATCATCATTTCATCCCCATCGACACGCAAGTCGCCGAAGTCAACTCGAAAGACTTGCACCAGGCGACCGGTCTACTCGACGGGAGGTCCTAGCCACACGGCATTTCCATCTTAGGGTATTACTTTTTGTGATTTTAAATAAGAAGGTGAAATGTTGGAGTAGGAATCGCCAGCGAAAAGTGAAAACATATAGTTGAGAAAATTAGAGGAGGGCATTGAACCTTCCGCCGTTTCTTGGAGTGTATAATAATTCTGTAAGAGAATGTTTCATTTCTCATACGAGCTTTGCTACAGTCCCAGAAGCCATTGTCCGAAAGCAGTGAACTTGCTGAAACAAAACTGTGTTACCGTTAATTGATGATTGCAAAAAAACAATTTGAATAATAATAATTACAATGAGACTTCGTTAAAGTATAGCCGGCCGGCGTGGCCGAGCGGCTGTAGGCGCTTCAGTCTGAAACCGCGCGACCGCTACGGTCGCAGTTTCGAATCCTGCCTCGGGCATGGATGTGTGTGATGTCCTTAGGTTAGTTAGGTTTAAATAGTTCTAAGTTCTAGAGGATTGATGATCTGAGACGTGCTCAGAGCCATTTAAACCATTTAAAGTATAGACTACAGATCGACTTACGAAAGTTGAACTGACAGTTCGATAGCGCACTTATGGCACTCATTCGTTGCGTCATCAAATTGATAACTTCCAACTAATTTAAAGGACTGAAAAACTATACAAAAGAATTCATTGTTACATGCCTACAGGGTCACGCGTTCAGCTAGAAAATAAAGTCGTGAGTGCTTAAAGTTACCATTATTCCACAATAAAATTCATCATGTAATGGATGATACAACCTTCTTGTAGCAATACTGGACAAAAACAAGAAAAACTGACAACCCTATTTTTTATGGAAAGAAAATCAAAATTTTCAGAGATAACTATTACATCGAAATACATTACATACTCTGAGATATATTTTTATTGCTAGTATCTTTGAGACACAATGACTTGTTACAAATTGCGGTGGGAACCAAAGGCACCGTAACAGCTGTGCATTACGTGAACATTATTGCGGACCACCTGCATCCTTTCATGCCTGATGTCGTCTCGACTCCGACAGCATCTTCCAGCAGTGTAACGGTCCGTGTCACACTGCTGGAATTGTGTTACAGTGGTTTGAGGAACGTTACAGTGAACTCACGTTCATGTCTTGGCCCACCAGATTCGCCTGATCTGAACGGATGGAAAACATCTAGGACGCGATCAGGCGCCATCTCCGCGTCAACAAACCACCAGCCCGTTATTCACGCGAATTGGGTGACGCGTGCGTAACTTCTGTTGCCTGGTACCTCCAGATGCCTCCCAAGGACTTCTTGAATCCAAAGATAAACCAATACGCTGTTAAACACGTAGCCATAATGCTTCGGACCAACAGTGTGTTTTATCATTGCTTCTTAATTTTCAGGGTTCTGTGCTTCTTATTGGACCTAAAATGTTCCTCAAGATCCTCCTCTCCAATACTTCTATTTTGTGCAACTTATAATTCGGTGTTAGACATTCTCTTGCGTGGCAGCATTCCGGTTTCGTTACCATATCGTAAATCATAAATATTTACATTTATTGATACGTACTTTTTATAACAAAAATTTGTTGTTATTCGGTATGTTCCTCCCATTTTCCGAGGCCTTCGAATTATAGCAGATTTTTCTAACCCATTTTATTAAAAGTAATCCCTCTTATACACTTGAAGCTTTTAATGTCCTCTATATGAACAATGTCAGTAAAATTTTTGGAGAATTTTTTATAATACTTATAGATTTGTTATCCTCTGCAGAAATTTCTTAAACTTGCTTCATTGGTTATCCATTTCAAAAGAATGACTTGTGTTTCTACATCCGCTAGATTTTCAGGTAGTGTAGCAAAATCATATATAAATGCAAGGCAGCTTTTGGTAATTTGTATATAATAATCTCGAAAGATAATAACGCTACCATTTTATGTGAGATACCAACAACCTACTACGTACTTAACTGAGAAAGTATAGTTTTTACAAGATTAGTACCTATTATTTTGCTGATACGTAGGTGTGATTTTGATGTTTTGTAATTTGGTGTCCAGAGTTTGTACACTTATTTAGCCACCTAAAACACTTATTTACTCTGTCTACGTAATTACATGGAAAATACGTAAAACACTTTCACGGTGTTAAAAGCTCAAACTGCCACAATTTTTTTCCAGAATAAATATTTGAAAAAAAGCATTAGAAGTATATTGGACAGTTTTGTGTTATCGATACACGCTATTTCTTAAATTTAATCATAAGAGATACATAAAATGAATGCTATTGAAACCTACAGATTGCTCTTTACTTTTAAGGAGAATAACAATCGTTTTATAAAGTCTAAAGTGTACAGTAAACAAAACAAAAAAAAGGTGACTGAGGGTGGTTGGTATGCCGTATTCATCAATGTCTGCAAATTTTCCTATCTTTGCTCTTGTTCTTCGTGCACATAAATGATCTTATGGGAAGGGTGAGCTGCAATCTGCGACTGTTCGCTGATGTATGTGTTCTAGTGTACGGGAAAATGTCATCATTAAGTGAATGTAAGAATAGACTATCCAGGATGACTTAGAATTCATATTTGATGTTGTGAATGGCAGCTTCGTGTAAATGCAGAAAAATGTAAGATAATGCAGATTAATAGGAAAAACGTCCGGAAATGTTACATTATTTCTTATCTGCTACTGGACATAGTCACGTCGACTAACTTCAATGTTGCGGATATTAAATGGAACGAGCGCATGATATCGGTTGTAAGGAAGGCCAATGGTCGAGTTCGGATTATGGGGCGTTTGGAATCCCCATCGAGTCGGATTCATGGAAAACGTCTAGGCAGTTCAGAGGTGTGTTGTTGGATTTGTTACTGGTAGATTTGAACAAAAGGTGAGCAATACAGAAAAGCTATGTGAACTCAAATGGGAATCCATGGAGGGTGCCACGCGGTCTTGGGCGTCTTGTCACTATCCGCGCGGCTCACCCCGTCTGAAGTTCAAGTCCTCCATCGGGCATGGGAGTGTGTGTTGTTCATAGAGTAAGTTAGTTTAAGTTAGGTTAAGTAGTGTGTAGGCTGAGGGACCGATGACCTCTGCAGTTTGGTCCCATAAGACTTTACCACAAATTTCCAATTTTTAGTCGCGCGGGCTAGCCGTGCGGTCTATGGCGCATTGCCACGGTTCGTGCGGCTGCCCCCGTCGGAGGATCGAGTCCTCCCTCGGGCATGGGTGTGTGTGTTGTCCTTATCCTAGGGTTAAAATGGCTCTGAGCACTATGGGACTTAACATCTGAGGTCATCAGTCCCCTAGAACTTAGAACTACTTACACCTAACTAACCTAAGGACATCGCACACATCCATGCCCGAGGCAGGATTCGAACCTGTGACCGCAGCGGTCGCGCGGTTCTAGCCTAAAGCGCCTAGAACCGTTCGGCCACGCCGTCCGGCGTACAAGAGGGACTTGAAACAAAAACTTCGTTGTTTGTTGCCTGCGATGCTTTGTGTTTATTTTTAGTTCTGGAATGAATATTGGCATAAAAACGTGGAAAACCTTTTTGCGTTTATTATTTTGAGTTTATTTAATGAGAATCTGTTTATGTAATAAAATATCTTTTACATTACTAATTGTAGGGTTTTCTGCAAAATATTTTGCTTGTTTACAGCTCAGCATTTCTCTGCCTCGTGATGACTGGGTGTGTGTGATGTCCTTAGGTTAGTTAGGATTAAGTAGTTCTAAGTTCTAGCGGACTGATGACCATAGATGTTAAGTCCCATAGTGCTCAGAGCCATTTGAAACATTTTTTTACACCTCAGCGTCGTCCTTAGAAGCTTGTGCGTTGTAGAGATAAGTTATTTCGTGAGTACAAGAAGGATTTGAAACGAAGACCTCATTGTTTGTTACTTGCGCTGCTTCGTGCGTTTATTTGTAGCGCGGATACGATTACTGACGTAAAAACGTGGAAAACCATTTTGCGTTCATTATTTGGTAGTTTATTTAAAGACAATCTGTTTATGTAACAAAATATCTTTTCCTGTCGTAACTGTAGAGCTTTCCGCAAAAATTTTTTGCTTGTTTACAGCTCAGCCTCGTCCTTTGAATTGCGTAACTTGTGATTTCTCACCTGATATGACAGAACCAGCTACTAATTAGACAGTTAGTAAAGGCAGCCGCAAATTGCAGTTCTGAGTCTGGAACGCAAGCTCTTCTGTAACGTCTTAGAGATCGTAACACACGATTTGCTTCACTTTATTGTCGGTACCTGATTTAGAGGTTTGAGTGCTTATAGTTGCGGAGAAGATACGTACTGTTTCACAACAAACAAGCTATCCAGCAGTATTATAATAATTTGGTTTCTGGCGCGTCTCTGAAACATTTCTTTCTTCATCTTCAGTGGAAATGGTCTGTTACTTTACATGTATCAGAAAAATAGGTTCTATGTCGAACTTCTTTTTTCTTTTTACGGATGATTTTACGAGCTTTCAGTTAAAGTAGTCAAACGAAATGAATGGAACTGTCTGGGACCAAGATGTTATACGCATGAAAGTATCTGAAATTTACTTTTTAGAATGTACTCTCGCAGTGATATGCGTGATATGCATCCCATCCACAATGTATTGTTCCACTGTTTGTTCTAGGGGTGTTGCATTTTTCTCTGAGACGCGGAAATAAATTTAGTTGACTTTATGGTCGTTAGATATGATTGATTTATCGTGCAACCGAAGTTTAACAGATTCCTTTTAGCACTCATATGGGTGACCTCATACTTTTCACTATTTAGGGTCAATTGCCAATCTCAGCAGCACATAGATATCTTTTCTAAATCGTTTTGCAATTTGTCTTGATCGTCTAATGACTTTACTGGACGATAAACGACAGCGTCATCTGCAAAGAAGCTAAGACGATTGTAAACAAGGTGACAGTGTGCCACTCATCGTATTTGATTTCTACAATGACCAAGCTATTACACAGTGGAAACTTTCGCTGAAAGATTGTAACTTTGCAGAGACTGAAATTCAAAAGTGGCCTCTTGTATACTAATGACAAAGCCATTCTTACAAATAATGAAAGTATTTTACAAAGGGGGCTGAAATCTATAAGACAATGAAGAAAAGGAATTGATAATTTCTAAGGGCAAGACTTAGGTGATGGCTTTTATTGGAAAATGGCCAGACGGATGTAAAGACACTACGGGATATTAAATATAATTATGACTTCGTAGGGTGAATGAAGCAGATGTGCTGTTATTTGGGTTTTCAGTTCGAAAACTGGTTTCATGGAGCTCTCCATGCTAGTATATCCTTTGCAAGCCTGTTCAACTCTGCATAACTACTGAAACGTACATCCATTTCAACCTACTTACTATAGTCAAGCGTTCGTTCTCATCTACAATTTTTAACGTCCATCCCCCTCCACTTCCCTCCGTTACTCAATTAACTATCCCTTGATGCCTCAGGATGTCTAATCAAAGTATCATACATTTCTTTTATTCCTGATTCAACTCAGAATCTTGTAATTAGATACACGATGTATCCATTTAACTGCAAGCATTCCTCCATAGCAACACATTTCAGAAAATTTTACTTGCTTCTTCTCTAAACTGTTCGCCGTTCTTTTTTTCCGCTTCCATACATTTCTACTCTGCAGACAAGTATTTTAAAAACACATTTTCTAACTTAAATTTGTATTAAATCTAACAGTCTTAGCATAGCATGACTTAAAATGTCTACGTTCCATTAACTTTGCTTTACATTTGTGTAAGCGTTTAACGGATCTTCCAAGTCTATTTTTTATTTATGACAAAATTACGATATAATCTACAAACTTTAAAATTGCCCGCCCGGCTAGCCGCGCAGTCTAACGCTCTACTTCCCGAGCGGCATGAATCCTCCCGACGGGTTAGTGTCGGAGTCCGGTGTGCCGACCAGCCTGTGGATGGTTTTCCATCTGCCTCGATGAATGCGGGCTGGTTCCTCTTATTTCGCCTCAGTTACACTGTGTCGGAGATTGCTACACAAACGCCGTTTCCACGTACGCGTACACCCTAATTATTCTACCACGCAAACATTTAAGGTTACACTCGTCTGGTATGAGACGTTCGCGGAGGGTCCACTGGGGACCAAATCGCACAATAACCCTGGGTTCGGTGTGGGACGGCGGTGGAGTGGGTGGACTGCTGTGGCCTGTTGTGGGGTTGTGAACCACTGAGGGCTACGCTGGAACAAAGCCTCTTCGTCGTTTCTAGGTCCTCGGTTTAATACAATACAATACAACTTTAAAATTACCTCTATGGAAGTGAAACATACACCACGAAAAATAAAAATAGAAATAGAGTTAATGTAGCCGAAATAGAATTTTTTTAGAAGGGTTGAAAGAGCCTGATGGCTATACCGCATAGAATGAAAGAAATGAAGACAATTTCAAAGTGTACAATATTCTGAAAACATTTAACACATAAGTGAATAAATGTACAAGCATTTGCCTGGCTGTAATAATTTGATGAGGTATGAAATAGAATGACGAAATAGGCTCAGTC
Source organism: Schistocerca americana (assembly GCF_021461395.2). Lineage (NCBI taxonomy): Eukaryota > Metazoa > Arthropoda > Insecta > Orthoptera > Acrididae > Schistocerca > Schistocerca americana. Next base: position 113,507,566 of record NC_060126.1, on the reverse strand, counting down.
ATGGGTAAAGTGGATGGCAGAATTCTCTTCATTTGTCCAAACAAAATAAAAATAAAAAAAACACACTGTCCTGCCGGCCGAAGTGGCCGTGCGGTTAAAGGCGCTGCAGTCTGGAACCGCAAGACCGCTACGGTCGCAGGTTCGAATCCTGCCTCGGGCATGGATGTTTGTGATGTCCTTAGGTTAGTTAGGTTTAACTAGTTCTAAGTTCTAGGGGACTAATGACCTCAGCAGTTGAGTCCCATAGTGCTCAGAGCCATTTTTTGAACACACTGTCCGAACAATAGGCCGTGAAGGCCCAGCGGTAGCGACCGGCCGCCGTGTCATCCTCCGAGCTTAGGCATCATCTGCTGCGGATACGGAGGGACATGTGATCAGCATACCGCTGCAACTTTTTGTTAGTTAGTTCATTACTAATAAAATATTAGGAAAATGCAATTCATTTGTAAAGGCGATTGCCTACAAACGACTGCTACGAGCCATCTTAGAATACTGCTCATGTTTGTGGAGCTCATACTAAATAGGAATAAAAGGGATATAGAACATTGTGACATGACTGTCGAATATCGCTGTGTGAAACTATTTCATTGTCTGCCACTATCTGTGGTTATTGTTTTGAGAATAATGTGCATATTTGCTTGGTTGGAAACATTTGCGTGTTTCTCGCTGGGGAGGTGCGTTCCCACTATAGTTTCTAGTTCCTCTTTGTCAACAGGAGGTTGGAGGATCAAGTTTCTGGACTACTCGTCTTCTGGCCCTCTGGTGAAGACAGCACACCCTGGCTGATTTTGAGGAAATGTAGGCGTCGCAATTTCGGTAGTGCAATCCATATTCTGAGCATCTCGCAACTTGACTGTCATATAACTTGTGTTGCTTATTTTACTATAATTTTCGGTCTGTTTTTATCTCGCTAACTTGGAATTCGCTGGCTGCCCAGATGAGGAACTCTTGCTTGGTTTTCTTCGTACAGTCGTGGTGCCTCCCGCAGTGTTAACGTCATTGTTTTGTTTCTATTGAGATTTTAGAAAACTGAGCTCTCTGTCAGTTTTTGCATGAATTTTGACATCATTAAGAGCAACAGGAATCTAAGTTCTCAGAGCTGGCTATAATTTCAAAATCCCTTAATATGTCCTACAACTTAGGTGACCCACAAATTACAAATATAAGCTATTGTATACCTAAATTTTTTTGTTATCACTGTGGACTTGTTTTCGAAGCGTACAGTGACCAAATACAGCCACCAGCCGTTCGAAGTTTAAGGTAGAACCCCCCCCCCCCCTTCCTTACCACTCACTAAGTTTCAACATATACAGGGAAGGGCAGCACGAGTGGTCAGAGGTTTGATCGACACACAGATATACACCACTTAAATGCTGAAAAACCTGAACTGGTAACGTTTGAAGGCAAACACCAACTGTCCCGCTATAACAAGCCTACAAAGTTTCAGGAATCAGTATTGGTCGAGGAACATAGGGCTATACATCGAAGTGACAAAAATCATGGGATACCTCCTAACATCGTGTCAGACCACCTGCTGCCTGGCGTAGTACTGCAGAGCGACGTGGCACGGACTCAACAAGTCGTAGAAAGTCCCCTGCAGAAATATTGAGCCATGCTGCCTCTACAGTCGTCTGTAATTGCGAAAATGTTACTGGTGCAGGGTGTAGTGTTCGACAGGATTCATGCTGGGCGATCTGGGAGGCCAAATCATTCGCTCTATTGTCCAGAATGTTCTTCAAAACAATCGGGAAGAGTTGTGCCCCCGTGACATGACATTGTTTTTCGGGAACATGAAGACTATGAAAGGCAGCAAATAGTCTCCAAGTTGAGGAACATAACCATTTCCATTCAATGATCGGTTCAGTTGGGTTGAACCAGAGAGTCCAGTCCATCCCATGTAAACACAACCCACACCATTATGGAGCCGCTACCAGTTTGCTCAGTGCATTGGTTTCTTTGGGCCTGTGCCATATTCGGACCCCACCATCAGTTCTTATCAACTCAAATCGGGACCTATCGGACCAGGCCACGGTTTTCCAGTCGCCTAGGGTCCAACCGATACGGTCACGAACCCAGGAGAGGCGCTGCAGGCGATGTCGTGCTGTTAGCAATAGCTCTCGCGTCGGTCGTCTGCCGACACAGCCCACTAACGCCAAAGATTGCCGCACTGTCGTAATGGACACGTTCGTCGTGCATCCCATATTGATTTCTAAGGTCATTTCACGCAGTGTTGCTTTTATGTTAGCATTGAAAACTCTTCGCAAAGACGCTGCTCTCGGACGTTAAGTGAGGTCGTCAGCCTCTGCGTTGTCTTTTGTCAGAGGTAATGCCTGGAGTTTGGTATTTTCGGCACACTCTTAACACTGTGGATATCGGAATATGGAATGCCCCATGCGTCTAGCTCCGGGCAATGGCCTTGCCGCAGTGAATACACTGGTTCCCGTCAGATCACCGAAGTTAAGCGCTGTCGGGCGTGGCCGGCACTTGGATGGGTGACCATCCGGGCCGCCATGCCCTGTTGCCACTTTTCGGGGTGCACTCAGCCTCGTGATGCCAGTTGAGGAGCTACTCGACCGAATAGAACCGGCTCCGGTCAAAGAAAACCATCATAACGACCGGGAGAGCGGTGTGCTGACCACACGCCCCTCCTAGGCGCATCCTCAGCTGAGGATAACACGGCGGTCGGATGGTCCCTATGGGCCACATGTGGCCTGACGACGGAGTGCTAATGCGTCTAGCTCCAACTACCATTCCGCGTTCAGTGTCTGTTATTTCCGTCGTGCGGCTTCAATCACGCCGGAAATCTTCTCACTTGTATCACCTAAGTACAAATGACTGTTCTGCCAATACACTTCCCTTTTATGCCACGTGTGCGCAATGCTACCACAATCTGTATATGTCTATATCGCTATCCTATAACTTTGTCGCCTCAGAGTACTACACTCCCATACATTTCGCTTCCGTAGCGACCGCGTAGAAAAGATTAGACTACTTACAGCGCGCATTTAATGCTTGAGGTGAGGACGAAGAAAAGAAGAAGACTAACGTGGTTGCTAGCTTATTTATTGTGAAATAGTACGTACATTAGTTGCAACCTTCTCAAACAACTTTTCAAATGCTCGTTTAACCCAATTTTGTCGCATTTCGTACGTGCAAATTTTTTACATAATTTTAAATGTACGAGGAGACGAGGTAGGTGCCTATTGGGTGATTTTCCTCAGAGGGACTCGACGTGTTTAGAGAGGACGTGATTAGTGTCACGCGATCCTTCTACACAAACGCACCATCCCGCTGGCCTTGACGCTGTCCCAGAAGAACGCAATGGAGCGCAGCTACGCAGCAACCCCCTCGCTCCCAGCTAGCGGCCGCGTCGTTACGCAGACGAGCGGTCCCATTAACGTGGAATTTCGGGCCGGCTGCGCGCTGCCTTACTAGTTGTGTGCGTTCTTCCGGGAGTCGGCTCGCCGGCGCGGAAAACAGTCGCTTAATGTCGCGGCGTGTCGACGAGCGGCAGCGTTTCCGCCCGCAGTTGAGGCACCGGCGCTGACTCACCAGTACTCTGAACAACGCGCTTGGCTGCGTGAAACCACTCACTGCTGTGCGTTTGAATGCGTGAATCACGCTCTGAGTGTTACCATTCCCTTAATCACCAGGCTCGTGGCCTGTCTTGTGCAGTTATCGATCATTTTCGCCTGAAACATGCGTCAGCACACCAGTTCTGTTGTTGCTGTGATCCTCAGACTGTTCTGATGCAACTCTCGTTGCTAGTCTATGCTGTAGAAACCACTTCATCTGTATCGAAACTGAGTGTTTTCGGAGTGCTGCTGTGCGCGCTGTATACATCGCAGCACACTGAAACATTGTAAATACCGGGTGATCAAAAAGTCAGTATAAATTTGAAAACTTAATAAACCGCTGAATAATGTAGACAGAGGGGTAAAAATTGGCACACACGTTTGGAATGACATGGGGTTTTATTGGAACAAAAAAAAAAAAAAAACGAAGTTCACAAAATGTCCGACAGATGGAGCTGGACAGCAAAACTGCTACCGTGACGGGTGAGAGGTACGCCGATATGTTACAGAATCGCAGCATCCTCAGCCTGGCTGATAAACACCTGCTGGAAAGTGCGATGTATATGCAGGATGGCGCTCCACCCCATATTGCTAGACACGTGAAAGATCCCGTGCGCGCGTCGTTTGGTGATGATCGTGTGCTCAGCCGCCACTTTCGTCATGCTTGGCTTCCCCCCCCCCAGGTCCCCAGACCTCAGTCCGTGCGATTATTGGCTTTGGGGTTACCTTAACTCGCAAGTGTATCGTGATCGACCGACATCTCTAGGGATGCTGAAAGACAACATCCGACGCCAATGCCTCACCATAACTCCGGACATGCTTTACAGTGCTGTTCACAACATTATTCCTCGACTGCAGCTATTGTTGAGGAATGATGATGGACATATTGAGCATTTCCTATAAAGAATATCATCTTTGAGGAATGATGATGGACATACTGAGCATTTCCTATAAAGAACATCATCTTTGCTTTGTCTTACTTCGTTATGCTAATTTTGGCTATTCTGATCAGATGAAGCGCCATCTGTCGGACATTTTTTGAACGTTTGTATTTTTGGGTTCTAATAAAATCCCATGTCATTCCAAGCATGTGTGTCAATTTGTACCTCTCTATCTACATTATTCCGTGATTTATTCAGTTTTCAAATTTATACTGACTTTTTGATCACCCGGTATGTTCAATCATCAGTGCACTTGCGGAGCAGTATGAAAAAAATCATTGTTCAATTTTCTGCCACCAGATCAAAATGTGGAGCTGAAAGCAGTCAAAATGTGGTGTGGATGCAGGTAGACGGGAGGAATGATCAAACACATGATAAGGTGTTTTCTGGCACGTTTATTAGGATATGGTCATAAGTTAAATACGTGTTAAATATGGTCTCCTAACTCAGCAACAGGCTGCATCCGTAACACGACACGGTCGACGGTTGCTAGCAGCATATCCTGTGTAATGAGAGCGATATTTCGGCGTATGCTGAATTTCAGGTCAAGAAGAGTCCAGATACATCCTTGAGAGACAGGATTTTTCCGATAGACCCACAACCAAGAGATGATGCAATGGTTACCGAAGGTTTATCGAAGCAAATATTTCAACTGGCAAGCGACAAGTAGTGTCGCCCCATCTAGCATGAAAATAGTGGTGTGGACACGGTTTCGTTCTTGCAAAGCTACAATCACGTGTAGCACAAGAAGGTCTTTATAATGTGCAGATGCCACTGTACGCCTAACAGGCCCACGAGATGTTATCTTGTTGTTGTTGTTGAGGTCTTCAGTCCTAAGTCTGGTTTGATGCAGCTCTTCATGCTACTCTATCCTCTGCAAGCTTCCTCATCTCCCAGTACTTACTGCAACCTACATCCTTGGTTCAAATGGCTGTGAGCACTATGGGACTTAACATCTGTGGTCATCAGTCCCCTAGAACTTAGAACTACTTAAACCTAACTAACCTAAGGATATCACACACATCCATGCCCGAGGCAGGATTCGAACCTGCGACCGTAGCGGTCACGCGGTTCCAAACTGAAGCGCCTAGAACCGCACGGCCACACCGGCCGGCCTACATTCTTCTGAATCTGCTTAGTGTATTCATCTCTTGGTCTCCTTCTACGATTTTTACCCTCCACGCTTCCCTCCAATACTTCCCTCAGAACATGTCCTACGAACCGATCCCTTCTTCTAGTCAAGTTGTGCCACAAACTCCTCCTCAATTCTATTCAATACCTCCTCATTAGTTATGTGATCTACCCATCTAATTTCAGCATTCTCCTGTAGCACCACATTTCGAAAGTTTCTGTTCTCTTCTTGTCCAAACTATTTATCGTCCATGTTTCACTTCCATACATGGCTACACTCCATACAAATACTTTCAGAAACGACTTCCTGACACTTAAATCTATCTCGATGTTAACAAATTTCTCTTCTTCAGAAACGCTTTCCTTGCCACTGCCAGTCTAGATTTTATATGCTCTCTACTTCAACCATCATCAGTTATTTTGCTTCCCAAACAGCAAAACTCCTTTACTACTTTAAGTGTCTCATTTCCTAATCTAATTCCCTCAGCATCACCCGACTTAATTCGACTACAATGCATATCCTTGTTTTGCTTTTGTTGATGTTCATCTTATATCCTCCTTTCAAGACAGTGTCCATTCCGTTCAACTGCTCTTCCAAGCCCTTTGCTGTCTCTGGCAGAATTACAATGTCATCGGCGAACCTCGAAGTTTTTATTTCTTCTCCATGGATTTTAATACCTACCCCGAACTTTTCTTTTGTTTCCTTTACCGCTTGCTTAATATACAGATTGAATTACATCGAGGAGAGGCTACAACCCTGCCTCACTTCCTTCCCAACCACTGCTTCCCTTTCATGTCCCTCGACTCTTATAACTGCCATCTGGTTTCTGTTCAAATTGTAAATAGCCTTTCGCTCCCTGTATTTTACCCCTGCCACCTTCAGAATTTGAAAGAGAGTATTCCACTCAACATTGTCAAAAGCTTTCTCCAAGTCTACAAATGCTAGAAACGTAGGTTTGCATTTCATTAATCTTTCTAAGATAAGTCGTTGGGTCAGTATTGCCTCACGTGTTCCAACATTTCTATGGAATTCAAACTGATCTTCCCCGAGGTCGGCTTCTACCAGTTTTTCCATTCGTGTGTAAAGAATTCCTATTAGTACTTTGCAGCCGTGACTTATTAAAGTGATAGTTCGGTAATTTTCACATCTGTCAACACCTGCTTTCTTTGGGATTGGAATTATTATATTCTTCTTGAAGTCTGAGAGTATTTCACCTGTCTCATACATCTTGCTCGCTAAATGGTAGAGTTTTGCTAGGGCTGGCTCTCCCAAGGCTGTCAGTAGTTCTAATGGAATATTGTCTACTCCTGGGGCCTTGTTTCGACTCAGGACTTTCAGTGCTCCGTCAAACTCTTCACGCAGTATCATATCTCACATTCCATCTTCATCTACAACATCTTCCATTGCTATCTTAACTTATCGAAGAAAAACGGCCAGAGAATGGAGTTTAAGAAACCATAAACCGAGTGCAGAGGATGTTTCTGCACAACGTGTGGCGGAGGCGCATTCACAACACTGTGTGGAATAAAATGTGCCTCCCCGTCCAAAGAATATTGCCCGCCCACATGTTACCCACTTCTGTGCGTGCCAAAAAAAGGGCAAAGTCACGGCGTTGTAGCTTATGATGGGGCTTCATTTGGCGCATACTCTGAATCTTGTAGCGATTGCAGTTTAAAATGTGCTTTATAATCTTTTGAGCTGTTGACCAAAGGAGAGACAATTCCCGTGACACAGCTCGAGCACTGGCTGCGGAATTTGAGATGTGCTGGCTATAGCTGCAGCAACTTCATCAACAAGTGCATTGGGAATGGCCCGCCTCACTCTCTCTGATGCACCATCGAATTTACCTCTTTGAACAAACTCCTTGGTCATATTCTTTGGTCCATTTATTGACATGAGGGCTCTTTGCAGTTGTATCTGTCGGCGATATTCCCGCAATGCACTGCTGCTATTGCTGCCGCTCTGATAAAACAACTTTACCACCACTGTACAGTCCTGATTCTCAATAGCCATTGCGTTTCGTATGGAAATCTTCAACCTTCTTAAACCTTTGCACCAACTATCACTTCACAAAATAAATCTACGCGCGTCGCAGAGCGCCAAGCAGTATGCTGACATCAAAACGGGAAACATTTTACATTCTGACTGCTTCCAGTGCCGTATTATCACCTGATGGCAGAATGTGGGACTCATTTTTTTCATGTATACAGCTGGCACTGCAGGACTCGGAACACCCTCAATTTAATTATAATTATCCAGTACTGCAACCTACATCTGTATGTACCAGCTTGGTGTAAGCACTCTCTCGTCTCCCTCTGCATTTTTTTTCCACCTACATTTTCTTTCATTACGAAATTGACGATGTCTTGAAGCTCTGTCAACTGATCTCTCCTTTTAGTCCAGTTATGACACACAATTACCTTCCCCTAATTTCACTGGGTCCCGGGTACGATTCCCGGCCGGGTTGGGGATTTTCTCCGCTTTGGGACTAGGTGTGTGTGTTGTCCTCATCATTTCATCATCATCTCATCATCATTCGGATAGTGGCGAGAGTGTAAATGGAAAGATTGGAACGTGCACGGGCGCTGATAAGCACGATGTTGAACACCCTACAAACCAACATCATCATCATTTTCCCCTAATTCGACTCAGCATCTCTTCATTAATGATCCGGCCTACGCATTTTATCTCCAGGATTCTTCTGTAGTACCCGGTACCACAAGCTGCTATTTTCTTCTTGGCTATACTTTTTATCTCCCATGTTTCGCTTCTGTACAAAATTACATTCTAGACAAATTGCTTCAAAATATATTTTTTTAACCATTTAATTTATACTTGGTGTTAACAAGTATATCTTTTTCATAAAGGCTTTTCTTCGTACATCTACATTTATACCCTGCAAGACACCTTACGGTACATCACGGAGATTACTTCGCGCACCATTGTCATTCACGCAAATGGTTTACGGGGACACCGATTGTTGATAAGCCTCTATGGAAGTCGAAAGCCTCTGACTTTATCTCCAGGATCTATTTACGAGATATACGTAGCCGAAAGCAATATATGGTTGACTCGTCTAGGAACGTTCACTCTCTTGCAGTTTAGAAGACCTCTGTTGCAGCGTCTGCCACTTGAATTGGCCGAGCAACTTCTTGACGCTTTCGTACTTACTAATGGACTATACAGCACGGTAACACGGAGCCGAACTTCATATAGCATTCGACGTTTACAGATGGTACCTCTATTAAACGCGATTGTGTCTTTAGCTGTTGAAATAACCATGTGTGCGTAATGACGATCATTTCAGATCGCCGGAACGACTGTCTATCAGCTTGTAAGCTTGACTTCTACGTAGTCGACAAATCAGTTGTTTTTTGCTACAAACGCTTTTGAATGGTACACGTTACCTGGCGTTCACTAGAGCTCTGCTGTCGTAACTGTTGGGCACTGTACTCTTGCCTGCGAAAGGACGTCGTTTAACAAAACAGTGCACCATGCCACTTCGATATGAACATTATTAACCACCTGACTGTCCGCCCCAGTAGCTGAGTGGTCAGCGTGACGGATTGCCGTCCTCTGGGCCCGGGTTCGATTCCCGGCTGGGTCGGAGATTTTCTCCGCTCAGGGACTGGGTGTTGTGTTGTGTTCATCATCATTTCATCCCCATCCGGCGTGCAGGTCGCCCAATGTGGCGCCGAATGTAATAAGACCTGCGATATGGCGGCCGGACCTGCCCCGCGAGGGGCCTCCCGGCCAATGACGCCAAACGCTCATTTCCATTTCCACCACCTGACTAGCAGATACCCTCAGTGTTGGATAGGGAGGGTAGGTCCCGTACCATGGCTAACGCGAAACCCTGATGTCACTCCCACAGAACGTCTCCTACAGGGTTATATGAAGTCTTTGATGTATGAAACCGTGGTGAGGACTGAGGGATAAGTGGTTGGTTGGGCACAAGCTGCTCGTCTCATTACACACCAGACACCATTTAAGAGAGGGTGATAAAATGTTTTACTACTTTTTAACGAATGCTTTGATTTCAACAGTTGTTTGGAGGTTAATTTCTTGCCAGCAGCAAAGTGTTAAGTAGTCAGCAAAAGTTAATATTAATTTCTGACGACTAGTCGTTTACCTCAAAGTAAAATTGTAGTACCCTTCTCTTTCTTAAGTTGCAAGATAAAACCGGGAGGAGGATCGGGACTCACACCCACACACTTTCACGGGCAGTGGGCCAACAGCTATGCACCCCGGACGAATCCCACGAAACCACTGAAAACTACAAGAAGGGTGAGAGAAATGATTCACGAAATTATTGTTCTATATCATTAACACATAGCGAGTGGGCAAAAAAGCGGAAACACAAAAAACAGAACACATTACCATGCCTAACATGGTGGAGAAAGCCGTTGCTATTCAAAAGAGCTTCCGGTCGTCACAGAATGGAAAATTACAAGTCCTGTATGGTTTTCAAGGGGTCGTAAACCATTCTTTCTGCGAAATACTGGCAAGGTCAGGTAAAGACGATGGAGGAAGAAACTGATTACACACACTTCTCTCCAAAGTAGACCACAAAGGATTAATGGAGATCTGGTGCTTGTGGTGGCCAGAGAGTTGAGACAGTTCATTCTCGTGCTCTAAAAACTGGTCCTGGACATTGCGAGCTGTGTGAACAGGGCCTCTGTCATCTCTGAACTCAGCATCATCATTGGGGAACTTGTGTGATGAGATTCCTGATCGGCCGAAATGGTGACATAATCCTTTTCAGTAATACGACCTTACAGAGTAACGATGGGGCCCACGGGAGACCATGATACGGCTACCCAAATTATCACCGAACCCCCACTATGTTCACTCTTGGTATCAGAAGTTGGGAACAGTATGAAACAAGACTCATCCGACTAAATGACTTTCTTCCATTGCTCCATAAACAAGGTGTTATGGCTTCGGCAACACATTTTCCTGTTACGAGCATTTACGTCGCAGATGAGTGGCTCTGGAGTTACAGCAGTCCCTGCAGTTATCTGCTTATGGAGCTTCCTCCCTGTTACTTTGGTGCTGACAGGTGGGTACGCAAGTGCGCTATTCGGTTCCGCAGTGACTTTTGCAGCTGCCGTCCTCTTACTTTTCGTCACAAACGCCTTCAATGGCCGTCCGTCACGACCACTTAACACTTTCGTCTGCGTTGTGATTTAGCGGATGACGTTTTTCCGCTTTCATTGTATGCGGTATAAATATTGATACGGGACATCTTGAAACACGGAAGGACGAACCATGCGACTACCAACAATTAGCCGAATTTCGAATTGACTTAGCTCCGACGTAACGCACGTAATTTTCTGACCACGACCGACATTTTCAACGTATTGAATAAATTGCAATGGTGTCGTTCGTGATCAAACACAACAGCGCTACCTGCATTTATGTTCAGTCATACAGTTCTCGTGGTATTTCCATGTTTTTGTCCAGCCCCTATACGTTAACACTGTTTGCTTCTTCAAACACGAAAGTCTTCGGCCACCTTGGTTAAGGAAGCATCCACCACACTAGCACCAACAACTTACCAACGTTCAAATTCCCTATTTCCGTCATAATGCACTCATAACTGCAAAGAATATTGTTTTGATTACGACTGTCACTTGCAACGTATTGAAGACATTTAGCAGGTGTTGTTCGTCAACAAGTACAACATCGCAGCCTGCAGACCTGATATTTATGTTCAGTCACGCATTTCACGCGGTGTTTGCATGTTCTTGTCCAATCACTGTATATGTTTTAGAATTTTAGAACATACTCTGAGGTCAAACATAATAAGGTATAAAGAACAAAGTGAGCTCCTGGAGGCCAACCAGCATGGATTTCGAAAACTTTGTATATCTGAAACCCAACTTGTGGTTATTTCTCCCGATATTCTGGAAATCATGGATCACGGATGTCTGGTGGATACAGCATTTTGTGTCTTCTGAAAAGCATTTTACTTGGTACCACACAAAAGAATGATCATACGGTGTATCAAACGAAATTTGCGTCCGGCTTGAGGATTTGTTGGTAAGGTGGACGCAGCACGTTATCAAGGATTAAAAGTTGTTCCATTGAATGGAATTGATTCTGCTCGGCTACCTGGAGAGCATTTGCAGCCATTCATGGTCTTCATAATTTCTAACAACTATGGAACTGTCACAGGGCCACAATTGTTTGCGACTGATTTGGCGAACATTCTGAACAATGTGAGTGAATGATTTGGTCACTCAGATCGAGCGATATGGGATAATCGAGAGGTCAGATCGTGCACAAAATCGTGCATCGGCAACACTTTCACAGTTAGGGACGACTGTATAGGCGGCGTGGCCCAATATTTCTGTAGCGGATTTCCAACGACTTCCTGAGTCCATGCCACGTTCAGCTGCAGCCCTACACCGGGCAAAAGGAAGTCCGACACGATATTAAGAGGTATCCCATCACTTTTTTCGCCTCACCGTATGAGAAGCAGGTGGCCTTCTTAGGTAAATTGGTAGGATACAAAGCTTGTGCGACACATAAGTTTGTCATCCATACCAAACAAAACTAACATGGACTGTTCAACACACAAAAGAGGACTGAAAGAATGGTTACAGGCTTTTTGGACGTCACCTATCCTCCTAGCGTCTGCCACCAAAGTTTCGGGTTACAATAGTAAATTAGGAATCTGGGAATGTATTACGGCCTCCTACTTATCGCTTCGTCAATAAAGTGAAGATAAAGTTAGACTAATTACAGCCCGCACTGCGGCATTTAAGCAGTGGTTCTGTGTCTGGCTGGTAGTCTGGTGGTAAAACTCATGCCTGGGAACTGAAAAGTCAGACTGCATTTACCACAGCCTTCACCTCTTACAGATGTGAAGATACGCCAGGAATGACACGTGGTTCGAATTTCACGTTAAACTGTAGGTACTCTTTCCCCGGTTGGATTATGGCGTAGGTCAGGGGCGATCAAATCACCCAAGTGTTATACAGTTGAAAGACTTGCACCAGGTGGCTGAATATCCCTGCTGTAGGACCCCTAGTCAATGATTCTGTACGATTATATACAGCTGTCATTCTTCCCGCACTCCATACGCAGCTGGAATGGGAAGAAACTTTAATATGTGGCAAAATCTGAAATACCCTCTCCTACATCTACATGCAGTTCACAAATAATTGCCTGATAGAGGGTTCATCGAACTACCCCCAACCCTTTTCTGTACCATTCCACTCTCGAACAGCGCGCGAGGAGAGGGGGGGGGGGGGGGGCGGCGAAACAGTACCTTTTCGTGCGAGTTCTGATTTTTCTGGTTTTATTACGGTGATAATTTCTCCCTGTGAAGGTAGACACCGATAAAATATTTTCACTTTCGGAAGAGAATTTAGATATTGAAATTTCCCGTAAGTTAGTTTAATTAGTATGTAAGCCTAGGGACCGATGACCTCAGCAGTTTGGTCCCATAGTCCTTACCACAAATTCGTATTTCCAAATTTCGTAAATAGATCTCACCGAAACGATAAACACCTTTGTTTTAATGATTGCTGAGTCAAGTGGCGTATCATATCTACACGTTCACATACATCTACAGCTACGTACACACTCCGCAAGTCACCGTATCGTGAGTGGCAAGGGTACCTTGTAGCACTACTAGTGATTTTATTCTCTGTTCCCCTTGCAAACTGAGCGAGGGAAAAACGTCTATATGCCTCCGTAGTCTTAAATTCTCTTATCATATCTTCGTAACTCGTACGTCAAATGTACCTTGGCGACAGTGGAATCGTTCTGCAGTTATCCTACTGTGCAGTTCACAAAACAGTGCCAGATAGAGGGCTCATCGAATCACCTTCAAGCCATTTCTCTACGTTCCACTCCCTAAAGAGCGCGGAAAAACAGACACTTCCTAATTTTCTTAATAAAGCCTCGATATAAGAACGAAGTCGTGCCTCCAAGGATTCCCATTCGAGTTTACGAAGCATCTACGTAATGCTTGCGTGGTGATCGAACCTGCCGGTAACACTGAATTGTTTCGATGTCTTCCTTTATTTCGACGTGGTGGGAATCCCACAGACTCGAGCAGTACTCAAGACTGGGTCGCACTACATTTATACATGGTGTTACAAAAATGTACGGTCAAACTTTCAGGAAACATTCCTCACACACAAAGAAAGAAAATATGTTATGTGGACATGTGTCCGGAAACGCTTACTTTCCATGTTAGAGCTCATTTTTTTACTTCTCTTCAAATCACATTAATCATGGAATGGGAACACTCAGCAACAGAACGTACCAGCGTGACTTCAAACACTTTGTTACAGGAAATGTTCAAAATGTCCTCCGTTAGCGAGGATACAAGCATCCACCCTCCGTCGCATGGGATCCCTGATGCGCTGATGCAGCCCTAGAGAATGGTGTATTGTATCACAGCCGTCCACAATACGAGCACGAAGAGTCTCTACATTTGGTACAGGGGTTGCGTAGACAAGAGCTTTCAAATGCCCCCATAAATGAAAGTCAAGAGGGTTGAGGTCAGGAGAGCGTGGAGGCCATGGAATTGATCCGCCTCTACCAATCCATTGGTCACCAAATCTGTTGCTAAGAAGCGTACGAACACTTCGACTGAAATGTGGAGGAGCTCCATCGTGCATGAACCACATGTTGTGTCGTACTTGTAAAGGCACATGTTCTAGCAGGACAGGTAGAGTATCCCGTATGAAATCATGATAACATGCTCCATTGAGCGTAGGTGGAAGAACATGGGGCCCAATCAAGACATCACCAACAATGCCTGCCCAAATGTTCACAGAAAATCTGTGTTGATGACGTGATTGCACAATTGCGTGCGGATTCTCGTCAGCCCACAAATGTTGATTGTGAAAATTTACAATTTGATCACGTTGGAACGAAGCCTCATCCGTAAAGAGAACATTTGCTCTGAAATTGACACATTGTTGGATGAACCATTCGCAGAAGTGTACCCGTGGAGGCCAATCGGCTGCTGATAGTGCCTGCACACGCTGTACATGGTACGGAAACAACTGGTTCTCCCGTAGCACTCTCCATACAGTGATGTGGTCAACGTTACCTTGCACAGCAGCAACTTCTCTGACGCTGACATTAGGGTTATCGTCAACTGCACGAAGAATTGCCTCGTCCATTGCAGGTGTCCTCGTCGTTCTAGGTCTTCCCCAGTCGCGAGTCATAGGCTGGAATGTTCCGTGCTCCCTAAGACGCCGATCAATTGCTTCGAACGTCTTCCTGTCGGGACACCTTCATTCTGGAAATCTGTCTCGATACAAACGTACCGCGCCACAGCTATTTCCCCGTGCTAATCCATACATCAAATGGGCATCTGCCAACTCCGCATTTGTAAATATTGCACTGACTGCAAAACCGCGTTCGTGATGAACACTAACCTGTTGATGCTACGTACTGATGTGCTTGATGCTAGTACTGTAGAGCAATGAGTCGCATGTCAACACAAGCACCGAAGTCAACATTACCTTCCTTCAATTGGGCCAACTGGCGGTGAATCGAGGAAGTACAGTACATACTGACGAAACTAAAATGAGCTCTAACATGGAAATTAAGCGTTTCCGGACACATGTCCACATAACATCTTTTCTTCATTTGTGTGTGAGGAATGTTTCCTGAAAGTTTGGCCGTACCTTTTTGTAACACCCTGTATACCTGGTCTCCTTTATAGACAAGCTACACTTTCCCAAAATTCTCCTAACAAAACGAAGTAGACCATTCGCCTTCCCCATTATCCCACTTCAGCGCTAGTTCCATTTCATATCGCCTTGAAACTTTACGCCTAGTTATTTATAATTCTAATTCCTAAATATTTAGCTGAATTGACAGCCTCTGGATAGTCGCCATACACCATTTCCTCAGCGCAATAGGTCTGACGTCCAAAGATATACAGATACACGATGGTATTATCAAATGTGTAGCATATACAGATGACGTTGGGGCTTTCATCGACTATACTGCCGACAGTTATTCAATTCGCCCTTCTTTCCAGCTGTAAGAACGCGCATCTGGAGCAGTGATAACAGCCGCAAACCTGTGCTGCTTCCTCTGGGACTGTTCGCCACTGACGTCACTCGACCATGTTGTGCGAGATCTCAAGACGTTGGGCGTAGATGTAACTGCGTGCCCACAGCAATTGCAGACACGGAACTGGAGAACGCCCCTCACTTCCATAAAGGGCATTTGTGGATGTCATGCAACTCGGCGTCTAAATCTCCATCAAAAAGTGACCGTCATCAACATCCTACTTCTCTCTGATGCCTGGTATCACCCCAAGCTCTCAAGTGTGCCAAAGTTCATGTGCAGTTTATTTGCTTCTGTGAGGACAGGCAATTTTTAAGATGAGTGCATCGACCTGTGCCATAAGATCTGTCCTTCGGGTGCCTCGGACTTTTTGCGCAAGTGGTCGGCACTGCTAGTTCACCGCACAGCTCCATACAGTACAGCAACTGGGTTGGAACGACAGTAGCACTGTTCGCAGTGTATCAGTCCAGGTGTGCACAAGCACCCGTCATGGCGGCGTTCATTCCTTTTCAACTATCTTTCACCAATGACTATATCGCCAGCAGTCAGTCCGGAAGCTTTATATGACTCTGTTAAGACGAGCCCCTGTGCACAAAATTCCGCAGCTCGTGGTCTCGCGGTCACGTTTTCGCTTTCCAAGCACGGGGTCCCGGGTTCGATTCCCGGCGGGGTTAGGGATTTTCTCATGCCTCGAGATGACTGGGTGTTTGTGTTGTCCACATCATTTCATCATCATTCATGAAAGTGGCGAGACTGGACTGAGCAACGGTTGGGAATTTGTACGGGTGCTGATAACCGCGCAGTTGAGCGCCCCACAAACCAAACATCATCATCATCATCGTCCTGTGCACAAGCTGGAATCTCGGCTACCCACTCTGAACTGGCGGCGAGTGGGGACCAACGTCAAGAATCCTATACGCCATCAGGTGTGAGTGCACTTTAGAATAATTTAGTAGATAATACGATACTAACGAACGACTGATTCGCAGACAGTAACCTAATGGCCTCATCAAATTGTGGTAAGTTTAATAGGCCTAACACACGAGAGCACCGCTATGTGTTTTCTAACGTGTCAACAGTCTGGGAAATATGCCAGGTAATGGTGACATTTATCAATCGGACCACACCTGCGTTCGTGACGGTCAGTTGTGTCCTTGAGCCTGACTTTAAACCTTCTCCGAGGCCGAAACGCAACACGATGGTGTGGCTGTTAGGCCGCACGGTCTTCGCCATAATAGGCCAACAACCTTAAAATACTGTCAGTAAATAGCCCTGATCTTGCGCCCAGTGACTACCAACTGTTCCTGCACTTGAAGGAACACCTGGGCCGTCAGTGTCTTCAAGACTGTGACGAAGTCAAAACAGTGGTGATGCAGTGGTTAACAAGTCAGGCGGCAGACTTCTATGATGAGGGTATTCAAAAACTGGTACAACATTATGACAAGTGCCTCAGTATTGACGGAAATTATGTAGAAAAGTAGATTAAAGTAAAGGCATTCATGTAAAAATAAGATTACTGAGATACCCTACTAAGTCTTTTTTAATTTCAAAACGGTACTTACTTAAAAAACACGCCTCGTATTTAAATGATTAATACTGCAAGATCGCAATTGCGAGAAAAGGCATTGGAAAAGTGAAATGGTGGTACATTTATAAGCACCGTCTCTGGGGTTGTCCTTAAAGTAACCGATTTGTTACAGGTCACTGTGTCACTGTGATGCCAGCTGTTCCTCAGATTGGACCCACACGCCGAACACGATGGTCTTCCTTCTCGGTAGTGCCACTTGGCCGTCCGGAGCCCGGTATTCTTGCTACCGTACCTTCCCGCGATCACCGCTGCCAGCATTCATGTACCGTGGCTACATTCCTGCCAAGCCTTTCTTCAGTATCGCAGAAGGAACATCCAGCTTCAAATAGCCCTGTTATACGACCTCCTTTGAACTCAATGAGTGTAGATAAGGGCGTCTTTGTCGCTTTAAAGGCATTCTTAGCTAACATCAACTCACCACGTGCAATCTCAGAGTAACTAATGCTTACGACCTTTACAACGTGTATTTAAAGCAAAGTATTAGCGCCACTCTTGTGCGATTGACGCGAAATTTGAATAAAAATCATATTTCAGGTGTAGAAACACACCCACCAACTTTTGTTTATGTTGCACAGCTCCTTCTTGGTGTTGCGGTTTTTCTTCCGTCGGTGTATAAAGTCTTCCAGTTTTCCGAAGTAACCGAGTAATTACACACTGTTAGCCTCAGACATACTGAGCATATCCATTTTCTTAGAAACGCAATGGTTAAAGAAACAAATAATCTTCGAATAGCTTTTTTTTGTAACGAAATGGCAAAACAAGTTGCTGCCGCTGTTGTGTAACTGACGCACGCAACCATTTTGTTTGGCGTTTTGGTGCTGTCATATTTTGCTAGGCTACAACGCAGGTTACACTCTGGTTTGTTAGCTTGTGTAACGCAAGCGTACTTTTCATTTTTGTTTTGCTTTGAAGAGAAACTTTGCCCTGAGTTGTGTAGTGTTCTGTAGCAGCAATTTAACTCAAGGGCGATAGGTTGCCCAAAGGCCGCGGCTATGTTTTAAAAGCTGTGTCTCCATCTTTTTTACACTTACTTCCAGCAAAACAATCTGAGCGACATAGACTATCCAATATGTGACAACAACCGAACGCAACACGTTATTAAACACTAGTAGTAATCCGTAATGTGCATTAACAGACTCAAACTTTAGTTTATCTTATACATTCTAAAAATTGAAATAAAAACATATATTCTTTCAATCCGCACGTCCTTCTTTCAGTTAAAGAAGGCTGCTGAGTCCTTTCTTTCAAAACTTTTACTGGAAACAGTCTGTTAGATATTAGCATATTGCATATTTGAAAAAGAGGCTTGAGACGTGCAGATGGTCACCGGCCGGCGTGGCTGTGTGGTTCTAGGCGCTGCAGTCTGGAGCCGGGCGACCGCTACGGTGGCAGGTTCGAATCCTGCCTCGGGCATGGCTGTGTGTGATGTCCTTAGGTTAGTTAGGTTTAATTAGTTCTAAGTTCTAGACGACTGATGACCTCAGAAGCTAAGTCGCATAGTGCTCAGAGCCATTTGAACCATTTTGCAGATGGTCACAGAGTAACTATCTATTGTATTTTCTTGTTTTCTTGAGCAAAAACTAATTACTATGGTTATTACTCATGATGTCTCTTAACTTACTTTAACGTACCGAAGATAGATAAAATACGAATATTAGGATTTTTCTTGCCGCAGGAGTAGTTCGTCTTAACGTAAGCATTTTTAAAGCAAATGTCGTATTATTTTTAATATTGCAAAGATCTAGGACGTCGTTACTTTCATATTTCAATCTACTCCGGTATCCACCACGAACTGAAAATTCTCACCCAAACGAGTTGTTCCAACGTGCTTGTGCATAACCAGTAAAAACTCATTAATCAAAGATTATGTTTTCTTCGCTATGCCTGCTGTCTTATGTAACATGCATGTCCATAATCTGTCTATATATACGGGATGAATCAAGTAAAACTTGCACCGCAAATATTGCGGAAATCGAAAGTGCTACTGATGTGCTGTTTTCACAGTATCAATTGGTAGTCGGGGCTCGTATTGTTAGTCAGTAAAGAGATTGTAATAATACTTGGAAAGTGTATTTTTTGTGAAAACGTAGACTTTATAAATGGACAATGCCTGTTGACATTAACAAACTAAAAGTAGGGTAAATTAGAATTTCATAGGATTCTAGGATTCTAGTGCATGTCGTTTACGGGATATCGTATTGTGCAAATTTTCCACGCCGACAGTTGTTTGTACCATTCAAGCTGCTTAGTTGCTAGGCACGATGCTGTTGTGTTTGCATACAGTGTATTTGTGTGTTCCTTGAGTACAATGCAACTTCCTGGTCAGTTACAGTGTGGCAGTCCAAGCAGAAGGTCGTGAGCGGGCAACGCGATTTATCAATGCAGAAAAAGCCGACATGTTCGTAGTGTATGGAGGGTGCAGGAAGAATGCAATTCATTCTTGTACGGTGTACACGGCAGTATATCTCAATAGAAGTCAACCGTCTCGGCAATTATTTATCAATCTCTTCAACCAGTTATGGTCCCGGCGGAGGTTCGAGTCCTCCCTCCGGCATGGGTGTGTGTGTTTGTCCTTAGGATAATTTAGGTTAAGTAGTGTGTAAGCTTAGGGACTGATGACCTTAGCAGTTAAGTCCCATAAGATTTGACACACATTTGAACATTTCTTCAACCAGTTACGTGAAAATGGTAGTGTGAATGCTAGACAACGTAACAGAAGGCAACATCTGACGCCAGAAGAGGGGGGAAGTTAATGTTCTCGCTGCTGTTGCAATTGATCCTCACGCTAGTTCCCAAGCAATCGCCGTGGCATGAGTCAGGCAAGTGTCTTACGCAGTTTCCATCGACATAGGTTCTATTCCCTGTCTCATCTCTCACCATCAAGAACTGCATGCAAACGACTATAAGAATCGTGTTAACTTCCGTACAGGGGCGTTAAGACAGGATACTTTAAATGTTTCACATATTTTGTTTAGTGATGAAGCCAAATTTACCAAACATGACCAGGTAAACCACCGAAACATGCGCTACTGGTCTGTTGAAAATTCCCATTGGCTTCGTCAGGAAGAACGTCGGTGTCCATGGAATATAAACGTGTGATGTAGGAAAGTGAACCATCAGTTCATGGACCGAACAGTGAACGCGCATAAGTATTACAGCCTCCTAACTGATCTAGAGTTTCCCATCGTGCGCACAATTTTCGGTAATTCAAGTGCTCGGTCACAATGCCATACAAAACACTACGAGAAGCATTAGGAAAGTCATTGCGCAAGGAGGAAATCGTAAAGCGTATGTTTTCTCTCACCTTATTGTCCACTTCCTGCACCGAACTTTCATTAACGACCGAAGGACGCCCACTCCGTTGTTCATCATGCATATTTGTGGGGCCATCTTTAAATGCTCTCACCTACTTTCTTCCCATTACATCACTCATAATGCTTTCTCCGTAAACTGCACAGATCTCACGATGAATATCGATCGCTTTTAAGGCTTTAGCACTAAGAAATCTTATAACAGCCCGTACTTCACAGTCGGCGGGACTCACGATTATCGGAGGCATCTTAAACACTCAGTACACAACATAAACAAGGAAGAATCAGACTGTAATGACGTCGTGCGTAGATTAAGCTACAGGCTTTCATTTAAAAACAAAATTATTGAGATATCTTAGCACGTCTTTTTTTAATTTCAAAACAGTACTTACTTAAAAAAAACACGCCTCGTATGTTACCTAGACAAATGTTCTTTCGAAATTTCAGCACTATACATATTTTTTTGTACTGTGATTTTTTTCCGTCAGTGTAATATGTATATAGATGGAAATATAAGAGATTTAATAGGCATTCAATGTTATGTTACGACTCATAAAAACTTAACATGTATCGAAATACAAAGGTTAAAATTGCATTAGACCACACACACACACACACACACATATATATATATATATATATATATATATATATATATATATATATATAAGCTGCAGAAATTATCAGGGACTTGTACAAGAATGTGGTCTATTATTGTTGTTTTCAGAATTAATTTTATATGGTTTAAACAGTCGAAAAATGAAAGCAATAAATTCACCTAGCATTGAAATTAACACAAACACAATGCTCTAAACACAATTGACAAATGTCTCAAAACTAAGATTATTTACGTATCTATGATTTATTAAACTGATAATTCTGTAATATTCACCTCTGTGAGCACCTGCATCCTTTGGAATAGGAGTTACTACATTTTTCTTGAAATCTGACGGTATTCCGCCTGCCTGATACTCTGGCTCTCCCAAGGTTCTCAGTGGTTGTGAGTAATGTCTTCTACTCCATGTGACTTGTTTCGACTTGCCTTTACGTATTCCTTCCTCCTTTGCGCATTCCCTTCTTTAGTTAATACTGACTTATCATCTGAGTTCTTAATACTCGTACATGAGTTAACATTCTCTCTAAATGTCTCTTCAGTTTTCCTAGACGCTGCATCTATCTTTCCCATCGTCACGCGGGCTTCTACAGCCTTGCATTTCTCGTCTAACCATTTCTGCTTTGCCACTTTGCACGTCAGTCCTGAACTTCAAAACTGCACCTATCTGTCAAATTTTTTAGACGTCTTTGTTCACTTTCGCCTGCTTCATTCGATATTTTCTCCTTTTGTTAGTTTAATTCAATATATCGTGTGTTATATGAGGATTTCTACTAGGCATTATCTTTCTGCCTATTTGATTCTCTGCTACCTTCACTATTTCATTTCTCGAAGCTACTTATTCGTCTTCTGTTTTGTTCCTTATCCCTGTTTCAGTCAATCATTGCCTAATGTAAGCTTTGAAACTCTGAATGATCTCTCGTTCTTTCAACTTATCCATATCCCATCTAGTTAATTTTTTACGTTCCCGCCACTTCTTCAGTTTTCAGCTTCAGTTCATAATCAATAAATTGTGGTTAGAATCCACATCTACCCCTGGAAATGTTCTGCAGTTTGAAATGTGGTTTGGAAGTCTCTGACTTACCATTGAGTAATCTATTTGAAACCTACCACGTCTATAACCTTCTTTGATTTTTTAACTAGATATTAGCAATGGTTAATTAAACTAGGTACAAGCCGCCACAAATTTTAAGCTGCAGTCATCTGCTGTCTCTCCGAAGCGATCATCAGGTACTTTAGACAACTGCTGTCTTCACAATAAAAGCAAACAGTCTGCATCGACCAACATATCTTCATTAAAATTAATGTCTATCTGCTGGCAAGTAGCCAGTGAAAAACTGGGTAACTGAATAGCTGACAACTTCCTAGAATAAATTATGTGATTTAACGTCTTCGCGTATATTGTTTCTGTTCCTAATGAGCAGAGCTGTTGGTATGAAAGTGTAAACATACTGCTTATCAGTAGTTACTCTACGCAATCTGTGATGATTAGAAATTGTTAAGAAAAATATTGCGTGCAGTTCAAGTTTCCAGATTCACTTGAGTATGGCAGGTCAGGCACAATCAGCTGGACGAAACGTGCAGTTGGACTACAAATCGTAGTCCTGATGAAAAATGAACTCTGCATCGTGAATACTCTGCAATTAACACTTAAGTGCCTAACTGGGGAACGTCACTCCAGTCAATTTTTTCAGTTGGGAGAGAACCACTGAGTACGTCAAGAAAAAGATGCAATGATACACTTCGTAAGGACTTAATGGACAAATAAGATGATTGGGGGCACAAGAGGAAAAAATAAATCATCTCACGTTGCTGCGTTCGCTGCACTGGCCTGATACGATTTCGTAAACAGGTGTTTGTACTTAGTGTACTTTCTGTATTATCCTGTTTACCCACTGCTGCCCTTACTTATCGTTCTCTTTGCTCCACACACGTTTAGCATAATTTATACCCTTACACGTACACGGATTCGCGGAATTATTTACAGTTCTAACATTGTTGTAGTCTTTTTTTTCTGTCTGTGTGTGCAGAAACATATCAGTTGTACGCCACAATTCTTTAAACATATTTGCGGCGATTGAAGATGCAATAAAATGCATAAAACTGGAAATCTCACGGCGAAAGTTGTTTTTTAGTCAGTTACACACTAAATGAAGCAAGAAAATAATACCATAGTCTCCTCAGCTCAGGTCGTGGGAGTTACTGGTTCCTACAGCCCCTGTGTTTATTATTAGCAGCCTTTTTATATTCTTAGTACTTTATTAAAATTATTGTTGGATTCAAACTCTGAACATGTCTCTCCTGTTTTTCTTCAACTTTTGTCATACATTGTCACCGCCCAGGTCATATGTGTCATCATCTGCTCTTTCACTTCCGATATGCCATTCTAGTTTGTTGTCTCACTACAGCAATATCAGGAATGCAGTCATCTTACAAAATTTTAGTCGCATTTTTATGCTAGGTGCCCGTGAATTGTTCCATACATCATGTCAACCATTTTCGTTTTATTTCACGTATTCTTTACGTGATTTCACGATAACTCAACTAAGGCAACTAAGAAGATTAATTTGTTAAAGGATTTCATTACTGAAGTTTGTTCTCGTAAGACTGTTGTCTAAGACAGGGGTTCCCTAACTTTTCCTCTGAGAGAACATTTCGATAATCCTGGTACTTTGATGGAACACTTTTTATTTTGAAGGCTAATAAAATTGAAGCGCAGAGAACCGTAAAGGCCTAATGCACACTCTCATAGATTTTGTGATTTTAGCATGTGTGGATGCTCCTGAGATATTTTAATATTACGGTGATTCAGCTGTATCTATATCAGTAGCCTCATATTGTACATATGAACCTTCACGAAAAGCTGTCTCAACGATTTCTCGGATATTCATTTCCATATGGGCTCGAAGCGCGAAGTGTAATTTTGTTGCTCTGCACTGCTCGATTGCTCTCTAGGGTACACACGTAATTTCGTGTCTACATCATGTACCTATTAGTAATACTTCATAACCGGAAGTGTATCGGCAGTTTGATCTGATCATCAAACCACATGCTGAATGAAAATGATGGTAACGAGGGATCATAATTGTGTGTGTGTGTGTGTGTGTGTGTGTGTGTGTGTGTGTGTGTGTGTGTGTAGCATTTAGAATCTGTTCTTTATGTTCTGATTTAGTTACACTTTTGGTTCTCAGGGCCTCAATTTAAAAAAAAATAAAAAATTAATAAAAAGGAGAGAGAGAGAGAGTAGAAGAATGGGAAGCTTTGAGAGACGAAATAGTGAAGGTAGCAGAAGATCAAGTAGGTAGAAAGACGAGGGCTAATAGAAATCCTTGGGTAACAGAAGAGATATTGGATTTAATTGATGAAAGGAGAAAATACAAAAATGCAGTAAATGAAGCAGGAATACAAACGTCTCAAAAATGAGATCGACAGGAAGTGCAAAATGGCTAAGCAGGGATGGCTAGAGGACAAATGTAATGATATAGAGGCTTATCTCACTAGGGGTAAGATAGATACAGCCTACAGGAAAATTAAAGAGACCTTTGGAGAAAAGAGAACGACTTGCATGAATATCAAGAGCTCAGATGGAAACCCAGTACTAAGCAAAGAAGTGAAAGCAGAAAGGCTGAATGAGTACATAGAGGGTCTGTACAAGGGCGATGTTCTTGAGGACAATATTATAGAAATGGAAGAGAATGTAGATGAAGATGAAATAGGAGATATGATACTGCGTGAAGAGTTTGACAGTGCACTGAAAGACCTGAATCGAAACAAGGCCCCGGGAGTAGACAACATCCCATTAGAACTACTGACAGCCTTGGGAGAGCCAGTCCTGACAAAACTCTACCATCTAGTGAGCAAGAAGTATGAGACGGGCGAAATACCCTCAGACGTCAAGAAGAATATAATAATTCCAATCCTAAAGAAAGCAGATGTTGACAGATGTGAAAATTACCGAACTATCAGTTTAATAAGCCATGGCTGCAAAATACTAACACGAATTCTTTACAGACGAATGGAAAAACTGGTAGAAGCCGACGCCGGGGAAGATCAGTTTGGATTTCGTAGAAATGTTGGAACACGTGAGGCAATACTGACCCTACGACTTATCTTAGAAAATATATTAATGAAAGGCAAACCCACGTTTCTAGCATTTGTAGGCTTAGAGAAAGCTTTTGACAATGTTGAGTGGAATACTCTCTTTCACATTCCGGTGGGGTTGGGGGGGGGGGGGGGGGGCAAGGATAAAATACAGGAAGCAAAATGCTATTTACAATTTGTACAGAAACCAGATGGCAGTTATAAGAGTCGAGGGGCATAAAAGGGAAACAGTGGTTAGGAAGGGAGTGAGACAGGGTTGTAGCCTCTCAACGATGTTATTTAATCTGTATATTGAGCAAGCAGTAAAGGAAACAAAAATTCGGAGTAGGTATTAACATCCATGGAGAAGAAATAAAAACTTTAAGGTTCGCCGATGACATTGTAATTCTATCAGAGACAGCAAAGGACTTGGAAGAGCAGTTGAACGGGATGGATAGTGTCTTGAAAGGAGGATATAAGATGAACATCAACAAAAGCAAAACGAGGATAATGGAATTTAGTCGAATTAAGTCGGGTGATGCTGAGGGAATTAGATTACGAAATTAGACACTTAAAGTAGTAAAGGAGTTTTGCTATTTGGGGAGCAAAATAACTGATGATGGTCGAAGTAGAGAGGATATAAAATGTAGACTGGCAATGGCAAGGAAAGCGTTTCTGAAGAAGAGAAATTTGTTAACATCAACTATAGATGTAAGTGTCAGGAAGTCGTTTCTGAAAGTATTTGTATGGAGCGTAGCCATGTATGGATGTGAAACGTGGACGATAAATAATTTAGACAAGAAGAGAATAGAAGCTTTCGAAATGTGGTGCTACAGAAGAATGCTGAAGATCAGATGGGTAGATCACATAACTAATGAAGAGGTATTGAATAGAATAGGGGAGAAGAGAAATTTGTGGCACAACTTGACTAGAAGAAGAGATCGGCTGGTACGGCATATTCTGAGGCATCAAGGGATCACCATTTTAGTATTGGAGGGCAGCGTGGAGGGTAAAAATCGTAGAGGGAGATCAAGAGATGAATACACTAAACAGATTCAGAATGATGTTGGTTGCAGTAGGTACTGGGAGATGAAGTAGCTTGCACAGGATAGAGTAGCATGGAGAGCTGCATCAAACCAGGCTCTGGACTGAGGACCACAACAACAACAACAGTTAGTATCGTCAAAAAGCTAAAAAACGCCCTGTTATTAATGGTTTACCGCGGAGCAATTATTCACTTTCCGCGGAACGCCGTTGTTCCACCGAACAAAGTTATTGCTTTTACTATGCGTTTCAACTAAAATCGACCTTTTATCCTTGGCAGCACTCCACTGACGAATGCAGTCCGTCGCTGCCCTCTCATGGTTTATGGACTGCCGTGAATCACACTGCGTGTGACTTGGACCTCGTCTGACAGGTTCATTACTTGCTCAAGGGTGACGTGTGACTGCCAGTCGCTCTGGTACAGCTTGCTTGTGAATCATCACGATGTATCCCTTCAATGTTCAGGTCGTCTCACCAACGTCACATGCTTCCGGTTTCTGTTTATTCGTCACTATAAAGTCCATTATATAGCGTCTGCTGCAGCCAGCAACAAGTCCTTCTCATCATATTACAACGTTTCAATAATTTCATTATTTACATTACTGATTTACAAATTTAAACCCAAATGATTGGATATGCTCAGTCAGTGCTGAAGACATACATACAGAGATTGTGTAACGGTTATAAGTGCAGATATTTCTTATGTGGTACCTTAATATGTAAGCATATCAGTGTGTTGGTTGCCTTTTCATCTGTATCGAACAGTCTTCCCACAAACGACCTGCTACCCATAGGAAAATAAGCATTAATGGTTTGCTCTTGCCGCATGTAGAACGAAGACCGGCACGTTTCGGCACGGGATCGTTTAGTCGGCACGAGAGCGTTATGCTGAACAAACTCCATTTACGTTACAAGAGAGGCGTTGCGCATCACGGACAGATCTACTACTGAAATTTCTAGAGAGCGCTTTCCAGGAGGAGTCGGACAGCAAATTACTTCCCCCTACATACATCTCCCGTAATGACCATTAGGAGAAAATTCTAGAAATTAGAGCCAATACAGAGGCTTACCGACAATCATTATTCCCACGCGCTATTCGGGGGTGGAACAGGGTCGAAGGGCTCAGTTCGTTGTACGAAAAGTGCCCTCCGCCGCACACCTTAAGTGGCTTGCTGAGTGTGACGTAGATATAGATGAAGCTAGCAAGAGGCGCTAGGGGGCTGTTACACGGGCCTGGGTGCTGACGTGAAGCCAGAGACAAAACCCACCTGCCACACGGCTGGCTGCAAGACACTTCGAATGGTGTTCTAACAAAGACTCTGTTTCACTTACAATTACTCTTATTGCCTGGAGTTTTACTGGATTTCAACAGGACTACGTTATGGTCTTCTATTCTAGGGACTATTGACGGATTTGCTGGACCGTGCACTCTCTGCATTGATTTCTTGGTGTGTTCTACTATTTACGATGGCCAGGCACGGATTGGAATTGTGAACTCAAATGGTTATATTTTCTGTGTAATAAAGAGTATAAAATGTATCAGGCAAACGCTGTTTAGCTACGAGAGAGACATTAACCAGCACGGCTGCTTATCTTGAAATTTAGTTCGTTATGGAGATATAAATAGCAGTACGTCTTTTTTTAATAACAGCCTACATTTCTTTGTTCGGTAATCCACTTTCTTACCTTATCAATTAGACCACTAACTGGAAATGACAGTAAAGGTATGGAAACACAAGGAAAATGCACACTGGTTATTCAGTCAACCTTCTTCCGGTGAAGATTTATATGAAAACAATGTGCATCAACGCAGAGAATGTAGAAACGCCACTAATCTGTGGACAATGTAAGACTGCCGAACAGAAATTGCAATATCTTTTCCATATGCACAATATGGGTACGTGTAATACACTACTACAGTACTTACAACGATATGTATCAATTCTATAAGGAGTGTTCAAATAAAAAGGTATGAAAATTTGTAACAACTAAACCGTTTGAAATCTGCATATGCCACTTTGAAATAACGTAGACATCTAGGGACGAAAATGTAGTGTCTTCACCTCCCCCAAAAACCTCAAAGCTGTGCCCTCAGGTGGCAAGGTTATGCTCACTATCTTAGATGCGAGGTCTGATACTCATCGAATTCATCGATTACGAAAAAGACATTAACAATAACGTGTACTGTGAGACACTCCGTAGCCTACTCAAGTCCATCAAGAGCAAACTGCCTGGGCTGCCCACGGAGATAGTGACTCTGCTCCTTAATAATACGTGTACACACATCTCCACGGTCACACGAAATGTGATGGGTACAGCTTGATTATCCGTCCTACAGCTCGGACATGTCAGACTGTCACTTCAATGTGCCTGGTCCGCTATTTTAACAATAAATAAATAATATGTAAAAAATTTCAAAGGGAAGAGGTTCAACTCGGACGACGAACTGAAGGACACAGTGGACTGGCTCCTGTCACGACCACAGAAATTCTGGGAACAGAGGATCCTTCGGCTCGTGAAACAGTGGGATACTTGTGTTCAGGCTTCTGGTGATTGCTTTTGAATGAAGACTTTAATTATACCCACAGTGTTGTTTCGTCCCTTTTCTTTTGATCATACCCATATCTTTGCGTTGGTGTACATCGTACTCACACAGACCTTAAACTGACGGCGGTTACATGAATGTGCACTTTCCTCACGTTTTGTTTACTATCAACTCCAGCAAGTGGATGTGTGCTAGTACAGGAGAGTCAAAATTAGTTTGTGCTACGTTTTTAATAAGATCCTGTATACGTGAATGGTACACTGTGGCATGTTTCTGAACAGGTCTTGAGAAGAGAAAATGGAATAGCTTATAAAAAAAGACCTGCTGCTGTTCATATCTTCGTAAGCAACGAAGTTACAAGAAAGCCAGTCATGCTGGTTGATGTATCCCTGGTGGGTAAACAACATTTGCTTTACACATTTTTTATTTTGCCTACGGACAAAATACGGGCGAAATACTCTGCGATTTCTAGAACTGTATAATAATTCGTATTCGAAGGAAAGCAGGTGCGGGCAGGATTATCGGGCTATCAGTCATGGTTGCAAAATACTAGCACGATTTTTTTACAGAATGGAAAAACTGGTAGAATCCTACCTCGGAGAAAGTCAGTTTGGTTTCTGGAGAAATTTAGGAACACGCGAGGCACAACTGACCCTGCGACTTATCTTAGAAGATAGGCTAAAGAAAGGCAATCTACGTTTATAGCATTTGTGGACTTAGAGAAAACTGCTGAGAATTCTTCCGGGTTGTATGGCCGTGGTCCATGGAACTCTTCAATCCCTCACGTTTCGTCCAAAGACTCAGCACAACCAGGGGCACCTACGAAGATGTCTAACGAAGCCTTGAACGAAACGTCAGGGATTGGAGGGTTCCATGGACCACGGCCATACAACCCGGAAGAATTCTCAGCAGCTGAAACATCCGGTCGTGAAAGCGTTCATTGTATGATTAGAGAATACTTTTGACAATGTTTATTGGAAGACACTCTTTTAAATTATGAAGGTAACAGGGGTAAAATACAGGGAGTGAAAGGCTATCTATAACTTGTACAGAAACCAGACGACAGAATCGAGGGGCATGAAAGGAAAGCAGTTATTGAGAAAACGGTAAGACAGGGTTGTAGACTATATCCGATTTTATTCAGTCTGTACATTAAGCAAGCAGTGAAGGAAACCAAAGAAAAATTTGGAGTCGGAATTAAAGTGCAGGGAGAAGAAACAGAGACGCACAGGCTTGACCATGACATTATAAATCATTCAGAGAGAGCAAAGGACTTGGAAGAGCAGTTGACAGGATGGACATTGTCTTGAAAGGAGGATATAAGATGAACAGCAACAAAAGCAAAACAAGGATATTGGAGTGTAATCGAATTACATCAGCTTATGCCGTGGGAGGTTGACTAGATAACGAGACACTTAAAGTAGTCGATGAGTTTTGCTATTTGGGCAGCAGAAAAACTGATGGTGGCCAAAGTACAGAAGATGTAAAATGCAGACTGGCAAAGGCAAGAAAAACATTTTTTCAGAAGAGAAGTCTGTTAATATCGAGTGTTGGAGAGTCTTTTCTGAAAGTATTTGTATGGAGCGTAGCCATTTACGGAAGTGAAACGTGGACGGTAAACAATTTAGACAAAAAGAGAACAGAAGCTTTGAAATGTGGTACTGCAGAAGCTGCGAAGGAGGAGGTACTGAGCGGAAATGGGAAGAAAATAAATTTGTGGCACAACCTCACAAGCAGAAGGAATCGGTTGATAAGACACATTCTGCGACATCACGGGATCACCAGTTTAGTACTGGACGAAAGTGTGGGGCGTAAAATTCGTAGAGGGACACCAAGAGATGTACGAGTATGTATTAAGGAGGTTCAGCAGGATGTAGGTTGCGGTAGCTAGTCGGAAATGAAGAGGCTAGCACAGGACAGAGTAGCATGGAGAGCTGCATCAGACCAGTCTTCGGACTAAAATCCACAACAACAACATGGACCGAGTGGCCGTGGTGGTCTAGAGCACTACACTCCGGCCCTAGAGAGGTCCTGGGTTCAATCCTGGATAGGGCGAGGATGTTTCATCGTTCCAGTCATTCCAGGACGACCGTAAGTTCACTCATTATGCTATCAAAATGAATTCCGGTGATCTCCTCTGTTGCCAAAGGCCTTGCCGCGGTGGTAATACCAGTTCCCGTCAGACCACCGAAGTTAAGCGCTGTTGGGCTGGGCTAGCACTTGAATGGTTGAATATCCGATCTGCCGAGCGCTGTTGGCAAGTGGGTTGCAGTCAGCCCTTGTGAGTCAAACTGAAGAGCTACTTCATTGAGAAGTGGCGAATTCGGTGAGGAAAACTGACAAAAAAACGGCCGGCAGGACGATGTCCTGACCGCGTGCCCCTCCATATCCGCAACCAGTGACGCCTGTGGGCTGAGGATGACCTAAGGAAGGACATCACACACACCCATGCCCGAGACAGGATTCGAACCCGCGAGCGTAGCGGTCGCGCGGTTCCAGACTGTAGCGCCTAGAACAGCTCGGCCACCCCGGCCGGCCTTTAACATTAGTCCTGTGAATCTAAGTAAGGCATATGGTTTTCGTACTGTTTGTTTTACGTAGTCATTCAACTTAAGGCCGCTCTGAATAGTTATTCCCAGAAATTTTACAGTGGTGATTTTGTAAACATTTTGCGTGCATAATATTTTTTTAACATTTCGATTAATACAGAGTTAAGTCAGTTATGCTTACGACTGTGACGTTTTCTAAGTGTTATTTTAGGTGGTTATTTCTTCTGTTCACACCTTTGGATGACAACCGATTCTTGTTTTCAGTTCCAACAGAAGTTTCAGCCGAAAAGCACTAGATATCATTTTAAGTAGTTCAGCTTTTCTGTTAAATATATTTGATTTTACTGTGTACTTCACTTTAATTTCGTAACAGAATTATAGATGATTTAACACAAGTTCCGTTGAAGCCGGACTTGTGTTGCAGTTAGTACTTTGTTGCATGTCCTTTTGTTTTTTATGTGTTTTGTGGCTACTGCTGACTTCGCGAATGTCGTGATTATATGCTCACTTTCAAATTCTTTTCTCACTCTCTCTTTGACGTGTTTGATATTAAAGAAGTGATGTTAGGGGCAGCTGTGTAGATATATGGGGAGTCGCGTCGTTGTTGGAGAAGGAGAGGGGAGTCAAAAAGTGGTTGCAAGACAGTCTAAAGCGGTCAAGTTAGCAACAACTATCAGGACGATATGAAGACTACAATGAAAATTTCTGCAAACAATATATATAAAGAAATCCTACTTATGAATTTAGATAACATAATCAAGAAGAAAAAGACAAAACATATACAACAATCACCAAACCATGTAGGAATAGACACTGACATACAAGTCATTAGGCAAGCAGCAAGAAAAATCTCCTCGGCGTACAAGGTAACTGAAACACTCATATGACAATAAGAGAAAAGAAACAGCTCCTCAACGGTCAGACCAAGCTGCCAAACTTCTTCAATTAATGGAACGTTTACTATAATACAAAATACAACTACAGGATCTAATTTCTCTTCTTATCACATCCCATCACCCTCTTTTTCCCCCACTCACCCCTCTTGCAACTATTTTTAAATATCCCCCTTCGTCTCCAGCTCTCCCCTCTCATTCCTCACTCAGCCCAGCTGCCTCCATTAACACCACTCCTTTAAATCTGCAGACTTTGCAACAACACACACACACACACACACACACAGTGCACGCTTGCGACACTGTTTTTCTAATCTTAATAATGTATCTGATCACGGACGTGGTTGCAACGTTTGTATGAGTAAAGACATATTAAGTGGTCTAGGTGATTCTATCCACAAAAATCCACAATAACCGCAGATTCATTCACGAAATTTGTTTCCTTTATTAATAAGGAATTGTTCCACAGTGGAATTTTGGAGACGGTGTTTGCTCATGTGGGATAAGGTTAATTAATAATCTCCTTGAATAATCTGCCGGTGGAACGCTCGTTTGGAATTATTGTGTGTGGAGTGTATTGGCGAAGCAATTATTACGCATGTATCGTGGAAAACGCATGCAAGCAATGGGGCCAAATGGTTGTGGATGGAGAGCTCGGTTCTGTAATGGGCCATGTTGTGATGCATGCATTGAGATGAGTGGTCGACAATGAACAGTTACTATGAGCTGTAAGTTGTTTACGTCAATAAATAATTAAATATTCATTTTCGACTATTAGTTTCTCACTTTAATTTCACAGTATGGGATCCGCCACCACCTGTCTAATTTTCACCTTGATATTTTGAAACAAAAGAGTTAATGCGTTAATACTCACGCAAACACCTGCACAGCTCTAGCTTTCCTTCGAATGAACCTTTCAACTTACCTGTAAAGAAGGGAAGCGAATTATTAAAGCCATAGAATACGAGAAACAATAATTTTTCTCAAAAAAGAAATTTATTACAGTTCTAAGAATTAGTTACAAAGACAGCCAGAGATGACTCCTGTCTGCTTCGGCCACCATCAGTTGCTTTGCTGCCCAAAAAGCAAAACTCATCCACTACTTTCAGTGTCACATTTCCTAATCTAATTCCTTCATCATTTCATTTAATTCGGCTATATTCCATATCTTTGTGTCACTTTTGTTGCTATACTTGCTGAACTTAAGTAAAAAGCTGGTGTCTCCTTAGCTGTACTGAACAGCTGTGAATCCTTTGATATGTGACATGTTATTTGAGTACTTACACAATCTTCGAAAGAAATGTTTCAAATGGCTCTTAGCACTATGGGACTTAACATCAGAGGTCATCAGTCCCCTAGACTTAGGACTACTTAAACCTAACTAACCTAAGGACCGCACACACATCCATGCCCGATGCATGATTCGAACCTGCGACCGTAGCAGTAACGCGATTCCGGACTGAAACGCCTAGAACCGATCTGCCACAGCGGCCGGCACACAATGTGCAGTGGGTGGTTATAATTGAAGTGCAACTGCTTACAGAGGTTCAGTGTGGGCTACAATTATCGTATGGCAGAGAAACTTGATACAGATTTTAATGCAGAATCGATTTACGCTGGAAAAAATTAGTTCCAATGTTGACCACAAGGTGCAAATCTGATGCTGTGCAGTATCTCGTCAACGTCCCCACTGCTCACATTGCAAAAATTGTGAAAGCAGCGGTTAATAATAAAATCAACATTACGCCTTTCTCACTTGATTGACCTTCCTACTCACGTGCTGTTCCTAATCCATTATATACGCAAATATTTCTATACGTCTTTCTTGCATTCAGAGCGCCGTATTTGCACCTGCTGTCCAAAATTGGAACTAATTTTTTTCCAGCATAAATCAGTTCCGAATAACTCAGCAGAATATCTACCAAGTTCCGCTGCCATACGATAATTACAACCCACAGTAGAACTCTGTGAGAAGCTGCACTGCACTTATAATCGCGCGACGCTGTTTGAGTGTGTAAAAAGCGACTGATGGAATATTTGTGAGAATGAAAACCTGTCCATGAGTCAGTTTGTGACTGAGCAGTTCCTGCCCGTCCTTCAGTAGCGGTCGGCGTTCACAAGGAAGAAGCGAGGGTACTCGCTCACGGCGAGTGGGTTTCCCGAGGGTGAGCGACGATGTAAGAAGACAACTTCTAGAATAATTTTCAAACGAGATTTAAGTTAGGCTTGTGGACGACCTCTCACGGTAGTCCATCTAAAATACTTGTTCCGCCCGCTTCCATCGTCACCTCGCAATACACCTGTTCTCAAACTTTCATGTGCATAGACCAGTCTTTAAATGCAGAACACCCGACAGATTGGTTCAAATGGCTCTGAACACTATGGGACTTAACATCTGTGGTCATCAGTCCCCTAGAACTTAGAACTACTTAAACCTAACTAACCTAAGGAGATCACACACATCCATGCCCGAGGCAGGATTCGAACCTGCGACCGTAGCGGTCACGCGGTTCCAGACTGAAGCGCCTAGAACCGCACGTCCACAACTGCCGGCCCACCTGACAGAACTAGCTGATTAAAAACCTACGTAAATGTACGGAAACGAGGGTGTAACACTACCTACGTACACCAGAACTGTTGAGACGAGAACTCACTTTCAAACCATGTACCGTCGACTTTTTTTGTCATTGCGAAATGCGTGATTAAAATATCTTGCAGTCCAGGGATACTAGTTCTCACAATTTCCTCAATAGTTGTGAGAGCTTTCTTCTAGTTTTTATGTATACATTTATTTACTCCTTCACATCTCACCACCCAGTCTTCATTCTCTTTTTTTTTCAGTAGCTTTAGATGAAGGGTGGAACTAAATTCTCTTTACAGACGTTAAGGACTTAGTGGGGACCAAGAGGGTTAGGTTTAGCATAGAACTCATCTCCGGGCACGTTCTCTTTTCCCACTACATGCAAAATACCACAACAAACATTCAAATGCCCTGCATTTTCGGCGCCACTGACTAGAGCATTACGTACGCCATGGTGGTCACCTGATGGCCCACTCCCGTTACAGGTTTGTTTACGTGCCATTCAGTTGAGTTTATTATCTGCCCAGAGAGGTTTGTCGTCTTTGTTTACACTGCACTACTGTCTGGTAGTAGTACTCGTAGCCATTCACTACAGTCATTTTTAGTTTGTTGCTGTTGACCATGGGGAACCAAACGTTTGCGGAATACGTCGACATGTTACTGAATGGCGAAGCTCGGTGGAATGGGAGAGACGTTCTTCAGTTATATGTGGAGCGTTTCCCACACCTCCAGACTCCTTTCGCAGTCCCTCTTTGCTACAGTATGACCTCTGATTCACAACCCGCAGGATCGACTGTGGTGCTCCACTCGTATTTGAGAGGAAGAAGACGCGCCGACTAGTACCAGAAACATAGCAGGTATACTGAATGTGGATCAGCAAACTGTCTGGCGTATTCTGCATCAACAGTACACCCAGAAGGTGCGGGTAATGCAGCCACAGGATTTTTCATCACGATCACATTTTGTAGGTGGTTCTTGTGCCCGATTTCTCACGGCGGATCCTTTTCACAGATGAAGCAAAGTTCATCAGGGAACGTGTTCTCAGTTTCCCGAATAGTCATATATAGGCTGATAAAAACCCGCTTCAGTAGGTTTCAGAAACGACATAGTCTGGACATCTGGGCAGAGATCCTGAATGGACGTGGGCGTGGGGCATTCCTTCTTCTACCGCATCTCACGAGTGCCGCGTACTTGCGATTTCTTAGCGGCCTGCTACATAGGCTCTTGGAAGATATGTCAGTGAATTTATGTCAAAACATGTGGTTTTAGCACAATGACGCACTGCCTTATCTTTCAAGTACAGTCCAAGATCGTTGGACGAACGATTTGGGTAATAACGGATAGGTTATGGTTGTCCGATTGTTTGGCCGACTTGAACGCTCTAGACACTACCTGTGAGGTCACACGAAATCCTTGATTTTCGAGACCCCGTGGCATCCGAGGAAGACCTATTGGAGCGGGTTATGGCTGCGGCGGATACTGCGGCAGCAGACATTGGTGTCCGTGTGTACCAGACTATGGTACGTAGGTACCGTATTTGCATTAACACCGGAATTTTCATACCGAGCCCGGCTTGTAAGTGGACCAAGACAACAAGAAACAGGAGTCAGATAAAGTGTGCTGGCATTTTACGTTTAGCGGGAAAAAGGTGCGTTACTGGACATGAATTCCTACGCTAAGTTTAACTGTCTCA
Source organism: Schistocerca americana (assembly GCF_021461395.2). NCBI lineage: Eukaryota > Metazoa > Arthropoda > Insecta > Orthoptera > Acrididae > Schistocerca > Schistocerca americana. Next base: position 113,470,968 of record NC_060126.1, on the reverse strand, counting down.
GATGCCCATTACCAGTCCTCCGAGTCTGTAAAAGGAATTTTGTTGGACCCTGTATGTTGACCATATATGCCGTTTAGTCGCATTAAAGTGACCACCACTCATGTTCGACGTCGACGGGCGATAATCACTCACAGACGTCATGTGACAACATTAGCAGTGGGTGATATAAAGTGTGTTTGGGGATGCGGAAATTTGTGCTGTCGTGATGCGGAAACGGAGTGATTTATCTGGTCATTGGCTTTCGGGCCAAGAAAGGAAGCATTTCCGAAACGGATAAGTTTGTGAACTGTTTGTGTGCCCCAGTGGTTAAAGTACACAGTGCGTAGTGAACTGGCGCTATCGAAAACTGGCGCCAAGGCAACTGTGGTGCACCACAGGCCATAGATGACACGGGAGAAAGAACGGCTGTGAAGATGTTCAAAAAATTCAATTGCCTCTAAGCACTATGGGACTTAACATCTGAGGTCATCAGTCCCCTAGACTTAGAACTACTTAAACCTAACTAACCTAAGGACATCACACACATTCATGCCCGAGGCAGGATTCGAATCTGCGGCCGTAGCAGCAGCGCGGTTCCGGACTGAAGCGCCTAGAACCGCTCGGCCACAGCGGCCGGCTGTGAAGATGTGTGCGGTCGAACAGACGTACAACTGTTGAGCAACTAATCACCCAGATGAAACAAGATGATATCTATAGTGCCTCCTCGAGAAGAGTTCAGCAAAAGTTGCTGCATATGGGCCGCCGCAGCAGGCGCCCAGTTCGTGCACCGAGGCTGACTGCTGTTCCTCGGCGACGAAGGCTGAAATTTACACGCCTATACCACAACTGGACGTCAGTTGAGTGGTGACAAGTGGTCTTTTCAGATGAATCATGTTTCACACTCCATCGGATAGATGTCCGTTGCCATGTGTGTCGTGAAACAGCTGAAAGCTAACACCCTGCAACGTGGAGGAAACGTTATGCTCTGGGGAACATTTACGTGGTATTCCCTGGGTGATCTAGTCATTCTGGAAGGCACCTTGGACCAGCAGACGTATGCATCTATTCTTAGGGAACGAATAGAGAAAGAAATGCAGATGGGAGACGAAGTGAACATTTGCTTCAGTTTCTGACAGAGATAAATGGCCATAAAAGCTATTTTTTGAGAGAATCTTATGAGGATTATATAAGGACGTGTTCCTGCTTTTACTTAAACGCAACAGGGTTATTGACTTGCACGTAGAGTGCGTTTTACTTTGTTTCGAAGTCGGAAAGCAGAAGTGGGGGAGTTTATGAATGAGTACGTCTAGGATTCCAGGTAAGAAAGATGCTGGGTTTGGTTTGCGATTACAATGAGATGATGCGTGGTACTGAGGAGGATGCACATTGAGAAGGCGATGAAGTGCAGGCAGACGTAGTCTATGGGCGACAAGTAACGTGTCTGGTCGCAACTATCCGAATAGATCATGAGGCACTGACATGGATAAACATGGCGATGTTGCTTCATAACGCACATGCGTATTAGTTCTAGTCCTTACAGAGTGTTCACTATGCGTGTGGTGTTGCACACTGGACCTCTTTCACCGCCTCCACGTGAAGTTTTTACCAAATACTGAAAACGATAATTTTGAGTCATTGAAGGAAGATAGCAGAAGAGCGGGAAATAATTGCCTTTTTGATCAGCCTTTAATAAACATGAATACGACTGAACATTTAAACAGCTGTCCATGAAGAACAGGAGTCAGTGGATTGAGAGAACAGGCCATCACAGGCAATCCAGTGTGTTTTTCGTATTGTCCTTTGGCATTCTGCACAATGATGGTAAGAATACAACGAAAGTAAATGAGATGTGAAGTTGATTACCAAGAAACTTGCATAGTATAGATATCATTTAACCAAATGTTAAATCTCTGTTTAAGGTTTATTAATTGATATTGACAAAGAAACTGTAAAACTGATTGTTACTACTCATATATATTATTTTTCTTACAACTCTTCACAAACTTTTCATCTGTCGCGATACAATCTACCAGATTTGCTGTATGAATGCTGTCTTGTTTTATAAATCCCCTCAGAAAATCCGCATTTTCTTCTGAATCCACAATTTTTTCTGTTAATTTTTTCTTATTCTTTGCTTTTCTCTTTGTTGTCCTATAGGAGGCCGTTATGTCTTTTTTCTCATATAATTAATCGATTGGCCACAACGCTAAGATAAACAACAAAATTTTATTTCATCGTATGCCATGGACACAGTTCTCTGATTTTTGAAAAGTACATTTCAAATTAAAGAATGAGAGAGCCCTTTCGCTTTGACGCAGCGAAAACGTGAATTACAACTCTTAAATTTCTACGTATGAAGTTGTTTCCATGTACATTTGCATTTCCGTTTTTCGTGTATAACCCGTGCTTTCTTTAGAAACGGTTGAACATTATAAAAAGTCAAAAGAACTCAGGCTACAGTAGTAAGATTGGTGGTCAGTCTTCCGTCTACTACGGAAACAATGTGTAATTCAGTGGTGTTTCGAATGCTGCCCGCTTCTCCACTGAATAAGGATTTCAGTCAGTCGTCAGGCGCTGTAATAAATTTATGAACTCAATACATGATTGGGATTTCTTCCCATACTCTTAGTATATGTAGTGAGGAAATGTCGACTCAATTTCCGTATAGTTGTCAATTTCCGCCAAAAAAATAAAAACGAGAAACCATACACACAACATTCCCGTCTCTCATCAAATTACCTTCCATTAGGAAAGTGGCTGCACTCAGCGACTGTGATGTGATTTATAAATTATAGGGCTCAGAAATCAATCGTCCTTTTTCTTTTGCAAGTTTTATTTGGCAAATGCACATTTCGGATATTGCCTAGCACCTTGAATTTGAGTATTCAAAGAACTGTGACTGACGCCTGGACAACAGGGAATTGACATGCATTGAGACTAGAAAGTAGTGCATTGATAATCGCTAGGCACTGTCCGAAACTTGGATTTGCCAAATAAAACCTGCATAAAAAAAGACGACTGATTGCTGCCTTCTATAATTTATAAATTCTCGTCATGTTAACTTCTAAGTGGAACAGATGCGTGCGATAACAATTCAACTCACCCCGCTGTTCCTGACATTAAATGTTGCTAAATGTCAAACAAGTGTAGCGAAATCTTCATAAATACGAAAAGATAATTTTTCGTATGTATTTCACTACGTCATGTCGTCGTCCTCCTCCTCCTTATGATGCATTAGGGGCTTAATCACGAATAGTAATTGAAAATAAAACATATTACACGAAATAATCATGTGACTCAATCGTATGACTTAAATAAGAAGTGGTTGTATTGTTGAGAAACTTTGTGTAACGGCTGAGCAGCCGTTATATTACGTTACTTTCGGCGTTCTGGGGGAGCAGTTAATGTCTGACTAACATTTCTCGGGCAATTGACGGAAATGTCGCTTTTACGTATTAATCTCGTGAATAAATTCTTATCAACGGCTTAAAAGTGCGAGGGATGCTGAATGAATTACGCAACACATTTTTTTTCTTAGCCAGTTTCGGTTGAAAAAATGCAATATTTGTTGTGGGACATCGTGAAATATTGACGCTTAAGCCCTCGTAGTTTCATGACGTTCCGATAGGCGGTGGCGCTATGGGTAGCATTCCAAATGGCATCTTTAACGGAGGTGCGTTCCAAGCAAAAAGCTGTCATTGAGTTCCTTTTGGCAGAAAACCAGAGTATAACATTTATTCACAGACATTTGCAGGCTGTCTACGAAGACCTGGCAGGGAACAAAAGCACGGTGAGTCGTTGGGCGAGGCGTCTGTCGTTACCGCAACAAGGCCGCGCAAACCCGTCCGATCTCCAGCGTTGTGAGCGGCCACACATAGCTGTCTCTCCCGCAGGGTTGGAAAATGTAAACTCTTTCATTCCAAATGAAAAGATAGTTAAATCAAGACCGTAATCTGCCGACAGGCGTTGATATACATCAATGGGGACAGTTGAAAATGTGTGCCCCGACCGGGACTCGAACCCGGGATCTCCTGCTTACATGGCAGACACTCTATCCATCTTTTTTATGTCAGTTTGTTCGCATTTGTTCGTTTCATCTGCTCGGGGTGGACGTTGCAAGACATCCTTTGAAGTTCGTTGTTGGTCGATTAACTCAGGTTTTTATTTATTTATTTATTTATTTATTATCACAGAGGGCAGCTAAACCTCTGACCGAACACGCTGAGCTAGCGTGCCGGTGGACACAGAGGATAGTGCGACTGCAGGGATTTATCCCTTGCACGCTCCCCGAGAGTCCCACATTCCCAATTCAATGTCCACACGCTACATTCGTAGTGCCCCTGCCCATTACACTCATTACTGCCGCAGACAATCTTACCGAATCCCGTAAGAGTTCGGGCAATGCGTGTGCATCCGCACAGAAGAAGGTCAATGGCCGGTTAGCCTTAACTATATGACGATGGTATCTGTTCCTTCGGGAATCGGTAGATTGACTGCCGCGAGTAATGAGTAAAGTGGGCAGGGGCACTACAAATGTAGTGTGTGGACAGCAAGTTGAAAGTGTGGGTCTCACGGGGAGCGTTCCAGAGATAAGTCCCTGCAGTCGCACTATCCTCTGTGTCCTCGGCGGTTCAGTCGGACAGAGCGTCTGACATGATCGGACATGTCCGAAAGAACAGATACCATCTTCATATATTCATACGACTATTCATTCCAAATGTCGATGGATTGCAATCAAACGTCTCGGTACACAACAGGACTTGTCTGTTGGTAGTGCTGACACACTCGTCCACCAGTTGCGGTATTCAAAGGCGTGGGCCGCTGGGTTCCTGTTTGCCTAACAGAAGATCATAAAGAACAGCGAAGGCTAATCTATGAGGAATTGATTGCGCGTCACGAGGCAATTTTTTTGTCGAACATCGTCACAGACGAAGAAACATTTGTAGTGCCCACTGGGTTCCTCTTTGCCTAACAAAAGATCATAAAGAACAACGAAGGCTCATCTATGAGGAGTTGATTGCGTGTCACGGGGCAATTTTTTGTCGAACATCGTCCCAGACGATGAAACATTTGTTCATCTCCTCGAACCTGAAACAAAACAGCAACGCACGGAGGAGCACCATACTACCTCCCTTTCGAAAGAAAAGTTCAAAGCCGCACCCTCAGCATGTACAGTCGTGGCAACAGTCTTCTGGGACTCTCAAGGGGTTATACTGTTGATGTCCACCCTCGTGGAGCGACGGTCAATTATGGAGTGTACTGTGATAACCTCAGGAAATTGAAGAAACAACTTCAGCATGTTCGTCGCCACAAAAACGCTAACGAATTCCTCCTTCTCCATCACAGTGCAAGGCCTCACACAAGTCTGCGCACCCGAGAGGAGCTCAAAGAACTTCACTGGACTGTTCTCCCTCATCCACCAAACAGCACGGATTTAGTACCTTCCGACTTCCATCTGACAGGTGTAATGAAGGATGCACTCCGAGGGAAGCAGTGCGAAGGTGATTGGGGTTGCGCAACAAGACGCTGGCCCCGACGTCGACCAGTAGAGTGCCGCCATGCCGTCATGCAGGCCCCTGGCGGTTAAGGTGGCACAAGGCCGTAGCACTGAACGGAGATTGTGTTGAAAGTGTTTGTAGCCAAAAGAATGGGGTATAATATACTGTATTGGAATCCTGAATAAAACCAACCTGCTTTCAGTAAAAAAAAAAAAAAAGTATTGCATTATTTCATCGACACCCCTCGAATTACACGTTGGCTACTAAAACTAGAATACATCATTAAATTTGTAGCTGATTTGGGTGTATACAGAGTCATCACACTGCCCGTGTAGATACTTGTCTTGCAAAGAAGCCCATTTCCTCACCTGATATGGTTGTACATTCCTACACGACTGAGAGAACAATATGTCTGTCCTCTCGGACGCTAGTCGCGTGGGGCCGTTGAGACACTGCATGGCATTATGACCCCCCTGAACACATCGAATCAATACTCCTACGACAGTCGTGGGATTCCGACCAACGCGAACAGCAATAGCGCCGAACAACAGACAGCAGCCGGCCGCGGTGATCTAGCGGTTCTAGACGCGCAGTCCGGAACCGCGCGACTGCTTCGGTCGCAGGTTCGAATCCTGCCTCGGGCATGGATGTGTGTGATGTCCTTAGGTTAGTTAGGTTTAAGTAGTTCTAAGTTCTAGGGGACTGATGACCACAAATGTTAAGTCCCATAGTGCTCAGAACCATTTGAACCATTTTTTTGAACAGACAGCACTGTCGATGGATCATGATCCTACTGCTGACAAGTTCCGACATGTGCCAGCAGTCGTCATTCTTCTAACAAGAAGAATGTAGATGGCGTTACCTCTGCCTGCTTTGTGCGCTGAAATAGTAATCACTTGCCTATCCAACCATGTTGCATACTACATGCCAGTTTGACGATTGTTGCATGTCGCTTTCATAGTGTCACAATTTTAATGACCAAGAGTGTAGCTGACTCATTTATGCGACTTCATGTATATGTGCGGTCTTCTAAGCCTAGTTCGTAAAACAATACTTCACCTTTTAGTGCCTTTTATGGTTAATTAAATTTTACGGGCTCTCAAGATGTTGCAGTGATGAAAATATTGAAATAATCTATGATGAAATAAAAGAAAAGAAATTATTACGATAGTTAACTCAGGTGGAAAATTAATTGTGGTGGTGTGAGGAAATCCACATGAGTCCAAAAAGGAACTCGTTAAAATTCGGTTACACGATAAATGAGTCTAATTTAAAAGCCGTAAATTCAATTAAATACCTAGGTATTACAATTACGAACAACTTAAATTGGAAGGAACACATAGAAAATGTTGTGGGGAAGGCTAAGCAAAGACTGCGTTTTATTGGCAGGACACTTATAAAATCTAATAGACTTACTATGGAGACTGCTTACACTTCGCTTGTCCGTCCTCTTTTAGAATACTGCTGCGCGGTGTGGGATCCTTACCAGACAGGACTGACGGAGTACATTGAAAAAGTTCAAAGAAAGGCAGCACATTTTGAATTAGCAAGAAATATTGGAGAGAGAGTCGCAGAAATGATACAGGATTAAAAGAAAAGCGTTTTTCGTTGCGACGGAAACTTCTCACGAAATTTCAGTCACCAACTTTCTCCTCAGAATGCGAAAAAATTTTGTTGACACCGACCTACATAGAGAGGAACGATCACCATGATAAAATAAGGGAAATCAGAGCTCGTACGGAAACACATAGGTATTCATCTTTCCGCGCGCTATACGAGATTGGAATAATAGAGAATTGTGAAGGTGGTTCGATGAACCCTCTGCCAGGCACTTAAATGTGATTTGCAGAATATCCATGTAGATGTTGACTGGAATTCTGTAGCAGAAAAAGGGCGAGAAGAGAAACTACTAGGACAACATGCACTGGTTAAAAGGCATGAAAGAGGAAGCCACCTGCTGGAGTTTTGCTCAGAGGATTAATTATCACTCTTACTCGGTTTAAGGAAAGTTCAAAGAAGGGTGGGTCTTTTTGTACTATCGTGAAATAGTGGAGATAATGCCACAGACATGATGCGTGAATTGGAGTTGCAGTCATTAAAACAATTAAAATTTCAATCAACAGTTTTCTACTCCAATTGCGAAAACATTCTGTTGGCACCCACCTACATAAGGAGAAATGATCATCGCGATAAAATAAGAGAAATCAGGGCTCGCACAGAAAAATTTAAGTGCTCATTTTTCCCACGCGCCGTTCGAGAGTGAAACGGCAGAGAGACAGCTTGAAGGTGGCTCATTGAACCCTCTGCCAGGCACTTTCTTGTGAATAGCAGAGTAATCACATAGTTGTAGATGTAGATTGAATAAACTTGCGAAAAAAAATCTCCGATCCAGCCGGGAATCGAACTCGGGCCCTTAGGATTGACATTCTGTCGCGCTGACCACTCAGCTACGGGGGCGGACATTTAGATAATAAAAATTGTATATTTGATTTTCAATTTTAATTTTAATTATTCAACATTTTACGTTGGTTTGCCCGTAATTTCAATTTCTTTAGAGAAGAAAGAGGTGCTCATGCATGTGTGTACAATAATTCTTCAAGGAACACAGCAAAGACTGAAACTGAGCACTTCAATTAAAATATGTATTTATTTCACTTTGATTTGAGGGAAAATTACTTAACGTGGAATCACGTGTACTGCATCGATTTATTCAGAGGTTTTGCGTGGTTCTGAATGGTACCTCTACTTTTAATATTGAATTATTATATAAGAAGTCGTAAATAATGATTTTTCAGAGTCGGTAAGTGCCGTAGATGCTTGGTATTTCCGTGGCAGGGTGTACTGAATTTATAAAATGGCCGTCGCCTTATTGCTCATTCCCACTTGCTTGAACATAGTTAAAAAGGCAACCCTATGCTGATTTCTGCGGTGATCGAGACGCTCGCTGTTTGGACACACAAGTTTTTTCGTGCCGATGGTCTCGACATTTAGAAATATTTTGCGCGGCAGCTCAGTGGAGACTTTGAAAAATTCGCAGTGGTCAGTACCCTGATTTATTCTGCCAGTAGTTCGGTACTATTTGCAGTCTTCACATGTCAAGCTAGTTCCGACTTAGAATGATCTTATACTGAATGACTCGAATTCTAACTTAGTCTGTACTCTTTATTTCAGCGCTGATCGACACTTAGAATCATTCCGTAATGACTAGTATTTTTTGTGTTTCGTTTAGATCTGAACTCTGAACGATTTTGAGCTGTGAACACATGTTGTGTTACCGGTTATTTTAATTACAGTATAGTTGGAATACTGTTCACTATACTGGAGGCTCGAGCAATTTAAATCCGCTTAATTTTGTTGATGAGATTAACCATTAGTCTGCATTCAATACGTGACAAAGCTGAATAAACTATTATTATTGAACTTTGAAAACTGTAGTTGGGGAACATTATCTAGATTACTGCATTTATATGCAACCTAACATTCTTTAATCTCATTTGGTAAAAGCTTTCTAAAGCCAAGATCGCTAAAAATTTCTTTATTTGCAAACAACCAGTTTCCACCGACTTTGCTGTCATCTTCAGGTCCTGAAAAATTTTTGTTACAAAATGTGTTCATTTTGGCAAATTGTCCAACTCAAAATGAGCACGTTATAACTAAAATTTCTTGAGATGACAGCAAAGTCTGTCGAAACCGATTGTTTGTAAATAAAGAAATTTTTTATGCGGTCTTGGCTTCAGAAAATTTTACCAAGTAAAACGGATGGCTCCTTCTGATTTCTCAACATGAAAACATACGATTTAATCTGATTCATACATCAGGAACACTTTCTTATTTTAGATAAGAAAAGCGCAGAGGTACTGTCAATAGCACCTGCTAAGACAACACAGAGAAAGAACCAAATAACTTTGACTTCAAAATATTTTACCTAGCAAGTAGCATTGCGTAAAATTAATAGTTGCTTTGATGTTGGTCTGTGAACAGAGGTAGTCATATAAAACACGTGTAAAACATGTAAGTTTTTTCTATTTATCTGTCCAATAAATACTTATAGCCGTTTGTAATGGTGGTATTCATTTTTAGTTGCCCTGTATTACCTGCGTAAGATTGTTACTGCATATACAAGATGTTCCATTTATCTTGACCATCCCAAGTAACAAAACAAAACAAAAAAATGTATCAAGTAAATGTTTGGCTACAACCGGGACATTAACCAGCGTCACTGCTTTTGTTGTAACTTTGCTGTTACGAAAATAGGAAAGCAATACGTCTTCTTTAGATAGCACCCTATATTTTTTATTCGGTATTCGGTTTTCTCTCCTAAAGACCTGCTCAGAATAGTATCAAAGTTTACTGTTCACGGAAACGTGACAAGACCGACTTGGGCTCCCTTGTAATAGCACACAGTGCAGAAGCACGGAGTAATGTAACTCATCCACTTGTTGTACTTGACAGTGCACAAATAAAAACAGAAGGAAATTGCACATCCGTCATCCAGTCACCTATCTTTGGTGGAAGGTTTGTGAGAACACAACTAGAGTAACGAAGACGAGAAAGAAATGCTACTAATCTTTGGAGGAGGTAAGTTAGCCGAACTGTAATCGCAATAATGTTTTCTTGTTTACAAAACGGGCCGCACAGTAAAGTATTCTTGTACTTTTAAAAGACATGATGTGTACAGTAATGGCAGTCTTCGATTAAAGACTGTCATCATTTGTGGTTGAAGGTACGCGTAATGCTACTCAGACAGAGGAACTCTACGAAGAGCAATATCCTGACAAGAATTCGCCTTCTTGACGGAAGGGTTCTGATCTTCTTGTGACATATCAGGAAACGGTAAGTTTCAAGCGAAGGCGACGCAGTCATCGTGGAACTCGCACAGACAAAGCCACCGAGGTTACTATTGTTGATATATATATATATCACACTCTAACGTGTCAGCTGTTTCATCCGTATTTCGTATACATATACCGAGAACTGCGTGGGAATGATTTCCAAACTAATGCGCATTTTGTCAGTAGGCACAGCAGCTTAGCCTATCCAGCCAGAGCCGCTTCTCCGACATCCTTTTTTGGCGATGACTGTTCCTTCTGAAACAAAGCAAAGCCAAATACAAATATAATGCATTATTCGTCCAACGAAAACACAGGATAGCTTAGGCAGATCGAGCATCGGCGTCAATAGAGAGTTAATGTCTGGTGTAGGATACTTGGCACTGCTATCTTTGGCACTTATTTCAGCAGTGGTAACTTAAACGGCAGGGCATATGCCAACTTTCTCACACGAATTATTCTTCGTCTCCTGGATGATGTTCTGCGAAAATTAGAATGTTAATGTGACACCAACTCAAAATAACTTGCGTGTACGTCGTGTTCTGAAACGGAAGGTATCCGCTGCATGGATTGCTTGGGGAGGAACAGTCAATTGGACTGTTCCTCTGGACATTTTTCTTTGTGGATACATAAAAGACGTTGTCTAACACGATATACCAACAACTCCTGAGTACATTCAGGACCATAACGTGCTTACTTGTAACTCACTTTAGCTGACAAAACTGGAAGCAGCGGTGAATTCTTTCATCCAGCGCATGGATCAGAGCATCGCTGCTCATGGTCACCACTTTCAGCACTTTTGAATTTTTTACGCATTTTTGTGCCCACAATGGATCACAGTACTCCAAAATGGTATTGAAAATCCCCGTTTCTATTCCTTATTGAGCTGAATGTTGTGTGTGCGTGGTAACTGATACGTTTTAGAACACGCCCGAGAACAGGAAGTGTATTACCGAATAAATTATACAACATCGTGTTTATGAAATACGTACCTAGGTAATAAAAAAAGTAGTCATGCTGGTTGATGTCCCCCTGGTAGCTAAACAACATTTGTTTGACTCAGATTTTATTTTGGTCCTGGACAAAAAGTTATTGGTGATGGTCAAAATAAATGGATAAATGGAGCACTATATTTCGAGAGTTCGTCTTGTTTCTACAGCACGAAAGTGAACACATCGTATAGTATAACTTTGGTGCCTAGTTCCCAGAAGGCTCAGGCCGTACTGATGAAATTCGGGCCCCAGTTATCATCGTACAGGCTGATCCACGTATAGGTAGGAAAATCGGTGCCGGTGGCTGGTCTCCCGTTTACGTGGGCGGGTTCCTCCAGGTTGCACACTACGCTGTGCCGGCAATCTTCTGGATCGCTTCCCACAGCTCGTTCGCAGCCCTGAGCCGACGTTATCGCGAGATGTTTACCCGACTGTGGAAGCACTGTCGCTTTCACGTTCCAGCCAGCACTTATGAAACTCTGCCCCCAGGAAGGCAGCTGATAGCCGCCGACCGTGGCCTGGTTTAGTCGCGCCTTCCAGAGTAAAAACAGACACAGTACAGACCAAGGACGGGTTTTATGGCACGGACTAATTGCAGTTTTAATTCACCGTGGTGGAGAAAGAAGCACTGACACTGTTTCAGGTTTTTTAACTGCACCCCGAAACGTATTAAGATATTAAAAATACATCTCTGATTTCCCACTAGTCTCATTAATTATTTATTTTTACGGCCAAGGTTTCGCTTTAGGCCGTTACCTAATGTTACTGACACAGCCACTCTTGTCCATAACAGTACAAACATAAACAGAAAATAATTTATAATCATAAAAGAAATTAATTGTTGATACCAAATATGCAAAATAATACACTCGTAATAACATCAACCTGGATTCTAGACAAATGTAGGAACATAGTAATGAATACTGACCGTGCAACTTATCCTAGAAGATAGGCTGAAGAAAGACACACCTACTTTTATAATATTTTAGACATAAAGAAAACTTTTGACACTGTTGACTGAACTACACTCTTGATGGTAGCACGGTTACAGTACAGTGTCCGAAAGACCTGTACAGAGACCAGAACATTCGAAGAACTTGGAAGGGGAGCAGTGATTGAGAAGGGAGTGAGACAGGATTGCAGTCTGTCCTCGATGTTATTCGATCTGTACAATGAGCAAGTTGTAAAGTAAATCAAGGAGAAATTTTGAACTGGAATCAAAGTTCAGAGAGAAAACATAACAACTTTGTGCTTTACAAACGACATTTTAATTCTATCAGAGACGGTAAAGGACTTGAAAGAGCTGTTGAATGGATTGGACAGGGCCTTGAAAATAAATTATAAGTTGAACAACAACAATAGTCAGGTGAGCGTTATGGAACGTAGACGAATTAAATCAAACGAAACTGAGTGTATTACGTTAGGAAACGAGACAATAAAAGTAACAGAAGAGTTTTGCTGTTTGGCCACCAAAATAACTGATGACTGCCGATGTAGGGATGATACAAAAGGCAGACTGACAACAGCAAGAAAATAATTTCTGAATTTTTTAAAGTCTAATATCAATTTAAGCGTTTGGAAGTCTTTCTGAAGGTATTTGTTTTGAGTGTAGCCTTTTATGAAAGTCAAACGTTGTCAATAGACAATTCAGACAAGAAGAAGCTCTTGAAATGTGGTGCTATAGACTCCTGAAGATGAAATGGGTACGTCGAACATCAAATGAGGAAATACCGAATCGAATTGAGAACAAAAAAATTTGTGGCACAACTTTACTTAAAGAAGGGAACAGTTGATAAGACATATCCTGGGGCATAGAGGAATAGGCAGTTTGGCCGTGAGCAGGTTCAAATAGATATAGATTATGGTAGTTAAGCAGAGAGAAAGAGGCTCACACAGGATAGACTAGCATGAAGAGCTGCATCAAAAATAGTTCAAATGGCTCTGAGCATTATGGGACTTAACATCTGAAGTCAACAGTCCCCTAGAACTTAGAACTACTTAAACCTAACTAACCTCAGGACATTACACACATCCATGCCCAAGGCATGATTAATACCCGCGACCGTAGTGGCCGTGCGGTTACAGACTGAAGCGCCTAGAACCGCTCGGCCACACCGGCCGGCAGAGCTGCATCAAACAAGTCTTCAGACAGTAGTATTATCTGGCTGATTGTATTATCTTCATAAACGGTATTAGCAAATAGTTCAATTGATGATTGTAATTTCTTTGGTATGTACGTTTGTGCCCTTACGTCAGGAATGACAGACAATAGCTTAACAGTCCGAAACCTAGGTCTTAAAAATAAATGATTAGAGAAATAAACAGCAAATAAGTGTGTTTTCCATATAATAACGGTTCACCAAGTGCTGTAAATCAACAGAAAGTATTAATATATCACGCCACAGAGAATAGCTAGAGATAAACATTTCGTTCAGGACCGAATATTTACATTCCAAACGAGGCTTGTACTGAGTGACAAAAATCGTTCATCTGCTTGTGCCGATCTAGGTATCCAAACTGATAAATGAAAAGGGTCTTGGGGATCATCTTTTATTTTCCTGCTAAGATGCACAGGAAATTTCAAATGCCATTGCAGTACAAAACACAGTTTGTCTTTCTATGAAAAAAAGGAGCGACTTGGCAAAACTAGTAACAAAAAACTACGGAAAACCTATCGCTGACTATGTATGTTACTGGAAGCTCGACTGGAAACACGTCTGAATACTCGATCGTTTAGCAGTTTCAACAAACGAGGATAATGTTTTTCGATTATTTTCATTCGAAATAACTTTATTTATTTAGCGTATGGCATTTAGACACAATTGTTATTACAATCAATATGCAAAATTGTAATAATTTGGCATTAGATATTCTTACAGTTATTACAATAGTTATACAGAATTATACAAAATTATACAAAATTACACATAATACACATGTTACAGTAGTTATACAAAGTTATAGTAGTTTGGAAGTAATTACAAACAAACATCTAATGAGTTAATATATGCAATTGATTCTGGAGTCGCCATCAGGAAATCTTCTGGAGTCCCATCATAGGCTGTCCTGGGGCAGTCTTCTATTATGTGCTGGATAGTTTGATTTTCTCCACATTGACATAGCGGCGATTCTGTCATGCCCCACTGGTAGAGGGAATAGGAGCATCTGCCATGTTTAGTTCTAATTCTGTTTAAAGTTGCCCAGGTTTTGCGTGATAAGTCAAAACCTGGAGGCTTCTGGGAGATACATGGAAGTTTGCTGATGTTCTTTAAGGACCATTCTTGGTGCCAGGCGCTGGTTATGTTGAATTCTTCCTCTGTTGCAGATGTGGCTATTGCGGTTCTGATGGGTGACCTTCTGGAGCGGAGGCGGCTTTGGGTGGCATCTTCAAAATTCTCATGGATGGGTAGATTCCAATTGCTCATTATCTTTTTGTACTCTCTTATAAGAGCGTTTGTGCGGCGTAGGTTAGGGGGTGGTATGTGGCTTAGTACTGGGAGCCATTCCACGGGTGTAGTCTTTATTACACCAGCGATCATTCTCATTGTGTTATTGAGCTGTGCATCGATTCTATGGGTGTGGGGGCTGTTTAGCCATACCGGCGCACAATATTCGGCAGCTGAGAAGACGAGACTTAAGGCTGATGTCCGTAACGTAGTAGCTGCCGCTCCCCATGTCGTTCCACAGAGCTTCTGTATAATGTTATTCCTTGTTTTTAGTTTCTCTGCTGTTTTCATTAGGTGACCTTTGAAAGAGAGTGTTCTATCGAGGGTCACACCTAGGTACTTTGGGGTTTTATTGTGGGTAAGCCATGTGGTCTCGAATTTTATTCTGAGCTCCCTCTTAGCCGCTTTATTGTTTAGGTGAAAACATGATACTTCTGTTTTGTTGGCGTAAGGTTGCAGGTGCCATTTTCGGAAATATTCACCCATCTTCTCCAAGTCAGCTGTTAGGGTCTCCTCTGCCCCTTCAAATGACTGACTTCTCGTTGCAAGGACCCAGTCATCGGCGTAGCCAAACTTCTTTGATCTTGTTTCCGGTATGTCTGCAATGTAGAGATTGAAGAGGAGTGGTGCAAGCACCGATCCTTGAGGTAGGCCATTTTTTAATTTCCTCGGTGAACTAATATCTGAACCCATGGTGACTTGGATCGTTCTGTCATTCAGCATGTTGTTTAGTAGGCGAGCTGTTAGTTTACATGGGATTATGCGGAGGAACTTATAAATCATGCCTTCTCTCCAGACTGTGTCGTAGGCAGCTGACAGGTCTATGAATGCTGCAGAGGTTTTAAGCTTTCTTTGGAACCCAGCTTCAATGTACGTCGTGAGTGAGAGAACTTGATCGACACAGCTGCGGTTTGGTCTGAAACCTGCTTGTTCGATTGGTATAGCATTGAGTATTTTCTGGCAGATTCTATTGTAGATGAGCCTTTCTAACAATTTATATATTACTGACAGTAGTGCTATGGGCCTGTAGCTCTTCGGTGAGTTTGTTGGTTTCCCTGGTTTTAAGATGGCTATTATTTTCGATCTTTTGAGGTCACTAGGCACATTACCGGTTTGGATGATGTCGGTGAAGAATCTCGCCAGCCAGAGTTTTGTGTATTTACCGCAGTGTATCAGGAGTTCTGGGTTAATGCTGTCGAGTCCTGGTGCTTTCCCTGGCTTGACCTCTTTGAGTGCTGTTTCTATTTCTTCGAGTGAGAAAGGGAGAGCGTATTCAGTTTCTGTCGCCTTATTCCTCAGATTCCTGAGTTCTCGTTTTATCTTGATCGTGTGTGCTCTGTCACTAGGGGCTCTGGACGTGGCCACTATATGAGATGCCATGGTGTTTGGGGAGACGTTTGCTGTCTGTCTTTGAATAGGTGCTCCACTTCCTAATTTCCTTAACAGGGTCCATGCTTGTCGGCTTGAAGTCTGGAAATTCAGGCTCTCCATTGCTTCTGTCCATTTACGTTGTCTTGCAGTATCAAGACTGTGGAGAAGGTCATCGGCCAGTTCTTTGTCGCCCGTCTTGAGGAAGCGCTGGTAGAGCTCGTCACTGTTTTTGGACCACCCTGGGACATACTCTCGTCGGTATCCCCTAGGGATGTGCTTCTTGGCAGTGCTTATTACTGCTCCGATGAATCTTCTATAGTTTTTATGGGTAGGTGGTATCCATCCTAGACATTTATCAAGGTCTCGAGAGTACTTTTCCCAATTTGCGTTCTTGAAATTCCATCTGGGGCAAGGCATGGAAGTCACCAGTGGGATTTGGCTGCCAATTTCAATAATGACTGGTCGGTGCTGGCTATGAGGAAAGTCGCACAGGACTTTGCGGGTAGCTGGTAGTGGTTGGTTATTTCCGTCAGTTGAGGTGAAGCATAGATCCGGGTTGTATTCCTGCTCCCAGGCAGCTGATCTGAATGCGTAACGGTCTTTCGCATCAAAGATAAGGTTAAGATTTTCATTTTCAGCCCATTTCACCAAGGTTTCACCATTAGCATCACACACCTTAGATTTCCACTGTTCGTGGTGGCTATTGAAGTCTCCCAGATAGATTGCTGGGTGAGGTTGAGCCTGAATTACTGATCTTGGCCATGGAGTGGTTGGAGGTTTATAAATATTTGTAACGGTTACGCTCCCAATTTTTACTGTGACATTATGGATTCCATCACCTGACGACGTGGAGATAAGGGAGGCATTTTCTATATCATGTCTGATGTAGGTTGCAACACCATGGGTATGGTGGTAAGTGGCACCAAGTAATTCAAATCCGGGTATTTTGCCCCTTTTCCGCAGTTGTACTTCAGTACTACAATGTGTTTCCTGAATGGCGATCAGATCAATGTTGTCTTTCTTCAGTAGTTTTGATAAGTATTGGCACTTAGAATAGCTTATGCTCTCTATGTTGAGATGGCAGATTCGGACCGTAGGTCCAAGTTTCCTTGTTGGCATATCCTTAGGAGGACGTTTTTTGTGTCTACTTGCATAGTCAGGGAACCTTTCACGGTTTGTCTGACTGCCATTATGTGCTAGCTCATTTGGCGTTACCCGGGGTGCACCACGTGGAGGCGAGCTAGCTTTAGTAGTCATAATTACTTTATTCTCTAACATACGTTGACGGGACATAAACTAAATTTAAATTTCCTGGCTCGACAAAGTTGCATAGTATTTCGTGTTTTCATGTTTTGAAATTACCACAAAACTTTTGTGCAATCAGTTGTAACACAATCGCTATGCAAAATCGATTAATATTATAACAACAGAATATCCGTGGGCTCAAAAGCGAAGTTCATGAATCAGATTCATCTAACCCACTTGAAGGCAACTGCCTTGCCGCAGTGGATACACCGGTTCCGGTTAGATCACTGAAGTTAAGCGCTGTCGGGCGTGGCTGGCACTTGGATGGGTGACCATCCAGGCCGCAAGACGCTGTTGTCATTTTTTCGGGGTTCCCTCAGCCTCGTGATGCCAATTGAGGAGCTGCTCGAACGAATAGTAGCGGCTCCGGTCAAAGAAAACGACCAGGAAAGCGGTGTGCTGACCACACGCCTCTCCTATCCGCATCCTTATTGAGGATGACACGGCGGTCGGATGGTCCCAATGGGCCACTTGTGGCCTGAAAACGGAGTGATAAAGCAGTTGACATGACGTGGCTCTCATCAGAAGACCACTAGTATAGGTGTGTTTAACGTTTCCAGATTTAAGTTAACTTATTACTTCTGTACGGTGTATACGAAAAGAGAAAGAGCTGCCACATTTATTAGAAACTTCCTTAAATTCAAGAATATCGAGAGTAATAAATTCTCCCAAGTGCAGCGTCTAGAAGCATCTGCAACAGAAGTAGAATTCTATAACAGATCCTTTACAACAGTAACTAAATACCGAACACACAAAGAAATTATAATCTGTTCGTAAATCATCTAGTAGTTCTATTGGCCTTTTGAACAGCAAAAAAAAAAAAATAAATAAATAAATAAAAATAAAAAAAAAAGATTGTGATTGCTGACGATTTTAACATATTTACTCTTGGAAACACTTTTTTTACAATTGTCGTTAGATCTAATTTCTACAGAAAACTTTCTAACTGCGATACATAAATACTCTCAGATAGCTGTTCATAATAACTTGAGACAAACCAAAGGAACAAAATCTTATAATAAAACCAATAACGGTCCATCAGACCACGACATGCAGCTCCCTGTTCTAGGTGCAAATACTGATTAGGTTAAAAAATCTACTAAATATGAGTTCAGAAGAGCTGGTAATAAACGAAGAATTATTTTAGTAAATTGCTCAAAGATATGAACTAGAGAGATGTTTACAGCACATGAGCGAAACATACGACACATTCGTTAATAAAATTATTACCTTGTTTCAAAACTGCTTTCCTCTAAAAGTAATGCAGATTAAACAGAAGTCTACAGCAAAGTTATGGGTCATTCAAGCGTTAAAGGTATCATTTAGAATAAAAGGAAACTGTATCTGTCAGCCAGGGACAGCTTTAAAGTTGATGCCTTAGCTCATAACAAAAATTACTGCAGAATATTGAGGAAAGTAATCCAAATACCTAGGAAAATCCACTGTGAGAAGAAGATATGACATCACGCAAAAAAAAAAAAAAAAAAAAAACCGGTATGCCATACAGTGAAAGAGGATATTGATAAATCTAGGAAGAAACAGGAGCAAATAGGTTTACGAGCAGATGATGCGTTGGCAACAAATGGTTATAGTGTGGCAAACCTCTTTAACAAGTGCTTTATACAAAAAAATAATGTCCTAGAATACGTGACAGTGGTATTTACAAATAACTTCAGTTGCATGAATATAAAAACTGCCTGGCAGATTAAAACTGTGTACCGCAGCAAGACTCGAACTCGAGACCTTTGCCTCTCGCGGGCGAGTGTTCTACCACCTGAGCTACCCAAGCAAGACTCAGGATCCGTCCACACAGCGTCAATTCTGCCAGCACCTCGACTCCCACCTTCCAGACTTCACAGAACCTCTCCTCACTGTAAAAAAAATTCACAATGCCCTTTATTTTATAGAGCCCATTCGCTTTCTCAGCGTGTCCCAGAACGCTTGCAGCGCTAAAAGTAACATTCGAAGAACTGTCAGAAATCTGCCCCTAGGCATTACTTTCGAAAAGAAAGGTGTTTCAGTGAATGGATCTGTAGACCAATAGTTTTTCAGTGTGTTCTTTTTTACGTGAGCCATCAGCATACAGACTGCTAAAAACTGATATACCTCGTATGTACTTATCTGTTCATTGTATTCCTCTGAATTCTCTTGACATTTTTTATGCACTACTTTTTTATAGTTCTTAGTTTCACAGGCAGTTTATCCCACTAACTGCCAGTCAAATACGGGCTCAAAACATTTACTTTCACTAAGTTCCTCACTTAGTGCACAATGAGGATTCGCTCCAGAATTATCGTAAGAAATAGCGTAATTCTGGGGTGTAAACACACCGTCTGTAAGCCACCCGTATTATTTCCGACCTTTCCCTTCTTCATCGCCTACGAATAATTTCGTCACCATTCGATAAATCACGACTTTCTCTCGATAATTCCTCGCAGTCTCCATTCTATTCGAAATCACTACTAAGATTCTGCAGCTGAGTTTTCGTTTGGAAGTATTTATTTAATTTCATCCTCGCTCAAACCTGTCGATGTCGCATTCTCACCAAACATGAAAACACAAGTATCGAATTTAGTTCCCATGGAGTGAACGTGTACAAGACCTCCGAGAGGCGCAAAGAGATCCAGTGCAACAGATGGCTGCGCCATTGAGAACGGAGCGATCGTACCGATACGGCGTCAGATACACACGACACAAAAGCGGAAACGTATCCGCAGGGCCGTAGGTTGGCACGACAATATGGCTGCCGCCATAGCGGTGCTGTTGCCGCCATTCCTCATTTTATGTGCATTAATGACGTCTCTGAGGTTACAGAGCCTTACGTAGTATTTTTTTAGTCTGAGATGACACAAATACAAATACTGCAACAAACAGCAAGTCGAGCGTAGTTTTAGGAAAAGTTGCTAGTAGCATTATCATAGGCATTAAGAAATGGTTTGAAAAGCCTCATTACATGCAATACAAAACATTTAAGAGGTTTCCACCAAGCAAATTCATAAAGTACGAAGAAGCACACATAGGTAGATGTTGAGGACGTTAAATTCCTATAATTACAACTTGATAATGAATTCAGTTGGGAGGAGCACACCATAGTACTCCTTAAACTTGTAAAAAAAAAAAAATTCTTATTTGCAATGCGAGTGTTATGAGACATAGCTTACAGAAAAATAAGAAAGTCCTTTGGTAATATTTTAGGGATAACTCTTCAAGCGAAGCAAGAGTTTTCAGAGTGAATTCACGAACATCCTGTAGCAGTGTTTTAAAGGTACTGAGTATGCTTACTAGCGCTTCTCGGTATATTATTTCCCAATGAAATTTGCTGTCAATAATATATCCATTTTTCTAACAGACAGCTCAGTTCACAAAATCAACACCAGGAATAAGAACAATCTCCATAACTACTTTGGTTCGAAAAAAGAGTCCAATATTCAGGAGCAGACATTTTCAGTAACTCGTTAGCAAGCATTAAAAGTTTAGCTACGAATAAAATTCGGTTCGAGAGGAACCTGAAAGACTTACTTGTAGCCAACTTCTTGCATTATATTGATGAACTTCTAAGCAGAACCAGTGTGGTATCGATAGCTACGATGTTACAGTATAGGTACAAGTTCTTAGGTTGGCACTACGGCACCGACACCGATGACAGCGCCCTCTAGCCGGCGCTGTGCAGCTCTACGAGCGCAGTTCCAGATTCTCCCTATTTGTTCGTTAGCTGACGACCAACCAACATTGTTTCATCTTCACAGTGGGCGAGCTACTACAGATTTTGCCTGTTAGCTTTGATACATTCGGCTTCGCACCTACGTGTTCCTCAGGACAAAGATATGTATACAAGCTAATATTGTGTTGTGATACATTAAAAACACTTTTACTTTAAAAGCTGTAACGGGACTTCTACCTCACCTGCTCCTCCTAGCTTCCTACATTCGGTCTACCCTCAGTTTTCAGGAGCAGACCCACGCGCCTCCTTCAGGCGGGATACAAAAACCAGTTGATGTACTATATGTACTGTCACTGTATTGTTTATATTAATACCACATAATGATTAGGTGATAGCATATTTTTCTTCATCTGACAAGCTTTTCTTGCTCTCTGCCAGTCTGCATCGTGTGTCCTCTTTACTTTGGCATCGTCAGTTATTTTGTTGCCCACGTATCAAAAGCACTACTTCAAGTGTCTCATCTCCCAGTCTGGTTCCCTGAGGATCCCCTGACTGAATGCGACGCACACAATAACTCTGTGAGTAACAAATGGGCGTGAAGGGGCTGCAGCGGTGCGACACCAACAGTATTACACTGTCTGACTGGAGCCGAGGCAGCGAATGCTCATAAAACATAGATTACAGCACCTGAAGTACCACGGGGCACGGTTAAGTGGGGAGTGCCTTATATAACTTTTGTAAGTAAAGATGTGCCCTCTAAAATGTCAGATGATTCTACGTTATTTCTGTTTGCTGCTGACACTAGCTTGGTAGTGAAGGATGCTGAGTACAACACAATGTATCAAATTGTGCAGTTGAAGATATAGGCCCATGGCTTGTAGAAGATAAATTGATGCTAACTCACAGTAAGACTCGGTTTCTACGGTTTCTAAAACACAATGCATCTAAAACTGACATTTTTATTACACAGGATGGGCTTATAATTAGTAAGTCGAAGTATTCAAATTTCTAGTTATTCAGATAGACAGTAAACTGTCATTGAAATCCCATGCTCAGAA
The DNA here is from genome assembly GCF_021461395.2 of Schistocerca americana. Lineage (NCBI taxonomy): Eukaryota > Metazoa > Arthropoda > Insecta > Orthoptera > Acrididae > Schistocerca > Schistocerca americana. The sequence continues at coordinate 113,448,829 of NC_060126.1, read as the reverse complement.
TCTTGTTCTAAAACTGAATGCTGCTCTGTTTACCATTAGAACAATACCTGTACTACCTAAAAATCCAACACAAAAATTAGTCACCTTTGCTTATGTTCATTCTTGTTTATGACATGCGGAATAATATTCTGCGGTAGCTCTTCCATTCACATAGGGTATCTTTGTCTCAAAAGCGGTCAGCTCGAAGTTCAGGAGTCTGCGAATTCTGATATTGGCCCCTCAATATTTCTTTTCTTCATTTTTTTGTTATGGTTTTAGGTCACAAACCTGCTACGGTCATTAGCGCCCGTTCTGTGGCTTAGGGAAGGGTAAAAAAACGAATTGGAAATCGACAGCAATGGGAGCGAAACTCAGGAAGTGGGGAAACTAAAAAACAGAAGGAAAGCTTAGAAAACCACTATAGAAGGGGGGGTTATTTTCCCCAAAAAGAGCTTCAAATGACCGACTTCATCTCACTGACACTGATAAACTCGAGGACGCAATCGGCTGAGCGCGTGTCATGTGCTAAAATGGAAGATATATCAGGCGACAGCTGTAGACGGGCGCGTAACAGAGTAAAATAGGGGCACTCAAGTAAAAGGTGTCTCACCGTCCACAGTTGAGAGCAGTGGGGACAAAGCGGGGGAGGATCGCCACTAAAACGATGTCGATGGCTGAAAAGACAGTGCCATATCCGGATTCTAGTTAAAATTACCTCCTCCCGACGACGAGTTCGGGAGGAAGAGGTCCAAGCAAGTGCTATAAAAGAGCAACACGACGACATAAAACACTCTGTAGATCGGCGAAGGGACCATGCGAACAGTAGGCTGAAGAAGAGAGACTGCAGCCTTGGCCGCTATATCGGCCGCCTCGTTTCCTCGGAGACCAACGTGTCCTGGAGTTCAGAGGAATACCACAGGGACGCCCCCCAAGTGGAGCAAGTGGGGCAGTCCTGAATCTGGTGGACCAGAGGGTGGACAGGGTCGATAGCTGTTAACAATATGAGCTTATTCCCAAAAATTTGTTGCTTTCATTCAGTTAAAACTAGGCTTAAATTCGTCTCCGTTTAGATCGCATTTCCTTGACGTGAGCAGAAAGACACGTAGTATTCTGCAGCAACCACAACAATAAAAGAATCTTAGCAGCAATCCTCGCATTTTCAAGCCTAAACTAAAGCAAAATTACCTGGATAAAATAGAGCTAATTTCTGTGTTACATTGTTGATTATGTTCGTATATGCTCGCAGTTTTTCGTCTCTATAGGATTCGTGTGCATTCTATTTTATTTACTATTTTAACGTTAATTTCATGTGTTGACTCATTATACGACCATGGAGATTCGCTCCTCAGTTTGGTTCAGCTGAACCAGACGTATAAAAAACAAACAACAACAACAAAACACAACTGGGATGTTCGCAGAAGTATTGTACGTAAAATGGAAACAGCAGCTCGGCTGACACCAGGAAGTACACCATAAATCAATCGTGCCGGGAGTACCTGAGAGATCTCATAACTAACAACGTATGAAGTTGACAAGATACAAAACAAATAATAGCTGAAGAAAAAGAAATGTTGATGAATAAAAGAAAAACAACATAGATATTAAAATGAGGAAAAAACCGCTTAAAACCTGCCTATACAGAACTGAAGGAAAGTGGACAGTGTGTAAAAATGAAAAGAAATCTGTTGAAGCATTTGAGGTATAACGCTGATGCCCATTGCTAAAACAAAGAAAGGGCGAAGATGGATTGATTGATTGATTTGGGGGATGGAACCAAAACATGAGGTCACCGTCCCATTGGATTAGGGAAGTAGGTCGCCTTGCCCTTTTACAGCAACCATCCAGGCATTTGCCTGAAGCCATTTAGGGAAACCAGGAGAACCTAAATCAGGATGGCTTGACGTGGATTTGAAGCGTCGTCCTTCCGAGTAAGAGTCCACTGTTAACCACTGCGCCACCTCGCTCAGTGACGGCGAAGTTGACATTGAAGGCGACTGAACGAGACGCCTGAATCGGTCACATAACACAGGACAATCAGTTTCAGAGCCACGAATGGCGTTTAAAAAAAATTGTCCTTCACTAAACTAGAGACTATAACCATGTTTAAGTGTAGCTAGTTAGTGATGGAACCCGACGGAGAACAGCCACACAATTGAGATCTTCGTCTTGAAGAATAAGGGCCGTTTTACTTATGCCATCTTGCAAGAGCAGTGTATGGCAGCGTGTTAGATTTCACAGGTCACCTTCTCTGTTGTTTTGAGCGTATTTCATCTCGTCCTCGAGGACCACATTTGCATTTGAGTGCACCACGGGTAAAGCAGAACAACTGTAAGCTGTTGCAGGAAAGGACAAGAGAAAAACTGGTAGAGTGGGGTTTCGCTCATACTCTGCTCCCCGGACGAGTTTTTGCGACGAGGCGCACCTGGTCCGTCGAAGGACAACCTGGGCGCCGCGTTCCTTGCTACACAGATAGGCGTAATTCCCCGTCCCGGCGAACTCAACACGCGTGATATCCTCTAACGTCGTTTATGAAGCAAGCATGTTAGTGTTTGTGTTTTACACTGAGGTTTACTGTTGGTATCGTGGCAGTCATCGGCAGAGACCTGTTTCATTGCAGGCACAAATTTCCAAAAGAAAAGAGCTGGTTTCGTTCTCCAATCTAAAATATTAAAAATAGTACAAGTTAGGATTTGAGAAGCGTTTCTCGGCTGAGAATGACACTAAAACATGAACTAAATGCGTATTACAAGGAATAAATAACTAATTAGTTCCATTTGGTACTTCATGCGTGTTGTTCAGGACATAGTGTAAACTATGAGATTTTGCTGCAAATTGTGCTTCTAGAAAATGTATGTTTTATCGAATGATTGGTTTACATCACATTGAACAATAAGCTACACCAAATAATTCAAATAATAGAAGCAGGACAGAGTTACAAAATTCTCTTTACGACGTGAACCAGTTCCGCAAGACTCAATCTCAGGTCCACAATTGTTTCACACATATTTCAATGACTTCCAATTTGATATGAAAAAGTAAATCTAGATCTTTTAAATGGAAACAGTATTTTAATCAATCCTAAGAGAAACAATTGGAAATGATAAACAGTGTTAAGAAACTGAGTGATTTTCTGCGGGTAGCCTACCATTTAACTCATAAATGCATTACATGGCATTCAGTTCAGCTCATCCAATGTGTATAATACAATGATGACTGTAGTAAGTGACCGGGAGCGCTTAAGTTGACAAGAAATTTTAAATTTATGGGGCTGCATACAAGTTTAAAATCCAAAGGAACTGGTACACCAGCTTAATATCGTATAGGGCCCTCGTGAGCATGGAGAAATGCCGCAACACGATGTGCCATGGACTTGACTAATGTCTGAAGTAGTGCTGGAGGGAACTGACATTATGAATCCTACAGGTCTGTCCACAAATCCGTACGAGGGGCTGGAGATCTCTTCTGAACAGCAAGTTGCAAGGCATCCAAGATAAGCTCAATAATGTTCATGTCTGGGGAGTTTGGCAGCCAGCCGAAGTTTTTAACTCAGAAGAATGTTCCTGGAGCCAGTCTGTAGCATTTCTGTGCGTATGGGGTGTCACATTGTCCTTCTGGAATTGCCCAAGTCCATCGGAATGCACAATGAACAAAAATGGATGCGGGTGATCAGACAGGATGCTTAAGTACGTGTCACTTATCAGAGTCGTTTCCAGACATATCAGAGGTCCCATATCACTCAAACTGCACACGTCCCACACCGTTACAGCGCCTCCACCAGCTGGAACAGTCCCCTGCTGACAGCAAGGGTCCATGGATTCATGAGGTTGTCTCCATACCTGTACACGTCTATCCGCTCGATACTATTTGAAACGAGACTCGTCCGACCAGACAACATGTTTCCAGTCATCAGCAGTCCAATGTCGGTGTTGACGTCCCCAGGCGAGGCGTAAAACTTTGTGTTGTGCAGTCATCAAGGGTATACGAGTGGGCCTTTGGCTCCGGAAGATCATATCGATGATGTTTCGTTGAATGGTTCTCACGTGACACTTGTTGATGGACCAGCACTGAAGTCAGCAGTAATTTGAGGAAGGGTTGCACTTCTGTCACGCTGAATGACTCTCTTCAGTCATTGTTGATCCAGTTCTTGCAGGATCTTTTTCCGGGAGCAGTGATGTCGGAGGATTGATGTTTTACCAGATTCCTGATATATGGTAGTACGGGTAGATCCCCACTTCATCGTTACCTCCGAGGTGCTGTGTCCCATCGCTCATGAGCCGACTGTAAAACCACGTTGGAACTCAAATCTTGATGACCTTCCATTGTAGCTGCATAACCGATCTAAAAACTGCGATAACACTTGTTGTCTTATATAGGCGGTGCTGAGCTGCCCGTTTACATATCTCTGTATTTGAATACGCATGCATATACCAGTCTCTTCAGCGCTTCATTGTAAATAAGAAAATTTTGGAAATGTGTGGTAAGGTTGTATGGGAGCAAATTGCTGAGGTCATCGGTCCCTAGGCTTACACACAAATTAAACTGACTTACGCTAAGTACAACACACATACCCATGCCTGAGGGAGGACTCGAACCTCCGACGAGGGAGCCGCGCGAACCCTGATACGGCGCCTCATACCGCGAGGCTGCCCCACACGGCAGTGTAAATGAGAATATGATGCAAAAGTCATACGCTCTTGATCTTATTCAACAGGTCTTCGCAAGATACTAAGCTGCTTTCTGCAATTGTCCACCCAGTCACATTTAGCAGCTTTGAGTAAAACAAACCATTGACAGTTCCCACTGCCGTATTTCGTATAATCTTGATATTCCTGGTGTGGGTTTCACATACCTGAGCAGCGTTCCATCCTGGAGCAACAATTTTTGTGTACCAATTACAGTTTTCCCATAACTTACTAATGCAATTAAATTTACTATGAGATTTATTTTTTCTGTTACTCCGATGATTTGAGCGTACAATCTCGTATTCACAAAATGACTGCTTAAGAGATTAAAAGTAACTCGCATCAAAAAATTTCTGAAACGTGGCCGAATTTGATCGAAACGATCATTAGTTAGCGTCAATGAAAATATTGTCGAAATACGTGAATTGTCACAATTCTTATTTTTGTGGTTCTTTCAAATCCCTTCCACATATACTTTCCAATACTCAGCATTAATCTGAAAAATAGGCAAAGCAAACTAAATGAAACATTTCTTTTAGATGATATACAAAGATACTTGGTGGTTCTAGCGAACAGCATAAAGCCTGTCCGCTAACGATCATTACACTACAAGCGTTCCGAAATCCCATTTTCAGTTACAAGTGCGTTTATGCTGATGAGCAGCAACATTATGATATTGCCCACCGTAAGATTGCATACCGCCTAGTCGTGTTATGAGCGCTTGAGAAGGAAAGTATACAGGGTGATTCTGTCATGATGTTACAAACTTTCGGGAATGATAGAGAAGGGTAAATGTATGAATTTGAGGTAAGTACCCCAGCCCGTGAACGACGACTGGAAAGGCAAAAACCAAAATCTACATAAGTTCTGCCTTAGCCTCGCGCAGCGCTCAAACTAAGAACCCCAACTTCCGAATCCTGATCATTATGTATAGAATTCCCTAATACCTTCAGATAATTTCAGCTGGTTATAGACTAGAAACGGCGCACGTAACTTGGTATCAGAAAGACCGAAAATCCTAAGTCTACCGTACAGTAATAATAAATTTCACTCACCTTACTCAAGTTTCAGAAGATATTACAACAGTTGTTCAAAACGGCGTCCCCCAGCGCGAATGTAGGCATGGCATCGTTGCAGCAAGTTCTGTCGTAAGCGTCCTAACATCTCAACGTTGTTTGAACAATGTCGCAGGCAGCGAGAATTCTTGCCAGGAGATACTCTTCAGTCCCATACACAAGACTTTTTACACGGCCCAAGAGAAGAAATCAAGTGGGGTGAGATCAGGTGAACGCACTGGCCACGGAACAGGATCTCCTCCGCCTATCCACTTTTCAGTGTCGGACCCAGGTGTTCACGTACCCTCACTCCAAAGTGAGGTGGGGTTCCATCATATTAGTACCATATCCATTCACGAATAACAAGTGGGATACGTTCCAGAAATGTGAGTAGTACTTCTCTGATAAACACCACCTACACTGTTAGATCTAAGAGGGAAGCGTGCAGAAACGGGCCTTGTACGAGGGCGTGCTGAAAAGCAATGCTTTCGAAATTTTTATCTTGTTTTCAATGTAGGTGGAGGTGTTACATGTCATGCGTATTATTCGATCGACTTCCCCGCTTGGCTGATGCAAGTTGCAACCCTCTGCCGCTCGAGGGCTCCGAACTGTACGTGCTAACATGGCGGTGTATAAAGTAATTATGTCGGTGCGTGAGAAACAGCGTGCTGTAATCGAGTTTCAAACCCCAGAAAAAGTGCCTCCAATTGAAATCCTTAGAAGAATGACAGCTGTGTACGGTGCCGATTGTATCGATATCGGTAATATCAGTAATGAAAGACGTTGGATTTTTCGCGTTGGTAATGACAGCGTGAACGGATCATAATCGCACAACTGCGCTATGGAAACTGTGTCCACGACGGGTGCCTCGAATGCTCGCTCCTGAAATGAAACAAAGAAGATTCGACATCTATCAGTAGTTTGCCTTTTGAGCGTGAGGATGATGAGCTCCTTAACAATCCTGAGACATGTGATGAAGGCGGGGTTCTTCATTTTAACCCCGGAAGCAAGAGAGCAACAATAGGGTTCCGCCACAAGGCACCACCGAGGCCAAAAAAGTTCAAGACCATGAAATCGGCAGGCAAAGTCAGGCTCACAGTGTTTTGGGATGTTCAACGTGTGGTACATTTGCAATTCATGTCCGAAGACACCACCATAAACTCTGCAACGTACTGCGAGGCCCTCAGGAAGCACGAATCCGTAGAGTTCTTCCATACATGGAGCACGTTCTCCTTCGGTGTGGCAACGCCAGGCCACACACGAGCGCTGCCACATGTGCAACAATACGATACCACCTTTGATCACTGTCATCGACCATCCACCATACAGTCCCGACTTGGCCCCAACCGATTTTCATCTACTCCCAAAACTTAAATAACGCCTTCGAGAACTTCACTTTGATAGTGATGAAGCCATGCAAGCCGGCCACGGTGGTCTAGCGGTTCTGGCGCTGCAGTCCGGAACCGCGGGACTGCTGCGGTCGCAGGTTCGAATCCTGCCTCGGGCATGGGTGTGTGTGATGTATTCAGGTTAGTTAGGTTTAAGTAGTTCTAAGTTCTAGGGGACTTATGACCTAAGTCCCATAGTGCTCAGAGCCATTTGAACCATTTTGAAGCCATGCAAGCAGAGGTGAGGTTGTGGTTCCGTCAAGGAAATCAAACATTCTACAATGTCGGTATCTCTCGATTGGGGAAATGTGTTTAAAAATCCTTAAAAGTTTTTCATTAAAAAAGCAGTCTTTATTTTTCAGCACCAACGGCTTTGTTGCAGTTGGAACACCGAATCCCGTCAGATCACCGAAGTGCTGTTGTGAGCAGGTCCTAGCCTTGGCATCCTACATCGAGGCTGGATTCCAAAAGAAACTAAAGACATCAGTGGCCTTTGTTGATCTATCAACAGCAAATGACACTGTGTGGCTAGATGGACTCCTGCTGAAGTTAATAAAGCATGTCCCAAGTAAGAAACTGACGACACTTGTGGGAAATACGTTAACCAACCGTTACTTCAAGGTTAGCGTTTGACAAAAACAGAGCAAGTCATTTACCTTGAAAAATGGGATCCCTGAAGAGTCCGTCCTAGTACCCCAACTTTTCAATCTGTACACCAGTGACATGCCAAACACTGCTAGCCCAAAGTTTTGCTATGCCGACGACCTTGCCATAGCCGTACAAACCAGCACACTTGAGGAAGGAGAAGCTATATTATGCAGAGACTTAAAAATTCCCAACACATACTACAAAGCATGGAGACTCCATCCAGATGCAGAAAAGACAGAAGTCTGCGCATTCCATCTAAACAACAGAATTGCAAACCAGCAGTTGAATGTCAGCTTCTGCCAACAAAAGGCTAGACATAATCTCCAGCCTAAATACCTTGGTGTCACACTAGATCGGTCTCTTACATATAAAAACACTTGGAAAAAACAAGCCAAAAACTAAAGACCCGAAACAACATCCTAAAGAAGCTAGTTGGTACAACATGGGGTGCCGACGCATCGACTCTACGTATTACAGTACTTTCGCTGGTGTAAGCAGTTGCCGAATACTGTGCTCCAGTGTGGCAACATGGTGCTCACACGAGGAAGCTGGACGTACACGAGGATTATTACAGGCACATTAAAATCCACCCCGATCCCATGGCTGCACACCATCAGCAACATCCCCACCACCTGAATTACGACGCCAAGAAGCAATCGATCGAGAATGAAGGTAACTACACCACCCCGACTACTCACAAGACCACTCGATTCATACAGTCTTAAACAACCCTCAATAAGACCGCTTAAAATCTCGCAAACCACTGTGGCATAATGGAAGGAACGATAAGAAGTTCGACGTTAAAGACGAGTGGCACAAGAGGTGAAATGCTGCAACAATAGCACATCGAGGTATCCAAGACTCAACTGCGTGCCCACCAGGATTTCATCTGCAGAGAAAGGAGTGGACAAGGCAGAACAGAATAAGAACTGGCCACGCCAGGTGCAACGCTATGATGCACAGGCGGGGACTCAGAGATTCTCCAGCCTGTGATTGTGGGACCCAAGAACAAACTGTTCAACATAAAGACTGTCCTCAGAGGAAGTATTCTGGGCCATATAGTGACTTTATTAATGCTACTCCCTCTGCTGTTAGTTGTCTTCAGTCATTAGATATTGAACAATGATTAAATGTATCTGCCTTTTTTAGTTTGCAATTACATCACTGGCCATTATAATTGCTACACCACGAAGATGACGTGCTACAGACGCGAAATTTAACCGACAGGAAGAAAATGCTGTGATATGCAAATGATTAGCTTTTCAGAGCATTAACACAAGGCTTGTGCTGGTGGCGACACCTACAACATGCTGACATGAGGAAATTCTCCAACCGATTTCTCATACACAAACAGCAGTTGACCGGCGTTGCCTGGTGAAACGTTGTTGTGATGCCTCGTGTAAGGAGGAGAAATGCGTACCATCACGTTTCCGACATTGATAAAGGTCGGATTGCAGCCTATCGCGAGTGCGGTTTATCGTATCGCGACATAGCTGCTCGCGTTGGTCGAGATCCAATGACTGCTAGCAGAACATGGAATCGGTGGGTTCAGGAGGGTAATACGGAACGCCGTGCTGGCACCCAACGGCCTCGTATCACTAGCAGTCCATATGACAGGCATCTTGGGGCATGGATGTAACGGATCGTGCAGCCACGTCTTGATCCCTGAGTCAATAGATGGGAACGTTTGCAAGACAACAACCATCTGCACGAACAGTTCGACGACGTTTGCAGCAGCATGGACTATCAGCTCGGAGACCATGGCTGCGGTTACCCTTGACGCTGCATCACAGACAGGAGAGCCTGCGATGGTGTACTCAACGACGAATCTGGGTGCACGAATGGCAAAACGTAATTTTTTCAGATGAATCCAGGTTCCGTTTACAGCATCATGATGGTCGCATCCGTGTTTGGCTACATCGCGGTGAACGCACATTGGAAGCGCGTATTCGTCATCCCCATACTGACGTATCACCCGGTGTGATGGTATGGGGCGCCATTGGTTACACGTCTCGGTCACCTATTGTTCGCATTGACGACACTTTGAACAGTGGACGTTACTTTTCTGATGTGTTACGACCCGTGCTCTACCCTTCATTCGACCCCTGCGAAACCCTACATTTCAGCTGGATAATGCACGACCGCATGTTTCAGGTCCTGTACGGGCCTTTCTGGATAAAGAAAATGTTCGACTGCTGCCCTGGCCAGCACATTCTCCAGATATCTCATCAATTGAAAACGTCTGGTCAATAGTGGCCTAGCAACCTGCTCGTCACAACACGCCAGTCACTACTCTTGATGAACTGTGGTATGGTGTTGAAGCTGCATGGGCAGCTGTACCTGTACGCGCCATCCAAGCTCTGTTTGTCTCAATGCCCAGGCATATCAAGGCCCTTATTACGGCCAGAGGTGGGTGTTCTGGGTACTGATTTCTCAGGATCTATGCACCCAAATTGCGTGAAAATGTACTCACATGTCAGTTCTAGTATAATATATTTGTCCCATGAATACCCATTTATCATCTGCATTTCTTCTTGATGTAGCAGTTTTCATAGCCAGTAGTGTATATCTTTCAAAGTAGTAATATTAAGTCATTAATTTTCACAGTTTAAAAATTTGTGCCAAAAAGTAAAATAAAGTATATGCAAACACTTAACTAGATATACATGTAAAATTTAACTTTATGTACTTGTCAATGTTTGCTGTCGTTGCCATACGATAAATAAAGAAATAACCGAAGCTAAGCGCCGTCCAGGTTTCCGAGTGCTATTGGTAATCGGGGTGCACTCAGCCCTTGTGAGGCCAAATGAGGAGCTACCTGTTGAGAAGTAGCGGCACCGGTCACGAAAACTGACAACGGCCGGCGGCACCTAAGAGGCTGAGGATGACACAGCGGCCCGTGGGTGCCAGTGGGCCAGGCCTGTTCGGACGGTGAATATTTGTATTACTTTTCAGCATGCCTTCGTACTTAAACATCGACTATCTCAGCCTACACGTTGACTGATAATCTGTGTTGATGGCTCTTCATAATTACAGCGTGAGGTGTCTGATTGGCCCAAACACGACTATTGCGACTGTCTAGCGTTCTGTCTATGGTGATACGGGCTTCAGCCATGAAAAGTCCATGCGCAGGAAAGAGAGGATCGACTATAAGGAGTTGCAAGAACCATTGACTGAACACGACACGAGGTCCGCAACCAAGAGGAGTCAAAGTATGCAGTTTCTATGGACGGTAGGGTTGTAGCTGCATTACCTGTGATGTTCGCCACACAGTACTGTGAAAAACATTCAGTTCACATGCAACCGATCGAGTACTAACTGCAGGCGCCTCATTTCTATGTCGAGAGACTGTGTAGCTTGTCGTCGTCCTTGGTCGTTGCACTGTGGTACCAGTTTCCCTCTTGGAACAGTTTTGGAAACATGGTGTGAGCCGGATGTTTTAAACGATGATATTTGCTCTTGTACAACCTTCACAGTTCTCTGCTGCTTCCACTTGTTTGCCCATACACGAAAACCATGTCTGCACGTTCCGTCACTGTACAACTCCATTTGCTTAGAGCTGATCGACTTTAGTACTTCAACTTATAAACACAGACCACAGGTTCCTACAGTACAGACAATGTAAGTCAGGACTGCCCAAGTCAGTAGACAGCACGCCATCCGCATTAGATTATCTGAAATATTATATTGTTACCTGAAATGCTCCTCCATGATACTGACAAGAGGGAGATTGAATTAATAATTAAATCACTAAAGACCAAAAACTCTCATGGATATGACGGGGTATCTAGCAGAATAATGAAGTATTGTTCTATGTATGTTAGCCCAATACTTAGCCATATCTGTAACTTTTCCTTTAGGAGTGGTCGGTTTCCTGACTGATTAAAGTACTCGGTAGTGAAGCCACTTTATAAAAAGGGAGACAGGGATAATGTTGACAATTATAGACCTATTTCTATGCCATCGGTGTTTGCTAAAGTTATCGAGAAGGTTGTATATACAAGGTTACTGGAGCATTTAAATGCACATAATTTGCTGTCAAATGTACAGTTTGGTTTTAGAAATGGTAATGGCTGAAAATGCTATATTCCATTTTCTCTCTGAGGTTTGGATGGATTAAATAAAAGGTTGCGAACGCTAGGTGTTTCGTTTGATTTAACGAAGGCAAAATATTACTGCAGAAGTTGGGCCATTATGGAGTAGGGGAGTAGCTTACAATTGGTTCGCCTCTTACTTTAAGAACAGAAAGCAGAAGGTAATTCTCCACAATATTGAGAGTGGTAGTGATGTTCAGTCCCAATGGGGCACCGTTAAGTGGGGCCTTCCCCAAAGGTCGGTGCTGGGGCCGCTGCTGTTTCTTATTTATATAAATGATATGTTTTGTAGTATTACAGGTGATTCAAAAATATTTCTGTTTGCTGATGACATCAACTTGGTAGTGAAGGATCTTGTGTGTAATATTGAAACAGTATAAAATTATGTAGTACATGAAAAAGTTCGTGGCTTGTGGAAAATAATTTGATGCTATACCACAGTAAGACTCAGTTTTTACAGTTTCTAGCTCACAATTCAACAAGAACCGATATTTTGATCAGACAGAATGGGCATATTATAAGCGAGATGGAACAGTTCAAGTTCCTAGGCGTTCGGATAGATAGAAAGCTGTTGTGGAAAGCCCATGTTCAGGATCTTGTTCAGAAAGTAAATGCTGCTTTATTTACCATTAGAACAGTATCTGAAATAAATGACAGTTCAACACGAAAAGTAGTCTACTTCGCATATTTTCATACGCTTATGTCGGATGGTATTATTTTTTGGGGTAATTCTTCTGATTCAAAAAGGGGATTTTTGGCTCAAAAACGGGCTGTTCGAGCTATATGTGGTGTAAGTTTGAGAACCTCTTGTCGACCGCTACTCAGTAGTCTGGGAATTCCGACATTGCCCTCACAGTATATATTTTCTTTAATGTCGTTTGTTGTTAGTAATATTAGCTTATTCCCAAGAGTTAGCAGCTTTCACTCAGTTAATACTAGGCAGAAATCAAATCTGCATGTGGAATGCACTTCCTTGACACTTGTGCAGAAAGGATTCCAGTATTCTGCTGCATCCATTTTCAATAAGCTACCACAAGAACTCAAAAATGTTAGCAGTAGCCCAAACACTTTTAAGTCTAAACTGAAGTGTTTCCTCATGGCTCACTCCTTCTATTCTGTCGAGGAGCTCCTGGAAGAGCTGAAAAATTAAGCAAATTCCAGTGTTACATTGTTGATTTTCTGTATTTAAACTTACGACTTGTCGCCTGAATATGTTTCTTATATTTCATTTTATCTGTTTCTACTATCGTGTTATAATTTCATGTATTGACTCGTTCCATGACCATGGAGACTTCTCCTTAATTTGGTCCCACGGAACAATAAATAAATAAATAAAAATAAATGAGAATCTCTACATCTAACTGTTCGTCGGGATTGCCTAAACACAATCAAGTACTGGTACACGTATTCCACTGTCAGATGTAGCAGGAGGATTTTCGCTTATAACATTCGACTCAGTCGTTTGCGCACCAGGGTCCATTACCTCAAACTGACACATTTCCCATTCTTCATCATTCTTGAAAGTTTGTAACATCATCACAGAGCAACCCTGTATAAACGGAGCAGACGCGAATGAAGAATCATTTTAGCAAATATTTGGGCAGCAAACGGGCTATTCCACTGACATAAGCACCTTTGACACAAGACAAATTTTTGTGGGCCTGACACCTCAGAAAGAGCATCTCTGAAATCGGGAAGTTGCTCGGATGTTCGCGTGTTACTGTCGTGGTAATCCTTAAAAGTGGTTGGAGGACGGTGAAACTACGAGTGAGCAACAACGTGTTGGACGTTCAAGCCTCCTCACAGTAATTGGAGGTCGGAGGTTTCAAATGTTCAAATGCGTGTGAATGCCTAAGGGACCAAACTGCTGAGGTCATCGGTCCCTATATTTACTCACTAGTTAAACTAACGTATACTAAGAACAACACAGAAACCCATACGCGAGGGAGAACTCGAACCTCCGGCGGGAGGGGCCGCGCAATCCGTGACACGGCGCCTCGAACCGCGCGGCCACTCCGCGCGGCCGGTCGGAGGTTTGGCTGCTCTGTAAAGCAGGACAGGCAGCGCTCTGTATAGAGTACAGTGCTGGTGCAGGCACGAGTGTTTCAGAGCACATCGATGAACGTACGCTGTCCAACAAAGGAAGTCACAGTAGACGACCCTTACATTTTCGCATTTTGACCCAACTACATCGTCAATTACGGCTGCCGCGAGATCGGGAACATCGAGACTGGACCATTGATCGGTGTACCGAACCATCCGGTCAGATGATTCAAGTGTCTTGTTACATCGGGTCGATGGTGTGTCTGAACACACCGTCATCCAGGTGAACGATTGCTCGAAACATTCACCGCGCCACGGAAGCAGATAGGTAGGGGCTGTATTATGCTATGAGGGATGTTCATTTGGACTTCTCTGGGACTTACGGTAGTAATCAAAGGCACCGTTACAGCCTTGGGCTACATGAACATTATTGCGAACTACTTGCATCCCTTCAACGCTCTGAAGATGATTGTAAAAAGAAACCGAAACTAGTTCAAAAATTGTTCAAATGTGTGTGAAATCTTATGGGACTTAACTGGTAAGGTCACCAGTCCCTAAGCTTACACACTACTTAACCTAAATTATCCTAAGGACAAACACACACACCCATGCCCGAGGGAGGACTCGAACCGCCGCCGGGACCAGCCGCACAGTCCAGGACTGCAGCGCCCTAAACCGCTCGGCTAATCCCGCGCAGCCAACCGAAACTAGTCATCATGTTTTAATTGTATGATGAAAATTGCTGTTTAGGTATTAAAAGCTTGTTATATTAAATTTTTTAACTTAATAAATTACATTAAGACCGCTGTCTCCTTTCAGGCGACGTCAGGCTTCACTAATTGTATAGCGTGTTCGAGTATTGGACGGATACGAATCTCAATTGTTTGTCACACGCAAGGAAAACACCAAATTTATGAGACTGTACATGGGATGTGTTAGGTGCTGTACAAACGGGATGATGACTTGCACTTCTCTCCAATTCAGAAAACAAATAGCAAAAGAGACCAATTTTTCTCTGTGTGTAATTGTTTTTTTTTTGGCGATCAGAACGTCATAAAGTTATTTCATTTATACATGTATTATTTTGAGGGATCTCTATGTTTAGACATAACATATTCATTGTAGAAAAGCGTGAAAGTTAGATATGTTTATACAACGCCGAGTCGCCTGTACACCCCCTTTAATGAAACAGCTTTGCTTTTGCTTTTTGCAACTGTGCAACGCATTTATTTTGAGATAAATTTGCTTTTTATTAACCTGTAATGAAACAGCTTTGCTTTAGCTTTTTGCATCTTTGCAACACATTTGCTTTCTTATGCAGTTTTTCGTTAGCAATTCTTGAAATTTGCAAACAACAATAGTATCCGTAAATATAAAAGGTGTAGTCACGTTAAAGTGACCATCACCTATGTTCGACGTCAACGTGCAATGACCACTCGCAGACGACTTGTGGGAGAACTAGCAGTGGAGGATGTATTGAAACGTGTCGGGAAAAATTGGTTCAAATGGCTCTGAGCACTACAGGACTTAACATCTGAGGTCATCAGTCCCCTAGAACTTAGAACTACTTAAACCTAACTAACCTAAGAACATCACACACATCCATGCCCGAGGCAGGATTCGAACCTGCGACCGTAGCAGTCGCGCGGCTCCGGACTGAGCGTCTAGAACCGCTAGACCACCGCGGCCGGCTATCCGAAATCGGCTCCGAGGCAACTGTGGAGCACAAGAGGCCACAGACGGCAGGGGTGAGCGAAGGCTGCGCAGATGTGTGCGGCTGTTTAACAACCGACTGTCCGGATGAGCCAAGAGGCTACCAGTTCAAAATACACAATGAGCCTCTGCAGCACGCACTTGGTTCATTCACCTATGCTGGCAGCTGTACATCGACGAAGAAGGCAGTAATTTGCTCGCCAGTGCCGCAACTGGAGTCCACTGAGTGACGACAGGTCGTCTTTTCAGGTGGATCACTTTTTATGCTCCGTCGGACAGACGGTCATTGACATGCGCGGTGTGAAACGTCTGAAAGCAAACGGTCGAGGCCGATGATCTGAGGAATGTTTTCGTGGCATTCCCTGGGTTATCTCGTAATTCTGAAAGGAACAATGGATCAACAGAAGCATGCATCAATCCTTGGGGACCCTACCCACCCTTACATGCAATTTGGTTTTCCTCGGCACGATGGCATCTACCAGCAGCACAACCCAACGTGACACACAGCTCGCAGTGCACGTGCGTAATTCTAAGAGGACCAGGATGACATTACCACACTCACCTGGCCACCAGAGCCCCCGGATTCAAATCAAAATCGAGAATCTGTGGGTCCACCTTGATCGGGGTGTTGGTGCCACGGATCCTCAGCTCAGAAACTTACCACAGCTGGCCAGGACAATGGAATCGGCGTGGCTCCACATCCAATCCGCGCTGCAAAAGGTGCTTATTCAGGCCTTTGACAGGTGGTCAGATTAATGTGACTGGGCAGTGAAACAGTGTCAGTATAAACTCATCATCTTCTTCACTTTCAGGGATTAGGCCAAGCGTCTGTTCTGTCTTCAGAGGCTGAGCCCATGTCATTTTGTGCCTACAAGGCTTTCTTCTTTCTCTCGGACTGTATCCCAACATTTGTTTCTTCTGGTATTCTGCTTACATGCTCTTTTCACCTATTTCCGTATATCTCTGTTGTGTTCATTATCCTTTCAACATTCAGTTCTTTTCTAATTTGTTCATTCCTGATCCGGGTTTCAATAGATGCTATTTCAGCTGCTCACGACTTAAAAATACTCTAGCACAGAAAGTGGCAGATTATGTCCCATAACAGTAACAGACCACCTCTAGATAATTCATGTAGCTCCTGCAAATAAAACAAGTTTAAGCAAAAACTGCAAGCATTGCTTGTGTGTCAGATAATCTGTCAAAAAACAGCCTAAATAAATGAAATTTTAAATCGTTCACGTAGTTAGCATATTCAGTGAAAATGGGAAAAAATTGTATGATTTTTGTAAATCGGTTGGCAGGTAGTAAATCAATGTGACGTATCACGAATATGGTGTAAAGACACCGAAAGTAACTAGTGCAGTTACAGGAAGGTTGAGAAATTTTAAAATTGTTAGACACGTCTTCGTTAATGTAGTCCAGCGCATAAGACAGATCTTCAGTTCCTAAAGCTATTTGTTTTCCTTTTTCTGGTCGCAGGAGTTATTCCCGTCTACTACTGAACAAAAAGAGGCTGTGATTACCTAGTGAGCCCTTCTCACGCGTCACCTGCTGCATCAGTGTGTGAGACCATTGGCGTCCCTCAAGGAGCCCCAAAGACGAGTGTTTCGAGTGACCTTCTTTCGTCTTTTGTATGACTTTGCTTGCGTGCATGCTGTGGTATGAATGTTCTCAGCATTGTAATACCATCAACGGAACTGCATAATAGAAGCTAATAATAATAGAACGCAGCATGGACTCGTTGTTTACACGGTGACGACAATTCCCGAACCAAGAAAACAAAATAAAACGCGACAGGAACCGAAAACTAACCATATTTGAGGCTTGGAAAAACAAAAAGATTTACCTGAGAAATTTACGTGATGATACAGAGGAGACACGAGCGTTATACAGGGTGTTTAATATGAAGTATATCGCCTAGTAATTCACAAAATAATAAGTGAAATGAACATTTATAGATTCAGGAAATTCATTACACAAGGCTTCAATAGAACAATTTATGTGCTACCTGTTTCGGTCTAAGATGTCGTCTGGAACGAAAAATTAGCCAATACAAATCACATGTAACTCATCTAGAAACATAAAATCACATTATCTGTCGAGCTCATGAATAATAGCAAGCTAGACAATGATGTTCCTGTATCAGCAATTATTGTCATACACAAGCCAAATAGCTGAGCGTATGTAGTCAGAAGTTATGAGGCTATGCCCATACCACAGATGTTCAGTTATTCGCCGGCAGCGGTGACCGAGCGGTTCTAGGAACTTCAGCCCGGAACCGCGCGACTGCTACGGTCGCAGGTTCGAATCCAGCCTCGGGCATGGATGTGTGTGATGTCCTTACGTTAGTTAGGTTTAATTAGTTCTAAGTTCTAGGCGACTGATGACCTCAGAAGTTAAGTCGCATAGTGCTCAGAGCCATTTGTCTGATTACTCTATGAATGTGTTAATGTATTAAATAATTGTCATAAACAAATTACGTAGGCTTCAGTGGCCAGAGTCAGTCGAAATAAAAGTTTTCCGGGTATGGTACCGCGCCATAATGTATAAAACTACTAGTGCTGCAACCGTGGCGGAAACATTGGTTTTTCTTCAGCACCTATGCTTGAAGAAATTGTAGTTTTTCGCTCATCTCAATGTTTATGATGTCTTACCTCGTGAACTATGCGTCATACAGTGCTATACTCTGTGAGTACACTCAGTGGTGTACGTGGTAAGGAGGGATGAGCTAAGAGTGGTGTGGCAGCTGTTGTAGGATAGCTGAAAAGGAAGGGAAATAGCGAATAAGTTAACATAACTAACAGAAGATTACTCGTATTTCTCGAAGCAAACGAAGACATTAGAAATAATGCATCAAGAAACAGAGTCCAGCTATCACAACGTCAACTAGGATGAGGTTCACTGTACTCAGCATGAACGATGGTGTTATAGCTAAGAGGCTCGAAGTGTAACTGACCTGAGTGGCTCTGCCTGCCGTCCTATATTGTGGTGGAAGAGGGCGCTCGCGGTACGGGGCTGCTGGACGTGTGGCTCAGCAGGACTGCTCTAGTGGGTCCGCCAGATCCGGCCTGACCAATATTAGTGTCAGACAGAGACATGTTATTCCATTGCCAACTGCGATGCTCATGGGCTGGTATCGATAATTTTTTTTTTTTTCATTTAATGAATTTCAATTCCCCCCGAAGGGGGCGGGCTGGCAGCAGCTTAGTATGCCGCTCTTCAGCCGACAGATTTTGTGACAAAGATCGAGAGAACAAATAATAAAAAACAGGCGATAAAATCGGAGACTTAGAGAGTAACAAGGCGAAAAGAAATCGTGGAACTTAAAACAACAACACAGGGATGATGACGCTAATAAAAATACATACGAAGCAGACAGGGAAAACAATAGACAATTAAAAAAAACACGGCGACAGTCTGGATTCTGTTCGCAAAGGACATAAAATTCACACCTAGCGACAGCATGGTTTCTGTTCGCAACACGAGAAAGACAAACAACACTGAATAGTCACTGGAACACTGCACTAAAGAGTTGGCAAATGTGACACCACAGTCGAGAGCAGGAGGGGGGAAACTGGACAGAAGATGGGAAAACAAAAAAGGGGGGGAAAGGAGAGTAAAAGCGAAGGGGATCGATAAATCGCACCACAACTGCTATAGATGGATACTACCTGCAAAATGTGTCGAGAGTGGGGTTAGTAAAAAAGAAGTAATAAATTTAAAATGTCATGGACCAGTCTGATGTAATACTGCACGAACAGCGAAAATGTGATAAATATAAAATTATTTCCTTTCATTGTTTTGTGGAGCGAGAAGGGAGAAAACGTATGGCAGAAGAAAAAAAAAGTGTGATCAATAGATGGCGCTGTATGTGTCACAATACGTAAACGAAAACACCTGTCATGCACACGACCCACTGACTGTCCGCATGCAGGATCGCGCTCTGCTTGTAAAGCTGTATTACAAGATGATGACTGTGCACACGTCGCTCTGCAGAAGTTCCGGACACTGAAAGGTTTGAAAAAAAGGCGATGGTCCGATGACTACCGTGGGTCTCGAGAAAATTATTCGGAAATTCGAAAAGACGGGTTCTTTTGCTGTGCAACCTGGTAGAAGGAGGAAACGAATTGATTCGTTAGTGGAAGAAGTGGCCACAGAAATGAAGGGGGAGACGAGTGGTGGTGTGCAAACGTGTAGTGCACGGAGAATCGCCCGAACATTGGACATACCCGTGAGCACGGTCCATAAAATCCTACGAAACATCCTTCTTTGCTATCCATTCAAAATTACCCATGTGCATGATTTGCTTCCTGTTGACTTGCCAGCAAGAGAGAGCTCTCCTTTAGAATTTCTTGCTCGCGTGGAAGTGGACAATGAGTGGCCGTGGAAGATTTTGTGGACAGACGAAACTCACTTCCATCTGACAGGGTATGTCAATAAACAGAATTGTCGAATACGGGCAACGGAAAATCCACACTCATCCTGAGAAGGTCACTGTGTGGCACAGGTTTACGGCACCATTTATCATACGGCCATAATTTTCGAAGAGTCAAGTGCTTCCAGTCGTGTTACCTGTACCGTTGCTGGTAAGCGCTATGAGTCTTTTGCGCAACCACGTCATTCCAGCTCTCCAACGGCGTGGATGTGTGGAAGGGATCATTTTTATGCAAGATGGCCATCTCCGCACATTGCAAATCCAGTTAAGCAGCTGCTGAAGCGCCATTTAGGAAATGCTAGAATTATCAGCCGCCATTTACCTACAGCCTGGCCGTCCCGATCACCCGCTCTTAATCCGTGTGACTCTGGCTGTGTTCCGATTGCAAACTTAGCTGCATTGAAGGCACACATTGCGCAACACGTTCTGAACGTGACCCCGGAAACACTTCGATCAGTTGTGGAACACGCTGTTTCTCGATTTCAACTTTTTGCAGAAAATGGTAGAGAGCATGTTGAACACGTTTTGCGACAGCCACACGGAAATTAATAATCAGATTTGATTTTTGCTGATGCTTTTTATGCAGTTTTTTGGCCTCAGGACAGTTAAAAACCGATGTGATTGAGGCTTTTTACTCGGGTTTGGCCTCAGGATAAAAACTGATTTTTCCCATCCTATATGATATGACCTTGGCGTGGTGGATGGACTTACGTAACTAACAGTATCACACCTGTACACCCATGCACACCGAGTAGTACTGTTTGTTTAACGCCAAACGTACACCTTAGGAATTGTTGTACGATTCATTTGTCATTTGTAGTCGACCACTATTAAGTTATGATGCATACCAGCGCCATCTATTGCTATATTTTGTAACTATTTATTTTTCTTCTGGTGTACGTTTTCCCCCTTCTCCGATAATATTCCGTTGCAATTTGACGTCATTCTGACCTCTGATGTTATTTCTACGGCGGTTTGAAAGTTTAGCTTTAATTATAATCACCCTGTACGTACATAGCCGTTACCTTTAATACCTGATTTATTGTGTTTAACCTTTAACATAAGATTACATCTCTTAATAATCAGATTTTTGATAGCACTTTAAATTTTTAAAGCAATCAATAATTATATCAAATACTAGATACCAAATTTTTGTTGTTACATAGGCTGTTACATAGGCAACCTCCAGATGATTATTTATCAAATATAGTTTAAATTACATGAAAACGTTTAATAAGTAAATTTAAAATCAGTAAGTTCTCCTACGTACAAAGAAGCATCTTTATTTCGAATGTACGATTGTTACGTGGTTCGCAACAGTAATTTTGATATTCACAAACGAAGGAAAACGAAGAGGTATCTGATGAAACTAACGTGTTGACCAAGGTATCAGCAACGTCTTATGAAATTTTAGGTTTTCCTGGTGTATAATGATTTTGTTAGGTTATCGTATATTCAGGCGGATGATGTCGTACAAATTGTGCGATATTTCGGTCAACTGCGATCAGTCAATAAGTGACCTTGCCGGAATATCGTCTTCCTGACTACTTTTCCGCCTCAGCATCAATACACATTCTGTATGAACTAAAGAGTGAAGTGGCACGGAGAATACCCTGAAACATCTGACTCGAAGAAAGTTGACTCGCCAGCCGCTGGGGCCGAGCGGTTCTAGGCGCTTCAGTCCGGAACAGCGCTGCTCCTACGGTCGCAAGTTCGACTCCTGCCTCGGGCATGGATGTGTGTAGGTTATTTAAGTTTAAATAGTTCTAAGTCTAGGGGACTGATGACCTCAGATGTTAAGTCTCATAGTCCTTGGAGCCATTTGAACCATTTTTTGAAAAGTTGATTCTTATTCGTGGCCGTTCCTTTGCTATACCTTGGTTTTCCTTGCTCAAAGCACGGTGTTATCGAGATAGTTTCTTATAAAGAATCGACTCCTCGTCTGATATTTGTCACAATTAACGGAACTGCGTTGCGTTCGCAGAGCTTGATGCGTAGATTTCTCAGGGAGATACAGAACTTCTGTCTGTGGCCTTAGAATCCAGCGAGCAGCAATAATCACGAGGTTTACAAGGTGATGCGCCCTGGGAAATACTGCCTGCAACAGAAAGCAATTAGACACAAGGCCGAAATGCTCTTAGTTGAGACCGTCTCGTAACTTTCCTTGATTCATCAAACCTTTTCGTACATATCTTGTTTCATATGCGGTAATGTACCCCATGAATCATGGGGTTGCCGAGGTCGGGTGGCTTGCGTGCCTCAGCGGCAAAAATAGGCATACCCTCTGTGCAACCACAACAGAGGGATATCTGTGGAGAGGCCAGACACACATGTGGTTTCTGAAGATTGCAGGAGCAGCAGTCTGGATGAGTAACTGATCTTGTCTTGTATCTTTATCAACGGGGCCTTGCTACGTTCGTACTGCAAACGGTAGAAAATAACTTCTTTTCCCCGAGGGCATGCAGCTCTATTGTGTGGTTAAATGATGGTGGCATCCTCTTGGATAAAATATTCCGGAGGTAAAATAGTCCCCATGCATATCTCAGGACGCGCATTAGTCGTAGGGATGTTGTCATAAGGAAAAACAAAACTAGCAGTTTACGAGTCGGAGCCCGGAATGTCTGAGCCCTCAATTGTGTAAATAGGTAGGGAACTTAAAAAGGGAAAGGGATAGTTTGAAGTTAGATGAAGTGCAAATTAGTGAAGTGAAGTGGTATGAAGAAAAAGACATCTCGTCAGGTGAGTACAGATTTATAAATATAAAATCAAATAGGGGTAAGGAGGGAGAATGCTAAAAATGAATACTAAAATAGGAATGTGTGTAAGCTACTACTAACAGCATAGTGAGCGCATTATCGTAGCCAACGTAGATATGAAGAAAACAGTCACCACTAAGAGTACAAGTTTATATGCCAACTAGCCCCGCATATGGTGAAGAGACTGAAAGAATGCAGGATGAGTTAAAATAAATTATTGAAATAGATAAAGGAAAGAAAACTTTAAATGTGACTGGAATTCGACAGTAGGAAGGTGGAGAGAAAGAAAAGTATTTGGAGAATATGGACTGGGGGAAAGGAATGAAAGAGGAAGCCGCCTGGTAGAATGTTGCACATAGTATCATTTAATCATCGTTAACACTTGGTTTAAGAACCACGTAAGACGATTCTACATCTGGGAGACTCCTGGAGGCACTGGAAGATTTTAGATTATTTATGTAATGCTAAGACAGGCGTTTTGAATCATAAAACACTTCAAGGGGCAGATGTGGACTCTGACCATAGGTTCCTGGTAATGAGCTGCAGATGTAAATTATAGAAAGGTAAGAAATTAAGGATGAGAGACGAGTATAAATTGAAAGAGACGACGGTTGTTGAGAGCTTAAGAGGAAGCATTAGGCAACGCTTTACTGAAACGAGGAAAGAAATAAAAAGACGACTAAGAGATAGCTGTGAGAGAAGAGATGCAGAAAACAGCATAGGATGATATAACTAAAAATACAAGACTTATTAGGAATCCTTGGATAACACAGGAGATATGGAATTTAATTAATGAAATGAGAAAATACAAAAATGCAGCAAACGAAGCAAAAAAATGAGACTGACGGAAAGGGAAAACTGTTTAAATAGAAATTTCTAGATGACGAATACAAGACTGTAGACGCTACGACAAAGATTGATACCGTTTATAGGAAAGTTAAAGAGGTCTTAAGAGAAAAGAGAATCATTTGTACAAGTGTCAAGACCACAGATAGAAAACCAGTACTATCAAAGAAGGAAGAGCTGAAAGGGGGAAGGAATATATGGAGTGTGTATACAAGGGAAATGAAGGCAATATTATAGAAAAGGAAGAAGAAATAGATGAAAATTAGATGACATATAACATACTGCGAGAAGAATGTTACACATCACTAAAAGATCTACGTCGAAACAAGGCCACTTGAGTAGACAACATTCCATCAGAATTACTGATATTTTTGGTAGGGCTGGCCATTAACAGAACTATTCTACCCGCTGTGGAAGATATATGAGATAGGTGAAATATCCTGGGACTATAATATGAATGTGGTAATTCCAATCCAAAAAAAGGGGCGCTGAGAGATGGGAATATTACCAAGCTATCACTTTAACAAGTTATGGTTACAAAACCGTGACACGAATTATTTAAAGACGAATGGAACAACTGATGCAAGCCGACCCCAGGAAGGAGCAGTTTGGGTTCCGGAAAAATATTGATCCAAAACTGACCTTACGACTTATTTTAGAAGAAAGAAAGAAAGGCAAGCCTACATTTATAGTAGTTACAGAGACGGAGAAAGCGGCTGTCAACTTTGATTGGACTACATTCTTTGAAATTCTGAGGATATCTAGGAGTAAAATACGGGATGCTTATATCTTTTAGAGAAATGAGACTGCGTTTATAGTAGAGAAAGAGAAGCTGTAGTTGAGAATAGAGCGACACAGGGTTGAAGCCTATTCCCAGTGCTATTCAGTGTTCTCATTGAGTAAGTAGCAAGGAAACCTAACAGAAATCTGGGAAATATGTCAAAGGTCTGAGAGAAGAAGTAAAAGATTTTTGAGATCTTAATTCTGTCAGAGACACCAACAGGCTTGGAAGAGCAGCTGAAGGGAGTGGATGGTGTGTTGAAAGGATGGTACAAGATGAAAATCAACAAAAGCAAAACAAGGGTAATGACATGCAGTCGAATTAAATCAGGAGATTCTGAGTGAATTAGGTTAAGAAATGAGACACTGAAAGTGATAGCTGAGTTTTGCTATTTGGTCAGCAAAACAACTTGTGATGGTTGAAGTAGAGGGGATCTAAAATGCAAAATGAGTATAGCAAGAAAATCATTCCTGAAAAAGAGCAATTTGTCAACATTAGACGTAAGTGTTAGGAAGTCTTTTCTAAAAGTATGTGTCTAGATCGTAGCCTTGTATGGAAGTGAAACGTTGACGATAAGTAGTTTAGAAAAGAAGATAATGCAAACTTTTGAAATGTAGTGCTACAGACGGATGCTGAAAACACGATTGGTAGATCTAATATGTAATGATCTGATAGTAAATTGCACTGGGGGAAAATAATGGTACAATAGAAAACATTGGACGTTTCTAAGGCATTAAGAATAGTCAGTTTGGTTATGAAGGAAAGATTCAGGCGTAAAAACTGGAGAGTGAGACCAAGGGATGAATACAGTAATCAGGTTCACGTTCAAATGGAAGTAGACTGAAGGTTGCATTACTTATTGGAAGATGAAGAGACTGATACTGGACTGACTAGCGTGGAGAGCTGCCTAAAACCAGTCTTTATTCTGAAGACTACAACAATATGCAGTAATGCAGATAATTTATTACAAACGAACAAACTTACTTTTATTACCTTTGGTTTTCTTGCTTCAGTCTGTCTTTTTTAAGCAACTAAGTGCGAAAAAGGAAATCCGAATTATGGTAACCACATTTCATATGGTTGAAAAGTAACGTAACATCTCAAAAATTACTAATTAGAAAAGTATTCTCGATGTACTTCTGTATGCTGGCCTATAGAAATTAGTCAGTAGTTAGGAAAACTGGTGCACCGTCCCATATGCTGGAAAAATTTCAGAAAACCGCGTAAAAAGTTAAGTCTGGCAATTACATACCTGCCTTTTATAATACCAACAACATATCAAAATTTGTATTAAATAATGAAGACGAATGGCAACATATGACAAAAAGTGGTGTTTATAAAATAACATGAAAGCGCTACGGTAAAGTACATGTTGGTCAATCAGGCAAGTTGTGCCGATTACGTTACTTGAACAGGACCAAGGAAGTTAGATTCAGCGTTTGACGAACATATTGTAACATAAAACCAACCGTATGATGTAGATTGCGAAATATTTCATTTCCCTAGTCAAAATACTAGAAATCAATAAACATATGACACAGAATGCAAATTAGTATTAAATGACCAAATTCAGTTTCCTTTTTTTGTTCTGTTTTAATATGATTTTTATGTAAATATTGGAGTACAACTGCAATGGCCTCAAAGGCCGAAAGCCGGTGAGCCGTGGCTGGCTCATGTTATGCGTTGGGTTAAACCTCGGTCGCTATTCTGTGATTAGTCTCCCGCGGTTATCGCAATTATGCGGTTATCCCCTCTCTCCGCGAGTGGCAACAGCGATGTGTATCCATATTCGCACCTTGTACTATCTTTGGCCTGGCGCTTCTGGTTTACAGCTGTGCTGTGTGCGACCAGTTGGTCGGTTGGCGTGGAGCAGCGAGGAAATCTCCGCGGCGCGTAGTTTAACGGGTTTGCTGGGAGCGTCTACTCGCGGTCGGAGTGTGGGGTGCTGCTCCCCTTGCTACGAAGCCCGTGGCTCACATATCCTGGACAAGAAAAATGAGTTTCGACTTAATCTACCAGCGAGTCACGACTGTTCACATTGCGTCGTTTGGATTTCGTTGTCGGCTGTTGGGACATTCCCGCGAGCAAGAGCGTGCGTTTTCAAGTTGAAAAATTTTATGCAGCCTCCGGTGGAGTTTAACTGTACTTGG
This sequence comes from Schistocerca americana, assembly GCF_021461395.2. Lineage (NCBI taxonomy): Eukaryota > Metazoa > Arthropoda > Insecta > Orthoptera > Acrididae > Schistocerca > Schistocerca americana. The sequence goes on along the minus strand of NC_060126.1, from coordinate 113,422,259 downwards.
TTATTCTGAATTGAAGTGTACCAGAGGAATCTTATGCCTTGTGGCCGTTAACGTTCCGGTTACCTACCCCGGCCGTTGACGTAAATTCAGCAAACGATTTGGCCACTTAGATCGTCCGACATGAATCCCATCGGACACTTACGGGACATAATCGATAGGTACGTCCGTGCACAAAAATCTGCACCGACAGCAGTTTCACGATTATGGACGGCTATAGAGGGAGCATGGTTGAATAGTTCTGTAATGGAGTTTCGAAGACTTTTCGAGTCCTTGCCACGTCGATTTGCTGGACTATGCTGGGAAAAAGGAGATACCCATGAGTTTTGTCACCACAGTGTATAGTAGCCCTGTACTTTACCATAAAATTTGAAATGTATTTGTATAAGATGTAAGATGAAATATCGGTCTGGGAGAGGAGTGCGTAACGTGCCATAAGACTGGAAAAAAGAACACATTCCGCAAGCCATTGTACAGTGCACGGTGCAGCGACTTCGCATGGCCCGCTCGGACTCCCACAGCTCTGTGAATGGAAGAGGAAGCAAGAGAGGCCAGTGAAGCTGGTGGCAGACACCCTCGGCTGCACTCTGGAGTGTCGAAGACTCCAGTGTGCGCGCAGCGCTGGACGCGGCGTGGGCGTGTCGGGGTGCTCGCCGCCTGGTGGTGGGGTCGCGACCTACATCACGCCACAGCACAGCACGGCGCACGGCGCCGGGGCCCGCGTCCCGTTACGGACCGTCTACCGGCCCCACACAGGCAGCGCTACTCGCCGGTTCCGCTTTGGGTCCGTAATTTACCTGACCACATTCCGAACACTCGGTACGCCTCGGTGTTTGAACATCGTGGCCGCCTCTGACGCGACTGCTCGAAATACAGTTTGGTTTTCTTGTTCACAGGGTCCCGCAGACCGCGGCCGGGCGAGGCTCTGTGGACATCGTCCGGCAGGGACGCTCCAGCCCTGTCTTCTATTATTAATAACTGACGGGAATGTAGCCGGGTGACGTCGTCGACAATGGACGATATTTCGACAGATGCACAGCCTGTCGTTTTCAAGCCAAAACTGCAGTTACTGGCTACAGGCTGGTATTTTCACCATCCGGCTCAGCGTGAAAGGGTACTTCGTACTATAATTTCTTAGGCTTCCGCAGCCAAAGACAGTCGACATAAAAGTTTTCTGGGTATGGTACCACGTCATAATGCCTAAAACTACTGCTTCTGCAGAAAAAAACCAACGTTTCGGGCACGGTGGCAGCGGCCTTCATCTGGGTCTACTGGTTAGGTAAGTAGTAAACTGTCACTAAATCCCATGTTCAGGAGCTTTTTCAAAGATTTATTGCTGCTATTTTTACTAGTAGAACACTATCTGAAGTAAGTGATAGTTCGACAGGAAAAGTAGTAAGCTTATTTCGCTTACGACGTATGGTACTATACTTTGGGGTAAGTCTACCCATTCTCAAATGTTATTTTTGGCTGAGAAACGGGCGGTTCGGGAAATAACTGGTGTAAGTTCGCGAACATCTTGTCGATCCCTTTTCATAAATCCAGGTATTCCGACACTGGTCTCCCAATATGTATATTCTTTAATGTCGTTTCTTGTTAACAATATCAGCTTATTCCCAAGAATTAGCAGCTTTAAATTAGTTAATACTAAGCAGAAATTCAGTCTGCATTTCGATCGCAGCTCCTTGACTGCTGTACAGAAAGGTGTGTAGTATTATGATGCATCCATTTTCAATAACCTACCACCAGAATTCAAAAATCTTAGCAGTAATCCACGCGCATTCAAGTCTTAACTGAAGAGTTTCCTCATGAGTCATTCCTCATATTATGTCGAAGTGTTTCTTGAAAAATTTAGGTAATTATCTATTAAATTGTTGATTGCGTTTATAAAACTTATAGCATAAACCATTTATTTTATCTTTTATTACTTTTTTTCTTGCAATTTCATGTAATGACACGTTCCATGATCTTGGAGGTAAGCTCCCCAATCCTACGGAACTACATGTGTAAATTAAAAAATGAAATAAAATCCAGGATCTACGCTACATGCCAGTTTTACGTTTGGTGGATGCCGTCTTGATGGTGTCGTAGCTTTAATGGCAAGCAGTGTATCACAAAACATACGTATCGATGGAACTGATAAGGCTACAATTTGTTGCCTCGTTATGTTTGTATACCACTGGAGAAATAATGCGAAGAGTATTGGAAGTGGACGTAAGGAGGGCACGAATCAGTCACATGTGTCTCACACACACTGCCCATGGCATGGAATAATGATGCCGAGGAGTCACGCAGAGAGGCATTTATCCGCATGCCGGCCGTGACTTGCGATTTTGGAGGCCAGTGACTCGGTCCCCGCGCGAGTCCTGAAGACGTAGGATCCTGTAGTAACGGTTGTGTTCCGTGTCTTCTGTGCCGACTGTTGATGCACACGAAAACTGCAACTGCTTATGTGAATATGACAGCGTCGATATTCGATTAGACGCCGAGAAGAAGAAAGAACAAAGAAAAGAATACAAAGCGGTGTAGTTGGAACTTGCCTTGCAATCTCTCTCGACAACACAGACAAAATCTACGAGCAGAGTCTAGTAGTTGTGGGTTTATAAGCAGAGCAGAAAGTGGAAGCAACGACGTGGCAGTTGCAACGTGAATTACGTCTTCCATGTCCGCAGGATTACCTCATCTTTGCCAAAACAGCAAAGTGCACGAACCTTCTTACTGCACGGCTAAAGCTTTGATCGGAGCCGATCAATCAGACCACTAGATGCATATCATTTCCTTGGTTCCATCGTGCTGTTTGAACATAAAGGCTCTTTTCTCTCGTCAGTTCTTTTAATGTGTCACCATGGAGCAGAAGTATTCAGTCATTTGTCTCGTATATTTAAAATGGATGTATTCTACCAGCAACCTACAACATAATGGTGGGATCGTAGCTAGCAGCGAGTATTCGTATTGTCCTTTCTGTGGTGCCTTTTGGTGGATTTCCATACATAATGCTGGCTGTATCTGTCTTTAGCCATTATTAAGTTCAAGTGACTTACAAATTCTCTCACTCGCAAACATTCTAAACCAGTTGTAAAGTTATTTTACTCAACTTTGTATCCTAACGTTCGGAAGTGACGCTAAATGTTCTGGCTGTATGTTTCTTTGCACTCACAATGGCTAATTTGTATATCATATCTGTTCATGGGTTATAAAAATATTTCAAACAGTTGTTCTTTGCTGATTTATCGTCTCACACCTTTACTTTGTTCACATGTTACACCACGTGTATCTTGTCTCCGTGTTTCATTATTTGATCTTGTTTCATACAAAACATGATCCAGTCTCTTAAATTGCATTTTACTCAGTGGCTAAGCTGCTCACTATGGAATTCCTACATTTATTTTCCACAGGAAATTTCAGCAGTCCAGTTAATGTGGCGCTGGTGCAGTGCTTCCAGTTGTACGACGGCGTCATCGTATTCCTTTCACCACACAAGCTCTCTACTTTCGGGTTATTAGACAGTCTAGGTAGCAGACGGCAAAAACGTCCGTCCTTTCACCAATCGAGCCTGTAATGCACGATTTTAAACACGAGGTTGCGTGACATGAGGTTTGCCGTTAACGTTCTACTTCAGTGTTCAATTGTGTTACAAACGCGTAACTCCCATCCTGTCCTCCCATTCCCTCCCCCTTCGTTACACCTTGCGTGAACTCTGCCATCTCCAGACTAAATTTCCTTAGTCAGATCGCGTTATTAATGGGTCATAATCACTGCCTGGTGGAATATTTCGGTTCGAAAAACGTGTTCTTAATCCTGTGTGATCATTCAGGCGTCGCTTTTGTAAGGAGTGGCACCATACAGGACGTATTTGTAAATTGCTTATGGTTCATTAAAAATACACTCCTGGAAATGGAAAAAAGAACACATTGACACCGGTGTGTCAGACCCACCATACTTGCTCCGGACACTGCGAGAGGTCTGTACAAGCAATGATCACACGCACGGCACAGCGGACACACCAGGAACCGCGGTGTTGGCCGTCGAATGGCGCTAGCTGCGCAGCATTTGTGCACCGCCGCCGTCAGTGTCAGCCAGTTTGCCGTGGCATACGGAGCTCCATCGCAGTCTTTAACACTGGTAGCATGCCGCGACAGCGTGGACGTGAACCGTATGTGCAGTTGACGGACTTTGAGCGAGGGCGTATAGTGGGCATGCGGGAGGCCGGGTGGACGTACCGCCGAATTGCTCAACACGTGGGGCGTGAGGTCTCCACAGTACATCGATGTTGTCGCCAGTGGTCGGCGGAAGGTGCACGTGCCCGTTGACCTGGGACCGGACCGCAGCGACGCACGGATGCACGCCAAGACCGTAGGATCCTACGCAGTGCCGTAGGGGACCGCACCGCCACTTCCCAGCAAATTAGGGACACTGTTGATCCTGGGGTATCGGCGAGGACCATTCGCAACCGTCTCCATGAAGCTGGGCTACGGTCCCGCACACCGTTAGGCCGTCTTCCGCTCACGCCCCAACATCGTGCAGCCCGCCTCCAGTGGTGTCGCGACAGGCGTGAATGGAGGGACGAATGGAGACGTGTCGTCTTCAGCGATGAGAGTCGCTTCTGCCTTGGTGCCAATGATGGTCGTAAGCGTGTTTGGCGCCGTGCAGGTGAGCGCCACAATCAGGACTGCATACGACCGAGGCACACAGGGCCAACACCCGGCATCATGGTGTGGGGAGCGATCTCCTACACTGGCCGTACACCACTGGTGATCGTCGAGGGGACACTGAATAGTGCACGGTACATCCAAACCGTCATCGAACCCATCGTTCTATCATTCCTAGACCGGCAAGGGAACTTGCTGTTCCAACAGGACAATGCACGTCCGCATGTATCCCGTGCCACCCAACGTGCTCTAGAAGGTGTAAGCCAACTACCCTGGCCAGCAAGATCTCCGGATCTGTCCCCCATTGAGCATGTTTGGGACTGGATGAAGCGTCGTCTCACGCGGTCTGCACGTCCAGCACGAACGCTGGTCCAACTGAGGCGCCAGGTGGAAATGGCGTGGCAAGCCGTTCCACAGGACTACATCCAGCATCTCTACGATCGTCTCCATGGGAGAATAGCAGCCTGCATTGCTGCGAAAGGTGGATATACACTGTACTAGTGCCGACATTGTGCATGCTCTGTTGCCTGTGTCTATGTGCCTGTGGTTTTGTCAGTGTGATCATGTGATGTATCTGACCCCAGGAATGTGTCAATAAAGTTTCCCCTTCCTGGGACAATGAATTCACGGTGTTCTTATTTCAATTTCCAGGAGTGTATTTCCTGCTGCCTTTAAATTAGTGGCACAGTGCTAAAAACACTATACAATAGTTAGAAATGTGTCCGCAGAGAAGTTTGCCAGTGTTCACAATCAATGATTAGTTGTCGAAGATGGAGCAACACTCGTTGCAGGAACTTGCGGAAAGGAACTTGATCGAAATGTATGGCGCAATGTGCGGAAAGAGGAACGAATATACTGAGAAAAGGTTCGCAACAGGCGTCGTCATAAAGGTAAGACATTCATAGCTGTGGATAAAAGCTTACGATAAGCTAGAACAGAGAGTCAATAATTGTAGGATTTGTGGAGATGGTGGGGGAGAAGATTAATTAACAAGTCATAGTGAACTTGCCCGTGGTGCTGCACTTAGAAGAATAAAGTATAGAAAGCGTTGGTGCAGCAGATATTACTCTCTTACAGTTACAAAATTGTGCAAGCTGTGGGTACAAATGGTTAGGACGCAGAGTTCCGTTGTCCCAATGTAACATATGCAATGAGGTTGGCAGTCGTCACTTCAAACATTTACAATAAGCTTAAGTTGTTACTGTTAGTTGTAACTTATTGTTTCAATACACAATTTCTGATCATTAGCTGCATATCCCAGCTCAGGAATCTCTAGTATCTCTGTAACTTTGACCATAAAAAATTGTAGAACACTGAAAGTTAATTTATTAATACTCACGAAAAAGCTTTTGCGGTTATAATTTTTCTTCGAGCGAAGCCTTCAACTTACCTGCAAAGAAGAGAAATAAATTATTAAAATCATCAAACATGAGCAAAAATTTTTCTAAAAAGAAATGAAACACATAAGAATTTTAAAATCATATATATATATATATATATATATATATATATATATATATATATATATATATATATATCCTTGCGTGCCGCAATAACTCCGAAACCTATACCTGTAGCCTCATGGGATTATGTGGTATGGTAGGCCATGAAAAGGCTTCAGGTTCGAACTGTAGGGGTTGGGTTCGAAAATATGGGTGTCAAAAGAGAGCAGCGCAGTAATCGACTTCTTATGGGAAGTCTGCAAAGCAGCTGAGAATCGAATGACGAGGTGGATGAGCCTCGCCAGAACTTTACTTATAGAACGCTGAAGAATGTACTGGAACGTTATAGAATCTTCCACAACGTTCGAAAATGTTGCATAATGTTCCAGGTTGTTCGAGAATTCATTACAGCCCAGAATGGTGTATATATAAAAGCGATGGTGAGAGGCAATATACTTTCGGAAATCGATTAGAGCTGATCAAGGAAAAGTAAAAATGATGGAAATGAAAAAAATTTAAATGAAAGTTGCTTAACGATGAGAAAACTGTTTTAAATGGATTGTTAGTATGTTATGCAATATACTGCTGAATAAAAAAATGAACTACTTTGAGAAATCCCCTAATCGTCTCCCAAGTGCGACATAGAAGTTTGAAGTTTAGCTCAAATGTGTCTCTGTAACGCTGCAAAACCGTCGCACCATGTGACATCACCTTATGGCTTAGCGACGATTCAAACAGTAAGATGTCGACATATGCGGAGAAAAAGACCAAAGCTCAGAAATTCCTGTGAGCTGTAGATGAGTTAATGATGTCACATTGGCACAAAATTTCACCACTATTCTGCCCAGCGTCGGCGTGGACATGTAGCACGAAGCGTAAGTCGTCACAGCCCATCTTTTGATGCACTTGCGATGGCGGTCAGAACGGCGACGCCCAGCGTTGAAATCGTGGATTTTTCTACATGTGGCTGAGGAAAACATTTCAGGCATACTGCCTATCAGAATCGACACGGAAAGGCCTCATGGGGTGCCATAAAGGGCGTCACTGAAGCCATCCCTTCACTTGGGCCGTTGATTGAAACATATTTTGGGACTAAAACGACAGTTCCCAGTGCGATGTGCAACATAACGACGTTCTTGACAACGTTCGACACCGCTGCCAGCCCCTGGGCGTTTCATACCTACTTTAAGAGCATCGTGGGGCTTCAACCCCACTGAATATAACCTGACTCCTTTGGAGTGTTGATGGCTGGGTGTTGTGTGATGTCCTTAGGTTAGTTAGGTTTAAGTAGTTCTAAGTTCTAGGGGACTGATGACCATAGATGTTAAGTCCCATAGTGCTCAGAGTCATTTGAACCATTTTTTTTTTTTTTGTTGAACCTTTGGAGTGTAGTACCCTGAGGTACTGTGGACGCTACCTTTGCTTGTGCCGGCACCTCGCCGTTAATAACAACACAATGAGTTCTATCAATGTTATAAAAGGAATTTGGATGTGCACCAGTACATTTAAGACGAATAATGAAGTAAGATCTTCGCATTTTAAAAAACACCTTACAATGTATGTTTTACTATGTCATGTTTATGTAAGGTCATATTCCGCTATCGCATACTTTTCTATGTTTCTATGTTTTCTATGTTCAGTACAGCGCTCGAACATGTTGTGAATTGTCTGCCTTACGCAACTGACGTCACAATCACTTGGAACATCAGGTTCAGTTTAATCAAGGCAGTTTTTTACTGAACGCTGGAGCCTTCAATATTTCGCGGTGGACCAAACACAAGTGTAACACCATATTTGTCCTAACACCGTTCTTGAGCTTGTCATACTGAATAAAATGAAAGCCGTTAGACTATGTTTTTGCGTCGAGTAATTAGATTTGGGGCTTTGTTTGTCAGTGAACGCAGATCTAACTTGATGCGGTTTGTACCCGTTTTTTCTGGACACGTTCAAATGTTTGAACTCGAAGTAGAGATAATCGTGAGCTGTGCTCTTTATGTCAAAGTCCTCATTATATTATTTGAAACTAAAGTGGTAGCACGATTTCCGGAATTTAGGTCCGCCTGTTATGCAAACAACTGTTATTTATAAATGCACAGGCATCTATGAGCACCATTTTGCAGTCATCGGTGGGTGCCTTTATTCAGTTCTGTAAAATGTAAGCACGATTTAAGAACTAATTGTTCTAACGAAATTTAGCACTAAAATACTTTATGTTTATTGTGGTTATTGCCTTATTTCCTACACTAACGTGTTCTGCAGGACCCCCTTTACAGTGTTACATACCGGAAACCTGCCATTTGTTGCGTGAAAATAGTTCGCGACTATATTTTGCGATTACTTAATTATTTTCAATGTATCTGTCCTTATATGAGCGATCCCCTGTTGTGCAAGTGCACACAGAAACACGATGTATGGTTTTTAAGAATACCACTCACAAGTTACACTTTTGCACTTCACAAAACACTGTTTATGCTTGCCGTTGTGTGTCTAGTTCTTGTCGTTGTTGGCTTGTTTACGTATCGATTGGACGCGAAATTCTATTTTTTTACCTTCTCTGGCCCTCTCTTTGTATGCGTGTTTTATCTGTTTGTGTCGACTTTTTTGTATAGTACTTTTCATGTATTGGTTACTAATCTGTTCTCCTTCTGGTAATGTGTTCTGTGCATGAAAGTTTTGTTCTATTGTAGGTTTTTGGTATAGGCTAGAACTGGATTTTAGTATTTTTTAATCTGTCTCTACTTCAGGCAGGTTCGTGGTTGTAAGCTATTAGGTGGTCAGCAAATGTGCTATGAGAGCAGTTAATCATTAAGACTCATATGAGGTGTCCTGAATATCTTCTTTTAAAGTTCCGACATGTTTGCCGTATGTGTACCGACTGACAAGAATTGCATGTAAGTTGGCAAATACCTAATCTGTTGGATGTGTCCGTTATGTCTGTGGGTGTTCCCTGTGTTTTGAGATTTTTCTTTGTTGTCTATTATGCATTCTATTTTGAAGCCACTGTTTCGTTAAAATGTTGCCCATTCTGCGAATGGTTTTGTCAGTGTTGGTGAGTATGTACTATTTGGTTTTTTATGTAGATTCTTACTCGTTTGTGTCTTGTTTGCAGTCATCTACTGTGTGTCGGGTTCTTCTGTGTTGTTCAAATGGCTCTGAGCACTATGGGACTCAACTTCCGAGGTCATCAGTCCCCTAGAACTTAGAACTACTTAAACCTAACTAACCTGAGGGCATCACACACATCCATGCCCGAGGCAGGATTCGAACCTGCGACCGTAGCGGTCGCGCGGTTCCAGACTGTATTCTGTGTTGTTGCACGAGGTCTTGTATGCATGTGACATGTTAATTTTTTGTCCTTTTGCACATTTTATGGTTCAGCTTGTTTATCATGTCAATATTGAAACCATTCTCCAATGCTGTCTGTTTTATTGTGTTTAACTTCTGAACAGTTTTCTTTGTTAATAGGTGTTCTGTTTCATCAAGGGGAGAATGAATCTGAAGCCTACTTGTTCGTGTGTCAGTGGGTGGTCTGACTGCTTGTGAATACCGATACTTGTGGTTGTGGGCTTCCATAACAGGCAGATCTGAACTCGTGTAATTTAGTCTACAATCATGGTTGCTAGTGGGACTTCAAAACCAATATGATAAAGCGCTAGTGATGGTGACAGTCTCATATATATATATATATATATATATATATATATATATATATATATATATATATATATTCTGGTAATCAGCTCCTGGCAATTAATGTGATGAAGATCACGGAAGACAGAGGTTTAACACTAACGTGATGCGGCTTTAATACAGAGAAAGATTTATTCACTCTTCAATCTGGTACTTCGTTGTTAGGAAATCGACTACAATGACAAGCAGCGAGAGACTATTCGCTACAAAATACCGTTTGCACACATTCTATATGTGTAAACATGTGGGGATTTTTGTGTCATCAGTCCTCTGAATAGTTTGATGTGGCCAGCCATGAATTCTTCTCCTGTGCAAACCTCTTCAACTCAGAGTATCACTTAACAGTCAAAGTTCTCAATTACTTGTTGGGTATATTCCAATATCAGTCTTCTCTTGCAGTTTTACCATCTACAGCTCCCTGTATTGTCATGGAAATTATTCCTTGATGTCTTAACCCAAGTCCTACTATACTATCCCTCCTTCTTGTCAATGCATTCCACATGTTCTTGCAAACATCCACTCAGTTGATAACCTCTTCGTTCCTTATGGTTTTAAAATATTTTTCTATCCACCTGATAGCGTGTTCTCCTTTGATTTCAAGTTACAAGTTACAAGTGGCAATCACCTGTTTCAGTCTTACATGCTCGTGTTAAAACTAGGGGCTTCAACTTACATCAGCTGCAATTCTACTGTGACTAAAAACAGTACATGTGTTTACGTGCTGTGCCCTGAAGAAGATCCAGAACACAGCCATACATACATACATACAAGACCACCGAGCTGCCTAGTACTCAGGAGGAAAGCTAGCCTCCAACAGAGGGCATACAAGGCAATATTTCTTTCATGCTTCCACCTTACGTCACATAAGGAGTTCCCAAGTGAATATCCATCCGTCCAACACGGATATAAACCGACACAAGGCTCCACTCAAGGCAGTATCAACATTATCGACATAGCCTTAATTAGTATATCAAGACAGCATCAGGATCGTGTCTAATGGCACCGCCAAGAAAAGCCAAACTGCACGTTCTACATGTGATCGTGGTTATCGTTCACTGGATTCGAGAAAGGACTAGAGTTAAAGACTGATCAGGACAAGTAAACACTGAACTGTCGTTTCGCACCACCTTCACACTAAAGTCTCTATTAATAAATTATAAATTGTTCCTAAGCTGTGTTGCCAGTATTGTGACCAGACAATATTACTTTGGTCCAGCCATAACTGTGCTTTTTGTGATTGCTCTGGGAGAAATCTCATCAAACAAGAAGAAATATTAGTTCACTATATTACATAAATGAATAAAAGATTTACTTAACTTTGACATACTTCTTTATCATAGGATTGTTATATAATTTACAACTGTTATTGACAAGCAAAGCATCACTCGATGCACTAATTAACAAACTGCTCTCTTGCAGTACAAATGCCATATTTACGAAAGCCTGTACATTCCATCAGAAACTTTAACTGTCACTGTCCTACACGATGATGTTGATTGCCGTAGCTGAGATCTCAAACTGGGCAGAACTCTTGCTCGCTCGGCACTATATTGACCTCAGTGTGAGGGCACTACTGTGCTGAGAGGGAGGCGCGGTCTTCAGGAGCGCCTACCACACGTCGTTGGGGGCTGCAGCGAGTCTCCGCTAGCGCCTGCGGTACTGATATACGTTGCCGACTTCCGTGTGGCACCGTGATCACTGGAGGATACCTCAGCCACCACCATCTTGCTGTAAAATTGATCCTGTAATGAGGCTATATAGCTGCAGCGCGCAACCAAGACACCTCATAACAGCGACTACTTTTGGTGGTAGGAAAGGAGTTTCCTGCCACATTTATGCATTTTTGACCAAATACATCTGGTGAATGCAACATTATGTGAATTATTTAGCTCGAAATTGTCCGTGCCGTTGCCCTCTGACACGTTTACCACTCTTCGTGAAACAACATGCACACAAAACCTAAATGTTGATGCGTGGGATACAGGAACTTCAGTGGCTATTTTTTGCGACAGGCGGATACAAAACGAGGCCCGGAGCAGTGCTGCGGCTGTGCTGACGTCGACCCCGCGCCAGGAAGTCAGGTGGCGGCCGAGCTTCAGAAGAAGTGTGGAACAACATCGCAGATCTCAGGCCGCGGTCCGAGCCGACCCCGTTACAGACTCGCTGCCTCCCGTAAAAGGCGTAGGCCTCTGCACAGTCCATTGCTAGAGGCACTCACACGTAGTACGGGGGTAGATACCTCAGTTTATGGGTTACGGCGACACGGCAGCGCGAGCATTAGTCCCGAAAACCGATCATATGCACACAAACGGTCTTACATTTTCTTGACCGGGCAAGTTTCCAGCCATGATACGCCGTCCTTGTAATCTCCTGTACATCTGTAACTGGCTAAAACAATAACCCAGCCTCGGTTACAAGTTTGCCTATCTATCGGCTTCCAGGAACAACAAAATTTGAGTTTCAGCAATTCATACATACTGAGGTGACAGAAGTGATGAGACACTTCCTAACATCGTCTCGGACCTCCTATCGTCTGGCGCACTGCAGCAGCTCGGCGTGGCATGGACTCAACAAGTCGTTGGAAGTCTTCTGCAGAAGAATTGAGCCATGCTGCCTCTATAGCCCTCCATAGTTGCGAAAGCGTTGCCGGTTCAGCATTTTGTGCACACATATACTTCTCAATTGTGTCCCATAAATGTTTGATGAGATTCACGTTGGGCGGTCTGGGTGGACATACCGCTCAATCCAGTTGTCTACAATGTTTTTCAAACCAATCGCTAACAATTGCGGCCCGTTGGCATGGCGCAAGGTCATCCATAAAAATTCTATCGTTGTTTTGGAACATGAATCCGTGAATGGCTGCAAATGGTCTTCAAGTAGCCGAACATAACCAGAACCCAGCCAATTCCATGTAAACACAGCCCATACTGTTATGGAGCCACCACCAGCGTTCACAGTACCTTGTTGACATCTTGACTCCATGGCTTGGTGGGATCGCGTCACACTCGAATCCTACCATCAGCTCTTACCAACTGAAATCTCGAATCATCTGACCAGACCACGGTTTTCCAGTCGACTAGGGCCCAAACGATATGGTCACGAGCCCTGGAGAGGTTCTGCAGGCGATGCCGTGCTGTTGGCAAACGCACTCACGTCGGTCGTCTGCTGCCGTAGCCCACTAACGCCAAATTTTGCCGCATTGACCTGATGGATACGATTGTGGTACGTCCCACATTGATTTCTGCGGTTCCTGCACGTAGTGTTGCTTGTCTATTAGCACTGACAACTCTACGCAAACTCCACTGATCTGGTAGTTAAGTAAATGTAAATGTCGGGTTGACTGATCGCCGGGTGCAAGTCTTTCGATTTGACGCCACTTCGGCGACTTGCGCGTCGATGGACAACACAACAAAAAAATGGTTCAAATGGCTCTGAGCCCTATGGGACTTAACATCTGTGGTCATCAGTCCCCTAGAACTTAGAACTACTTAAACCTAACTAACCTAAGGACATCACACACATCCATGCCCGAGGCAGGATTCGAACCTGCGACCGGAGCGGTCACGCGGTTCCAGACTGAAGCGCCTTTAACCGCACGGCCACACCGGCCGGCGACAACACAACACCCAGTCCCTGAGTGGAGAAAATCTCCTACCCAGCCAGGAATCGAATCCGGGCCCTTAGGATTGACATTCTGTCGCGCTGACCACTCAGCTACTGGGGGCCAACAGTAGTTGAGTGAAGGCTGTCGGCCACTATATTGTTCGTGGTGGGAGATAATGCCCGAAATCTGGTACTCTCGGCACACTCTTGTCACTGGGAATCTTGGAATATTGAATTCACTAACGATTTACGAAACGGAATATCCCATGCGTCTAACTCCAACTACCATTCTGCGTTCAAAGTGTGTTAATTCCCGCTTTGTGGCCATAAAAATGGTTCAAATGGTTCTGAGCACTATGGGACTTAACATCTGAGGTCATCAGTCCCCCAGAACGTAGAACTACTTAAACCGAACTAACCTAAGGACATCACACACATCCATTCCCGAGGCAGGATTCGAACCTGCGACCGTAGCAGTCCCGCGGTTCCGGACTGAAGAGCCTAAAACCGCACGGCCATCGCGGCCGGCTTTGCGGCCATAATCACGTCGGAAACCTTTTCACATGAATCACCTTAGTAGACATGACAGCTCCACCAATGATCCGCCCTTTTATACCGCCATCTGTACATGTGCATACGCTATCCCATTACTTTTTTACCTTAGTGCAATTACTGACCGAATTTAAAAATCTGAAATGTTACCGTAATCTACCCATAAATCGGTGTAGCCTTACGCTAAAGGTTTAATACAATAAGTATGAACATGATTTTTAGGCAACGTAACTCACGGCGCGCAAATTACCCAGATTATATTCATCCAGTATTGAGAATGCGAACACTTAGCGACTTCCAATATACTTTAACGATAATTTAAAACCCATTCGAAACTTTTCTGGGTTATACCCTTCACAAATTAATGAAACGAAAAAAATAGTTTATCGCATACTACGTCTTCACTGTTCATCCAGCAAATTTCAGCGTCACAAATAATGTTATATAGTTCATTACTTATTTACTACCACCTATGTTCGAACATGTATAGCAGATAGTATCCACACAAACCACGAACGTATGTGCAAAATTTTATCATTCTAATTTTATCATTTTACGACGCATATTAAATAGTTCAGAAGATATGACGTCAGCATTGAGGTGCGAGAAAAACTAGGAATTTGTGTCTTCACCCATAGAAACTTAACAAATATTTAGCACACTAACTCACTGGTTAAGTAATTAGACGCTTCAAGTTAATTCATACATGGGGCTTCGAGTCCTTAAGAAATCGGGGTGGAAGGCTTATCGACTTGTTGTAAGGCTTTCGGCCCAGTACTGCCAGATGCCAATAGCTGCATTTCTTCCCAGCTATAGATCTTCGAGGGTGCACATTTGAGGACTTGCAAGACTATTTAATGAGTGTGTCACACCCTCCACGTCATCATAATCACACAAAATGTCACTGTCATCTTGTAACTCCCAAACTCATAGGTGTCTTTACTGACACAACACCTGTTCTTAGTCTGTTGAGGGTCCTCAGGTTTCCAATGTTGGATAACTAGGCTCCTAAGCTCAGTTTCTTGTGATGGGAACCATTCGGGAGGTCCTGCGTCCGCACTGTTCATGAAGCTTCTTGTGAATTTTAATCTCACTGAAAACTTGTTCTCTGCCAAGATCATTCCATGTTTTTTTTTTTTTTTTTTTTCTTCAGTTAAGGTCTGCTTGAATTTTTCCGTGTATTCTGCTGCTGGTCGTCAAATACATGAAAAGTGGAGTAGCTATTCTATGCAGATTATTCAGTGGAGAGGCACAGGGCGTCAGAACAGTAGGGCCTGCTCCCCACTCATTGCAAGTAATCTCTTCAAAACGTTGTTCCTCGCTGCTACTTTCTTAGCAGTTTCGATGCAGTAATTTTTGTAGGTCGAAAACCTGTCAAGTAATACTCCCAGGTGATTAGGAGTGTCTGTGTGTCCCAGCTGCTGACCCTCCCAATATATTTTGAGTTTTTGTTTTGCCTGCCTAGATTTTAAGTGAAATGCATATACTTTTGTTTTTAAAGCATTTGGTCTCAACGCGTTTTGTCCCTTTAGTTGCTCTTCAGTAAGTTCAAAATTTTTGTTCCCTGCTGCAAGAGAAAAATCATCTTCGTGGAGGAAATCCTTCATATCACTGAAAATTGGTGATCATTTTTGTATAAACTCAGTAAAGTTGGTGCCAGTACGCTTCCCTGAGACAGACACTTTCTTCGTCAGGCAGTGAAATTGGATTACATTAAAAACTTACATTGGCCATACATCGATAAAATGCAGCTGTGTTATTCTAATCCAAATTACAACAACCAGTATAGCAGATTATTATAATTAAAAAATTTACAAATATGGTATTTTTTTGAAAGTATCACTTTCGCGCTTGCTTCTTTATCATAAGCCCGGCATGGCCAGGGTATTCATTTGGCCAATTTTCTATTAGAAACGTAAAAAAATGAACTGTTTATAGCGTAATCTCGAGAAATTTCATTTACATGTATTCGTGAAAACATCTTTGAAATTATGAAACTGTCGTAAAAAGAAATATGCATAACGTACAAATGTATAAGTACAGCTGCTTCGCAAGTCTGCAACGCGATTTTTTGAACGTCACTACGGCAATGCCTCTTCACAGCTCTATACATGGTTATTGTTTTCGACTAAAGCCTTTTGGCCTTTTGCGTTTCGTAGTTGGAAGCTGTCAAAAGCGCTGCCAGGGGTCAATATTTTTTAATATCTTAAAAAAATTTACCATACCAATGTATGAGTCAGGGTTGTTATTCCTTCTGGATTTATTGTTATACAGATGTCACCTGAAGCTGTGGCTTTAAAGCGGCGAAAGCGGTAGTGGTACAGTGATAAAGGACCAAAATACAGCTGAAGCAATTATTAACACGCAAGACAAGCACAAATACATCCATTTTTATAAGCTCCAATACGAGTTCCCGTATCACGTGGAATAGCTCTCTCCGACAAACACTCAGATACATCGCGTCCAATAAAGACAATTTTGGATCAACACGAGCAACATACATCATATTTTTACGGCATAATGACTTGCCTGCAGCTAGAAAGCGAATCCTGTATAACTCCTTACGTAAAGCACGGTGTGAAAAACCCGGAGACAACGCGCCATAAAATACGAAGGCTACGGTTCCATTCTGGGTCCATTACCTTGTAAATAACAGTAAGAATTCTCTCAGCAATTTTCTTCTTTCTTTATCTACCTAAATTACCGCTTCTGCAGATGGAACGATCGCGATTCTCATACCGGATCTTATTTCACTGTGCAGGTTACGCATTTCCCAGGAAGTAGATACATGTCAGCGATCATTAAATGGCCGTGTAGTATACAGCCAACGACTATATGGCAACATTTCACGTTTTAGGAGGAATCATAAGTTAATGTTACACGGATTCTACTAATTTATAGAAGTGATCAAAAAACACATTTTCTCTCAATTAATTTGTACATTCACGAAACCCATAAAATAACTCTTTCTATTATATGGCTTGCCTACTGCATTCTTAGCGTTTTGGAAACAAAAATACTGTATTGATAGGTTGAAGCTTATATCAGTGAATTATGTGTACCCTATATAATCGAAAGCATCGGGCACCTATTATTGGAAGTTAATATGTTTTGATCCCACCATTCGCCTTTATGACCATTTGAACTCCGTTGGGGACACTTTCAGTGATTTGTCTGAATGTGTCTAGAAGACTCACAGCCCATTCTTCCTCGAGAGCGGAAGCCAGAGAAGGTAGTGATTTGGATGCTAGGATCTGGAGCGAGATCTAAATTCTAACTCATCCCGGGGGAGTTCCATCGGTTTCAGATCGGGACTCTGGGCAGGTCAGCCAATTCGAGAACGTTATTGTCCACAAACCATTACCTCACAGATGCTGCTTTATGAAACAGTGCATTGTCACGTTGATACAGTCTTTGTCTCAGATCTGATCCTCTGCTTCATAAGATGTGTTCATATCCTTCTACATACTCTGACTACGAAAAACACTCCCATATCGTAAGATCACCTCCTACGCACTTCACCTTTCGCACTATGCACGGTATGTTCTCCATGCGTTCCAGACATTCGCCAAACCCAAAGTCTTCCATCGGATTGCCACGGGTATTCATCATTTCAAATTAGTTGTTTCCAGTCGTCCACTGTCCAGTGCCGTCTCTCTTTACGCCACCTCAAGCGCAGTTTAGCGCTGAACAAAGAAATATGTTCTAGATTATCCATTATTAAAGAGGACGTGGGACTGTGACGGGTAATAAACTTGTAGAAATAAGGAATACCAAAAGCCGTACTTTTTATAAAATACGTTAATTCCGCGACCAGTCTCGACATTACATTAGTGTGATCTCCTGGTCCCGATGCAGACTGCGTGGTGATATCCGACCCTCGGTGCCCTAGGACAGTGACCATTTATATTCACTGCCCTCATGGCTTTCTATTTGAACGGCGTGCTTCCAGTCGTCTAACAACTACAAGACAGTGAATATGCATGGTACCTGTCCTAATGCACCGAGGATTTTATGTCACCATTAAGTTTGCATAAGAGCCTGAAAATGATAGTAATGTAGTGTCGAAACTGGTCACTTAGTTAATATAGTTTATAAAATGTACGGCTCTTGGTATTCCTTATTCCCACAAAAAATTAAAATAAATATGTGGTTTACAAGCAGCTGTTCGACTACTCTGTCCGATTCTTTTTAACTCCCTACGCACAGTCATTGTGCTAGATGGACTGCTGGTAGCACTTTGAAACTCACGAATCATTTCTTCCACTGATTTCATGCGATTTTTTACAACCAGCCTCAGAAATTCTCGACGGACACTGTCCGTAAGTACATGAAATCTGTCTGGTCTATGTATAACCGTGGTTCTTTCTTCGCGTTCCCACTTCACAATCTCAACAACTGACCTGAGGAGTTTCAGAAGGGTTGAAATGTCCCTGATGGATCTGTTACTCGTATGACATACAATGATTAGTCCACGTTCGAATTCTGAGCTTTCCTGAGCGACCCATTCTCCTGTTTTTGCTTCTCTGTTGACGACACGATACTCCCCATCTTCATTTCTACCGCTCCAATAGAAGAAATTCCTCTTTCGTTGCAAAATGATTTAGATAAAATATCTGCATGGTGCGAAAAGTGGAAATTGACCCTGAATAAAGAAAAGTGTGAAGTTATTCACATGAGTACTAAAAGAAATCCGCTAAATTTCGATTACGCGATAAGTCACACAAATCTTAAGGCTGTAAATTCAACTAAATACTTAGGAGTTACAATTACAAATAACCGAAGTTGGAACGATCACATAGATAACGTTGTGGGTAGAGCAAACCAAAGACTACGATTCATTGGCAGAACACTTAGAAAGCGCAACAGGTCTACTAAAGAGACTGCTTACACCACGCTTGTCCGCCCTATTTCGGAGTATTACTGTGCTGTGTGGGATCCGCATCAGGTGGGAGCAAACTATTTGTAGTATCGTTCCCAGAGCCGATCGCGGTCCTCTGGTTTGGAGCCGAGTGGAAGGCTTAAACCAGAGGCTCAGACGATTCTGCGGAGATCTGGGGTGCAAATTTCTCGACCTCCGCTATCGGGTGGAGAAATGTAGGGTCCTCCTGAATAGGTCAGGCGTGCACTACACGCCGGAAGCGGCTACAAGGGTAGCGGAGTACGTGTGGAGTGGACATGTTGGTATTTTAGGTTAGAGAATTCCCTCCCTAGGCAGAACAGGGAATCAGCTATCATAAAGCGGTTACGGCATCGATGATTTCAGCCGTAAATAGAAATATTAAAAAAGGTAGGAAGATTTTTCTGTTTAGCAAAAGTGACAAAAAGCAGATTACAGAGTGCCTGACGGCTCAACACAAAAGTTTTGTCTCAAGTACAGATAGTGTTGAGGATCAGTGGACAAAGTTCAAAACCATCGTACAATACACGTTAGATGAGTATGTGCCAAGCAAGATCGTAAGGGATGGAAAAGAGCCACCGTGATACAACAACCGAGTTAGAAAACTGCTGCGGAAGCAAAGGGAACTTCACAGCAAACGTAAACATAGCCAAAGCCTTGCAGACAAATAAAAATTACGCGAAGCGAAATGTAGTGTGAGGAGGGCTATGCGAGAGGCGTTCAATGAATTCGAAAGTAAAGTTCTATGTACTGACTTGGCAGAAAATCCTAAGAAATTTTGGTCTTATGTCAAAGCGGTAGGTGGATCAAAACAAAATGTCCAGACACTCTGTGACCAAAATGGTACTGAAACAGAGGATAACAGACTAAAGGCCGAAATACTAAATGTCTTTTTCCAAAGCTGTTTCACAGAGGAAGACTGCACTGTAGTTCCTTCTCTAGATTGTCGTACAGATGACAAAATGGTAGATATCGAAATAGACGACAGAGGGATAGAGAAACAATTAAAATCGCTCAAAAGAGGAAAGGCCGCTGGACCTGATGGGATACCAGTTCGATTTTACACAGAGTACGCGAAGGAACTTGCCCCCTTTCTTGCAGCGGTGTACCGTAGGTCTCTAGAAGAGCGTAGCGTTCCAAAGGATTGGAAAAGGGCACAGGTCATCCCAGTTTTCAAGAAGGGACGTCGAACAGATGTGCAGAACTGTAGACCTATATCTCTAACGTCGATCAGCTGCAGAATTTTGGAACATGTATTATGTTCGAGTATAATGACTTTTCCGGAGACTATAAATCTACTCTGTAGGAATCAGTATGGGTTTCGAAACAGACGGTCGTGTGAAACCCAGCTCGCACAATTCGTCCACGAGACTCAGATGGCTATAGACACGGGTTCACAGGTAGATGCCGTGTTTCTTGATTTCCGCAAGGCGTTCGATACAGTTCCCCACAGTCGTTTAATGAACAAAGTAAGAGCATATGGACTATCAGACCAATTGTGTGATTCGATTGAAGAGTTCCTAGATAACAGAACGCATCATGTTATTCTCAATGGAGAGAAGTCTTCCGAAGTAAGAGTGATTTCAGGTGTGCCGCAGGGGAGTGTCGTAGGACCGTTGCTATTCACAATACACATAAATGACCTTGTGGATGACATCGGAAGTTCACTGAGACTTTTTGCAGATGATGCTGTGGTGTATCGAGAGGTTGTAACAATGGAAAATTGTACTGAAATGCAGGAGGATCTGCAGCGAATTGACGCATGGTGCAGGGAATGGCCATTGAATCTCAATGCAGACAAGTGTAACGTGCTGCGAATACATAGAAAGATAGATCCCTTATCATTTAGCTACAAAATAGCAGGTCAGCAACTGGAAGCAGTTAATTCCATAAATTATCTGGGAGTACGCATTAGGAGTGATTTAAAATGGAATGATCATATAAAGTTGATCGTCGGTAAAGCAGATGCCAGACTGAGATTCATTGGAAGAATCCTAAGGAAATGCAGTCCGAAAACAAAGGAAGTAGGTTACAGTACGCTTGTTCGCCCACTGCTTGAATACTGCTCAGCAGTGTGGGATCCGTACCAGATAGGGTTGATAGAAGAGATAGAGAAGATCCAACGGAGAGCAGCGCGCTTCGTCACAGGATCATTTAGTAATCGCGAAAGCGTTACGGAAATGATAGATAAACTCCAGTGGAAGACTCTGCAGGAGAGACGCTCAGTAGCTCGGTACGGGCTTTTGTTAAAGTTTCGAGAACATACCTTCACCGAAGAGTCAAGCAGTATATTGCTCCCTCCTACGTATATCTCGCGAAGAGCCCATGAGGATAAAATCAGAGAGATTAGGGCCCACACAGAAGCATACCGACAATCCTTCTTTCCACGAACAATACGAGACTGGAATAGAAGCGAGATCCGATAGAGGTACTCAGGGTACCCTCCGCCACACACTGTCAGGTGGCTTGCGGAGTATGGATGTAGATGTAGACTGACGGATGACATCGAAAAAATTCAAAGAACGGCGGCTCGTTTTGTACTATCGCGAAATAGAAGAGATAGTGTCACAGACATGATAGGTAAATGGGAGTGGGAACCATTAAAGCAAAGGCGTTTTTCGTTGCGACGGGATCTCCTCGTGAAATTTCAATCACTAGTTTTCTCCTCCGATTGCGAAAACATTCTATTGGCACCCATCTACATAGGGAGAAATGATCGTCACGATAAAATAAGAGAATTCAGGACTCGCACAGAAAAATTTAAGTGCTCGTTTCTCCCGCGCGCCGTTCGAAAGTGGAACGGTAGAGAGACAGCTTGAAGGTAGTTCACTGAACCCTCTGCCGGGCACTTAATTGTGAATAGCAGAGTAATCACGTAGATGTAGATGTAGAGTGAATAAATGGGGGATGGGTTATAACCCTGTCTCCCTTTCTTCTCAACCACAGCTTCCCTTTCATGCTCTTCGACTCTTGTAACTGCCGTCTGGCTTCTGTAAAAGTTGTAAATAGCCTTTCGCTCCCTGCTACTTACAGAATTACAAAGAGAATACGATACACTTAATTACATATGCAGGTTACAATTTCGTAAAAACTGCATGATGATTTCGTTTTTTTTTTTTTTTTTTTTTTTTTTTTTTTTTTTTTTCTGATGCGTGGATAATGTTGACAATAGTGGAGATTGTGTTTCAGTTTGTGTAGGTCGTGATACCGCACACACGGAGAGAATAGGTGATTTGCTTTTCTAATTAAGTTGTGCTGTATGAGCGAACTATGAGAGATTTGGATGCCACGCCCGTGGAAGTGACGAAAGAAGTTACCATTATGGAAATGCATCCTTATGATGGACACTATTTTCCTTGTTCCTTATTCAGTTATCACGGTCTGTAAAAGTAATGTGTTTTTATTGTTTGATCAGTACAAAAATAAAATTATAGTACATTTATTTATCTGATGCATGGTACCAATCAGAGAACTTATACTGGTTTTAAAAAGTCTTTCTAAATTCCTGTGGACATATATTCAAATACACATCATGCTAATTTTCTCTAGAATACTTCGCAGAGGATGAAATGAGTTTGCTTTTTGCCTCATTTCAGTTATATGCAAGGGGCGGTAAAATGAAAACAAGACAGTTGGAATTTTGTTTCAATTAATCGCTATAACTGTTAATATGTTTGTCCCACTGTGAAACAAGACGGTCAATGTCTACATGGAGAAGTGGTTGTACCCAGGCAAGCATCCCTTCGTCCGAAGCAATTCAACGAATGTCTTCCTTCAAGGCCTGAAAAAATGGAAATCGCTTGGGAAGATACCGGGATTGAACAGAGGATGTGTAAGAGCTTCACAGCGAAACTTCTGCAGCGTAGTCGACACGTCATCATGGTGCCGGAGGATAAGGTCCAACCCCACGTTTCCAAGACAGTTTCGACCACACTGCAGAATTATTTTGGGGAGCCCGTACACGTCTTCCAAAAAGTCCCTATCTTCAACAAGCGATTTCCGTATGTTTAGAACCCCTAAGAGTGACATCCGTGGCTGTCGATTTGCTTCGGACGAAGAGGTGCACGCTGGGGTAATATCGTATTTCCTCAGGCAACCGCAAATACTTTTCCATGAAGGCCCTGACCGTCTTGTCTCACAGTAGGATAATCGTATTAGCAGTTATGGCCATTAGTTTTGAAATAATTAACAGGTTACTCACTTTTTCCCAATCTTTATCGTTTCCATTCGACTGCCCCTTGTATGTTATTAAGACGACGCTGTCAATCCTACTAAGGGATTCTGCATCCCGTAACTAGCATCCCTGTATGTACACGAGCTGAGTTGGCAGGAATATGTTGCATAGATCTTTGGACTAACAGGGAGCTGGATGAGTGACATGTATTACTTGAGGCTCTTTGGATACACCCACCCATATTTTACCACAGGCATTCGATTCACGGCGGTTAAACTTCGGCATTTTAAATTTATTTCTGGCTTTCTTCTTATCGGTCGAACTGTTGTCGTCTGCCGAATGGTGAGCTGTCTAAATTTATGTTGCTGCTATTGTAATTCATGCTTAAGTGCATGGCAGAGGGTACGGTAAATAACTTCATTTTTCATTTGCATTCTGAATGAAACTGGTACGTAAGCTTTGTGAACGGGTTTGCCTCCTGTGCCTGTGTGAAATACGATAGCTACACATTGCATCGGCATCCTTGTCCATTCCATAGACAACTGCCTCCTCTCAATCGTTAGAAAGGCAGTTCGATTCTTGGAAGGTATTACTTTGAGTCATTTCTCATAGTGACTATTTTCTGTACTTGATTGAATTTCGGTGTTGATTAACAACCCTCATTGTAGACTTGCTTGTTCTGTAAAATGTACTTTTTCCAATAGAGCGAATTTATAACAATCATCACTCTCACCAAATCGACTGTTAACATGCGCTCAATTAAAACTTCTCTGTTTGTATTAAGGGAGACTTAATTGTTTATGGCTTATAATAGACGTTACTACTCGTATAATCACAAGTGCATGGCATCAACGCTTTCTGTATGGAAAACCCCATTTATGCTCAGAGTTCCCAACCGCACATTCTATAAATCATTGTCTGGGCTAAATAATCATTCTTGCAAGTATCACTTTTACTGACGATTGATAAACTGTATTGCGTTGCATCCGAAATGTGAAGGTTACATGTTGTCGCTACACAGTATAAGCAAATGCTAATTTGAATGGGCCTGCCTGTAAACCGGCTTCAAGCAAATTGCAAATATTACTGCATTACGCTGAATTTACAGGCGGCGGCTGGCCTTCAAGTGCCCAGCGAGAGAGGTGCCTCAGTGATGAGACTGGACTTGTGTTCGTCAGGACGACGGTTCAAAAGGACGTCCCGCCACACGGATTTAGGTTCTCTTCATTTCCCTAAATTGTTGCAGGGAAATTCCGGGATATTTTGTGTATTTACATTAATTAATATGCATTATCTACACTACTGGCCATTAAAATTGCTACACCAAGAAGAAATGCACATGATAAACGGGTATTCATTGGACAAATATATTATACTAGAACTGACATGTGATTACATTTTCACGCAATTTGGGTGCTGCGAAATCAGTACCCAGAACAACCACCTGTGGCCGTAATAACGGCCTTGATACGCCTGGGCATTGAGTCAAACAGAGCTTGGATAGCGTGTACAGGTACAGCTGCCCATGCAGCTTCAACACGATATCACAGGTCATCAAGTGTAGTGACTGGCGTATTGTGACGAGCCAGTTGCTCGTCCACCATTGACCAGACGTTTTCAATTGCTGAGAGCTCTGGAGAATGTGTTGGCCAGGGCAGCAGTCGAACATTTTCTGTATCCTGAAAGGCCCGTACAGGACCTGCAACATGCGGTCGTGCATTATCCCGCTGAAACGTAGGGTTTCGCAGGGATCGAATGAAGGGTAGAGCCACGGGTCGTAACACATCTGAAATGTAACGACCACTGTTCAAAGTGCCGCCATTGCGAACAAGAGCTGACCAAGACGTGTAACCAATGGCACCCCATACCATCACGCCGGGTGATAAGCCAGTATGGCGATGACGAATACACGCTTCCAATGTGCGTTCACCACGATGTAGTCAAACACGGATGCGACCATCATGATGCTGTAAACAGAACCTGAACTCATCCGAAAACTGATGTTATGCCATTCGTGCTCCTAGGTTCGTCGTTGAGTACACCATCGCAGGTGCTCCTGGCTGTGATGCAGCGTCAAGGGTAACCACAGCCATGGTCTCCGAGCTGATAGTCCATGCTGCTGCAAACGTCATCGAACTGTTCGTGCAGATGGTTGTTGTCTTGCAAACTTCCTCATCTGTTGACTCAGGGATCTAAACGTGGCTGCATGATCCGTTACAGCCATGTGGATAAGGTGCCTGTCATCTCGACTGCTAGTTATACGAGGCCGTTGGGATCCAGCACGGCGTTCCGTATTACTCTCCTGAACCCACCGATTCCATATTCTGCTAATAGTCATTGGATATCGACCAACGCGAGCAGCAATGTCGCGATACGATAAACCGCAATCGCGATAGGCTACAATTCGACCATTATCAAAGTCGGATACGTGGTGGTACGCATTTCTCCTCCTTACACGAGGCATCACAACAACGTTTCACCAGGCGACGCCGGTCAACTGCTGTTTGTGTATGAGAAATCGGTTGGAAACTTTTCTCATGTCAGCACGTTGTAGGTGTCGCCACCGGCGCCAACCTTGTGTGAATGCTCTGAAAAGCTAATCGTATGAATATCACAGCATCTTCTTCCTGTCGGTTAAATTTCACGTCTGTAGCACGTCATCTTCGTGGTGTAGCAATTTTAAAGGCCAGTAGTGTATATAATACACGTATATTTTTATAGCAACCATTGTCCATTGCATACCGTTGTGGCTGTTGACGCAGAGATTTTGTTCTGTTTTCACTAAACCACAATAGATTCCCTTCATGAGACTTACGGTGGTTAACAGTTCCAACAGTCTTGCTTAGAATTCATTGTATGTTTGTACGAAGTAACTCAGGTGAATCCCCCGTGTCTACAATAATGATTTTATTTGCGAAATACACATATACACTAAAAGATTCACTCTCGCAGTGAAACAATCGAAAGCCGCCGTTGCTGTTCGTCGCTGGCGTTAGTATTCAAATGGGTGGCACCCGTGATGGAATAGGTGTTGTGTCGAAGAATACGCAAAAATACCATCAATAATCGTTGTTCAAAAACATTTTCGGTCCCAGTTTGGTAAAGGGCCCCCTGTTTGATGATGTGGCCGCCAGATCACGACGAGAATTACCTAATCATGACACGTACCATCCGATTAGAGATCAGGATACTTTCAGAATTATTGATAATCTCGCCAGCGAGGTATCATCGAATGTCTTGCGAGATTGTCGAAGGGAAAAACAGTGATTAACAGCAGATAGCGAAAGACTTCACGCACCTATCCCACTCCGCCGGGGCGCGGAGTGGACTATCGCCGTGACGGTCGGGATCGGCCGCGTCTTGGAATAGGAGAAAGGTGCGTCACCAAGCCGGATACGACATCGCACACCGATTATGACTTGTGTAGTTAGGTTAGTATTTAAGTAGGAAGTAGCTTTCTGTAACAGTATTAAGTAGTGAACTGAAGCGAATCAAGTTCAGGACCAGCCCGGTCCCAGAGGCATGCCCACTGGAGTTACCTCGGTGGGCACACCCAGACAAAAGTAGGTTTGTATTCTCTGGCATACCTCTAACGCTGCAAGTAGTGTGGTTTGGTGGAGTAGCTAGTTACGGCAGACTTAGCGATTAAGAGTAGTTGTTGGCCTAATAAAATGGTTCAAATGGCTCTGAGCACTATGGGACATAACATCTGAGGTCATCAGTCCCCCAGATCTTAGAACAACTTAAACCTAACTAACCTAAGGACAGCACACACATCCATGCCAGAGGCAGGATTCGAACCTGTGACCGTAGTGGTCGCGCGGTTCCAGACTGAAGCACCTAGAACCGCTCGGCCACTTCGGCCGGCTGAGTTGTTGGCCATAGTGTCTGCTAACACTTCGTGTAGTAGTAGATATGCTGCAAACTATTGTATTGTATAAAAATATAACTCACTAATGTATTAGGCGGTGGATTAATGTAGTGCTAATATTGTTGTTGAAATAAAAATTTAAATAAAAAAAATTGGCGCCACACCGTCACAGCACTGACAGATGGGCAAAGCAATTCGAGGAGGCAATATGCATCTGCAAGAAGAAAGCCATAGAATGGCTACCCACCGAAAATCGAGGGTGAAAAATATTCTTACAATATGCGAAAGAAGCCCCAGGAAATCCAGAAAAATGAATGTGTAGCGTATATTGCACAAGATTTTGCAGTCAGTGGCTTACGGAAATCAAATGTTGCAGGCGCCGAAACCTGCCGATAAACAAAAACAGATAATTATCCATTGGTTTTCAAGAATGGAAGGTAGTGGATGGTGTCACAGGCAGACTTGTATTATAGGGCGATGCCACATTTCACTTAAGTGGCAAAGCGAAGAAGCGTAATCTGAGAATATTGGGTACAAAAAACCTGCATGCCTCTCCAAGACATGAACCAGATTTTCCGAAACCTAATATCTGTGCCACAACCATCGGCAGAGGCTTTGGTCGTTTCTTCTTCGCAGAATCTAACCGTAACAGGCATCCTCCACAGCGATGGGTTGGTCGCGTAGGGTCAAAAGATGTACCATTAATTTTGGTCCGCCGCGTCTCCTGACCTTACACCAATGGATTTTTTTTTTTGTAGAAATATATAAACGGTATGGTTTACACACCCATATTTCCACAGGTCTTACAGCAGCTAAGGCATTAGCTAGTATGCACGATTAGCTCCCTTTGTTGGACTACGTTGGACCGTTTCTGGAAGGAAATGCAGTAGCGGATAGGTATCTACCGTGTCACATATCATACCGAAGATCTGTCCATACGACCTATCAAAGTTACCCTTCTAGTCTATAGATGTATTTCTGAGATAAAATCATTACTGCGGTCATAGGAATATTTTATACCATTCATTTTGAATCATCCTATACTACTAACACAATTGTTCTGGAGATATCAAGTGCAGATGGATATTATCTGAAAAATTCAAAGGTTAAGGGAAAAGCAGTCATTCCAAGTGACTCGCAGGTAGCAAGGCTGTAGCAGGATTGGTACGAAACCTGACGCAAGTGAAACAACCACATGTGTTCCATACTCTCATTCATACGCTTTGTATTTGTGCAGTGACATGAAAACTGCCTGACCGAAGATTAAACAACAAAATAAAGTGTTCTAGGTTACGGCAGGCTGTCGGCCTTGCTGACACTCCGCAGTTGTTTTCACCTTTCCAACCTCCCGAAACAGGTTACACGGATTTCCAGTTCCAGACAACGTACTGTACACAGCAGCTACCCAATGGTGCCTCTAAACGATTTCCACAGTTGACTTCAGGCTTGTGTCTGTAACTATTTCTGTAAGTTTTATCATGGTTTACCATCTCTACAGAACCTGTGTGCACCGAAGGCAGAAATATATTCTGATAGCCACTGTACATAGTTTTCGAGGGGAAGCCGATATAGACCACATAAGGTATCATATGCCCGCCTATTAGCTGAAAAGATGTCACATAGAGAAAAAAACGAACAAGTAGGAGTAGACGCCGCTCTGAGGCTTCCGTACAAACGGATAATGCATCTACGGGTTTTGATGACTGAGTTTGCGAGTGTCAAAATATGAGACAAATCGCTGTATCTTTTGATTCAATTTTTTGATTCAATTTTTTATACTGTCAAGGAACCGTAGATCTTAGTGTTTGATATAAATTGCAACTTGATACCTCCACCCGTTCCTGAGAAAAAGGGGTCTTAACAGACGGACAGACAGACGAACCACAAAGTGATCTTGTAAGTGTTTCGTTTTTTACCGCTTGAGGTACAGCATCGTAAAATCGTGGAATGTAACTGGATCGGAAACGCTTAACAAACTGCAACTCAAATGTAAGCGAGTGGGTACCTGGAGGAGCCAATGGGATGACTCAGACATGCGCCAAGAAGTTTGCTCCTTCTTCCATAACATTCAAGAATATTATAAAATGCGCCGTGTCAAATGCAGAAGGGTCATTGTGAATTTCGCGACGGCAGATAATCCTTACTACTTGTGTTTGGAAAGGAAGAACATTAATCACTGGTCGGGAGGGAACTCCGTACCACATCCCGAATACAGCCTCTTCAGTTCTTACACTTACGCTCTCACACGCGTATAAGTAGTTTCAAAGCTACACAACGCGCCTGTATATAGGACAGTATTGGTGACATAACTGACAATTCTTCCACCGACATGTTGACAGAACACATGGCGGTCAGAAACAGTCTGAAAAGTTTGTAAAGGTGATGGAGGGGTGGTTTTGTTGAGCAATAACTTTTGAGATGTAATTGTTCAGATGACAATTGATACATTGCCCTGTTACCGAGCTTTTTAGCACTGAAAATAGGCAATCAAGTCGTCGCGCTCGCTCATTCGAGCAGCCTGCCAGATAGACAGGGACGACAAATTTGTTCTTCGTTTGCTTAGCTGAAACTTGAATTTGCTCGAAAGGCGACCTGATTGGCTAAATTTATGGTAAGTAAATCGGAAACGGCGAACGTCACGTATTTTTTCTCTTAACAGTTATTTCTTAGCACAGCTTACTCTACAGCACCGTTTCAAGTTTTTCAGATTGTTCCTAACCACCCTCTATAATACATATATCGGCTTAAAATTGGGACACCAAGAAGGATATCAAATAAGAAAATTTTGTTTATCATGCGTATGCAATATAGTACGTCGAAAACATGAACCGATTTGTAAATGAATGCAGGGCGCGAAATTTAGTACACAGAATTGCCTCCTCTGGGTGCAGCAAGAGCCCTAACCCGGCTGTGTTCCGGGTACCGAGTTCACCTGGACTTCTATGACAAATACGGCTCTACGTCTACGTGATTACTCTGCTATTCACAATGAAGTGCCTGGCATAGGGTTCAATGAACCACCTTCAAGCTGTCCCTCTTCCGTTCCCCTCTCGAACGGCACGCAGGAAAAACGAACACTTAAATTTTTCTGTGCGAGCCATGATTTCTCTTATTTGATCGTGATGATCATTCCTCCCTATGTAGGTGAGTGCCAACAGAATGTTTTAGCAATCGGAGGAGAAAACTGGTGATTGAAATTTCATGAGAAGATCCCGTCGCAACGAAAAACGCCTTTGTTTTAATTATTACCACTCCAGTTCACGAATCATACGGATACGTAACTCCGTGCTGCTTCACCTCTACACCTCTACGCCAGACTTCATCGGCTGTGCTGCCTGGTAAATGGAGGCATGCCAGTCTCTCGACAACCAATAACCAGACGTTTTGTTTCGACAGGAGATATGGAGAATGTGCTGACCAGGTCAACGGTCTCCAGCTAGATCACGACAGCAAGGACAACACGCGATCTTGCATTATCTTGTTGAAAGAAGAGACAGGTAGAGAGTAGCGAACGGATATCTCAGAAATGCAACGGCTGCTGTCCAAAGTACCGGCTGTACGCACCAGTGGTGATCGTGTAGTGTTCCCAGCAGCATACCACACCATCACACCAGATGATGACGAGTGCAACATGTCAACGATCGTTGTCTTCTGAGCTTCCACACACGGATACGCTCATCAATGTGCTATACACAATAGAAACGGAATGCCACTGCTGCGTCCAGCGTGTCTCTACTGGGGACTCCAGACATTGTCGCACTGACCGTGTGCTGCAAACAAGTCCATTTCCAGACTCAAGGTACATTACATGGCTTTGCTACCCTACACAGAACAGCAACCAATATTTCTGTCCTCTCTGACTCTAGTCACGTGGGTCACTGCTACTCTACAATGTGCTGAGAACGGCCCTCCTGATCCCATCTTTCCCATATTTGCATGACAGTCGTTATATCGCGAAGAACGCTGGCAGCAGTATCGTGAAGAAATAAACCACACCCTCAGTAGGCCACGATCCTGGCGTGTCGTTCGCCGACAGGTGGTGACGGGCGTTCCTTTTTAGTCGCAGAATAACACGGTCTTGTCACAAACGATAAACAATCAAACGTATTCGTTGAATGAGAATCCCACCGTGTAATATATCATTGTTAAGAGAATGTACGGAGGTATGCTGAAAAGTAATGCCTCCGAATATTTCATGTGAAAACTCTTAAAGATTTTTAACTAAAACTAACTTTATTAACATTCTATATCTTCACTCTTCGTGTGTACATATTTATTTCTCGACGTAGTCACCGTGGGAACGAATACCTTTCTCCCAACGAGAGACTAGTTTGCCAACACCATCAGTGTAGAATATTTGACTTTCTTGACGGTGCCACTGTCACTCTGCTTGCACTGTTCCATTATTATGGAAGTGAATCCTCGAGGGTGTTCTTCAGGTTTTGGAGACAGATGAAAATGGGACTGGGTCAAGTGGCGACTGTATAGAGAATGATCGATGACAGTGAAACCAAGTCGCCAGATTGTTGCAGATGTAGCAGCAGTCGTATCTGGTTTTGCACTGTCGTACTGAAGAAGCGGATGCTCGGTGTGTGGACGAATTCTTTTGCAATTAGAAACTCGATTACGTCATGCTGTTCCTCGCGTGTCCACATGGTTAAATTACACACCGTCACGTTACACATTATAATCCGGAGTCCTCTAGCGGCAGATGGTTGCAATCTGTGTCAGCTAAGCGCTAAAGTCTACCGAATAACATGCATTACATCTAGTATCCTAACCGATATTGAGAGCAGAATAAAAAATTCGGAGACAGTATCTTCCAAACGCCCTCGTAGACTGCGTTACTCTTGCATAATTCTTGCAGTTGCGTTGAAAGGCTAAGTATTTGTGCATTAACACATATTGGAGAACCGAGCGAGGTGGCGCAGTGCTTAGCACGCTCGACTCATGTTCGGGAGGACGACGGTTCAAAACCGTGTCTAGCCTTCTTAATTTAAGTCTTCCGTGATTTCCTTAAATCGCTTGAAAGGGCACGGCCGACTTCCTACCCCATTCTTCCCTTATCCAATGGTCCCATCAGCCCATATCATTCAATAAACCATGTAGGACATTTGATGCCAATATGGCGCTCTTTGCATTTCGACATCATGATATTTCAACACCTAGCGTAATAACAGAAACTGATACAAGCCACCTGGCGTGACACGAGATGACGATGTAAGAGGTGCAAGTAGTGAGCACTGCCTTGTGGAACTGTCGTGTGTTAATAGTGAGGGAGGTTGTGTGATCAGTTGTGAGCTTGCAGGATCCCTCAAACAACACCTCCAGCGAAAGATAGAACCCAATACATTGCGGCATTTCAACACTGGTGAACATTGCGAGCTTGGTTAGCAATAACAACAAAAAAGGGAGTTATACATAACACCGATAATGAGTTACTGATCTGCTTTTTTTAATTTATTTATTTGCAACATGATCCATTACAATTTTTGTAATACTACATGTATGTATTTTGTGTGTGTGTGGAGTGTAGTGCAATGTTTGTCTTGTATGATGATAAGGTTGGTGACGCCGAGATCAGGGAGCAGATGAAACCTGGTGCAGACTCATAGCCTAGACCCCACGAATAGAACCAAGGGGCCTCTACTTTAACGTCCCTATCCGACGGACGTCACCGTCAACAGTATCGCATGCCCTCACTTCATGAGACACTGCGGGGAGGTTTGGTATTTACAGAAGGGCATTGGCGCAACGACTGGCGATCAGGAACTTAATGCCACCACGTCTCCTCTCCTTGCCGGCCTAATACTGGCAGGGGAAATTTCTTCTATCACCAGGATTCGAGACCGCATACCCCCGGGTCGAGCGCCACCACACAAGGGTGCGTCAGCGACATCGGCCACGGAAGTGAGTCGATATACTGGGTGTTTATTAATTAGTTATACAAAAGTAACCTTTAATTGCAAAAAGGGTAAATTACTTACAGAAATGTTTTATACCGCACTGAATGCAGTACATCTTCAATTTTTATTACCTCATAACATCAAAAGTTTCCAACGTTCCCGCTAGGTGACATGCGCGAATGAGTTAATTCAGCAGACATCATAGAACCATCACGGAGTCATGAACTCATCATGGGGCCGCATGACGGGTGTAATGGTTTACGGTTCCTTGAATACAAATCCGCAACTACAGTTGAGAGACAATTTGGTACTAAATATATTAAGCCACCAACTCAAAGACAAACTGTTATTAATTGGTCCAATCGTTTCACATAAGACGCCAGGTCATGGCAGTTTCTAGAACAATAATTCAACAACCTTATATTCGTAGTCCGAGTAAATCAATGAGACGTGCCAGCTTAGGTTTGAATATGCCTAGTGTTACAGTGAGGAAGGTATTACAGAAACGCCTGTCAATCAAATCCTACAAACTGGGGCTCTTGTAGGCTTCAAGAGAAAGTGACAAAGAAAAAACGAAATGGACTTTGTGTACACGTGTTTAACAATGCCGCTTGAACTAGATTTTCTTACTAAAATTGTATTCAGTAATGAAGCCACCTTCCATGTCTGCGGTAAAGTGAACCAGCACAGTGTTCGGACACGGGGTGAGCAGAAACAACGTCACATAATCGAACATCTACGGGACTCGCCTAAGATTCACGTTTTTTGTGCTGTAAGTTGTAACAAGGCATTAGGTCCCTTCTTTTTTGCCGAGCCAACAGTAACGTTTGTAAAGAAAACTTGAAGATAGCCGGCCGGGGTGGCCGAGCGGTTCTAGACACTTCAGTCTGGAACCGCGCTGCTGCTACGGTCTCAGGTTCGGATCCTGCCTCGGGCATGGATGTGTGTGATGTCCTTAGGTTAGTTAGATTTCAGTAGTTCTACGTTCTAGGGGACTGATGACCTCAGATGTTAAGTCCCATAGTGCTCAGAGCCATTTGAAACATTTTGAAGCCTTTTCTGCAGGTTTCTGGAGTGTAGCCTTGTATGGAAGTGAAATTTAATCGATACTGAGGATGTACTGAAACCAACTGGGGAAAAGAGAAATTTATGGCACTACTTGGTTAAGAGAAGAGATCAGTTGGTAGGACATATCTTGAAGTATCAAGGAATTGTCGATTCGGTATTTGAGTAAAGTTGAGCGGGCAAGGGGGAGAAGGGTGAAACTGTTGTTGTTGTTGTTGTGGTCTTCAGTCCTGAGACTGGTTTGATGCAGCTCTCCATGCTACTCTATTCCGTGCAAGCTTCTTCATCTCCCAGTACATACTGCAACCTACATCCTTCTGAATCTGCTTAGTGTATTCATCTCTTGATCTCCCTCTACGATTTTTACCCTCTACGCTGCCCTCTAATGCTAAATTTGTGATCCTTTGATGCCTCAGTACTTGTTCTACCAACCGGTACCTTCTTCTTGTCAAGTTGTACCACAAATTTCTCTTCTCCCCAATTCTGTTCAATACCTCCTCATTAGTTATGTGATCTACCCATCTAATCTTCAGCATTCTTCTGTAGCACCACATTTCGAAAGCTTCTATTCTCTTCTTGTCCAAACTATTTATCGTCCAAACTGTTGAAACTGTAGAGAAGGCAAACCAAGGGATGGGATGAAAACTGTAAGCACATTCAAGTGGGTTTAGATTGCAGTAGTTACTCGGAGATGAAGTGGCTGGCACAAAACAGACTATCGTGGAGAGCTGATCCAGACTGAAGAACACAACAAAACAACTGTGCTATCGCTAAATTACGAGCAAACAAAGGCGCCGCGTACGACCGTCCATTCTATTAGTATTTGAGATCTGGCGGTGACCGGCGCAGCGCAGATTTGGGAGCTGCGAAAGTGCCCGTCCGGAAGCTCGGCGGCTTTCTTCCCGTGCAAGCTCGGCTCGCCCACGGTAGCGCCCGGCGACGACTTTCACCTGCCCGGCGCTGCCACCGTGGCCGAGCTGTGGCGCAAGAACGATGCGCAACGCTCCAAAGTCGAGGACAGTCGTCCGTGCGCGGCGCGACTACTAACAAGCTACTGCGTCACAGGATACAGAGGGACCGGGTACCTATTTCATAAAAGAAAATAATTATTTCAGCAGATTTGTTCCGAGAAATTACGTACATGGTGTCCGAAAAAGAAAGACCATTTTTTAAATACACTGCTGGCCATTAAAATTGCTACACCAAGAAGAAATACAGACGATAAATGGGTATTCATTGGACAAATATATTATACTATACATTTTCACGCAATTTCGGTGCATAGACCGTGAGAAATCAGTACCCAGAACAACCACCTCTGGCTGCAATAACGGTCTTGATACGCCTGGGCATTGAGTCAAACAGAGCTTGGATGGCGTGTACAGGTACAGCTGCCCGTGCAGCTTCAACACGATACCACACAGTTCATCCAGAGTAGTGATGGCGTATTGTGACGAGCCAGTTGCTCGGCCACCATTGACCAGAAGTTTTCAGTTGGTGAGAGGTCTGGAGAATGTGCTGGCCAGGGCAGCAGTCGGGCGTTTTCTATATCCAGAAAGGCCCGTACAAGACCTGCAACATGCGGTCGTGTACCGTCCTGCTGAAATGTAGGGTTTCGCAGGGATCGAATGAAGGGTAGAGCCACGGGTCGTAACACATCTGAAATGTAACGTCCACTGTTCAAACTGCCGTCAATGCGAACAAGAGGTGACCGAGACGTGTAACCAATGGCACCCCATACCATCACGCCGTGTGATACGCCAGTATGGAGATGACGAATACACGCTTCCAATGTGCGTTCACCGCCATGCCGCCAAACACGGATGCGACCATCACGATGCTGAACACAGAACCTGGATTCATACGAAAAAATGACGTTTTGCCATTCGTGCACCCAGGTTCGTCGTTGACTACACCATCGCAGGCGCTCCTGTCTGTGATGCAGCGTCAATGGTAACCGCAGCCATGGTCTCCGAGCTGATAGTCCATGCTGCTGCAAACGTCGTCGAACTGTTCGTGCAGATTTTTGTTGTCTTCCAAATGTCGCCATCTGTTGACTCAGGGATCGAGACGTGGCTGCACGATCCGTTGAAGCCACGCGGATAAGATGCCTGTCATCTCGATTGCTAGTGATACGAGGCCGTTGGGATCCAGCACGGCGTTCCGTATTACCTTCCTGAACCCAACGACTCCATATTCTGCTAACAGTCACTGGATCTCGATCAACGCGAGCAGCAATGTTGCGATACGACAAACTGCAATCGCGATAGGCTACAATCCGACCTTTATCAAAGTCGGAAACATGATGGTACGCATTTCTCCTCCTTACACGAGGCATCACAACAACGTTTCACCAGGCAACGCCGGTCAACTGCTGTTTGTGTATGAGAAATCGGTTGGAAACTTTCCTCATGTCAGCACGTTGTAGGTGTCGCCACTGGCGCCAACCTTGTGTGAATGCTCTGAAAAGCTAATCAAATGCATATCACAGCATCTTTTTCCTGTCGGTTAAATTTCGCGTCTGTAACACGTCATTTTCGTGGTGTAGCAATTTTAATGGCCATGTATTATTGCACACACACGGTCCAATCACGTTAACGCGATCACCTCATATGTTCGACGTCAACGTGAAAAAAGCAATCACAGAATGAAGGAGGCAGCACTAGTAGTGGAGGAGTGACAATTATTTAACTACATAAAAAAACGTAAATTAGTTGAAAATTACGGCGCGCAAATACTATATTCAACGTGGAAACGTCACTACAGATATTCGGATTTAGGTTACGACATATTCGATATTCCTGCCATCATTGGCGACGATATGGCGTAGACGAATAGCGTAATTCTGCATGACCCGCTGATGTGTCGGAACATCGACACTGTCGATGACCTCCTGAATGGCTGGTTTTCAGCTCAGGAATGGTTTTGGGGCTATTGCTGTACACCTTGTCTTTAATATAGCCCTACAAAAAGGAGCCGCATGTGTTCAGAACCGGAGAATATGGTGGCCAATCGAGGCCCATGGCAGTGTCCTCTCTGTACCCCGGAGTCAAAATACGACCTCCAAACTGCTCCTCCAGGACATCAGACACTCTCCTGCTTCGATGAGGTCGAGCTGCGTCATGCATGAACCATATCTTGTCGAAATCAGGGTCACTTTGGATCAATCAATCATCCAAAACCTTCACGTACCGTTCAGTAGTCAACAAACCGTTGAGAAATATCGCACTGATTATTCCTTGACCTGGGCATTGCATACTACAGTCACACGATGTGTGTAGAGAGACTCCTCGATCGCGAAATGCGGATTCTCTGATGCCCAAATACGCCAATTTTGTTTATTGACGAACTCACCCAAATGAAAGTGAACTTCGTCGCTAAACCAAACCTACATGCTCATACCAATTCCCATAATGACCAGCGGCCAACCGTGGAGTTTGAACGTCCTAACGCAAACCGTTCAGAAGTTATGACGATTTTATTTCATATAGGTCAATAATTGTCTCACTGTATAAAGCGTGTCGGCGGGTAGGAAGGGGGAGGGGGTCGGAAAACTGTGCATTCGCTGTTGCTGTAATGTGCAAACGGAGCGACGACTTACCTGACGTCCAAAAGGGAGTGATCATTGGCTTTCGGGTCAAGAGTGGATGCGCTTCCAGAACTGTTCTCTTGTGGCCGTGGTTATAGTACACCGTCCACGGCAAAAAGGCACAATCCAAAACCAGTGCCGAGGCAACTGTGGTGCAGCACGAGCCATAGATGACAGGGGTCAACGACAGCTGCCGAGATTTGTACGGCCGAATAGATGTGCAGTTGTTGAGCAACAGACTATCCAAATGAACCAAGGGTACACCATGAGTGTCTCCTCAATGACCATTTAACGAACGGTGCTGTATATGCACCCCCACAGCAAGCGCCTAGTTTATCCAGCCACGCTGACTGCTGACGACCGTCGAGGAGGGCTGTAATTTGCGGGCCAGTACCGCAACCGAACGTCCACTGAGTGCCGACAGGTGACCTCTTCAGATGTGCTCCATTGGGCACATGGTGGCTAGCGTGTAAGGCGTGAAACGTCTGAAATCAAATACCCTGCAACAATCGTCGGAAGGATCCATACCGGAGGAGGGAGCGTTATGTTCTGGGAAATCTTGTCGTGGCACTCTCTGGGTGATCTTGCCATTCTGGAAGGCAGAGTGGTTCAACACAAGCAAGCTTCTACCCTTGGAGACTATGCCCATTCCTATCTGCAAGCCGGCCAGTGTGGCCGAGCGGTTCTAGGCGCTACAGTCTACAACCGCGCGACCGCTACGGTCGCAGGTTCGAATCTTGCCTCTGGCATGGACGTGTGTGATGTCCTTAGGTTAGTTAGGTTTAAATAGTTCTAAGTTCAAGGGACTGATGACCTCAGATGTTCAGTCCCACAGTGCTCAGAGCCATTTGGACCTATCTGCAATTTGTTTTTCTCAGCACGATGGCGTCTATCAGCACACCAATGCGTGACACACAGCACTCCGTGTACGGGCGTGGTTGGAGGAGCACCAGGATGCAAACAGACTGTACATATTTGTCTCTTCATTTCTAGAGAGCCTCCATCTACAGTGGAGGCCGCTACAAGAGCAGCGTTTTGCAACACGGTGTGGGTTACGGTTTATGTTTCGAGAGTCCACTCTGGTAAAAGAGTCTACAAATTATCTGATTACAAATTATATCTAAGGATGTAAGCACGTATATAGTAGACACAGCTATGCGGTTTGTTGGAAATGGTAGGTTGACTCATAAAGTTTCTGTGGCTACACTTACACATGTGCTCCGTTTGTTTCCCTTCAGAATGTCTAGGCGATACTCAACTGTTCTCCATGTCAATGGCAAGATATGCCTCTATAGCATCACGTATCTGTTTGTACATCAATATCTGGCGAACTGGACACTTAACGTAACGCCACAGAAAAGGTCAAGGGGTGGGTGGTGGTGGTGGGAGGGGGGGGGGGGGGGGGGGGGGAGGGAGGGGGCTTATGAGTGGTGGACGTCGTGGCCATTATGTTGGGTCGTCTTTATCAATCGATCTGTCCAGAAAGGTTTCATCCAAGAACCGGCGACCAAATAAGCCATAGTGTGGCAGTGGAACATCTTCTCGAAAGACAGCTCGCCACTGAAATTCCTATAAGTGTGGAGCACGTAAAGTCCCCTCATCTCCAGCTAAACTGTTGCCGTAACGGTAGGCTCAGGAGAAAGGAACTGTCACATACTTGTGCTGTGCATTAAGTCACTCCACGCATTCACTTTCAGGCTGTTCCTAATTTGCTGTACAACACAATATGGGTTCTCTGACCCCCAGACCCGGATATTATGCCTCTTTACTTTCCCAGAGATCTGAAAAATCACTTTATGGGTGAAATAAACAATATTTAGATAGTCAATGTCGGCATCAATTCTTCCAGCATGTTCCTAGAACAAAGCTTGCACGAGTTTCACTTTGAATGCATGGAGACGCAGCCGTTGGCGTAAATCTTCACCACAGTCCTCTGAGGTATGCCTGTTTCTCTGGAAACAAGTTGCGTCGATTTCGACGGACTGCTTCGACGTGCTGTACATACGGTATCAACAGTGTCGTCAGTAACTCCACGTCCACCACTTCTTGCCTTGCCACCAACATTGCCAGTCGCCTTCAACTTTTCATAGCATGCTTTGATTCTCACATCTGGCGGACCTCTACCGTAGCCATTTCGGAATAGTCGCTGAACTGTAACAGGCCGACTGCATTTCATGAAATCACAAAAACACTTTGCACTTTATCTTGCATATATGCTACGTGGAACAAGATAAAAAGCATCCCGTCTTCAGGTCACAAGTGGCCCATCGGCACCATCCGACTGCCGTGTCATCCTCAGACGAGGATGCGGATAGAAGGGGCGTGTGGTCAGCACACAGCTCTCCCGTTCGTTATGATGGTTATCTGTGACCGGAGCCGCTACTATTCAGTCGAGTAGCTCCTCAATTGGCATCACGAGGCTGAGTGCACCCCAAAAAATTGCAACAGCGCATGGCAGCCCGGATGGTCACCCATCCAAGTGCCGGCAACGCCCGACAGCGCTTAACTTCGTGTAACAAGATAGACAGAAAGAAATCAGATGCTGCCAGCGCACATTTAGAACTGTATCCATAAAGACTGCATGAGTTAAACTATAATTTGAAAAAAAGCATATACATTTGGAAGTGTACTCATATTCATACAAAAAACTTCATTGCATAGCTGTATCTAGAATAGTTCATTAGAAAGAAGATTCTGTAATCAGGGAAAGACTTTGTGCGCACAATGGGTTACTTCCACCAACGTATATGTCGCGAAAAGACGATGAAGGTAGCAGTAAGTTCGTGGAATAGCTATTTGTGATAAGCCTACCTGTGAACTCGAATCTCTCTTACTGCGGAGTCGACAAATGAACCAATGTATAGGTTCTGCAAGTATGGCCTTGCATCGAAACTGCAGAATCTGAACTTACCCCCTTTACCTCTTAGGTACGGGTTATGTAGAAGTAGGTGCGGTGACGAAATTTATCTCGTTGCGTTTGATGAAATGCTCCAGAGGACGTTTAAGCGCTACCTCCGCCTCTGATTTCTGCTGCCTGTGTACGTCAGCTACTTTCATACGAGGGTCTGGATAAGTACGCAGACGACTTCAGGTATTGACTGTACGCACGGTTTGAGAAACACTGGCATCAGAAAGCGCTTCTGTACTACGAATAGGCACCTGCTTTTTCGCCTCTAAAGTTGTCTGTGAACTACCTACTTCAGTACAAGGAGGTAACGGGCGGGTGATAGGAAAACGACATGTGATAAAGAGATAAAGGGCACAACTATCGAAAGAGGTTTCCATGATGTTTTGCACCTATTTCAAATTTACACATTCTACGTGAGCTCGGTGTGTAGTATCACAGCTATAAAGTCGACACTATTTTTCGTGTTCATCAGTCTAGAGTTGTTCAGTTCACAGTGATGATAATGCGACGTGTCTCCTGCCGAAGCGAAGCAGGATTTCACTGTACGGAAACTATTTGACATCACCCTACATAAGAACGCCAGACAGCCATGAAGACACTGCTCTTCTCCTACCGTTCAGGAATGAATTAGTTAACACAGCGCCCTACTTATACAGGATGTTCGGAAATTCCCATTACAAACTTCTAGCACTTGTAGTGGGGAATGAGTACAAAATATTTTGAATAGGAACATATGTCAGGAAACGGGAGCCGTTTGAAGATATGTTTTCTAGTTATGTACGGAAGAGGATAGTCCTGGTTGAGGGAGGGGGGGCGGGGGGGGGGGGAGAGGGTTACGTCGGATCGGCTGATGTCATTTGACGTCTGTCCTACTTCTGTCACCTGTTTCGAACCTCATTCGCGTGTCTGTGAGTGTTAGAGCAACATGGCTGAGTACACATTTGCAGAATACACCGCCATGGTCCTACTGAATGGTGAAAAAAAATGGCTCTGAGCACTATGGGACTCAACTGCTGAGGTCATTAGTCCCCTAGAACTTAGAACTAGTTAAACCTAACTAACCTAAGGACATCACAAACATCCATGCCCGAGGCAGGATTCGAACCTGCGACCGTAGCGGTCTTGCGGTTCCAGACTGCAGCGCCTTTAACCGCACGGCCACTTCAGCCGGCTCTGAATGGTGAAGTTCACGGTAATGGAAGAGCTGCTCGTCGCCTTTATCAGGATCATTATACACAACCTCCCATCTACCGCATACCCTTTTCGAAACAATAACGCAACGACTTAGAAAGGGTACCTTCACCGCCAACTGGCCTGAGTGTGGTGCTCCAAGGAGAGACGCCGCACACTCGAACTGGAAGAGGCCGAACTGTATCACCGCCGGCCGCGGTGGTCTCGCGGTTAAGACGCTCAGTCCGGAACCGCGCGCCTGCTACGGTCGCAGGTTCGAATCCTGCCTCGGGCATGGATGTGTGTGGTGTCCTTAGGTTAGTTAGGTTTAAGTAGTTCTAAGTTCTAGGGGACTGATGACCGCAGATGTTAAGTCCCATAGTGCTCAGAGCCATTTGAACCATTTTTGAACTGTATCACCTTGTAGAGAACTTGTCATGAATACACTAGCAATTTATTTTACTGTTAATGAGTTAAAATGTAAAACAAGTGATATACTGGATTACGCCTAATCAGTTACTTGTAAAAGTGGTCGCATTACCAACATGTTTTCAAATAGTTGTACTACGGTAACGGTATGTTTACGGACATGGGCTCCAATTCAAATCATTTTCTACTCAGTCCCCTGTACAAGTCCTAGAAGTTTGGAATGCGTATTTCCAAACAACCTGTAGGGCTAAATACGGTTAGGGTTAGAAATTAACACATTCTGTTAATTTGATAACTAACCAAGTTTGCAATGAGTCAACGTATATGACGTTAGCGAGAGGTAGACCCAGCAACACACAATACATTCACTTTCTTTGGCTATCTTTCACATTCAAAGAATAACCCACGACATCCAGTTATGCTGCGGTTGAATGATTGACTCTCATTTTGCATATTGTACTACACAAAACAGTCTCTCTGTTTCTGTATCCGTTACGAAGAATTAAAGAATACCACGTGATATAGGGCGTCCGAAATATGTACGAAATTTTTATTCCTACATACACTGTCAATAGTGGTGTGCATGAGAGCTTTCGTGAAGTTTGGAAAATAGGAAACACGCAGCGGACACTCCGCTGGCGAGTGAAAGGTTCATTCTGGAACCTGTCAACAGTCGTTACGCCGCCCTGTTGTTAGCATTCAATCAGCCAGACCCCTCCCTCCTCCGTGATTATTTAAATAATGAGATTAGAGCTCCGTTTTAAGAAATGCTAATTTTTCACGTATCTAAATGTTGAAATCTAAACATCATGCCTGATGCTGAAGGTTTACTGCATGAACAGCGAAAATGTAGTAAACGATAAACTATTTTTCCTTTCCCTATTTTGTGTTGGTCTAAGCGAGGAAAACTTTCGTAAAGGCTTGAAATTACGTGTAAAATTTAATAGCTGTCGCGAACTGTTCACACTCAGAAACACTGGATGGATATAGCCTGCGTAATTTGCGCACCCTGAGTTACGCTGCCATAAAACATACCTATAAAATTTCTAATTTTAATACTTAGCATTGTTCAAAAAGGTTCAAAAGGCTGTGAGCACTATGGGACTTAACTTCAGAGGTCATCAGTCCCCTAGAACTAAGAACTACTTAAACCTAACCAACCTAAGGACATCACACACATCCATGCCCGAGGCAGGATTGGAACCTGCGACCGTTGTGATCGGGTGGCTCCATACTGTAGCGCCTAGAACCGCTCGGCCACCCCCGGCCGGCTGACTTATTGTGTTAAGCCTTTAACGTACGATTATACCTCTTAATAAGTAGATTATGACCGTATTAGAAATTTATAAATCCGGTCAGTAATTACAACAATTACTGTAAATCAAATTTTCGTCGCCTCTGGAAGCAATCGGGAACTGGACCGCGTGACATGGCGACGGGGCTAGCGGTTTAATATTGTGACAGCGTGTGCTGAAAAGTAATGCCTCCGCATTTTTTATGTGAAAACTATTAAAACTTTTTAAATAAAACAAACATAATTAACATTCTACATCTTTCTTCTTCATCTTTATATATCTGCAGCCCTCTGTACTAGGCGGTGCGAATTGTAGCGTGTTACATTGTGGAGTGTAACGCAACTATGTCGGCAAAGAAAGTAAGAAAAATTGGGTTTAACGCCACGTCGACATCGAGATTATTAGAGACAGAGCACAAGCTCGTATGGTGTCAAGTATGGGAAAGGAAATCGGCCGTGCCTTTCCAAAAGAACCACCCAGGCATTTAGCTAGAGTGACTCAGTGAAATCATCGAAAACCTAAATATGGGTGGCGGGATGCGGGTTTGAATCGTCGTCCTCCCGAATACAAGTCCAGTGTGCTAACCACTGGGCCACCTCGCTCGGTAACTATGTCGGTGCGTGAGAAACAGCGTGCTGTCATGCAGTTCCGAATTCGAAGCGTTGGTCCACAC
The DNA here is from genome assembly GCF_021461395.2 of Schistocerca americana. Classification (NCBI taxonomy): domain Eukaryota; kingdom Metazoa; phylum Arthropoda; class Insecta; order Orthoptera; family Acrididae; genus Schistocerca; species Schistocerca americana. The sequence continues at coordinate 113,378,346 of NC_060126.1, read as the reverse complement.
AAGGACCACCCTCCCCTTCAGTATGACAATGCGAGGCCACTCACGAGCGCTGTGACATCTGCAACAATCCGACGCCTTGGGTTCACTGTCAGCGATCATCCGCCGCACAGTCCCAACTTGGCCCCATTCGATTTTCATCTGTTTCCAAAACTTCAAGAACACCTTCGAGGATTCAGTGATCACAGTCTCACATGAAACGTGAGTATAGGATTCACTTACGATTCAATTACTGGAATATTTTGGGGGCTCCTCACAGGTCAATTGATAATCTGGTTTGTGAGACGATATGTATGGCCAGTATGGCTCTTTTGAAACAAGATTGCATAGATATGATGGTATTTTAGTTTTGATGTGTGAGCTGTAGTAAAATTTGCTGTTTTCAAGAGCGCGCCGCAGCGCGTAGTATGAAACAGTCGCCCTCCGTTTCTGGCGGTGGCGCCGTTGTGGCAATCGCAGCTTTGGTGTCTCCCTCTGCTGGAAGGGGGAAAGGTTGCCTGTTCACGTGCATTTAAGGGGCGCTATGAGCTCGGCAGTTGTGCAGTCTCTCAGTCAGTCGGAGGCAGTTGGTCAGCCAGGGCAGTCTGTCAGTCTGGGCGAGTCTGGTCAGTTGGTCAGCCAAGATAGTCTGGGTCTGTCTCTCGTCCGCATTGGTGAGGCGGTTAGTGTCTGTCGGTCGTCCGGAGTGCTAGTATGTGTTAGGCCGCCAGTCTGCTCGAGTTTGCTCAGGCAATGGGCATTGGCGGTTGCATCGATCGATCGTTTGGTCGGTCGCGCACTGGGACACAAGATGACTTGTCCGCCTGGAGCGTCGGCGCATGTGAGGTCGCCACGTGAGTCCAGTGGCCGCGCCGTATAGCGAGGCGTAGTGGCTTCGCGGCCGACACGAGAGCAACAGGAGTCAACCTGCGACATCGGTCTGGCCGGGGCGAGCTGCGACGCCGTGAGATGGGAGATCGGCGCGCCTTCCTGCGTCCGTTGAAGCGGCTGGCAGCGGACGGTTCGGGAGAGCGTTTTGGAGGTGCTGCGCCAGGTCTTTGCCAGAAATCGCAGTTATTAGAAGTTAAGTGATTAGTGATATGTTGGTTCATTTACTTGTTAAATTCTACTTGTGTTCTTGGTCAGTCTCTCGTCCCCAGCTTGCTCGTCTGTCCCTCGTCCGCATTTGCTAGGCAGTTAGTGTCTGTTTGTCTGTCGGTCTGCCATACGTTAGTAGCTGCTTCGGTCATGTTTGTCGGATTCGGTGTTAACGAATTTATTGCTTAAAGGCCGAATTCTTTAAATATGTTTTTGTCTTGCTTATCATCTTTCGAGGTGGTATATGTGTAATGTAGAGCATGTTGCACATTTTATGTAAGTCTGCATTTTATGGGTTTTATTTAGATAGTCATTTTAGGTTATAAGCTTGTCACCCTTCCACCGTAAGAGTCATTAAAAAAAAATAAAAAAAACAATTGCACTTTCCGTGGCAAATGATTTGAGGTTTGTACCATTTCCATTCCTCTTACGGGGTGCATAGTTTACATGTTTGTATGAGTTCCAGAATGAGATTTTAACTCTGCAGCGGAGTGAGCGCTGATATGAAACTTCCTGGCAGATTAAAACTGTGTGCCCGACCGAGGATCGAACTCGGGACCTTTGCTTTTCGCGGGCAAGTGCTCTAACATCTGAGCTACCGAAGCACGACTCACGCCCGCGAAAGGCAAAGGTCCCGAGTTCGAGTCTCGGTCGGGCACACAGTTTTAATCTGCCAGGAAGTTTCTTTGTATGAGTTGTTAAAATTTTTGTTTAAAGTAATCTGGTGTGTTGCAGATTTGCACCAGTGTACTCTTTCAGAGGTTGCTGTGAGCGGTCATGACTACGGCCGTGTTGAAAGGAAGCAGGCGAGCTTCTCAGCCCGAAGGCTCCTACTGTTAATATTGTTCTTCCTCTAAATAAAACTATAACTCGATATTTCGAGGGTGCTTTTCCGCTTATAATTTTAAATATGTTTTGAAAAAGCTTTTAGGAATAAATTCACATTTGTTGAAGGTAATTTTCCATCAGTTACTTCCTGGCAACTACTTCCACGCTCACCTAGTGTGATTAAATGTGTCAATGTTCTTGATGAATCGCCAGTAAATAAAGTAATTTCTGTAAGAAAAAGTCTAAATTTAATGTTCAATGTGGTTCAAAGACCAAGGTGTGTGTTGGTTACAATGTATTTACTCATAAGTACGAGGCTAAGTCAATTGTTATACGCGCAAAGTAGTTATAAAATTTTATTGTAATCAAATAGGAAACTTACAAGAACATCACTTTTTCGACATAGTCTCCTTGCATTTCAACGCACTTGGTCCATCGTTGTACAAACTTCCTGATGCCCTCATAAAATGTTCTCGCTTGAGCTGCCAGCCAGGAATGCATCGTTTCTTTCATTGCTTCGTCCGAGGCAAGTCGACGGCCCCTTAATGCCTGTTTGAGTGCACCAAACAAGTGATAGACAGAAGGGGCAAGATCGGGATTATATGGTGGATAATCCAATACTTCAAATTTAAGTTTCTGGAGCGTTTCAGCAGTGTGGGCAGCAGTATGTGGACGGGCATTGTCGTGCGACAACATAACACCTTTTGACAGCAATCCTCAGCGTTTGCTTCGAATTGGAGGCTTCAGCCTGGCAGTAAGCATCTCACTGTAACGTACACTGTTTATGGTTGTGCCCCTTTCCCCACAATGTTCCAGCATTGGACCTTGTGCGTCCCAAAAACCGTAAGCATCAGTTTTCCTGCGGACGGTTGGGTCCTTAACTTTTTCTTGCACGGGTAATTTGGATGTTTCCATTCCATACTCTGCCGTTTACTCTCCGGCTCGTAATAATGGATCCATGTTTCGTCACCAGTAATGATTCTGCTTAAGACGTTGTCCCCTTCGTTACCATAGCGATCCAAATGTTTTTTTCAGATATCCAAGCGCGTTTGTTTATGCAACTGTGTGATTTGTTTTGGGACCCATCTTGCACAAACTTTATGATATCCAAGTCTGTTGTGGATGATTTCGTAGGCAGAACCGTGACTAATTTGCAGACGATGTGCCACTTCGTCAATGGTTAATCGTCTGTCTCAGAGTATCATTTCACGTGAACGCTCAATGGTTTCTTCATTTGTGGCGGTAAAATGTCGTCCGGTTCCTTCTTGTGCGACCATTTCGTAATTTTTCAATCAATTCGTAGACTATGTTCCCTTAGTGTACCGTAAGTCTTCGATGTATTTCCGCCATTGATACGACCACAAAAAACGGATCACTGAACGTTGCTCTTCTTTGGAGCAAATACACAGCGGAGCAGCCATGATTACCAGCAGGGCAGCGATAACGAAACTAACCTAGCAGCTTGAAAATTGCAAAGATATAACAACAAATAAAAAAAGCATGCGTCATCAACGTAAAACGACAATACTAACAAAATAAACAAAAATAAAACTAAATTGGGGATAATAATTGACTTACTCTCGTATATGCATTTCAAATTTCGTTGTATTTTTGCCTGTTTACTTCGGTATCATACAAAAAATAGTTCAAATGGCTCTGGGCACTATTGGACTTAACTGCTGTGGTCATCAGTCCCCTAGAACTTAGAACTACTTAAACCTAATTAACCTAAGGACATCACACACATCCATGCCCGAGGCAGGATTCGAACCTGCGACCGTCGCGGTTGCGCGATTCCAGACTGTAGCACCTAAATCCGCTCGGCCACTCTGGCCGGCGGTATCATACATATGAGTACTTTTCGAGTGGCTGGCTGGTCAGGGAGTTGACGTGAACGTTGCTGCCATTAGCCTCTAGTTAGATGTTTGGTTGGTAGAACTGTGTATGTTATCCCTAGAATTGTAGCTAGATATCTTTAAATGCCGCTTTCTTTAACATGCAACTACTTTAGTCATATGTGACACATTTAGTGATTATGTACCTGTCTTCAGTTTCGCGTGGATTTGGATTACATTGCCTTAACTTAACTTTTGCTACATACGACTCGTGTCATTGCCAGTGTTTCTGTTGTAATAGTGTATCTATCGCCAACTTATAGATTGCTGTCACACGTTCACAGTTAACGTCTGCCAGAAAAACTACAAGTACTTGCGTTTTAATTGAGAGCATGGTGTGTGGCATCCTCACTGGTCAATTAATAATGTGCCTTGACTTTGACACGATTTGTATGACTGGTATTTTCGTTTAAAAAATTAATTGCTTGCTTGTAATGGCTTTTGTTTTCAATGTTATCGAAAGACGTAAGTGTGTACTGGTTGCAATGCATTTATTTATAACTATATATTATTTTAGATCTCAATTATTTCTTCGTGATCACTTATGTTTAACACACATGAGTACTTTTTGAGCGGTGTGCTACTCAGTAAGTTTTTCTGGTTTTTCATGTATACATATTGTTTAGTCATTCCTTATGATACACTGCATCCTTGCGGGCTATTTAGTACCCCTGTGTGTGATTGTTTCATGGCAGTACATGACATATAGATACATTCGCACATGAATGTTTTCATCATGAACAGTTTCCTTGTGGGTGTCTTTCATACTTTCTACATATGTTATGGTCTGAGGCGGGTCTTGCATTCGGTTTTATAACACCTCTTGGACATTCATTTTATAGGTATGATACAGTGTATGCCCCTCATCTGTGTAGAACTAAGTATTTTATACTTTGACACGACACATAGGCCATGTTCCTTCTCTTTACTTGTTTGTGAGATATTATTTCCTTCCATTTATCACTTTCTACAGTTATTTTGTCTTACAGTAGTTTATTTCAGGGTTGTGCAGATAATGTCCGATTGACCAATAAAAAGCATGAATAGTTATTTAAAAAAGTTTTTAATTGATAATATAATTGTACAATGAATTGAGTGGAAATACGTTATGGTACATTTTAGATATGCCACAATGGATTATCTGTTCGTTCTATCAAACATTCGGTGTAAATTCACTTGTAAAGTCTTGCCATTGCTTCTCATTCTGTTTTAATATGTTTCCGTGTAACTTGATTGATAAGCTGATAATGCTATCGTTACTGTTTTATGCATACAGCCCTGAAGATGGAGCTTTGAAGCGTTGAAATTGGTTGCAATAAAATAAAATAAAATCATAAGGACGGCTGTGCGTGTTATATTTTGTCACGGCCATCATCCCAAAGACCTCCTGCCAAAAGGATGGACTTACAAAAAATTCGAGGAATAACTCTCATAATGATGAAGCGATGCAAGCAGAGGTGAAGTTGCGGCTCTGTGACCAAAATCAAACATTCTACAGTGACGGTATCTACAAACCCGTTTCTCGTTGAGAGAAATGTGTTCGTCGCCAGGATGAACATGTTGAGAAATAAATATGTAGACATGAGGAATAAAGATGTAGAATGTTAATAATATTTGCTTTATTTAAAAAGCTTAAGAGCATTCACACACAAAAATCGGAAGCATTACTTTTCAGAAAGCCCTTGTATATCTCCTAGGTTGTTTGCAACAAAGTGCCTCAGGGCGCGCGATGCAGTGCTCTAAAGAGCTGCTACTGCTATCCAGGGCAGATCTTTTCGAGGGTCTGGCTGGCAATTTTTCCGCAACAGCGGCCGTTATGACCCGCTGCGCGCCTGAATGGCCAAGAAACGCCGTGGCACACTTCCTCCGCTTTCTACGGTTAACAAGACCGTCCGCTACAGCCGCTACTGCCCTTTCAATTGCGCGGCTTCACCCGATTGTTGCTCCCGTGGCTGCCTGCATACAGGGCCTCACCAAGGACGTGGCGATAGACGCTCCCGCCGAGGCTGCTGGCACAGAGGGACGCAAAGCGGGAGAACGGAGGCTAATCTGAGGCGACTGTATGACTGCAGCCCCCTCTGAACTACACGTATCCCTTCTTAATCTCAAAAAAGATTCTTCTTTAGTAACACAGCTTTCAGACTTAAGACTTAACGTCGTGCACATTGATAAGGAGAGGTGGGCTGCAGAGCGGTGCAGCAACGACCATACGAAAGCTGGACCGGAGCAGAAATGATTTGTGAACAAGTTAACACAAGTAACAGAAAATTTACTTAACTTGCATTTCTCCACACATTCGAAGAGTCATTAGAAATGATGCAACAAGAAATAGTCAAGCTCATACAATAGCAAGAATGATGAGGCTAGAGCTGCGACTGGGCGGCGTCTCTGTGGCGTCCCGTAGAATGTGCTGAGTCGCTGCCACAGGCAGTCCTATATTGTGGCGGCAGAGGGCACACTTAGTCGAGAGCCACTTGAGACATGGCTCAGCGGGCGTGTTCCATTGGATCTGTCGGACCCGCCACGATCGTTGTCGGCGCCAAACGGAAACTTGCAATTCTGTTGCTATGGTGCCTATGGAGTACTATCAACGCGTGATACCACATGTTACAATATGTAGGACAAGAAAACATCTTCGTTTACTCTACAGAATTTGGAGGTGACACAGTTATAAAAAATTTCTACGAGTTCAGCCCCCTCCCCAACCCCCAGATGAAAATCCTAGATTTGATTCTGCAGGAGAAGCATGTGCAATCTTCTACCCCTGGTGTTTCTATGTTTTGGTTTTGAGAAGACGTAAGCTCTGATCGTAGTGTCATTTTTAAGTGTCATTTCCTCCAGTTATCATCGTAAACATATAACTACCACCGAGCAAACGTCCATGGCTAACATGGCAGCAGTGCACGTGGTACGCAGCTTACAAGACCCTCCTTCGACCAATGCTTGATTATTGCAAGTCGGCCTGGGATCCATAGCAGGTAGGAGTAATATTTCATTTCAGTTCATTTATTGCATATTTAAAGAGAAGTTGGCAAGTAATAGTACATTGCTCCACATTATTAGTAAAATTTCTTTCGAACAACGAAATAAAGGCAATAACAGTGGTTCACGAAGAACATTAAATTAGTTGTAGAAAACGGAGTGTTAAAATAGTAAATGTCAGTAATTTAGAAGGAAATAATAGAAAGATAGGAAAGGGACAATCTGCAAATTTTACCGTTAAAGCACAATATAACATATAAAATATGGTTATGTTGTTGCTATTCCAGCTGTGAGAGCCTCGGCAGAAACATCGAGACTGTCCCACCTCGAGTAGCAGACAAAATTATGTTCTCTTACATTACAGAATGAAATACATCATCAGTGACTTTGAGTGTATTTATTTCTACTCTCTAAGAACTAGTATGACACATTACATCTTTTAAGTGCTTATATAGGGCATACCAAAATGGTTCAAATGGCTCTGAGCACTATGGGACTTTACTCTGAGGTCATCAGTCCCCTAGAACTTAGAACTACTTAAACCAAACTAACCTAAGGACATCACACACATCCATGCCCGAGGCAGGATTCGAACTTGCGACCGTAGCGGTCGCGCGGTTCCAGACTGACGCGCCTAGAACCGCTCGGCCACACCGGCCGGCGCCATTTCTGGTTATGGGGCCATCTCAAAAGTATCATATATACAGAGCCCATTCCAGATGTGGAGACACTGGAGCAGCATGTTCATGCTGCCTTAGACACCGTTCGTATACTGCCTGGCCTATGTGTGTGTGTGAGACAGAACATGCTACGGCAGGTGCACGCATGTGTTGAGGCACGAGGAAACCATTTTTAACACATACTGTAACTGTGGCTGCATGGTACAGCGCGGATTAGACCGCAGTCTCTCTGAAGCTATGTATGATTGGATTAATGGTCTCTAGCATGGAAACCAAGCGTTTCCTGAAATAAATTCATAGGCCACAGTCTCTGTAACAATGTGTGATAGAATTAATGATCTCTAGGAAATAAGTTCATTTGACCTGTTTTGTTCCGTATCCTCTCATCGATCAAGCCGTAGAGTTCGTACACGGTGGAAAAATTTGTTCTGTTGAGATGAAGATGCTTAATGCATTTTACTAACAGTATTGCGATCACCACATCCCAGTGACAACGTTATCACTTCCCGTGGACTACTGTCTGGAAGACGCACTAGAGAAAAAGGAAGGCGTCGAAAGCAAGCTGTCAATTAGAACTCTCTGCTCTGTTGACGGAGAGCTGCCGCCTGGCTTACACAAGGCCGGCCGGCTTCTGGTCGACAGACAGCCCACGGCTCCCAGCGCCCTGGGGCCGGCCACGCACATGACTGGCGGGCGTTTCGTAAGCGCAGGAAAATACCTACCCGCCGCTACACAGTCTTACCAACTCATGCAGAATAAGTGCCACCACCATTTTGACCTCTCAGACATATGTTCTACTTTTTGTACATTACGTTTACTATTACGTAAGTCCTAGTCATCCTTTTGCGCACAACGCACAGTCGCAATCGCTACTTTGAATGTGTCATATACGCTCTACAGAGGGGCCCAAAGAACTGTATTCACTCTTTAAAAGTCCATAACCGGCAAACTAATTGACGGAGTTGTCTCATTTTTGGTAGTGTAATAGTTTGTAGTTCCGGCAATCGCAACACAAGCTTTGTATTGCGTTGTTTTGTTTTGTCAGATGACATTCGCCAGATAGTCAGTGTTTTGTTCTTAGTTGCACCTAGTTACTGGAGTAAACATGGCTGGCGGAAGGCTTACATTCGGTGAAAGGAAGTCAGTTTTGAAGTGGTATTTTAAGTACGAAAACATTAATGAGGTTCAACGCCAATGGCGAAATGAGTATCAAACAGAGGCACCGACACGATTAAGATGCACACAAACAACGATCTGGACGACCCGTCGTGTGTTACAACAATTCACACGCTCACCACAGAAGTCTGTGAGACAGTGTGCCCTTGAAACTGGAGTAAGTCGCTCAAGTGTTCGGCGAATTTTGAAGAAAGTAAAGTGGAAGTGCTACATCCCACAATTGCTACACGCAGTGAACGAGGACGACCCAGATCGTACAATCGAGTACTGCGGGTTGTTTACTAACATGGTGCGCAACGATGAAGAGTTTGCAGAGATGACTGTGTGGTCTGATGAGGCACAATTGCATCTACTGGGCCGCCAAAAACCCGAACGTCCATGTAGACAAAGCCGTGAATTTGCCAGGAATAAATGTGTGGTGTGGGTTGTCTTACAGGGGCTTGATTGGGCCATTCTTCTTTGTTGGCACAGTGTACCTTCAGAAGCTTCAGACATCCATTTTACCTGCCATCCGAGACTTGTATGGAGACGGAAGAGTTTAGTTTCAACAAGACGGTGCCCCAGCCCACTACCAAAATCGTGTTGGGGCATATCTCGACGAAAATCTACCAGGAAGATGGATAGGCCGTAGACGTGCTGTGGAGTATCCAACACGTTCGCCAGACTTAACTCATCTAAACTTTTACCTGTGGGGCATACTAAGGACGTCGTTTATTGACACGCACATTGGATGAACTTCGAGAATCCATCGTACATTCATGTGCAAATATCCAACTGAACACGTTGCAGTCAGTAGTTGGTGCTGCAGTTCGGCGGAATCGTTTGTGTGTGGATATTAACGGTGACCATTTCAAACACCTACAGTGATATCTTTAAGTTGGACTTTAAGCTACACTATCAACAAAAAAAAAGAGACAATTCCGTCAATTAGTTTGCAAGTTATGGAATTTTAAACAGTGGATACATTTTTTGGACCCCTCTACATTTTGTCAAATGGCTGTTCATGAAGTAAAAAACTGCCTCCGTGGCCTAGGGCGCTACTGTATGCTTTTGTGGTGGCGCTTGAATCGGAGTTAAGTGCGACCGAATCCTGTTGGAGTAAAATTTTTATTCGCAGAATTTGGTGGCGAGGAAAAGAAAAGTGATAGCCTAAAGTTCCTGATAACAGGTCTGTCCAGCAAGATACTAAATCTAATTCCAGACGTCTGCGCAGAATCTCTTGAAGCAACACTTGTTACTATTGATGGTGATCTGAACGTCGGATGGGGACGTTAAGCTGGGCGAAACCCTCGGTGCTATTCGACGCCGGCCGTGGTGGCCGAGCGGTTCTAGGCGCTTCAGTCTGGTACCGCGCGACCGCTACGATCGCAAATTCGAATCCTGCCTCGGGTATGGATGTGTGTGATGTCCTTAGGTTAGTTAGGTTTAGGTAGTTCTACGCTCTAGGTGACTGATGACCTCAGATGTTACGTCCCATAGTGCTCAAAGCCATTTGAATCATTTTTTTGCTATTCGACGCTACCTGTTGGTTATAACTAAAGTGCAGCTACTTGCGGAGGTCCAGTGTGGGCTGTAATTATCTGAAACCAGCGAAACTTGGTAAACAGTCTAATGCGTTCATGGGGAACCAATTTACGCTGAAAAAAATTAGTTCAAATTTTGGCCACCAAGAGCAAATCTGGCGCTGTATCCAAGAAAAACCCGCGTCCGGCCATCCAGATTTAGATTTTCCGTAATTTCTCTGAATCGCTGCAGGCTAATGCTGGAATAGTTCCTTTGAAAGGGCATGGCCGATTTCTTTCCCCATCCTTGACACAGTTCGAGCTTGTGCTACGTCTCTGATGACCTCTGTGTCGATCTTGCTTCCTTCCTTCCTTTGAATGTAAGAAAGACGAATAGAAATGTTTCGATATGTAACGGTTTAGGAACAGGAGGTGGGCAGAAACGTCAAACTAGTGAGAAAGGCATAATGTTGATTTTATTATTAACCGCCACTTACGAAGCTTGTTCAACGTCGATGAAATGTTGTACAGTGCCAGACTTGCACCTGTTGACCAAAACTGGAACTAACTTTTTTGCTGTGTAAACCGGTCCCGCATGAACGCATCAGCAGATCTACCAAGTTATGTGCTCCCATACGGCCTCCGTGAACAGCTGCACTTCAGTTATAACCAACTGGTATGAGCCAGCACTCGGTTTCATCTTCTTCCTGCCCTCCATCCATAACAACACAAACCAGAAACTAACTTGTACAAGTACTCATGACAGAGAACCACACAACACAGATACGCGCTTGACACTTCATCCCATGTGGGAGCAAAGCAATGGAAAGCCAGCTTCGCTAGGACTTTGGCCGGCCGAAGTGGCCGAGCGGTTCTAGGCGCTACAGTCTGGAACCGCGCGACTGCTACGGTCGCAGGTTCGAATCCTGCCTCGGGGATGGATGTGTGTGATGTCCTTAGGTTATTTAGGTTTAAGTAGTTCTAAGTTATAGAGGACTGATGACCTCAGCAGTTAAGTCCCAGTGCTCAGAGCCATTTGAACCATTTAGAACTTTGACCAAGACGGCGAGAGAGGATTCCTGCGTCAGGAGCCCAGTAGTCATCCCTTGAGTGCAGGACTGTGTGTTATACTGTGCAGTACAACATCAACATCAGGGACGACGTTTCATTACGAACGCTATTCGCAACACACACCTCAAAATTTTATATCCTTGTGCGACATGTAGTTCAGAAGCTATGACGTCAAACACTAAGATGAGTGAAAAACTAGATTTTTAAAAATTTAGCGCAAATTATCCAGACTATATTCATCCATTGTTAGATAGCAAGAGCGCTTAGCGCCTTCCAACAAACTTTAAACATAATTTCCAGGTTTTTCTACGCTTTTTCATACGTCTATGGGTGAATTATTCAATTACATAATTAGGATCTTGCACCTTCATTCGTAAAGGCTTTAGATACTTCAACTATTTAACACATTAAATTATTTTTAAATTAATCAAACGCTTGAAGCTGTTTTATACATGAGGGTTCGATTCCTTAAGAAATGTATGTGGTGGGAGGAGGGGGGCCAGAGAGGGCAACCGAATACTGATAAAACGCTATTACAGAGGAGCGGTCGACCTCCTTAGGTTGTACAACACGTACAAAATTAATTCTAATTTTCTGTCGACTATGCAGAGAAAAAATTATTTCCATAGTGTGAACAAAATTAGACGGAGGAACGCGGCAGTTTTCATTTCTGCTGCTATAGGAATCAACATTGATTCGGGAAACAGCGAGAGACCCAGAAAATATTAGTTACAGGCTCCCAGGTAGATGCCATTTTCCTTGACTTCCGGAAGGCGTTCGATACAGTTCCGCAAAGTAAGAGCCTACGGAATATCAGACCAGCGGTGTGGCTGGATTGAAGAGCTTTTAGCAAACAGAACACAGCACATTGTTCTAAAAAGAAAATAGTTAAAATGGATCTGAGCACTATGGGACTTAACATCTGTGGTCATCAGTCCCCTAGAACTTAGAACTACTTAAACCTAACTAACCTAAGGACATCACACACATCCATGCCCGAGGCAGGATTCGAACCTGCGACCGTAGCAGTCGCGCGGTTCCGGACTGCGCGCCTAGATGTTGTTCTCAATGGAGAGACGTCTACAGACGTTAAAGTAACCTCTGGCATGCCACAGGGGAGTGTTATAGGTACATTGCTTTTCACAATATATATGAATGACCTAGTAGACAGTGTCGGAAGCTCCATGCGGCTTTTCGCGGATGGTGCTGTAGTATACAGAGAAGTTGCAGCATTAGAAAATTGCAGCGAAATGCAGGAAGACCTGCAGCGGATAGGCATTTGGTGCAGGGAGTGGCAACTGACCCTTAACATAGACAAATGTAATGTATTGCGAATACGTAGGAAGAAGGATTCTTTATTGTATGATTATATGATAGTGGAACAAACACTGGTAGCAGTTACTTCTGTAAAATATCTAGGAGTATGCGTACGGAACGATTTGAAGTGGAATGATCATATAAAATTAATTGTTGGTTAGGCGGGTGCCAGGTTGAGATTCATTGGGAGAGTCCTTAGAAAATGTAGTCCATCAACAAAGGAGATGGCTTACAAAACACTCGTCCGACCTATACTTGAGTATTGCTCATTAGTGTGGGATCCGTTCCAGGTCGGGTTGACAGTGGAGATAGAGAAGATCCAAAGAAGAGCAGCTCGTTTCGTCACAGTGTTATTTGGTAAGCGTGATAGCGTTACGGAGATATTTAGCAAACTCAAGTGGCAGACTCTCCAAGAGAGGCGTTCTGCTTCGCAATGTAGCTTGCTGTCCAGGTTTCGAGAGGGTATCGAATATATTGCTTCCCCCTACTTATACCTCCCGAGGAGATCACGAATGTAAAATTAGAGAGATTCGAGCGCGCACGGAGGCTTTCCGGCAGTCGTTCTTCCCGTGAACCATACGCGACTGGGAGGTAATGACAGTGGCACGTAAAGTGCCCTCCGCCACACACCGTTGGGTGCCTTGCGGAGTTTAAATGTAGATAGATAGCTAAATGCAGATAGGTTGATATTTCATTGTCCACCACTAATTTACTCCTTTCTAGCTTTCTGGCTATTTTGAGACGATTTTCTATCGTAGAAAAAGGTGCCATACTGCTTAAAGTGAGACTTTCTTTTAACTTAGGTGTTCTATTTATTTTGGTCCACACATATGCTGTCTTTTTAGTTTGGCAGCTTGACATTTTAACAAGGAGCTTACCAATAAAATAAGTGCGGCAACGATACATTCTTTTAATAAATGTCCCCACGATGAAAAAATTTACACAATGTATCTCAGACACTTAAAAATCAAAACATACAGACTGCTGTGGCATCAACGTTGGGACGCTACTCCGAAAAACATTACCAGGCAAAACGAAATGATGACCTGATCAAGTGGAAACACCGTCATTTTTACTCCCGAGATATAGGCAACGGCAGGTAGCTATAGCGTAGACTTCATATCCTCATGAGTGAACTGCTGTAACACACTAGACGACAATGTCCTGCACAGCACAAAAATTAGCCTATGACCTGCAATTTTGTTTCAGAACACACCTCGCACATTATTATTTAAACTGAAGGTGGAGGGCCGGCCGCAGTGGCCAAGCGGTTCTAGGCGCTTCAGTCTGGAACCGCGCGACCGCTACGGTCGCAGGTTCTAATCCTGCCTCGGGAATGGATGTGTGCGATGTCCTTAGGTTAGTTAGGTTTAAGTAGTTCTGAGTTATAGGGGACTGATGACCTCAGATGTTAAGTCCCATAGTTCTCAGAGCCATTTGAACCATTTTGAATGTAGAGGGGTGTGGGTGAAAGGAAAGAAAAGAAAGGGATTATTGATGTCAGACGCAACGAGACCTTATGTGGAACCAGCGGCGACGCGTGAAAATGTTTGCCAGATCGAAATTTGAACCCAGCATCTGCTGCTTGCTAGGCAACTGTGAAAGAACAGACACCACGAATTCATATAATTGATTCTCCTCGATGGTCAATGAATCCACCATCGTCAGTGCGGACGTCCTGATTCGGGAATGTCAAAGGAGCGAGCATGAAGGGTATGGATGGGGAGTGCGGATAGATGGCACTATGTGGCAGTGTTGGTCGGCCAAGAGGCACATCGAAATAGTCCACGCCGTTACAATAAGCTTTGCGTCCGGATGGCGCAGTGCTTAACGCAGTTGCTAGCAAGCAGGAGATCCTGGGTTCGAATCCTCGTCCGCCGCATCACTGTTGATTCGATTCTGCGTTAAGTCCTGTCGCAAATGACACCGATAATTTCTTTATTTTCCTTTCTCTCCCCTCCACCTTCAATTTACATAATACGTATCACAGCTGCAGAATTCGCGTGGTGTCTTTTCTGACATGTCTGAAAGAAGACACCACACATTCATATAACTCCTTGCACACTTGGACAACATTTGCAGTGTACTGTGTATAAATCCACGTTTCGTCTGCGTAAAACACTGGCAGCCTTAATTCTTATGCTTCTTTTTTATGTAAAAAAATTAATATAATGTAGGGGGCCACAGCTATGACTTGTTCTCAGGTGGTGGAGACCAGAATGTGGCAGTGAGACTCTATCGAGCGTCCAAAGGCGCTAATGAGGCATTGTTATCAGAATACATATTTATTATTGATATATACACAGTTATCTTCCTAAATGGCTGCCAGTAGCCAAGGATCAAAAGATGCTGACGCCAGAGCATCTCGCAATCTCAGCTGCTCGCGTACTTTGTACTGTGCGACGTTACAGTCGGCAAACCACAGTGGTCGGTGTTACACGTGCCGGACCTTTCCTTTCCTTTCTCCCTCCCTCCACCATCAATTAGGTATAATATATCACAGCTGCGGATTCCCCGTGGTATCTGTCCTTTCGGACACGTCCGCATTCGGTTAACTGATTCACCTAGATGGGCAATGGATCCCCCTTTTTCATTGCAGATGCACAAGTACGTCCGATCTCACAATAGTGAGCATGAAGAAAATGGACAGGGACCGCGGGTGGGTGGCTCTCGTTGGGAATGTGGGTCGGCCTTGAGGCGCAGTAGTTATCGCACCTGTGTAGTAAGCAAGATATCGCAGGTTCGAATCCCCGAACGGCACACATCTTCGCTCGTCGCCGCTGATTCCGCATAATGTCCCGATACATATCACATCACTAATTCCTTTCCTTTTCTTCCCCCAACCCCACTCCTCCTCCCCTCTTCAATTTACATACAAGGAGGCAGAAGAGATGGTATGTCATAAGGAAAAAAAGTCCTAGGTTGTACTATGGATCGAGCCTGGGCCTTTCGAAGTGTAATTTGACACTTGCCCCACTAAGTCAGCGATCCACAGATTTATTCATAATCATCACTCATAAGGCAGTAATGTGATTAGGCTTTCACAGTATTCTTTCTACGAAGCTGTGTCCGCCAGAAGATAGGGAACACAGCCTACATAGGAGAACACCGAGCTGCCTCCGATTCAGGCGCAACATAGTCAAGGTTATACTCAAGAGAGGGCGCACAAGACAAGGATTATGTTACGCATCCGACTAACGTCTCACAAATAGTTACGATATGGACATCCATGAGCTAAACGTGAATATAAGTAGACAGATGGCTCAACCCAGCGGCAGAACCTCAAGATGGTCATCGGACAATGGTCAGGCAGTGTCATGTCAATGTGTCAACGAGCGTCTCGCATTTCATCTACAGTGGCCGCCAAGAGAAGCCAAACAGCACATTTTACAAGTGACCTTAGTCATTGTTCAATGGTTTTAGGACTAAACCAGTGTTTAAACACAGAGGATAACAAGTGGACATTAGTGTTTCCACCTACAATCCTCGTCTCCAGTTAAGTATTGTAAAACTTATATCAGTAAACCGTTGGAAATTGTTGCTAATCTGTGTTGCCATCTATTTTTGCCATAGATCTTGCATATGCTATTCTCTCCTGTGACGAATGTATATAGCTGCTGCTTGCAAACAAGCTACCTGATAATAACAGCCACTTTATTGGTGGGAGGATCTCTTTCTGCCTCATTTATTTGTTTCACACAAAGTATATTTGTTGATTGCAGTAGACTGTCAACGAATATGTAAAGGGTTGAACTTCTATTCAACATGACTCATCCTCATTCAATGAATCTGGCGACTTCCAGTATGTTGCTGCGATTGTAACGGATAAAACTTTCTATGTCGGTGAGTAGGTGACAGGTATCATTCTCCACACTGTAGCGGCAGTCATATATGATAAGGACATTTTTCCATTAATTATGATTCTACTTGGATCTTCCATACTCCTCAACACAGAAGTTTGTTTCTTCACCGACGTACGCGCAGCACACGCTTACGGAACCACGAATAATTGATCCGTATGTCAGAGATAGATCAGCGATACGAAGTTCATCGTTTCACTTCTGTAAGCTTGGTAGGCAACTGCCCTTGTGGATTCGCTGGATTTCGCCCTGCAGTTAAGGCCAGACATTGGCCTTGACGTTGAGCGGTTACCCTTGATCGGTCTTGAACTGTTCTAAGGACACCACTTCCTGAGTCTCCAGAGCCTTGAAACAAACCACTAACTTACTCTGAACGCTGCTGAGATAGGCTCTGTGTGAGATCTGCAGAGAGGCAAAAGAGATTTTCTGTAGCCTTGCAAGCTTCTCCAAAGACTACGCAGTGCCTTGCAACGGAAGTGCAACAGCGGTTATTGGCTTAGTTCCCTATTTTTTTGTTATCTTTTGATCATATGTCTGTTAGAAATAGGAAGTCTTCCTTTTCGTAAGGACAGGAATATTCCGGTTTCTGAGGAGGTTTTGGTGCTCAGTAAGCGTGATTTGTTATCTTTTCTCTTTCCTTTTTGCCGTTTTGATATCAACCACAATGAAAAATTTCTAGCAAGGCCCGCCTATAATTTACAGGATATGCAGAAGAACGGAAGAAAACCCGCAGCGAACAAATGAAGTGGCACTGGGAGTATGTGCAAAAAAGAAGAGCTGTTAAGCTCGAACGAGCTCCTCAAAGTTAGGTGCAAGTAATTAAAAATTAAATGTTTACATTGCAATTACAAAAATGGCTTAAACTACACTGACCGAAAAAAGTCGCAACACCAAGAGGAGTTGTACGACATAAATGAAAGTTGGCAAGCGTGTTTCATCTGAAAGATGATGTGTGGTCAAATTTCGCGCCAGTCGCGTGGTAGTGGTACTAGTAGCGCCATTATGAGGATGCAAATCAGGTTTGCTTTAAATGCACATTGTAATGTCGTAAGCGTTTGTTGCCTTTGAGACTGGGCGTGGTAAGTTGATGTTAGTCGAGAATGGCTTTAAGGCGACAAATACGCCATTATCAAAACTTCACCGAGTATGAGCAAGGCCGTTTCAGAGAGCTACGAGAAGCTGGGTGTTCCTTCTGCGAACTTGTAGAAAGGCTTGGAAGGAATGTAGCGACTGTACATGGTTGCTGGAATTGGTGGACGCGGGAATGAAGAGTCACAAGAAGACTGGGCTACGGATGGCCACGTAGCAGTACCGACAGGGAAGCCCATCCTGTTCGGCGTATGGCTTTGGTGCATCGTACTGCATCTGCAGCAGCAATTTGAGCAGAAGTTGGCACCACACTGACACAACTAACTGTTAAAAGTCGTTTACTTCAAGGACAGCTCCGAGCCAGACACCCTGTAGCGTGCATTCCACTGTCCTCGATGGTGAGTGTTCATCGGAGGTGAAGGTGTCATCTGGAGTGCCCCAGGGAAGTGTGGTAGGTCCACTGTTGTTTTCTATTTACGTAAATGACCTTTTGGATAAGGTGGATAGCAATGTGCGGCTGTTTGTTGATGATGCTGTGGTGTACGGGATGGTGTCGTCGTTGAGTGACTGTAGGAGGATACAAGATGACTTGGACAGGATTTGTGATTGGTGTAAAGAAGGGCAGCTAACTCTAAATACAGATAAATGTAAATTAATGCAGATGAATAGGAAAAAGACTCCTGTGATGTTTGAATACTCCATTAGTAGTGTAGCGCCTGACACAGTCACGTCGATTAAATATTTGGGCGTAACATTGCAGAGCGATATGATGTGGGACAAGCAAGTAATAGCAGTTGTGGGGAAGGCGGATGGTCGTCTTCGGTTCATTGGTAGAATTTTGGGAAGATGTGGTTCATCCGTAAAGGAGACCGCTTATAGAATGCTGGTGCGACCTATTCTTGAGTACTGCTCGAGCGTTTGGGATCCCTATCACGTCGGATTGAGGGAGGACATAGAAGCAATTCAGAGGGGGGTGCTAGATGTGTTACTGGTAGGTTTGATCATCACGCGAGTGTTACGGAAATTCTTCAGGAACTCGGGTGGGAGTCTCTAGAGGAAAGGAGGCGTTCTTTTCGTGAATCGCTACTGAGGAAATTTAGAGAACCAGCATTTGAGGCTGTCTGTAGTACAATTTTACTGCCGCCAACTTATATTTCGCAGAAAGACCACAAAGATAAGATAAGAGAGATTAGAGCTCGTACAGAGGCATATAGGCAGTCATTTTTTCCCTCGTTCTGTTTGGGAGTGGAACAGGGAGATAAGATGCTAGTTGTAGTACGAGGTACCCTCCGTCACGCACAGTATGGTGGATTGCGGAGTATGTATGTAGATGTAGATGTAGACCCCACATAACCGCCATATTACACCAGTGGTGTCAAGCGAGAGCTCATTGGAGGGCGGAGTCGAAGTCTGTTGTGTTTTCCGATGAAGGCTGGTTCAGCCACAGAGCCAGTGATGGTTGTGTGTTGGACAGAAGAAAGCCAGGTGAGCGTCAGCAACCAACCTGTCTGCAACCTAGACACACTGGACACTTGGAGCTACGATCTGGAGTGCGATTTTGCGTGACAGCAGGAGCACTCTCGTGGTTATCCCACTAATCTTGCTTGTGAAATTGCGTCAGTCTGGTGATTCGACCTGTTGTGCTGCCATTCATGAACAACATTCCAGGGAGTGTTTTCCAACAGGATAACGCTCGCCCACATACTGCTGCTGTAACCCAACACGTTCTACAGTGAGTGGACATGCTGCGTTGGCCTGCCCGATCACTAGATCTATCTCCAACCGAGCAGGTCCATCGTCATCCACAAACAGCTATATTGACTGACCAAGTGCATCATCCCACAAAATTGACATCCGGCACCTGTACAACACAATGCAAGCACCTTTCATGCTTGCTTTCAATTTTATGTCGGTTACATGGGTTATTAATGTACCAGCATCTAGCGTTTGCAATGACTTATCTCGCGCTTACATCAACCTGTGATCTTACTCAAGTATGTTACCTAGAGAAACGTATCCCTAAATTTCATTACTCTATATTGATTATTTTTTGCCGTTGCGATTTTTCTCAGTCAGTGTATAAAAAAACTGATGAAGTAGCTCTATGGCCTGCCAACAAAATGCCAGTTCTTCCACAAGGAAACAGACTCGTTCCGCAAAACTGACTATTTTCATTGGTACTGAGACAGGGTGCCAAATCAGCTATCTGTGATGAGATGTCTTGAGCATTCCATCACATTCCTAATGGAAAATTTTTTACAGCTAACATCTCCTTGCGTGGGCAAATAAAACTAGGTCCGGATTGAGGCATATCTGCTGCCAATCATAAGCGGTATAACCGTCTCTATCATGTCACAATTCGCAGTAATTGACGGAAAGTCATCGAGTAAAACAGAAGTGATTTCAGGCGTTCCCCAAGGTAGTGTTATAGGCCCCTTGCTGTTCCTTATTTATATAAACGATATGGGAGACAATCTGAGCAGCCTCTCGGTTGTTTGCAGATGACGCCGCCGTTTATCGACTAATAAAGTCATCAGAAGATCAAAACAAATTGCAAAACGATTTAGAAAAAATATCTGAATGGTGCGAAAAGTGGTAGTTGACCCTAAATAACGAAAAATGTGAGGTCATCCACATGGGTGTTAAAAGGAACTCGTTAAACTTCGGTTACACGATAAATCAATCCAATCTAAAAGCCGTAAATTCAACTAAATACCTAGGTATTACAATTACGAACAACTTAAATTGGAAAGAACACGTAGAAAATGTTGTGGGGAAGGCTAACCAAAGGCTTCGTTTTATTGGCAGGACACTTAGAAAATGTAAAAGACCTACTAAGGAGACTGCCTTCACTACGCTTGTCCGTCCTCTTTTAGAATACTGGCGCGCGGTGTGGGGTCCTTACCAGATGGGACTGACGGAGTACATCGAAAAAATTCAAAGAAAGGTAGCACGTTTTGTATTATCGCGAAATATGGGAGAGAGTGTCACAGAAATGATACAGGATTTGGGCTGGAAATCATTAAAAGAAAGACGTTTTTCGTTGCGACGAAATCTTCTCACGAAATTCCAATCTCCAACTTTCTCCTCCGAATGCGAAGATATTTTGTTGACACCGACCTACATAGGGAGGAACGATCACCACGATAAAATAAGGGAAATCAGAGCTGGTACGGAAAGATATAGGTGTTCGTTCTTTCCGCGCACTATACGAGATTGGAATAATAGAGAATTGTGAAGGTGGTTCGATGAACCCTCTGCCGGGCACTTAAATGTGATTTGCAGAGTATCCATGTAGATTTAGATGTTTCCGTAGTTCCAGTGTCATGCTTCATAGAATAGGTTGATCGTTCCAGAATAATACTTTACCTTTTCTGTTTCCAGATCTGGGGCGATAAAGGTGCTACACAAAGTGGATGAGAATGACTGATATAAAACGCCAAGAACACAGAAGTCGCTCTGTAGAAAACCTTGTAAACGGCACCATAACGCATTGGCAGAACCTATGATTCACTCGACGACAACTCGCTTAGTCATAGCGAAGATCTAATTCGCGACAGAACAAGTTACTGTCTGCAAGAGACTACGTAATAGGAAACTCCAGTTTTCCGGTAATATCACCATTCTCTTCGCACTGTAGAATGCAACCATATGAAGGAATTATCACGGATTTTTTCAGCGATTGTAATCTGCACAGATACTTCTGCTTGTTTTTCTAGGAAGAGTTTCCATACCACCCCATGGATTGTTAATAAAACTACAACTGTATGTTATTTCATCTTTATCGAATGAAATACATTTTATAACAACATCATGAATCAATTTCATTTCAGAACAAATTACATCTTTTTATTTTCAGTGAAATAATTGTATCTATTGCCGGTTACAGCGAAAAAATTAAATGATGGGATGGCATTGATGGCTGTGAGACCCAACCTGGGGTCGTGCGGCCACCAAGTTGCAAGTCTTTTCAGGTGACGCCACACTAGGTGACTTGCCTGTCAATGATAAAGAAGTGATCATGAGACCCCGACCGCAAATCGAACGCAGACGCACTGCGTGGCAGTCACCAGAGCTGAGCGCTGAGCTACGAGGGCCGAATGCCAATTACAGTGGTGTTTTACTACGAACTCTTATCAGCTATTTCTACGTGTACTGTCTGCCCTTACACATTACCATCTGTTATCAACTATTACCTGCTCTGCATGCCCTCGCACATTTTTAGTGGTATAATGTATTGTCTTTCTATTTACTAACGCACTGGCTGTATGCTGTGTACATGAAACGCCAAAAACATTTTAAAAATTTCACTTACATAAATCATAGTCTTTCGTGCGCCAACAGCAATTGCAAAGCTCTTGTTAAATCCCTTTTTGGTCTCCACATTTAAGTTCCTGGACGTAAGTAGCACCTTTTTATTGTAATAGCCTGATTTTGCATGTGAAGTTCTGCTCTTTGTGTCTACTGAACTTCTGCCAGTGTTGTGATTATACTTCCTTTATTTCTCAGAGTGTTACATCATTCACTCTAATGTCTACTGCAATATTTTCGCGGCTGCATACCATAATTTTGATCCTGTTCGTGTTGTTTTTCGTGTTATACTTCCCTTTCAAGATCTAGTTCATCCTTGCCAACGTCTTTCTCTCTATGTCTCTCTCTCTCGCGGTTTCGCTAAGCGAGAGCTATGTCGTCAGCAAATCTTATCATTTTGATTTCCACTCCATTACTTTTATCCCTTCCATATCCTATTTATTTTCTCAAATCCTCTATCAGTATACAGGTTGAACATCACTGGCAGAAAGTTATACCCTTGACGCATTCTCCTTCTGCACATAGGTCTCTCTCAGTCTACAGGTTGAACAACACTGGTCGAAAGTTATATCCCCGACGCATTGCCATTCTGCACATAAGCCTCTTGCACTTCACCATTTGTGTGTATGATGCCTCTTCAGGTTTTATACAATCTGCATACCATTCGCTTCCTCAGAAATCTAGATCTGTTCTAGACGTAATCTTAATTCTAGTGCACTTTATCGAAGACTTTGTATCTACTTGTTCCTCTTCTTTTTCCTAACGATTAACCCGTATTTTCCGGGCGTCGGCGTATTGTTTTATGGTTTTGGTAGGGAATGGACAGATCCCTTCTTGTCCTCCACCCCACCCCCCATACGCCTCCCTTCCACGTTGGGCTGGAATTTGTGCACCCTGATCTGTCTGCATCTAGTGTTATTCCATATGAAAGTGTGCGAATGTTTTCTAAACGTTTGCGAGACGTAGGTACCAGCCCGATCTCTTGTAGGCGGATGTGGTAAAACGCTTAAAAACCACATCCATGCTGGTCGGCACGTCGGCCCTCGTCATTAATCCGCCGGGAGGGTTCGATGCGGGGACGGCGCATAATCCCGAATACCTGAGGAGAGGCACTAACACGCGCGGCTATCCGGGCAGGTCATTCTCTGGATCTACGAATTCAATAAATAATTGTTTTCTTACGTCCATCACTTCGTCTATAACCTGTCGCGACATGTCAAATGGTTCAAATGGCTCTAAGCACTATGGGACTTAACATCTTAGGTCATCAATCCCCTAGAACTTAGAACGACGTAAACCTAACTAACCTAAGGACATCACACACATCCATGCCCGAGGCAGGATTCGAACCTGCGACCGTAGCGGTCGCGCGGTTCCAGACTGACGCGCCTAGACGCGACATGTCCCCTGTGCTTCTATTCCGTCTACATCCTAACTAATCTTTAGCTAAATTTCGTTCCGTGTTATTGCTTATTCGATTATGCTCTGAGGTGACAAAAGGCATGTAATACCTCTTAATATCGTGTCCAATCTCCTTTTGCCCGACGTAGTGGAGAAATCAACGTGGCATGGACTCAACAAATCGTTCGAAGTCCTCTTCAAAAATATTGGGCGGTCCACACTTGCGAAAGTGTCGGCAGTACAGAATTTTGTGCACGAACTGACCTTTCGATTATGTCCCATAAATGTTCGATGCGATTCGTGTCAGACGATCTGGGTGGCCAGATCATTTGCTCGAATTGTCCAGAACGTTCTTCCAACCAATCGCGAACAATTTATTGTGACCCAGCGACACGGCACACCGACGTCCATAAAAATTTCATGAAGTCCATGAATGGCTGCCGATGGTCACCAAGAAGCCGAATATAACCATTTCCAATGAATGATCGGTTTAGTTGCACCGGAGGATCCGGTCCATTCCATGTAAACACAGCCCACACCGTTATGGAACCACCATTAGCTTTCGGAGTGCCTTGTTGACAACTTGGGTCCATAGCTTCGTGGAGTCTGCGCCACACTCGAAAGCTACCATCAGCTCTTACCACCTGAAATCGGGACTCAACTGACTAGGCCACGGCTTCAGGTCAACTAAAACCCAACCGATAGGGTCTCAAGCCCACGAGAGGCGCTGCAAATCGATGGCGCGCTGTTAGCAGTCACTCGCGTCGGTCGTCTACTGCGATAGCCCAGAAAAGCCAAATTTTTGCCATACTGTCCTGACGGATTCGTTCGTCGTACACCCGACATTGCTTTCTGCGGTTATTTCATGTAGTGTTGCTTGTCTGTTAGCACTGACAACTACACGCAAACGCCGCTGCTCTCGGTCGTTAAGTGAAGGCAGTCAGCCACTTCTTTTTCTGTTGTGAGAGGTAATGCCTGAAATTTGGTATTATTGGCACACTCTTGATACTGTGGATCTCGGAATATTCAATTCCCTACTGATTTTCGAACTGGGATGTCGCATGCATCTAGCTCCGACTATCATCCTGCGTTCAAAGTCTGTTACATAATCATGTAGGAAACGTTTCTAACAGCGATCATCTGAGTACAAATGACAGCTCCGCCAATTCATTGCCCGTTTATATCTCGTGTACTCGATTCTACCGCCTTCTGTATATGCGTCGGTATCCCATGACTTCCGTCACCTCATTCAAGATTATTCTTGTAAATATTTTCGACGTGTATGACAACAGATTCATGGTGATACGTTTTTCGGATCTTACAGCTCCAAGTTCCTCTGATATTGGGATTATGAGACACTTTTTGTAATATTCTTGAATTTCTCCAGTTTTATATATCTTCGTGATCAGTTTAAAAATATAGTCGTCTGTTTCATCACCAAATCTGTTTCATCCCTCCAGTTAATATTTGCAGCCTTATGATACTCTTCCTTTGTTAAAAAAGCTCCGAGCTGATCACCTGCTACGCTAATTTCATTTTCAAGATCCTTTGTCCCTGCTGGATTTTCGTTTAATTTTTCTGTGTATCACATTAATTTTTGACCTGCTCCTGTGCTTCCAAATATCATTTTCCCATTTTCTTTTAATTTGCTGTTACTACGTCTATTGATTCTTTTGAATTGCTTTTTAAGTAGCTCTAGAGCTTTTTCTATGTTCCATTACCCCATGCTTTCCCCTCTTTCCTTGCACTGTCTCCAATTTCTTCATCACGGTTTTCACGCATCATCTCTGAACACTTTTCTTTTTGACAGAATAGTTAAAGTTTCAGTTTGAGTTGTCATTTCTCCGATCCCCTGAATAATTATAAAGCGACATAGAGTATCAGGAACCATCACACGCCATTCAGCCTAGTTTTGTTGTCATAGATGATTATGAGCCACGTCTGCTGAGTTATATGTTTGTTTTCCGTTTTGCTCCTTTTTATTCCGTGGTATGGTGACATGCGTAGGTCAAGAGACAAATAGGTCAATTATTTCTGAAAGGCTGTTACATTTTCCGTTGGAATATACGTTTTCATCAACAACATAAATTATTTGGTAAAATTCTGAAACCTGCTGTAAAAGATGTACTTTTTTAGCACATCAGAGTTCTTGGCAAAATTGTAATCTACTGGTTACCAAATACAACACTACCTGCTGCTGAAATCGCAGTAAACTAAATAAACTTAGGCTCCTGTTTTGTGTGGCTTCTCAAGAAAGTTACATCTTTAACTCTGCGGTAAGATATTCAAAGATTTAGTAATCTATTTAACATGAGGGTTCTTACATCCTAGACGCTCGTTTAAGCCATTTTGTTTCGTATGTTTCTTCGCTAGCCGAGCTCGCAGATTTTATTTTTTGTTTCTGACCTATACTCAGAACTTTATCTCGCCAGTTTTACTTTGCGTTCATGGAAGTCTGCAGTTAATTATTATGATAACGTAATCCACTAAGAGGTATCGCGCCTCGGTTGAGGACCCACTACCACTGTCAGCTAAATTACTGGCCATCTTTCTGTTCTTTATTGCGTTGTCACTGCGAACATAACATGTTGACGACCGTCAACTCAACATCTGTTCTCTTCCTTATTGTCTTTATATTATGCGTGATAGTCTGTTGCCCTTGACTTCACATTCCTGGTCCCCATTAGGGATTTCAGTCAAATGTTCCACCTTTTCCTTACGGCTGAAACAAAACAGCAGTTGAACAAAGATCACTACATCTCCTTTTGGCAAATGAGACTATATTTCTTCAAGTTTACTCTCCCTAGATAAGCACAACTCCGATGCAACTTAGTGGACAGAAGCGCTGACATGAAACTAGTTCCATTATTAAT
This sequence comes from Schistocerca americana, assembly GCF_021461395.2. Classification (NCBI taxonomy): domain Eukaryota; kingdom Metazoa; phylum Arthropoda; class Insecta; order Orthoptera; family Acrididae; genus Schistocerca; species Schistocerca americana. Next base: position 113,352,287 of record NC_060126.1, on the reverse strand, counting down.
TAACATGACTTAAGGATCTAGGAAGGCTGTCCTGGAACGCTGCAACAGGTAAAGGACGTGCTTTGTTGATGCTGCACATTGTAGCGATTTTGATCGAGGTAAACTAACGATGCAGAGTTTTTCGGCACGCCAGTGTAGAAGTGTGTACAGAACCAGCTAAGTGAAAAATATTGCAATATGCACGTTTATTTATATACAAGAGTCAACTTAGGAATGTTCCCTTGTTTGAGGCAGCGTGTACAAGATCGTGTGCCGATTTGAAGTTCTAGATTGCCATATTTAACTGTTCGCTTCGCTTCTTCGTAACCTCTCATAGATTTTATCAGTGCCGGCCGGGGTGGCCGTGCGGTTCTAGGCGCTCCAGTCTGGAGCCGAGCGGCCGCTACGGTCGCAGGTTCGAATCCTGCCTCGGGCATGGATGTGTGTGGTGTCCTTAGGTTAGTTAGGTTTAGTTAGTTCTAAGTTCTAGGCGACTGATGACCTCAGAAGTTAAGTCGCATAGTGCTCAGAGCCAGATTTTATCAGTACCCATTCGTATTGTGATATACAGTGAAATTTCGAACACTCGCGAATGCCGCGATAAAGTAGTACTGTTATCGTCAATTTTAGGCTTAAAATAAATTCTGCTTTTTTGAAACTTTTGAGGACAGTAGGTCTAGCCTCGTTCAAAACAATCTTTCTTCAGTTTCAGTGTACAATTACGTGAGAAACAGGTTAATTTCAGAATTTTCGAACGCTTGCAAAATTAGTTATGGTACGAGTGTTTTTCATACGTAATTTATTTCGTAGCAAATAGGTGTTTGTGGTTGACAGTTCGGCCAAAAAATACATCACCCCTGAACTTCATTGTACATCTACGCAAATAAACAGTTTCGGAAGCTATCTTTGTCCTTTGCATAACCTACGAGTAATTTGTACCAAATCGGCATTTGTGATTGAGTTACTGTGGCAGATTTTCTAACCAATACGTTGCGTTACATTTGGCTTACCCTTAAAGAGGAGTAGCCCTATATGTTATCTGCACTTATCGTAAATTAACTCTAAAACAGAGTTTGCTAGCCACTATAATTAACACCAAAACGTTTTAGGTAACTAATACTTTTTTCCACAGGTTTTTATGTTGCCTTAATAGAAACCTAGTTTTGTGCATCTGCTTCAATCCTTATAGGGCATTAGCAGCTTTTTAGTTCAACGGATCAAAACATGATCAGCAGGTTTAATTTACAGTTATTTGTTCACTGCCTTGTAATATACTGCACCAGCCAAAACGCAGCCCCACTGTCGTTTCTGTTCTCAAACACGGGATGAATTGGTTGGCTTTCGTGATCAGCTGGATATCGCTTTGATTACTGTCAAACGATTGGCAGCTGCTCCGAATCGGTATGTTGGAAGAGCTCGTAAGAGTCGTGTATCTGTAACACCCGTGCCGGAGATACTTCAAGTTCTATCTTCCGGCCGGGGTGGCCGAGCGGTTCTAGGCGCTACAGTCTGGAACAGCGCGACCGCTACGGTCGCAGGTTCGAATCCTGCCTCGGGCATGGATGTGTGTGATGTCCTTAGGTTAGTTAGATTTAAGCAGTTCCAAGTTGTAGGGGACTGATGACCTCAGAAGTTAAGTCCCATAGTGCTGAGAGCCATTTGAACCATTTGAACAAGCACACCGCTACGTTGGATGCCGCCTGACGGCGTTGCGGCGTGACCCAGAAACAGAAGCAAGTAATCGCAGCGGACACGAACGGGGGATCATCTTAGCGAAGATATGGGCTGCAAATGGGAAAAATCCATTGAGATAAGCGACTTTGATTAGGGAGAGATTATTGTTGTGAACGAGTCTCTCGAAAACGGCGAAGCTGGTCGAATGTTCACGTGCTACTGTCGTGAGCATCTACGGAAAGAGGTAGAAGGATAGTGAAATTACCACTAGGCGCTAAATGATTGGTCGTCTACATTTATATCTACATGGGTATTCTCCAAATCACACTTAAAAGCCTGGCAGAGGGTTCATCAAGCCGCCTTCAAAATAATTCTCTATTATTCCAAATTCGAACAGCACATGGAGAAAACAAACACCTATACCTTTTCAAGTGAGCTCTGATTTCGCTTACTTTATTATGTAGGTCGGCATCAACAAAATACTTTCGCATTCGAGGAGAAAGTTGGTGGCTGAAATTTCATGAGAAGCTTCCGCCGCTACGAGAAACGACTTTGTTTTAATGATGTCCACCCCAAATCCTATATCATGTCCGTGACACTCTCTCCCCTATTTCGCGATAATACAAAGAGTGCTGCCCTTCTCTGAACTTTCTCGATGTACTCCGTTAATCCTATCTGGTAAGGACCCCAGACCGCGCAGCAGCACTCAAAGGAGGAGGGACAAGCGTAGTGTAGACTGTCTCTTTACAGATCTGTTACATTTTCCAAGTCTTCTGCCAATAAAACCCATTCTTCGGTTTGTCTTGCCCACAACATTTTCTATGTGTTCTTTCCAATTTAAGTTGTTCGTAATTGTAATTCCTAGGTATTTAGTTGATATAAGTCCTTTAGATTTGACTGATTTATCGCGTAACCGAAATTTAACGGATTCCTTTTGGCACTCATGTGGATGACCTCACACTTTTCATTACTTAGGGTCAATTTCCAACTTTCGCACCATACAGACACCATTTATAAATCGTTTTGCAATTTCTTTTGATCTTCTGCTGACTTTACTAGACGATAAACGACAGCATCATCTACAAACAACCGAAGATGGCTGCTCAGATTGTCTCCTAAGTCATTTATATCAATAAGTAACAGCAGAGAGCTTATGACACTACCTCGGGGAACGTCAGAAGTCACTTCTGTTTTATTCGATGACTTTGCGTCAGTTCCTACGAACTGTGACGTCACTGACAGGAAATCACGAATCTAGTCAAGTACCTGAGACGAAATGCCGTAAGCACGAAATTTCACTACAAGCCACTTGTGTGGTGCAGTGTAATTTTTCAAAGAAGGTGGGTTTCGGGACTTTTCTGCTCTATAAAGTAGGATAGATGGTGATCTGTGGCCTCTCTGCCGAAATAGCATGATGCTGCTGTACGCACAAGTGTTTCGGAGCCGTTCGTCGTAAACTATTGAACATGAAGCTGTGCAGCAGACCACCCCTACGTTTTCACTTACTCCAACGACAACGTCAATTACGATTGCAGTGGGCATGGGACCATCGGGACTGGACCGCCGATCAATGGAAACGTGTCGGCTGTTCGGGTGAATAACGTTTTTGCTGCATCAGGTCGATGGTCGTCTCCACAAACGCCGTCAACAAGGTGACGGGGGCTAGAAGGCTGGTGGCAGCAGCAGTGTTATGCTATGGCAGACAGTCTCCTGTGCTTGCATGGGGCCTGTGGTAGTAATAGAAGACATGCTGACAGCTACGAAACACCTGCATCCGTTCATGCTTGATGTCGTCCCCGCTGACGATGTCATCTTTCTGCAGTATAATTGTCCGCGTCTCGGAACTGGAAGCGCGCTTCAGTGGTTTTGAGGAGCGTCATAATGAACTTACGTTGATGTCTCAGCGAGCAAATTCTCCTGATGGAAACTCTATGGAACCCATCTGTCTCACTATCGGGCGACATCACCGCGTACGCACCTCAGCATCCCGTTATTTACGCGGATTACATGATCTGTGCGTAGAAGTTTAATGCCACATACCTTCACAAACCTACCAACAGATTGTCGGATCCCTGCTTGATATGCAGAATCAGTGATGTATTTCGTTCCAAAGACCGACAAACAAGCTTCTAAGCCGGTTATCATTGTGTTCTGACTCGTCAGTGTATATTTAAGTTGTAGGAAGTCTCCTCTGAAGATATTTGTGTGGAGTGTAGCATTGTGAAATGTGAGCGATAAACTGTTCATACAGAAAGAGAATAGAAGTTTTTGATATGCGTTGCTGCAGAGAGCGACGATTAAATGAGCAGACTGAATAACTTATGACGAAGCACTGAGTCGAACTGAGAAAAATATTGTTTATAAAAGATATGAAGCGCAATAGCAACGTAATGTAAATGACAGTGTGCCATACCGGTCCCCGACAAAACTGAGTATACAATGAAACAATGATGTACACATTTAACATTCAAAATAAGAGCAATGAAGTTGCATTTTGCCAACAGTTCTTGAACCTCGTCATATTCCATATTACGCGCTTGGGGAATCGTTTTTCTTCCTTTTTTTCCCTTGTTGGCAAGAATGTTTACTCACAATACGCTTGGCAATTGCTTCTGCGATTACAATGTCTTGCTGAGTCCTCAGCCTAGCACGTCAGCCATCTGCTAATTGCATGTTCCAACTGTTAACGTATTGCATATCTGACTGGACATATGGGAACAGCTTTCATTCCCCTAAATCGATGCGGCAAATCGCGGAACTTACATCCCTTCTGACCAGTTTAATAGACTAAGTGTCTATTCCATACGAACAAGCTGCAAATTTATATCAAAATCTACATCTACGTTCACACTCTGCTAACCGTTAAGAAGTGAGCAGCAGACGGTACTTCCCGTTTTTCCACTTTTAGGATACCTTCTCGTACCATTCGAATCGCTAGCGGGAAAAAATGAGTGTCTAGATGTCTCTGTGAGAACTGTAAATTAATTTAATTTCGTCTTCATTATAACTACGGGAATTATACGTAGGGGATTGTAGTACATTCCTAGAATCATCATCTAAACCTGGTTCTTGGAACATTGTAAGTAGGCTTTCTCGGGATAGTTTACATCTATCTTCAAGTGTCTGCCACTTTAATTCTTTCAGCATCTTTGTGATACTTTCGCAAGGGTCAAACAAATCTGTCACCATTCGTGATCCTCTTCTCTGTATACGTTCTACATCTCCTATTAGCCCTATTCGGTATGGTTCCCACACAATTTAGCAATGTTCTAGGATGTGTCTCACGAGCGTTTTGAAAGCAGTGTCCTTTGTAGACTGATTGTACTTCCCCAGTATACCAGCAAGCAACCTAAGTCTCGCATCTGCCTAACCAACGGCTAATACTATGCGGTCATTTCATATCCCCGCAAATTGTAACGCTCAGATATTTGTATGAGTTGACTAATTTCAACGGTTGCTCATTGCTTTTGTAGTCATAGTATACTACAGTGTTCCGTTTTACGAAGCACACTGTTTAACATTCCTGAACATTTAATGGAAGATGGCACTCTACGTACCACTGTAAATCTTATCAAGGCCTCACTAGATATTGGTGCAGCTTTTCTGAGATAGTACTTCGTTATTGATAACTGCAAGAAGTCTGAGACTAATATTGTCTTCCAGGTCATTAATATGCTGCACCAACAGTGAATGTCTTAAAACTCTTGCTCGGAGTGTGCCTGACGTTACTTCGGCGTCTGTCGAGGACTCTTCGTGCATGATAACACTTTTCACTCTCCCTACATCTTCAGTTCAGTCATAAATTGCACCTTATATGCGATATGAACGTACGTTTCTTAATAAGCGCTGGTGTGGAACTGAGTCAGAAGTTTTCGGAAGTCAAGAAAGATGTCACCTGAGTCGAGTGCGATTTGGGTTCCGTGTGGTCTATTGTATCGCAGTCGATGCTGGTTGGCAAGGAGGAGGTCATTGTGACCCAGATGCCTCATTACGTCTGAGTCGGATTGTGTATAGTTCAGCTACATTCTCTCATGCATTCCGTGCCGGACGTTGTGGTCGCACACCTCGCCTGCCCCCCCCCCCCCTTTCCCTAAGAAATGCAACCCGAAGAAGGTGATGCCGTCCGTATGGCTTGGATGCTTCTGACTCGATTCTACTCATAGGCGTGATCACGCAATCATTTTGAACATGCTCCACTCAAAGTTTACCATGACAATGTAGATGGAAAGGAAGGACCGTATCTAATATATCGTGCATTTAAGCATTGCATATTAAGCATGAAAGAATGCACTAGTTTGAGTATCAGATTTAGCGTGTGATCAGACATGAATGGAAATAGAAGATACTAAATGATAACCAAGGAAGGCAAAAGGTTGAAGGGAGCTAGAGGGAAAATACCAGAAATATGGAGCAGCAGTGAATCGGAATGGCGTGTTAGCCAGTCTATAAGCCCCTGTTATGCAGACGGACGCCGGCGGTTGTCTTCGGATAGCGTGAATCACGCAGATCATTTACATCTCGCGACCAGTAAACGATGTACTTGATTTTCAAGAGCTCTCACTACTCCAGTAAGTGTGCGAGGCTTTCGAGCCCAACTTTCGCTAACATAGTGTCTATCACGAGATGCTTTTTGACGGACAATAACTCTTCGGACGCTAACTATTGACTGCTCCTGGAGATCGACAAAAGGGAGCATGAGAGACTCTGATGCGTCCTATTTAAAAACTGAGGCACTGCAGTAAAATAGCATACTGTAAGAGTAGGCGCTGTTTTCTATAGCCACCCTAAACTGCCGTTCATACAGAAAGCTATGTCCGTTCTGATGGAACTCTTCAGTTCTATTATGTTCCCATTACTAGGCTTGTCCTAAAAGCCAACTGTCTCTCCGGAAATGTCTCTGCCTTCCTGGCGCTCTTCTTCAAACCGAGGACCTTCTCTTACGGCTAATGCCATTTTGATGACCATCAATAATTACAGTTTGTAAGGCGCTGCATGAAAATCTGTCCCAAAATTACTCCTATACAGAGAGTTCAAAATGGTTCAAATGGCTCTGGGCACTATGGGACTTAACTTCTCAGGTCATCAGTCCCCTAGAACTTAGAACTACTTAAACCTAACTAATCTAAGGACAGCACACACATCCATGCCCGAGGCAGGATTCGAACCTGCGACCGTAGCGGTCGCTCGGCTCCAGACTGTAGCGCCTAGAACCGCTCGGCCACTCCGGCCGGCCTATACAGAGGGAATTATGATAAATAAGACATACTTTCAGTTGGCTCAACTAGGTTGAATGGCTCTGAGCACATGGGACTTAACATCTGTGGTCATCAGTCCCCTAGAACTTAGAACTACTTAAACCTAACTAACCTAAGGACATCACACACATCTATGCCCGAGGCAGGATTCGAACCTGCGACCGTACCGGTCACGCGGTTCCAGACTGAAGATCCTAGAGCCACACGGCCACACAACTAAGTTGAAGGTATTTATTTTAGTCTCAGAGCTACAGTCAAATAAAATTTGGTACACGCTGTCAAAACTGGTCAAGTATATCCAAAACGTGGACAAAAGAATGAAGTCCTACAAGAGTCGATTTCTGAGCTGTACTGCTTGTTTGTTGTTGCTGCTGTTATTGTTGCTGTTGTTGTTTATTCTGAAGGTATCTAAGTTTCAATGTTGACTTCGTTCAACGCAATATCATTGTCGATTTTTCTTTTGTGTTGTCGAAGCGCGTGATTCCTGTTAACACAGAGCAGACTTGAGATTAGCTTCTTTGCGCTGCGATGTGGTGGAATCGCATTTTGCTTTATATCCTGTTGCGACCTGTGTTTTAATTGATACCGGAATACGCAGAATCAAGCAGCACTGGTTAGTCTAGAAAAAGACAAGAGTAGACAGCCTAAAGCTCCTGCTGGACGAATTGTAGAAGAACCAAAACTTGCAGAACCAGAGCTTTCGTTCCCATCATCCTGTTACCAAAGTAAGTTATTAAAGAAAGTAATCTCGGATAATTAAATTAAACCAGATTATATCTATGCCTGGGATAGCAGCTCCTGTTTTATAATAATAAACTTCCTGAGATACCATGCCAATAAGAGATCACATGTCCAGTGCTTCAGGACTGCTACCGATTGCCAAAGTTTTCGTGTTCTGCAGGAACTGACGGTATTCTGTGACGCCGAGACCTAAGAGTACTTCACAAATATCCCTTTCCGGCAATGAATTAATTTTCTTATCAAGCTCATTTTTTGTTACGCGTTTTGTATAAGCAAAAAGTAAGACATGAACAATGCAGTATATAAAAACCACTATTTGCGCTTAATAACTGAACTTATGTTCTATTAATTCTATTTTTATTTTCTGTGTTATAAATACTGACTGCATAATTATTGGAAGTTGATTTAAACAGGATACGAAAATTTAAAGAGTAAAACTGACTTATTAAACACATAATTTACTCAAGTTCATTTAAAATAAAAACAGAAAATTAATAAACAATATTATTCGTAAAGCCCATTAGTCATGAACGTCCTGTATGATAGATGACTATACTCACAGATAAATAGAATTTTGTCGTGGGTGTTGTATGGAGGTTATATGGTGAAATATGATCTCAGTATCACATTAGATTCCAACTCTCACAATCTGATTTGAGGGGTATATTAAGAAAATGAAACACAGACATTCAGACCAATAAACACATATGATCCAATTTTCTCCTCCCGTGGACTGGGTTTTGTGCTGTCCTCATCATTTCATCATCATCATTCATGAACGTGGCGAGACTGGACTGTGTAGAGATTGAGACTTTGCACAGGCGCTGATGAGCGCGCAGTTTAGCGCCCCACAAACCAAATATCATCATCATCATCATCATCATGTTCCAATGTTTAATTATATTTTAATAGCTTTACTGATTACTAAAATTTGGCATTCAGCGTACTGTATAAGTTACAAAAGCATATTTCAATAAACACCGAAATCGTAACGTTACAAACGTAAAAACTGCTCTCCTTAAAAATCTGTAAAATGGATTTAACCCTTTTTTTCCCCGTAAACCGTTCAAGTTATCAACTTATTGAATTCCTGTCTCACTCTTATCTCGGGAACACATAAAAAATCTGGAGGTAAGTTTCTTTTTCCAAACATATTTTCAATTTATAACTTAATTTCCAAACAATATTAATAAAGTATTACACTGAGATGCAAGGATATTGTGTAACCTCCTAAGTGCTCAGACGCCGCGCGATCTTGGGCGTCTTTTCAGGGTCCGCGCGGCTCCTCCCGTCGTAGGTTCGAGTCCTTCCTCGGGCGTGTTTGTGTGTGGTCCTTAGCGTAACTTAATTTAATTTAAGTTAAGTAGTGTGTTGGCTTAGGGACCGATGGTCGGCCGATGTAGCCGAGCGGTTCTAGGCGCTTCAGTCCGGAACCGCGCTGCTGCTACGGTCGCAGGTTCGAATCCTGCCTCGGTCATGGATGTGTGCGATGTCCTTAGGATAGTTAGGTTTAGGTAGTTCTAAGTGTAGGGGACTGACGACCTCAGATGTTAAGTCCCATAGTGCTTACAGCCATTTGAACCATTTTTAGGGACCGATGACCTCAGCAGTTTGGTCCCTTAAGACTTCACACACACACACACACACACACACACACACACACACACATTTTTTGTGCTGACAGGGATAGAACAGAAGAGAAGCATTATTTATTTTGCTTTGCGTTATTATTCGGAAACACTCATCTGCAGCATACCCCGACGTCTAAATTAGGTTGAACAGTAACAATGTAGATGTGACTTGGCGAAGCCAACGAATATGATGTCGTCAGAAGAACTGCAGTTCTTCTACGGGGCAATTCGCAATTGCTGATAACAGATTTCAGTAAGTGGCTTATGTTAGCCATTATGAGACGTGATGTGTCGAGCAGACTGGTATCGTGTGTTGTTGCATCTGTATAAGCGCTGCGGCCAGAGACACGAGCAGCTGCACAGGTCCTGCTGCGTGCGTCCGACCTTCGCTGCCGACGGGTTCCTAACTTTTTTCCCGCTCAACAGCGCCACTTATTTCTGCTGACGTCGATAAACACTGATGTCGAAACCTACCTCAGGGCAGGGCTCTTCACCGTTTAAAATCCGGTTCAAATGGTTCAAATGGCTCTGAGCACTATGGGACTTAACATCTGTGGTCATCAGTCCCCTAGAACTTAGAACTACTTAAACCTAACTAACCTAAGGACATCACACACATCCATGCCCGAGGCAGGATTCGAACCTGCGACCGTATCAGTTGCGCGGCTCCGGACTGAGTGCCTAGAACCGCGAGACCACCGCGGCCGGCTTTAAAATCCGGGGTTAACTAGTTACGGCAATAAACACTGAGGTAACAAAAATCATGGAATATTTCTGAATGTCGTGTCGGGCCTCCTTTTGCCCAGGGCAGCAGCTCGAGGTGGTATCAACTCAATAAGTCGTTGGAAGTCCCCTGGATAAATATTGAGCCATCCCGCCTCTATACTCGTCTACAATTGAGGAAGTGTTGTCGGTGCAGTATTTTGTGTACTAACCGACGTGTAGAATATGTCCCGTACATTTTCGATGAGATTCGTGTCGGGCGATCTGGATGGCCACATCCTTTGCTCGAATTATCCAGAATGGTCTTCAATCCCATCGCGAACAATTGTAGCCCAGTGACGTGGCGCATTGACATCCATATAAATCCCCTCGTTTTTGGGCAACATGACGTCCATGAATGGCTGCAAATGCTCTCCAAGTAGCCGAATTTCATCATTTCCAGTCAATAATCGCTTCAGTTGGACCGGACGACCCAGTTCGTTCCATGTAAACACAATTCACACTATTGTAGAGACGCCACTAGCACAGTACCTTCTTGACAACTTTAGTCCATGGCTTCTTGGGTTCTGCGCCACACTCTGAACCTACCATCAGCTCTTACTAACTGAAACCACGGTTTTCCAGTCGTCTAGGCTCCAACCTGTATGGTCCCGAGCCGTGGAGAGGCGCTGCAGGCAATGTCGTTTTGTCAGCAAAGGCACTAGCGACGCTCGTCTACTGCCATTGCCCATTAACGCCAAATTACGCCGCACTGTCCTAAAGGATACGTACGTCGTACGTCGTACGTCCCACATACATTTCTGCTGTTACTTCATTCAGTGTTGTTTGTCTGTTGGCACTGGCAACTCTACGCCAATGCTGCTGTTCTCGGTCGTAAAGTGAAGGCCGTCGGCCGCCGCGTTGTCCGTGGTGAGAGGTAATGCCTGAAATTTGGTAGTCTCGGCATGCTCTTGACACTATGGATTTCGGAATACTGAATTCCCTATGTCCCATGCTTCTAACTCCAACTACCATTCCACGATCAGAGTCTGTTAATTCCCGTCGTCCGGCCGTAGTCACGTCGGAAACCTTTCCACATAAATCACCAGCTCTGCCAATTCACTGCCCTTCTGTACCTCGTGCACACAATGCTACCTCCACTCTTATAAGTGCACATCGCTATCCCAAGGCTTTTGTTATCTCAATGATACTTCTGCTCAAGTCTCTAAATCTCATGATATTCCGTACACGCGTCAAACCCCGCTCCGTGTGTCGCAGCTGCTAACTCACATTACCGGAATGGCGCTCGGTTTTTAAGGCAGCCTATCAGAAAATTGCTATTGCGCTATACAGGGCTATTACAAATGATTGAAGCGATTTCATAAATTCACTGTAGCTCCATTCATTGACATATGGTCACGACACACTACAGGAACTCATAAAGTTTTGTTCGGCTGAAGCCGCACTTCAGGTTTCTGCCGCCAGAGCGCTCGAGAGCGCAGTGAGACAAAATGGCGACAGGAGCCGAGAAAGCGATGTCGTGCTTGAAATGCACTCACATCAGTCAGTCATAACAGCGCAACGACACTTCAGGACGAAGTTCAACAAAGATCCACCAACTGCTAACTCCATTCGGCGATGGTATGCGCAGTTTAAAGCTTCTGGATGCCTCTGTAAGGGGAAATCAACGGGTCGGCCTGCAGTGAGCGAAGAAACGTTTGAACGCGTGCGGGCAAGTTTCACGCGTAACTCGCGGAAGTCGACGAATAAAGCAAGCAGGGAGCTAAACGTACCACAGCCGACGGTTTGGAAAATCTTTCGGAAAAGGCTAAAGCAGAAGCCTTACCGTTTACAATTGCTACAAGCCCTGAGACCCCATGACAAAGTCAAACGCTTTGAATTTTCGGTGCGGTTGCAACAGCTCATGTAAGAGGATGCGTTCAGTGCGAAACTTGTTTTCAGTGATGAAACAACATTTTTTCTTAATGGTGAAATGAACAGGCACAATGTGCGAATCTGGGCGGTAGAGAATCCTCACGCATTCGTGCAGCAAATTCGCAATTCACCAAAAGTTAACGTGTTTTGTGCAATCTCACGGTTTAAAGTTTACGGCCCCTTTTTCTTCTGCGAAAAAAACGTTACAGGACACGTGTGTCTGGACATGCTGGAAAATTGGCTCATGCCACAACTGGAGACCGACAGCGCCGACTTCATCTTTCAACAGGATGGTGCTCCACCACACTTCCATCATGATGTTCGGCATTTCTTAAACAGGAGATTGGAAAACCGATGGATCGGTCGTGGTGGAGATCATGATCAGCAATTCATGTCGTGGCCTCCACGCTCTTCCGACTTAACCCCATGCGATTTTTTTCTGTGGGGTTATGTGAAAGATTCAGTGTTTAAACCTCCTCTACCAAGAAACGTGCCAGAACTGCGAGCTTGCATCAACGATGCTTTCGAACTCATTGATGGGGACATGCTGCGCCGAGTGTGGGAGGAACTTCATTATCGGCTTGATGTCTGCCGAATCACTAAAGGGGCACATATCGAACATTTGTGAATGCCTAAAAAAACTTTTTGAGTTTTTGTATGTGTGTGCAAAGCATTGTGAAAATATCTCAAATAATAAAGTTATTGTAGAGCTGTGAAATCGCTTCAATCATTTGTAATAACCCTGTATTTTCATAGGCAAAATTTAGCTCATGAGTTGGAGAGGCTGTGTTGCGGAGTGTGGCCAAAATAAAACTGTCACAGAAAATATTTCATGCACCTGAATGCAGGCACCCCACCTTACACCATCCTTACGTGTGGCATATGATGTACGTTGGGTTGCCTATCTTACAGTGCATGAAATATTTTCCGTGTTAGTTTCATTTTCCTCGCCCTGTATAATTCTTAATCTTTATATTATGCAATAATTTCCTAGGTTAATTTCCAAACATTTCTACAATGTTTCATGTTTGATTATTGTGCGTTCATCGGGTAAAGGCATTAAGCTGGCACTGCTCACCAACTCCGCTTCCCACACATGCTATGCAAATATTCAGAAAACATTTCCTCACTTTAGATGCAGACACATAGGTTGCACTGTTTCCATTTTGGGCGTAAATAACAGACTAACGACGTAAGATGTTTAGTTGAACTCCTTAATCAGCAGCAGTGGTACGAGGGAACATTGGGGTCCCGCTCAGTGGCCGTGCCCGTTCACTTTGACTATAACTTACTTACTACTTATCTAACTGGCCATCAGGGACCTTTCAGATCACTCGTCGACCTTACATACTGCCCCCACAGATCTTATCCAGTGCACATTCCATCAAGTTTCCTGTGAACCCTAGTTGTTGAAGATCTTCACATTGATGATTGTTGATTTAACTCGCCAATAACAGTATTTCCATACTCATCCTAGCTTAAATTTGGCGATTTCCCTTTTTTCCATGACTATAAATTGTACTGAGTTGAAGACGTTTCAGGGATTCTCAGATAGTGACGGAAACAGCGAAGCGTCAATTAAATGCCCATTGTGGTTGGTTCATAACCGTTGGCGAAATTGATTGATTGAAGAACGGAAGTATACTGACGGAAGTGTAACTACAAATTACGTAAATCAATACATTCCCTGAGTGATTTCATAATTTTGTAGCTCTACTTTGTATTTAAATAAAACGTACTATTATTCCTAAACTAAGGAAATACTTTCGTCTGCCAAGTTATTTACTCGGCTCCCAAGACAACGACGTCACACCGGTCTACAGTATTTTTATTTGCCGGCCGGTGTGGCCGAGCGGTTCTAGGCGCTTCAGTCTGGAACCGCGCGACCGCTACGGTCGCAGGTTCGAATCCTGCCTCGGGCATGGATGTGTGTGATGTCTTTAGGTTAGTTAGGTTTAAGTAGTTCTAAGTTCTAGGGGACTGATGACTTCAGATGTTAAGTCCCATAGTGCTCAGAGCCGTTTGAACCATTTTAGTATTTTTATTTACATTTGCAACTGCATTGCTCTTTATTTACTATTGCTTGTTTGAATGTCCACTGGCAGAAACTGTTCCCTCCTTCTGTCATACCTCGATCGTCATTTAGATTTATCCTTATACGACAAAAGATAGTAATGAAATGTGTGTTCCGTTTTTGGCCGCGCGTTAAAGTCTCTGTCAAGCGGAGACAGATACATAAAATGTCTTTGGAAATTTCATATATACATATCAATACCGAAAGGCAGATACCAATATAGAAATTAACCGTTTGTCCTGGCAGTTTAGTTTAAGTGTCAACGGTGCGATAATATGCGACCTTTCGAAAGTGTGATATACTGAACCAGAATTTGTAAACACAACAGCAAAATAACTGATGATGGTCGAAGTAGATATAAAATGTAGACTGGCAATGGGAAGGAAAGCGTTTCTGAAGAAGAGAAATTTGTTAACATCGAGTATAGATTTAAGTGTCAGGAAGCCGTTTCTGGAAGTATTTGTATGGAGTGTGGCCATGTATGGAAGTGAAACATGGACGATGAATAGTCTGAACAAGAAGAGAATAGAAGCTTTCGAAATGTGGTGCTACAGAAGAATGCTGAAGATTAAATGGGTAGATCACATAACTAATGAGGAGGTACTGAATAGAATTGTGGAGAAGAGGAGTTTGTGGCACAACTTGGCGAGAAGAAGAGACCGGTTGGTAGGACATGTTCTGAGGCATCAGGGGATCACTAATTTAGCATTGGAGGGCAGCGTGGAGGGTAAAAAACGTAGAGGGAGACCAAGAGATGAATACACTAAGCAGGTTCAGAAGGATGTAGGTTGCAGTAAGTACTAAGAGATGAAGCAGCTTGCAGAGGATAGAGTAGCATGGAGAGCTGCATCAAACCAGTCTCAGGACTGAAGACCACAACAACAACAACAACAACTCGTGCAGACGTCATTGCTATGTCAGTCAAGGATTTTTGTTCGTTTGGTTTAAGGAATCGATTATAACTAACATGCTAACAATAAAGCAGTGTATGAAAATTCTTTGAGCAATCGAGATTGGTACTAAGAGAGTGTTGCGTAAGAGCCGTACGTTTAAATTCCTAGATTTCTCGTAGAAATCCGTTCATGAAATGTGAGAAGTTCTTCAAACTTAGGGTTTTTTTTGGTTACGAGAAGAACACAACGGCTATCAGCACGGTGGGAAATGTGTGCAATAACGGCAAGATCCCACAGAAGTGTTTTTACGCAAACGATCAGCCAAATTATGAAGTATAAAAAGTTTCTGCTCATAACAGAAATACAAATAATTTCTTTACGCAATTGTAAATAACAATACCAATACTACTATCAATGCAATTTTTAAAAATATCCCTGTAAGTTCTTTCGTAGACGCGTTATTACTCACACAATTTAAAAAATTCCTATTACCCATCAACACAGCCACTGCAGGAAATAATAGTATTACGATACGCAATATCATACTGAGTGAGCACTAAGCATGGCCGTGGCGAAACAGATAAACAAAAAGTACCTTCTTGAAACATCTTTACTCCAAAGTTGGGTTGAGATACATAGTGTTGGGACGTACTAACGTTCGCACTGCGAAAGTAAACAGCACGTAGTGCAATGGGGCCTCGCTGACGGTCGCAGTACGTAATACGCAGTGCTATACGCAGAGAGAACTGTGAGAGATCCACGCCATTTGACTTCTTTTCTATGGCTACGTGAACACCAATGTGTTCTGCCCCTGTTGGCTAAGAGGAGGAAATAGTCGCAAAAACTCTTGTAGCGCATTTTCCAAGGAACGCAGGATGCCCTGCTACGTCGAAACTGGGATTTCCGCTGAAGTTAAGGGAGTCATTTCGAACAAGTATTATAACACTGATCACAAAAATAAAAGACTTAAACAAATTGAACATTGTTTTGTTCTCAATCACATGCAATGACCTCCTGGATACTCTGTACTCATTCAAAAAGCATTGTCGACTCTTACTAGCGTAGGGGAAATATTTATTGTTAATCGGTCATCCCAACCGAGACAGCCGCGCGAGGTAGCCATGCGGTCTTAGGCGTCTTGTTACGGTTCGCGCGACTCCCCCCGTCGGAGGTTCGAGCCCTGGATGTGTGTGTGTGTTGTCCTTAGCGTAAGTTAGTTTAAGTTAGATTAAATAGTCGGTAAGCCTAGGGACCGATGACCTCAGCAGTTTTATCCCACAGTCCTTACCACAAATTTCCTGTTTCCAGCTGAGACAGGTAAAACAGTGGTTAGCACACTGAACTCGCACTTGATAGGACGACGGTTCAAAACCTCATTCCTGGCCATCCTGATATAATTCCACAATTTTCTAAATAACTAAAGGCCAGTGCCTTGTTCGTTTATTTGAAAACGGCACGGCCGATTTCTTTTCCAATTTTTCGTTAATCTGAGTTTGTGCTACGGCTCCAGTGACCTCTTTCTCGACAGGTCGTTAGACTAATCTTCCTTCCTTGGGTCATCATGACTGTCAGTTTGAGAACTGAGTTGTTGAATATCAGACATACCTTATCTGACCAGAAGTATCCCAATATCCCCACGTAATACAGCGTTGACTACCAGCTGTCACGAGACCCGCCCGTATAAAAGGCGGCAGGAAGTATCATATAGTCGGTAGAGAAGCAATAACAGAAGAGTGCCTCGAGCAGGAGAGCTCAACGACTTTGAACGTGGGTTAGTCACTGGATGTCACCAAAGTAACAAATCCGTCAGGAACATTTAATCCCTACAAATGGTGCCCAGATCGACTGTTAGTGCTGTGATTGTGAACTGAAAAAAAGGCATCTAAACGAAGACCAGGTACACCTCATGCACTGAGGGACAGGAACGTCGAGCATTGTGGATAATAGTCGTAAAATGATGGTATGAAATCAGTAGAAGGAATCACTTGTGAGTTTCAAATTGTCACCGGCAACCCATCTAGCACAATGACTTTGCGTTGTTGTTGTTGTGGTCTTCAGTCCTGAGACTGGTTTGATGCTGCTCTCCATGCTACTCTATCCTGTGCAAGCTTCTTCATCTCCCAGTACCTACTGCAACTTACATCCTTCTGAATCTGCTTAGTGTATTCATCTCTTGGTCTCCCCCTATGATTTTTACCCTCCACGCTGCCCTCCAATACTAAATTGGTGATCCCTTGATGCCTCAGAACATGTCCTACCAACCGATCCCTTCTTCTGGTCAAGTTGTGCCACAAACTTCTCTTCTCCCCAATCCTATTCAATACTTTTGTATGGAATACAAATACTTTGCGTATGGAATTAAAAAGAATCGAGCCCAATACCCGAGCAGCTCCTACAATACATTTCTGGAGTCAAAGGTAAGCGAGTCTTGAGATAATGTAAACAGCGACGCCACTGCACAACAAATGACTGGAAAACAGTGACTTCCAGAGATGAAACATGATGTAACCTGTGGCAATCCGATGGAAGCGTTTAGGTTTGGCGAGTGCCATCATGTCTATTGCCGATAGTGAAGTATGAAGGAGGTCGTGTTAGGATAGAGAGGTTTTTTTTTCGTTATTAAGGCGTGGGCCCCCACTGCGATTAACAAAACTCTAAGAGGGATTTCAGGTGTGCCGCAGGGGACTGTCGTAGGACCGTTGCTATTCACAATATACATAAATGACCTTGTGGATGACATCGGAAGTTCACTGAGGCTTTTTGCGGATGATGCTGTGGTATATCGAGAGGTTGTAACAATGGAAAATTGTACTGAAATGCAGGAGGATCTGCAGTGAATTGACGCATGGTGCAGCGAATGGCAATTGAATCTCAGTGTAGACAAGTGTAATGTGCTGCGAATACATAGAAAGATAGATTCCTTATCATTTAGCTACAAAATAGCAGGTCAGCAACTGGAAGCAGTTAATTCCCTAAATTATCTGGGAGTACGCATTAGGAGTGATTTAAAATGGAAGGATCATATAAATTTGATCATCGGTAAAGCAGATGCCAGACTGAGATTCATTGGAAGAATCCTAAGGAAATGCAATCCGAAAACAAAGGAAGTAGGTTACAATACGCTTGTCGCCCACTGCTTGAATACTACTCACCGGTGTGGGATCCGTACCAGATAGGGTTGATAGAAGGGATAGAGAAGATCCAACGGAGAGCAGCGCGCTTCGTTACAGGATCATTTAGTAATCGCGAAAGCGTTACAGAGATGATAGATAAACTCCAGTGGAAGACTCTGCAGGAGAGACGCTCAGTAGCTTGGTACGGGCTTTTGTTGAAGTTTCGAGAACATACCTTCACCGAGGAGTCAATCAGTATATTGCTCCCTTCTACGTATATCTCACGAAGAGACCATGAGGATAAAATCAGAGAGATTAGAGCCCACACAGAGGCATACCGACAATCCTTCTTTCCACGAACAATACGAGACTGGAATAGAAGGGAGAACTGATAGAGGTACTCAAGGTACCCTCCGCCACACACCGTCAGGTGGCTTGCGGAGTATGGATGTAGATGTAGATGTAGACTTTTGACGAAGAATGGGATGCCATTCCTCCACAGACATTAGGCACCTCACTCAAGCCGCGCGGTCTGAGGTGCTGCAGTCATGTACTGTGCGGCTGGTCCCTGCGGAGGTTCGAGTGCTCCCTCGGGCGTGGGTGTATGTGTTTGTCCTTAGGATAATTTAGGTTAAGTAGTGTGTAAGCTTATGGACTGATGACCTTAGCAGTTAAGTTCCATAAGATTTCACACACATTTGAACATTTTTGAACCTCACTCAAAGTGTCTCGAGCAGAGTTCAAGTCGTCATTTAAAGGGAAGAAACGGGCAGACCGTATGTTAATGTCCACTAATAGGTGTCCGGGTACTCTTCATTACAGCGTGTTTCGATTTGAATGTAGATAGTTCCAGTGTGCGAGCACTGGGGCACGACAGTCCATTCCGTGCTCGCGTCCACCGCCGACAGTCCCGCTGGACGAACACACAGCGGCGCTCCAACGCAAGGGGTGCCAACCACGCTGGCGCGCATGCGCAGTAGCTGCGGCCCTGGGCAGTGTGTCAGCAGGATACGCGACGCGTGTGACCGGCGTGCCAGCAGACGGCAATGCGACGTAACCCGGACAGCGGCCCGCACGCCTCGGCGATTGTCACGCCCGACAATTACAACACATATTTAGCGAACGCCTTCCACGATTGTTATTTGAGTCAAGGGTATGAGCGGATTGGAAGTGTTACACTGACAGAAAAGACAAACCATATTACTTGTTTGTTTACTCGTTTCAGATGCGACCACCACATTAAATTTTTAGCTCGATGTGTGTCCTTCAGTTCACCCACAAGTAAATGGTCCACTGACTGCATTTCATCGCACTCACATTCAGAACTATACGACAGGCCTAATTTATTCATCAACAAAGTGTTCTTGTCCACAATTTCCTCTGGAGTTTGAATCCCTCGATCTTATTGAGTACAAACACCAAACTTCGATTCTTATGTTCACTTACAGCCTTAGTTCTTTCCAAGGTGTCTTCGAGTCGAAACCTTAAAGTTCTCCGACGATTTTCCATAACGGTGACCTGTATTTAAGATTGTTTGTACGTCTCAGGTCTTGGTGTGTAGTGAGTTCTGGGGTGCTTAGGATTTTTCGGTATACTCTTGTGGCTAACTATGACCGCCTGGTTCCGGGAAACTGTACGTTTGCTAGAACGGGGAGCCAGACACATGTGGAGGACCTAGGTGCTCCATACATTATCCGCGTTGCCTCCTTCAGCGGAAGCCCAGGATGGATTGCCATGAAAGGCAACAAAACTGGGCGGAGAATATCGTCGCTGTGCTGTAACGGTGCCGCGGATGACAACCAAAGAGGTTCTGCGGGCCGTATGTCGGGCTCCGTCTGGTGTGTGTCCAGACACGCCGCTGGCCTGAAACCTCACTGACTGGATTAGAATTGTCTTCAGTGATGAGCTCCTCTTCCAACTGAGCCCCTATGACCAGCAAAGAGGTGTCTGTAGACGCTATGGACAGTGGTGGGATATCAACCTGACTTTCTGCCTGGGCCATTATTTTTCTGATATGCTGCCTAAACATATTAACTTCTCTCTGTGTTTGTCGAACTGACTGGAAAAGCTCACCAATAATTGTTGTTTAGCAGTCCTTTAGTAATTCAGAACAGGAAAAGTGTTCTTGAAATTACACCTAATTTGAGTTCCTAACTCTCTGTTTCATTTAAATTTCGTTCATATGTATATGAACGCTCGAACGACGTTCCCAGGGCAGTGTATACGTGTATAATATGATTGGTGTAGAGACTGTGCATCGTTTGTTACATTCCCTACTGCACTTGTTTCTTACATATTACTTGGATACTCCACACATTTTAATTCCCGGTAAAGCAGATTTGAAATGCTGTTGTTTTCCAAGGCGCGATTCGATACTATACTTCCAATACTGATAATCTGATATTTCTTACGATACCATGAAATAATCGAACACTTGATACCGATATTTATACCGCTGACGTCGAAAAGAAAGTATCGATACTTACTCAAATCAGTAACAGCGGAACGCTTCTATACGTGCCGTCGCGGGTAAGGCAAGGTAGGAAAGAGGTATGATGATGATGATGATGATGATGATGATGATGATGATTGGATTGTGGGGCGCTCAACTGCGCGGTTATCAGCGCCCGTACAAATTCCTAACCTTTTCTCAGTCCAATCTCGCCACTTACATTAATGATGATGAAATGATGAGGGCAACACAAACACCCAGTCATCTCGAGGCAGGTGAAAATCCCTGACCACGCCGGGAATCGAACCCAGGACCCCGTGCTCGGGAAGCGAGAACACGACCGCGAGACCACGAGCTGCGACGGGAAATAAGGAAGGCAGTTGAGAGTTCCTGTTCACGACTAGATCATCAGAGCCACAGAATAAGCTTTGATCTTAGTGGTACGTCGGTCGTGTCCATTTCATAGGAACCGTCAGAGCAGATGTCTTCTGTTATTTAGGAAATTCTCAGGAAACATAAATATTATGGCCGGACAAAGATGAAAAATGTGGTTCTCCGGCATGCGATTCTGGTGAAGCAGTCACGCAAGACAAGGAAGTTTTGCAACTGTGTAAAGGTTTCATCTACCGCTGAAAGTCACCTTGAGAGTTAGCGAGCAACTTTGGTCCACATGGAACACTCACTGCCCGACCTTGGGAGGCAGGTTACTCCAGAAGAGAAAAAAGATGCTAACCAAATAAAAGAACTGATTTTATTTTCAAGATATGTAAACTAGAGCCCTGACTTCGGCCATACTAAAGAGGAATTCCGTGCGGCGTACAATCTGGCTTTTTCAGAGTAGGACAATACTCCATGTAAATGCAAGCGGGCGTGTTATCTGAAATTTCTGACATAGCTTTTTCCAAGTACAGGTATTCCACATGCGATGCGCGTACTCTCCTTTAATTCATAACGTTTTAACTGTTCAAATTAAATGGTTCAAATGGCTCTGGGCACTATGCGACTTAACTTATGAGGTCATCAGTCGGCTAGAACTTAGAACTAATTAAACCTAACTAACCTAAGGACAACACACACGTCCATTCCCGAGGCAGGATTCGAACCTGCGACCGTAGCGGTCGCTCGGCTCCAGATTGCAGCGCCTAGAACCGCACGGCCACTCCGGCCGGCCTCAAATTAAATGTTTGGTGTACAGTTAAGATACGATTCCTTGATGATGTTCCAACCTTTCAGAAGTGATGGAGAAGGTAAAACGCATCAATTTGAGGTAAGGGACCCACAATCTGCAACGAACGAGTCGAAAGTCATAAGAATAAATCGTTCTGATACCTCTGGCAGTGTCTTGAAAGGAAGATATAAGATGAACATAAAAAAAAAATCAAAACGAGGCTAATGCAATGTAGCCGAATTAATTCATATGATGCTGAGGGAATTAGATTAGGAAAGTAGTAGATGAGTTTTGCTATTTGGGGAGCAAAATAACTGATGATGGTCGTAGTAGAGAGGATATAAAAATTGGCAATGGCAAGGAAAGCGTTTATGAAGAAGAGAAATTTGTTAACATCCATTGTAGATTTTTTTAAGTGTCAGGAAGACTTCTCTAAAAATGGAGTGTAGCCAGGTATCGAAATCAAACGTGGACGATAAACAGTTCAGACAAGCAGTAGAAGCTTTTGAAATGTGGTGCTACAGAAGAATGTTGAAGACTAGATGGGTAGATCACGTAACTAATGAGGAGGTACTAAACAGAATTGGGGAAAAGAGGAATTTGTGGCATAACTTGACTAGAAGAAGGGATCGCTTGGTAGAACACGTTCTGAGGCATCAAGGGATCACCACTTTAGTATTGGAGGGAAGCGGGAAGGGTAAAAATCGAAGAGGGAGACCAAGAGATGAATACACTAAGCAGATTCAGAAGGATGTAGGTTGCAGTAGGTACTAGGTGATGAAGAG
This sequence comes from Schistocerca americana, assembly GCF_021461395.2. NCBI lineage: Eukaryota > Metazoa > Arthropoda > Insecta > Orthoptera > Acrididae > Schistocerca > Schistocerca americana. The sequence goes on along the minus strand of NC_060126.1, from coordinate 113,329,885 downwards.
GCTTGCACAGGATAGAGTAACATGGAGAACTGCATCAAACCAGTCTCTGGACCGAAGACCACAACAACAACAACAACAACCTCTGAGAGTCGACGTCTTCTGAAAGCTCTTTGCTTTCCGTATGTTGGTAGAAGGTAGTATGGACCAAAACAAAGAAAAAAGTCTAGTAAACATGGATTCTAAAATGATTATCTTAAGAGCCATGAGCACTTGTTCAGTAGAAGATATGTTTTCCACACTAGCGAAGATGAACAGGTGTTCATAGCTTTTGAGGTATGCATTTTAGACGTCATGTTTACTAGACTGTTCATCTTATTTTTTTCCATACTACTATCTCTGAAAGTACCGTACATGCAGCCCACTGTCAGAGGTATCAGAACTATTTTCCCTTTGGACTTCCGACTCGGTCGCTTGCGGACCAGAGTCCCTAACCTCAGGATGGTATATTTAGCCTTCGTCGTCATCCCTGTAATTTTGTAACATCATCAAGGATTGGCTCTATATGCAACGTCTTTTGACTCCGATGTGGTGTCACACGAGGAGTGCAATTTTTTAACATCGATCTAGGGCTCCCGTGATCGGCGCTCAACCTGCTGTGGTGTGTAGCGCTACTCTGTTTCCGAGTACTATTGTCATGTAACTATTTTGTTTCCAGAATGAGATTTTCACTCTGCAGCGGAGTGTGCGCTGATATGAAACTTCCTGGGAGAGTGAAAATCTCACTCTGGAAACATCTCCTGGGCACTGGCTAAGCCATGTCTCCGCAATATCCTTTCTTTCAGGAGTGCTAGTTCTGCAAGTTTCGCAGGAGAGCTTGTTTGATATGAACCAACTTGAGTACAAAATGACATCTTGACATACGCACTACAGGATAAAAATTCCAAACACAAACAAAATATAGAAATGGACATAAATTGGAAGGTAGGAGACGAGGTACTGGCAGAAGTAAAGCTGTGACGATGGGGCGTGAGTCGTGCTTGGTTAGCTCAGATGGTAGGGCGCTTGCCCGCGAAAGGCAGAGGTCCCGAGTTCAACTCTCGGTCCAGCACACAGTTTTAATTTGACAGGAAGTTTCAACTACTTTGTTTATACGTAACAATATTATTTGCTAAAATTCTAGCTACTTTTGTAATCAGATTCCTTTTGCCATTTTTATCTTTTTAAATGAAGAGGTCTGTTTATTTTGATTCTTTATGTGAACGCTGTTCTTCATGTCGTATTTTTAACTGACGGAGGACTAGAATAATTAGATGGCGTTGTTAATTTCGCACTTCCTGTCTTACGAATATATGAACACATACGAGAATGTACAATACACAGTTAACTGTAAGGTTGTTTCCTGCGTTTGTATATTTACTTTCATCCTGTAACACGTCATACATATTTCCCTTTATTTTACAATGGAAAAATCTTTGCATTTTATCAGTGTACTGATCACTGATGTGTTCACATGTCACGTGATTGACTATGTAACCTTCTCTATTGCATCCTCTGTAATTTTTTTACGTAGTTTTGTAGCCAGTTATTACCACTATTGACAAACTGCACCTTGCAGCATTTGCGTGAATAGCTTCATAATGTTTTAATATTAGTTGTAGTGCTATTGTTGGTATTATTTGAAGTGCTACACTTACGTATTTTTTATATTGTCGCATCTTAAACTCAAAAAAAAAAAAAAAAAAAAGACGCGCCACTCTAAGGAATTGTCCGAATGGGATGGAAATCGGTAGCTGTGATTTACGTGTACAGACAAAGAAATTATTAAAATTTCAGAAAAAATAGATGATTTATTCAAGAGAGCGAGCTTCACAAGTTGAGCAACTCAGTAATACGTTGGTCCGGCTCTGGCCCTTAAGGAAACAGTTATTCGGCTTGGCGTTGATTGGATGTCCACCTGAGAGATATCGCGTCAAATCCCGAGCTGGTTGGAGGGCCCTGCCTGTAATGCTCCAAACATTGTACACTGGGGAGAGAGGCGGCTACCCTGCTGGCCGAGGCAGGCTTCGCCAAGCACGAACACAAACAGTAGAAACCCTCGTCGTGTGCCAGCGGGCGTTATCTTGCTGAACTGTAAGCCCAGGATGGCTTGCCATGAAAGGCAACAAAACAGGGCGGAGAACGTCATTAACGTATAGCTGTGCTGTAAGGGCGCCGCGGATGACAACCAAAGGGGTCCTTATATCAAATGAAATGGCACACCGGATCATTACTCCTGGCTGTCAGGTCGTGTATTGGGGGACGGTCAGGTTGATATCCTGGTCTCTACAAAAATATTTTCGCTTCAAATAATGGCACATGAGCGAACCATAAAATTTACGTCAATTTCTATATTTTGTTTGGGTTTCGAATTTTTATCTGCTAGTGCGTATGTTAATATGTCATTTTTTACTCGAGAAGGCTCATAAACATTGGATAAGGCTGCGTTCTATCCTAACGTGTGCTTACTGTAAATAATAATTTTGTATTTAAGAAAAGCTTAATAATACACACAAAAAGTAATCATTATCTTGCGATACTACCAGTATTGATACCTTCATTCTCACTTTATCGAGGTATTGATGTAATTTTAAATATTCGCATCGGTACCAAATATCGATCTGATTTTCTTTGCTTTCCGGTTTTACAATGCCGTCATTTGTAGCTCAGAAAGATTTGTAAAAACTTCTGATTTGAGTGGACGTTAACTTAACTGAGTTTTTAAGCAGATTCGGCGCCGCCACTTTAGCTGTGTCTATTAGACTGATAAAATATTTTCTGTGATTGTCAAGTAAAAATGATGAATGTACAATTAAAAAATAAATTCACTGTCTCCAAGCAAAAATGTCATTTTTTCAGGACCAGCAAAGTAAAAAACGGAGTGGGGGTTATAGATACAGTATAGAAGGAAAACTGTGTCATTTAATACATACAATACTTAGAACCGCATTAGCTTGAAAAAGCTTACGTCAAATTGGGCATACAAAACAGAAGACGTGATGCTGTGCCGACCTTTAGAGTGGACAAACAAGAAGTCTTTGATAAATATGTGACGTCGTGTGAAGACTGTTATGACCCTGAAACGGAAGTGCAAAGTAAACAGCGGAAAGTAGCGGTGTTTTCCACGCCTAAGATAACTTTGACTGCGCTAGCCGTACGCAAGGTCATGATGCTAATGTTTGTTTTCGAATGTCAAAGGCGTTCCACTAGTGGATACTTTATGAAGAGTAGATACAGTAAAAGGCCCTTTTAAACGTGGTTTAATTACAAAATTACGTGCAGCTATTAATGGAAACTGTCGTGGGAAGATTAGGATCGATGCGATGCTTCCTGACAACAGGCGCAGAAACACCATGTATTGCAAAGGTTGGCGTTTATACAGCGGACCTTGAACAGAAGAAGCAGTAACCATATACACTGCCACCGTTTCGCAAGCGCTACAAGTTATTCCCGCCGATATAGCTCTGAGCACTTTGGGACTTAACTTCTGAGGTCATCAGTCCCCTAGAAATTCGAACTACTCAAACCTAACTAACCTAAGGATATCACACACATCCATGCCAGAGGCTTGCCCGTAGCGCCCACCAATATATAATCTGACTTTTCTAAACGGAGTTTAGAGGTTTTCGTTGGGTATTCCATACACAAGAAGCTCCAAATGTGTGGCTTTCAGACGATGAGGACTTCATTCCAGGAGAAAAGGTCGGAATATTTCTGGGAAGAGATAAGCACACAGGAGTAAATATTCGTCACCCTTTAACAGATTGCAGTGGTCGGTTTGGAGCGGTGTAGCTAGCACAGAACTCGTACCAGGTGGTCATGGGACCCTTCACAGTCGACGTAAGTCATGGCAATGAAGTGGTATGCGTACGCTGACAAAACCAGAACATTATGACCACCTATCTAATAGGTAGGGGAATAACCTGTAGCGCCTGTGAGACGGTGGCAGTGAATATGGTCACTGCTTCTTCTGTTCTTCGCAATACATGGCCTTTCTGCGCGAGTTGTCAGGAAGCATCGCATCGATCCTAATCATCCCACGATAGTTTCCATTAATAGGTAGCGGTTTAATGATGAAGTATTGAATAGAATTGGGGAGAAGAGGAGTATGTGGCACAACTTGACAAAAAGAAGGGACCGGTTAGTAGGACCTGTTCTGAGGCATCAAGGGATCACAAATTTAGCATTGGAGGGCAGCGTGGACGGTAAAAATCGTAGAGGGAGACCAAGAGATGAATACACTAAGCAGATTCAGAAGGATGTGGGTTGCAGTAAGTACTGGGAGATGAAGAAGCTTGCACACGATAGGGTAGCATGGAGAGCTGCAACAAACCAGTCTCAGGACTGAAGACCACAACAACAACAACAACAACAACAACAACAACCTAATAGCAGGTATGTCCACCTTTGGCACGGATACCAACGACGACGCCCCGTGGCATGGCAGCAGTGAGGTCGCTGGAGTTGGCAGCACATCTGAACACACAAACCACCTAATCCTCGTAAATTCCAGGGAGGGGTGCAATGATCTCTTACGTCACGTTCAATCGCTCCCAGATGTGTTGGATCGGGTTCAGATCCGGTGAGCCGTGGAGCCAGAAACTCACCACTGTTTTCCTCGAACCACTCCATCACACTCCTGGCTTTGTGTAATGGCGCATTATTTTGTTGGAAAAATGCCACTACCGTCGAGAAACACGATCGTCATGATTGGGAGTACGTGGCCTGCAGCCAACGCGCGATACTCCTCGGCCGACACGGTGCCTTGCACGAGCTGCACTGGACCCACGGATGCCCAGGTGAATGTCCCCCAGAGCATATTAGAGCTGCCGCCAGCTTGACACCATCCACATCCACATCTACATCTACATCCATACTCCGCAAACCACCTGACGGTGTGTGGCGGAGGGTATCTTGAGTACCTCTATCGGTTCTCCCTTCTATTCCAGTCTCTTATCGTTCGTGGAAAGAAGGATTGTCGGTATGCCTCTGTGTGGGCTCTAATCTCTCTGATTTTATCCTCATGGGCTCTTCGCGAGATATACGTAGGAGGGAGCAATATAATGCTTCACTCCTCGGTGAAAGTGTGTTCTCGAAACTTCAACATAAGCCCGTACCGAGCTACTGAGCGTCTCTCCTGCAGAGTCTTCCACTGGAGTTTATCTATCATCTCCGTAACGCTTTCGCGATTACTAAATAATCCTGTAACGAAGCGCGCTGCTCTCCGTTGGATCTTCTCTATCTCTTCTATTAACCCTATCTGGTACGGATCCCACACCGGTGAGTAGTATTCAAGCAGTGGGCGAACAAGCGCATTGTAACCTACATCCTTTGTTTTCGGAATGAATTTCCTTAGGATTCTTCCAATGAATCTCAGTCTGGCATCTGCTTTACCGATGATCAAATTTATATGATCCTTCCATTTTAAATCACTCCTAATGCGTACTCCCAGATAATTTATGGAATTAACTGCTTCCAGTTGCTGACCTCCTATATTGTAGCTAAATGATTAGGGATCTTTCTTTCTGTGTATTCGCAGCACATTACACTTGTCTACATTGAGATTCAATTGCCATTCCCTGCACCATACGTCAATTCGCTGCAGATCCCCCTGCATTTCAGTACAATTTTCCATAGTTACAACCTCTCGATATACCACAGCATCATCCGCAAAAAGCCTCAGTGAACTTCCCATATTATCTACAAGGTCATTTATATATATTGTGAATAGCAACGGTCCTACGACACTCCCCTGCGGCACACCTGAAATCACTCTTACTTCGGAAGACTTCTCTCCATTGAAAATGACATGCTGCGTTCAGTTATCTAGGAACTCTTCAATCCAATCACACAATTGGTCTGATAGTCCATATGCTCTTACTTTGTTCATTAAACGACTGTGGGGAATTGTATCGAACGCCTTGCGGAAGTCAAGAAACACGGCATCTACCTGGGAACCCGTGTCTATGGCGCTCTGAGTCTCGTGGACGAATAGCGCGAGCTGGGTTTCACACGACCGTCTTTTTCGAAACCCATGCTGATTCCTACAGAGTCGATTTCTAGTCTCCAGAAAAGTCATTATACTCGAACATAATAATCCCGCAGTGCAGGTGTCAAGGAGCTGTTCCCCTGGAAGACGATGGATTCGCGTCCTCCCATCGGCATGAGGAAGAAGGTATAGGGATTTATTAGACTATGCAACGCTCTGCCACTGCGCCAGTGTCCCACTGCCGATGATCGCGTACCCATTTCAGGCCCATCGTTAGGAGTGTTCGGTGCATTGTGTGTTCAGATACACTTGTACTCTGTCCAGCATTAAAGTCTGATGTTAGTTCCACCACAGTTCGCCTCCTGTACTGTTTTACCAGTCGGCCTCCGAAGTCCGACAACTGTAACGAGGGATGGCTGCACAGCCCACGACGTCTGGACGTGGTTCCATCTTGGTTTCGCCATATGTTGAAGGCACTCACCACAGCACTCCTTGGACACACGACAAGTCGTTCAGTTTTCGAAATGCTCGTGGCGAGTTTCCGCACCATCACAATCTTTCTCGGTCAAACTCGGATAGATCGCGCGCCTTACCCATTCTGCACACGGACAGCACGCTGTCAGTATAAATTTGAATAAATCACGAAATAATGTAGATAGAGAGGTAGAAATTGACACACGTGCTTGGAATGACATGGGGTTTTATTAGAACCAAAAAAATACAAACGTTCAAAAAATGTTCGACGGATGGCGCTTCATCTGATCTGAATAGCAATAATTAGCATAACAAAGTATGACAAAGTAAAGATGATGTTCTCTACAGGAAATGCTCAAATATGTCCACCATCATTCCTCAACAATAGATGTAGTCGAGGAATAATTTTGTGAACAGCACTGTGAAGCATGTCCGGAGTTATGGTGAGGCATTGGCGTCGGAAGTTGTCTTTCAGCATCCCTAGAGATGTAGATCGATCACGATACACTTGCGACTTCAGGTAACCGCAAAGCCAATAATCGCACAGACTGAGGGGTGGGGACCTGGGAGGCCAAGCATGACGAAAGTGGCGGCTGAGCACACGATCATCACCAAACGACGCGCGCAAGAGATCTTTCACGCATCTAGCAATATGGGGTGTTTTTTGGTTCTAATAAAACCCCCATGTCATTCCAAGCATGTGTGTCAATTTTTACCCCTCTATCTACATTATTCCGTGATTTATTAAGTTTTCTTATTTATACTGACTTTTTGATCACCCACTACATGCACCGTACGTGTGTCTGACTAGCAGTCATTCCTCGCCCGGTGATTCTGCTATCATCTGGTCGGGTTCATGTCGATAGAAGGTCGGTGGCTGATCAGTGCATGTGCCATTATTCCATGTTGGATTTTGGGAGAGTGATATTCTATGTCGGATTTAGAGGAAATTGTTGGAAGCCGCCATTAAGGCAGTAATCTATGTTTTATGGTATTGAAGAAAATAAATACATATAAAAGCACAAAAGGAGTATCAGGTGTGTAGAGTTCATAACCCTTAATCATTTCAAAAGAAATATTCAGCGACTATAAAGACGCAAGTCGTTCGGAAGTGTTGTGTAGTTTGATGGTGCGAACCTGCAGTTTTGCACGGTTTTAGGATTCGTCGAGAATATTTCTCCGAAGAGCTAAATAATTTCACGAACTAAAGTTGGACGCCACATTCGATTCCGTAGAGCGATAAATTATCTTTAGCAATTTCAGATGGAGAAGTTCCAGCAAGGAGACTCAACGAAACGCATATGGTATTACCATATTCTTTAACTTCAGGAGAACAGTAAGCAATAGAGACTTCATAACCACCGCAAACATAATTAAGAGGACTCAACTTAAATAAAAGTAGCAAACAGAAAAAAAAATCGCTAAACCAAACCATAAATAAAAATCAATTAGTAAAAATACGCAATCACATCAATAAAACGCTCATTAAATTATAGAGAGAATAAAAGCCGGCCGAAGTGGCCGTGCGGTTAAAGGCGCTGCAGTCTGGAACCGCAAGACCGCTACGGTCGCAGGTTCGAATCCTACCTCGGGCATGGATGTTTGTGATGTCCTTAGGTTAGTTAGGTTTAACTAGTTCTAAGTTCTAGGGGACTAATGACCTCAGCAGTTGAGTCCCATAGTGCTCAGAGCCATTTGAACCATTTGTAGAGAATAAAAATAAGAACGTTAAAATTTGTAATTACAATGATATGAACACCCTTAGCTGCTTACAGGCGTTGACATACGTCAACGGGGACAGATGAAAATGTGTGCCCCGACCGGGACTCGAACCCGGGATCTCCTGCTTACATGGCAGACGCTCTACCCATCTTTTTTTTTCTCATTTTGACCGATTTTGTTCGTTGCAACTGCTCGGGGCGGACGTCGTAAGACATCCGTTTAAGTTCGTTGTTGATCGATTAACTCAATTTTTTTATTACAGAGGGAGCTAACCCTCTGACCGAACACGTGCCGGCATCTGAGCCACCGAGGACACAGAGGATAGCGCGACTGCAGGGATTTATCTCTGGCACGCCTCCCGCGAAACCCACATTCTCAACGTCTTGTCCCGCACTACATTCGTAGTGCCCCCGCCCATTATACTCGTTACTCGCGGCGCGTTGCCGATTCCCGTAAGAGTTCGGGCACTGTTCGTGAATTCGCACAGGAGAAGAAGATGGTCAAGTCCCGGTATGTCAACGCCTGTAAGCAGCTAAGGGTGTTCATATCATTGTAATTTCATTCTAACGAGCTGCATGGTCACCGATGGTATCTGTTCTTTCGGACATGTCCAAAAGAATAGATACCATCTTAGTATATATATAGTTAAAATTTGTTATCACTCCTACAGTGATGAACAGTCTGTCACATCACCTACCAATAAAATGGCCTTGTCCTCGAGGGTTGCAATTTTATTTTCAAGCAGTGTACGAAAAAACGCCACACTACGTAAGTGGGACAAGGAAAAAGAAGACAATTTGTTTTAGTCCATTCGGTATTTGGGTCAGAAGAAAAGTTTGCCGGACAAGTATGCGGACCGTGCTGGAATGCCTCCAGCAGTGGGGCACGCTGGTGGCGGCCTGCCCAGCCAGGTAGCAACAGGCGACACGCGCCCGGCACGTGAGAGCCATCTCGGCTCGTGTCAAGGCTGGCCAGGCAGCCAAGGAGTTCGCAAGGACGCTCGCCTCGCGTCGCGTCACCGTGACTCTTCCAATTTAGGAGATAATTCGAAAAATAGTCTGCCGAGCTGTCAGAAACTACCGTACGACGGGCCATTGCGGAAAGAAGAAATCGCACGCTCACCAAAAAGCAGATATTCAGGTTAGAGACACCATATCACGAAAATCCACAACATTTTTATCAAATACTAGCTGAGTACCCGGCATTTCCCAGGCATGTCTTCATTCCAGTCTTCTACTAGTCCTTCCCCCCCTCCCCTTTCTGTCCACTCCTCTCCCCATCTGCCTCCTACTCTCCCTACTCTCTGTCTAGCTCCTCCTCCTCGTCTCGTTGTCAATCCCCTCCTTCCTCCTATCAATCTGCTTCTCCTCCCTCTATCCATCTGTTCTTTCCCCTCTGTCCATCCCCTTCTCCTCCCTCTAATTCCATATTCTCCTTCCCTCCCTTTGTCCATCTTCTCGCTCATCTCTCTGCCCATTCCCTCCTCGTCCTTTGTCGATTTTCTTCTGCCTTTCTGTCTGTTCATCTCCTCCTCCGCTTCTCTTTGCCTATCTCTTCCTCCCCCTGTCTCGGGCCATGTCCTCCTCTTTCCTTTCTCGTCCATCTCCTGCTCTCTACTCATTTCCACCTGCTGTGCCGTACAGAAATACACTCGCCAGTACAATAGTGAGTTCAACAGTTTGCTCTGGGAGAAGAAAGAGTCGATAGTGTAACACGTAGTTCACTTTCTTTCAATTTAACTTTATACATCTACATCTACATTAATACTCCGCAAGGCACTCAACAGTGTGTGGCGGAGGGCACTTTACGTGCCACTGTCATTACTTCCCTTTCCTGTTCCAGTCGCGTATGATTCGCGGGAAGAACGACTGCCGGAAAGCCTCCATGCGCGTTCGAATCTCTCTAATTTTACATTCGTGATCTCCATGGGAGATATAAGTAGGGGGAAGCAATATATTCGATACCTCATCCAGAAACGCACCCTCTCGAAACCTGGACAGCAAGCTACACCGCGATGCAGAGCGCCTCTCTTGCAGAGTCTGCCACTTGAGTTTGCTAAACATCTCCGTAACGCTATCACGCTTACCGAATAACCCTGTGACGAAACGCGCCGCTCTTCTTTGGATCTTCTCTACCTCCTCTGTCAACCCGATCTGGTACGGATCCCACACTGATGAGCAATACTCAACTATAGGTCGAACGAGTGTTTTGTAAGCCACCTCCTTTATTGATGGACTACATTTTCTAAGGACTCTCCCAATGAATCTCAGCCTGGCACCCGCCTTACCAACAATTAATTTTTTATGATCATTCCACTTCAAATCGTCCCGTACGCATTCTCCCAGATATTTTACAGAAGTAACTACTACCAGTGTTTGTTCCGCTATGACATAATCATACAATAAAGGATCCTTCTTTCTATGTATTCGCAATACATTACATTTGTCTATGTTAAGGGTCAGTTGCCACTCCCTGCACTAAGTGCCCACCCGCTGCAGAGCTTCCTGCATTTCGCTGCAGTTTTCTAATGCTGCAACTTCTCTGTATACTACAGAATCATCCGCGAAAAGCCGCGTGGAACTTCCGACACTATCCACTAGGTCATTTATATATATTGTGAAAAGCAATGGTACCATAACACTCCACTGTGGCACGCCAGAGGTTACTTTAACGCATGTAGACGTCTCTCCATTGATAACAACATGCTGTGTTCTGTTTGCTAAAAACTCTTCAATCCAGCCACACAGCTGGTCTGATATTCCGTAGGCTCTTACTTTGTTTATAAGGCGACAGTGCGGAACTGTATCGAACGCCTTCCGGAAGTCAAGAAAAATAGCACCTACCTGGGAGCATGTATCTAATATCTCATGAACAAATAAAGCGAGTTGGGTCTCACACGATCGCTGTTTCCGGAATCCATGTTGATTCCTACAGAGTAGATTCTGGGTTTCCAGAAATGAAATGATACGCGAGCAAAAAACATGTTCTAAAATTCTACAACAGATCGACGTCAGAGATTAGGTCTATAGTTTTGCGCATCTCCTCGACGACCCTTCTTGAAGACTGGGGCTACCTGTGCTCTTTCCAACTTGCGGTACACGGCTGTTAGAAGGGGGGCAAGTTCTTTCGCGTACTCTGTGTAGAGTCGAATTGGTATCCCGTCAGTGGACTTTGCTCTGTTGAGTGATTTCAGTTGCTTTTCTATTCCTTGGACACTTATTTAGATGTCAGCCATTTTTTCGTTCGTGCGAGGATTTAGAGAAGGAACTGCAGTGCGGTCTTCCTCTGTGAAACTGTGAAACAGCTTTGGAAAAAGGTGTTTAGTGTTTCAGTTTTAAGCGTGTCATCTTCTGTTTCAATGTCATCATCATCCCAGAGTGTCTGGATATGCTGTTTCGATCCACTTACTGATTTAATGTAAGACCAGAACTTCCTAGGATTTTCTGTCAAGTCGGTACATAGAATTTTACTTTCGAATTCACTGAACGCTTCACGCATAGCCCTCCTTACGCTAACTTTGACATTGTTTAGCTTCTGTTTGTCTGAGAGGTTTTGGCTGCTTTTGAAGTTGCAGTGAAGCTCTCTTTGCTTTCGCAGTAGTTTCCTAACATTGTTGTTGAACCACGGTGTGTTTTTCCAGTCTCTCACAGTTTTACTCGGCACGTACCTGTCTAAAACGCATTTTACGATTGCCTTGAACTTTTTCCATAAACACTCAACATTGTCAGTGTGTCCTGTTTACACAGGAAGGTCATGAGTGTTTACAGTCTCTGAACACTGACGTATCACTTGATGCGGACGAAATACAAGTATCTCCATCAGACTGCATTTAACAGTAACTTTCACTTAGAGTTCTGCCTACGACATTGAGTACACAGCTGGCCTGCAGTGATGTGCACTGACGGCAAAAAAAATGGCAACACCATAAAGGACTAGTGCAACATAAACGAAAGTTGGTAGGTGTGTGTTTCTACGCCTGAAAGATGATACATATTAAAATTTCGCGCCAGTCGCCACTATAAGGATGGAAATCAGGTTTGTGTAAATAAACGCTATAATGTTGGTGAGCCTTTGTTATCTTTGAGACTGGACGCGGTGAGTTGGTGGTAGTCAAGAGTGTCACTAAGACGACAAAGACGGCACTACCAACATCTCACTGAGTTTGAACGAGGCCGCGTAATAGGGCTACGAGAAGATGTATCTTCCTACTACGATATTGTAGAAAGACTTGACAGGAATGTGGCGATTGCACATGATTGTTGGCAGCAGTGGTCAGAGGAATGTACGGCCGCAAGAAGACAGCGCTCCGGACTGCCACTTAAAACCGCCAAGAGGAAAGATCATCGTGATCGGCGTATGGTTTTGGTGCATACGACTACACCTGCAGCAGCAATCTGAGCAGCAGTTGACACCGCAGTGACACAACGAACTCTTGTAAATCGGTCACTTCGAGGGTAGCTCAGAGCCAGACTTTCTATGGCGAACATTTCGCTGACGCCAAAACGTCGTCACAAAAAAGGCTTCAGTAGTATCAAGCGAGAGCTTATAGGAGGGCAGGATAGAGGTCTGTTGTGTTTTCTGATCAAAACTGCTTCTGCCTGAGTGCTAGTAATGGTCGTGTGTTGGTTAGAACAAGGTCAGTTGAGGTCCTGTAACCAAAGTATCTGTGTCCTAGAAACACTGGACCTACACCTGGGGTTATGGTCTGGGGTGCGATTTCGTATGACAGCAGGAGCACTCTCTTGCTTCTCCCGGACACGTTTACTGCAAATTTATACGTCTGTTGGTGATCCGACCTGTTGTGCAACCATTCATGAGCTGCATTCCTTGCAGTGTTTTCCAACAGTATAACGCTCGCCCACTTCCGCTGTTCTAACCCAACATACTCTACAGTGTTGACATTTTGCGTTGGCCTGCTCGATCAGCGGATCTATCTGCAGTCGAGAGCATATGGGACAACATCAGACGACAATTACAGCGTCATCCACAAACAGCATAACCGTCCTTGCATTAACGGACCAAGTGCAACAGACGTGAAACTCCATCCCACAGCCGGCTGCTGTGACCGAGCGGTCCTAGGTGCTTCAGTCTGGAACCGCGCTGCTGCTGCGGTCGCAAACCCTGCCTCGGGCATGGGTGTCTGTGGTGTCCTTAGCTTCGCTAGGTTTAAGTAGGTCTACGTTCTAGGGGACTGATGGCCTCAGATGTTAAGTCTCAAAGCGCTCGGAGCCATTTTCCATCCACAAACTGATGTCCGGCACCTGTACAATACAATGAATGCACGTTTGCATGGCTGCATTCAACATTTTGGTGATTACACCAGTTCTTAATACGCCAACAACTCACATTTTGGCTTATCTCGAGCTTGCATTAACTTGTGATCTTGCAATGCTAATCACTTACATACGTTAACTAGACAAACGTATTCCCGCAATGTCATTACTCTAAATTAATTATTTTTTGGTATTATGACTTTTTTCAGTATATTTTTGTAGGTACATTTAGCGAGATTTGTGAATACTGTCTGCAAAATGTGCTGCGAATAAAGTTAGTGGTAAGAAGTAATAAATGAAAAAGTCATTCTCCATGCGGCAGTGTTACTACATTAACTGTGAAAATGCTGTAAGTGATAAAGAATTATATTTTCATCAGTCTGTGGGGCTCGTCAGCAAGAAAAAGTTTGAATTATGTGTTAAGTTTGTAGCAAGTTTCTAAGTGCTCTCATTCTCAAATACGGGGAAATATGGGTATTCGCGCGATCGTGACTGTTCTGCTTTTTCATCCACACCGCTTTGATAGGAAGGTGGTTCATACTCCCACAGCGATGATTTCCATACAGTGAGGGTTACGTGTACCAAGTTCGGCTGAAATGTGTCCAGTGGTGTAGGAGGAGCTGTGGAACATACACACATACATGAACACGTATATCCATTTTTAAGATATGTGTGAGTACTAGCCGACCGTCCAGAGTACTTTCAAACGAGGTTGGTTGGTTGGTTTGGAGAAGGAGACCAGACAGCGTGGTCATCGGTCTCATCGGATTGGGGAAGGATGGGGAAGGAAGTCGGCCGTGCCCTTTCAGAGGAACCATCCCGGCATTTGCCTGGAGTGATTTAGGGAAATCACGGAAAACCTAAATCAGGATGGCCGGACGCGGGATTGAACCGTCGTCCTCCCGAATGCGAGTCCAGTGTCTAACCACTGCGACACCTGCAAACGAGGTCGTCTAAACACTTGAGTCGCAAGGTTGGGGTACCAAAGGGACAACTATTCCTCTCTGTTGTGCAACTTTTATACACCAGACGTCCCTCAACTAAATGAATGGCGCGAAAGGATGAGCACTACACGCTGACGACACAGCTTATTGCGCTTCGCGTCGACGGTGATAGACAAAGACAAACCACCAACGCAAAGCCGCACAGACCGACTAGAATAGCGTAGTATGTGGAGATCAAACCTAGTGCAGCAAAAATGCACCTCATACTCTTCAGCCACACAATCATTCAAATTCCGAAGGAAGCAGAGATTAAATACAGAGAGTGGAAGGTAATTCACAACCTTTACAGAAACCAGACCGTAGTTATAAGAGCTGAAGGGCATGAAGAGGAGGGTTGGGGGGGGGGGGGGGTGAGACAAGGTTGCATCCTACCACCAATGCTATTCAGTCTTTACATTTGACGAACTGTGAAAAGAAAACAAGGAGAAATTTGGAAACGTGAAATAAAAACTTTGTGGTTTGCAGCTGACATTGTAATTCTGTCGGAGGAAGTAAAGGACTTGTAAGAGCTGTTGAACGGAACGGGTAGTGACTCGAAAAGAAGTTATAGGATGAACATCAGCCAAAGTATATGAGGGGTAACGGAATGCTGTCGAAGTAAATCAGTCGATGGTGAGGTAATTAGAGTGGACAATGAGAGACTAAAAGTTGTAGACGAGTTCGTTCTTTGGGTAAAAAATTAATGATGGCCAAAGTAGAAAAGATATAAACTGCAGACTGTTAATAGTAAAAAAGTATGTCTTAAAAAACGAGAAATTTTTTAACATCTGATATAAATTCTATTGCAAAAAAACTTCAATCCAAACGTATTTGTATGGAGTATACGCTTCCACAAATTTGAAATGAAAGATGCATGATAAGCAGTTCAGAAAAGAAGAGAATGGAAGCTATAAAATGTAGTACTACTGAAGAATGCTGAAGATAAGATGGTTAGACCGAGTAACTAAATATGTGGGGAAGGGGTTGGGGGGGAACGAATTAAGGAAAAGAGAAATTGGTGGTACTACATCTACATCTAAATACACACTCCGTAAGCCATCGTAGGGTGTAATTTCTCGTATCTTATCTTCGAGATCGATACGTGAAATGTATTTTATTTGCCATTTTCTTTTAGTCTGTTATCCATATAAGACTGAATGTTGCAGTTGAAATGGCACGAATATAGCGCATAATATTTTAATATACTATGTGCGAACCGGCCAGAGTGGGCGAGCGGTTCTAGGCGCTACAGTCTGGAACTGCGCGACCGCTACGGTCGCAGGTTCGAATCCTACCTCGGGCATGGATGTGTGTGATGTCCTTAGGTTAGTTAGGTTTAAGTAGTTCTAAGTTCTAGGGGACTGATGACCTCAGAAGTTAAGTCCCATAGTGCTCAGAGCCACTATGTGCGAAATGTGTGTTGACGGCAGCAGAATCGTTCTGCAGTCAGTTCCAAATGCCGGTTCTCTAAATTTTCTCAATATTGATCCTAAAAAAGGATGTTGCCTACTCTCCAGGGATTTCCATTTGAGTTCCCAAAGCATCTCCGTAACACTGGTTACGTACTGGTAACTAATCTAGCAGCCCGCCTCTGAATTTTTTCGATGTCTTCCCTTAATCCGACCTGGTGCCGAACCCAAATACTCTACAGGTAGTAATATGTGGCACCAGCGTCCTACACTCAGCATTCTTTACAAATGAATCACACTTTTCAAAATTCTCCCAATAAACCGAAGTCGACCATTCGCCTTCTCTGCCACAGTCGTCACATGCTCGTTCCATTTCATATTGTTTGCAGCGTTATGCCCAGATATTTAAACGAAATGTCTGTGTCGAGCAGAACACTAATAATGTTGTATCCGAACATTACAGGTTTGTTTTTCCTACTTACCCGCGTTAATTTACATTTTTCTATATTCAGACGTAGCTGCCACTCATCACACCAATTATAAATTTTGTCTAAGTCATCTTCTGTCCTTCTACAGTCACGGAACTTCGACACCGTGCCATATACCACAGCATCATCAGTGAATGATCGCAGATTGTTGCCCACTTTGTCCGTCAAACCATTTGTGTGTATAGAAAACACTTCTCTGGGGAACATGTTAGGTTCTATTACTTAAGAAGTCTTCGAGCCATTCATATATCTGAAAACCTATTCCATATGCTCGTACCTTTGTTAACAGTCTGCAATGTGGCACCGTGACAAATGCTTTTCGTAAATTTAGAAATAAGGAATCTGCTTGTTTTCTTTCATCAGTTGCTCTCAGCAAATCACGTAATACCAGGGCAAGCTGAGTTTCGTAAGAGCGATGCTTTCTAAAACCGTGCTGATTCGTTGGCATAAGCTTTTCGGCCTCAAGAAAATTTATCATATTCAAACTGAGAATATGTTTATGGCTTCTGCAGCAACACGACTAAAAGAAGAAGTCGGTTGATAAGGCACATTCTAAGACATCAAGGAATCGTCAGTTTTGTAATGGAAGGAAGTGTGTGCGTGTGTTTGTGTGTGTGTGTGTGTGTGTGTGTGTGTGTGTGTGTGTGTGTGTGTGTGTGAAGGGGGGGAGGGGGGGACTTGTAGAGGGAGAACAAGGGATGAAAACAGTAAGTGTGCTTATTCAAAGACGAGAAAGCTTGCACAGGATGGACTAGTATAGAGAGTGGAGAGTTGCATAAAATCAGTCTTCAGATCGCAATAACAACAACAACACAAAACAAAATAAGAAACGAAAACCAAAAGACGCAATACTAAAAGGATGGGGGTCACGTAATCTTATCACTTACCAAAAGACACAGTCAACTTTTTAAGGATACGCCTCACCCTTGAGGAAAACTCTGTCGTGGAGGGAACATACAAAGGATAAGACAAGCGGAGCCAAAATTGGGCTACGAGATAGAACTAACGGTACAAAGACACAACAGCATATAAGACCTACCAACAAGTCGCCCAGTCCACGAATATGCCGCCCTAGTGTGGATGACAAACAGAACCAATGCTCTAAAAATTGATAACGCCTGAGAGGAAAAATGTTAGAACCGCTACAGGAATGTACTATAGGACTACAAACGAAATGATCTGCAGAAACAGCGAAACGAAACCAATAAGCAAAAATTGGCTGCAGAATACTGCAATAATAGGCGCCCACAGGCACGTGCAAAGCACATCCACGACAAAACTACTAAAAGAGCCACATTCTGAAATCAGGTACCCTAGCACCATAAAACCCTTTTCACCAAAACCCATCAAAACCTGCATAAAGGTAACAAACAGACAACAGCCAAACTGCACGTCGGAGACATAGAGGATCGCAGAGATGTTTGATGGAGGACGGAATATTACTCTAACCTTATGTTTTCGGAGTACTGTAGGTATTTCCAATATAATGCAGGTAGGCTGTAGTCTTGAACGACTCGAGCTCATCCTCTTCCTTGTTCTGCCATTTATACGAGCATGTCTATAGCGTTCTCCTTTTCTGGTGAGACGAATATCCATTTTCCACATACACAGTTCCTCGGCACAAGGAAGAGGTTGAGGATAAGACCTTCAAGACGACAGCCTACTGCCGTATGTCGGAAATGTTTCCACGAAAAGTCAAAGTGATCTTTCGTTCTCCATCAAAAACCTCGAACCTTCTGGTATTGCCCGAAGACGGCTTAGAGTTGCGCAAAACAGATGTTTATAAAATTGCGGAAAATCACCTACAAGGATTTTGTTTTTATTGTAGATGACAAAATATCTCGAAAAAGACGCATCAAACGAGAAAAAATGTTCTAGGCGTAAAGTAAAGGGGACATCTGCCTTTACTGCCAATGGCCATCTCCTAACCACCCCTCCTGTGCGGGCGGGGTCAACTTTGTATATTCAAATCGGAAGCCCCCGCCCCCCCCCCCCCCTCTATTTCATTGCATATTCGGATTCTACGCCAGAGAAATTCGTTGGTTTTACCTAAACAATTGTTTCCCATCCGTGACAGAAGGCACTGTTATCGACAAATATCAAGTTTTTGCAATTTGCAATTCCATTTGATTCTACATTTACGATTAAATATAACTTTTGCGTTCTAATGGTTGATTATTGATGATCTTGAATTTGCAAGTATGATTGTATATTACAAATGATATGACTGGACTGGCATTTCTGGCAAATAACCTACTTTTATCGTAACGTAGTTTTCTGTTTCGTACGGGGTTGATTGTGATGACTAGCTAAACCAACGGAATGCTTGATTTCGGCGGCCGTCCTCGCAGCCCGCCATCAGGGTGACAGATTTCGGTGTTCTTGGACGGATCCATGAAACGACGTGCGCATATCGTTATAATTTCCGGGTAAAGCCTCAATGTACTTCCGGGTTTAAAACAGATTTTGTGACCTGGATGCTGCCGCGTTACCACGTATTGGAGGCCAATACAGGTTGACAACCGGCCACCGGAAGCTCTGCTTTCTGCGTGCCACGGATATTCCAAGTACCGAGCTGTCGCCCTTCGCAGCATTCCACGGTCTCCAGGAACATGACCGGCAGCTAACAAGAAGTGCTTACGATCCTTCTCTGTAGTCTCACAATCGCCAATTAACAGTGTACAGTCCGCTGCGGCAGGTTTCAGAATGTTATCGGAGAAGACGACATATTTTCGGGCTTCCAGAAGCGTTGACGATACCATTTAAGTGTGGTATATTTCGATGACTAACCTGCAGTGACCTGTATATGCGTAAGTAGGACGACTAATGAACACGTACGAAACACAGATGACTAAAATATGACACTGACAGAAAAGAGACGTAGTAGAATTGACAAGAAGCGAAATGCGAAGTTGTAGAAGCAAGTGTCGCAAAAGGAAAGCTAGATGGCGCTTGTAGGAGCATCAGAGAAACTCCTGGAGATAAATGAAGCAGCTGTGTCAACATCAAGAGGCCAGACAGCAAGGAAGTATAAAGCAAAGAACAGAAGGTGTACAACTGGAATCAATATACAGGATGATTTTTACATCGTGTTCAAACTCTAGGGATTGATGAGAGGATACGGAACATAAAAGGTCTAATGAATTTATGTCCATAAATGCGTGGTTTCCATGCTCGAGACCGTTTATTCAATCATACTTTATTACAGACACTGCGTCTAATAAGCGCTGTACCAGGCAGCCACAGTTACAGTGTGCATGGTCTCCTCGTAGAGGATGGCCCTGGTCCTCATACGTTATGCCCTAGCGCCATCTCCTGCCGTAGTAATTGGTAATGTTGTTTCCGATTCACTTCTTTTGCTGACTCATCTTATAGTGGATATGATACAGCGTTGTACACAATGGTTTCGCATCCGAAACGAGAGCTTGCCGACATGATGTTTACGTACGGGAAGGCAAATGACAACGGGCGGCGGGCAGCGAGGTAGTATCAGGAGACATATACAAGAACCACAGAATTCTATGTTCGTAACAGTGTATCACTGTTTGTCTGAGACAGGATCTTTTCCGGAAGCAGGAAATCACGAAGGACCTAACCGAAATGTTCGGACACCAGACTTGGAGGAAAATGTGATTAACACTGTGGAAGGCGACCGCTGTGTCAATACCAGACAGTTGGTCCTCCAGTACAGGGTAAACCAGAGGACCGTGTGGAACATTCCCCGTGACAATTGTTACCACCCGTATCACTTACATCGTGTGCAGTGCTTACTAGCGACAGAGCTTCCTCATCGGAAGCAGTTTTATCACTGGTTTCTTGGTTTCTTCACCAAGTAACCACGATTCCGGGATTTGTGTCATCCATCCTATTCACAGATGAGGCCACCTTCAGGCGGAGTGTTTTCTTCAACGTTCATAACATCTGTTGGATAGTATGCGGAACCCCAGTGGTATGGTGACAGCGAATCATCAGCATCGGTGCAGCCGGAATGTGTGGATCGGGATGATTAGCGACCGTATTTTGGAACCAGTCTTCCCTCCACGTCAACTAACAGGCCAGAACTATCGGCGTTTCTTCCTGGTAACTTTGTCTCCCCTGCTAGAAGAAATGTCATTCATGATTCGAAGGGTTTGTTGCTGCTACATGATGGTGCTCCAGCCAGTTTCGTCGATAACGTCCGGATGCAACTCAATCGTGTGTTTCCTGGTCGATGGATCGGAGGAGGGGGTCCAGTTGCATGGCCTGCTCGTTCACCGGATCTCAACTCGTGCGATTTCTGGTTATGGAGCCATCTCAAATGTATCGTGTATGCAGCCATTCCGGTTGTGGAGACACTGGAGCAGCGTATTCATGTTGCCTTTAACACTTCAGAAGCAGCCTGCCCGATGTGAGCGTGTGAAACAGAACGCGTACACGCATGCATTGAGGCTCGTACAACTGTCGTTGCGTGGTACAGCGAGTATCGGACCGCAGTTTCTGTAACAATAATTGAATAAATGATCTCTAGCATGGAAACCATGCACTTCCGAACATGAGTTTATTAGACCTTAAGCACTCGAAGCGAAGTAGATGACACTGAGACAAGTAACTTAATTTTAGACATATGGGGCCCCAAATGTCGGGAAATACTCCAGAAATTGATGACAAATATTGAACATGTGGCGTCGCCAGATGACGTACAGCGTCGCACATCGAGGCCCACGAGAAAGACAGGCTGTGGCACGTACGTCACAGCAAGTGACACAGCAGGTCTTATGAGTGACAGCAGTCGTCTCCCGCAGAGAGTGAATAACTATTTCCGAAGACATTAACAATTCTTGATTGCATGTTTAAACACATGCACATTCTCGATAGCACAAGACAAAATTAAAATCTTTAGCGGGTACCTTTTCAATTACATATTGACTTCCCGTGTACTCTGCACAGAGCCGAGCGTTCGTGAAGTGTAGCGGACAAGCCGAATAGTGTGACGTCACAAGTTCACTACCGGTCCCGTATATCTCGTTAGCCCCGTCGCACGTGTATCGGTTGAGCCTGTCGGTCCTACCATCATCGGTAGGGGGCAGTGCTACACATCGCTTCGTCAGACTACTCTGTTTCCGTTCTTGCAGTATCCGATGTGACATGGTAGTGCTTGCGGTAGTGGCAACACAAGACTACGATGAATCGGTTTACTCACGTGAAAACACGGTAGCCTACCGGAGAGACGTGTTACATTGTTCCTTGCCAGCAAGAGTAATATCGACAAATACAACCGCTGCACGTGCGGTGACGTACTTCATATGGTGGCGTCATACGTTCAACATTTGTCCTCCACAATTGGGAGATGTCTGATATTAAATTACTTTTCTCAATGTCATCTACGTCGCTTCGGTGCCCATTAAACGTTAATAAGAATAGCCCATTACAGAAGCCCTACATAAAGAGCGGGACATTATTTTTACAGACAGGAAGGACGAAGAGGATAAACTTGAAATGGGTGATGCAATAATATCAGAACAATTTGAAAGATCATGAGTGCACCAAACACTGCAAAACATTTCCACCTGGTGCTGAATATGAAATGGGCGAAATACTCGTAAACTTGATGAAGAACATGATACTGTAAAATTCAAGAAAGCAACTGCTGACAGGTGTTGTACCGAAACATCAGTTTAGTAAATTATGGTTACAAAATATTGACTCGATTTGTCTACTAAACAATAAAACGATTAGCGAAACCGACCTTCAGGAAAAATCAGTTGGGGTTCTGGAGAAATGAAAGAACACTCATTTTAGGAGATACCCGAAGAAAACAAATGCACATTTACAGATTTTGTAAGTTTTAGGAAAATATTTTGACATCTGTGAAGAATATATTCTGTGAAATTCTTAAGATAGCATGGGTAAAATACAGGGGGCGAAAGCTTATCCACAAATTGTACAGAAACGAGGCTTCAGTTGTAATGTTCGAAAGCTGTAAGGGAAGTAAGCGAGCAGACATAGTTCTTTTGTTAGTCAATATATACTTAAAGCAAGCTGTAAATAAAGCCAGAGAGGAATTTGGAAGAGGGATTAAAGCTAAAGCAGCACAGTGCAAATCTGTCATATTTAGTCTAACAGTAGGATATTAACACCCGTTATGCTTCGAGGACATACCTCTTTTGAACATATATGAAGTAAATGAAGTGAGTTATAATCTGTACATAAACTCAGCACATCTCCAGATCATAAAAGCAGCTATATACACTATGTGATCAAAAGTATCCGCACAACTGGTTGAAAATGACTTACAAGTTCGTGACGCCCTCCATCGGCAACGCTGGAATTCAGTACGGTGTTGGCCCACCCTTAGCCTTGATGACAGCTTCCACACTCGCAAGCGTACGTTCAGTCAGGTGCTGGAAGGTTTCTCGGGGAATGGCAGCCCATTCTTCACGGAGTGCTGCACTGAGGAGAGGTATCGATGTAGGTCGGTGAGGCCTGGCACAAAGTCGGCGTTCCAACACATCCCAAAGGTGTTCGACAGGATTCGGGTCACGACTCTGTTCAAATGGTTTAAATGGCTCTAAGCACTATGGGACTTAACATCTGAGTTCTTCAGTCCCCGAGACCTAGAACTTCTTAAACCTAACTAACCTAAGGATATCACACATATCAATGCCAGAGACGGGATTCGAACCTGCGATCGTAGCAGCAGCGCGGTTCCGGACTGAAGCACCTAGAACCGCTTGGTCACAACGGCAGGCCAGGACTATTTGCAGGCCAGTCCATTACATGAATGTTATTGTCGTGTAACCACTCCACCACAGGCATTGCATTATGAACAGGTTCTCGATCGTGTTGAAAGATGCAATCGCCATCCCCGAATTGCTCTTCAACAGTGGGAAGCAAGAAGGTGCTTAAAACATCAATGTAGGCCTGTGCTGTGATAGTGTCACGCAAAACAACAAGGGGTGCAAGCACCCTCCATAAAAAACACCACCACACCATAACACCACCACCTCCGAATTTTACTGTTGGCACTACACACGCTGGCAGATGACGTTCGCCGGGCATTCGCCATACCCACACCCTGCCTTCGGATCGCCACATTGTGCACCGTGATTCGTCACTCCACGCAACATTTTTCCGCAATTCAATGTTTGCCCTCCTTACACAAAGCGAGGCGTCGTTTGGCATTTACCGGCTTGATGTGTGGCTTATGAGCAGCCGCTCGATCGTGAAATTCAAGTTTTCTCACCTCCCGCCTAACTGTCATAGTACTTGCAGTGGATCCTGATGCAGTTTGGAATTCCTGTGTGATGGTCCGGATAGATGTCTGCCTATTACACATTACTATCCTCTTCAGCTGTCGGTCAGTCAACACACGAGGTCGGGCTGTAAGCTTTTGTGCTTTACATGTCCCTTCACGGTTCCACTTCACTATCACATCGGAAACAGTGGACCTAGGGATGTTCAAGAGTGTGAAAATCTCGCGTACAGATGTACGACACAAGTGACATGCAATCGTCTAACCACGTTCAAAGTCCGTGAGTTCCGCTGAGCGTCCCATTCAGCTCTCTCACGATGTATAATGACTACTGAGGTCACTGATATGCAGTACCTGGCAATAGGTGGCAGCACAATGCACCTAATATGAAAAAATATGTTTTTGGGGGTGTCCGGATACTTTTGATCACATAGTGTATGTACAGAGACACTCCAGCACGCCACTGTATTATTATTATTATTATTATTATTATTATTATTGTTATTATTATTATTATTATTATTATTTTACATCCTACTCCAAAATGTAAAATGGCCTGTTACATTAACGATCCATTGTAAAGTCACGGACTTTGCAGCCAACTACCAGTCAATCTGGCGGTGGGGCAAAGGCAGAATCAGCTGAGAATATTCTATCAGTGGCTTGCGGAGTATATACGTGGATGCAGATGCAAACAGAGTGAGGAACTTGTGTCAACTCCTAATTGCAAAGCTTCTGTGTGAGCGTAGTTTTTCACGGCGAATATATTGCTCCAAAGTCTCTCGGGCAAGCAGACGGACTGTAACTTGGTGATGGTAATACGCTACGCCGTCGAAAACTGATTCCACGATGTCCAATCAATACGGCTGCATGCCGGAGAGGCTTCCATGTGAAGCTGCTGACGTCACTCTTTGGCATGCGGCCACTTACGACGCCTGCAGTGTTCGCAACCCGCAATACAAACGTTTCCCCACTTTGTAATCAAGATTCAAAGCAGTTATAAAGTCTACATAATGTGCTAGAAACAGATAACATACTACTGTTTCACGTCTATCACACATGCGCGTTCTTATTTTCACACTAGATTCTGAAAGATTAACGGATCTTTGTGATAGAATCAGCAGTCCGAATGTCAGAATGCAGCGGAAGACATACACTGCTGGCCACTAAAATTGCAAAACACCACTAAGACGACATGCAACGAACGTTAGTCTGGCATGAAACGAGCTACATACTCGGATATTCAAACGAGTAGCTTTTCAACTGCACAAGGTTGTGCAGTCCAGAGACTGGTTTGATGCAGCTCTCCAAGCTACTTTATCCTGTGCAAGCCTCTTCATATCCGAGTAACTACTGCGACGTACATGTTTCTGAATCTGTTTACTGTATCCATCTCTTTGTCTCCGTCTAATATTATTAACCTTCCCCCCCCCCCCCTTTCCACAGTTCCCTCCAGTACTAAATTGATGATTCATTGATGTCTCAAAATATGTCTTATCAACTGATCCATTTATTTGGTCAAGTTTCGCCACAAATTTCTTGTCTCCAAACTGAATCCCTCCGGTGTCTCCTGGTCTCTTCGATGTATACAGTCTTCTTTCTTGATTCTTAAAACAAGTGTTAGCTATGATTAAGTTATGCTCTATGCGAAATTCTACCAGGCGGCTTCCTCTTTCATTTCTTTCCCCCCAGCCCATATTCAACTACCATCTCTCCTTCCTTTTCCTATTATCGAATTCCAGTCCTCCATCACTATTAAATTTTCGTCTCCCTTAATTATCTTAATAATTTATTTTATCTCTTCACACATTTTTTCAATCTCTTCATCATCTGCCCAACTAGTTGGGTATGGGCTGCGTGTCTGTCTTGGCTAAAATAATACGACCACTACACTGTTCGCAGTAGTATACCCGTATTTCTATTTTCTTGTTCATTATTAAACCTACAGCTGCATTCCCCCTGTTTGATTTTGTGTTTATAACCCAGTATTCACCCGACCAGAAGTTCTTTTCCTCCTGCCACCGAACTTCCCCAATTCCCATGTATCAAACTTTAACCTATTCACTTCCTTTGTTAAATTTTCTGTCCTACCTGCCCGATTAAGGGATCTAACATTCCACTCTCCGACCCGTAGAACGCCAGTTTTGTTTCTCTTGATAACGACGTCCTCCTGAGTAGTTCCCGCACAGAGATCCGAATGAGGGACTATTTTATCTCCGGAATATTTTACCTAAGAAAATCCCATCATCATTTAACCATACAGTAGAGCTGCACGCCCTGGCGAAAAATTGATGCGGTAGTTTCCCCTTTCTTCCAACTGTCCGCAGTACCAGCAGAGCAAGGCCGTTTTGGTTGATGTTACAAGGCCAAATCAGTCAATCATCCTGACTGTTGCTCCTACAGCTACTGAAGTAGCTTCCGCCCCTCTTAAGAATCACGCGTCTACCTGGCCTCCCAGCAGATATCTCTCCAATGTAGTTGCACCTACGGTACGACTATCTGCATCGCTGAGGCACGTAAGCCACTTCAACGATGGCAAGGTCCATGGTTCATAAGAAGATTAATACCATCAACGAGGGGCGTTCTATAAGTGACGCAACACATTTATATCTGAAACAGAACAGTCGGCCGGCCGGTGTGGCCGAGCGGTTCTGGGCGCTTCAGTCTGGAACCGCGATACTACTACGGTCGCAGGTTCGAATCCTGCCTGGGGCATGGATGTATGTGATGTCCTTAGCTTAGTTAGGTTTAAGTAGTTATAAGTTCTAAGGGACTGATGACCTCAGATGTTAAGTCCCATAGTGCTCAGTGCTATTTGAACCAGAACAGTCGACAAACAGCACGGCTATACCAAAAGAAATTTCAAGCCCCATGGGTCATTTCAAACAGACTAACATGCAGTAAGGCGGCGGACTGTGCGTACACCACATCTGGAGGACCAGGTTGTCCAGGATATTGAGACGAACCTTAGTAGAAGCTGCAGGTAACTGGCCCGCCAACATGGTGCAGGCCAAAGTACGATTATGCGTATCCTGCACGACAGTTGCTGCTATCACTGTCACCTGCAACGAGTTCAAAGATTATCAGCAGCGGATTTCCCTCTATGGAAAGGATTTTGACGATGGTTCTTGCACCAGATCATCACAATTATGAGATTTCTGTTTTTACCGACGGAGCAACCTATACCAGAACTGGCATCATCAGTCTATATAATTGGCTCTGTGGACTACAGACAAGGCACATGGTCAAAGGAACTTTCATTCGTCGACGGCATTTACCGTGACAACGATGCATTTCCACACACAAATTCATAGAACCTTTCTTCCTTCGTTTCCAGTCAGGAATCCGTACCTACTGTTTATCGTTCTTATTAATGTTCACCCTGTACATATATTTTGCGTAGTTTATCAGATTTTAATACAATACCAAGAAGCGGTAGCTGGCTGTAGTGGCCGAGCGGTTCTAGGCGCTACAGTCTGGAACCGCGCGACCGCTACGGTCGCAGGATCGAGTCCTGCCTCGGGCATGAATGTGTATGATGTCCTTAGGTTAGTTAGGTTTAAGTAGTTCTAAGTTCTAGGGGACTGGTGACCTCAGAAGCTAAGTCCCATAGTGCTCAGAGCCATTTGAACCAAGAAGCGATGATAGGTAACTGACCGCTACATCCAATAAGTGTGGAAAAGACCCATCACAGTCACCCACACAACACTGTGCTCACGTGTGATCTTGACAACCATACCGAGGTATTCGTGTATTTTGTGTGGGTAATATTATCTCAGAATTAAATTAAAAACTGTTCCCAACGTCCAGTCTTGACCAACGGTTCCGAGAAGTTTTCCTTGGTTGTGAGACAAATTCTGGAACTAGTAAACTCCTTCCAAATATTCGTAATTGGAACCTTCTTTGCTGCCAACCAGACTGTTATTTGATTGCAAAATCGCTGACTCTACAACAGGGTATTACCCTCAGCTCATTGTACCTGGAGAATGGAGAAAAAAGAACCTATGCTATTTCTCTGCATGAGGTGCCCGCTATCAATATTAATTCATTTACTTTTTAAGCGAGAGAGGTGTTACTGTGATTAGGGCACTGTATTCGTGTCTGCGGGGAGCTGGGTTTGATTCCCGGGTACTGATGCTTACATCAGTTTCCTAAGGTTTCCCAACATCGCTTCTGGACGATATGGGACCGCAGCCGATAAACTGTCCAATTCTTGTTCATTTCGAGCTACTGCTTCGCTGCTAATGACGCCGTCGTCCATAAGTAGTTAACACTTAAATCTTATTAACACTTAAATCTTATTAATATACCGTAACTTAAATCTTCCTTCATTACGTTGTCCCATTATTCCGTGGTTGATGTATAAAATTCGGCTCGGTACCCCAGTAGTTAAAACCCACCATAATTTGGACAAATATTTGTGAAATATACGAAACCCTCTAATCACACTAAAAGTACAGTCAAAGTACTAGAGGATAATCGATCAGAAGGTCGCAACAAACAGCAAATTACTCGCCGTAGGACTATACCTCTTGCAATTAAGTACGTGATGTAATGTAATAGACTCGATAAACCGCCAACTGACATGCTGCGAGAAACAAGAAATCTGGCAGTATTTTTGTTTCCAGAATGAGATTTCGTTCTACAGCAGAGTGTGCGCTGATATGAAATTTCCTGGCAAATTAAAACTCTGTGCCAGACCGAGACTCGAACTCGGGACCTTTGCCTTTTGCGGGTAAGTGCTCTACCAACTTTTCTTTTATCTCATTTTGTTCTACACTGTTCGCTGAATTTGTTGGTGGCGGACGTCTGATGACACCCATTCAGGTTGTTCGTTGATCCGTTCATTCAGTCTTTTATTACAGAGGGTAGCTAAACCCACTGACCAAACACGCTGAGCTACCGTGCCGGCGAAAAAGTTCAAATGTGTGTAAATTCATAAGGGACCAAACTGCTGAGGTCATCGGTCCGTAGACTTACACACTACTTAAACTAACTTAAACTAAAAACAATACACACACCCATGCCGGAGGGAGGACTCGAACCTCCGGCGAGAGGGCGAACTGAGCTACCCAAGTACGACTCACGACCCCTCCTCACACCCTCAGTTCTGCCAGTACCTCGTCTCCTACCTTCCAAACTTCACAGAAGCTGTTCTGCGAACCTTGCAGACTAGCACTCCTGGAAGAAGAGCTTCTGTGAACTTTGGGAGGTAGGAGACGAGGTACTGGCAGAACTGAAGCTGTGAGGACGGATCGTGAGTCGTGCTTCGGTAGCTCAGTTGGTACAGCACTTTCCTGTGAAAAGGCAAGGGTCCCGAGTTCGAGTCTCGGTGCAGCACACAGTTTTAATCCGCCAGGAAGTTTAATATTTTTGTTTCTTATTTATTTATTTATTTATTTATTATTATCCATTTTTTTCTTCTTTGGATAGCAAAGACTGGACAACCAACAGTGGATACCAAAGAGTCATATTAACATACTTTCAATGCCCAAAGTAGAACAATAAAGTGAAGTTCAAAGTACTAGCATAAGTTCTTAATGGAAAATAAAACACTAAAAGATGAACACTGGACAGCCAGCAGTCGTTACAAGAATGTCAAGTTAACATAGGCTAGTGCAACTTTCACAATAGCACAATGACAAAAGCGTGAGCTATAAAGAAAAGTTTGTTATATGAATTAAAAAACATAAAATTACTACACAGTTTTCGAACCGGTCCACTTACAGCTGGGAATGATATCCACGGCAACTTATAATTCAAAGCTGGACAATGGCGTCGATTAGACAGATAAGTTCTTAATGCAAGGTAAAAACGCAAACAAACGTCCCAGTTTTCAAACCGGGCTAGTTCCGTGGGAGGACAAGATCCATACAACTTCTAATTCAAAGCTGAATACCAGCGTCTTTTAAACAAATCGCTTGCAAATACAACCTGCGTTTATCGAACTGGTGAAGTTCAAATGTTCAAATGTGTGTGAATTTCTAAGGGAGCAAACGGCTAAGGTCATCGGTCCCTAGACTACTTAAACTTACTTATACTAACAACATCACACACACCCATGCCCGAGAGAGGACCTGAACCTCCGGCGGGAGGGCCGCGCAGTCCGTGACATGTCGCCTCAAACCGCGGGGCCACTCAGTGGCCTCTGGTGAAGTAAAGCAGTAAATCTGACAAGACAGACACAAGCTAGCATAACTAGAAACGCAACGTACGCATATAGTCAAGAGAACATTGTATTCCCGGACAAGTCTTCCTCTGCAAAAAATGGTTCATATGGCTCTAAGCACTATGGGACTTAACGTCTGAGGTCATCAGTCCCCTAGACTTACAACTACTTAAACCTAACCAACCTAAGGACAGCACACACATCCATGTCCGAGGCAGGATTCGAACCTGCGACCGTAACAACTGCACGGTTCCGGACTGTAGCGCCTAGAACCGCGCGGCCACACTGGCCGGTCCTCCTCCGCAAAACAAAAACCAATGCATACTACTGCCTCGTAGCGAATTATACGTACCATGCGGTCAGTAAACGAACTGAATTGATCCTCGATGCTCACTACGCAAGACCACAAAACACTTCATGACAAGAAATAAAAAAATCGAACTGTTTTTAATAAAAGTCGTTACCAGACTAGTTCAGTGACATACAAATAAGATAAATACAAAAGAAAAACACACACACTACATTAAGAAGAAATCATTTTAGCAAAACGCAGCCTTTTTTTGAGAAAGACCTATCATGGCAGGAGATTTTTGATTTGTCCCTATAATGATGAAATAAAATCGAGCGGCTGAAGATTATTTAGTTACTGAGAAGAGGGAACTTATT
The DNA here is from genome assembly GCF_021461395.2 of Schistocerca americana. Lineage (NCBI taxonomy): Eukaryota > Metazoa > Arthropoda > Insecta > Orthoptera > Acrididae > Schistocerca > Schistocerca americana. The sequence continues at coordinate 113,299,505 of NC_060126.1, read as the reverse complement.
CAATTTTTCTCACATTTTTTATTACTGAGTGCTGCGATGGAGCGTTCTATGCTTCACTTCAATGTAGCAAAATCAATTTTCTATCATTGTCTCAATTTTGATTTGCCAGTTCAAAGTTATTTAATTTCAATATTTTAAGTAAAAACCTTACAAGAGAAAACAGAAAAAAATAAAAGGAAAAGAAGGTGGCATAGTGTTTGACTATGGATGTTAAAGGTCTCGGGCCCATCCCCGTACGGTTCTAGGACTTTCATCAGTCGCTTACCACTTCTTTCGCTCTGGCAATGTTTGTTGCTGTGAAAAATTCCGAGCTGTGGCGTTTTTCGGAGTCAACATTCAACTATGAGTCTCGCTGGCACTTGGGTATTAATAAACCGCTTCAGCTGAAATTAGTCCTTTATTTTTAAATCATTGCCGGTTTCGTGGCACTAAAAGCTACATCTTCAGGTGAATATCTGCATAACGTTAAGCAGAAATGACAATCCTGAGAGATCCACTGATAATTTTCTAAAATTATTCTAAAGTTTTCAGTTTTTTAAAGAGCTATTACACACTTTTACATGAGAATATTAAAATATTTGTACTCACATAACTAAAACATTAGAGCTAAAAAGCTCGGAACTTTGTACCGAATATTCGCCGTCCGTGAAAACAAAACACCGCTAAAAGGCGATAAGTCGTTGATTACGACGGCGTTTTAAAAATAAAGCACTAAAAACAGATGAAGCGGTTTATTAATACCCAAGATGATTACTCGCAGCTGTGGTTGTCTTACCCACAAACCTACTTCCTGGGACTGTTTGGGTAAGTCCTCCACGAGGACCACCTCTAGTGAAGCGCTGTGGTGGTCAGACCAGCCATGGAATTGATTATCATTCCGATCCGGGCTAATTGGGCCCGATCGCCAGCCGTCATCCTCAACCAGTGACGTTATCGGGTTGCAGTAAGCAGAGGCGTGGGTTCACCACACCGCTCTCCCGGCCGTTGTCAGATTAGGTGACTTGGTGCCGCTACTACTCGGTCAAGTAGCTTCTGAGCTGGCATCACGAGGCTGAGAGCAATCCGTTCCAGTCTTGGCACCAAGAAAAATCTCTGGCAATACCGGGAATCGAAACCAAGTCTGGCGCAAAGCAGTCAGTCGCGCTCACCACTCAACTGCGGACGCAGACTCGATCTGGTGACAGCTTTGCATAAAACCCTGGACTGTACAGAGGCGGCAGGCATTTCAGCAGCAATGCGCCGAGTAGCACCGACTGCTGTCGGAGCGAGTGTATGGCGCGCTTCTCGAGCAATACTCCGCTAATGGCGCCTTGTTTACAGCTAGTCACGTGACCAGCTTAATGGCACCTACAGTTCCTGGTCAGAAATATCTTCGGTGTGACTTTTCCGTACTTTACGACACCTCGCTGACATTTAGCCGCACTAGGCGTAAACACTTTATGGTCGCACGTGGAATGCTCCAGTTTACAAACAACACTATCTTAACATCGATGTTACAGTACCTTCTTTCTACATCACCAGTAGAAATGATTTTACATTTTTCATGTAAACTGCATTGCACTGAATTCAAATTCATATAATTTTGATAAGAAGTGACTGTGTGCTTATCAACATTGTAAATTTTGGAGGAAGTAGCAACGACGGCGAACTTGCTACAACACCAATTACTTAAGTACCGAATGGTGTGTACAAAATATTGCCACATCCTCTGCATCCTCGGACCTAGTACAGCAGTTATAATCGCCAGCTGGCGCCATGTGCTTCACCGATTCGCCTTCATCTTTCTGCAATTTTTTATCATTTAAGTTTGCTATTCCTGGAATGTGAAACGGACAACGGGAAGAAAAGACGGCTAGAGGTCCTGGAGATGTAGTGCTATAGAAGGATGATGAAGATCAGCTGGAGAGACAAAGTAACAAATGAAGTGCTTAGAAGAGTACAGGAAACCATATCTCTGTGGAGGGACATCGAAACAAGAAGAGACAAACTCATAGGGCACATCCTGAGACACAACAACATCATTGGAACAATAGCAGAAGGAGCTATTGAGGGAAGGAATCGGCGGGGGCGACCTAGGATATCATACATGCAACAGATGGTGGATGTAACACATGCGGGAAATGAAGAAGAAGGCAGACAGAAGAGAGGAATGGCTGGCTCAAATGGTTCAAATGGCTCTGAGCACTATGGGACTTCACTTCTAAGGTCATCAGTCCCCTAGAACTTAGAACTACTTAAACCTAACTAACCTAAGGACATCACACACATCCATGCCCGAGGCAGGATTCGAACCTGCGACCGTAGCGGTCACGCGGTTCCAGACTGTAGCGCCTTTAACCGCTTGGCCACAGAGGAATGGCGCTCTGCTACAAAATAACCTCAGGGTTGAACACAAAAAGAAGAAGAAGAAACGACCTATTCAGCTCCTGTACAGTACTACAAAATAATATAACTATGGTTGCCTGACTCACACAAGATTTCATGTCTCATCTGTATACGTCCTGGGTTCTAATGATTAAGCAATCTTAGTCATATATGAGAACTTATTTCGTGTGCTCAGACCTTCGTAACAGTCTGCAGGGGGGTACTGTGCCATACGCTTTCCGTAAATCGTAAATCTCGGAAAATGGAATACGCCTGTGGCCCTTCATCCACGGTTCGCAGGATATCGCGAGTAAAAAGGATAAACTGAGTTTCGCACTAGTGGCGCGTTCTAAATCCATTCTGATTTGAGGACACAAGTTCTTCCGTCTCATGGAAATTTACTAAATACGAACTCAAAATATGATCAAAAATTCTGCAGCAAACCGATGTTAAGGACATTCAACAGTAATTTTGTCGGTCCTTTCTTTTATCCTTCTTACATACGGGAATCACCTGCGTTGTTTTTTTTTTTTTTTTTCAGTCGCATGGGACTTAGCATAGGGCGAGAAATTAGCGATAAATACAAGCTAAATAAGGGGCCAATGCTGTAAAGTACTTTCGGCAAAACCGAGTTCGGATCATCATGCGATACAAGCTAGACAGCCAAGCACTTAGCACATCATCATCAACATCATCATCATAATCAGGATTTCCTGCCAGCGAGCCGGGTAGGAACTTGGTGAGCGACATGCCTCCGTTGATTTCTGTCCTGGTATAGCTTTTATTCACACAAATTCAACCTCATATAGTGCGGACAAAATAAAACTGGCATGGATGTATTTCATGTCCCTTAAGATATGCAACCCAACCTATATCGTCCGTCCCGTATCTGAATTATGTAAGCTGGGTTGCCTACCGTAAGATTCCTGATATACGAGTGTTTCTAGGCCAATTTTGTATTTCCCACCCTACAGCAACAACTTGACTCGTAGAATGGTTCAAAGTGACGACCGCCAGACTCGATATCTGCATGACAACAGAGTATAAAATTTTGTAGCACTCTCTCAAATATCCTAGCTGTCTGTTGTATATTGAGACAGGCGCTAGGATCCTAACACCAGCTGTTCTTCAGCTTCCGCTGCGTGTTTCGTGCACCAGCGATTTCATGGAACCAGAGCGCTCATGCCGCTTATGAGATAGAGCCCTGTTTGAGAGTAAACAGGGCTCTATTATGAGAGAAAACCTGCCCTCCCAATCCAACAATGAGGATATACGTTATTCAGGTGCTTACGGCCCTTATAAGAGACACGGGCTCAAGCAATCTAAGCAGCACATCAGAAATGAACACCTGGTAACACCCCCTATTCAAATGGCTTACACGAAAATTAGGTCCTATTACGTACTTTGCGCATCGTAAATCCAACTCTAATGTAAATATACGCCTTCGGGCGTGGTGGACCTCCACCACATGTTGTGACGGAGCTGGAATTAGGTCCTTCTTGTGTATCAGTTATTTCATCGTTATTTTAGTGTGAATGACGCAGTGTGGTACTCTAAGGCGATGGAACTCTCACCGTTTTTTGCCAGTCACAAGGTTAAATGTTTAACCCGTGTAGTCCTTGTTTAAAATCTCGTTGGAAAGTTGTTTTCTTTGTACCGATAGTCCTGCTGAAGTGATCTTGGATGAAGTTATTTCATGTTCTTCATAGGCATGAAAAACTGTTAAAAAGCAGCGAGAAACGGATTGTGCCCAGTGTCTTCAGGGGGAGAAAAAACCGCTTATACCGATTAGGGCGGATTAGATTAGATTAATACTAGTTCCATGGATCATGAATACGATATTTCGTAATGATGTGGAACGAGTCAAATTTTCCAATACATGACATAATTAAGTTAATTTAACAACATACTTAAGTTAATATAATACCTTTTTTATTTTTTGTGTTTTGTTTATTTTTTATAATTTTCTGTTTGTTTTTTTCTTTTTTTTCTTAATTTATATCTAAAAATTCCTCTATGGAGTAGAAGGAGTTGTCATTCAGAAATTATTTTAATTTCTTATTAAATACTTGTTGGTTATCTGCCAGACTTTTGATATTATTTGGTAAGTGATCAAAGACTTTAGTGGCAGTATAATTCACCCCTTTCTGTGCCAAAGTTAGATTTAGTCTTGAATAGTGAAGATCATCCTTTCTCCTAGTATTGTAGTTATGCACACTGCTATTACTTTTGAACTGGGTTGGGTTGTTAATAACAAATTTCATAAGGGAGTATACATGCTGACAAGCTACTGTGAATATTCCTAGATCCTTAAATAAATGTCTGCAGGATGATCTTGGGTGGACTCCAGCTATTATTCTGATTACACGCTTTTGTGCAATAAATACTTTATTCCTCAGTGATGAATTACCCCAAAATATGATGCCATATGAAAGCAATGAGTGAAAATAGGCGTAGTAAGCTAATTTACTAAGATGTTTATCACCAAAATTTGCAATGACCCTTATTGCATAAGTAGCTGGACTCAAACGTTTCAGCAGATCATCAATGTGATTCTTCCAATTTAATCTCTCATCAATGGACACACCTAAAAATTTGGAATATTCTACCTTAGCTATATGCTTCTGATTAAGGTCTATATTTATTAATGGCGTCATACCATTCACTGTACGGAACTGTGTGTACTGTGTCTTATCAAAATTCAGTGAGAGTCCATTTACAAGGAACCACTTAGTAATTTTCTGAAAGACAGTATTGACAATTACATCAGTTAATTCTTGTTTTTCAGGTGTGATTACTATACTTGTATCATCAGCAAAGAGAACTAACTTTGCCTCTTCATGAATATAGAATGGCAAGTCATTAATATATATTAAGAACAACAAAGGACCCAAGACTGACCCTCGTGGAACCCCATTCTTGATAGTTCCCCAGTTTGAGGAATGTGCTGATCTTTGCATATTATGAGAACTGCTTATTTCAACTTTCTGCACTCGTCCACTTAGGTACAAATTGAACCATTTGTGCACTGTCCCACTCATGCCACAATATTTGAGCTTGTCTAGCAGAATTTCATGATTTACACAATCAAAAGCCTTTGAGAGATCACAAAAAATCCCAATGGGTGGTGTTCGGTTATTCAGATAATTCAAATTTTGATTTGTGAAAGCATATATTTCATTTTCGGTTGAAAAACCTTTCTGGAAACCAAACTGTCATTTTGTTAGTACTTCATTTTTACAGATATGTGAAGCTACTCTTGAATACATTACTTTCTCAAAAATTTTGGATAAAGGTGTTAGAAGGAAGATTGGACAGTAATTGTTGACATCAGATCTATCCCCCTTTTTATGCAAAGGTATAACAATAGCATATTTCAGTCTATCAGGGAAAATGCCATGTTCCAGAGAGCTATTACACAGGTGGCTGAGAATCTTACTTATTTGTTGAGAACAAGCTTTTAGTATTTTGCTGGAAATACCATCAATTCCATGTGAGTTTTTGCTTTTAAGCAAGTTTATTATTTTCCTAATTTCAGAGGGAGAAGTGGGTGAGATTTCAATTGTATCAAATTGCATAGGTATGGCCTCTTCCATTAACAGCCTAACATCTTCTAATGAACATCTGGATCCTACTATATCCACAACATTTAGAAAATGATTATTAAAAATATTTTCAACTTTTGACTTTTTGTTCGTAAAGTTTTCATTCAATTTGATGGTAATACTGTCTTCCTGTGCTCTTGGTTGACCTGTTTCTCTTTTAATAATATTCCAAATTGTTTTAATTTTATTATCAGAGTTGCTGATTTCAGACATGATACACATACTTCTGGATTTTTTTAATAACTTTTCTTGATGTAACACAGTAGTTTTTATAATGTTTGACAGTTTCTGGGTCACTACTCTTTCTTGCTGTCAGATACATTTCCCTTTTCTGGTTACAAGATATTTTTATACCCTTAGTAAGCCATGATTTGTTACAAGGTTTCTTACGAGTATATTTAACTATTTTCTTGGGGAAGCAGTTTTCAAATGCATTTACACAAATGTCATGAAATAAATTATATTTTAAATTGGCGTCAGGTTCACGGTACACCTCATCCCAGTCTAACTGCTGTAGGCTTTCCCTGAAATTTGCAATTGTTAAATCGTTGACTGAACGTTCTACTTTGGAGGACTGTTTAGTATTGCTGAATGGAGCTATGTCATATATTGTTCCTAGCTGTGCACCATGATCAGAAAGACCATTCTCAACAGGCTGAGCATTTATCTGGTTAAACTTATCTTGGTCTATAAAGAAGTTATCTATCAGTGAGCTGCTATCCTTTACCACCCTAGTAGGAAAATCAATAACGGGTGCCAAGTTGAAAGAACCGAGTAATACTTCAAGGTCATTTTTCCTATTACCCTCTTTCAGAGAATCTACATTGAAGTCCCCACAAATAATAATTTGCTTCCCCCTGTCTGACAAATAGCACAACAAGGAGTTCAAATTTCTCAGAAATAGATGAAAATTTCCTGATGGGGACCTATATACAGTTACAATTATAAATGCGCCTTTATTTAATTTAAGCTCACAGGCACATCCTTCTATATGTTTCTCTACACAAAACTTTTTTGTTTCTATACTTTTTGCACAATGATAACTTTTGACATATATGGCAACTCCTCCTTTCTCCATATTTTCTCTCATTACATTTACCTTATCCATATCAGTAACAATGTGATGCTCAGACAGGCATAGTATATCTATTTCATCCTCAGTTTCTAAATCTTATAAACAAACCAGAAGCTCATCTATTTTATTCTTTAAACTCCCAATATTTTGATGAAATATACTTACACTATTTTTAATTATACTTTTATGAGAACCTTTCCTTATTCTAACATTTGCAGTGCTCTCCTGTCTGAGTTTCTCATTGTGCTTAGGCCTAGTTCCTATACCAGTGGTCACATGGTGTTCAGAGTGGCAGATAATGTCAGCTGGGTTGGGTGACTTTAATTCATCAATGCAATTACGTAGGACTGAGGTACAACTTGGTGGAGATAAAATTTCTGGTGATTGGTGAAAATTTATAATTGACAGCTGTGATTGGTGATCCAATGTGCTAGAATTGTGCTGTTTAATTTCTTTCCTAAACTGAAGATTTGTTTCAATCCTGACCTCTCGTAGAACTTGACATCTTTCTGTCTTACCTATCCTAAAAATGGTGCTGCTCCAACACCTGTAACCACTGATATTTTACCATTCATGGCAGTGCCTCCCCACCTTAAATTTCCTGCTATTACCCCAGCCAGTTTCCCCTTCCCTTTCCTGTTGAGATGGAGGCCGTGCCTGGTATAGTCCCAGCGGTTGATGAAATATCGATATACTGATATTTTTTCCGGGAAACAGCGATATTAATAGGCGATAATTTTTCACCTATATCGAAATGTAAATATCGAGTGTCGATATTTTTTTATATTATATTTCGCAACTTTCGGTAAATATTTGTAATTGTTCTTTTGAATCTGTAATGGAACATAATTTTGCCATCACTTTGTGAAGGACTCTTACTACTTTTTGAGCTTTCATCACGTCCAGTCTTTCTCTTTGACTGTGTGAAGAAAATATAGGTGAAACAAAGAAGAAGTCCAGTTGCACTGGGGATGGCGGTGTGAATGGAATAACAAGACTTCCAAAGTGAAGAAATAGCACACCAGTTACGTTAAAAAACAATTTTTAACGCAACTGTGGTGCTACTTCTTCACATCAGCGTTCGTCAAAACCAGTTGCTGAAAATGATGAACAAAAATCTAAATGACTAGATTGGTCTTTGCAGTGGGTGGAGGCGTGTGAAGGAAAATGCTGACGTAATGGGCACTGGGCGTTACAAACAGAAACTGCAGTGTTTACATTCACCATATAATTTTGACACTACAAATGCTAGTTCCCTGGCGTTTGCAGAAAGGAAAAAACGGGGGAGTTGACATGAAGTGTTCCGGCCAAATCCGATATGTGACGGAACCGAACGATGGTCCCATCGGCCACCTTTCATTGTGCCACTTCATGCACTTATTACTGTTAATAAAGTGGTTATCGCCAAACGTGAATATGCATAGTTTTCCTTTCATTTCTTGTTCTATGGGGAAAATGCAGGCTCCTAGCTTGTTGATCTAGGAAATACCTAATAATAAATCAATACTTCAATGTACAGCTCTAAAACCGGTAGTATATTTTCAATATGTAGCCAATATTTTTTTGAACGTCGATATTTTTCCGTGATATATCTACACTTTCTCCGATATATCGACGGCTGGTAATATTTTTTTTAAAAACATCGATATATCGGATTCTCAACATGTTTAAAAATATCAACAGACCTACACCGATACGTCAGGTTTAAGAACTAACATCTGAATGTACATTCGGTTTTTTTTTCTGCAGAGTGTGTTAGATGCACAGAAAGAAAGACAGAACATAGGTAAACTGTATTCTCCTGAAATCTCGCCAATAGGCTTTTACATAACATACACCTCACGCAGATGAAATGTACCACGTTTGCGATAAGTTTTGCTTCTGTTCCTTCTCTCTAACATCTTTGAGCTCCCGTCTGACCACTTATGTAGCGTATTACGGAGTTTACTGTGTATTATTTCACGGTCCATACAAATCGTATTAAATAGAATTTGAAGTTACGCTGTTTGATTGCTGTTCATTGGTTTGGTTTGGTTTGTGGGATTGAAGGGACCAGATGCTGTTCATTGTTTTTATGAATCACACGTACAGGTAATTTGACGTATTGTTGTTAGAACATGTGAATGCTGTAACTCTACCCTGATCCTGGCAAGGTGCAGATCACAGCAGCGGGAAGAGCAATTAACTTTGCTGTAAAGTTGGATTGGATCGTTCCCTTGTAAGAGAAGTCGCAGTATTGGTATTGCCTCGCATATTCCTACGTTTCTCCGGCATCCAAACTGATCTTCCCCGAGGTCTGCTTCTACCAGTTTTTCCATTATTCTGTACATACAATGAAGAGCCAAAGACACCCTTCTAATATCGAGTGCCCCCCCCCCCCCCCCCTAGCAGCAAGTTACAAGGCATCCCAGATGTGCTGAATAATGTTCATATCTGGGGATTTTGGTGGCTAGCGGAAGTGTTTAAGCTCCCTGAAGCCGCTCTGTAGCAATTCTGGACATGTGGAGTGTCGCATTGTCCTGCTGGAATTGCCCAAGTCTGTTGGAATGCACAACTGAGATGAATGGATGTAGGTGATCAGACAGGATGCTTACGTACATGTCACCTGTCAGAGTCGTATATAGACGTGTCATGGATCCCATATCACTCCAACTGCACACGCCCCACACCATTAAAGAGCCTCCATCAGCTTGAACAGTCCCCTGCTGACATGCAGGGTCTACGGATTCCTGAGGTTGCCTCCATAGCCGTACACGTCCTACCGCTCCATATAATTTGAAACGAGACTCCTCTGACCAGGCAACATGTTTACAATCATCAACAGTCCAATGTCGGTGTTGACGGGCCCAGGTGAGGCGTAAAGCTTTGTGTCGTCCAGTCATCAAGGGTACGCGACTGGGCCTTCGGCTCCGAAAGCCCATATCGATGATGTTCCGTTGAATAGTTCGCATGCTGACACTTGTTGATGGCCCAGCACTGAAATCTGCAGCAATTTGCGGGAGGGTTGCACTTCTGTCACCTTGAACGATTCTCTTCAATCGTCGTTGGTCCGTTGTAGGATCTTTTTCCGGTCGTAGCGATGTCGGAGATTTGATGTTTTACCGGATTCTTGATATTCGTATTTCATATATACGCATATTTCAAGAGGCCGTGCTTCCGAATCCAACGACGTCCGGCAGGCGACGTATCGCGCGTGTCGCAGTCGCTTCATTACGCATGCCTCGCATCGCTCGCTGATGACGCTGCGAGTCCGGAAGCGGCGTGCGATCTCTCCGGCTCCCACCTGTGTTGCGCCGGGCGGGCCTCTTCCGCCGGAGAAAGCGGCAGCGGCTTTCTTCCGCGTCGCACCCGCGGACTTCGCGTGCCGACAAGCCCGACACACGCGGCTCGGTTTCTCCTGCCGGTCCCTCCCTCCACTAACAGGCGGTTCCCGTAAAATATTACATCAGTTCAGAGGGAAGGATCTCAAATTGATTCCACACTTCTAGATTTACGGAAGGCTTTTGACACCGTTTCTCATAAGCGGTTTGTAATCAAATTGCGTGCCTGTGGAGTATTGTCTTAGTTGTGCGACTGGATTCGGAATTTCCTATAAGAAGGGTCACCGTCCGTAGTAATTAACGGAAAGCATTCTAATGAAATAGAAGTGATACCCGGTGTCCGCAAGGAAGTGTTACAGGCCCTCTGCTGTTCCCCACCATTATGAACGATTTACGAGACAATCTGAGCAGCCCTCTTGGATTGTCGAGAGATGATCCTGACATTCACCGTCTAATAAAGTTAAAACCAATTGCAAAATGACTTAGACATGACACCAGTATGGTGCGAAGAGGGGCAACTGACTCTCAGTAACGAAAAGTGTGACGTCATCCACATGAACAATAAAATCAATCCATTAACTATCGATGACGCGTAAATTCACAGAAATCTAAAGCTGTCAGCTCAACTAAACACCTACGGATTACAATTACGAACAACTTAAACTGGAAAGATCACATCGGTAATGTTGTAGGGAAGGCAAACCATAGACTGCGTTTTATTGCCAGAACACTTAGAAGACGCAAGAGGCCTGCTAGAGAGACTGTCCACTCTACTCTTATACGTTCTCTGCTACAGTACTGCTGTGAGGTAATGGGATCCTTACCAGATAGGACTGACGGAGGACATCAAAAAAGTCCAAAGACTGGTATCGTGTTATCGCGAAATAGAGACGAGAGTGTGACGAATATGATACACGAGTTGGAGTGCCAACCACTATAACATTGGTGATTTTCGTTACAGCGAGTTCTTTCCACGAAATTTCAACCACCAAATTTCTACTCGGGACGTGAAAGTATTTTGTTGGTGCCCACGTACACAGAGAGAAATGACCATCATTGTAAAGTAAGGGAAATCAGGGTTCGCACTGAAAAATTTAACTGAGTTTTCCTCGTGCGCTGTTCGAGCGCGGAACCCTACAGAAATTGTCTGAAGATTGTTTTGCTGAACTCTCTGGCAGACACATAAGTGTCAACTGCGAAGTAGTCACCTAAATCCAGATGTGGACGAAGAAATGAAAACTTCTAGATAGAATGACGACACAGAAAGTCTGTCGGAGACGTCAAAGGTCTTACAGTTGAAAGGAATTGTTGGTGTCTTGAAAGGAAGTTATAAGATGATCAAGAAAAGTAAAACAGGGCTAATGGAATGTAGTCGAATGAAATGAGGTGTCTGAGAAAATTAGATTATGAACTGATATATTAAAAGTAGTGGATGAGATTTTCTATTTAGGAAGCAAACTAACTGACGATGGTAAAATCAAAGAGAATATAAAATGCAGATTGTTTAAAGGAGGGAAACCATTTCTCAGAAAAGGTAATTTGTTAACATTTAACATAAAGTTAAGTGGGTTGAATAACACTTAGGCGGTTTTTTGTTTTTATGAACTAGTTTTCGGCTTATTAGGCCATATTCAGATAACTACTGGCTATTGTTTACAAGATACAACGCACTTACATACTATCTTTAGTTGTGGCATTGTCTTTGGAGTTGTCAAATGGGTCTTTTGACTTTTTGTTCTGTAAAACTGTTCTTTAACATATTACATCACATTTTATGGTTTGTCAGTAAGTCGAGGGACATGAAAGGGAAGCAGTGGTTGGGAAGGGAGTAAGACAGGGTTGTAGCCTCTCCCCGATGTTGTTCAATCTGTATATTGAGCAAGCAGTAAAGGAAACAAAAGAAAAATTCGGAGTAGGTATTAAAATTCATGGAGAAGAAATAAAAACTTTGAGGTTCGCTGATGACATTGTAATTCTGTCAGAGACAGCAAAGGACTTGGAAGAGCAGTTGAATGGAATGGACAGTGTCTTGAAAGGAGGATATAAGATGAACATCAACAAAAGCAAAACAAGGATAATGGAATGTAGTCGAATTAAGTCGGGTGATGCTGAGGGAATTAGATTAGGAAATGAGGCACTTAAAGTAGTAAAGGAGTTTTGTTATTTGGGAAGCAAAATAACTGATGATGCTCGAAGTAGAGAGGATATAAAATGTAGGCTGGCAATGGCAAGGAAAGCGTTTCTGAAGAAGAGAAATTTGTTAACATCCAGTATTGATTTAAGTGTCAGGAAGTCATTTCTGAAAGTATTCGTATGGAGTGTAGCCATGTATGGAAGTGAAACATGGACAATAAATAGTTTGGACAAGAAGAGAATAGAAGCTTTCGAAATGTGGTGCAACAGAAGAATGCTGAAGATTAGATGGGTAGATCACATAACTAATGAGGAAGTATTGAATAGGATTGGGGAGAAGAGAAGTTTGTGGCACAACTTGACCAGAAGAAGGGATCGGTTGGTAGGACATGTTCTGAGGCATCAAGGGATCACCAATTTAGTATTGGAGGGCAGCGTGGAGGGTAAAAATCGTAGAGGGAGACCAAGAGATGAATACACTAAGCAGATTCAGAAGGATGTAGGTTGCAGTAGGTACTGGGAGATGAAAAAGCTTGCACAGGATAGAGTAGCATGGAGAGCTGCATCAAACCAGTCTCAGGACTGAAGACCACAACAACAGTACCATGTATGACAACAATTAGAACTCTTTAGAATACATATTAATACATATTACAATTTTGTGGTATTTGTTGTGAACAGTTGCACTGAATATTAATTGTTGGTTATACAACAGCGATGTTTTGTTTAAGGGTTATATTTTGTTATAAGAAAAATTGTGCATTGATAAATACCAAATATTGCATTGTTACAGTTGAGTTGTTTACTATTGGGACACTTTGTGGTTAGTAGCAGGTTCACTGTATTGTGTAAAGTATAAGAGTGATAATGTACTCAGTTGCAATTGGTCATTTAGGACCAGCTGGGGATTTAGGGCTAGGAGTTTGTTAATTTCAAGTGCTTCTAGTAGGCTGAGCTTTCTGCCTTTGTTGGCTATATGTAGCACTTCTGTGTGTGTCAGATATTTGTGTCCTTCTTTGAGCACATGTTCAGCAAAGGTGGAGTCTGATTTATTGAATCTCCAGCTGCGTTCTGTTCAGTCAGCCTTGTGGATATGGCCCGGCACGTTTGACCAATATACAGTTTATTGCAGTCAGTGCTGGTTATTTTGTAGACCCCACTGTTGCTTAGTTTATCTGTTTTGTCCCTGCTGTTGAATAGGAGATTAGCTGTAGTGCCTCTTACATAAAATGATGTTTTATAGTTTTGGGATTTCAGTGTTTTGACTAGTTTGTCTGATAGCTTAACTAGATATGGAATAGTACACCAGTTGGTTTTTGGTGTGGTTGTTATTGTAGAGGGGGCATAAACGTAGAGCAAAATTTTCCTTCTTTGTTTTTGTGCAGAATTTCGTCAACTAATTCAGGGTTATAGCCATTTTTATATGCAGTATATTTAATGGTGTCTACTTTGGAAATTTTGTTTTGACATTGGTATGGATGTGAGGCGATGCATCCTGGAATGGAAGGCTGCATGTTTGTGTGTTATTGGGTGTTGTAAACATGAGGGTATTACTGTGTCTGTTGTTGAGGGTTTTCTGCAAATTTGGAAAGTACGTGTATTTGTGGTGATAATTATGTTAAGGTCTAAAAAGTTAATGAATTTTTCACCTAGCTCGCGGTGAATTGTATGTTTTTGTGCTGTGAGTTTAGATGTTCTAGGAATGTGTTCAGTTGTCTGTTGGTACCTGTCCACATACATACGTATGTATGTGCGTTGTATCTTAGTCCAGAATGTTTGGTTCGTAAGCACACAAGTTCCTTGTAAACAATAGCCAGTAGTTATCTGAAGATGGCCTAATAAGCCGAAAACTAGTTCATACAAATAAAAATCAGTAGAACAAAAAACCGCCTAAGTGTTGTTCAACCCTCAGTATGGAATTGTTCCATCAAGAAGCGACGGAAGAATCCATAAATAAGAATAAAGATAAGTGTTAGTACATCTTTTCTGAAGATATTTGTCTAAAGTGTAGTTTTATACGGAGTAGGAACGCGGACGACTAGCAGTTCAGACAAGAAGAAAATAGAAACTTTCGAAATGTGCTGTTATATAAGAATGCCGAAGATCAGATGGGTAGGCTACATCGAAAACAGATGAGGAAATACTAATGGAATTGGCGGGAAAAATTTACAACGTAACTTAATTTTAAGAAGGGATCAGTTGATTGGCTGTATCCTGAGACATGAAGTAACCATCAATTTGTAAGGCGGAGAAGTGTGGCCGGGCAGTTGAGAGGGGGAGAGGGTCAAAATTGTCCAAAAGGGTATAGCTTGTAATAGCTACACAGAGATTTTAAGATTTGAACCGGATAAGCTACTGTGGAGAGCTGCATCAAACTATTCTTAGGGATGAGGACTGCAGCAACTGCCGAAAGTCACGTAACCTTTTTAACAGCTTACAATAGACTGAATATCCAATATGGCTAACACTGTGCAGATACATTTTAGGTATTTTTACCAAAACAATAACGAAACAGTCACGCGAGTTTGACATAACACGCGAAATCTTAACATTTCCGTTACTTTTTGAAAATACCGTGTATGTATTACAGGACTTTTTTCTAGTAAATATAATTCTGTCGCTGTTACAAGTAATTTCAACCACATATAGGAAGTGAATAAGCCATAGTTATGCATTCTTATCTATTCACTTTTACGGAGATACAAGCGAAGTCCATAATCAATAATAAATGTATATAAATAGGCTCCAATATATGACTTATGGAATATCCTTGGGACACCAAGCTATGAAATCTCGGTAAGCTTCCATATCTAAATAAAACGACGTTTCCTCCGCCCATTACGAGAGCTTATGATGAATCTGTAAAGAGAATAGGTCGCAAATATAGGCATGAGGAAATTTTACAGGCAAAATATATCTAAATAGTGACCACTGCAAATTTATGTATTGAACACGCGGAGATGTTTACGCCCATTGCATCTGCCCTTAACCGCTTATTGCTTCTGAACTTGGGACCTGATGGCAAACTGGTACATAATACTACATACTCTTCATCACTTTTTCTGTGTTTTCCCTTAACGCATATTTTATGATAGATGTGCTGACCATTCCTTTCAACGAACTTTCCAAGTCTTCCGTACCTTCAGCATGAATAGCTATGTTGTCTGAAACTCTTGCTATGGCAACCTATTTCCCCTACAATCTTATTCCTGTTTTGAAGTTTTACTTTACTCCCATCACTGAGTCCGTGACATGTAGGTCAAACTGAGAAGATAATAATCTGCAGTTGTACCCTCGCTCATTTTATTGCAAACGTTTCCCATATTTATCTGACAGTGTAGAAGATCTTACTCCACTTTACTTTCACGAAGGTTGTCTTTATCTTCCCAACCGCTACGAATGATTTTAGTTATTTTTCTATTTCGTTTTCCATATACATTGCGTTGCAATACTTAAGGACGAAAGAAACGTTCGCATGACGTGTCAGAGCAAAGAAACGTAGCTCGATTAAAGTTGGACCATACATAGAAGGAATTACTACGTACAGCATGGAATGTAATTGAAGGAAATGCGCCACGAGACGAACAGCAATAACACTTTTAATAAAAGCCAATAATTACTCTGAAGTCAATGCGATACGTGGTACTCCCTAATGTCCAGCAGGGGACAACCATGAATAGCACTGACTTCAATGTAATTATTGGCTTTTAATAAAAGTCTCATCTCTGTTCGTCTCATAGAGTATTTCTTGCAGTTACCTTCCGTACTATAGGCAGTTCTTTCTAGGTGCGGTCCAAGTTTCATCGACCTATGTTACGTGGCTGTTGCGCAACATGTGAAAGTTATTTTCATGCTTAAATTTCGCACACCGTTGTGTTACTATGGTCAACAACTTAAAGCATGGGCTGCCAAGGTGACTGAGCGGAAGTATTCGCATTTATTTGCGTTGTTGTCTTCGGAATTTTACATAAGATATTCATCCGAATGTTTGACGGTATATCTCCAGTCTCATAGATTCTACTTACCTACTTGAATAGTGATTTGGCTGCCACTTCCCCGAATAAATTCCCATCACAAATATAAGAAACTCCCTTGCCAAAAATAACATCCAAACATAAAGTCTTTACAACGAATAACACAAAATAAAATGGTGCATGTATTTTTGCTTATTAAAAATAAAGGTCAATATTCATGGTACTTCGACTGCATGAAGCCTCTACTTCCTTTACGATGTTAGCAAAGGAGGATAAGCTGAGTGGTTCTGTAGCGTACCGAAGGAGCAGGTGGTTTGGTAAGTGGACGGATTTGCGATAGCAAAACGTAGAAGTTGGAGTGCATGAAACAAGGGTACAGAACGCGACATGATTATCTGGAGGAAAACGAACAGAAGCTAAAGGAGGTAGGGCAATTTTATCGTAGTGCTTCTCGCAGCGGAAGATGTGTGTCGACTTGAAAAGTCGGAAGTATTGGTTAGAATATAGGCCGCAGGAAAAATGGGATACGAGGGTACTGAATTTAAATTTAGGTTTCGTAAGAGTGAAATCTTGCTTTTATGTTCTCTATGTTCATATGTTGACTAACGTTTATCAATGCATGTAAGGTGCAGGCATATAGAAAGAATAACAGTAAGGTAAAAACAATCATGCACACTTCGAAAAAAGCGAGAAAACACGTGACACAGATTCCGCGCCAACAAGGCACGTGGCGCCATCGTACGACGAAACGGGCGAACTGCTAGCGCCATCTTCGCGGCAGCACTTTCTCGCGCTGCTCTGTGCTGCTACCTAGCAACCAACTAATACACTGTTCACTACAACCACAGTTCTTTGGATGATCAAGGACACCGTTTGACAGTTTGGTAACTCATTAAGTAATTTCCTTCTGTGATATTCTCGTTACCGTTGTGTGTCACCGTGATAATCTGCTAGAGGAGAGAAGATTTTTTGTACAACATACACATTTCTAGCAATCACCTCCGTAGCCGATGGTCGACAACTGTAATATATTTTCTGAATATCAGGAAGCACAGTCGCTCAGCTGTATAGCAAACATTTACATTAAAACTTGTTTCATTCTCTCAATTTGACCGTCATAAAGTACTTGCGTAAAATCATATATTTGTGAAAAATACAATGCTGAAGGACGTTGTATCTGCTGGCACCCAGCACAATTGATTCTCAGATGAAAACATGATCGCTAACAACAATGATGTCCATTGGAAGGAGAACAAGAGGTTTGGTGTTACATATTATCTTAAAATTCGACTGTAAGAACTGCAACAAATAAGACGTAACATCTACTAAGAGCTCTGAATGAAATAAAGATATGTATTGCTTTAGTAACTGAGACGTAAAAGAAACTAATAGGGTCTAAAGACCTAGAAGACTATTCCATGATAAACAGTGAAGTCCCACGAGTTGTTACGGCCTCGGCAGAAAAAGCAATCTTAATAAATGGAAAATAGAAAAGTAAGATACACTCGTACATATGGATGAATGAAGTATCGTATCAGTAAGACTTAAAGTAGGGAGAGGTTATTTAAGTGTGGTAGGCACCTCCTCCCCAGAAAAGGGAAGAAAAGAAGATACATAATATTTTTCTGAAACGTTGCAGGAAAAGTGAACGCTTTAAACAAAAACGACTACATCATTGCTGGTGGGAACATGAATGGAAGAATTGTAAATATCCCAGCATGTGACATTATGGAAAATAATGGAGTATGTGTTTCAAATGGCAACGGGGAAACCCCTGAGAGATATCGCCTGCCTCAGTAACATCCTTATTATCAATGCCATATTTAAAGAAGTACACCACTTGATAAGAAAGAAGTATACTACTCGAGAAGAGCGAGGATGACAATCAGTAATAAATTACTTTTTGCCCATTGAGAAAACAGCCTTGGCATTTACGGATGTAATAGTACACAGTGGAGTAGAACTAAACACAGATCACTATACGCTAATGACAACAATAAACATTAAAGCCAGATGCGTGAAAACTAAATGTGATAAAAGTAGTCACAAAAAGCAGTGGACAACGTACATGCTCAAAGAAACCATTACAATGTTTTACATGGACCGAATGAATAAATATAATGACGAAACTGAGGCGAGTAAAAATTTTCAACAAGCAGAAGAGTATAACAAAACTGTAATAGGAAAAACTGTCCAGAAAGCTGTTCGATAAAAAAGGTCAAAGAAAGAAAAACAAATTAAAATGCTGGAATGATGACATAGACAAAATGATTACAGACAAAAAGGGTGCATACCTTAAACCGGCTTTTAACAGGACAACAGAAAGCACAGATGAATGCAAGATATTAATAACGGAAGTGAAGCAACTCTGCAGGTCAATTAAACAGCAGAGTTGGGGCAGATTCATTTGAGAGGACAGGAATTTTTGTATAAATAATTTATTCCTTGAATAACGTATAAAAGATACTATGAACATCAAAGTTATAAATAAGTTACAATGGTAGTGTTACTATAAGAAGGTTCGAACAAAACAGCACGAACCAGACGGAAACTTACATAAACAAATTGGAACCCCTAAAGAGAAGGAGAAAGTAATTATGCACGGTAATGGTAAGTACTCATGGATATGCTTTTGACATGAACGATCGTTCGAAGCAAAAATTCTAGCAAACATGGACTCTAAATGTATACTTCAAGAGCTGTGAGCCCTTCTCCATCTTCGACACCGTGAAACAAATCACTTCTGCTGCAAACTCTTTGTTTTCCATGTTCTGAAAAATGCCATTACGAGACAAAACAATAAAAAAAACTGTCCAGTAAAGAGGGGCACTAACGTGCACACCTTAAGAGCTATGAGCACGTGTTATCTTCGCTGCTGCGAAACACATCTCTTCTACTGAAAAAGTGCTCATGGCTCTTAACGTATGCGTTTTAGAATATATATCCAATAGAATATTTGGTCCGAAAGATTCATCCTGGGCCACTATGTAGACAGAATAGAACTGACACAAAACAGACGGTGTGCTACAAAAAATGAAAAACGGGAACACAACAAGAAGTGACAACAAAAACAGAAACTGAACAAGTATGCGTCTCCTCTTATGAACTCTCTTTATCAATAAATGCTGCAGAAGGAAAAAATTCTGAAGAGTCGTTGTAATACCTATATTTAAGAAAGGAGAGAGGAAACATTGTATTTCTTGATTTAACAATGGATATAAAATATTTTAAAAAATAATTTCACAAAGCCTCTCAGTAACTTTAGAAAATGCAAGTATGTTGTTGTAAGAGCGAACTTGGTTCAGAAAGTGGAGATCCTGTTGAGACAATACATTTGTCATCAGATAAATAATGAAAAAGCATGTAGAATTTCATAGAGAAACAAATGTGGTGACCATTGACCACGTGAAAGCCTTTTAGAATGTAGACAGGAGAATATAGTGGGAAATACTAGACAGAAGAGACATACCACACCATCTATGAAGGGTGATCCAACAAATGCAGCAATGTGGATGAGAAGTCTCCACACGTCGATTCTGTGGTAGCACTAGACTTCGGCGTTACCACAAAATGGACTGTTAAGAGCCTACAGGACCTAGAATTTCAAACTCCGCTCTCTTGGGAACTGTAGAAGGCAATTGCAATAACACCTGCAGAATAGTACGTCGGGTTCTTAGAGGTCATAATGATAAAGTCTTTTAAACCGTTATCATCACCTCAATATATTGTAAAAATATGTATCAATGAATAATGCCAATAACCTAAAGTTATCCTCAACTCAAAGGTTGATTTGAACACCGCAGTACATTGCTAGACATAGTCCTATTCGACATGGAGGGTCCTTGCCTTCCTCCTGTCTGACTTACCCAGCCAATTATAGGGGGTCCCTATAATTTAACGCCCGTCTTCGAACGACGGATTAAAATGGTATTTTTCACATTAAAATCATCGCCAAAAGGAAAAGGAGCGAAAATTTACATGGAAGAAAGTCCCAGAATGGACTGTGTATTGAGCCCGGGAATTTGAAAGTGTAATCTGATGCTTGGTCGACTTAGCCATCGAGCCGCAGATTTATTTATAATCATAATAAACACAAAAGGCAGTAATTTCAAATACTTAAGACAACACAATCCAAGGAAATACGAAAGAATATACAGTAAGTTACATGGCTAAATTTATATCCTTTGCTGAATGAATCATGTTCATCCTTTATTTGGCAGTGTTGCTCTGAAGCACCATAGAAGCAAGGGGTAATTTAGAGGAATGAATACATTCTCTGACCCAATCAACATTTACTGTCTGGGGTCCAGA
Source organism: Schistocerca americana (assembly GCF_021461395.2). Taxonomy (NCBI): domain Eukaryota; kingdom Metazoa; phylum Arthropoda; class Insecta; order Orthoptera; family Acrididae; genus Schistocerca; species Schistocerca americana. The sequence continues at coordinate 113,278,723 of NC_060126.1, read as the reverse complement.
GATATTTAGTACTCATAGTTGCAAAAACTGTCAGCAGCAAACTTGTGCGTTAGAGTTTTTGCTGTATAAGTGGTGCCACGTGTTTTTGAGCTTATTGTTTACTCTCTGTATCTTCTGATCCACAATACTCCTTGCATTTATTTAGTAGTAGGCATTATAAAGATGAGTTTTACAACTAAATATCTAATGGGTGTACAGTTTGGTTTATAAGAAATTGTTCACAAAAATTACATTGTTTGTAGATAACGTTGCCGATCTATGATTAATTTTTTGTTGGCAACATTGCCAATTTGTGGTCAGTTTTTACAGAAGGAAATTGATGCTCAGACCTCATATGGCAGAAGGAAAGAGCGGTACGATGTTTCCTGAAACGACATGTCAATCTACTGGTGGTCCAGAAGAAGACCTTCTAGCAGGTAACAGTCACATGGTCCTGTAAATAGGGAACCTATTCTTTCTACAAATCTGATGGCGTGATAGAAGAATCAGACAAATAGAATTAAAAAGTGACACTGTCGATTTTGAAAAAACTAATCGTGTAGTGTTAGTTACTTCGCACAGTATATCGACTAATGACAAAACTGAGAGCCAGGGGAAGGAAAAAATCATCCACAGTATATAAGTACACACTTCTTCAGATTCAACAGTTCATTTCCTTTTTAGACTGTATTAGTGACGCATCATTGTCGTACTTCAAATAGTTCATCGACTCTGCTATAGTGAACTCAATGCTGAGGGAGCCAAAGTTCTGCTCGCTTCAGCAGACCCGCTAATATAAACGGAAATGAAGAGGAGCAGCAATATTTGTGTACTAGAGGAGAAACCCGCCGTTTCCCGGCTATTTATTTACGGTTGTGCATCCACGCCGTTACCACGCAGCATCTGGCCTTGTCCTTTATGGTTGTATCTCCTGAAGTATGTGTTGTACAATAATGTAATTCTATAGGAACATTCAGCGGCATGTGTGCATACTGTCTGCAAAGTATTCTCCGAATGGAGATAGTAGCAACAAAGTAATAAATTTAAACGTCATGCACAATGCACAATGAGGCAGTTTTTCACACATCTCACTGTTTATGACGTTATATCTCCTGAACTATGTATCGTGGAACTATATAATATTGTAGGTACATACAGCATCGTATGTGGAAAAGGTCCGCAAAAATTTATTGTGAAAAAAATTAGTAACAAAGAAGTAATAAATTTAAACGTTATGCATGATGCGGTATTTTTCACGAACCTTGTTGTTCATGACATTCTACCTCCTGAATTACGTTTATTATAATGATAGAATTTTTCACTCACATTCAGTGGTACATGTGTGTCATCTCTAAGATGTGTCACGCATACAGTTAGTAGTAAAGAATGAATAAATTATAACGCCGTACCTCATGCGATACCTTTACTGCATCAACAGCGGAAAAGCAGTAAGTGATGAATATTTTTCGTTCATTATTTTGTAGGTGTTTCAGCGAGAAATTTTTTTAAATGTTTAAGATAATGCATGTCGCTAAGAGCCCTCATTCTCAAACACTGGATGAATAAAATCAGAAAATTACAGACACACACACACAGTATGTGTGGATTACTACCACTTTTCCTTTACGTTTGGGCATTGTCTAAAGTATAACTCAAACCAACTTTTTATTAATAAATACACTAAATACTCTTTACTCAACTTTCACACTTTATTTTCGTTTATATTCTGTAACTATATCGCTTTGACTGCTCACTCTTCACTGTTTGTTTTTATTCACTCACTGCACTAGTTTTTCGGTTCCTCCCGTCTCCACTGATAAGAAACTGATGTTCGAACACACAATGGGTCTTGCTACAGATTCCCCTATCAATGGCGAATTCTAGAATATATCAAAAAGGCTTCGAATAGTCCACAGTGTTCCAGAACGTTCCACAACATTCGTGAGTGTTCTGAAATGTTCCACAATAATCTGGGAAGTTCTCGAACATTCTGCAAAGTTCCCGAATGTTCCAGACTATTCCAGGATCCTTTTGGAACATTTCGGAACCTTCTGAAATGTTGTGGAATGCTCTCGAATGTTCCGGAATGTTCTCGAATACTCTCGAATGTTCTGGAATGTTTTAGAAACTTCTAGATGGCGAAACTTCAAAAGCACACTCCTCAGGTATAAACGGGAAGATTCTTCGTAGATGGGGATGCAGAGCTACCACACCACATAGCTCCCTTGATTGTAACGGGACTCGTGTCTGAGTTTTAGCGGTACGCACATTGTACACTTGTTTTATAACAAATATCGATTGCAATGAAAAATAAGACTGAAATATTACTTTGTGTTCCTGAAGTGTGTGTGAGTAGGGCAAGTACCTCTTATTGGCAATGTTGCATATTAGCAACATCTTGCTCCGTCGAAAATTAAAAATAAAAATTATAAAAATTCATATAACATTGTTTATACAACAATGCGTGATGTCCCAGGAGGAATTGTCAGTATTCGAGGATATGACAAGAACGATTCAAAGCAAAAATGTCTATTAAACATGGGCTCTAAGACGCACACTTTAAGAGCTATGAAGACTTCTCCATTTTCGACATCGTGAAACATATCTCTTTTAGTGCAAGCTCTTTGCTTTCCATTTTCTGAGAGGTTCTAGTGTGGATGAAAGCAAGAAGAAAATGTCCTGCAAACATGGGCTGTACAGTGCACACCTTAAGAGGTATGAACACTGGCTCATGTTCGCTACTTAGAAACATCTCTTCTACAGAACAAGTGATCATAGCTCTTAGAGCCCATCTTTACTAGCCTTTTTTGCTTTGAATGATCGTTCCCTTCATAAACCTGAATTTTGAACGTTCCTCATGGGGGGGGGGGGGGGGAGAGAATAATCTTGCTCTAAACAATCGGGGTTCTACATAGAACAATATTAACAAGATATGGATGACTGGGAAACATAGTGGTGTGCGTCAATGTTTTGTAGTTTTGAGATATCCAGTTGCCCTGCACCTAACATAAGCAGTCTGGTACTGTCCACAATGCTGTAAGTCAATCTTTAAAACTTTCAATAAAGTTACTCTCCATGGTTCACTGATTTTTCTACAGAATCAAACCCAAAACTTTCATTATTGAATAGGCAGCCTTTTTGACTTTGACTGCTATGTTTTTCAGTCGTCCATACGAAGTGCAACATAGAGAATAGCATGGCTCAAAGCTCGCCTATGGGGTCGACAACGATCTGCGTCCTCAAGAATCATTAACATGTTTCGAAGACTTGCAGGACACAGAATCCTCCAAAATAACCATCGAAACTTTTTAAACTCTCCTATATGAGAAGAAGTCGATTGATGCAAAATAGACAATGTGCCACATAGAACAAGTTTATGAAGCTAAGTTAGAGCACAGCGAAAATAATCAAGAATCAAAATGCTACAGGACGTTCTTCATAGCACCTAGTTGTAGCTCTGCTATTCATGTACGGCGTTCCAATCGGTTCAATTCTGCGACCACTCTTGTTCTTGCTATACCTTAGCGATCTTTCATCTTACACTGGTAAATCAGGAACGGTGCTCTCTGCTGATGATGCGAGTACCATGAGCAAGCTTAACACAGGAAACAGTCGAGCGAACAACAAATAAAAAATTCAGCGCTGTTATTGACTGGTGCTCGCTAAATTATCTGTCACTTAATTTGAAAAAAAAAGTTTGTTCTGCACAAGGTAACAATCTCTTCATAAATAACAGTGCATCCGAGAGGAACAGAAAATGGTTGTTCAAAATTCCTGGATAAGCAAATTGCTCAAAGCTTGAAATGAAAAAAGAAGAAGATTTGTCAATCGCTTGAGCATTTGCGTTACGTTTAATTGCTGCCATTGGTGATTAAAGCATAAGAATTAATTTACTTTGCGTACTTCTGATTCTTCAGTGCCATATAGAGCAACATTCTGGAGCAACTAAACAAACACACAAAGTATTCATTAAACAGAAATATGCAGAGACAAAAAAATGGTTCACATGGCTCTGAGCACTATGGGACTTAACATCTGAGGTCATCAGTCCCCTAGAACTTAGAACCACTTAAACCTAACAAACCTATGGACATCACATACATCCATGCCCGAGGCAGGATTCGAACCTGCGACCGTAGCGGTAGCGCGGTTCCAGACTGTAGCGCCTAGAACCGCTCGGCCACTCCGGCCGGCTATGCAGAGACAAACACAAATCGCCGGTGACCGTGACCAGAAAGAATGGACTGTTGATGAAGGGCAAAAAAACAAGGAAGGCTAGGGTTTGACGTCCCGTTGACATCGAGAACATTAGACGGAGCACAGACTCTGTTTCAAGGATGTCCAGTGTCCTAACCCTACGCCACCTCGCTCAATGATGAAACGCGTCGCATTGCGTACAGCAATGAATCGTGGCTCTGCACTAACCCGAATGACCGCCGCCAGCGAGTGAGGACCCAGTCTTCCAATGATTTGGAAAAAGAAAGCAGCGTTACTCCTGGTTTCATGGGGCGGAGACTCATCAGGTATGATTTCAGATCAGGCTGGTAGTGACTGAGGGAATTCTGAGGCCACAATGGTACGTCACAGACATCCAGCATCCTCTCTCATGCAATTGTATCGTGATGCCATTTTTCAACAGGATAATGCTCGCTCACACATGGCTCGTGTCTCTTTGAACTGTCTCCTTGATTGTGTTCTCCCTTGACCAGCGAGATCCCTATATCTGTCCCCGATAGGGCACGCGCGGAACCATCTCGGATGTCAAATGCGTCCCAGCGTCAGAGATATCAAGAAACAGTTACAACAGTTGTGGGCCAGCTTTATTCAGGAGAGGATACAGCTGCTTTATGATGACCTTGCTGTTTTCTTTCTTATGAAGTTTGTTGCGAGGAAGCAGAGACTATTTGAAAATAATAGCATCGTACATAAATGTGACACTAGGAACAGTAACAGTCTTTTCTATCCACAAAACATTAGTCTTTGACCACCTTTCTTGCGCATTAAAAGTGCTGGCAGGTAATGAAAGTTTTAAAAATAAAATGAAATCAATCCCACCTGACAACCCATTCTACTCCACAGATGAATTTCGGAAGAGATGATTCGAATGATTTCTTTCTGGATACGATCGGTCGCCAAATGGAAATCATAGTGAAACTCAGAGATGATTTATTTTCAGCATTTAGCTACACTTTGTATTTTTATGAAGAACGACAGTGCCTGACGACAACGTCCCTCTTCGCTTCTCCTGAATTGCCCTTCGTAGACGTTGAAGAATCACGCTGTCTGAAACTGCAGTGATAGTTCTTTTCAGTCCCTGAACGCAGGAACCGCACACTTCCTGACGGAGAAGGTTCGTTTGCATTTCTTTAGTATACTCAGTGAATGAGAATGCATCCACTGCTTGGAGTGCTCCTTTGTCTCTTCTCTACCGCAATGGACCCTTGTCACGGCCCTCTGTGACAATTTTGTCAAAAAATCTTCTGCTTCATGTTAGCGCTGGAGGAACATTAAATCGGCGCCCATATGTGTATTTTGTAACGGTAGGCCAGCATCATGGGAATCCAACTCGCACAGAATTTGCTGCATTGAAATCTCACTCACAACGGCTTGGAGATAAGACCTTGATATGTCGGGAAAAGAATAACTCAGCAGAGAAACTGTGATTTGACGATTTTCTCGCTTGATCGACTCGCTGAACAAAAGCATCGGCTGACACTAACTTGTTTCTCTTGGCGCCTGTTCGGCGTGAACTCAGAACTAAAAATTGTTACGTGACACGAACGACTGGCGCCGGCCAATGTGGCCGAGCGGTTCTAGGGGCTTCAGTCTGGAACCGCGCGACCGCTATGGTCGCAGGTTCGAATCCTGCCTCGGGCATGGATGTGTGTGATGTCCTTAGGTTAGTTTGGTTTAAGTAGTTCTAAGTTCTAGGAAACTGATGACCTCTGATGTTAAGTTCCATAGTGCTCAGAGCTATTTGAACCATTTGAGCGAACGACTGGCGCTCTAGAGACGTTTCCCAACACATCTACACAAAGCTTCATCTGATTTTCACGTTAGTTTTAATTTCGCTGCTCGTCATATCTGAAAATAAAAGTATCCCTCCAATGTATACGGGCGAGTTATACACTGAAGTGAAAAAAGTCATGAGATACCTCTTAATATCGTGTCGGACTTCCTTTTGCCCGGCGTAGTGCAGCAAAATGTTGTGGCCTGGAGTCACCAAGTCGTTGGAAGTCCCCAGTAGATAACTGCGAAAGTGTTGCCGGTGCAGGATTTTGCGCACGAACTGACCTGTCGACTACGTCTCATGTCGGGCGATTCGGGTGGCAAACCATTGCTCAAAATGTCCAGAATGTTCTTCAAAACAGTTGCGAACAGTTTCGGCCTAGCGACATGACGCATTGTCTTCCATAAGAAATCCATCGTTGTTTTGGAACATAAAGTCCATGAATAGCTCCAAATGGTCTCCAAGTAGTCGAGCATCCAGAGGACCCAGCCCATTCCATGTAAATTCAGCCCTCACCAATAGCTTGCACAGTGCCTTGTAGACAACTTGGGTCAATGGCTTTGTGGAGTCTGTGCCACACTCGAATACTGTCATCAGCTAGAATGAGATTTTCACTCTGCAGCGGAGTGTGTGCTGATATGAAACTTCCTGGCAGATTAAAACTGTGTGCCCGACCGAGACTCGAACTCGGGACCTTTGCCTTTCGCGGGCAAGTGCTCTACGATCTGACCTACCGAAGCACGACTCAGGCCCGGTACTCACAGCTTTACATCTGCCAGTATCTCGTCTCCTACCTTCCTAGCTCAGATGGTAGAGCACTTGCCCGCGAAAGGCAAAGGTCCCGAGTTCGAGCTTCAATTTTAAAACTTAATTACTCGCGACACAGCCGCAAACCGGCAAACACATATATGAGAGTCTCGCTCAAAAGCTGACATGGATTTCAGCTTTATCACGCCACCATAATGTTTGCCCATGTACACTGTGCAGGACTTTTGAGATGGCCCTTGTATTAAGACTAAAACAAAAAATGTTTATACAACTGGCAAATAAGCCGTGTTTCCGGAAAGAAAAAGTATCTCATTTATGATTCTACTGAAACTTCTACATCATGGCGAGTTGTCACGAATATGATCCACGGAACATGCAAAAAAACTAAACCAAACAACGTAAGTTTGGTTGCGAGAGGCTAGTGAGGTACATCATCGCCAACAACAGCTGAGCGCTGGGTTCATCGCTTTGAGGCCACTGCGGAATCAGCAGCTGCAGAGCCAGCGGCGCGAGGCGGTTGCGTCAGTGTGAGCGCTGGGCACGCACTGCGTCCGTTTCAGTCATGCGCTCCAAATAAAAGCATTGTTCACTGTAGACGGTCTCAATACAGCGAACCACGTCCCGATTATCGTGTCTATTCGCTCTCTCCATAGGCACTGTCGATTCAAACCTCCTGTTTCCCACTACAACTTTTCTTTAACTGAAATGAAATGAATATCAATAGGAAGTGTGTTCAAAAAGTAACAAGAAATTCATAATTTTGGGTGTTGTATTAATCCGATTCACGTGACTGTTCTCTTTGTTGGTGTGGCAAACATCTATGAAAAGTATCTGCACTGTGTTTGTAGCATCAGATATTTAGTTTCCAGTCGGCTGTGGAAAAGGATCATGTATTTTGGTAATGATGTTGTAATCTTCAGTGCGAGGAGTGGTTCGATGAAGCTCTCCAAACTACTTTGCCCTCTGCAATTCTCTTCATATCTGTGCAGCTATTGCAACGTACATCCATTGCAGTCTGTTTACTGTAGTCTCCTCTACAATTCCTTCCCCTCTGCCCCTCCCCCCCCCCCCACCCCCCCCCCCCACCCCCCCCACCCAACACACACACATACACACTTCCTTCTACTATCAAACTTACTTGATGCCTCAGGTTGAGTCCTGTCAACTGATCGCTTCTTTCAGTCACGTTATGCCATAAATGTCCCTGATCCCCCATTCGATTCAGTACCTCCCCATTAGTTACCAGGTCTACCCATATGATCTTCACCATTCTTTTGTAGCCTACATTTCAAAAAGCTTCTACTGTCTTCTTCCCTGAATTGCTTGTCGTCCATTTTTGCTTCCGTGCAAGGCTACACCCCACACAAATATCTTCAGAAAAGAGTTTCTAACACGTTTATATTCGATGTTAATAAATTTCTGTATTCACTAACGCTTTTCTTGTCATTGCCAGCCTGCGTTTTGTGTTCTCTCTCCTTCGCCCATCATAATTATATTGCTGCCCGCATAGCAAAACTTATCGACAGTAGTCATTTCTTAATCTAATTGCCTCAGAATCATGAGATTTAATTCCGCTTTCCATTCCCCTTGCTGTGTTTCAGTTAATATTCGTTTCATAACAGCTTTTCACGACACTACCCATTCTGTGTAATTGGTCCTTTGTTGTCTTTGACGGAATTTCAATGTCATCGACAAACCTTGAAGTTTTTATTTTTTCTCCCTGAACTTTTAATTCCATTTTCAAATTTCGCTTCGGCTTCCTCTGAACGCTCGATTTACAGACAGGATAATATCGATGAGATATTTCTCACTGCTGACTGCCATGCAGGGGACCCGGGTTCGATTCATCACTGAGTGTATTCCTATCAATGCTGCCGAAAACTTTCTCTAAATCGACAAATGCTATAAATGCAGGTTTGTTTCGCTTCAGCGTATCTTCTAAGATAAGCAGTAGGGCCATCGAGGGCTCGGGTGTTTCTACATTCCTCCGGAATGCTTTGATGGTATTCGTGACTATTCATTTTGTATCCAATTTTGCTATCCGAACGGAATTAAGTGCAACAAACTGTTGCTTTTGCTGAGTCTGCTATAAGTAAAATAAGGCTTTACGAGTGATATAAGCGCTTGAGAGAATGCTGTTGGAGACGACGAGTACTCTGGACGCCCCAGCATACCATCAGCCGCTGAAATCATGAAACAAGTGAAAGAAGTGATTATGAACGATCGCCGAATTACAATCAGAGTAGACGTTGCTGATGTCGGCATTTTGGCTGGCTAGTGCCACGAAATTTTTCCCTGTGTTTTCGCTATAAAAAGCATGACAGCAAAATTAGTTGCAAAGTTGGTGAATTTCGAAAAACTTGAAGAAAATGAGTACCGAAAGCCGCAATTTTATTATTTATTTTATTTGCCTACCAGTTTCGGTGTCTCATTGGCACCGTCTTCAGGCCCCTGCATAAACCGACAAAATAAAGCTTACGATAGACAACAAATCTGATACGCAACTTCAGTTGCCGTTATTTAAAATCAATTAACCATACATGTGCATCAGTAAAAAGTATAAGAAGAGAGGTCAAAGACATCAAGACGCTAAAGCAAAATGCATGACATACAAAGATTGGTCACGCTTAATATACAATGCTACCTTAATGTTACATAATAAATTAAAATTTCTCATATTGCAGTAATTAGATAAGCCTAAAAAAATAAGCTGAGTCATGTCGCACAAATAATGGTATCATATCCACTGGTCGTACTGTAACAAAATGTCCTGAAGACAAAGAACCTGTTTCTTCTTCTTCTTCTTCACGGATGGATCACTTAGGACCACGCGTAATCAACTTTTGTTGGCCTTCCTTTTCGCCCAATATTCCTTCATACGCAACGAATGGGCTAGTTTTCGTTGCGCAGACCACGTATGCCGGTTAGTTTTTCTCTCTTCTTCCTCAAAATCCCGTGTGTTTGTGATTTTTCTGATTTCATTTCTGTCATGTAGATTTGGAAACCCTAATTCCCTCAGGTCTTTTTCCGTCTGTTTGTATCAGTTCGTCTTGTAGTTTTGTTCTTTAAAAATGTATGAATTTTGTGCGTTAACCTGTTTGAGTCCATTCTTTCTAAATGACCCATGAATTGGATTCTTCTCATGCGCATTGTGTCTGTTATTTTGGAGATATTTTTATATATTTGTGCATTGGTTTTTGGATAACGCATACCATCTATAATTCTTGGTCCTAGGATTTTCCACATTATTTTACGTTCTTTCGCTTCTAATTCCCCTTTTAGTGTTCTGTGTTGAAGATTTAGTGTCTCAGATGCGTAGAGAGCTTCGGGTTTAATTACTGTTGTGTAATGACGTATTTTGCAGTTCCACGAGAGACTCTTTTTGTTGTAAAAGTTTTTTGTTGACTGAAACGCCGTCTCCATTTTCTGGACTCTTGATCTCACAGATTCCTTTTCATTACAGTTTTCTGCAATCCATTCACCTAAATATTTCAATTCTTTTACTCGAGAGATGTAGTTATTTCCAATTTTGAGATAAGAAGGTGCATCTTTGATGTCAGTCATAAATTTTGTTCTTTCAAATGAAATTTGTAATCCTACTTTTGCTGCCTGCTCTTGTAACAATTCTAGCTGCTTGCATAAGGGCCAGATGTGGCCCAACACGTTATTGACTTGCTCAGTTTGTGAAGCTCTTTCTCTTGAATAAATCATTATTTGTCTTATAAAAAATTACTTTTTCGATCTTAAGCTCATTCTTTGACCTAAGTGAATGCTTCATTTCTGGTTTTCTAGTCTTTTTAACGGATATTGTTTCAATATATAAAATATCTTCCCCCATGAACCATGGACCTTGCCGTTGGTGGGGAGGCTTGCGTGCCTCAGCGATACAGATGGCCGTACCGTAGGTGCAACCACAACGGAGGGGTATCTGTTGAGAGGCCAGACAAACATGTGGTTCCTGAAGAGGGGCAGCAGCCTTTTCAGTAGTTGCAGGGGCAACAGTCTGGATGATTGACTGATCTGGCCTTGTAACATTAACCAAAACATCCTTGCTGTGCTGGTACTGCGAACGGCTGAAAGCAAGGGGAAACTACAGCCGTAATTTTTGCCAAAGACATGCAGCTTTACTGTATGATTAAATGATGATGGCGTCCTCTTGGGTAAAATATTCCGGAGGTAAAATGGTCCCCCATTTGGATCTCCGGGCGGGGACTACTCAAGAGGACGTCGTTATCAGGAGAAAGAAAACTGGCATTCTACGGATCGGAGCGTGGAATGTCAGATCCCTTAATCGGGCAGGTAGGTTAGAAAATTTAAAAAGGGAAATGGATAGGTTAAAGTTAGATATAGTGGGAATTAGTGAAGTTCGGTGGCAGGAGGAACAAGACTTTTGGTCAGGTGATTACAGGGTTATAAATACAAAATCAAATAGGGGTAATGCAGGAGTAGGTTTAATAATGAATAAAAAAATAGGAGTGCGGGTTAGCTACTACAAACAGCATAGTGAACGCATTATTGTGGCCAAGATAGACACAAAGCCCATGCCTACTACAGTAGTACAAGTTTATATGCCAACTAGCTCTGCAGATGATGAAGAAATTGATGAAATGTATGACGAGATAAAAGAAATTATTCAGGTAGTGAAGGGAGACGAAAATTTAATAGTCATGGGTGACTGGAATTCGTCAGTAGGAAAAGGGAGAGAAGGAAACATAGTAGGTGAATATGGATTGGGGGAAAGAAATGAAAGAGGAAGCCGCCTTGTAGAATTTTGCACAGAGCATAACTTAATCATAGCTAACACTTGGTTCAAGAATCATAAAAGAAGGTTGTATACCTGGAAGAATCCTGGAGATACTAATAGGTATCAGATATATTATATAATGGTAAGACAGAGATTTAGGAACCAGGTTTTAAATTGTAAGACATTTCCAGGGGCGGATGTGGATTCTGACCACAATCTATTGGTTATGAACTGCAGATTGAAACTGAAGAATCTGCAAAAAGGTGGGAATTTAAGGAGATGGGACCTGGATAAACTGAAAGAACCAGAGGTCATAGAGAATTTCAGGGAGAGCATAAGGGAACAATTGACAGGAATGGGGGAAAGAAATACAGTACAAGAGGAATGGGTAGCTCTGAGGGATGAAGTAGTGAAGGCAGCAGAGGATCAAGTAGGTAAAAAGACGAGGGCTAATAGAAATCCTTGGGTAACAGAAGAAATATTGAATTTAATTGATGAAAGGAGAAAATATAAAAATGCAGTAAATGAAGCAGGCAAAAGGGAATACAAACGTCTCAAAAATGAGATCGACAGAAAGTGCAAAATGGCTAAGCTGGGTTGGCTAGAGGACAAATGTAAGGATGTAGAGGCTTGTCTCACTAGGGGTAAGATAGATACTGCCTACAGGAAAATTAAAGAGACCTTTGGAGAGAAGAGAACCACTTGTATGAATATCAAGAGCTCAGATGGCAACCCAGTTCTAAGCAAAGAAGGGAAGGCAGAAAGGTGGAAGGAGGGTTTATACAAGGGCGATGTACTTGAGGACAGTATTATGGAAATGGAAGAGGATGTAGATGAAGATGAAATGGGAGATAAGATACTGCGTGAAGAGTTTGACAGAGCACTGAAAGACCTGAGTCGAAACAAGGCCCCGGGAGTAGACAACATTCCATTAGAACTACTGATGGCCTTGGGAGAGCCAGTCATGACAAAACTCTACCATCTGGTGAGCAAGATGTATGAGACAGGCGAAATACCCACAGACTTCAAGAACAATATAATAATTCCAATACCAAAGAAAGCAGGTGTTCACAGATGTGAAAATTACCGAACTATCAGTTTAATAAGTCACAGCTGCAAAATACTAACGCGAATTCTTTACAGACGAATGGAAAAACTGGTAGAAGCGGACCTCGGGGAAGATCAGTTTGGATTCCGTAGAAATGTTGGAACACGTGAGGCAATACTAACCTTACGACTTATCTTAGAAGAAAGATTAAGAAAAGGCAAACCTACGTTTCTAGCATTTGTAGACTTAGAGAAAGCTTTTGACAACGTTAACTGGAATACTCTCTTTCAAATTCTGAAGGTGGCAGGGGTAAAATACAGGGAGCGAAAGGCTATTTACAATTTGAACAGAAACCAGATGGCAGTTACAAGAGTCGAGGGGCATGAAAGGGAAGCAGTGGTTGGGAAAGGAGTGAGACAGGGTTGTAGCCTCTCCCCGATGTTATTCAATCTGTATATTGAGCAAGCAGTAAAGGAAACAAAAGAAAAATTCGAAGTAGGTATTAAAATTCATGGAGAAGAAGTAAAAACTTTGAGGTTCGCCGATGACATTGTAGTTCTGTCAGAGACAGCAAAGGACTTGGAAGAGCAGTTGAACGGAATGGCCAGTGTCTTGAAAGGAGGATATAAGATGAACATCAACAAAAGCAAAACGAGGATAATGGAATGTAGTCAAATTAAATCGGGTGATGCTGATGGGATTAGATTAGGAAAGGAGACACTTAAAGTAGTAAAGGAGTTTTGCTATTTAGGGAGTAAAATAACTGATGATGGTCGAAGTAGAGAGGATATAAAATGTAGATTGGCAATGGCAAGGAAATCGTTTCTGAAGAAGAGAAATTTGTTAACATCGAGTATAGATTTAAGTGTCAGGAAGTCGTTTCTGAAAGTATTTGTATGGAGTGTAGCCATGTATGGAAGTGAAACATGGACGATAACTAGTTTGGACAAGAAGAGAATAGAAGCTTTCGAAATGTGGTGCTACAGAAGAATGCTGAAGATAAGGTGGGTAGATCACGTAACTAATGAGGAGGTATTGAATAGGATTGGGGAGAAGAGAAGTTTGTGGCACAACTTGACTAGAAGAAGGGATCGGTTGGTAGGACATGTTTTGAGGCATCAAGGGATCACAAATTTAGCATTGGAGGGCAGCGTGGAGGGTAAAAATCGTAGAGGGAGACCAAGAGATCAATACACTAAGCAGATTCAGAAGGATGTAGGTTGCAGTAGGTACTGGGAGATGAAGAAGCTTGCACAGGATAGAGTAGCATGGAGAGCTGCATCAAACCAGTCTCAGGACTGAAGACCACAACAACAACAACATATAAAATATTTAAAAATAAGGGACCTTTATCATAACATGATGAAGGAATAAGGCAAACTAATTCTAGCAGTGTAACTGAAAAGTGAGGGAAAACAACACTCCGTTAAAAAGACTAGAAAACCAGAAATGAAGCATTCACTTAGCTCAAAGGATGAGCTTAAGATCGAAAAAGTAATTTTTATAAACAAATGATGATTTATTCAAGAGGAAGAACTTCACAAACTGAGCAAGTCAATAACGTGTTGGGCCACCTCTGGCCCTTATCCAAGCAGTTATTCCTCCTGTCGTTGATTGAGGGAGTTGTTTGTTGTCCTCCTGGAGCAGGACAATTATGTCCAATTGTCGTGTTAGATAGTCAAAATCCCGAATTGGTTGGAGGACCCTGCCCAAAATGCTCCAAAAGTTCTCAACTGGGGACAGATCTGGCGACCTTGTTGGGTAGGGTCGCGATTGGAAAAAGCACAAAAACAAGCAGTAGATACTCTCGTTGTGTGAGGCGGGCATTATCTTGCTGAAATGTATGCCCAGGATGGCTTGCCATGAAGGGCAACAATGAAATGAAATGGCACCCCAGATCACCACTCCTGGTAGCCGGGCGGAATGGCGTGCGACACTCAGGTTGGTATCCCACTGTTATCGCTGGTTATCGGAGCTCAGTTCAAAAAGGCCTCATCACTGAAGACGATTCTATTCCAGTCAATGAGGCTTCAGGCCTGAGACATCCCTAGAGACACCCCAGACAGCGGGCTCAAATGGCTCTGAGCACTATCGGACTTAACTTCTAAGGTCATCAGTCCCCTAGAACTTAGAACTACTTAAACCTAACTAACCTAAGGACATCACAAACATCCATGCCCGAGGCTGGATTCGAACCTGCGACCGTAGCGGCCACGCGGTTCCAGACTGTAGCGCCTTTAACCGCTTGGCCACACCGGCCGGTCCCCAGACAGCGGTCTGGCACTTTAACCCTCAGGAGGACATCCAGAAACTCTGTCAATCAATGCCAAGCCGAATAACTGCTTGCTTAAGACCCAGAGGTGGACCAACGCGTTATTGACTTGCTCAGTTTGTGAAACTCTTCCTCTTCAACAAATCATCCAGTATTTCTGAAAGTGTACTCATTTGTTCATTTGCACATGTGTATCACAACTACCGCCGATTTCCGTAGCAATCGGATAATTCCTTCCTGATGTGGATTTTTATTTTCTTTTTTTTTTAGTTCTGCACTTCATGAACCGCAAATAATAGAAAAAAAATTGAAAAATCCGATTGCCATGTGGCATCCTTGCTAGTTGACGCCACCCTCCCTTCCGCGAAACTAATGTGAGCAACCTCATTCTCACCCCACCCCCATCCCCCAGCTACTGCAAGTAACATAATAGACAAGCGCCTCCAGTACTTACTGAAGCCGAGCCTCCGGGACGCCTTAGATCTCTGATGCAGGACACTTACCTGGAAAAATAAAGAATCTCATTATTGATGGTATTCATATCTACGATTACAATACAAATACAGTTATGAACATATTAACTACAGACAACAATCCCGTCGTTTGGGAAAGCTGAATACACTATATGTAACACGTTTCTTTTAGTGGCCATTTTTCGCAGCAGCTGTATATAAATTGAAGTTGTTTCAAAGAAAATGCCTTTTTGCATGCTGCACATCGAAATTTTTATTTTTATTTATGCACCCAGACTTGTTTCGCCTTTTTTACAAGGCATCTTCAGTGGGTATCCTGAAATATTACACGATTTGTCCATTTTTACACATAGGTTATGGTTTCACATCTAGGTTACGGATTTAAAAACAGTTCCTAAACGTTTTTTATGAAATGGAAGGTACTTACAGGTAACTTCTAATTCATTGCATCTAAGCAAACCGCTTTTTCTCATCTGACAACGAGGTTGACATCCTACAGCTCACTTTCAGTTCACTGCTTACGTTACACATCACTGTAACTGCCATCTTCGTAGTTTCGTTTGTTTTTCTAAGCGTCACCAACATTCTCAGTTTTCTCCATTCAACTGTTTTGTGAATGTGTGTGTGTGTGTGTGTGTGTGTGTGTTATAAAGGGAGAGAGATTTCTTATTTTTTTAATAAAATAAAAATTATTTATTATATTTTATTACTATTTTTAACATTTATTTATTCTTAAAAATAATAATTATTATTACTATTACATTTTCTTGTATATACTTATGAGAGGAATCAGATGTGTAATCATTTGTTGGGATTTCTGTCTATTACATGATCAATCAGTGTGAACGGTGAGTTGTTAATCATATTTACTTGGCCATTTGGTAGTTGTTTCTTTTCAGCCTTTGTTCTGCATATATGATAATTTTGCTGTAATGTTAGGAGATGTCTTTCATTATTTATTCTAATTATTTTCATATCATTTTCTCTTGTAGTAGGTTTGTGGTTATTTTCTTTCAAATGTTCTTCAAAAGTTGAGTGGCTTGTTCATATTTCCATGCTCTGATATGTTCTTTGTACCGGTGTCAAATGTTCCGCTGGTTTGCCCTATATACCTTCCAAATTTCGATGTGCAGCATGCAAAAAAGGCATTTTCTTTGAAACAACTGCAGTTTACATTAGATCTAATGCAGAGCAATATTAATGTAATATCCAGTGGACATTATACCTTGAAGAAAAACCCTTCGTGATTGACAGACTGCAGTGACAATGGGCTGTGTTGTCGGTGTGCACCCAGCCACGTTTGACAACGCTCTCTAAGGGCCAACAAAACAGGGCAGCGAGACAGCGAGTACGTGGCGCTCCAGAAAGAACCAGCAAGGGGGCCGCGTCTGCTACTCATCACCGATTTCGTTCAGATTTACGGTATATCCTGCGCTCGGACGCAAATGAAAGTAACAAAAGTGGTAGTTTCAAATGATTAAGCGTTTAGAAAATAATAGCATTTTTGGTGCGTGTCGGTCGAGGCATGAGCCATTTATGTTAGCGTAGCTTCCGGATAGCGGATGGCGCAGCGTGAAGAGTATACAACGGTGATCCGAGGGTGGTGGGATTGAGCCCCACATAGATACTTCTACATTTATTTTCAAGTTTTACGTTACTCACACTGCAATTAAAATGAAATAATGTTCCATATATTGTACTCATTAATATCTTCATAAAAGATGTGAAAAGGAAAAATAAAATAAAAGTTTGCGATTGTAAATAATTTCCAAAAAAGTATCGTACTTACACCGTCCACGGGGAATCTGCAAATAATTTTCGAAGAAATGATTGTATTTAAAGCGTACAGGACTTCGTATTTCTACAGTTTCGTTTCGACCTTCGAGCGGCCCGTGGCAGCTGCATGCGAACAATAGGCTCCCCAGTTTTTACGGCGAATATCGCCCCAGCACCTGTAGATCATCAGCTGTAAAACAAAAAGGAATCTAATTTTATACAGGACGTTCTCGTGTACGCTTTACAATCCTTTCCTGGAAATCTATTTTCAGTCACAAATTTTCTTTTGCTTTTGCTTTTCACGCCTTTAATGAAAATATTACTAAATGCAATATATTGATCGTTATGTCGGTTTATTTGCAGTATAAGTAACGTAAAAATTGACAACAAAAATATATGCATGGAAACTTGACACGTTGACCTTCCGATTGCCGATCTGAAATCTTTCCGCTTTGTCAACAGCACTCTGGAACCTACGCTAGTATAAATGGCTCATGCCTCCCCCGAATTCGCGCCAAGAATACTGCTTTTTCTAAACGCTTGACCATCTGGAGCTCCCACTTAAGTCATTTTCATTTCCAGCCGAGCCCTGGATACACCATAAATTTGAACGAAATTGGTGATGACGAGTAGACGCGGTTCCCTTGTTTGATTGGCTGGTGGCAGGCCCCTATCACTCCACTCCCTGTAGTGGTCCTCAAAAATCCGGAAGAAGTCAAAAAATTGGAATTCATTTTGATTTAGAAATTAATACAGTAACTTTCATAAATATACAAGTTTGTGAGAACTAACGCGCATGATATAATTCGTAAGGTATCGTTCTCCAATGTCGTACGAAAGTTCTTTTTGACTTTCATAAATATACAGATTTGTGAGAACTAACGTGTATGACATAATTCGTAAGGCATCGTTCTCGATCATCGTACGAAAGTTCTTCTTGAATCTCTTTTTCATGCACATTGGTCACATTGGTTGTCGAACTGACTTTGCAGTCTTCGGCACGTCTTCCAACATATTCATGTAATAGCAGCTTTATTCTCTGAACGATCCCGTTGGTTTCAGATCCTTACATTAGGAAAACGAAGAAGCAGTAAGTATTCATGGAAAATATCTGAATCACTTTCATTTTGCTGATGACATTGTCCTGGCTGTCTCTACAACGGATGAATTTCAATGAATGGAGAAACTAAATAAAGCAAATTTGAAATTAAACCTGAAAATTGATTACAATAATACAATAATGAATGAGCACACTTAAAGCGCCGGTTCCAGTCTCCGTTCGTCACACAGTTTCAATCTGCCTGGAAATATCTTCCGTACAATTGATCAACGGTACAAGCAGTGGCACCGAAACGAAAACTTACAGACAAAAGATCGACATGCTGAATTCATTCTTCGGGAATTATTTCAGTGCAGAAGATCTATATACGATTCACTCTTTCAATCATCGCACGAACGTCCGAATGACATACTGAGATTAGTGATCACGGTATAAAATGTCGGCAAAGATCAGTCAACAGAGAAAAGGCAACCGTTTCTAATGATGTACCTACACGATTCTGTATACATCATGCGAAAGAGCTTGCTCGCTTTCCAGCATCATTTAAACATAGGAAGCTGGAGGAACGAAGTTTTCTAGGGGATCAGAAAAAGCCGCAGTTCATTGCAATTTTCAAAAAGGTTCCTCGAACAAATACACACGATTATAGCGCTCAGTCACTGAGGTCAGTCTGTAGAACTATGTAACCGCCTTACGCTCGCGTTTTATGATCGTTGTGGAGCATGAAAATGTCCTCTGTAGGTGTCAGCATATTTTCCGCAAACAAAATCTTGTTAAATTCAGCTCGCTCTATTCTTCCACGAAGTACAAAAGTCAGTAAATTACTGCGCCCTAATCGACGCCATGTTCATTGACTTATGGAAGGTGCTCAGTGTGTTTTCGCACTATTGCGTATTGAACGAAGTACGAGGGCATGATCAAAAGTAATGCCACCGAATTTTTTATTCTGTTCTCAATATCGATTGAGGTATTATACGTCAAATATACTTATGGGACGACTTTCGAGCGTCGCTGACATAAGTTTCAACCCTCTGCCACTAGTTGACTCTGAATTGTAGCGTGTAACATGGCGGCATGTAACGTAACTAGGTCTCTGGATGAGAAACAGTGCGCTGACACCGAGTTTCCAATTCGAAGAGTTGGTCACACGTGGACCACCCTCTCTTTTAGTAAGACCACACACGAGCGCTGCGACATCTTGGGTTCACAGTCATCGATCATCCTCCATACATTCCCGACATGGTGTCTATCCGATTTTCATCTGTTTCCAGAACTTAAAGAATACCTTGGAGGACTTCACTTTGGCAGTGACGAAGCGGTGCTAACAGGGGTGAATTTGTGGCTCCGTCAACAAAGTTAAACATTTTACAGTTACGGCATCAACAAACTGCTCTCTCCTTGGAAGAAATCTATTTGTCGCTAGGGTTACTATGTTGAGAAATAAATATATAGATACGAAGAGTAAAGATACAGAAGTTAAATAAATTTTGTTTGATTTGAAAAAAGTTTTAGAGTTTCCCATAAAAAATTCGGAAGCATTACTTCTGAGCACGCCTTCGTACACGCTTATGGAATATCGAAGCACAAGTGTAATTCGTGAAATCTTCTCGGGTGATCAGCCGAGTAAAGGCGTCGTCTTCTCGCAACGTTTCGAGGGGTTTCGTACCCATCATCTTCAAGCGAAGTGTCGAGATGCTGTCTGCTGCACTCATCTAATACTTTCCCCTCTTTGGGGAAGTGTGAGGGGGAGTTTATAGCCTTTTGGCTTTTACTCCCCTGTGTACATGTGTGTGTGATTTTTCTATATATTTTTGGTGTCTGTGATATGTGATGAATTGTTGTGTGTATCTGGGACTTGCCTGAGGTAGGCGAGATGATTGGCGATATATGGGAAGGAACTGGATTAGGGATTGGGTATTGGGATTTTTCTCTTCGACTTAATCGTCGAAGATCGTCATAGGGCGCTTGTGTTTATCGCGGGACATGTCATACCGACCAAGGGAGTGGATGAGTGCATTTCCGGATCTGGAAGTACCTTCATAGAAGGCCCTTGCCAGATCCTGGAAACGCTCTCTCAGGAGTGGGATATCGGCTGCGGCGTGCAGGTCGTCTGTGGGGAATCCGAGAGGTAGATGCAGTGCCCTTCTGAGGGCGCGGTTTTGCAGCCTCTGGAGTTTGTCCAGGTGCTGCTTCGCCGCGTATCCCCAGACAGGGCACGCATACTCCATTACTGGCCGGATCAGGGCCTGATAAACGTTTACTGCTACTGGGCAGGGAAGGGAGCTGTTTGGGTTCAGGATAGGGTATAGGATGGACATTCTGGCGCAGACCTTCCTGTGGACCTCGTCTATGTGGGGTTTCCACGTGAGACGAGAGTCCAAGGTTACGCCAAGGTACTTGGCGGTTCTGCGCCAGGGGAGTTGGGTTCCATTTAGGTGGAGGTGGAGGGGGGGACGTTGAGGAGGTTCGCGCCTTCCGAGCCTGCGGGTAATCAGCATTGCCTGCGTCTTCTCCGAGTTGATGGTGATGCGCCAGCGACGGGCCCAGGTTTCTGTGTCATCTAAAACCCTTTGTAGCCTACGAATGACCAGGTCCTTGTTCGCATTTCTCGTGTAAAAGGCTGTGTCATCGGCGTACTGCGCGGTGTGCACCAGGGGGGCCGTTGGAGTGTCCGCAGTGTACAAGCTGTACAATACGGGCCCCAGGACCGATCCCTGTGGCACCCCAGCACGAATGCGCCTTCTGGTGGAGGTGGCAGTTTCTACTTTGACGGAGAAAGTCCTATTCGTGAGGTAGCTCTTGATTAGCTGAACTATGCTCCCTGGAAACCCTTGTGAGTACAACTTGTAGAGTAGCCCTCTATGCCATACTGAATCAAAGGCTTTGGCTACGTCTAGTAGCACTATCCCGCAGTAGCCTCTGTGGTTGAAGCCCTCTGTGGCTGCTTCAACCATTCTCATGACCTGTTGTGGGGCAGAGTGGTTCTGCCGGAATCCAAATTGGAAATCCGGCAGAGATGCTGTGTTGCGCGGTCCTATAAAGGCTCCTGGACCAGTGACTGATTCCGGGCGCCGACCAATCAGGTACCTGCGGAATCGGCCGCCGCGCCAGTGGTGGGGGGTTCGCGGCGCGGACCGGGCGTCGAGTATGACATGTCCCGCGATAAGCATAAGCGCCCTACGACGATCTTCGACGACTAAGTCGAAGAGAAAATCCCAAAACCCAATCCCTAATCCAGTTCCTTCCCATATAACACCAATCTTTTCGCCTACCTCAGGCAAGTACTAGACTCACTCACAACAAACATCACAAGTCACAGACACCAAAAACTATAGAAAAATCACACACACACGTTCACAGGGGAGTAAAAGCCGAAAGGCTACAAACTCCCCCACACACACTTCCCCAAAGAGGGGAAAGTAAAAGATGTGAGCAGCAGCGGGCGTCGAGTCCCTGCCGGTTCCTAATACGTCTGTGGCCGCTACCGTCTTCGTGCCGGAGCGTTCTCTTCTGATTTTAGTTATTGCGGGATTCCAAGCTGTACTGAGTTGGAAACCAGTGTCTCGATTGATCAGGTTGCTGTTCAACCGAATTTCTACAGCCTCTTTGAAAACTGAATCCCAAAATCCTTTAGCGTCACACAGCTTCTTCGTACCCTCAAAGAGGAACGTGTGTCCTTCGTTAAGGCTATGTTCCGCTACCGCTGATTTTTCTGTCTGACCAAGGCGTACATTTCTAATGTGTTCCGAGCGCCTCTGCGTGATGCAGCGCTGCGTTTGTCCGATGTATTTCGTACCACATTCACATTCAATACTGTATACGCCCGGAGTCTGCAGTCCTAGGTGGTCTTTGACTGAGCCAAGTATGTCCTTAATTTTACTTGGGGCATGAAAAATTGTCTTGATGTTGTGTTTCTCCAGAATGCGGGCAATCTTGGCTGTTGGCGGTCCCGCGTATGGTAGAAATGCCAGGCATCTGGTCTCATCTTCTTCTTCCGGTGTGTCTACCTTCCTGCTCTTGTGTAGGGCGCGCGAGATTTGCGTCTCATTATAACCGTTACTGCGGAAGGTCTTCCTTAGGTGTTGTAACTCTGCAGGTAGGCTGTCATCATCACAGATAGACTTGGCCCTGTGCACAAGTGTGTTAAGCACTGAGTTGCGTTGTGCTGGGTGGTGGCAACTCTGTGCATGAAGTTATAAATCCGTATGTGTCTTCTTCCTATACACAGCGTGACCCAAGTTGCCATCAGGGTGCCTCTTGATTAGAATGTCAAGGAAGGGCAAGCTTCCGTTTTCTTCCACCTCCATGGTGAATTGTATGTTGCTGTGTATGCTGTTGAGATGTCGCAGGAAGTCTTGCAGGTTCTCTCTGCCATGTGGCCACACGACAAAAGTGTCATCAACATATCTGTAGAAGGCTTTAGGTTTCAATGGGGCGGTGTCCAGGGCTATGTCTTCAAAGTGCTCCATGTAAAGATTAGCGATGCCTGGAGCTAAGGGGGACCCCATGGCTACACCATCCACTTGTTCATAAAATTTGCCTCCACACTTAAAGTAGGTGTTTGTTAACACATGACGGAACAGCTTTATTGTGTCCTCACTAAAGCGTGTTTCGAGCAGCGCTAGGGAGTCTTCCAGCGGTACTCGTGTGAAGAGTGAGGTGACGTCAAAGCTGACAAGAAGATCTTCTTTATCCAGGCGAAAGCCTTGTAGTACCTTCACAAACTCCGCCGAGTTCTTGACATGGTGCTCACAGTGACCCACGATCGGTTTGAGCAGTTGTGCTAGGTACTTGGCTAAACCATATGTCGGTGAGTTGATGGTGCTCACTATAGGTCGCAGTGGAACTCCGTCTTTGTGGATCTTAGGGAGCCGATATAGCCGTGGTGGTGCCGGTGCTCTGGGGTACAGCTTCCTGATGACGTCCTTTTCCAGTCCAGAGTCATTGAGCAAGGCGATGGTCTTGCGAGTCACGGAAGCTGTCGTGTCCTTGTCCAGTTGCTTGTAGGCAGTATCTTGTAGCAGTGAGTTTATCTTCTGCCAATAATCTTCTTTCCTCAGTATCACCGTGGCATTGCCTTTGTCAGCAGCTAGAACGACAGTGTCCTCATCCTCACGTAGGGCCTTAAGAGCCTTCCATTCAGCAGACGTTATGTTGTTCTTGGGCATTTTTGCCTTCTCCAGGACCCTGCACGTCTCTCTCCTAACTTCCTCAGCTGCCTCCGTAGGGAGGCCGCGCACGGCTTGCTCGATGCTGCTGATAATGTCTCGCTTAGGTAGTGTCCTGGGTACTGGAGCAAAGTTAAGTCCTCTCGACAACACTGATATTGTGGTCTCGTCCAGTTCTTTGCCTGCCAGATTGATGACAGTCTTGGCATTGGTTGTGTGGTCGGCATGTTGCCGGGCTCCAGACAGTCTGGTGAACTTGCCACATTGTTTTTCCGTGGCTTTTCTCTTGTGGATCTCACTGCTTGCATATGTGTTTCCATCGATCCACTCCGATGTGTGTGGTGGGAGATGGGATGCCAATCGAAGGTGTTGAGTAAGCAGCATGCTTGCGTTCTTATCTAACTCCTGCCTGGTGACCCGTATGTGATCGCGCACCAGGGTATCTCTACGTGCTCCCTGTGTGTTGATAACTAAAAAGAACGACATAACGCGATAGACGGGCATACTAGAGACACTGCCCAACACACCTGTGCAAGACTTCATCCGATTTTCACTGTGGTTTCCATTTCGCGACCGATCGATCCTTACTTTCCGAATAATCCTCGTACATCGAGGTGCGGTTTTCGCTAAGTCATAGCGGATGACATGGCAAATTTCCTGACGTTCAAAAGTATTTTTTATTGTTTACAGTTGCTGAATTACGGCACCGACTTTGTTTTTTTTCTTTTCTAATGGAACTATATACTATTTTCTATGGCATTTGAAAGACGACATAACATCTCTGGGACTTCATCAAATAGTATCAAGACAACAGCGCCGCATATCACTGTCCTGGCGTCAGTGGAAGAGGCTCCACAAATGCCTGCCCTGTTATACCAAATGTAACTCAGATATCGTTCTTGCGTTTACCTGTGCGCTTGGAGCCCATCACTCTGTGCTCTGTTTTTTGCAGCAATCGGACAACTTGCTCCTAAAGTTATTGAGACATTCATAATGCATATGACAGTCGAAAAACTGAATATCGTTTGTGGCGAATGTCACCGAACTACACTCCTGGAAATGGAAAAAAGAACACATTGACACCGGTGTGTCAGACCCACCATACTTGCTCCGGACACTGCGAGAGGGCTGTACAAGCAATGATCACACGCACGGCACAGCGGACACACCAGGAACCGCGGTGTTGGCCGTCGAATGGCGCTAGCTGCGCAGCATTTGTGCACCGCCGCCGTCAGTGTCAGCCAGTTTGCCGTGGCATACGGAGCTCCATCGCAGTCTTTAACACTGGTAGCATGCCGCGACAGCGTGGACGTGAACCGTATGTGCAGTTGACGGACTTTGAGCGAGGGCGTATAGTGGGCATGCGGGAGGCCGGGTGGACGTACCGCCGAATTGCTCAACACGTGGGGCGTGAGGTCTCCACAGTACATCGATGTTGTCGCCAGTGGTCGGCGGAAGGTGCACGTGCCCGTCGACCTGGGACCGGACCGCAGCGACGCACGGATGCACGCCAAGACCGTAGGATCCTACGCAGTGCCGTAGGGGACCGCACCGCCACTTCCCAGCAAATTAGGGACACTGTTGCTCCTGGGGTATCGGCGAGGACCATTCGCAACCGTCTCCATGAAGCTGGGCTACGGTTCCGCACACTGTTAGGCCGTCTTCCGCTCACGCCCCAACATCGTGCAGCCCGCCTCCAGTGGTGTCGCGACAGGCGTGAATGGAGGGACGAATGGAGACGTGTCGTCTTCAGCGATGAGAGTCGCTTCTGCCTTGGTGCCAATGATGGTCGTATGCGTGTTTGGCGCCGTGCAGGTGAGCGCCACAATCAGGACTGCATACAACCGAGGCACACAGGGCCAACACCTGGCATCATGGTGTGGGGAGCGATCTCCTACACTGGCCGTACACCACTGGTGATCGTCGAGGGGACACTGAATAGGGCACGGTACATCCAAACCGTCATCGAACCCATCGTTCTACCATTCCTAGACCGGCAAGGGAACTTGCTGTTCCAACAGGACAATGCACGTCCGCATGTATCCCGTGCCACCCAACGTGCTCTAGAAGGTGTAAGTCAACTACCCTGGCCAGCAAGATCTCCGGATCTGTCCCCCATTGAGCATGTTTGGGACTGGATGAAGCGTCGTCTCACGCGGTCTGCACGTCCAGCACGAACGCTGGTCCAACTGAGGCGCCAGGTGGAAATGGCATGGCAAGCCGTTCCACAGGACTACATCCAGCATCTCTACGATCGTCTCCATGGGAGAATAGCAGCCTGCATTGCTGCGAAAGGTGGATATACACTGTACTAGTGCCGAGATTGTGCATGCTCTGTTGCCTGTGTCTATGTGCCTGTGGTTCTGTCAGTGTGATCATGTGATGTATCTGACCCTAGGAATGTGTCAATAAAGTTTCCCCTTCCTGGGACAATGAATTCACGGTGTTCTTATTTCAATTTCCAGGAGTGTATTAGAGCAGCTTTGAGGTCGTATACTGAAGAGTATCCACAACGTGCTAAGCAGTCACGGTCTGTCTTCGCAAACATTGCAAAAAAGTTCTCGAAACAGGAGTGTAGAGAATAACAGACGGCAAGGAAAAAGAAGAGCAACTGATGAAAGAAATGAAGAGAATACTTTAGCAGCGGTAACACTCAACGAAAATGTGAGTTAATAGGCATCAGGGAAGTACGATACGGATTAACCAAACGGGTGATCTGCAACACTACATTCCATCACATTTCATCCTCTTCACATTTCGCTGCATCTACAGCTTTATCTCAATGACTTCCAAAATTGATTAAATTCCCTGAATGTTACCAACGAAAAGTACAAAGTAATGAGGTATCTCTATGCAAAATTTTGTTTAAGGAAGAAGCATCATTTAGAAAACATGGGCAAGTCAGTCATCTCAATATGCACTAATCGTCAGTTGAAAATCCACACCGACTCAAAGCATTCGATAAAAGCAACGCTCTTAGTCTACGTCTGGTGCCTGTTTTTGAAGACTCGCATCATTGGTCTCTGTTTTATTGGTAGGAATCTAAATACACTCAAGTGTCTCAGATTCCTAACATATGCTGCTATGGCAGTTATTGGAAGACATCCCGCTGGCCAAAAGACACCAACTGCGGTATCTGTCGTTATTCCGTCGGCCGCACTTCCAAGTACGCGCACCGTCAGTTATGCCGCCAGGTTCCCCACAGCCGCCACCGCGACACGAGGGTGTCGCCACTAACGATTACGCCGCTGCCAATGAGATGCAAGCACACCCTCTCTGGAGCTACAGCAACGGTCGTACTTAAGATCGAACATTCATGCACTGGCCCCCTTTTTGTGTGTTTTCTACTTGAATAATATTTACAGTCTTTCTTAGTGGCCAGGGCCCGACATCTTCTGAATACACATTGTATTGAAGAGTGGCAGATTTATATTATTCAGCTTATGGCTAATACAGACATATCAGGCAGTTAAATTAGATGTACATATGTACATATTGACACACAAGAAACTTAAGTTTGTCTTTACAACTGAATATCCAGTCCTTCAATCCAGCGCACTGCATCTGGAGTTGCTAGCAGGGAGTCTTCTTTAGCGCCGTGATAGGCTCGAATCCTGCATTCACTGACAATGTGGTGAACAGCCTGGTATGCAGCCCCGCAGTCACAGCCTGGATCAGGCAGCTTCTTCCACTTAAAGAGTGCATCCCTGCATCGGCCATAGTCGGTACGGATTCTGCAGAGAGTAGTCCAGGTCTTGCGTGATAGGTCGAATCCACTCGGAAGTTTAGCAACTGAGAAGATGTTATGCAGGTGCACATCTGTCACTGCTTCCCACCGACTTTTCCATTCTTCATGGGGCTTGAAATCCTTAGCAACCATGGCAGCAGCATCGCACAGAGTTGGATGGCGTGATTTCAGTCTCTTACGATTTAAAAGTGGCAGGTCGCTATACACAGGTTAGTTAGAATTCCTGGAGATCTTGTGGAATTCTCTCATAAGGGCAGTACATCTACGTCGATCGGGAGGCATTATACCGGTTAACAGTGGAAGCCAATAAACTGGAGTAGATCTGACTGCGCCAGATGTTATGCGCGTTGTCGTATTCAGCTGGTGACGTTGCTCACGTCCGTAGGTTTAACCTTAAAATACCCTACACGTGCCTCCTGGGTGGTGCTAATTGAGCAACAGTGATAACAGGCAGCCAGACTATCCATAGGATCTCCTGGCAATGACATATCAACTAAATAGCAGAAACGGTTCTTTTCAGAGCCCATTAACAAAAAACATTGGACCGACAGATTTATAAATCTTTTATGTCTGTATATACTTCTACATTCAGATCTACTGTTAGCAACTAACGCTGCAACTCGAGTAACAAACGTACGTACTATTTTTACTACTTGACATTAGATGTAGAATAAATTAATATCTGAATTATCTGTTCATGAACGGCATTCGTTACTCGCTCCTGTATCCACTAAAGAGCCACAAAGGGTGTAAAGGAACTCATAATACCAACATAACGGATATCCATTCCGCATATGTAATGGAAGACCCTCTTGAGGGAACATTTGGAGAGCATTGGAACGGTTGTTCAGAAAACGCAGAATAGTACGCACATTCACCAAACTTAACGCTTCTTCATTTTTATCTGTGGTGAAAATTAAAGCAAATGGTCTATTAGGAAACACCGACGACTCCCGAAGGCATGAAACGCCTTACAAAACAGGCCTGTGCTGCCGTTAACGCCAGATGAAATTCAACGTGCAGTGCTCACGGTCAACATTATGAGCATTTTGTATGACAGCCGCGAATAAACACACGAACCGTACCTGAGTTACGTTTTTGCTTACATTTAATATAATAGGGCAAACATTTGTGGAATCTCTTCTCGTGACGGGGAAACAATGGTTTGCGACGCTATTATCTTGATGCTGTTTGATCAAGTCCCATACACGTTATTTCATACAAACGGCTCGCTGACCTTACGTCGACCACGTCGACAAGACAGATGTCACGGTAGTGGACGTTCGCGCTGTTGCTTCCTGATTCCCTGATCCTGTGCACATGCCTACCTCCGTCGTCAACGTCCAAGCCATGCTCGTTATATAATTTGCCTCGCTTTGGTTTGACTTCCCCTTACACATAACGATCTGTGAACTGTCAACGCTTGGTCACCATCAGCATAAATAAATAGCTCAAATGGCTCTAAGCACTATGGGACTCAACATCTGAGGTCATCAGTCCCCTAGACGTAGAACTACTTAAACCTAAGAACATCACACAGATCCATGCCCGAAGCAGGATTCGAACCTGCGACCGTAGCAGCAGCGCAGTTCCGGACTGAAGCGCCTAGAACCGCACCATAAATAAATGTAACGTAATTCGCGTTAAAGAAAGATTTGTCACTGGCGATGAATCAGTGGAAATAGTCAAAATTCTAAAATATCCCTGAGTATCTGTCCGGAGCGAACTATAGACAAACAGCCGGTCAAGAAAGATTGTAGCAAAATCATATACCAGAGAAATTCCCTGAAAAACTCCTTACGAAATGAAACTCAACCTCGGCGAAAGTAGATTACAAAAATTTCGTTCCGTAGATAATTAACTATTGTTCACCAGTACAGGAGCGTCCTCACATAGTATCAAGAAATGATATAGAGAACAGTGTAGAATTTCGGTTTCGCTTAGGAAGCAGTACACAAGTATCGTTTAGTAAGCGCTGAAGTGTTACAGAGAGGCTCATCAAACTGAAGTGCCGGACATTGCAAAATTCACTGAGGTGACAGAACTGATGGGATAGACATACGCACATATACAGACGGCGGTAGTATCGCGTACACAAGGTATAAAAGGGCAGTGATTGGCGGAGCTATCGTTTGTGCTCAGGTGATTTGCTCAGGTGATTCATGTGAAAAGGTATCCGACGTGATTATGGCCGCACGACTGAAATTAACAGACGTCGAACGCTGAATGGTAGTTGGAGCTAGACGCATGGGACATTCCATTTTGCAAATCGTTACGGTTTTCAATATCCTGAGATCCGCAGTGTCAAGAGTGTGCCGAAAATACCAAATTCCATGCATTACCTCTCACCACCGACAACGCAAAAGCCGATGGCCTCCACTTAACGACCGAGAGCAGCGCCGTTTGCGTAGTGCTAATGCGCAAGCAACTCTGCATGAAACAGCCACATAAATCAATGTGGGACGTACGACGAGCGTAACCGTTAAGACATTCCGGCTATGGCAGCAGACCACTGACATCATTAGCAACTCCTCTCCTGAGCTCGTGATCATACCGGTTGAACCCTACACTACTGAAAAACGGTGGCCCCGTCGGATGAATGCCGATTTCAGTTGGTAAGAGCAGATGGTAGTGTGACATAGAACCCACGAACCCATTGACCCAAGTTGTCAACAAGGCACTGTGCAAGCTGTATTGGTGTGGTCTCAGTTTACATGGAGTGGACTGTGTCCTCTGGATGTTCGGCTACTGGGAGACTATTTTCAGCTATTCATGGATTTCATGTTCCCATATAACGATGGAATTTTTTGGGAAACTATGCGCCATGTCACTGGGCCACCATTCTTCAAATGGTTCAAATGGCTCTGAGCACTATGCGACTTAACGTCTGAGGTCATCAGTCGCCTAGAACTTAGAACTAATTAAACCTAACTAACCTAAGGACGTCACACACATCCATGCCCAAGGTAGGATTCGAACCTGCGACCGTGGCGGTCGCCCAGCTCCAGTTTGTAGCACCTAGAACCGCACGGCCACTACGGCCGGCCACACTTCTTCGCATTGGACAGTTCAAGCGAATTGTTTAGCCACCCACATCGTACGAATGAGTCCAATAGAACATATGTGGTACGTAATCGAGAGGTCAGTTCGTGTACAAAATCCTGCATCGGAGAAACTTTCACAATTATGGACGGCTATAGTGGCATGGCTCAGTATTTCTGCAGGGGACTGTCAACGACTTGTTGAGTCCATGTCATGCCGAGTAGCAGCACTACGCCGGGGAACAGGAGTTCCGACTCGATATTGGGAAGCATTGCACGACTTACGTCACCACAGTGTAGACGGACTGGGTCGTGGAGAAGTTTGCCGTTGAAATTCCGAGAAAGAGTGAGCATCATATGATTTCCCATAGTTAAGTCTCGCAAGACGACCAGTCGAGATAATTGGAAAAAATAAAGCACTTACGGCAGTCTGTTTTCCAGAAACTCATCACAAATGGAATAGGTAAGAGGGAAGTGACGGTAGTATAGAAAGTACCCTCCGCCACACACCGTAATGTGACTTGCGGAGTATTGATGCAGGTGGAAACAAGATACGGCGTCGGGGTAACAGACGCAAGTGTAAAGTCTTCCATGATCATTAAACGGTGTGCCACAAACGATAGAATATCCTGCATAATGACTACAAATGGGTGTCGTTACCGCAAGAGAAACCACGCAAAACGTTTGTAGCTCTTTGCACTGACAATGGGTGGGAGCATTTCAGTAAGACATCGAGACCGCTTTTATATACGCCGTTCGAAACTACCTTAGCCGGTGTGAAAAGCGTCACAGCATAACAGCTCTACTGTAACGGCTTTCATTGTTCTACAGCCACAGAGCTGGGGAAGCTGTAATCAGCCTTCCCACAGCACATCAAAGAAAGCAGGCGAGCCTCATTTCACGAAGGCCGTTTATGAATGTCGCGGCAGAGTAGCGGGCAACTGGGCGTTGCATCCGTTATAATCTCTGGACTTGTTTATGTTGCCAGTGCAGGCTGCCACGTATGCTTCGTGGCGCCAAAGCGTTTGTGGCATTTATTCCACATTGAGGATCAGGATGTGTTGTCGGCAAACAAGTACATTCCCTGCTAAAGCTGTGCGATGCTACAGAAAGATAGGTGGTCAAGATACATAGACCCATTGTGCGGGAAAGCTCTGACAGTACGAAACTTTGTCCTTGACCAGATGAGCTTCCATATCAGAATTGACTCCGAGATGTATAAAGTCCAGTAACAATATTTGCTGTGTACTCCAGAAGACATGGAACACAGTCTCCACAAAAGAGCGCCGAGCCACATACGATTCGGGCACAACGTAGTGAAGGTTAGACTCCAACAGAGGGCGCACACAGTAGAGATATGTTAGTCATCCGCATTATGTCACGCAAGTAGTTCCTATGTGTACTCCATCCGCCACAAATGAATATAAGCAGACACATCGCTCCACAGAGCAGGTAGTATCTCAACACTATCGCCAGGCAGAATCATGACCGTGTCTCAGCGATTATATCAGGACTCATCTAAAGCCGCCGCCAAGAAGAACCGCACTGAACATTAAGCAAGTGATGTTAGCCACCGCTCACTGGATCTAAGGCTACACCAGCGTTTAAAGACAGAGCAGCGAACGTCTAACTGAAAAAAAAGGAGAGAGAGAGAGAGAGAAGTGCAACACTCTTAGGGTCAAGAGTCATTTTATTGATAAGTTCGGTGACATGTAATCCATCATTCTAGGAGTATATGACCACAAGTTCAGACCCAATTAAATACTTACGACGTTTACAACACAAGAAAACAAGAATTCTGCTAAACATTGCTCAAGATCAGACAGGAATACTGTCCGTGAGCAATATTCTTGGTGAATGTGTATTTCCTTTAGCACTTGATAAGAACATATTATGCAACAGCTTTGACGGTTGCCAACAAGTAATTCAACGGGCGACACAAAGAATCGAAGCTGCACAAACAGATACAAGGACGTGCATAGAAAAAACTTTGCCAAATCCTGTGGAGACATCCTCCTAGTGTGTAGTGTGAGAATTTCAGTGCCCGAACTGATGTAAGCCACCTCTGCTACTATAAATGTGGTGCCTGTCGTGTTGGACGTGTCCAAAAGTACAGTGGGTTGAGGAACATGATAGTGAGATCAGTTTAATGTATTATCCATCAAGTTTGCCTAATGTGAATCTGATGGACCCCATCTGAGTCACTATAGGGTGCTATCACTGCGTGAAAAAATCAGCGGCCCGTTATTTACGGAAATTTCATGACTTGTTCTTAGACATCTTGTGCCACATATCTCCACAAGCCTACCAACAAACTCTCGAATCCATGATACGCAGAATCAGTGATGTATTGCGTTTCAAAAATGGCCCAACAAGTTGTTAAGCTGATGGTCATCAGTGTATAGGATGTTCGGAAATTACCGTTACAAGCTTCTAGGACTTGTTGAATAGGAACCCATGTCTGGCAACTTACCGTTTTCGTTCTGCGACAGTTCAGTTCAGATGTTTAACTCGTCCCGTTCTGCGTGAGGAATTGAATTAGGCGTAACGCAGTACAATTATTAGGTAACAATTCGAAAGGAAACATAACGAAACATCCCTTATCACTTAATGACATTTGTTTTTATTAATACTTCAACAATAAGTTCTCCACTACGGTATGCTATTTTGTACTGCAGTAACGCAACACTTACTGTTTAAGTGTTAACACAAATAAATGTGCTTAAGGGATAAATGGATGTTTCGTCACGTTTACTGTAGAATTATTACCTAGTAACTGTACTGCGTTACGCCTAATTCAGTTCCTCAAGCACACGTGGATGAGTTAAACATCTGAACTGAAACCGTCGTAGAACATAAACTGTACGTTTACAAGCATGGGTTCCTGTTCAAAGTGTTATGCACTTACTCACCTCTACAAGTCCTAGAAGTTTGTAACGGGAATTTCCGAACACCCTGTACAATTAAGGTGAGGAGGGCCAATGCTCTCGTCAGAGCAAATGCACTCCAAGCTCGAACTCTTGCGGGAATCGGCGAAATGCCGCGAGTAACGAGGATAATGTGCAAGGAGCACCACATCAATAGTGTGTGGATAAGCTGAGAGAGTAGTTCACGCAGCTGCAATGACCAGTGTGTCCGGATCGCATAGTGGTCAGCGCATCTGCCTAGTAAGCAGGAGACCTGGGTTTGAATCCCGATCCGGGACAAATTTTCACCTTTTCCCATTGATTTAAAGTAGTGTCCACTGGCAGCTAATGTCGGTAATTCCTCTGATTCTTGGTTTCTACAACTATGCATATCGCTCAATACCCAGTGGGAGTCATTCACCGCTTGCACACTTGCCATGTGGACGTATTGCTGACCTGTATCGGCATAGCTACGGGCAGAACACAGCGGCAGCGCTTCGCCGTGGCTCACCTGTTGCTAACATGCACTAAACCACTCCATGAAAAGTTTGCTGCCAGTATCAAAAATGGCTCAAATGGCTCTGAGCACTATGGGACTTAACATCTTTGTTCATCAGTCCCCTAGAACTTAGAACTACTTAAACCTAACCAACCTAAGGACATCACACACACCCATGCCCGAGGCAGGATTCGAACCTGCGACCGTAGCGGTCGCTCGGTTCCGGACTGCAGCGCCTAGAACCGCACGGCCACTGCGGCCGGCCTGCCAGTATCCCGTGAGTCTAAAGAAAGAAAGTTTAAAGTTTAACGTCCCGTTGACAACACGCCAATTGGAGGCGGAGTACAAGCTCGCGTAAAGAAATGATGGGGAAGAAAATCGGACGTGCTCTTTTCAAAGGAACCATCCCTGCATTTGGTTGGTGCGATTGACGGAAATGACGGAAAACCCAACTGTGGATGGTCGGACGGCAATCTGAACCGTCGTCCTCACAAATGCGAGCCCAGTGTGCTGACAAATGCGTCACCTCACTCAGTTTCTGCGAGTTTAAAAATAGTAATTAACGTTCAGAAAAAGGACGCTGACATCATCACTAATGTAATGGACATATCACCGTTTTCTCTTTAACATTAGACCATTACCTCTCGTGGTCCCCGTTTGGGATCACATACTTCAACCCACCCAGTAATGCCATCTGTGTGTCTAGGAGAAAAGTAATACTTCACGGCTTCCACAGGTTGCCGCACGTAACAGCAGACCTAAAGTAATGATGTGCATGCTTTGGGAGGGGGGGGGGGGGTGGAGGGGGAGGAGCACACTTGCTAATTTTCCGGCTTCACTCACCTCTTTTTGTCACAAATGCGTGGGTTTAAAGGCAGATCACATGTTGCAGATTGAAGCTTCTTTTTTATTTCTGATGAGCGTTAATTATGACAATGGCACTTTTTCATGTCATTAATTTGAATGGCTACAGTGGACACAAATTCACATTTGCTGATCGGAGTAAAAATTGAAAACTGTCAAAAAAATATTTTGCAGTATTAAAAAACATATTTTTCTTACTATTTGAATGTAAATGGAAAACAATAGTGGAAAAATTAAAAATTAGCAGTTACTGGGTTATTGCATGATGGAATATTCTGTGTCAGAATAGACCAACAACCTTCCCAACCCAATATCCGACGTTAAGCTTATAAAGCCTCAACGGTCAAAGATTCAAAACCCTAATTATTTTGGTTTTATTAGTTACGGATTATTTACACACAGCATAATGAAAAAGTTTACAAAAGGTTTAAAATTACGTTCAAATGTTCTTGGAAGTCTCTAAGAGATTTCATTATCAAACACTGCATGAACACTTTGTGGGTGATTTGCTCTCGTTTTAAGAAAAAGCTAGTTGTTCACGCATCTCAATAGCGAAGTAAAGTAGTTGTGTGACGTCAAGGGATGGCAGACGCCGAAGTGCAGGTTCAGCCGTCTAATTGTAAGGATTTTTCCTATCCTCCGGCGTGAAGGCACATTCCTTCGCGAACTACGAGAACTGTGTGCTTAAGTGTAATGGTGTGTGTGTGTGTGTGTGTGTGTGTGTGTGTGTGTGTGTGTGTGTGTGTGTGTGTCGTGTTCTTGTTGAAAATGACGACAGAAGGGCAGCGGAGATGTCCGAGCAGGTTGCAGTACAACACGTTCTTGCATATCATCGGGTGTAGTTGATATGTCCTTGTAGACAACGTCTTTCAGCTTTCCCCACAGAAAAAAGTCTACAGGTGTCAAATCCGAGGAACGGGCCGGCCAAGGTACGGATCCTCTGTATCCAGTACAAGATTTGAAAACAATTCGTGAAGTCACGCTGTAGTTCTTCGTGCACTATGGGCTGCACAAACGTCGTGTTGGTACCACAGGTTCCACCTACTCGGCAGAGGAACGTCTTGTAGCATGGTCTGTTAGAAGGTTGTGATACTTTTGCACGTTCAGTGTTCCGTCTATGAAAAACGGGCCTGTTAGCTGATGGCTCACCATCCCACACCACACGTTTACCCTCCATAGACGCTGACGTTCTACCTGCGAATCCAACTGGGGATTGTCAACAAACCAATCGTGCATATTTTGGCGGCCATCGCGTTAATGTGGCTTCATCAATAAACAAGATAAATTATGCATGTGACGTATCCTGTCTTAAAGTCCATGTACAGAAGTTATCACGATTCTCATAATCGTTGACATGCAGTTTTTAATGGAGAAATGTGATAAGGATTGAACCGATATCGACAGCGACTTATGCCACTTCCTCAAGCGATTGCGAGGAACTAACATGCGGTTCAACTGCAACAGCAGCAAGAACGCTAATCTCCCCCTCTTCTACCGCTTTCACGTAACTGGTTGAAGAGTTTGATAAATAACTGCCGAGATGGTTTACGGCTACTGGGACAGCTTGCCTCATACACCGTACAGGAAGAACTGCATTCTTCCTACACTCTCCATATACCATGAGAATGTTCGCTTTTTTGTTGGTAAACGCCATTGTCCCCTCACGACCTGCTGCCGCTGCATAGCCTACTCCTCTCGAAGGAGCTTAACCTCCCAATCCGACGGATGGATCATCATCAACAGTGTCGCATGCCCTCAATTCATGTGACACAGTGGAGGATATTGGCGCAAGAACTTTGTCACCAACCTTCCTGTCCCCTCTGCTGTAAAGACAAAGGACAAATCGTCAACAGCACGCGGCATAACCGTACGGTCACCCACCCAAGTACTGGCCGCTCCCGACAGCAGTCAACGTAGGAGATCTGACGAGAACCGCTGTATCCTCCTCGGCATCAGTATAAATGACATCGTATCTCCTGAACTATGTGTCGTGCAACGATATAATTTCGCAGTACGTTCAGTGGTATGTGTGGATAGTGTCTGCATAATGTCTTGCAAACGGAGTTAGTTGTAAGGATTTCGTAAATTAAAACGTCGTTCCTGATGCTGAATTTTTACTGGATGAACAGCGAAAATCCAATAAGCGATAAACGTTTTTCTTTTCGTGCTTTGGAGGGGAATGTCAGCGAAAAGTATTCCGCAAAAATTTGAAGTCTTGTGTTAAGGCCGTTGGAAATCACTAAGTGTTCTCATTCTCAAATACTGGATGAATATAGTGTGGGTAAATTGAGCGTTGTGAGCTATGCTGACTGAGGAATAAATTTAATATTTGACTTATTCTGCTACGCCTTTGAGGTAAGATTACTGTTAATGAGTAGATTATGAAAGAATTTTAAAATTTTAAATTTGGATGATAATTATATGAAATATACTAAACATCTCATTTTTGTTGCCCCTGGAAGCTGTTAGGTAGGCAACCTGCAACTTGATTCTTCCAACGTACGGTAAATGCAGTGGACCTAACTGTGGTCGAAAGTGGAGAATTTTATGAAAATAAAAATTATTGCAGGTGCTTTAATTACATTCGTGCAGTTGGTACAAGTAATTCATTTATTTTATACTGACTGGACGTGCAAGAAATTTTTTATAATTTTATAAACTTTGATTAATGTAAATTAGTTTCACAACGTGGAACTTAACAATAAAACCATGATTACAGTATGAATGGCTTCTTAATGTCTTGTTTGTTACCAGCACTCAACAGTTGTTTGAAAAGATAAATAAGAACAAGCCTCTTACATTTATTTATCTCACTATGAGATGAGTCTTGCGCTAAACTCAAAGTTTTGCGAGCGCAGTGGTGCAGTGATGAGATATGGTATTCACATCTGGGAGGTTCTAACCATACTTCTATCCAGACATGCAAGAAACCCCTTGAGTACGAGGTGGCAACTTCAGTCTTTAGTAAGGCTCATTTGAAAGTGCTGTGTTAACAATTATCACAGGAAAAATATTAGCTGCTAAGGACTCACCATCTTCATCAGGAGAGTGATAGAAAATGAATGTCCGGGAGATGCAGATCAACCTTCTATGGTCTATATGTATTACACTTCACAGAAATGGACATCGTTGACATTCAAGAAAAGTTCAAAACAACCCATTAACTTGCACCATGAACGCCGAATGAAAAGTAGCGCGCCACAGTGATCGCAAAGATTTACACCAACAAGATCGAAGGCAAACTCCTTGGAAGCTACAAACTGTCAAGGGCGTTCAGCTAGGTATCCACTCTTAAGAAATGCACACAGAATCATATTGGTGTATCGGAGTGATAAGAACTGATGGGATGTGATGGCACGC
The DNA here is from genome assembly GCF_021461395.2 of Schistocerca americana. Classification (NCBI taxonomy): domain Eukaryota; kingdom Metazoa; phylum Arthropoda; class Insecta; order Orthoptera; family Acrididae; genus Schistocerca; species Schistocerca americana. Next base: position 113,241,007 of record NC_060126.1, on the reverse strand, counting down.
AACTGAATGCGAAACAGTGTGTCGTGGAGTTTATCGTGAAACTGGCTATCTTTTAAGGCGTAGCCGCAGATAGTGCAATAATAAGTTTTATAGGCACGGAAAAAAAACATCCAGAGGCTGAATTTGTCCAGTGGTTCCAGGTGATATTCCGTCACATACGACTCAGGCGGAATAGTTTTCTCTAAAGAAGTATGATTTTTATACACTAACCAGGAATCAAACAAAAGCAAATTATTTTGACGATCTATTGGTCAAATGCAGTGCCTATGCCACAGTTGTTCTCTTACGCCCATTTCCCCACTCTTGCTTGCTGTGCCGTAAATATTCCCTACTAGCCTTGCAGGAACACGACCGTGGGGAAAAATCGTAGGGAGCAGAGCAACTCTAACTTCTCGTAGCACAATAAATAACTTTCCAGTCAATTTACCATGCAGGTTAACAGCCGGCATAATTGTATACGAATGCATTAAGGCATTTACGCTAGTTGATCTTGATACAACTCTCTTAATACCTCTAATTTCCAGGGTTCTTTCCACGTACATTTCCTCTTCAAATCTCGACTGATCGGAGTTGAAAACAAATTCTTTGCTAAACGATAGGATAAGTTTGTTTATATCATCTACAAATCTGCGAGCCGATTCCGCAGTTTGCTGTGTATCAAGTCCGCGCTTCGTTTGAAATTTGATTATCTTACGTCTTCCAATTCTGTAGCACAGTTTTAAGTCAAATATCATGCACATCCCGTAAATTGTATTGAGCATCGAGCATCCTTGAAACGTGTAAATAGTAGTTTTTGTAACAAGTGCGCCTTGTCTTCCTCTCCACCCCCACCCCCGCGCCCACCTTTTTTTTTTTTTTTTTGCTAAGCTACACACCATCTTCCATGTACGTAATCATGTGAATTATGTGTAGTATCCGCTCTTTGGACAACGACTGTCCTTTACCACGTTTCACTGGAGACGGGGTTTGTGGCTCCCTGTCCGATAAGGATGAAGAAACTACATGGCTCGACACTTGTTAAGCACGTTTCGTCGTCAGTGTACTCCCCACGTACATTGTCCGCCTAGTCGACCGTATACATCACACATTCCACTGACTTTCTTTGCAGAAACGGCAGTATTTCGACTGGCATTTCTTTTTCACTCTGTGAAATTCCTTGGATTCCTTTCTGAAGAAATACCAACTTCGGCATCTGTTGTTGTAGATATAATGCAATGTTTGCTTTGTTTATCTCGTCGACTAAGCAGTTCAGCTACACTCCGTACCGTCTTGCTGTGCTCGCCATTGGGTACCTCTAGCCCCGCCCCCTGTTGCCACTAGCAGCCAATATTGTGGTTGCATGGTAGACAATATGTGGGGCGTCGAGTGCCGTAAACATCATTGGCCTTTTGCAGCCTCGTACTCCAGGGGTTCCTTGTTAGATTTTCCGTCATTTTCGTAGACGACTTAAGATGATGCCACGATTGTGCCTTTGATAGCGGAGGTTGATTTCCTTTCTCATCTGTCCGTCATTCCAAACTGGTCCTCTGTGGTTGATACTTCAGTCGTCGATGTAGCGTTAAAACCCCCTCTCTTTCTTCAATGAAAGTTGTCAGGTAATTAATATGCATGATACAATGAATCTAATCGTAAATCTACGTGAAAGGATTTGCAATTATTCCTTCAAAAAGAAAGGCTAAGTCTCAACAACCGTGTAATTGGATACGCTACTCAATCACCGGTGCGCTCAATTGCTGGTGGGTAAGTCACTGTCTTCAAGGAAGTCTTGAGCTACAAAAAGACGAAACCAGATTTCATCCGTGCCAGAATAATTCTGAAACGGCAAAATACCGTTACTCCTACTCCACAGCTTCTTGTTTTTACGGACATGTAAGAAAATAAGAAAGTTGCGTTTTTGTTTTGAAAACGTGCAAACAGTGAAAACCTTTCTTTTTGTTGGGAGTATTATTGTGCTACTGTGGCTACGATTGCTAAATTAGGGTGTGAGAGTAAGACCTGAAACCTATCGGTGGATACAAATTGCAATATTGGCATCCGAACGTCCCATTACGAAAGGAGACAGGAAGTTTCACTACTTGATGCTTCGCTACTGATGCTGAGTAAATGTTTAAGAAGCCCGAACAGCGAAGGTCATCAGTCCCCTACTCGCCACCCCTCCCTCCTCAACAACCTCCCCCCCCCCTCCCAAGGACAGAAGCAGTGTACCCAATCTCTCAGTGTATAGGGTAAATTCTGTGCGTAAGTGTGAGAAATTGTTCTAAATGTTTGCGTAGCGTGTATCTGAGGTTATCATGGGAACCACGTCGGTATATACTTAGCTGGGTGTGAGAAGCCGCCTAAAAATCACATCCAGGCTGTTCAACAGACTCATCGTTAATGCTCCGGGAGGACATGATCCGTGGCCGTCCCGGAAGTGATCACGTTTAACATACGCGGCTGCCTTGGCGGGTGCAGCACAGCTGGTATTTATCGGAATCATATTATACCAACGTTAGCTGTCATCATTAGTTTTACGATCATCGTACGCGTCTTTAAGAAACAGAATATTGCATGCAAATCGTGGTAAGCTATGTGTTTCATTCATACTGGTAGATAATTCAACAATAAACCGAGAAATGGCATCTCTATCTCTAATTTCAATTTCTCGCTAATGGCAACCTCATCAGGCTGCGTGCAAGTAAGCGGTGGTAAGTGCCACAAACATATCTGTCAGCAATAGCAAGGCGTGTGGTGTTCGTACCAGGAAAATGCTTTTCAGGGAAGATTTTTACGAATATGAGGATGACGTGGAAAACTACGGCTCAGATAAAGATCCTAAACATGTTCCCGAACGCAAAAGTGCTTCCAAAGCTCAACGGCTTTGGAATCAGGCAGATGTTAATACTCATTTACACAAGTAAACAGTGCTGTGTCCTCTCTTACAGCTTACGCTAATTTACATGAGAGGTTGATGGCGGAAACGTTTATATGCTGTAGTAAGGTCCTTGTTATGTTATGCTAACCGGGGACCTAGGGACGCAGTGGTCCGCAACCCCACGACGACTACCGCAGTCCACTTCACCCCTCCGCCGCCCCACACCGAACCCAGGGTTATTGTGCGATTCGGTCCCCGATGGACCCCCCTGGGAACGTCTCACGCCAGACGAGTGTAACCCCTGTGTTAGCGTGGTAGAGTAATGGTGGAATAAGGGGAACCAGCCCGCATTCGCCGAGGCAGATGGAAAACCACCTAAAAACCATCCACAGACTGGCTGGTTCACCGGACCTCGACACAAATCCTCCGGGTGGATTCGTGCCGGGGACCGGCGCTCGTCAGCAGCTCGTGGTCGTGCGGTAGCGTTCTCGCTTCCCGCGCCCGGGTTCCCGGGTTCGATTCCCGGCGGGGTCAGGGATTTTCTCTGCCTCGTGATGACTGGGTGTTGTGTGGTGTCCATAGGTTAGTTAGGTTTAAGTAATTCTAAGTTCTAGGGGACTAATGACCATAGATGTTAAGTCCCATAGTGCACAGAGCCATTTGAACCGGCGCTCCTTCTCGTCCGGAAAGCCGTGCGTTAGACCGCACGGCCAACCGGGCGGGCAGTAAGCTCCTTACTAAAATTAATTTTACATTGTGCTGAATCATGGACTAATTTTTAAGGTTGTTCTAATTATTTCTGCAAAAATTATTAATGAAAACCTTAATACCAATAACTGAAACAATTAGGACATTTTAAATTTGTTAGAGGACGTTGCACAAATGTCGTTCGTAATCAAATACAACGGCACATCTACATTTATGTTCAAGGATACATTTCTCGCGAAGTTGCCATATATTTGCCCAACCCCTGTAGCTACGCTCGCTCGGGCAGAGTTAGCAAATGTCTAGTGAGACGTCTCAACTGATAAACCAAAACATTATTACCACTGCCCACCGCGACATTGGATTCCGCCCGGTGGCGTTGCGGGCACGTGACGCGGTAACAAAAGTATGTAATCGGAGCAGACACGAACGCGGGATCACCCTAGCGAAGATATGGGCTGCAAATGAGGAATCCATTGAGATACTCGTGAACGAGTATCTCAAAAACGGCGAAGCTGGTCGAGTGTGCTACGTGCTACTGTCGTGAGCATGTATGGAAAGGTGTGTGTGTGTGGGGGGGGAGTGAAAGACAGTGTAACTGCTACTATGCGCTAAATGGTTGGACGTCCACGATCCTTCACAGAATGTGAGGTTCGGAGGTTTGCCCGCTCTGAAAAATAGGACAGATGGTGATCAGTGGCATATCGGCCAAAAAAGCACAACGTTGGTGCACGCGCAAGTGCTTAGGAGTACGCTGTTCGTCTACATTGTTGAACAATGAACCACCCTACGTGATCACATGTTGACACAACAGCATTGTCAGTTAAGATTGCAGTGGGCACGGAACGATCGGGATTCGACCGTCGATCAATGAAAACGTGTGGACTCTTCGGGTGAACCTCACTTTTGCCACACAAATGCCGTCATCGAGTTGAACGGCGGCTCGAAACGTGCAGCGCGCCGCGGTCGCAGGCCGGTGAGAGCAATGTTTGCGTTTGCATGGGACCTGTGGTAGTAATCTAAGACACACTGACAGCTGAGAACCAGCAGTATCCCTCCATGCTAGATGTCTTCCCAGACGGTGATGTCATATTTCATCAGTATAATTATCCGCGTCTCGAAACCAGAACCGTGCTACAGTGGTTTTGAGGAGCATTATCGTGAACAGTTGCCGACGTTGACGTCTCGGCGACGAAATTCGCCTGATATAAATCCTATCGAACAAAATATGTGTCGCTATCGGGTGCCATCACCGCCTACGAAAATAAGCGACCCGTTATTTACCTGTGCCTATACATCTAATGCCATATACCTCCAAAACCCTATCAACAATCTGTTGGACGTCTGATACGCACAGTGATGTATTTCATTCCGAAGACGGACAAACAAGCTATTAAGCACTATTATAATGTTTTGGGTCATCAGTATGCGACGCAAAAGTTAAAGTGCTTAACTGGCGAACACTTATAGAATGGGATAAGCGACTCTGCATTCGACATTTGGCAAGGGGATTTTTGTATTTCTTTATATTCACGGTTCGTGAAGTTCAGCATTTAAATATACCAAGACCACGTTTAATACGCTAAAATATGGAGTAAACCTTTTGGCAAGCAGTGTGGTAGAGTGCTCGCTTGCTTCCTGGTAGGCCTCGGTTCGATTCCAGGCTGAATGAAGTTTTTAAACACAGGTGCATGTTCTACGTCCATTTCAGTGAAGTGTAGAATGCATAAGGCGCACGAGACTGGTAATCACTAGATTGCGTTGGTTCCTGTCATTATTTCTTCCATTTTTTTTCAGTTCGTACAGCTAGGTCATTTAAATATAAAATTCATCTCTATATGCTAAGTAACACACCTAATAGTCATTTTTAGGAAAAATGCGGATCTTCTTATTTATATTTTTATATGATGCATAAAAATCCAGCTTTCAATACAAACAAAAACTCTTAATTATAGATACTATATAAGAGATTGTTAATCAAAATGGTATAATTCTACAAATTATATAATGTTTTTTGTCAGTTTGTGTATTTTACGCTTCATGTAAATGCTCACAGAAGATACACCTTTCACTAAAAATTTGATTCCGGCACGATTCGTACCCAGCCCTCCCTTTCCGCCCAGACCGCCCACGCCACCCCTCCTGCCCACCCAGCGAGCGGGTAGTCTACCACAGTACCACCCTGTTTGTCGAAACGTACAGGGTGTTTCACTAAATGTGTCTGCCTCTGTAAGTTACGAAGTAATAGGCGACGGAAATATTTATTGCGGTAGGTCACCATAAGAAACGTTACACTCCCTGCGGAGCTATGAACATAGTTTATTGTGTTATTACCCAAAGAGTTACAGCAAAAAGATACAATTTTTTAAATGGAACAATAGTTGCTTCTATCATGCACTGGGATCAGTAATACCATCTGTGTATACGCCAATTTAAATTACATTCGAATCACTTTTAGTTTAGGAGCTACAACCCTTCAAAGTTTCAGGGGCAGATACCACACGCTGTTCATAATTCATGGCCGTGTGGTGGGTGATGGATTTTCTGGCGGTGGGAAGCTGATTTAAATGAGATGTTCAAATGTGTGCCCATGTTCCTGAATGCACAATGTAGTGCGTCTTCTAAAGGATCTGCGGACGAGATGTAACATCGCCGGTGTCACGGAGCAACATGCGTCCTCGATGCGCCATTTTAGATCATCTGGGGATGTGGGCTCAGTGACATAAACACGAACCTTTAGATATCCCCACAAAAAGAAAGCTAATGGTGTTAAAGCGGGCGACCTTGCGGGCCATGAATGAGGACCATGGCGCCTCCAACCACCTTCCTGCAAACCAGTTGTTTAGTTCTTCCACACCAGTATGCGCAGAATGGGTTGGGTGACCATCGTACTGCATCCACATATGGAATCTCGTATGTAGACACACATGTTCAAGGAGACCACCCAAACTGTCGACTATAACTCATCTGTCAGTGTACCTGTGAAGTAGTGTGGACTGATAATTTCATCCCCAAGGATTTCACACCATACATTAATAGACCACCTACGTTGACGGTCGACAGGTCGTACCCACCTAGGATTGTCTGCGGCCCAGTAGTGCACGTTATGACGTTTCATTGCACCATAATTTGCGAACGTGGACTCATCAGAGAATATAACACCTTGCAAAGACTCGAGCGTGAGATTATGCATGGCCCATTCCCAGAATGTAACTCTCGCACGGAAATCGTTCCCATGCAGCTCCTGGGTCAGTGACAGGCGGTAAGGGTGAAACCTGTGGCCTTGTACTATACGACTCACAGATGTGAGAATGACAGCAACTGCAGCAACGGCTCGTAAACTGACATGAGGAAAAATAGCTCCAAGCACTATAGGACTTAACATCTGAGGTCATCAGTCCCCTAGACTTAGAACTACTGAAACCTAACTAACGTAAGGACATCACACACATCCATGCCCGAGGCAAGATTCAAACCTGCGATCATAGCAGTCGCGCGTTTCCAGACTGCAGCGCCTAGAACCGCTTGGCCATAACGGCCGGCTGACATGAGGATCGTGGTGTACTGCAGCTAAAACAAACAGCTCCGTCTCCTCACTTCTTGCAGTTTTTTGTCCTTTACTGCGGCGCATTAACAAGTTGCCTGTTTCCAAAAGTTGTCGTTCGGTACGTAAGAACGTAATGGCTGGCGGAGCTCTTCGTCTAGGATATCCCACGGCGTACGCCATGGCTGCTTCAGTGGCATCGTGTCGGCACTCGCCGAGCGTCAGCAACATGTCAACGTACTCGTTGTTCGTGTATGCCATCTTCAGCCGATATCAGTAGCTGTGGTGTATCGAGCCCCGTTTGTTTGTGTGGGTCCAACTGTCGGATATACGGCCATGTGCGGCCACAGTCGACAGACTAACAGAGCATCGAGGAAGCTTCTCGCTCCGAGACACCGGCGACGTTACAACTCGGCCGCACCACATTTAGAAGCATTGCTTTATGCGCAGCGTGTGTGGTATCTGCCCCTGAAACTTGAAGGGTTGTAGCTCTCAAACTGAAAGTGATAGGAATGTAATTTAAATTGGTGTATACACAGCTGGTGTTATTGATTCCAGTGCTTGATAGAAACCACTACTGTTCCATTTAAAAAAATGTATCTTTTTGCTGCAACTCTTTGAATAATAACACAATCAACTATGTTCATAGCTCCGCAGACAGTGTAACGTTTCTTATGGTGACCTACCTCAATAAATATTTCCGTCGCCTATTACTTCGTAACTTACAGAGGCAAACACATTTCATGAAACACCCTGTATGTCCCGAGTCTATCGTATTAAAGGTGGACGGAAACCTTCAAAGTCAATAACCTCGAAAAATATTGGGAGTTGCACGGAACTGCTTTGGGAGAGGTATATCTGACTTTTGACCTCGACGTACCATGAATACAACAAAATGACAAAAATCCGTTTGCCGTGTGGTCCCCTTGTGAGACTGGTGTATGTGCGGTAGATGGTATATCTCTCTGTACAGCCGGAAAGCGCGCTGGACGGCAGGGAAGGCGACGCGGTCTACATACGCCGCCGGCAGACACACTGACTGGGCCTTGCCGCTAACGTTGCGGACCACTCAGTTCCGCAAGTCTGTACTGATCGCGCCGGAACTAGGCCTCCCGGAGCTTAGGTCGCAAGCCGGAACCTCGTACTGCGTAGACCACATTACAGTCTCGAGTAGCTTCCCAGTTCAGTGGCCAGGCTGGTATTTTTAACAATTTGTCTACGTTGCAGTCCTTGAAAGTACTCAGGCTCATAAATTAAGGATAATTGCAGAATGTGGTGCCACACAACGTGGCACTACACAAAACTGGCGCTAATAGCATAGGCACAGAGGAACACGCACGACACAGGTCTGTAAGTCCACGGTATTGGTGGTAAGTTGAGAAAACCGTCCCGAAACACATGTGCTACAAAACTTCACTGTTTCCTGCGCATGTACCCCAACATCAATATGGGATATGATCACCGTGCACACGTACACAGGTCGCACAACGAATTCGAATGCTCTGGATCAGGTGGTCGAGCAGCTGTTGGGTATAGCCTCCCATTCTTGCATCAGCGCCTGTCGGAGCTCCTGAAGTATCCTAGGGGTTTGACGACGTGCGGCAATACGTCGACCGAGAGCAGCCCAGACGTGCTCGATGGGGTTTAGGTCTGGAGAACATGCAGGCTACTCCATTCACCAGACTGTTTCAAAGGTACTTCTCCACGATGGCAGCTCGGTGGGGCCGTGCGTTATCATCGATCAGGAGGAAGGTGGGACCCACTGCACCCCTGAAAAGCAGACATACTGGTGCAAAATGACGTCCCGATACACCTGACCTGTCACAGTTCCTCTGTGAAAGACATGCAGGGGTGTACGTGCACCAATCATAATCCCACCCGACACCATCAAACCACGACCAAGGACATTAAGGTGTTGGTATCTGGTTCCTGGTTCACGCCAGATGAAAACCCGGCGAGAATTACTGTTCAGACTATACGTGGACTCGCCCGTGAACATAACCTGGGACCACTGCTCCAATGACCATGAACTGTGTTCTTAACAACAGGCTTTACGGCCTCTCCTGTGACCAGGAATCAGTGGAATGCACATTGCAGGTCTCCGGGCAAATAAACCATGTCAGTCGTCTGTAGACTGTGTGTCTGGAGACAACTGTTCCAGTGGCTGCAGTAGGGTCCCGAGCAAGGCTACCTGCAGTACTCCGTGGCCGTCTCCGGGCACCGATGGTGAGATATCGGTCTTCTTGTGGTGTTGTACACTGTGGACGTCCCGTACTGTAGCGCCTGAACACGTTTCCTGTCTGCTGGAATCGTTGCCATAATCTTGAGGTCACACTTTGTGGCACACGGAGGGCCCAGGCTATGACCTGCTGCGTTTGACCAGTCTCCAGTCGCCCTAGTATCTTACCCCACATAACGCGCTCAATATGTGTTTTTTGAGCCATTTTCAACACACAGTCACCTTTAGAACCTCTGAAAACGTCTGCACACTTACTCGCTGCCCCATACTCTGACAAGCACCAACACACCTCAGCGTATGTGGACTGCTGCCAGCGCCATCGTGCGACGACCGCAGGTCAAATGAACCGCATGTTCACACTCCGAGGTGATTTAAACCCGCAAACCACCCACCAGAGCGTTGTTTCACCATGTATCAGCATTATCTACATCTACATCTACATTTATACTCCGCAAGCCACCCAACGGTGTGTGGCGGAGGGCACTTTACGTGCCACTGTCATTACCTCCCTTTCCTGTTCCAGTCGCGTATGGTTCGCGGGAAGAACGACTGTCTGAAAGCCTCCGTGCGCGCTCTAATCTAATTTTACATTCGTGATCTCCTCGGGAGGTATAAGTAGGGGGAAGCAATATATTCGATACCTCATCCAGAAACGCACCCTCTCGAAACCTGGCGAGCAAGCTACACCGCGATGCAGAGCGCCTCTCTTGCAGAGTCTGCCACTTGAGTTTATTAAACATCTCCGTAACGCTATCACGGTTACCAAATAACCCTGTGACGAAACGCGCCGCTCTTCTTTGGATCTTCTCTATCTCCTCCGTCAGACCGATCTGGTACGGATCCCACACTGATGAGCAATACTCAAGTATAGGTCGAACGAGTGTTTTGTAAGCCACCTCCTTTGTTGATGGACTACATTTTCTAAGCACTCTCCCAATGAATCTCAACCTGGTACCCGCCTTACCAACAATTAATTTTATATGATCATTCCACTTCAAATCGTTCCGCACGCATACTCCCAGATATTTTACAGAAGTAACTGCTACCAGTGTTTGTTCCGCTATCATATAATCATACAATAAAGGATCCTTCTTTCTATGTATTCGCAATACATTACATTTGTCTATGTTAAGGGACAGTTGCCACTCCCTGCACCAAGTGCCTATCCGCTGCAGATCTTCCTGCATTTCGCTACAATTTTCTAAAGCTGCAACTTCTCTGTATACTACAGCATCATCCGCGAAAAGCCGCATGGAACTTCCGACACTATCTACTAGGTCATTTATATATATTGTGAAAAGCAATGGCCCCATAACACTCCCCTGTGGCACGCCAGAGGTTACTTTAACGTCTGTAGACGTCTCTCCGTTGATAACAACATGCTGTGTTCTGTTTGCTAAAAATTCTTCAATCCAGCCACACAGCTGGTCTGATATTCCGTAGGCTCTTACTTTGCTTATCAGGCGACAGTGCGGAACTGTATCGAACGCCTTCCGGAAGTCAAGAAAAATAGCATCTACCTGGGAGCCTGTATCTAATATTTTCTGGATCTCATGAACAAATAAAGCGAGTTGGGTCTCACACGATCCCTGTTTCCGGAATCCATGTTGATTCCTACATAGTAGATTCTGGGTTTCCAAAAACGACATGATACTCGAGCAAAAAACATGTTCTAAAATTCTACAACAGATCGACGTCAGAGATATAGGTCTATAGTTTTGCGCATCTGCTCGACGACCCTTCTTGAAGACTGGGACTACCTGTGCTCTTTTCCAATCATTTGGAACCCTCCGTTCCTCTAGAGACTTGCGGTACACGGCTGTTAGAAGGGGGGCAAGTTCTTTCGCGTACTCTGTGTAGAATCGAATTGGTATCCCGTCAGGTCCAGTGGACTTTCCTCTATTGAGTGATTCCAGTTGCTTTTCTATTCCTTGGACACTTATTTCGATGTCAGCCATTTTTTCGTTTGTGCAAGGATTTAGAGAAGGAACTGCAGTGCGGTCTTCCTCTGTGAAACAGCTTTGGAAAAAGGTGTTTAGCATTATCCTTAACTTATGAGCATGAGTGTAGATATTTCGGTAACACAGCTATACACGGTGAACCATCTAAACTGATAATCTCAAATGTTTATTGAAAATCACATCGTATCATCATCAGCTGCTATGAAATACCTTTATTGTAGCTAAAACTTTAGACTCTCCCTATTCGATATCATGATTCGTCGCAATAAAAACTGGCAGTCACAAAGATTTTTCATACACCTGTCGGCGTTAAATACGACTTTCTATCTCTCTAGCGCTCTCGTTAATATTTCGTCACTTGACCATCTTTAACAGTATGTGTTATATTTATACGGGCTCTTCGGAAAGAAAGATCGGGCTGGTCTCGGAACGGAAACCACAGTGAAACTCAAAAATGTTTTATTTGCAACAGTTGGCTACACATTCCAGCTACTTCTCTACATTTTTACAAATCTTTAACATATTGCAGCGTGTCAGCAACTGTGAAATGTACAGCAAATAAACAATTTTTTTTTTTCAGCCTTCAGTTGCAAGGTAATTTTAATCGTTTACCTAGGTTTCGATTCCAGTAATGGAATGTTCTTCAGAACCTATAAATTAAACCACATACGGACATATATTACTCACTAAAATGCATTATCTGTTTAATGATTGAATATTAAAGAAATTGTGATACTTACAAAAAATTAAATTATTTTGTGAGCCAAACACTGGCCATGTCACAGAGTAAAAATTAAAACATTAAAGACGCATAATCATAAAATTATGTCAGTCAAAATTAAAACCATTAAGGCGAATGTAGACGGAGCTACGCCGGCCAAAAATCAGGACGACACGTAAGCGGCTCGAAAACTAGGCGTTGTGAGCAGTTACGCGACGAGGCTCGGCCGCGGCCAAGCGCATGCGCAAGCGCAAGCGCAGGGGCGAGAGACAAACTGTCTCAAAATTACTTAGAGCAAATATACATATAAACAAAATGTGACTAAAGCCGTCTTACAATTGGACAAACCTATCTATTGGTATAGCAACATTAAACAATTTACCTGAGAACAAACTACAAAGCCAAGGTATAATTTTTTTTTTTTCAATATTATAGTAAGAGGGCGTAGCCCCGCTACAGTAACTAAAAATTAGTGTCAAAACCATGCGTGCTAAGCCTAAAATGTCTTTAACATAAAAACGCCTTAGCAACTATGTGTCATTACCAGGCATATAACGAAATACAAATGCACACATGTACAATCGCATATATAATACAGGGACAAAACAGATAGGGAAACAGCATCGGCCATTCGAGGCGGACTGTTGGTTAACTCCACTGGAGTAAAGGTTGAAATCCTTCGAAATAACTTCTATTTTTTAATTGCAGCTGATCATTAAGTAAGTTGTCTCTATCTTAATGATCAGCTGCAATTAAAAAATATAAGTTATTTCGAAGGATTTCAACCTTTACTCCAGTGGAGTTAACCAACAGTCCGCCTCGAATGGCCGATGCTGTTTCCCTATCTGTTTTGTCCCTGTATTATATATGCGATTGTACATGTGTGTCTTTGTATTTCGTTATATGCCTGGTAATGACACATAGTTGCTAAGGCGTTTTTATGTTAAAGACATTTTAGGCTTAGCACGCATGGTTTTGACACTAATTTTTAGTTACTGTAGCGGGGCTACGCCCTCTTACTATAATATTGAAAAAAAAAAAATTATACCTTGGCTTTGTAGTTTGTTCTCAGGTAAATTGTTTAATGTTGCTATACCAATAGATAGGTTTGTCCAATTGTAAGACGGCTTTAGTCACATTTTGTTTATATGTATATTTGCTCTAAGTAATTTTGAGACAGTTTGTCTCTCGCCCCTGCGCTTGCGCTTGCGCATGCGCTTGGCCGCGGCCGAGCCTCGTCGCGTAACTGCTCACAACGCCTAGTTTTCGAGCCGCTTACGTGTCGTCCTGATTTTTGGCCGGCGTAGCTCCGTCTACATTCACCTTAATGGTTTTAATTTTGACTGACATAATTTTATGATTATGCGTCTTTAATGTTTTAATTTTTACTCTGTGACATGGCCAGTGTTTGGCTCACAAAATAATTTAATTTTTTGTAAGTATCACAATTTCTTTAATATTCAATCATTAGACAGATAATGCATTTTAGTGAGTAATATATGTCCGTATGTGGTTTAATTTATAGGTTCTGAAGAAGATTCCATTACTGGAATCGAAACCTAGGTAAACGATTAAAATTACCTTGCAACTGAAGGCTGAAAAAAAAAATGTTTATTTGCTGTACTTCTCTACATAGTCACCGCTCCGATGTAGATATCTGTCGTAGCGGTGTACCAACGTTCCAATACCCACGTGATAGAAGGCAGCCCCTTGTGCTTTCTGCCAATTCTCTTCGCTGGTCTACTGTTCATTGTCTGTGCCAAAATGTTGTCTACATAGCCAGCGGTTCACGCGAGCAGATGAACGTCAGAGGGGGCCAAGTCTGAGGTGTATGGTGGGTGATCAGTCATTTCCAATCGAAAACGCTGCAGTGGCGTCCTTATTGCCCCTGCATTTTGCGGTCGCGAACGGTGGTAAGGAATGAAATGCTTAACAAGTATGTTGTATAGAGTTGCTTGAAATCAGGCGAAACCTCGCAGCAGCCACATGTGGGCAATTGCTGACGGTACGCCACATTTAAACGTCCTGTCCGAATTTTAATACATTGCGCATTGATCTTGGCCTGTCTTCGTTTTATCCACTTGACAAACCTGTCTAAGGACATTTGATTATGCTGTTTTCTTTTAATCCCTTTCGTGTTAATGTGCCTTTTATAGTGTTGTCCTTTTTAGTTGCTGTTTTAACCTTGTGCCTCGCAGGGCATTCATAACTTAGTCTGGGCGCTAATGACTACTGTAGTTGTGCGCCCTAAAACCACAAAAAGAAAATACTTGGCGGGAGACGCTATTGTTCCCTTTACGTGCTCAGAACTGAAAAGAACAGGATGACGCGATCGACAGAGATATTAAAGACACTGCCAAACACATATGTGCAGAGCTTCATCGGATTTTCACTTTCGTTTCCATATTGCGACCTATCGGACCTTACTTACCGAATAGCCCTCGTATATACTCTTACATATAACAAACAAATGAAATTTTAATAAATGGAAAACTCGTTTTCTAAGAAATGTAAATAATGGTGTAGAGTTCCTTAGGTAACACAATAAGGGGCTGGCCAGAGTGGCCGAGCGGTTCTAGGCGCTTCAGTCTGGAACCGCGCGACCGCTACGACCGCAGGTTCGAATCCTGCCTCGGGTATGGATTTGTGTGATGTCCTTAGGTTAGTTAGGTTTAAGTAGTTCTAAGTTCTAGGGGACTGATGACCTCAGCTGTTAAGTCCCATAGTGCCTAGAGCCATTTTTGAACACAATAAGGCAATATTTTCTTTAATCGCCATAGAGTCCGTAATATTATGTCACAAGACACGAAAACATTGGTGCAATAACCAGGTAAGTCCAGTTTTCGCCAAAAATGAGATTTTAGTACTATTGATTAGTTTAAAAATTGCTCTATCTTGCGGTGCGTGGATGAGACCTGGGCATGGGACCAATTCAGAATAGTATATGGAATGGACTTGTCAATATCAGGTATTTGGAGCAAGAAACAGATATGTCATTGCAGCATACAGTAGTCAAATTTTGGCACATGACATACATCCAAACTAATGTTACTCAAGATCCATTTTTAGATTTCTATTTCACCCAAAAAATCTGTTTTGGTCTAACATTTAGAGCGCTGATAATGCCAGGTTTACTGTTTCAAAGTACAAAGTATGTACCTCGCCATAGTGCATCATTACCTCAACCTCCCTATTATGATTTCGTCACTGAGATAGCCTCAACTACGTTGGTTTTCCCTTGGTGAAAACTCTATAATGTACATCTGCCAGTTAAATGTGAGAAACATAAATATTTTATGAAGCTTGCCAAAACCCTTGTACCAGCGTCAGACGTAAAATTTTATAATAATGCAGTCTGTGACAGAACTGTTACAGATGCTACAATTAGTGAACTTCTTATTATCCTACACGTATGAGTTCTATTACAGTATCCAATTTTTGTAATTCTCCGGCTCACTATCACGTTCAGTAACCTGTAAAGTACTGTGGCGAACGTTACATTCCTAGAGCTTGTACATATTCCATGCCCAGCCCATGTAACATCTGCATCCAAGTGACTCAGTAGGAAGACAACAATTTTCTGAATGGTTGGTTGTACACAGAGATTTCATGCAATAAATTTTATTTACAGACGAGTCTACATTTAAACACAGTGGCATCATGAACACCCACAGTTCTCATACACGAGCGATGGAGAACCCACATGACACTAGGGAAACAAGATTCCAAGTTAGGCTCTCAGTGGATGCCTGGTGTGGTACGACTGATGACCTGGTGATAGGACCTGTGTTCCTTCCAAATCGCATGACAGCCGCAGCACACACACATTTCCTGATACAAGACCTACCAACATGTTTGGAACATGTGACAACAGAGCAATAACATCAAATGTTCCTCCAAGATGATGGAGCATCGATTCAATGTACCAGACAAATATCCCAGTATCTGAATAACACATCTCCTCAACGGTGGCTTTGACAGACCCATTAACAGACCTGCCAGATCACCCGTCCTAACCCCATTACACTTCTGTTTAATGGGCTGGTTAAAGATGAACCTGTATACTATGAAGGTGGATACATACGAAGATACCCACGAAGAATTCTGTTCACCACAGCGCCTATACAGCATTTCAGTAAGTAATATTCACACTTGTCTTCATAACCATTCATGGGTACATATAATTTTCAACTCACTCCAGTTCTGTAACAATCGAAAATTGGACCCATAATCATAAGACATCCTCAGTTTATATTCACTTGTGGAATCACCTCACAGATTATGTGACATTTCTCTAGAGTCACACTGTATGTATGTTATGTGAACCGGGGACCTAGAAACGACGGAGAGGCTCCGTGCCCACCGCAGCCACAGTGGTCCGCAACCCCACGACGACTACCGCAGTTCACTTCACTCCTCCGCCGCCCTCCACCAAACCCAGGGTTATTGTGCGGTTCGGCCCCCGGTGGACCCTCCAGGGAACGTCTCACACGAGTGCAACCCCTATGTTTGCGTGGTAGAGTAATGGTGGTGTGCGCGTACGTGGAGAACTTGTTTGAGCAGCAATCACCGACATAGTGTAGCTTAGGCGGAATAAGGGGGACCAGCCCGCATTTGCCGAGACAGATGGAAAACCGCCTAAAAACCATCCACAGACTGGCCAGCTCACCGGACCTCGACAAAAATCCGCCGGGCGGATTCGTGCCGGGGACCGGCGCTCCTTCCCGCCAGGAAAGCCGTGCGTTAGAACGCACAGCCAACCGGGCGGGCATTCTGTATGTACACCATCTGACAAGTGAAGCACTCAAAACGAGCGAGAGGGCGTCGATATCCCGGATATTGGCAGTGGTATGGAGCTGACATCTGATATAGTTCCACACATTTACTATTGGGGCAGATCGGGGGATCTTTCTGGCCATAAGAGCACCTCAATTTCATGCAGACAGTTCGTAGACACGTAAAATGTCCGGATGAGCATTGTCCTGTTGATAAATGGCACATGTCCAAAAGAACAGGTACCACATATATAGTTAAGGGGATGACGGCCAATGATCCCTTCAGTGCAGACGCACACCAAGCTCTGACTCTTACTGAAACCGGCGAGATACCGCGAGTAATGAGGCTAAAGAGCAGGGGCACTATCTCAGTAGTGTGCGGTCTAAGTTAAGAATTTGGGTCGGTCAAGAGGCGTGCTAGGGGAGTCCGTATGATTGAGGCGACCACTGTGTCTGGATGGCGTAGTAGTCAGCTCATCTGCCTAGTAAACAGGAGACCTGAGTTCGAATCCCTGTCTGGCACAAACATTCAACTATCCCCATTGATTAAATCAATGCCCATGGGCAGCTACTGTCTTCAATTTTTTTTGTATTTTGCGTAAGTTAGTGTCGCGAAGTCATCATACTCCCTTCTGTGTATGTACATTCGCATATTTATCAAGAGTTTAACATTAACTTTTAGATGAAAACATGTTTCTCATTTTTTACTCATCCCCCTTCTTTGTTGATCATTCCAGTGGTATTCCGACATAGGTACAAAGGAGGTAACTGCGAAGAAACAATGAGTAACAGAAGAAATACTTCAGTTGGTCGATGAAAGAAGGAAGTACAAAAATGTTCAGGGAAATTCAGGAACACAGAAATACAAGTCCCTGAGGAATGAAATAAACAGGAAGGGCACGGAAGCAAAGGTGGAATGGCTCCATAATAAACGTGAAAAAATCGATAAAGAACTGATTGTCGGAAGGACTGACTCAGCATATAGGAAAGTCAATACGACCTTCGATGAAATTAAAAGCAAGGTTGGTAACATTAGGAGTCCAAACGGAAACCCACCGTTAAATGCAGAGGAGACGGCGGGTAGATGGAAAGAGCACACTAAAGGCCTCTATGAGGGGGAAGATTTGTCTGGTGCGATATGTGAAGAAACAGGAGACGATGTAGAACAGACAGGAGATCCAATATCAGAATCAAAACTTAAAAGGGCTTTGGAGGACTTAGATCAAATAACGCAGAAGGGTTAGATAACATTCCATCTGAATTTCTAAAATCATTGAGGGAAGTGGCAACAAAACGACTGTTCACTTTGGTGCGTAGATTGTATGAGTCTGACGACATACCGTCTGACTTTCGGAAAAATATCATCCGCACAATTTATAAGACTGCAAAAGCTGACAAGTGCGATAATTATCGCACAATCAGCTTAAAAGCTCATGCATCCAAGTTCCTTACAACAATAATGTACAGAGTATGCGCTAGGTGACGATCAGTTTGGCTTTAGGAAAGGTAAAGGGACGAGAGAGGCGATTCTGACGTTGCGGTTGATAATGGAAACCAGACTACAGAAAAATCAAGACACGTTCATTAGATTTGTCGACCTGGCAAAAGCGTTCGCTAATGTAAAATTGTGCAAGACGCTCGAAATTCTGAGAAAAATAGAGGTAAGCTATAGGGAGAGACGGGGAATATACAGTATCTGCAAGAGCCAATACGAAATAATAAGAGTGGGCGACCAAGAACTAACTGCTCGGATTGAAAAGGGTGTAAGACAGGGATGTAGTCTTTCGGCCCTATTGTTCAATCTTTACATCGAAGAACCAATGGCGGAAATAAAAGAAAAAGATTCACGAGTTGGATTAAAATTCAAGGTGGAAGGATGTCAATGATACGATTAGCTGAAGACATTGCTATCCTGAGTGAAAGTGAAGAACAATTACATTATCTGCTGAACGGAATGAACAGTCTAATGAGTACAGAGTGTGGATTGAGGGTAAATTGAAGAAAGATGAAAGTAACGAGAAGTTTCAGAAATGAGAACAGTGAGAAACTTAACATCAGGACTGATGGTCAAGAAGTAGATGAGGTTAAGGAATTCTGCTGCCTAGGCAGCAACATAACCAATGACGGACGGACCCAGAAGAACATCAAAAGCAGACTAGCACTGGCAAAAAGGGCATTATTGGCCAAGAGAAGTCTACTGATGTCAAACACAGGCCTCAATTTGAGGAAGAAGTTTCTGAGAATGTACGTCTGGAGCACAGCATTGTATGGTAGTGAAACGTGGGCTGTGGGAAAACCGGTACAGAAGAGAATCGAAGCATTTGAGTTGTGGCGCTGCAGACGAATGTTTTCAATCAGGGCCGGCCACTGTGACCGAGCAGTTCTAAGCGCTTCAGCCCAGAACCGCGCGATTGCTACGGTCGCAGGTTCGAATCCTGCCTCAGGCATGGATGTCCTTCGGTTAGTTAGGTTTAAGTAGTTCTAAGTTCTAGGGGACTGATAATCTCAGATGTTAAGTCCCATAGTGCTCAGAGCCATTTGAACCTTTTTTTTTTTCAATCAGGTGGACTGATAAGGTAAGGAATGAGGAGACTCTGCACAGAATCGGGGAGGAACGGAATGTGTGGAAAACACTGACAAGGCGAAGGGATAGGGTGATAGGACATCTGTTAAGACATGAGGGAATGACTTCCATTGTACTAGAGGGAGCTATAGAGAGCAAAAACTGTAGAGAAAGAGAGAGACTGTAATACATCCAGTAAATAATTGAGGACGTAGGTTGCAAGTGCTACTCTGAGGTGAAGCGTTTGGCACAGGTGAGGAATTCGTGGCGGCCCGCACCAGATCAGAAAGAAAGCTGGAATCAGCCCAACCACGTGCTGCTCATCAAGTATTTTATGTGACGCCCATTGTCGTTTTTTCCATAACAGACGAAATGATTTTTAAAGTCGAATTTTACATGCTCTTACAATGGGACCTTTCCAAATTAGTCTAGTGCGGTATTCGTTTTGCCGACAGGGACAGTAAAACACGAAACAGCAGTGTCTTAGTAGGCGCCACTGCATGGCATTAACAGTCAGTGCGTGGCACAGCGGCACGAGTATCGCTGCTGTAGTACTGGTTCTTCTTTGTGTTTCACTGCCCTGTTGATACACATCGATAAAACGAATATCGCTCAAGACTTGGGAACGTTCTACCGAATGGGTGAGTAAAATCGCGCTTTAAAAATAATTTTGTCTGTAACGGGAAAAAATCAACGCCTTTCATCGAGACGGAGCGTCACATGAAAGACGCGATGAGCGATATTTGTTTTGGCTGACTCCAGCTATACGTTGTAAAAAAGAAACTGAAAATATCTGCCGATACATCAAAGAAAATGCGCCAGACACTGAAAGGAGAGACAGCAAAATATGCAAAAACATGTATATTTTCTAACATAATTTTTACACTTTTACTCTTTTAAATTTTCTTTTAAACCGCCGTATGTGTACGTTAATGTTCCCGTGAATGTCCTTGAACAGTTAGCTAGAACTTTGAAGATAAGTCTGTGCTTGGAAACGTACATTAGGGAACAAAATACGCTGTTGAACGACGGTCGACGGAACCACTCATTTAATTGACTATTAAGTTCACAAATTGAAGTCTCGTTCAAGAAAGAGAGGCAGAGAGAGCAGCCACAGGACGGAAGCGAGACATTTAATGGTTTCTTGTTACCAGAGAAGCAGCGGAATGTAACGAGTCTAGTTGCATAATAGCACTGCTAGGTTTCTTTTCCGCGGGCTTAATTGTTCTGCGAAAAGATAACAGAAAGGCAGTGTTTCAGGAACTGCAGCCACATAAAGGCGTAATTTAGCCGTCTTCATAAAAGGTGTCACTTTGGAGAAAATTGCCGCTTACCGCCGCAGTGGCAATAACGGAACGCCATTGTCTGAAGGCGCCACAGCACCACAGAGGAGAAAGTGGAACCAGCTCTCCCGACGCGTTTGTTAAGAGGGGAAAAACGGTCTACGAATTCAGACGTTATGCCCGTGCTTGTTACACATTCTGCTTGTCCGTACTCTTTGTAAGACTCAGGTGCAACGGCGGTCGCATCGAGCGGCAGAACAGATGCATCCACCCATCCCCTCGCCCCCCTCCCCCACCGTATCTTGCTGCCCGCGCCATACATAGACAGGGGTATCAGTTTTGTATTAGTCTCAATAAAGCCAGAATATATCGGACCATGGTGTCACATTTTCACTCTCCCTTAAGATAAAACGCAATAAAATATTCTACCATTATTGCACATAAACGAAAACTCAGAGAAATGTAAACAAATATTTGTGTGTGATACTGGTGCACTATTTAACCATAGTTTAATTTCAGTCAATGTGTAGCGCTGCCAGTGAAAGTGTAAACAGGTAAAAAAATAAATAAATTAGTGGAAAATGTGCATGCAGGCGACACTTCCAGCTGTAAGCAGAGAACAATAGGAAATGCAATCACTGATCATATTTCAGTTACATGAAACGATGTACTTTCGGAAAAATGAGCAATCATTTTTGGCAGTTACATACACGGATTTAAGATACATTAGCTAATTATGTAAGGGACATGCTCCTAGAGCCGTTTGTCGTGAAATCTCAAAACTACACACATCAAAAAAGTTTTCCATCTCCCCAGTTCCCAAAACTCCTGAAGATAGACGTTGACTGTGGATACTGTATCAAAGACACAGTCCCTTTGACTGTTCAGAGATGTCACTAAACCTGTCCAAACACGTAAACAACCATGCATGAGCAGCGTCTATTAGACGGATGGGGTCCGACAGCCGATCAGTTCCAGTCATTCCACCAGGAAGGAGGTACACGGCTTGTGTTGTCTGTCGTTCAACCAGGCCTAGTCGGTCAATACTGCGGTTCGATCGCGTCTGCATTGTCACTTTGTGCCGGAAGGGCTCTCAACCAATTGAACCAATGTGCACTCCGTGTGCATACCGGGGGGAGTCATTCCAGATGTGGGAAGGGTCCTTCCGGATGCCATGAAGGGTACAGGGTGCACCCATCTGCAGGTGGTCGCTCATGTCGGCACCAATGATGTGTGTCGCTATGGATCGGAGGAAATCCTCTCTGGCTTCCGGCGGCTATCTGATTTGGTGAAGACTGCCAGTCTCGCTAGCGGGATGAAAGCAGAGCTCACCATCTGCAGCATCGTCGACAGGACTGACTGCGAACCTTTGGTACAGAGCCGAGTGGAGGGTCTGAATCAGAGGCTGAGACGGTTCTGCGACCGTGTGGGCTGCAGATTCCTCGACTTGCGCCATAGGGTGGTGGGGTTTCGGATTCCGCTGGATAGGTCAGGAGTCCACTACACGCAACAAGCGGCTACACGGGTAGCAGGGGTTGTGTGGCGTGGGCTGGGCGGTTTTTTAGGTTAGATGGCCTTGGGCAAGTACAGAAAGGGCAACAGCCTCAACGGGTGCGGGGCAAAGTCAGGACATGCGGGGACCAAGCAGCAATCGGTATTGTAATTGTCAACTGTCGAAGCTGCGTTGGTAAAGTACCGGAACTTCAAGCGCTGATAGAAAGCACCGAAGCTGAGTTCGTTATAGGTACAGAAAGCTGGCTTAAGCCAGAGATAAATTCTGCCGAAATTTTTACAAAGGTACAGACGGTGTTTAGAAAGGATAGATTGCATGCAACCGGTGGTGGAGTGTTCGTCGCTGTTAGTAGTAGTTTATCCTGTAGTGAAGTAGAAGTGGATAGTTCCTGTGAATTATTATGGGTGGAGGTTACACTAAACAACCGAACTAGGTTAATAATTGGCTCCTTTTACCGACCTCCCGACTCAGCAGTATTAGTGGCAGAACAACTGAGAGAAAATTTGGAATACATTTCACATAAATTTTCTCAGCATGTTATAGTCTTAGGTGGAGATTTCAATTTACCAGATATAGACTGGGACACTCAGATGTTTAGGACGGGTGGTAGGGACAGAGCATCGAGTGACATTATACTGAGTGCACTATCCGATTACCTCGAGCAATTAAACAGAGAACCGACTCGTGGAGATAACATCTTGGACTTACTGATAACAAACAGACCCGAACTTTTCGACTCTGTATGTACAGAACAGGGAATCAGTGATCATAAGGCCGTTGCAGCATCCCTGAATATGGAAGTTAATAGGAATATAAAAAAAGGGAGGAAGGTTTATCTGTTTAGCAAGAGTAATAGAAGGCAGATTTCAGGCTACCTAACAGATCAAAACGAAAATTTCTGTTCCGACACTGACAATGTTCAGTGTTTATGGAAAAAGTTCAAGGCAATCGTAAAATGCGTTTTAGACAGGTACGTGCCGAGTAAAACTGTGAGGGACGGGAAAAACCCACCGTGGTACAACAACAAAGTTAGGAAACTACTGCGAAAGCAAAGAGAGCTTCACTCCAAGTTTAAACGCAGCCAAAACCTCTCAGACAAACAGAAGCTAAACGATGTCAAAGTTAGCGTAAGGAGGGCTATGCGAGAAGCGTTCAGTGAATTCGAAAGTAAAATTCTATGTACCGACTTGACAGAAAATCCTAGGAAGTTCTGGTCTTACGTTAAATCAGTAAGTGGCTCGAAACAGCATATCCAGACACTCCGGGATGATGATGGCATTGAAACAGAGGATGACACGCGTAAAGCTGAAATACTAAACACCTTTTTCCAAAGCTGTTTCACAGAGGAAGACCGCACTGCAGTTCCTTCTCTAAATCCTCGCACAAACGAAAAAATGGCTGACATCGAAATAAGTGTCCAAGGAATAGAAAAGCAACGGGAATCACTCAATGGAGGAAAGTCCACTGGACCTGACGGGATACCAATTCGATTCTACACAGAGTACGCGAAAGAACTTGCCCCCCTTCTAACAGCCGTGTACCGCAAGTCTCTAGAGGAACGGAGGGTTCCAAATGATTGGAAAAGAGCACAGGTAGTCCCAGTATACATGAAGGGTCGTCGAGCAGATGCGCAAAACTATAGACCTATATCTCTGACGTCGATCTGTTGTAGACTTTTAGAACATGTTTTTTGCTCGAGTATCATGTCGTTTTTGGAAACCCAGAATCTACTATGTAGGAATCAACATGGATTCCGGAAACAGCGATCGTGTGAGACCCAACCCCCTTTATTTGTTCATGAGACCCAGAAAATATTAGATACAGGCTCCCAGGTAGATGCTATTTGTCTTGACTTCCGGAAGGCGTTCGATACAGTTCCGCACTGTCGCCTGATAAACAAAGTAAGAGCCTACGGAATATCAGACCAGCTGTGTGGCTGGATTGAAGAGTTTTTAGCAAACAGAACACAGCATGTTGTTATCAATGGAGAGACGTCTACAGACGTTAAAGTAACCTCTGGCGTGCCACAGGGGAGTGTTATGGGACCATCGCTTTTCACAATATATATAAATGACCTAGTAGATAGTGTCGGAAGTTCCATGCGGCTTTTCGCGGATGATGCTGTAGTATACAGAGAAGTTGCAGCATTAGAAAATTGTAGCGAAATGCAGGAAGATCTGCAGCGGATAGGCACTTGGTGCAGGGAGTGGCAACTGTCCCTTAACATAGACAAAGTAATGTATTGCGAATACATAGAAAGAAGGATCCTTTATTGTATGATTATATGATAGCGGAACAAACACTGGTAGCAGTTACTTCTGTAAAATATCTGGGAGTATGCGTGCGGAACGATTTGAAGTAGAATGATCATATAAAATTAATTGTTGGTAAGGCGGGTACCAGGTTGAGATTCATTGTGAGAGTGCTTAGAAAATGCAGTCCATCAACAAAGGAGGTGGCTTACAAAACACTCGTTCGACCTATACTTGAGTATTGCTCATCAGTGTGGGATCCGTACCAGATCGGTTTGACAGAGGAGATAGAGAAGATCCAAAGAAGAGCGGCGCGTTTCGTCACAGGGTTATTTGGTAACCGTGATAGCGTTACGGAGATGTTTAATAAACTCAAGTGGCAGACTCTGCAAGAGAGGCGCTCTGCATCGCGGTGTAGATTGCTCGCCAGGTTTCGAGAGGGTGCGTTTCTGGATGAGGTATCGAATATATTGCTTCCCGCTACTTATACCTCCCGAGGAGATCACGAATGTAAAATTAGAGAGATTAGAGCGCGCACGGAGGCTTTCAGACAGTCGTTCTTCCCGCGAACCATACGCGACTGGAACAGGAAAGGGAGGTAATGACAGTGGCAGGTAAAGTGCCCTCCGCCACACACCGTTGGGTGGCTTCCGGAGTACAAATGTAGATGTAGATGTAGAACAAGGGAAGTGTCCAGGCGTCTCGAAGTGAACCAAAGCGATGTTGTTCGGACATGGAGAATATACAGAGAGACAGGAAATGTAGATGACATGCCTCGCTCAGGCCGCCCAAGGGCTACTACTGCAGTAGATGACCGCTACCTACGAATTATGGCTCGGAGGAACCCTGACAGCAACGCCACGGTGTTGAATAACGCTTTTCGTGCAGCCACTTGACATCGTGTTTCGACTCAAACTGTGTGCAATAAGCTGCATGATGCACAACTTCACTCCCGATGTCCATGTCGAGGTACATCTTTGCAACCTCGACACCATGCAGCGCGGTACAGATGGCCCAACAACATGCCGAATGAACCGCTCAGGATTGGCATCCCGTTCTCTATACCGATGAGTGTCACGTATGCCTTCAACCAGACAATCGTCGGAGAAGTGTTTGAAGGCAATCCGGTCAGGCTGAACGCCTTACACACACTGTCCAGCGAGTGCAGCAAAGAGGAGGTTCCCTGCTGTTTTGGGGTGGCATTATGTGGGGCCGGCATACGCCGTTGGTGGTCATGGAAGGCGCCGTAACGACTGTACGATACGTGAATGCAATCCTCCGACCGATAGTGAAACCACGTCCGCAGCGTATTAGCGAGGCATTCGTCATCATGGACGACAAATCGCGCCCCCATCGTGACATCTTATGAATGACTTCCTTCAGGATAATGACATTGCTCGACTAGAGTGGACAGCATGTTCTCCAGGCATGAACCCTATCGAACATGCCTGGGATAGACTGAAAAGGGCTGTTTATGGACGAAGTGACCCACCAACTGCTCTGAGAGATCTACGCCGAATCGCTGTTGAGGAGTGGGTTAATGTGGACCACCAGCGCCTTGATAGTATGCCACGACGAATACAGGCATGCATCAATGCAAGAGGACGTGCTACTGGGTACTAGAAGTACCGGTGTGTACAAAAAAATGGTTCAAATGGCTCTAGAACTTAGAACTACTTAAACCTAACTAACCTAAGGACATCAGACACATCCCTCCCCGAGGCAGGACTCGAACCTGCGACCGTAGCGGTCGCGCGGTTCCAGACTGTAGCACCTAGAACTGCTTCGCCACCCCGGCCTGCCCGGTGTGTACAGCATCTGGACCACCACCTCAGAAGGTCTCGCTGTATGGTGTTAGAACATGCACGGTGCGGTTTTCATAAGCAATAAAAAGTACGGAAATTATGTTTATGTTGATCTCTATTCGTATTTTCTGTACTGGTTCCGGAACCATCGGAAGCGAGACGATGCAAAAATTTGTTTTGATGTGTGTACTAGGCTCGTCTCCAAATTCGGGAATGCGATACACCAACATTTAAAATACGATCATCCACAGAATAATAGTTTACACGATTCACAGACAGGTGGTGCTCACGGTTTCCCTTCCTTAAGCCGTCCTCTCACAGGAGGTGAAGACGCTCAAGGACGAGGAGCTGATGACGTCAGAGCGTGGAATTCCACGATCCACTACACCGCGAATAGTGAAATAAAGAATCTGGCGTGTTAGGTTTTTGCCTTGGGGAGAGGACCGTGGCCAATGAAATGCGACATCGTTTTACGTTGCAAGAAGAAGATAGGAGCCACCATGTTGTATGGCGTTACACACCGTATTTGGTTGGTTTTCTCGTAGAATATGTGTTGTCAATATAAACTGTCTCAAAGCGTCAGCAAATTGAAGATCTCTCGAACACATTTAATAGAAGTATTAGTCCGCGGCTCGTAGTCTTGCGGTCTCGTTCTCGTTTCCCACGCACGGGGTCCCGGATTCGATTCCCGGCGGGGTCAGGGATTTTCTCTGCCTCGAGATGAGAGGGTGTTGTGTGTCTTTCATCATCATTCATCCTCATTCACTCGCAAGTCGCCGTAGTGGCGTTAAAGAACTTGTGGAGCGGTGGCCGAACCGCCCCGCGAGGGGTCTCCCGGCCACCAATCCCATACGCTTCGTTCTGTAATATATATATATATATATATATATATATAGAGAGAGAGAGAGAGAGAGAGAGAGAACGAAGTTACGAAATGAGTCTCGATCTTGACACTTATGTGATGAAGTACGTTATTTCAGAGTGTTGATAGTATATGGCTTCCGCCCAAGAAGTGAAATAGCAAAATAAAATTTTCCATATCTGGAGCAAGCGGATCCTGTACTAGATAAACGCTACAGAAGATGAATAAATAAGAAAGACTGCACTTTATGAATTGGCTGCGCCACTTCTTTTGCCTGTAACGGAATGCGGCGTTTTTAATGAGTACAATCCTTACGAACATGTCCTTGCATATAAACCAATAATAACTGCGTAACTAAATTTTTTCTGGGTGATAATTAAAACATTATTATCACCATTCGTATTAGTGTACAAATGTTTTTCGACTTTCAGATGTGTTCCTACGCTGTGAGGAGCTTTATCAAAATCGACTATCATTTAATACGATGTGATACTATCACAGACTATCGTGACGTAGATCTGGGTACGCTCTAAGTCAAGTGTTCACGTTCCACTGCTAAAAATATAGGTGGTCGACAAAAATATGGAAACACCTCCATCAGTGCGTGCTTGAACACAAATGCAGATGCTAGCGAAGCCTCCAGGTTGCACTGTTGTATTCGACCACAAACGGTACGTGTGAAATATCCTCAGTACGTTGCAAGCGTCAATCGTGGTCAGAACAGTGGTCCAAATGGTTCAAATGGCTCTGAGCACTGTGGGACTTAACATCTGACATCTGAGGTCATCAGTACCCTAGACTTAGAACTACTTAAACCTAAGGACCATATCAATACCCAAGGCAGGATTCGAACCTGCGACCGTAGCAGCAGCGCAGTTCCGGGATGAAGCGCCTAGAACCGCTCGGCCACAGCGGCCGGCGCAGCAGGAGGAATTGTCGTGTCTCCCATGGCCCCACAGTCGCCATATCTCAATATCACTGAGCCTTTGTGGCTTACTTTGGCGAGTAGGAAGCGTTATTGCTAACCATCTGCATCATCATTACCTAAATTTGCAACTATTTTGCAAAAAGAATGATATAAGATTGCCTCGAAAACCATACAGTACCTACACCGTATTAGGCCTGGTAATTTTCTGTGCTTTTTGGTGTTTCGTTTTTTCATCCATCCCCTGTACATAACGACGTCCGACTGATGCCACCTGGGGAAGGAAACTTATGGACTTAGCGTCACGTCGACCTTAAGATGCGGAGCTTTGCACAGGTTTGAGAAGGATGCCGAAGGAAATCGGCCGTGTCTTTCCGAACTTAATCTATTTTCGGAAGCAAATGTGGAAGAGCGGACGAGGATTCGAAACTTGCTCGCACCGACAGCAATTCGAGCATCTTAACCACTGTGCACCCTCTGCTGGTTCCTGCTTGTTATAAATCTCTAAACACGTCTACAGTTGCTACTGTTACGTATAGTTTGCAGAGGACTGTGTTCCAAACTGCTTTGCAACAGGGTTTGTCACTGTGTTTTCAATTTCTTTAGACAAACCCTCACTGCCCCGATTCTTTAAACGACCGAATTCCGATGAATAAAGCAGCTCCAGAGGTATCATTACCTCACAAATGAGTTACTGTGTTAAATATTTGACATTGAACATTTAAAACCTTTATGGTTAAAGGCACTAAATCCTATTTATTTTGGTTTGTTTAGTTTCGATTTATCCATTGGGTGAGCAGAGTCTGGGTCATTTGCGCTACACTTTAATCAAAGCTAGTTTTCCACGCATTCCAATGTTTATGACGTCATATCTCC
The DNA here is from genome assembly GCF_021461395.2 of Schistocerca americana. NCBI lineage: Eukaryota > Metazoa > Arthropoda > Insecta > Orthoptera > Acrididae > Schistocerca > Schistocerca americana. The sequence goes on along the minus strand of NC_060126.1, from coordinate 113,212,129 downwards.
TTAACTGTGTGTCGTGGAGTGATATAATTTTGCAGGTACCAGGTGACTATAGTTAAACTGACAGTGTTCCGAGTGCTGCAGTGCGGGTGGTATACATCGCAGGTGTGTCCATTAATTGGTGCGCTCGCGGAATGAACTGAAAAAAATAATAGTTTCACTTTCTCCCACCAGGTGAAAATACGGTGCTATAAGTAGTCAGGTGTGGTGTGGGTGCCGGAAAATGGGAGGAATACTCAGACACGTGATAATGGTGGTTCTGGCACATTTATTAGGATGCGGTCACAGGTTGCAACTTGTGCTCAGTACCGTCTTCCGACTGAGTAACTTGCTGCTTCCGTAATACGACATGGTCAACAGCGATATGTCGCCGTATGCTATCTTTCAGATCAGGAAGAGCCCGGATACATCCCTGACAGACATAGTCTTCTAGACATCCTCACAGTTAGAAGTCACATGGATTTAGGTCAGGGGATCTGGAAGGCCACACATCTTGAAATTGCCTAGAGATGATGTGATCGTTACTGTAGGTTAATCAAAGTAAATCTTTCACCTGACGAGCGACATCTAGCATCGCTCCATCTTGACTGAAAATATTGATGTAGACACAGTTGCATTCTTGCAAAGTAGGAATCAAGTTTTGCGCTGGGAGGTCCCTGTACGGTGCAATATAACTGAACACAACAGGACAGGAGGTGTCATCTACTCAAAGAAAAACGGACCAGGAACGAATAAGTTTGTGCACCACACAGTCACATAATCTGAATGCAGTGGATCTTCCCGCACAACAGGTGGCAGAGTAGAATCCCATATGCCATAGTTTTGTGCAATCAGAGCACCGTGCAGATTAAAATGAGCCTCATCCGTCCAAAAAATATTACACAGTCACAAGTCATCCATTTCCATGAGTGCCAAAAAACGAAGGGGAAAGTCACGGCATTGTGGGTAATCTTGGGGGCTTCATTTGGTGCAAATTCTGAAACTTATAGGGATACCACTGTAAAAAGTGCCGCAAAATCTTATGAACTGTTCACCAGATGAGAGACAATTATCGTGAAAAACCTCGAGTACTGGTTGTAGAATTTGAGGCATGTGCTGCACGGTAGGCTATAGCTACAGCAACTTCAACAACTGCCACGGGAGTGACCCGCCCCCCCTCCCCCTCCCTGTTGCACCACCTATTTCACCTATTTCTTCGCCCTTCTCATAAAACAACTTTACCAGCAGTGCACGCCCTTTCTTCTCAACAGCCATTGCTTTTTATACAGAAAACTTAAAATTTCCTAACGCTTTACACAAAATCACTTCACAACAGAAATCAACAAACGTTGCCAAGCAACACGCGGAATAATGACATAAAAAGAGGAAACATTTCGCATTGTGACTGTTTACTGCGCCATATCATCACCTGGCAAAAAAAGGGATTTTTTTTCAGCATATTTCGATGAGTGAACATTCCTACGACGGTTCAGCATCCTGTGTTGTACACAGGCAGCACTGGAGCCCTCGGAACACCGCAAGTTGAATTATAGGCATCCGGTAAATTCAGTGCTATATGCGGATACTGTCTAGTCGGCCAGAGTGGCCGAGCGGTTCTAGGCGCTACAGTCTGGAACTGCGCGACTGCTACGGTCGCAGGTTCGAATCCTGCCTCGGGCATGGATGTGGGTGATGTCCTTAGGTTAGTTAGGTTTAAATAGTTCTAAGTTCTAGGGGACTGATGACCTCAGCAGTTAAGTCCCATAGTGCTCAGAGCCATATGAACTATTTTTTGATACTGTCTACAAAATACGTTGCGACTAGAGTAAGGAGTAAGTAATAAATTTAAAAGTCCTGCCCAAAACTGAAATTGTACTGCATGAACAGCGAAAATTTTGCAAGTAATAAATTGCTGCCTCTTCATTATTTTCTAGAGGATGTCAGCAATAAAAAATATGTTTCAAAATGGTTTGAAATTATGTTTAAAGTTTGTTGGAAGTCGCCAAGTGCTCTCATACTGGATGAGTAATTTACAAAATCGCGTTACGTTATTGGTCGATATAGGTCCGCGAAGATGCCGCGCCCAGCCCACTGCAAGTGTTAGTGATCAAGTTACACTGACTCAACTATTGAAACTACCCTAGGGTTTCCTTAGGTGTTGTCCGCTGTTTGGAGTCCAGCCTAACTGTGAACAGTATACGCTGCAAGCACCTGTAGCCACCTATTTGAGGCATGTGCTGCACGGTATGCTATTGGATTTGCAAATGCAACAGTATTGGACATCGGAAAGGACAGAGATGACATTACAAAATTTGCGTGTTCACTTGCTTGCACATAAAAACGTTGAAAATGGCAGAAAACCTGGATCTGGACACTGCACAAAGTCGGAAATAAGCTCCGTACTTCAGATGTCTATCATTGTACGTGAAGAGACAGCAAAAAGACAACTTTTATACGAACTGGCAAGGCTGATTAAACAATCTTCAAGATATGAAGAATGTGATCAGTAAAATATTTATGAAAGACTTGAATGTGGTGCTGATGACGCTGGCTGTCAACTACTGACAGAGAATGAAGTAATTACCATTGACGACCAAGACCCTTATGACAACGAGGAAGAAAAAAACGGTTCAAATGGCTCTAAGCACTATGGGACTTAACATTGAGGTCATCAGTCCCTTAGACTTAGAACTACTTAAACCTAACTAACCTAAGAACATCACACACATCCATGTCTGAGGCAGGATTCGAACCTGCCACCGTAGCACAGCGCGGTTCTGGACTGAAGCTCCTAGAACCGCTCGGTCACAGCGGGCGGCCAACGAGGAAGAGTCTAGCGACAACAGTCGCACTGAAAAAGGGTCGTCTAGTGAGGAAGCGTTCCATTGCCTTGAGACGGCTATGAAGTGATTAGAACGAGAAGAATAATAAGCTACTGTACAGTTGGTGTCTTTAAAATATTTGCGCGATTTAGAGAGAAAAAGTGAGCTTTAACTCTGAAAGAAAAAGATATTTCTTTTCGTACACTGAAGGCCTACTTTAATGCCCATTTTGAATTTTTAAAACCAGGCCATGTACCCAGTTCTCTTTGTAATTTCTCATATAGAAAATGCATGTACAGTATTGTATTTAATCTGGTGTTTGTTTCATCTTCCTACGAACACATGGTGCAATATGTTTTCGTAAATGATCGGTTATCTGAAAAATCTCTGATCCGAATATCCCCGTCCCCAATCACTTGTTTCGAAAAACCGATGCTCTACTGTAGTATTGAATTTAAAGAGACTTGGATTTACATAATCTGCTCTGAAAGTTTCCCCGGCCTCGCTATTCGCCAATTTCACTTTTGCCACGCTCTGTACAACGTTACATAAATTCTCCAATTCTGGCAATGGTACTGCTGAGTACCGCATCTTCCATCTCGTACAGCAACAGTTTTTTGCGTAAGTATACTTAACTGCAAACGGAAGGGAGCCCTAGCACTTCCTCGAATGATACGGAACATTTCTGGCGAATGCCGCGCCACAACACACCACGCGGCAGTTTGCGGAACTAACGAGTACGCGGCGTAGTCTTATGTGGAGCGTGTCGTCCTTCCTACAGGCTTTTCCTCGGTTTCCCCGACCTCTGGAATCGTGTCCAGCGAGGACGATCGTACCTCTTCCAGCAACAAAGTCTCACGGCTGGTGGCATCACGAGGAGTAGGCACTGGAAGAAGACTCTGATTTCATTGGGTGATCCCAATCTATCCGAGGGTTTTTCGTTAGCATCACACATCAGACTTACACGCGCTCTGCAGGATAATTATCAAGTCCATGAAAAATTTCAAAAACTCGGTACAGAGAAATGAACAAGAACAATAAAACGAATGTTGCTGTATGTGAAAGAAAAACTCTCAATTTTTTACAGTGTTTATAAATGCTCTGTGTGTCCACCCTTCGTCTGTCGGCACACAGCTAATCGGTAGTACAATTCTGCCCATACTCGACCCAGCATACCAGGAGTAATGATAAGAACAGCTGCTATAATGTGATGTTACAAGTCTTCGAGGTTCTGTGGTAGAAGTGGAACATAAGCACGATTGTTTATATAACCCGACCGAAAATAATAAAATAAAATAAAATAAATCTAAACGCGTCAAGTCTGGTGACCATAGTGGACACTCGAGTAGTGCTAGGTCGTCACCTGCAAGACGGCCTATCCAGCGCCATGGCAACGTCTCACTGAGGTAGCCTAGAACGCAATTTTGGAAATGTGGAGGGGCGCCATCTTGTTGGAAGACGAAATCTTTGCTATCTGCTTCAAGTTGTGATGTAGATGCTACCATTGGAAGTTCTCCAGCGAAGAACAAGGGTACATAGACTGTGTTGTTCGGCACGTCGTAGAACATATTAACTTTCTCGGAATCCCGAACATTATTTCCAGTTGTATGTGGACTCTCTGTCGCCTCTATGTATATGAAAAGTGATACCACCATTAAAAAGTAATTTTCCTGCGAAGTCAACATCTACAAGGCGGTTCTGCATATCGAATGCAGAACTGCAGACGGCGCAATTTGTTGCTATGGTTTATGGATTGAAGGAACTGCAATTTGTACGACTCTTCTCGTAATCGCTTACGTAGGATTTTTCACGCTGTTGGTTGAGGGATGTTCAGTTCTGCGCTAGCTCCACAGGTAGACTTTCTGGGACTCCTCAACATCACGTCCCTTCTACGGTCCTCTGTGTTCTGTCAAGCCCAGTCGGCCCGAATGTTTTGTATCGCAAAAACAACCATCCTCCTCGAATTACTTTCGCCACTTCATTATCCTGTTTTATTCGGGCAGAGTCTTGTAATGCTCGCCACGGAAATCTCCTTGCAAATTCACTACCGAACAGCAACGGGCAAATTATGGCATATAAAATGCTTGTCTGGGTGATTCGCCGCCATTTTCAGCAAATAAGGTCAGTGGTGCCCTTGTCGATGGTTTTCAAAACTAACTATCCGGCATCACGTTGAAAAAACCTCTGAACCCTTGACTTTCACGTATCACATTGTTGCGTTATATTTAGCCATTTACCTCTCCCGTACAATTGGATGTTAGGGTTTAATTTAACAATCGAAATACACCGAAGAGCCAAAGAAACTGCTGCACCTGCCTAATATAGGGTGGGGACCCCCAGAGCACACAGACGCGCCGCAACACGACGTACCATGGACTCAACAAATTTCTGAACTTGTACTGGAGGGAAGTGACACCGTGAATTCTGCAGGACTGTCCATAAATCCGTAAGAGTATTTGGGGGTGGAGATCTCTTCTGAACAGCACGTTGCAAGGTTTCCCAGATATGCTCAATAATGTTTATGTCTGGGGAGATTGGTGGCCAGCGGGATTGTTTAAACTCAGAAGAGTGCTCCTGGAGCCACACTGTAGCAATTCTGGCCGTGTGGGATGTCGCATTGTCTTGCCGGGATTGTCAATTGCCCAAGTCCGTCGGAGTGCATAATGGATATGAATGGCTGCAGGTGATCAGACATGATGCTTACGCATGTGTCACCTATCAGAGTCGTATCTAGATGTATCACAGGCCCTATATCACACCAAATGCACACGCCTCACACCATTACAGAGCCTCCACCAGCTTGAACCGTCCTCTGCTGACATGCAGGGTCCCTGGATTCATGAGGTGGTCTCCATACCCGTGCACGTCCATCCGCTCGATACAATTTGGAACGAGAGTCGTTCGACCAGGCAACATGTTTCCAGTCATCAAGAGTCCAAAGTCGGTGTTGACGGCCCCAGACGAAGCGTAAAACTTTTTGTCGTGCAGTCATCAAGGATACACGAGTGGGCCTTCGGCACCGGAAGCCCATATCGATGATATTTCATTGAATGGTTCGCACCCTGACACTTGTTGATGGCCCAGCATTCAAATCTGCAGCAATTTGTGGAAGGGCTGCACTTCTGTCACGTTGAACGATTACCTTCAGTCTTCGTTGGTAGCGTTCTTGCAGGATCTTTTTTCGGCCGCAGCGACGTCGGAGATTTGATGTTTTACCGGATTTCTGATATTCACGGTACACTCGTGAAATGGTCGTAAGGGAAAATCCCCATTTCATCGCTACCTCGGAGATGTTGTGTCCTATCGCTCGTACGCCGACTATAACACCACGTTAAAACGCACTTAAATCTTGATAACCTGCCATTGTAGCAGCAGTAACCGATACAACAACTGCGCCAGACACTAGTTGTGTTTCATAGTCGTTGCCAACCGCAGCGGCGTATTCTGCCTGTTTACATATCTCTGTATTTGAATACGCGTGCCTGTACCAGTTTCTTTGGCGCTTAAGATTAAAATGAACTCTGATACCATAGCGGGTTAAGTTTGTTAGACACTAGTTACAAATTACATTTGGAAAAAATTACATAATGTCCATGGAGATTAAGTGATCGATAGACTACGTTCTTTTATTCTATTTTGTATCACTGTTTACAGTATTTGCTTTAATTGTAATTTCATTCTTTATATATTTATTTATCTAGTTACTTTGTAGATTTTATGTATTGTATAATGAATCGGTCTCGTCCTGTTAGCTTTTGAGAATCTGAAGAGTACCACTAGCTGGACAAATCGAATACAGTATTATGAAATGCTCATTTGATTGTATACTGTACGACAAAAATGGTTTATTAAATCACTACAATTTTTCGTCTGTTTTTCCACGTAATCCTCACCAAAATCTACGCACGTGTCGCATCTTCTTTTGAGTCTTCTTATTCTCTCAACGAATATATCTTTATCTCGATCTCGAAACCTTTTTTTGTACTGTTTTTTTACCTTTTCGTTAGCGTTGATCTTGGTGCCGCACAAAGCTCCTTTCATCCTCACCAAATAAATAAAAATTCCAACGACAACGACAGGACTGTAAGAACAATGGGTTAGGAACTACTGACTCTTTTTACAAATCACTTTAGCGTCAGTTGTGCCTCAGTGTAGTCATGAAGAAGAGGCATGCCTTTCCACTGTCATCTCCGACGTTTCCTCTTCAGTGCAGACTTCATATTGTCCTTAACCACTCCTGAGTAGTGTAGTGTGCTGCTTCTCCAAAAAATCAAAGCAAATCAGATCATGGGCACTCCAAAAGATGGTTGACATGTCCTTAACATTAGATTCTTGCATTTAAGAATTTTTTACTGATAAGCGACTCAGAGTGTTTTCACTGCATCCCTTAACGCTTGGACTCTATCTCAACATGATACTGTATATGCACGTTTTCAAAATGTTCAAATGTGTGTGAGTTCCTAAGGGACCAAACTGCTAAGGTCATCGGTCCCTAGACTTACACACTACTTAAACTAACTTATTCTAAGAACAACACACACACCCATGCCCGAGGGAGGACTCGAACCTCCGGTGGGAGGGGCCGCGCAATCCGTGACACGGCACCTCAAACCGCATGGCCACTCCGCACGGCTGCACGTTTTCATCACAGGTTAAGATACTATCCAAAAATGGATCACTTCAGTGCTCGGTGGAAATACAAAATCACTCTTCTTTGCGGTGAACGGTAAAAACTCTCTGTTGACCTACCTTGCACAAGACTTACGGTAGTTCAGTTTGTTTCGAAAGGTGGAACACGTTTTTCCAACACTTTCTTCATCTTATGCAACACTTTCTTGAACTGCAAGTCGCCAGTATCCTTGGATAAGTTAATCAATATGAGCTTACAACGTCGTGGTCGATGCTGCTACCGGAGCAGTGCTTAAAACTTTTTCATTCACTAGTAAAAACTCACACTGTTCCTGCAACAGCTGACGTACTGTTTGTTTATCAGAAAGAATATTTCTGATGGCTATACACTTTCCGAATGTAAAGTTCGAATCACAGAACGGTGTTCGCCAAAAGTACTTTCTTCGATGGGACGCGCCATTGTAGGTCTTAAGACGTTATCTTTACATAAATATTAATCGAACAAATGATTAACACCCTTCAAAAGGTTACTAACCAACACTTACAAAAGTTTCAATTCCCTGCAATAGACATTGCCCTCAGTATGCACGTTTATCGGAATTCGTGTCTGGAAATGCTCTATTTGGTTGCAAAGTAAGTTTGAAGTTCGTATCACTTCCAAATCTCTCGCTTCAGGGAACGCACAATGACCTCTCTACGTGGAAAAGGACGCCCTTTTCAAAGACAAGAGCGTGACGCGTCCATGGAGCACCATAGTCAAATGGTTCATATGGCTCTAAGCACTATGGGACTTAACATCTGAAGTCATCAGTCCCCTAGACTTATAACTACTTAAACCTTACTAAGAACATCGCACACATCCATGCCCGAGGCAGGATTCGAACCTGCGACCGTAGCAGCAGCGCGGTTCCGGACTGAGGCGCCTAGAACAGCTCGGCCACAGCGGCCGGCACCATAGTCAGTCCTAGTTTCGAAAGTCCCAGTTTCTCGTATCCATTGCTGTAGTCGGACGAAAATGATATGCGATTTCATATTTAGAAAAGGGTCTGACGACGGCGCCCTGTTCTCAGTTTGTATGGACAATGTGCAACGGGAGACTTGAAAGTGATCCGATCTGTAACTTATTTTCTGGACATGGGTTCCTTATCAAAACTTTATCCACTAAGTCCTCTGTACAGTCCATAGAAGCTTGTAATACAAATTATGAGACGCACCACATATATTTCAATCTTTTGACAAAAATATGTGACAAATTTTTAGAATAAATCGTTAAAGGTATAAGAGTGTCGTCGTGAGAAATAAAATGGTATTTAAGATAGGATGATCGTGTACACAAACGTTTGTACTTTGAAACAAATAGTAAAGGAACAAAAAGAGTGTTGCGTGGAAATCTACGTGGTTACTTAAGATTTGTAAAAATCTTTAGGTGATGTTCCAAGAGCTAAGCTTTAGGCAATGCTGAAAAACGATATTCCAGATATTTAATTGCTACATTTCAAAATCTGTGTCATAAGAAGATGTTGCTTTGGATGAGGCATTGCAGCCCTTTCCTGGCAATGGCTCTGAGCACTATGTGACTCAACTGCTGAGGTCATTAGTCCCCTAGAACTTAGAACTAGTTAAACCTAACTAACCTAAGGACATCACAAACATCCATGCCCGAGGCAGGATTCGAACCTGCGACCGTAGCGGTCTTGCGGTTCCAGACTGCAGCGCCTTTAACCGCACGGCCACTTCGGCCGGCCCTTTCCTGTCACCCACATGCTGATTTCCTTAAATGACTTGACACGTAATGCAGGGGTGAGTTCTTTAATAAGGCTACATTCAATTTCCTGCCACATCCTCGCACAATCTGCACTACGTCTTCAATCACCTCGTCATCGATGCGATGTTAATACGTAACTATCCTTCCCTCTTGGGCTAAATAAACATTATGTTCAAATGGTTCAAAGGGCTCTGAGCACTATGGGACTTAACCTCTTAGGTCATCAGTCCCCTAGGACTTAGAACTACTTAAACCTAACTAACCTAAGGACATCACGCACATCCATGCCCGAGGCAGGATTCGAACCTGCGACCGTAGCGGTCGCGCGGTTCCAGACTGTAGCGCCTAGAACCGCTCGGCCACTACGGCCGGCTAAACCATATGTACCACCATCTACATGAAACATTTGTTGCGCCTGGATAAGTCTTAGTGCCCTCACTCTGGAAGACAGCAAAACCATACTGAATACCCTAGGTATACACGTACATAATCTTTTCCACTCCGAGAGAAAATTTTTTAGAAGTTTATCTGATGGATATCTCTTTCTATATTTATAACCTCTGGAATGTCAGCCCCCGGTAGCTGAGTGGTTGCCGGCACGGCAACTCAATGTGTTCGGTCAGAGGGTTAGCTGCCCTGTGTAATAAAAAAACCTGAGTTAATGGATCAACGACGAACTGAAACGCGTGTCTTGCGACGATCCCCCCGAGCAGATACAACGAACGAAAACGAGCAAAATGGGATTTAAAAAAAAGTGGTCAGCGCGACGGAATGTCATACCTAACGGCCCGGGTTCGATTCCCGGCTGGGTCGAAGATTTTTTCCGCTCAGGGACTGGGTGTTGTGTTGTCCTTATCATCCTCATTTCATCCCCATCGACGCGCAAGTCGTCGAATTGGCGTCAACTCGAAAGACTTGCTCCAGGCGAACGGTCTACCCGACGGGAGGCCCTAGCCACACGGCATTTCCAATTAGGTAAAAATGCTGAAAAAATTCTCATGGTGCTAGTTTGTTCAAGAGGTAGCTAACATGATTGTGCTACTCAAAATACAAACATGTATAATATCCAACAGGCACTTCATCCATGTGTTTGGACAACTTACATAAGTTAAATGAAGCATTCTCAATCTAAAACAATGCAGGAATTTTTTAAACTAAGGCAATATAAGAAAATTTATTTATCTCGGTGACGCAATGCTTCGTCTTCTCGTTGAAGTTTGAAATGATATATTGAGGTGTGACGGTCACAATACTGAACAAAACGATTGCCAAAAGGAAGCGACGAATTCGCAGAATCGTCGAATTCCGGAGATGCACAGAAAAGTGGCGTAGTTGAGCCACAACAAATTTAAAACCGAAGAGTAGAAAGAGAGTACTCAGTGATGCTACAGCTTCGTGGAAGGCGAATACCGTTTCGATATCTCTTTTCGCAGAGGGTCTAATAAACATCGCGATCGCTAAGATTGTTTGGCAGCCGTCGGCTGCTGGAATCGCTCCACGACCGTCGCGGCCAGCGGCCGCTTGGAATGCGGAGCTGACGCCGGCAGCCCAGGTCTGCGTCTCACTGCTGCCGCCGCTGCTGTCTCAGCAGCGTATTTCGTCACATTGCCGAAGTGGAGCGTGGCCCACTCTTTACACTCATAAAGGCAACGCTTCAGCAGGAGGTCACACGACCTGTCAACAACTTGCTTTAAACCAACAGGTTAACTCTTAGTCTTGCAAAATCTTACACTACACAATTACAAATAAAAACAAATGACTTAGGGAAAGCTTGGGGTAAAGTGGTCTAACAAAAGAAAACTGAACCGAACTTTTGTCACTTAAACACTATGAATCTACATATTACAACGTATCACAACAAAATTAGAATGATAAATCAATACTTTCAGCTGCTGACGGGCGCTGGTATATATCAACAGGGACAGGAGAAAATATGTGCCCCGACCGGGACTCGAACCAGGAATCTCTTGCTTTTTTTTTTTTTTTTGTCTAGTCGGATGTCACATGACATCCGGACATCCGTTCAAGGTGATCGTTGATTCCTTTACTCAGTTTTTTTTTTTAATTACAGAGGGCCACCGCTGTTCTGAGCGAACACGCTGATTTACCGTGCCGGCATTTTTTTTTTTTTTTTTTTTTTTTTTATTGTTGCGTTCGGTTATTGCGGACGTCACTTGACATCTGTTCAAGTTCCTTGTTGATCCTTTCACTCAGTTTTTTTTTTTTTTTTTTTTTTTTATCACAGAGGCCAACCAGCTCTCTGACCGAACACGCTGAGCCACCGTGCACGCCTCCTGCGACACCCACATTCTCACCTTATATGTCCACACACTACATTCGTAGTGTCCCTACCCACCACACTCATTGCTCGTGGAAGACATTCTTACCAACTCCCGTAAGAGTTCGGGTAATATGCGTGCATGTCCGAAAGAACAGACACCATATCCATTTAAGTATATTACAACAAATGTTTTTAGGTGAGAAAGAACAAATATGTAGGAACTACACGTTTTTCTTTTAAGGTTTACACAATGATCACTACTCCCTACCTAAGGAGGTGATGTGGGTAGTGCCTTCGCAACAGTATACTACGTTTTTCGTTCTGATTTTCGACCATATTTTCTAGAAAACTTGGTGCCCAGGTATCTGAAATAATGCCAAGCGGCTGCAGCAGACCGTTTTCAATTGGATTTTTATACTAGGCTAAATATAACAAGACAGAGCCGCCTATAAATAATATAAATTAATTCCAAATCATCCGAAATGGATGGAATGATGGATGATAGTTTTTAATGTAAAAGGGTTTAGAAGTAAATCTGATCTGTAGTATAGTTTTTAATGTAAAAGGGTTTAGAAGTAAATCAGATCTGTAGTATTGTGCATGATATATAGAAGTAACTACCACTTATCTGGCGCCGACTGGGGTGACCGAGCGGTTCTAAGCGCTTCAGTCTGGAACCGCGCGACCGCTGTGGTCGCAGGTGCGAATCCTGCCTCGGGCATGGATGTGTGTGATGTCCTTAGGTTAGTTAGGTTTAAGTAGTTCTAAGTTCTAGGGGACTGATGACAGATGTTCAAATGGCTCTGAACACTATGGGACTTAACATCTATGGTCATCAGTCCCCTAGAACTTAGAACTACTTAAACCTAACTAACCTAAGGACAGCACACAACACCCAGCCATCACGAGGCAGAGAAAATCCCTGACCCCGCCGGGAATCGAACCCGGGAACCCGGGCGTGGGAAGCGAGAACGCTACCGCACGACCACGAGATGCGGGCACCTCAGATGTTAAGTCCATAGTGCTTAGAGCCATTCTGAACAAGTTCACTACCGGTCCCGTATATCTCGTTAGCCCCGTCGCAAGTGTATCGGTTGGGATTGTCGGTCCTGCCATCATCGGTAAGGGACAGTGGTACACATCGCTTCGTCAGACTACTCTGTTTCCGTTCTTGCAGTACCCGATGTGACATGGTAGCGCTTGCGGTAGTGGCGACACAAGACTACGATGAATCGGTTTACTCATGTGAACACCGGGTAACCTACCGGAGAGACGTGTAACATTGTTCCTTGCCAGCAAGTCCCAAAGTGCTCAGTGCCATTTGAACTTATCTGGCCACTTTTCCAGATGAATAATGTGGCCAGTTTTCCCGACCGGACGCCACGTCAATATTAGTGGTTCACAGGTGAAACTACCAAACCAAAAGAAACAACAAGGAACTGCGTCTCCAGGCCAAAAGACGTTTTCTAAATACTGATATTGTAAAAAAGTATTGCTCTATATAGAAGTGAGGTAAGAAGAATGATATAAACGAATGACTTAATTCACAAACCAGAAAAATTTTTATTAAAAAATAACGGAACAAGTTTCCTCTGACAGCAATATCAGAACTAATTTGACCACTTTTCGGCGCGCAGCAGCACTATCCAGAGAAAAAATGTGCAATGGCCACCATTCCCGCCGTGGCCACGTTCCCCCCCTCCCCCCCCCCCCCCCCCCCCCCCCAGCCACCCACCTACCCTCCCCGCTACGTGTACAAGAAGCAGAGATCAATGGGCATACACTGTATGTTCCTCCATATGTGAAGTTTCTGGGCATCCGAAAGGATAATTAGGTGAGGTGGCATCAGCATGTGCATGTATTGACCAGAAATCTCTCTTGCACTCCTGTGGTGACCTGCAGACAGGATTGCTCGCGTAGTCTGCACACTATCACCAAATTCTATCCCACGCCTTGATCTTCTGGAGGATTGCAGCTGCTGTGAAAAAAGTATATATTATAAGGAAGCGTGCAGTAAGAAAATATTGGGTAAAGTAGATAACTGAACATATCGCAGTAGCCTCTTCAGGGGCCTGACGATTCTTGCATTTGTATGTCAGTGCCTACTCTCCACAATGATATTTCTAGTTACTAACAAGAGCGAATTGGCGATGATCTCAAAAATCCGCAACCACAATACTAGAAATAGAAATAATTTCCATATACTCTAATTGTAAACGTAAAGCTCAATGCTGTGCATGTTCTACAACAAGCGACGCAAGATCGAGTTAAAATAATTTCTGTGTAGACTATGCGTCCCTCCTCAGGACTCAGAATGGAGTTTCACTTTCTGGAGCAAAAATCTCTAACAATAAATTGAACATCCCCACATATTTAACAAAAAAGTAAAGGACTATGTCATTGACTACTCCTTCCACAATTTATCAGAATACTCGGAATCAAGAATCTAAATTCTACATGACTCCAATACCGTGGTCAAAGTAAATGTTGCACATTGCCTTATTGCAACTGTCGTCTGTTTCGTGATTTCCAGATCACGATATCCGAATGAATAAATAAGTGAAAGGAAACAAGGAAGAAAAGTTGGTATCAGAGACGGAGCTCAAGCTCAGACTAGCTGTGCTCTTTCAAGGGTACCATGCCGACATTTACCTTAAGCGATTTAGGGAAATGATGGAAAACATAAATCAGGTTCACAGGACACATATTTGAACAGTCGTCCTTCTGCACGAGAGTCCATTGGGCTAACCACTGCGCCAACTCGCTCGGTCATTAATAAGCATCAGAAAAAATGTACCCCGAGACCTCAGCAAAAAATTGGTTAATTTTTGTGGAGGGGACCCAACAGCGAGGTCATCCATCCATTGTATGACGGAAGGAAATCAGCCGTGCCCTTCCAAAGGAACCATCCCAGCATTTGCCTGAAGTGAGTTAGGGAAATCACGGAAAATGTAAATCAACATAGCCGTACGCTGGTTTGAACTGTCGTCCTCGCGAATGCGAGTCCAGTGTGTTAACCACGGTGCCATCTCACTCGGTTTTAGTAAGAAGTCCTCGTGTTGTGTTGCCTACCCTACACATTATCTGTTCCTAAGGTGCTGCATAAATACGAGGTGCATTCAAGTTCTAAGGCCTCCAATTTTTTTTCTCAGGACTGGAAAGAGATAGAAACATGCGCATTGTTTTAAAATGAGGCCGCGTTCATTGTCAATACGTCCCAGAGATGGCAGCACCGTACAGCAGATGGAATTTTACCGCCAGCGGTGAGAATGAGAACTGTTTTAAATACTTAAAATGGCGACGTTTTCCTTACTTAAACAGCGTGCAATCATTCGTTTTCTGAATTTGCGTGGTGTGAAACCAATTGAAATTCATCGACAGTTGAAGGAGACATGTGGTGATGGAGTTATGGATGTGTCGAAAGTGCGTTCATGGGTGCGACAGTTTAATGAAGGCAGAACATCATGTGACAACAAACCGCAACAACCTCGGGCTCGCACAAGCCGGTCTGACGACATGATCGAGAAAGTGGAGAGAATTGTTTTGGGGGATCGCCGAATGACTGTTGAACAGATCGCCTCCAGAGTTGGCATTTCTGTGGGTTCTGTGCACACAATCCTGCATGACGACCTCAAAATGCGAAAAGTGTCATCCAGGTAGTTGCCACGAATGCTGACGGACGACCACATGGCTGCCCGTGTGGCACGTTGCCAAGCAATGTTGACGCACAACGACAGCACGAATGGGACTTTCTTTTCGTCGGTTGTGACAATGGATGAGACGTGGATGCCATTTTTCAATCCAGAAACAAAGCGCCAGTCAGCTCAATGGAAGCACACAGATTCACTGCCACCAAAAAAATTTCGGGTAACCGCCAGTGCTGAAAAAATGATGGTGTCCATGCTCTGGGACAGCGAGGGCGTAATCCTTACCCATTTCGTTCCAAAGGGCACTACGGTAACAGGTGGATCCTACGAAAATATTTTGAAGAACAAATTCCTTCCTGCACTGCAACAAAAACGTCCGGGAAGGGCTGTGCGTGTGCTGTTTCACCAAGACAACGCACCCGCACATCGAGCTAACGTTACGCAACAGTTTCTTCGTGATAACAACTTTGAAGTGATTCCTCATGCTCCCTACTCACCTGACCTGGCTTCTAGTGACTTTTGGCTTTCTCCAAAAATGAAAGACACTCTCTGTGGACGCACATTCACCAGCCATGCTGCTGTTGCCTCAGCGATATTCCAGTGGTCAAAACAGACTCCTAAAGAAGCCTTCGCCGCTGCCATGGAATGATGGCGTCAGCGATGTGAAAAATGTGTACGTCTGCAGGGCGATTACGTCGAGAAGTAACGCCAGTTTCATCGATTTCGGGTGAGTAGTTAATTAGAAAAAAAATCGGAGGCCTTAGAACTTGAATGCACCTCGTACAAAACAAATATAATTTTAAAAACAGTATAAACTGGGCCTTGTCAAACCATTACACAAATCGACACTTCCACAGCACCCTCCGGCTACCGCTCTCCCTCCCCCTCCCCCCACGTACACACTGAGGTGACAAAAATAATGGGATCGCGATATACATATATAAAGATGGCGGCAGTATCTCTTACACAAGGTATAAACGGACAGTGCATTGGCGCTTCTGTCATTTATCCTCAGGTGATTCATTTAAGAAGGTTTCCGATTTGGTTATGGCCACACGACGGGAATTAACTGACTTTTAACGCGGATGCGACAGTCCATTTCGAAAATCATTAGGGAATTCATTACCGAGATCTAAAACGTCAAGAGTGTTCCAGGAATACCAAACTTCCGGCATTACCACATACACATACAACGCAATAACCCACGGCCTTCACTAAACGACCGTGAGCAGCAGCGTTTGCGTAGAGTTGTCAGTGCTAACAGACAAGCAACACCGAGTGAAATAACCGAAGAAATCAATGTGGGGTGTTCGACGAACGTATCCGTTAGTACAGTGCCGCAAACTTTGGTGTTAATGGGCTGTGGCAGCAAACGATCGACCCGAGTGCCTCTGCTAACAGCATAATATTGCCTGTAGCGCCTCTTCTGGGCTCGACATCATATCGGTTGGACCCTAGGCGATAGAAAAAAAGGGGCTTGGTCAGATGATTCCCTATTTCAGTTGGTAAGAGCTGATGGTAGAGTTCGAGTGTGGCACAGACCCCACGAAGCTACTGACCCAAGTAGTTAATAAGGCACCGTGCAGCGTGGTGGCGGCTCCATAGCGGCGTGGACTGTGTTTACATAGAATTGACTGCGTCCTCTAGTCCAGCTGAATCGATCGTTGACTGGAAATGGTTCTGTTTGGCTACTGGGAGATCTTTCTCAGCCATTAAAGGACGCCAATAGGCCAATAGGCCATGTCACAGGGCTACATCTGTTCGGGATTTGTTCGAAGAACCTTCTGGACAGCTCGAGCAAATGTTTCGGCCACCCAGATCGCCCAACATGACTCCCATCGAACATTTATGGGACGTAATCGAGAGGTCGCCAACGGCCTTGCCGCAGTGGTAAGACCGGTTCCCGTCAGATCGAAGTTCAGCGCTGTCGGACTGGGCTAGCACTTGGATGGATGACCATCCGATGTGCCGAACGCTGTTGGCAAGCGGGGTGCACTCAGCCCTTGTGAGGCAAACTGCGGAGCTACTTGATTGAGAAGTCGCGGCTCCGGTCTCGGAAACTGATATACGGCCGGGAGAGCGGTGTACCGACCACATGCCCCTCCATATCCGTATCCAGTGACGCCTGTGGACTGAGGATGACACGGCGGCCGGTCGGTACCTTTGGGTCTTCATGGCCTGTTCGGGAGGAGTTTAGTTTACTTTTTAATCGAGAGGTCAGTACGCGCACAAAATCCTGTACCAGCAACACTTTCGCAATTATTGATGGCTATGGAGGCAGCGTGGCTTAGTATTTTTGCAGGAGACTTCCAACGCCTTTTAAAGTCCATGTGACATCGAACTGCTGCACTACGCCGGGCAAAAGGAGGTAGGACACGGTATTAGGAGGTATCCCATGACTTCCTTCACCTCAATGAATTCTTCCAGTAATGCTAAGCCCTTCGAATATATTGTCCACGACTAGATTACAGAATGCGTATTAAGGAATGTTCTAATCTCAAGATTTTCTTTCAGTTCTCATCCCCAACATTTCTCTGCGTTAATAAGGTAATGCGTTTTGGAATGAGAATACTAGTGACAGAGCTATCATTAAGAATTACCTTGTGCAAGATGAATGACACGAAACCGTGAAGCGGTAATCACTTCCAAATGCCGAAAAGCACATTGCAGCAAAAAGCTGTGTGAGAAACTGCGCCTTTATCTAAGGTAAGATCCGCAAACAGGGAAAGTTTGGCTGTCAGGAGCAACGATTCTGGAACTACCTCGTTATGATGATTACTTTCGTTACGGAATATAACTTTTCTCACGAAATGCTCAGAACTCCAAGATGCTCTCTCCTTTACACAGGCTTATAATGTATGTTGAAATTCTTTTCTCTTCTTTCTTTGGGACTAATTTACGTATTTCTGCACTATAGAATCACACTTTTCAAGTAGTCAGTTTCGAATTATTGGCAAGTCCAAAACTCGTCAACAACACTGTGTTCTGCACAGTATACTGGACTGACTACTCAGTGTAACACTGCTAACTAACACTCGGTAAATTTTGTCAGTGCTAAATAAGCAAGTGAGTGCAACTGTAGTAATATGTCTTGTTTCCTCCTGACTGTGTTTAATGTGTACCTGAAGAGAGTTCCTCCCAGCATAATCGTTTATTTTTTACAGAATATGATACCGTCTAAATCATTCCCATGTTTTTTTGACATTGACTACCCTTCTTTACCAGCCACTGTAGGAGTGCAAACGGTCGGTGGGAGTTTGTGATATTTACTGCTGAAATGAGATCGCGGGATCGAGTGTGTGATTGTGCATATACTCTGGTGGAAAAAAATCTGAACACCAAGAAGGATTTGTGCGATATTAACGAAAAGTTGGTTGGCGTGTTTCTACTTCTAAGAGATGATGTCTGTTCAAATTTCGCGCCATTCGCAGTTGTGTGGCGCTAGTAGCAGATCAGGTCTGTTTTAAATGCACGCTGTAACGGTCATGAGTATTAGTTATCTTTCAGATTGGACGTGGTGGGTTGGTGTTAGTCAAGAATGGTTTTTAGTCAACAAAGACGTCGTTAGCAACACCTCACTGAGTTTGAAAAAGGTCGTGTTACGGGTCTACGAGATGCTGGGTGTTCTTTCTCCGATACTGCAGAAAGACTTGGCAGAATGTAGCCACTCTATATTATTGCTGACAGCTGTGGTCTCGAGAATGCACGGTCGCAAGAGAACCGAGCTCCGGAAGGTCACGTGGCAGTTTCGAGAGGCTTATGGTTCAGGCGCATCGTAGTGCGTCTGCTGAGATGGCACCACAGTGACAAAAGGAACTGTTGCAAATCGATTACTTCAAAGATAGCTCCGAGACAGACGTCTTGTAACGTGCATTCAACGCGAAACCACCGCCATTTGCGACGTCAGTGGTGTCAAGCGAGACCTAATTGGAGTTATGGTCATGGGTGCGATTTCGTATGACTGCAAGAGCACTCTTGTGGTTATCTCATGCACTCTGACTGCAAATTTGTACGTCAGTTTGGTGATACGACTTGTTGTGGAGCCATTAATAAACAGCATATCAGGGGGTGTTTTCCAACACGATAACGCTTGCCCACAGACCGCTACTATAACCCATCATGCTCGACAGAGTGTCAACATATTGCTTGGGCCTGCTCAATCACCAGATGTCTCCAGTCGAGCACATATCGGACATATCGGACGACAACTCCAGTGTCATCCGCAAACAACATTTGTCTCTGTACTGGTCGACCAAGTGCAGCAGGCACGGATCTCCGTTCCACAAACTGATTTCCGGCACCTGTACAACACAATCCATGAATGTTTGTACGCGGTCACAGGGGTTATTAATGCACCATCATTCCACAATTGCAATGGTTTATCTCCAACTTACATAAATCTGTGGTCTTGTAACGTTAATCATTTAAATATGTTACCTAGACAAATGTATTTCCGACATTTCATTGTTGCACATTAACTAAAGGATTGGTGTAATAATGATTTATGTTGAAGATATTCCGGGGGGTCGGACAGGTGCTCGTGACGTCAGAGCAGTCAGGAGCTCAGAGACCGGAGCGCAGTGCAGCGTGCCATGGAGTTCCATTCATGGCGAAGCTCTATGCGTAACACAGGACCGAATTTGACTTGGAATCTTAAGGAGCCGTCATCTCGCTGCAAAGTATCGTGGAAGGCGGGGTCCCTCCGAAACGAGCAAGAAAACCACACCAAGAAGGAGAGAATCCTCGCACCGCCATATGAATTTCCTGTCCCTCCCACTCGAAATCCCATTCCTTGAACGTTGAGCAGTCCCTTGGTGCAGAAAATGTGTGCGTAAATATCGGCCAACCAGCACACAAGGCCACAGGAAGAGTAATAACTCTTTTTGCGGACAACAACTGATGAAAAAATTTAATATCTTCCACAGGCATCTCTGGCATTTATGTCACTCAAGATAATGCTTAGTTTTCCCTCTCAAGTTGCCTCCAAAGTATGCAGGTTGTATCAAAAAGATGGAGCCAAATTTTATTTCCATGTTAGAGCTCGTAATCTACATTTCTTCAAAGAACATTTAATCGTGCGGAAAAACACAGGAACAGTAGGTACCAGCCTGCCAAACGAAACCCTTTAAACATGAAATTTACTGAAAGCTCTCTTGGTTACACCTGATTAATTTTTCGTGTTCCCACTGCGAAATGCTCCGAAACCATAGCCGGCCGGAGTGGCCGTGCAGTTCTAGGCGCTACAGTCTGGAGCCGGGCGACTGCTACGGTCGCAGGTTCGAATCCTGCCTCGGGCATGGATGTGTGTGATGTCCTTAGGTTAGTTAGCTTTAATTAGTTCTAAGTTCTCGGCTACTGATGACCTCAGAAGTTAAGTCGCATAGTGCTCAGAGCCATTTGAACCGAAACCATACTTAGCGTCTAGGGACACATAAGCGCATCCAAGATTTTATAATTTGGCTGACTTGTACATGTGAGAATGACGTAGCCCTTAAACTATTTCAATGTAGGCAACCCGCTGCATAAATATGAATCGTATCAACAACAGCACTACTGCGTCATCTCGCTCGGCGGTAAGTTTCAGCTGTAGAGTTCTGGAGCTGTTTCGACAGGAAGTGATTTTCAGATTTCAGAAACTGCATGATAGAGGACTTGAAGTAAGTCTATAGTATCGGTAGTTATCAGATGAGTTGGAGCGCCGGGAAGAGGATCAATGAGATTCAATTTAACAGCACTGCAAAGCTCCACCTCTATAGTGAGACATGAAAGAAACTACTCCGAACCAGAATGGCACCGGACCCATATTGCATTATGTGAGCTCTACAAGACAGCCTAGGACACCGTTTCGTCTACGCTCGTCTAAACCAAAAGTTGTCTTGGGTCCATGTAGATTGGCCCAAACCACCTGCATGGCAACTTGAATAATACCGATAGAAAATGTATTACTGCGACACTGGCATTTCTGTTCGGTTTTAAAGCAGAATTGTTCTGCGTAGTACATGGCTCACTTTGTCTTTTACATACTCCCGCCTTGAACATCAGCCACAACGGGCATTAGCAACTGTTTGATTCAGTAAGAACTGTTATGAAGAAACAAGTTGCAACAGAAATATAATATACTGTTGTACCCTGACATGGTCAGAGTGGAGGCAGCGATCTATGGAATATTTCTAACTGTTAAAACTTTTTATGTAAAATTCATTTATTGTCCAAATCGCAATATTTTAACATTCGCTGGTTCCAGTTTCGGCCCAGCAATCAACCAGTTTCAGATCAATTAATAAATGAGTACAGGGTCTAATCACAAGATCATGGAACAAGCATGTCCGTTATTCTGATTGATAACAATGTGTCTGCATCCGCTCATATGATTAGACACTGCATTGATTTGATTAATTGATCTAAAGATGGCTGATTGCTCAGCCGAAACTAGAAACTAATGATTGTTAAAATATTTGGATCTGGACTATTAAAAGACGTTATACATTGAAGAGCCAAAGAAACAGGAATACCTGCCAAATATAGTGTTGGGCCCCCGCGAGCACGTAGAAGCGCAGCAACATGACTTGGCACGGAGTCGACGAATGTCTGACGTAGAGCTGGAGGAAACTGACACCATGAATCCTGCAGGACTGTCCACAAATCCGTAACAGTACGAGAGGGTAGAGATCTCTTCTGAACAGCACGTTACAAGGCATCCCAAATGTTCTCAATAATGTTCATGTCTGGGGTATTTCATGGCCAGCGGAAGTGTTTAAATTCAGAAGACTGTTCCTGGAGCCACTCTGTAGCAATTGTGAACGTGTGGGGTGTCGCATTGTACTACCGGCATTGCCCCAGTCTGTCGGAATGCACAAAGGGCATGAATAGATGCAGGCGATAAGACAGGATGCTTACGTACGTGGAGAATCTAGACGTATCAGGGGTCGCATATCACTCCAGTTGCACACGCCTCATACCATTACAGAGCCTCCACCAGCTTGAACAGTCCTCTGCTGACATGCAGCGACCATGCATTCATAAGATTATCTCCATGCGCGTACACATCCATCCGCTCGATACAATTTCAAACGAGAGTCGTCCCACCAGGCAACATGTTTTCATTCATCAACAGTACAATGTCGGTGTTGACGAACCCACGCGAGGCGTAAAGTTTCGTGTAGTGCAGTCATCAAGGGCGTACAAGTGGGCCTTCAGCTCCGAAAGCCCATATAGATCAAGTTTAGTTGAATGGTTCGCACGCTGACACTTGTTGATGGCTCAGCAGTGAAATCTGTAGCAATTTGCGGAAGGGTTGCAGTTCTGTCACGTTGAACGATTCTCTTCAGTCGTCATTGGTCCAGTTCGTACAGGATCTTTTTCCGGCCGCAGCTATGTCGGGGATTTGATGTTTTATCGGATTCCTGATATTCACGGTACACTCGTGAAATGGTCGTACGGGAAAATCCCCACTTCATCGCAACCTCGGAGATGTTGTGCCCCATCGCCCGTGCTCCGTGTATAATACCACGTTCAAACTCACTTAAATCTTGATAACGTACCATTGTAGCAGTTTTAACTGATCTAACATCTGCGCCTGACACTTGTTGTCTTATACAGGCGTTGTCGACCGCAGCGCTGTATTTTGCTCCGTATTTGAAAACGGATGCCTGTACCAGTTTCTTTGGCGCTTCAGTGTAATTGCTATATAACACTTTCATATAATCCTCTACGAATATATATGTCATAGAAGTTAAAAAGAAAACAGCATAATAATCATGTTTGAATCTGAAAATGGTTTGCAGTACCCATTACTTCACCAATAATGTGCATCTTGTTGGTGAATGACCAATATCGATGAATTAACATGGAAGAGAGAGAGAGACTGTGAAACGGATGGCTCGGTAGCAGAGCTGCGTAGAGGTGAGCTTGTCCCGGTTTCGCATGAGCGGCAGGCAGCACGGCCGGCGGTGGACCGTAGAGAGCACAGCCGTGGAAGCGCCGCTTCCCGGAACGCGCGTAGCTTGCCAGGGGATCTAGACCACTGGGCCCGCATGTGCAGCCAACTGGTCACCACAGCGACTTTTCCAGCACGCGCTAAAAGCTATTCTGCATGGCAAGGACTGGACGAATTACGGTCCCGAGCCGGCACCTGACAGTGTCCGGGGCGTGTTCCATCGGCTTCACGTCGGGCGAATTTGGTGCACAAGACATCAAGACGTGATTTCACTATGGCTCCTCTAAGCGCTGTAGCACAGTTCTCGCCTTGTGGCGCGGTCAGTTATATTGGTGCAAGACAAAAAGTCACGGGCGGACAAGACAATACCTCCCCCACCTGCAACCGAGGCGCGTTGCGTGTTTCGAGCAGCTGTCCGCATGGACGCTGACATACTCGGACACGATTTTGCCACTTTCGACACGTATTGTCTCCGATCTCCCTACTAAAATTTTGTACACTACTGGCCATTAAATTTCCTACACCAAAAAGAAGTGCAGATGATAAAAGGGTATTCACTGAACAAATATTATACTAGAACTGACATGTGATTACATTTTTAACGGCTTTGATACGCCTGGGCATTGAGTCAAACAGAGCTTGGATGGCGTGTACAGGTACAGCTGCCCATGCAGCTTCAACACGATGCCACAGTTCATGAAGAGTAGTGACTGGCGTATTGTGACGAGCCAGTTGCTCGGCCACCATTCACCAGAAGTTTTCAGTTGGTGAGAGATCTGGAGAATGTGCTGGCCAGGGCAACAGTCGAACATTTTGTGTATCCGGAAAGGCCCGTACAGGACCTGCAAAATGCGGTCGTGCATTATCCTACTGAAATGTAAGGTTTCGCAGGGATCGAATTAAAGGTAGAGCCACACATCTGAAATGTAACGTCCACTGTTCAAACTTTCGTCAATGCGAACAAGAGCTGACCGAGACGTGTAACCAATGGCACCCCATACCATCACGCCGGGTGATACGCCACTATGGCGATGATGAATACACGCCTCCAATGTGCGTTCACCGCGATGTCGCCAAACACGGATGCGACCATCATGATCCTGTAAACAGAACCTGGATTCATCCGAAAAAAATGACGTTTTACCATTCGTGAACCCAGGTTCGTCGTTGAGTACACCATCGCATGCGCTCCTGTCTGTGATGCAGCGTCAAGAGTAACCGCAGCGATGGTCTCCGAGCTGATAGTCCATGCTGCTGCAAACCTCGTCGAACTGTTCGTGCAGATGGTTGTTGTCTTGCAAACGTCCCCATCTGTTGACTCAGGGACCGAGACGTGGATGCACGATCCGCTACAGCCATGCTGATGAGATGCCTGTCATCTCGACTGCTAGTGTTACGAGGCCGTTGGGATCCAGCATGGGGTTCCGTATTACCCTCCTGAATCCACCGATTACATATTCTGCTAACAGTCATTGGATCTCGACCAACGCGAGCAGCAATGTCGCGATACGATAAACCGCAATCGCGATGGGCTACAATCCGACCTTTATCAGTCGATACGTGATAGTACGCATTTCTCCACCTTACACGAGGCACCACAACAACGTTTCACCAGGCAACGCCGGTCAACTGCTGTTTGTGTACGAGAAATCCGTTGGAAACTTTATGTCAGCACGTTGTAGGTGTCGAAACCGGCGCCAACCTTGTGTGAATGCTCTGAAAAGCTAATAATTTGCGTATCACAGCATCTTCTTCCTGTCGGTTAAATTTCGCGTCTGTAGCACGTCATCTTCGTGGTGTAGCAATTCTAATGGCCAGTAGTGTATCTTTATGATGTCAACTTACTCTTCATATATAGTTTTTATACAGGATTGCCAGTGAATGGGGTTGTCAATGGAACGAGAGATAAGTAAACAAAATAAAATGTGGGTGTAGAACGTCAATGAACAAAACCAAATACGGGGTGTTCAAAAAGTCTCTCCGCAGTGCCGTATGGTTGTTATCCCCGCGTGCCGTTATTATTGTTCGCCTGCCTTGGTTTTTCAACGTAACAGTAAACTCACAACGATACTCAGTGATTTTCTGTACCCATTCATAGGAGAACTTGTGTTAAGTGAAATACTGAACGGTTATTTTCAACAAGATGGCGCAACCGCGCATACAGATCGCGTCTAAATGTCACTGCTTGCTGATATTTTTGGTGATCGCATAATTTCACAAGAACTTTGGTTTCTACGATCGCCTGACCTAACATCACCTGAGTTTTTCTTCTGGGGTGCAGCGAAAGAAACTGTCTATAAAAACCGTCCAAAATCCATCGATGAATTGAAAACTGCAACATCCACTTTCACTGCTTCTCTTACAGAAGAAATGTTACAGCTTGTGTTAAGAAACATGATTAGACGAATTGAATTGTGTATTCAACAACAGGGGGAACACTTTCAACATTTAATGTGAAAATTTGTAAGTAAAAATGAATATTCAATAAATTAATAACTTGTATTTCACTGAGTTTCATTTCGGTATATCCACTGCGGCATACGGCACGCGCGGCTAACAATCATACGGCACTGCGGAAAGACTTTTTGAACACCCCGTACTTTATCATCTACGGACCCTCCAATACAGAGAGTAACAACAAGGTATGGCCAAACTTCAGGAAACGTTGGGGAAGAAAATATGTCATAAGGATATTTGTCCGGAAACGAGTTATTTCCATGTTAAATTCATTTTCTATTTCTCTTCTTCCTCACAATGAACCTCTAACCAAACTGGCATGCCCATGGAGTATCGCTTCAATTGTGCTACTCGATCCGTGATCTGTCAGGGGAAACAGAAATTACACCAGGCGCCAACCCCCCAAGGAAGTGTTATAGGCCCTCTCTAGTTCCTTATCTACATAAATGATTTATAAGACAATCTGAGCAGCCATCTTAATTATTTTTGCGGATAATGAAGTCATGTACCGTCTAGTAGAGTCATCAGAAGATCAAAACCAATTGTTAAATGACAGAGGCGATATTTGTATGGTGCGAAAAGTGGTTCAAAAATGGTTCAAATGGCTCTGAGCACTATGCGACTTAACTTCTGAGGTCATCAGTCGCCTAGAACGTAGGACTAATGAAACCTAACTAATCTAAGGACATCACACACATCCATGCCCGAGGCAGGATTCGAACCTGCGACCGTAGCGGTCGCCCGGTTCCGGACTGTAGCGCCTAGAACCGCACGGCCACTCCGACCGGCGCAAAAAGTGGCAATTGTCTCTTAATAAGGAAAAATGCGAAATCATCCACATGAGTACTAAGAGAAATCCATTAAATTTCGGTTACACGATAAATCACAGAAATCTAAAACCTGTGAATGCCACTAAATACCTGGCCACTACAATTATGAATAACTTAAACTGGAACGCTCACATAATGTTGTGGGACAGACGAACCATAGACTGGGTATAATTGCCAGAACACCTAGAGGATGCAACAGGTTTACTACAGATTCTTCCTACGCTACGCTTTTCCTTCCTCTTTTGAAGTACTGCTGCGCGGAATGTGGGACCCTTACCAGATTGGATAAAAGGAGTACGTCGAGCAAGTTTAAACAAGGGTAGTTTGTACTGTGTTATCCATAAATATAGGAAACAGTGTTACGGATGTCATTCGTGAGTTGGAGATTCAGTAATCAAAACAATGGCGTTTTCCGTTGCAGCCAGATGTCTTCTTTAAATATCCCCAACTTTTTCTTCTGATTGACAAAATATTATATTGTCATCAACCTACACAGGGATAAATGATCGTGATAATGAAATAAGAGAAATCAGGTCTCGTATGGAAAGATTTAAGTGTTCATTTTCCCCTCGCGCTTTTAGAGAGTGGAACGGTAGGAAACAGTGAAAGTGGTTCGAAGAACACTCAGCCAGGCACTTAAGTGTGAATTGCAGAGCACTGACCTAGATGTACATGTAAATCACATTAACAATGGGAAACACACAGAAACAGAGCGTACCAGTATTACATGAAGCTTTTTTATTACATGAAATGTTCAACGTAGCCTCTTGGTTGCCGTGTAAAATATTTTCCTAAATAAAATATTCAACATGCCCTCTGTTCGCAAAGATACCTGCATCAGCCCACAGTCACATTGAATCCCTGATGCTCTTATTTGTACCGGAGAACTGCTTATTGTTTCACAGCCTTCCACAATACAGCCACGAAGACGCTGTACATCTTGTACGGGGCAGTACCGTACACAGGAGCTTTCAAATGCCCCCACAAATAAAAGTCTTGTGGGTTTAGGTCCGGAGAGCGTGGAGGCCAAGGATTTGGTCCACTTCTGTCGCATTCGTGAAGGCACATGTTGCAGTGGAACTGGTAGAGTATCTTCTAAGAAAGAATGGTACGTTTCTCCGTTGAGCCTCGGTCACAAACAATGCCGGCCGAAACGTTGGCAGAGAATCTTTGTCCTCAGGTGATATTCCAGGGATAGATCAGTGCATCAGGAATTCAGTGTGACGACGGATTGATGCATGTTTCTTTGCTGTTGGATGGTCTTTTTAGTATTTCATTTAGGGCAGTGTTCCATACCTTAACCAAGACAGTATTTTAACATTTCGTGTAAGAAAACGCAATGTAGCGCTGCGACATCCTGTTTCTGTGAGCTTCCCATGATTCATGTGATTATGAAAAGTAATAGAAAACGAGCTCTAACATAGAAATAAACCGTTTGCAAATCCATGCCCACATATCATAGGTCTCAGTAAAGTATTCTGATAGTTTGGCCATTCCTTGCTTCAAAAGTAATGGAGAAGTTCATCAAAAACGGAAAAGAAGAGAAACCCAGCCCAAAACACTCGTTCTACAAACATGAAATTCGGATGAAATATTGTTTGTTTGGCGTAGGTTGAAAGGACATTGCAAAACTCAACTGTAAGGGGAGTGAAATTCATGTTCAGCTTCGTAGCTCGGTGTTCAGTGTAGTGTAAAGTATCGGTTATAGAAACATGACATTTGGCGAGAGCATTCTTTATATACCGTAGACACACATCGAGAAACTATTTTCTAACAATGGGTATTAAGTGGGTATTAAATTTCCGACCCACAGCTCGCACGTGGAGAATCAAGTGAAAATATGGGTTCCATTGTGCCATCTTAACCGAAAATAATTTAAATACTAACGAACATACACTTACTCATGGGTTAGCGATATGCACATAATTATACAGATGGCCGTAGTGTAGCGTAGACAAGGTATAAAACGGCAATGCATTGGCGGAATTGTCATTTGTACTCAGGTGACTCGTGTGAAAAAGTATCCGGCGTGATTATGGTCGCACGACGGCAATTAACAGAGTTCGAACGCGGAATTGTAGAAGGAGCTAGACGCACTGGGCATTCCATTTCGGAAATCGTTAGAGAATTCAGTATTCCGCGATCCACAGCGACAAGAGAACATTAAATTTCGTGCATTACCTGTCACCACGAACAACCCAGTGGCCGACGGCCTTCACTCGAGGGCCGAGAGCAGCGGCGTCTGCGAAGAGTTATCAGTGAAATAACTGCAGAAATAAATGTGGGACATACGACCAACTTATCCGTTAAGACAATGAGGCGAAATATGCCATTAATACGCTATGGCACCACACGACCGGTGGGAGTGCCTTTGCTAACAGCACGATGTTGCCTGCAATGCCTCTCCCGGGCTCGTGACCATGTCGGTTCGACCCTAGACGATTGGAAAACAGTGGCGTGGCCTTGTCAGATGAGTTGTGAGTTGGTAAGAACTGATGGTAGGGTTCGAGTGTGGCGCGGATTCAACGAAGCCATCGATACAAGTTTTCAACAAGACACCGTGCAAGCTGATGATGACTGCATAATGGTGTGAGATGTGTTCGCATGGCAAAGACTGCGTCCTGTGGTCCAGTTGAACCTATCACTTGACTGGAAAGATATGTTAGGCTACTTGGAAGCCATTTCCAGCCATTCATAAACTTCATGTCCCCAAAAAATGATGTGCCATGTCACCGGTTCACAACCGTTTGCGATTGGATTGAAGAACATTCTGCACAACTAGAACGAACAATTGGCCACCCAGATAGCCCGACATGATGCCCTTCGAACGTTTATGGGACATAACTGAGAGGTCAGTTTGCGCACAGAATCCTCCACCGGCAACACTTCCGCAATTATAAACGGCTATAGAGGCAGCATGGCTCAGTATTTCTGCAGGAGATTTCCAAAGAATTGTTGAGTCCACGGTACCTGAAATTACTGCACTACGCCGGGAAAAAGGAGGTCCGACACGATATTAGGAGGTTGTTGTTGTTGTGGTCTTCAGTCCAGAGACTGGTTTGATGCAGCTCTCCATGCTACTCTATCCTGTGCAAGCTTCTTCATTTCCTAGTACCTACTGCAGCCTACATCCTTCTGAATCTGGTTAGTGTATTCATCTCTTGGTCTCCCTCTACGATTTTTACTCTCCACGCTGCCCTCCATTACTAAATTGGTGATCCCTTGATGCCACAGAACATGTCCTACTAACCGATCACTTCTTTTAGTCAAGTTGTGCCACAAACTCCTCTTCCCCCCAATTCTATTCAATACCTCCTCATTAGTTATGTGGTCTACCCATCTAATCTTCAGCATTCTTCTGTAGCACCACATTTCGAAAGTTTCTATTATCTTCTTCTCTAAACTATTTATAGTCCATGTTTCACTTCCATACATGGCCACACTGCATACAAATACTTTCAGAAACGACTTCCTGACACTTAAATCAATACTCGATGTTAACAAATTTCTCTTCTTCAGAAACGCTTTCCTTGCCATTGCCTGTCTACATTTTATATCCTCTCTACTTCGACCATCATCAGTTATTTTGCTCCTCAAATAGCAAAACTCCTTTACTACTTTAAGTGTCTCATTTCCTAATCTAATTCCCTCAGCATCACCCGACTTAATTCGACTACATTCCATTATCCTCGTTTTGTTTTTGTTGATGTTCATCTTATACACTTCTTTCAAGACACTGTCCATTCCGTTCAACTGCTCTTCCAAGTCCATTGCTGTCTCTGACAGAATTACAATGTCATCGGCGAACCTCAAAGTTTTTATTTCTTCTCCATGGATTTTAATACCTACTCCGAATTTTTCTTTTGTTTTCTTCACTGCTTGCTCAATATACAGATTGAATAACATCGGGGAGAGGCTACAACCCTGTCTCACTCCCATCCCAACCACTGCTTCCCATTGACGCCCCTTAACTCTTATAACTGCCATTTGGTTTCTATACAAATTGTAAATAGCCTTTCGCTCCCTGTATTTTACCCCTGCCACCTTCAGAATTTGAAAGAGAGTATTCCAGTCAACATTGTCAAAAGCTTTCTCTAAGTCTACAAATGCTAGAAACGTAGGTTTGCCTTTCCTTAATCTAGCTTCTAAGATAAGCCGTAGGGTCAGTATTGCCGCACGTGTTCCAACATTTCTACGGAATCCAAACTGATCTTCCCCAAGGTCGGCTTCTACTAGTTTTTCCATTCGTCTGTAAAGAATTCGCTTTATTATTTTGCAGCCGTGACTTATTAAACTGATAGTTCGGTAATTTTCACATCTGTCAACACCTTCTTTCTTTGGGATTGGAATTATTATATTCTTCCTGAAGTCTGAGGGTATTTCGCCTGTCTCATACATCTTGCTCACCAGATGGTAGAGTTTTGTCAGGACTGGCTCTCCCAAGGCCGTCAGTAGTTCTAAAGGAATGTTGTCTACTCCCGGGGCCTTGTTTCGACTCAGGTCTTTCAGTGGTCTGTCAAATTCTTCACGCAGTATCGTATCTCCCATTTCGTCTTCATCTACATTCTCTCCCATTTCCATAATATTGTCCTCAAGTACATCGCCCTTGTACAGGCCGTCTGTATAGTCCTTCCACTTTTCTGCTTTCCCTTCTTTGCTTAGAACTGGGTTTCCATCTGAGCTCATGCAAGTGGTTCTCTTTTCTCCAAAAGTCTCTCTAATTTTCCTGTAGGCAGTATCTATCTTACACCTAGTGAGATATGCCCCTACATCCTTACGTTTGTCCTCTAGCCATCCCTGCTTAGGCATTTTACACTTCCTATCGATCTCGTTTTTGAGACGTTTGTATTCCTTTTTACAAACCCATATTTATTATTAATTTAAAAAATAAAAAAAAGAAACATAACACACACTCGCGCGCGAGTGCACAAACACACACACACACACACACACACACACACACACACACACACACACACATACACACACACACACACACACACACACACAGATCAAATGAAGAACATCAAACACAACAGAAACAAATGAAAACAAACACACAACAACAGTTGGCAACACTATACACCAGAAACACACATATGGCGATCATCAAATGGAAGTGAAAGTGAAACATGAGATGTGACAAATGTGAATTAAACAACAGCAGAAATCGGCCAGCTGGAGTATGAAGACTAACAAACACATCTCCAAGGACGACACACGTGTGTTAACAGCGATGGATATCGTAAGTAACACCAAACGATACATTCACAATACGGAACTTGTGTTATAAAAGTTGCTTCTAACCTAAAAATCAAGAAAAAAACATGACAAAATGTAATATAGCAGCATATTATATCTATCACATAATCAGTTTATTGTATCCATAGAAAGAAACATGTATTTCAGGCCACTGATGATGCTTCCCAAATAAAAGAAGCGAAACGCGTATGGCAAGAAACAAACTGCCTTCATTTACTTGCACAGACGGTACATACCTCCACGAATTAAGAGCAGCTAAAGTAACAGACGGAAAACAGATAAAAATGACGATCAGAAATGTTTACTAGATGTTTTGAATGTCGTTTTTCCTCTGTTCATTAAGTTGTGTTGCAACAGTCTTAATATTCTATTCCTCGCTAGAAATATGACCGCGCCTGAGGACGACCGTCTCTACAATACCCAACCAGTAATCCATGTTGCTGCCGCATCAAGATTTTTACCACAGCAGCTGATCGTTAGGAGTCTTGCACGCCCGTGGGTTGTCGGTACTGGAAGGCAAACGATAAAGCATTCCCCAACTCACATTTTCTAACCCTTCAGTGACCACGTTACTTACCCGTCTGCCCCTGGGGTAACCGGCCACGTTTACTTCGCTCACGGTCGAATTCACCAACACCAATTAAAATTAAACGAACGTTAAGTATTTTTATTTCTGAGCAGGAAAACTACGCTTAAGTTTTTGGTTTAGCCCAGACGAGACGTCGATTGAATAGCATTCGAACGTACGTCTCACTGCAGCTATGTCACAGTATATTAACCAAGGTTTGAACGACGAACCGGAGCTGAGGCCCAGGAAAATTGTGCGATTGATTAATTCCTTTTCCTAAAGATTTTAACTGGGCTGAAATTAATGCTCAGCTAAAGACACCATTCGTATGTGCACCTTTCGAATTTTACGTCCAGAAACAAATAACGAGTGTGTGAATTCCTAAGGAACCAAACTGCTGAGGTCATCGATCCCTAGACTTACACACTACTTACGCTTAGCACAACACACACACACACACACACACACACACACACACACACACACACACACCCATACACGATGGAGGACTCGAACCTGCGCTGGGAGGGGCCGAACACTCCGTTACATGGCGCCCTAGACCGCACAGCCAATCTGCGCAGCCCGTCCAGAAACAAATACCATCGTTAGTATTTTATCTTTTTACATCCCTAACTCTGGCCAGGACATATTCGCCTTTCTTGTGCTATGATAGTAGCATCTTGGTTATAAAATATGGCTGAGAACCGCTAACCGCACAGATACTTAGTTCGGGCCGACTGATGATTTAGAGTTACTTGCCACTTTTTGCTTGAAACTTTTTCAATCGGTTTTGATCTTCTGATGACTTTACGAGATGGTAAATGACATCAGCGTCTGCAAGCAAACCAAGATGGCTGCTAAAATAGTTTTATAAATCATTTACATAGATTAGAAACAGGAGAGCCCTATAACATTTCCTAGGGAAAGCCAGCTATCACTTCTTGTTTCACTCGAGTACTCTCCATATATACTGCAAACTGCGACCCCTCTGACAGGAAATGACGATTCCAATTACACAACTGAGACAATACTCATTAGGCAAGCAAACTGATTACATTTGTTTCTTTCGTTGTCCAGCACTCGCCTCTTCCGTTTGTGCCTATAATTGTAAAACACCTTGTATTAAAGCTTTCAAATGGTTCAGATGGCTCTGAGCACTATGGAACTTAACTTCTGAGGTCATTAGTCCCCTAGAACTTAGAACTGCTTAAACCTAACTAACCTAAGGACATCACACACATCCATGTACGACGAGGCAGGATTCGAACCTGCGACCGTAGCAGCAGCGCGGTTCCAGACTGTAGCGCCTAGAACCGCTCGGCCACTCCGGTCAGCCTTAAAGCTTTCCTCTACAGTGTGTGTGTGTGTGTGTGTGTGTGTGTGTGTGTGTGTGTGTGTGTGTGTGTGCGCGCGCGCACTCGCGCGTGTGGGATGTTTACCGATACATCCTCATTTATGGGGACATGTCTGCATTTTCAACGTTTAATATACTGTCCGCACACATCTTTACTATTTCTTGTAATGTCCGCATTATTTAGGTTTGGGTATTTAAGGTCGTTTAAATTTTGTTACTGTCTCGTATCGTCAACAATGTATATATTGTTTACGTCGCCTGTTGAATTATATCATTTGTTACTTCTTCAGGATAAATTTCAGACATCAGTTTAAATAAATTTTATTATGCTTTACCGGATTCGACAAATTAATTTGTCATCTTCAGAAGCTTAGTTTAGAAACAGCCAATATCTTCTTCATAGAAGGAAAATGCCGTGGTATGTTCATAAATTTGCGTATTGTTTGTGATTATTTTAATCACTGTTTGACAATTTACAATAACTGAATTACATCTACATGTCTCTTGTTAACTGCAATTGCCGGCCTCTCTGGCCGAGCGGTTCTACGCGCTTCAATCCGGAACCGCGCTGCTGCTACGCTCACAGGTTCGAATCCTGCCTCGGGCATGGATGTGTGTGACGTCCTTAGGCAAATTAGGTTTAAGTAGTTCTAAGTCTAGGGGACTAATGACCTCAGATGTTAATTGCTGATAAGCACCCAAAATAACGACTGTAATTGTAAAAAACTTTAAATAATAAGGCAAAGCAATCACAAGTCCCATAGTTCTTGGAGCCATTTAACTGGAATTTGTTATTTGCTTACAGTATATGTGTCATTGTCATAAACCGAAAATAATGTTTTGTATTGTTTACAGTTGACGTCTACGTTCCTTGGCAGTGATGATGAAAATGTTTTCATTAATTTTCAAATTTAAAATAATGCATAGCCACATATGACGGAAAACCTGAAACAAATGCACCCACAGTTGAATCGGTGAATGCGATTGCAATACAGATATTTTCACAAGCTGCGACATCGTCGCGAAAAAACAGTGACCCGTAATAAGGTTCCCTTAATTTACGTCTATGGTCACAAACTTTTGTTAACAGATTACCGGTTTCGGTCTTTAATGACCATCATCAGATCTGCTCCATAAAAACAAAGTGACGCCACTATGGCTGCAGTACATTAGGACTTTGTTTTTATGAAACAGACGTGATGATGATCATTAAAGACCGAAACCGGTAATCTGTTAACAAAAGGTTTGTGACCATAGACGTAAATTAAAGGAAACTTAATACAGATATTTAATTTTAGACATTTTAACTGTAATTTTTTAAATATTTGTATCAACAAAAGTAAATTTTGAAAAGATCTGGTCCATTGAAAGATACACATAAGAAATGGGCTGTGATGTTATGTAGGTATGTGTGATGTATATCATATTTTTATTTTTCGTTATGTACTTCACTACTGGCCATTGAAATTGCTACACCAAGAAGAAATGCAGATGATAAACGGGTATTCATTGGACAAATATATTATACTAGAACTGACGTGTGCTTACATTTTCACGCAATTTGGGTGCATAGATCCTGAGAAATCAGAACCCAGAACAACCACCTCTGGCCCTAATAACGGCCTTGATACGCCTAGACATTGAGTCAAACAGAGCTTGGATGGCGTGTACAGGTACAGCTGCCCATGCAGCTTCAACACGATACCACAGTTCATCAACAGCACTGACTGGCGTATTGTGACGAGCCAGTTGCTCGGCCACCATTGACCAGACGTTTTCAGTTGATGAGATATCTGGAGAATGTGCTGGCCAGGGCAGCAGTCGAACATTTTCTGTATCCAGAAAGGCCCGTACAGGACCTGCAACATGCGGTCGTGCATTATCCTGCTGAAATGTAGGATTTGGCAGGAATCGAATGAAGGGTAGAGCCACGGGTCGTAACAAGTCTGAAATGTAACATCCACTGTTCAAAGTGCCGTCAATGCGAACAAGAGGTGACCGAAACGTGTAACCAATGGCACCCCATACCATCACGCCGGGCAATACCCCAGTATGGCGATGATGAATACACGCTTCCAATGTGCGTTCACCGCGATGTCGCCAAACATGGATGCGACCATCATGATGCTGTAAACAGAAACTGGATTCATCCGAAAAAACGACGTTTCGCCATTCGTGCACCCAGGTTCGTCATTGAGTACACCATCGCATGCGCTCCTGTCTGTGATGCAGTGTCAAGGGTAACAGCAGCCATGGTCTCCGAGCTGATAGTCCATGCTACTGCAAACGTCGTCGAGCTGTTCGTGCAGACGGTTGTTGTCTTGGAAACGTCCCCATCTGTTGACTCAGGGGTCGAGACGTGGCAGCACGATCCGTTACAGCCATGCGGATAAGATGCCTGTCATCTCAACTGCTTGTGATACGAGGCAGCACGGCGTTCCGTATTACCCTTCTGAAACCACCGGTTCCATATTCTGCAAACAGTCATTGGATCTCGACCAACGCGAGCAGCAATGTCGCGATACGATAAACCGCAATCGCGATAGGCTACAATCCGACCGTTATCAAAGTTGGAAACGTGATGGTACGCATTTCTCCTCCTTACACGAGCCATCACAACAACGTTTCACCAGGCAACATTGGTCAACTGCTGTTTGTGTATGAGAAATCGGTTGGTAACTTTCCTCATGTCAGCACGTTGTAGGTGTCGCCACCGGCGCCAACCTTGTGTGAATGCTCTGAAACGCTAATCATTTGCATATCACAGCATCTTCTTCCTGTCGGTTAAATTTCGCGTCTGTAGCACGTCATCTTCGTGGTGTAGCAATTTTAATGGCCAGTAGTGTACGTTTAAAATATGGAAAGCGTCCTGTGTTTCCATCCTAAAATATAGATAGTGTCATCTTTTTTTTGCATTACAAGATATGTGTAACCCTGCAAGTGTGTATGTGTGTGTGTGTGTGTGTGTGTGTGTGTGTGTGTGTGTGTGATAAAGTGTTACATGCATCGGCGATCGTGCCCTGTGTTCAGCTTGACGCAAGGTTTCAGATTGTAAGTTAGCGAATCTTTGCGAACACCCATCATACGATGGGGCAGGAGTGTACAGACGTGCGTACTCTGCGAGAGGCTCGGTAGGTACTCGGAGTTCCCGCGGTCACCGGCGGTCACTGACAGTGCCCACCGCGCCGGAGGCTGCTCCAGGCCGCACTGCGCAGGCGCGCCTCTGGACCAACCGGCTAGCTCGCTGACGCACAACTTCTCGCTCGTTACAAAAGTGCGCTGGCGGAAAAGTAAAACCGAACCACCCCAAGCAACGACCCCACACGA
This sequence comes from Schistocerca americana, assembly GCF_021461395.2. Lineage (NCBI taxonomy): Eukaryota > Metazoa > Arthropoda > Insecta > Orthoptera > Acrididae > Schistocerca > Schistocerca americana. The sequence goes on along the minus strand of NC_060126.1, from coordinate 113,175,275 downwards.
ACGATGTTTTATTCACAATATTTACTATTACAAGCGAATTGTCCACTCAGTATCATGCTAAAACTTTATTTCATTTTCTTCTTTTCGTCTGGTGTTTCCTGTCTTCAGTACTCATCCATGTGAACGTTGATCTGCTTCCTTTGTTCTTCTGTTCAAATCTATCCACTTATCTTACGTGTTCACCTAACTTGAAAACCTTCGAAATTATACGCTTTAGTCCTAAATCTAGATGGCAACTAAAAATTAATATAGCGATTACAAACGGCTATAGCTATTTAATGCGTAGTGATACAGAGATTGTAAAAGAAAATTCAAGTCGGCTTTTTGCGTACTTTATACAGGGTACCCAGGAGGAACGCTAAGTATTCATGGATATGACAAGAACGATCATCCGAAGCAAAAAGCTTCATATGGACAAATGCCCTATTTCGAAGAGTTTCCGGGATGGAACATATTTAATGTGCATTGTTGTTTGTTTTTCTGTATTATTCAATACACACCTACTCATGTACAACAGCTAGTAATCATTACAACACATGTTTTACAAAGTATCAGCTAAAATACACGTATTTGTAACACATTCGCCTCTTTAACTTTATATCGCTCATGTTGGATTGTTGCAAGGAACAGTGTCTGTTTATGACTATAAAAGTTCAAATAAAGTAATTATCTGGGTCAGTCACTCTTTATATTTTATCCCACAACGCGTTTCGGCCGACCCACATTCCCACCTAGCGCCACCACGCGTCAGTGGGCTATGAATCCACAACCATCAGTACAGACGCACATTTACGTTCGACCTCCATCGGGAATGTAGAATTAGCAAGGACAGAGGACATGTACAGGGACTGGTGCTGGTGGGAATGTAGATCGGCCGAGGAGCGTACCGAGATGTGACGCAGTTGCGATTAACACGGTATCCAGGTGGCACAGCGCGTGGTTAACGCAACTGCCTAATAAGCAGGAGATCCTGGGTTGGAGTCGCGGTGTGGTACACATTTTCACTCATCGCCACTGATTCTGCATAAAGTTCTGATGCAGCTGATATTATCAGTTCCTCTTCTTTCCTTCCTCCCCCCCCCCCCCCCACCCTCTCCAACATCTGCTCTCGTTTTTCGCTCAGCAAGCTTTACGACTATTTTCTCACTCGCAGGAAGAAGTTAACGCATGTAACGCATGAATGAATAATGAATGGCGGTAACTATCTAGAATCGAGCAAGATGGTACGTTGGCTAAGGCAATGGACTTATATTAGGACGAACGGAGTTCAGATTCCTGTCTAGTTAGTTCGGTTTAGGTTTTCCATCGTGATCGTAAACTGCTGAAGGAAAATACCAAGAGGGTTCACTGAAATGGGTACTTTCGAGTTCACTATTCAGCAATGATTCTGATTCCCTGCCCAGCCCAGATACAAGTATGGAGGAAAAGGCAGGGATATTCGGTCTTCTTATCAAGTTCGCAATTTGCTTCCGTGGAAGGCGCCGCCATATCTACAGGTATGTCACGCAAAACCCCGTGCACTAACGCGAGAGTGCGCGCAAATATCGCGTGTCTGCGCTTGTCCGGCAATTCTCGTCACTCCCTGAAGCCTTCGGTTTGTGGCATTGTTAGGAGAGGTGATTGATCTTGCCTGTGTTTACGCATTTAAAAAATGGTTCAAATGGCTCTGAGTACTATGGGACTTAACATCTGAGGTCATCAGTCCCCTACAACTTAGAACTACTTAATCCTAACCAACCTAAGGACATCACACACATCCATGCTCGAGGCAGGATTCGAACCTGCGACCGTAGCGGTCGCGCGGTTCCAGACTGACGGGCCTAGAACCGCTCGGCCATACCGGCCGGCGATTACGTATTTAGATTCGGATCGCTACCTTCACTGTTTGTACACTCTTATGAAAACTTTCACTATGCTTCTGGTTAGGCGTTCACTTCTTTACATCCACCATCATCGACCACAGGAATTTCCTCTTTGTTCCACCGCCAGTCTGGGTGATTATAAACTGTGCCCTCCCTACGCTGAGTAGGACACACAACTGGCTTCCTCCCTCATCTTTGTCCAGTCCCAGTTTATGCTCCGTTTCTAGTGACCTCGTCAACAATGGCACGCTACACAATAATCTTGTCGGCATCTAAAAGAAGCCTCAAAGAAATTCTGGATTGTCACAACAGGAATGACAGCAAAAACTAAGTAACATTTTCAAGATACTTTTTTCCATGAAAACATTACACTTTTAGCTCCTCATTACCTATCAAGAAAGAGCTACATAACAAACGCTGCGAAATGCCGCCTCCTCACGGACACAACCATTCGCCCGGCGTCTCTCAAGTCTGCGCTGCAGCACCCAGATGGCGCTCACAGACACAAAACTCCTCCTGCTCCCGTGCCGCTTCCTTCAGCACTTTGTTTCTGTCTACCGAGAGCGTGGACAGCTTTTTGTGAACACTGTCAATCACCACTACATTGCTTCTGCCTTGTACTGGTGGATAGGATAATCCTTCAGTCTATGGGCACTAAAACGGACATCCACACAGTTATGTACCAGCACTTAGACAGCCACATCAGTGCTTGCAGCCGGCCAGAGTGGCCGTGCGGTTCTAGGCGCTACAGTCTGGAACCGCGTGACCGGTACGGTCGGAGGTTCGAATCCTACCTCGGGCATGGATGTGTGTGATGTCCTTAGTTAGGTTTAAGTAGTTCTAAGTTCTAGGGGACTGATGACCACAGCAGTCAAGTCCAATAGTGCTCAGAGCTATTTGAACCTTTTTTGAAGTGCCTGCAACCAGCTCAGTACCGTACTATGAAGACTACCTTCCATTTTAGCAGTTACTGTTTACGAATAACCCGAAGCATTAACAGAGTGTCTGAACGTAACAATATAATGAGGTGATAGAAGTCATGGTGTAAGGGATTCATTGCTATTCGCTAGCGCACTTGAGCAGATGTAATTTCGATGGATTGCTTTACGCGCTGCCTGCGATATGGAATATCTATGCTACAATAGAATCGCAGGTCAGAGCAGTGTTGGCAGTAAGTCGTGTTTAGTAGCTCGCAGAGAGCACTTGAGTTATGGAGTTCGGACAGGGCAGTGCACTGGTTGACCTGTGTTGGGCCGGGCGTACAGAAAGATGGCGGTGCGCCGGCCGGGGTGGCCGAGCAGTTCTAAGCGCTACAGCTGGATCCGCGTGACCGCTACGGTCGCAGGTTCGAATCCTGCCTCGGGCATGGATGTGTGTGATGTCCTTAGGTTAGTTAGGTTTAAGTAGTTCTAAGTTCTAGGGGACTGATGACCTCAGATGTTAAGTCCCATAGTGCTCAGAGCCATTTTTGATGGCGATGCCTGAGCGATGTGGTATAAGGTAAAAAAATATATATAATATTGTTCTTTGGTGCCGCGCGTATATGTTAATGTCCCATGTATATGTTAAAATCCCATGCAGAAATGTTTCAATAATAACTTTTGTTCTGAGGAAACCTTTTGCCAGTCATTTATCTGAGTTTAAAGGTTTTACGAATTTTTCCTGTGCATACTCATGTTGATTAAGCAAGAGAAAATCAGTTGTTTTCCTACAAATGAAAATCTAGTGGCCAGCATTGCACTGGGCTGTGAAAAAAAATTCTTATAGGAGCAGATATATAGATAGCGTTATCCGGCGACATCATTGTGAGGTAAGAATTTTTCTGTTTATTCAGGATGATTTCACAGGGTCATCACGCAGCGCTGCTGACGTCAAAACTTATTAATCCCGATATGCAGTCAGTTTTTAATGGACGGTCACATTAAAACTTGAAATTTTATTATTGGAAAGAATTTTTTTCTATTGGGAACTTAAACGAGATTTTTCTGTTGGGAGGTTACACTAAATTTAAATACTATAATTATTTTTTTTCTGCTGGGAGGTTACAATGGGATACCTCCTAATATCGTATCGGATCTCCTTTTCCCCGGAGTAGTGCAGGTACTCGACGTGGCTTGGACTCAACAATTCGCTGGAAGTCCCCTGCAGAAATATTGAGCCATTCTATCTCTATAGCTGTCCATAATCGCGGAGGTGGTGCTGATGCAGAATTTTGTGCACAAATTCACCTCTCGGTTATGTCCTATAAATGTTCGATGGCATTTCGGGCGATCTGATTGATCAACATTGGCTCTAATTGTCCAGAATGTTCTTCACATCAATGGCGAACAATTGTGAGCCGGTGACATGGCGCGTCATTCATAAACATTCCATCGTACTTTGGGAACATGAAGTCCATGAATGCCTGCAAATTGTCCCCAAGTAGCCGAACATAACCACTTCCAGTCAGTGAACGGTTCATTTGGACCAGAGAGCCCAGTAGATTTCGCGGCTTCATCGGGTCTGCTCCATGCTCGAACACTACCGTCAGCTCTTACCAACTAAAATCGAGACTCATCTGAACAGACCTTCGTTTTCCTGTCGTCTAGTATCCAACCGATACGGTCACGAGCATATGATAGGCGTTGCAGGCGATGTCGTGCTGTTAGCAAAGGCAGTCACGTCGGTCATCTGTTGCCATGTTGTATTAACGCCATATTTCACGGCACTGTTCTAACGGATATGTTTGTCGTATAAAAAAATGGTTCAAATGGCTCTGAGCACTATGGGACTCAACTGCTGAGGTCATTAGTCCCCCAGAACTTAGAACTAGTTAAACCTAACTAACCTAAGGACATCACAAACATCCATGCCCGAGGCAGGATTCGAACCTGCGACCGTAGCGGTCTTGCGGTTCCAGACTGCAGCGCCTTTAACCGCACGGCCACTTCGGCCGGCATTTGTCGTACATTCCACATCGATTTCTGCGGTTTATTTCACACAGTGTTGCTTGTCTGTTTGCACTGACAACTGTATGTAAACACTGCTGCTCTCGATCGTTAAGGCCGTCGGCCACTGCACTGTCCGAGGTGTGAAGTAATGCCTGAAACCGGGTATTCTCGGAAAATTCTTGTCCATTTGCATCACAGAATATTGAATTCCCTAATGATTTTCGAAGTGGAATGTCCCATGTATCCAGCTCCGATCGCTATTCCGCATTCAAAGTTTGTTAATTTCCGTCTGCGGCCAGGATCACGTTGGAAATCTTTTCACATGAATCATCTGAGTACAAATGAGAGTTTCGCCAAATCACTGCCCTTTCAAACCGCCATTTGTATATGTGGATATCGCTATCCAATGACTTTTGCCGCCTCAGTATACAATAGACTGCCAAGAGACAGCATAGTGTTTTGATATAATTGTGGTGAAGTAGGACAGCAGGTGCTACATATTAAATTGTACCAAAGTTGCGTACCATTTTGCAAAATCCTCTTAATAAATGCTGTTTATTATTTCTTATTGCATTGCCAAATTTCTATCATAGAACGTCCATTGAAGTAAGAGCTAAGCAGCAACTGTGCAATGGCTACCTTAATGAACTTCAGCATTTTTCTGCTGCAGTGGATATTTGGGCTGAATTACTAGTAGCACTCAATTACTACATTCACAACACTCCACGAATTTGTGTTATCCAGAAACTAATTAAATTACTGCCAGAGGCCTAGTGGACAACTTGTGACAAGGTAACGGCCATGATAAATGCATGTTTTCTAATGATGACGTCTGCACATCTGTAAAACAGCTATTCTTTTTCTGACATTATTGAGAGTGAAAAAAGAATTCTTTTCTGAGCAGTCATGATTTCATTAACTGTTTCTTCGGGTGCTGTAACAGCCATCTGAGTGGCTGGATCTTGCGGCCTATCCATCTTTTTGGCAAACGGCCAACAGGCCTCATATAGCTGTCCTCCAGATTTCGGTCCTCTTTACCAGTTCTTCCTGATTTCTATAAAATATTTAAGATGCCTGTTATCTCAGGACAGGTCACAGTGTGCACAGTACATGTTACGTGCGTGTGTGTGTGTGTGTGTGTGTGTGTGTGTGAGAGAGAGAGAGAGAGAGAGAGAGAGAGAGAGAGAGAGAGACGAAAGAAAGACAGAGACACACAGAAAATAATTGCTGCTTCTTGATGCTATCAAATTCAACCTCACCTTCTGTATTGTCCTGAACATAACAATCAGTGCCTTCATGCTATTTGGCAGGCATTTACACGATGAGGAGGACGTACTTTTTTAGGTGGAACGTTTCCTCAACACGCGAAGTGCAGACTTCTACGCCGGGTTATCCATCGTTCGAGAAAATGTGTGGCATTACAAGATGAATATGTAGGAAAAGACTATCTACATTACCAAGCCTCATGGTCATCTTTTCATTTTTCTGGGAACTTCTTAGAGCTCCAGTTGTTCCACTAGACTGTACTTTGAAGGCTGTTGATGCTGAACTACCGCAGGCCACAGGGATTGGGTAGCACAGTGTAATGCAGCAGATCGGCGCTAGGCACGACAGTAAAAAAAAAAAGAACGGTAGGAAGCCGCAATTGGGAACCCGTTATTCGGACCTTACCCTATGGAAGCAGAATTGGCGCCGCAGCGATTAACGGTTTGCCTGGAGAGACGCCGCGGGCAAGTTTCCAGCAATTCTCAAGCGCGCATAGTTTTTTGCTCATTCGCGTTCAGCCGTCAGTTATGGCCTTCCGACAATCTGTCTCGAGTACTGAGGCAACTAGCGTCTCCGTTCTAAGATTACTCGATATCATTTCTGCAACAGAAACTACGAAGGGCGTTCAATAAGTAATGCAACACATTAGTTCTATTAAAGCAGGCTGGTTTTGTTCAGGATTCAGTATTATTCCCCACTCCTTTGGGTACATAACTATGTTTTTCAACATAATCTCCGTTCAATGCGACGGCCTTACGCTACTTTACTGGGAAGGCCTGTATGGTCGCGTGGTGCCACTCTCCTGGTAAATGTCCGAGCCAACGTCTTGCTGCGTGAATAACCTCCCCATCATTCGCGTACTGCTTTCCCGTGGAGTGCATCCTTCAGTGGGCCAAGTGGATGGATGTCGGAAGATGAGATCCCGGCCGGCCGTTGTGACCGAGCGGTTCTAGGCGCTTCAGTCCGGAACCACGCGGCTGCTACGGTCGCAGGTTCGAACCTTGCCTCGAGCATGGATGTGTGTGATGTTCTTAGGTTGGTTAGGTTTAAGTAGTTGTAAGTCTAGGGGACTGATGACCTCAGATATTAAGTCCATAGTACTCGGAGTCATTTGATTTTGATGAGATCCGGGCTGTAGTCCAACGACCTTTGTGAGCTCCTCTTGCGCGCGCAGACTTGTGTTAGGCCTTGCGAAGTTCATCTGCATTTTTGTGGTGACGAACACGCTGAAGACGCTTCTTCAATTTCCTGAGGATAGCATAATACACTTCGGAAATGATCGCTGCAGATCAGAGTTGGTCGGAGGACATCAAACAAATAAACCCCTTCAGAGTCCCAGTTGCCCGTCACAATTACTTTACCGTCTGAGGGTGAGTCTTTAAACTTTTTCTTCGAGGCGAAACAGTGTAGTGCCACTCTATGGATTATCGTTTTGTTTCCGGTTCGAAATGATCGCCTGTTACAATGTTCGATAAAAAATTGTCACAATCAGTCTTGTAACGTGCAAGCAATTCTGCACAGACGGTCCTTCGTTGTACTTTAGTGTCTTATGTTAGGCGACTAAGAACCAAGCGAGGACACATATTTGAGTATTCCAACTGATAAATGAGTGTGTTAGAACAACCAGTAGAGATGCCCAACTGAGCAGCGAGGTGTTTGATTGTGATCCGTTGATCACATCGAATGAGAGTATCCTTACGTTCCAACATTGCAGTAGTCACGCGGGAAATAGGACAGGTTAGCGCGACCTCCATGCGATGATGACAGACCCCTTGCCCAATGGCTTACCGTGCTTATGTTCACTGCCAGATCTCCGTATACATGCTGCAAGTGCCTATAAATTTTTCTGCCAGAAAAAAACTCAACAGCAGCAGCACATTTTCAAGTCTACGTATACAGAATGAGATTTTCATACTGCAGCGGAGTGTGCGTTGATATGAAGCTTCCTGGCAGATTAAAACTGTGTGCCGGACCGAGACTCGAACTCGGGACATTTGCCTTTCGCGGGTAAGTACTCTACGGTCCGTCACACAGTTTTAATCTGCCAGGAATGGGTAGCTCAGTTGGTAGAGCGCTTGTCCGCGAAAGACAAAGGTCCCGAGTTCGAGTCTCGGTCCGGCACACAGTTTTAATCTGCCAGGAAGTTTCAAGTCTACGTATAGGCCGCCACCTATCGGAACTTCATGGATTTATAAGGGCTGAAGCGGAAATACTCCACTATGTCCCACAATGAGTTCCGCATTTTTATCAACCGAAATTGGCCGAGAAAAAAATCTGTTGCATTACTTATTGAATGCCGCACGTACATTTTGTTATGCTCGTCTGAGTGACGTGGCAGGACGTTAATGTACTTGGACAAAGATGTGAGGTCACTGAACACGAAGTAAGATCCTGTCGACGACAAGGTTATTACAGACAGAACGCAAGCCTGTATAGACCAAGAATGTGCGAGGTAGTCAGCTGTGTCAGTTTCAAAGGAATGATTCCGGTATTTGAAGAAAGACACAGTCTAGGTTATTTTTTATGTTCGTTCGAATTATTGCATTCGACAATTGTCTCATGTCATATTCTGATCGAAAAGTAATAAGAGAGGAGAAAGGGGTAGGACAGAACAAAGGTAATTTTCATGTGACAAATTTACAGATTGAACATAAAATCTTTTCCTGACTACAGAGCTTCATTTCTAAGGAATTAGGCTGGATACAGCTATGCGTATTGTTGCAAATGGTTGCTTAATTCATAAAGGTTTTTAAAGGGACTCTTACACATTTGCTCCATTTGTTGCCCGTAAAACAACTAAGTGAAACTCAATTTCTCTCCATGTTTTTACTTACATCTCCTTCGTCACCACCTCGACGGCACGGCGAATCCGTGCCGTGAGAGTTCGCACATCAGGAAACGCAGAACAGAACACTTCATCCTTACGTAATCCCACAAAAAAAAGTCAAGAGTGGTTACGTCCAGGGTTTAATCTCGGCCGGGACGGCGTCCGCTACCTTAAGGTAACTTTTGTAATTCACTGGTGCAAGTCGGCACAGGAGATATAAGATAGTACACGTGTATTCAATCGCAACGTACCTATAATACGCCGCTGTGTCGACGCCAGTGAACGCGACAATGAGTGACCATCGTGAAATCGGAATTGTGTGTGACCCCGACAGGCCAGGAATATCCTCGCCGTCATTCGGCCACTAAATGCTTTATCAATTAATAGTGGTTACACGTTAACCATGCTGTTGCAACGCATCTGTTTGCACTTTGCGGCTGACAGCAGCTGAAAATATGACGTCATAGTCACAAAGATACAGACTTGTGCCCATATGTGTCGAGCAAAATGAGGGAGCAAAGCAATACTGCTACGGGGACAGGCCGTAGCACCTGTTGTTTATATTAAGTTCATGTGGTTCTATTGTTTTGATTACAAGAAATAACGTCTTAAAATCCTGAATTTCAGAGCAGTATTTTGTAAAAAAATTAATTCTCATTGTAAGCTTTATGACAAATTTTCAAAAATCGGAACTCGTGATTTTTATGGCAGGAGAGAGAAGGTGTTACATGGTTGAAGAGGTGCGTTCCATCATCATCATCATTTATTGCCTTATCGGGCCTTTAAGGCCTACAGCAAGAAGAACAAAAGGAAAGTAAAGACAAAAAGACTTACAAAAGTACTCTATACAGTAGTAAAAGTTACATATGTACATTACAGCTTAAAGAAAAACGAAAAAATAAACAGGGCATTCAATCAAAGGTTTAAAAGGCAAGAGGGATACATTACAGAAACAAAAAAACAAAAAAAACACACACGCAGTGTCTGTCAATTTCACGAGAGGAGGGAGCTGTTGCAGATGGCAGTCCATCTCATCCGGTCGTTGGCGTCCTCCTCCACGGCTGCTGGTTCCACTTCTTTCAGGATCGTTGTTATCCTATCCTTCCATCGAGTTCTTGGGCGTCCTCTAGGGCGTTTTCCTGTGGGTTGAGAGTGGAGGACTCTGTTTGGAAGGGATCCGTCTGCCCGTAGGATGTGGCCAAACCATTGGAGTCTCTTCTGCGCCAATATTCGTCCAATGTGTGGCTTTCCATACCGCTGGTATAAATCTTCTTTTTTTCTTCGTTCCCATTTACCTTCCATGGCATTGTAGATGGGTCCATATATCTTCCGAAGTACCTTCCTTTCAAATGCACATATTGCTTCTTCTGCTGTTGCTGATGTTGCCCAAGTTTCACAGCCGTATAAAAGTACTGGTCTCACCAGTGTCGTGTATAGGTGGATCTTGTTCTTCTGCGATATCAGCCGAGATCTGAAAAGATTGTTCAGGCTAAAGAACATGCGATTAGCATTTGTTATACGTTGCTGTACTTCTTTCGTTACTTCACTTCTATTTGTTAGTATGGAGCCCAGGTACTTGAACTCTTCAACTCGTTCGAAGGTATGCCTGTCGACATCAATGGAAGGAGGGAGATCTCGGCGGCGTGATACAACAAGATATTTAGTTTTTTCCTCGTTCACCACCAGCCCAATTTTCTCTGCATTGTGGAGGAATCGGGAAGTATCCCTGCGTACTTGCTCTAGAGTGTCGCCAAGGATCACAACATCATCAGCAAATGCCAAGATTGTGTCTGCTCCCACCATCTCCATCTCTCTGGTTCGACAAGTGTCACGGCTTACTTTTTCCAGGGCCAAATTGAATAATATTGGCGCCAATGGATCTCCTTGTCTCAATCCATTTTGTATACTGAATGATGGTGATAGTTGATTACCAAACCGCACTTGGGCCGTAGACTGAGAGTAGCAAGCAGCAATTAAGCGGATGTATTTTGATGGGATGCCAAGTTCCTCTAACGTTTCCCATAACGTGGCGCGGTCAATGCTGTCATAAGCTTGTCGAAAATCGATGAAGATGAGGTGTAGATCCTTATTGAATTCGTAGAATTTTTCTATCAACTGCCTCAGAGTAAATATGTGATCAATTGTCGATCGTCCAGCAACGAACCCACATTGATAGGTCCCTACAATTCCTTCAGCCAGTGGTTTCATGCGGTTTAGTAGCAGTGTTGTAAAAACTTTGTAGCCAATTTCAAGTAACGAAATCCCTCGGTAGTTGGATACATGAGTAGCATCTCCCTTCTTGAATATGGGACATATGATTGCTCCCTTCCATTCCTCAGGAATAACTTCTGCTTCCCAGATGGTAGAAATTAATCGTTTCAAAGCACCCACCAGTGTTTCCCCTCCCAAGCGAAGCATCTCAGCTGTGATACCACTACCTCCTGGAGCCTTGTTGTTCTTGAGTGCTTTTAGGGCAACACTGATTTCTTCCTCAGATGGTTCAGGGACTTCAACTCTGTCAAAACGGGCATCCGTCTGTGTTGTCCCTACTGGTGGGTTGTCGGGATTCAATAGGTTTTCAAAATGTTTTTTAAATAGGGTTGCTTGCTCTTCTGGCGGTACAACTTCACCCGTCTCATTCGTTAGGACCAATGTACGTTGTCTGTATGCGCCTCTGGCGAATCTTGAGGCCTGGAAAAACGAGCGTGACGACTTTGCTTCTTCGACTGCAATCAACAGACTTTTGTGGTGGTCCCGTTTCTTCTTTCTCATGAGTTGGTCCGTGTTACGCCTCGCTTCGTAGTAAGCTACCCTTGCTTCTTCCGAGAGTTGCTGTAGCCATTTTATCCTCTTCGCTGATCTAATCTCAACAGATTCTCGACATTGTTCATCGAACCAAGGTTTACTTCTTCGTTTTGCATCGCAAACTAGTTCTTCATTTGCACTTTCTAACACTGCATTCCTCAGCAGCAGCCATGCGTTCTCCACACTGGTAGGGTTCTCTGTTATTGTGAGATGTTCTGCAATTTTTTCTTGATAGCGCTGTCTCACTTCTACATCTTTCAACTTATTCTTGTCGAAGCGGACCATCATTTCAGAATTTCTTCTCCACATGGTTGAAAGTTTCAGACGTAGTTTGACTACCACTAAGAAATGGTCTGAATTCATATCTGCCCCGCGAAAGGATCTTACATGCTCGACACTACAATCATGTCTTCGGTCAACAAGAACGTGATCGATCTGGTTCATCGTACTTCCATCTGGGGATATCCAGGTTACTTTATGCACTGCTTTGCGGGGGAAGTATGTGCTTCTAACGATCATTCTCCTTGTATCGGCAAGGTTAATTAATTTGATACCATTCTTGTTGCGTTCCGGCACCAAAAATTTTAGAAATTAAGCACTGTTTCTGTCTAGTGAAAGTGGTGGTCATGGCATTGTACAGTCTCTAACGAGTCATCTGTCCGGAAAGGTTTCATTCAGGAATAGACGAACAAACAGCCCCCAGTGTGGCAATGCAATATATTGTTGAAAATATACCCTTGGTTGAAATTCCTGCAACGTATGGTTCCAACATGTCTAGGTAAACTATTGCTGTGCTGATAAGACCAGTGAAAAGGACTGGTCCAAGAACTGCGCTGTACATTAACATCCGTTTGCTTTCGAGCTGTTCTTTATTTGCTTTACCACGATATGCTGGTCCTCGGGCCCTCAGACTCGAATACTGTTCATGATTTAAGATACCATTTGCTAGAAACGGTGTAGACATCTGGAAGTGCATGCAAAACAAAATTTATGAGCAACAAACCGTATAGCAGGATCTAGCATAGTTCTATAGATATAAATTTTTGTAATCAAGGAAATACTTTATGCTCACCGTATACATGCAATTTCATTATAGGAAGAAACATCAAAACTGTTCATAACTAATTACTGTAAACCCTACTTCGGCATCAGGGCGATCTTTCAGTTCAAAAAATGGTTCAAATGGCTCTGAGCACTATGGGACTTAACATCTTAGGTCATCAGTTCCCTAGAACTTAGACCTACTTAAACCTAACTAACCTAAGAACATCACACACATCCAAGCCCGAGGCAGGATTCGAACCTGCGACCGTAGTAGCCCCGCGGTTCCGGACTGTAGCGCCTAGAACCGCACGGCCACCGCGGCCGGCTTTTCAGTTAAAACTGCAGAAGTTGTGCAAATTCAATTAGAAGTGAAGTTACGCCACATTGTCGCATAGTTGACAACATACTCTTACGCCTTCACATAATTATTTTCGCATAAAGTATTGTCTCGAATTCGCTATAATACCTGCTAATTTGATATATCTTTACATTAAACAAAATTGGAAGTTGTCTTGGAAACGGAAAATCCCTTAGCACAGAGCACTCCACACAATAATTCCAGAGAAAATTGAAAATCGGTGGCATATATGAACCTGTGTGGCTTGATGAGAATTAGACCGCCTCTTCTCCCAGAGCAGTTACCCCACCCCCTATCCTGAAAAGAATGGACCTTCCAAATATAGAACAGCTTAAAACGTTTGATTACTTTACAAATGACTTAATATGTAACGCCGTCTCAAGAAATGTACTCAGTTTCTAAGTTGACTTATTGTGTGAACCCATAAATAATTTGTACCTCTTCGAGAGCAGATTATGACATCACTTCTAAATTTTTAAATTTGGTCAGTAATTATAATGAGTCAAAACAGCTTCTTTGTCCTTCTTTGTAACGAAATACATCACTGATTCTGCGTAACAGGGATCCGACAGTTTGTAGTTAAATTTGTAGAGGTGTGTGGCATTAGATGTCTACACACAGATCATGTAATTCGCATAAATAACGGGCCGCTGATTTGCGTACGCCGCGATGGCACCTGATAGCTACCCAGGTGGGACTTACATCAGGCGAATTTGTTCGCCAAGACATAAACGTGAGGTCACTAAAATGCTTCTCAAACCACTGTAGTACTGTTCTGGCTCTGTGACTCGGACAATTATACTACTGAAAGATAACATCGCCGTCGGGGAAGACATCAAGCATGAAGAGATGCCGGTGTTTTGCCTCAGCGTGTCTTGGATTACTGCCATAGGAGCCATGCAAGCGGAGAAGAATGTCTCCCGTAGCATAATGCTGTGGTCCCGGCGGAGGTTCGAGTCCTCCCTCGGGCATGTGTGTGTTTGTCCTTAGGATAATTTAGGATAAGTAGTGTGTACGCTTAGGGACTGATGACTTTAGCAGTTAAGTCCCATAAGATTTCACACACATTTTTGAACACACACATAATGCTGCTCCCACCAGTCTGCGTCCGTAGCGTGCTGCACGTTTCGAGCCGCCGTTCATCTCGATGGCGGCGTTTGTGTAGACTACCATCGATCTTGTGTAACAAAAATGTCATTCAAGACAGTCCGGGCTCGCTAGTTAAAATTATATAGGGGTCTACCTGCTGATATGGCGAGTCCTGTCTCTGAAGCTACCACTCGATACAACCGCAGAGGCCAGTGTCATAATAACACTGACTTAGGAGAAAAGCTGAGTCGCATGGGTGACCTAATCACGCCAGAGTTGTAGCTCTGTTGTGGCTCACGTGATAGGAACCAATGCTTTAGCAAAACATGAATTTGTGGTAAGTTCTATGGGGCCAAACTGCTGAGGTCATCGGTCCCGTGGCTTACACATTACTTAATCTAACTACGCTAAGGACAACACACACACCCATGCCCGAGGGAGGAGTCAAACCTCCGACAGGGGGAGCCGTGCGAACCGTAACAGGGCGCCCTAGACCGCGCGTCTATCCCACGTGACCAGGAATGAGACCATACAAATACTACACATTTCCAGCCAGAGGCATTGCTGTTTGCTAGTTACCAGCTCTGATGGGGTCCTATGACAGTTTGTGAGTCTACATGGATCAACAAGTGATCATGTCTGGACTCTTGACACTGCTAGTTCCGACACCGCTGCGCGTGCTGTGTCGAATGCTGATAACTTAGCGCCCTCTAATCGGTAGGCCAAATGCGGACTTGCCTCGGTCGCTGCCAGCCTCCTACCCTGATGGGATACAGTTAGAGCATGAGGCCATGTAGCTGCTCAGCCGCCATTGCCTGTGCAGCAAACTCATTGCTCGCGTTGGGAGAAAGTGATGGTGTGAGCTACTGACATGTTCCACATTACGAAATGTCATACTCACGATCTATGGAACAAGTATTAATGTAATGTAGTGCCACCTCATTCACGCTGGGTAGCTCCTCAGCTGTCTCTAGTCTACATTGTGGGCTACCGTCCGCTGCTGGAGTCAGCATACTTACCGAGTCGCTACCATCATCATTTCACCAGCCGTACGAGCCTGCTAGCTGACGGGCGCCTAGTGACGCCCTGATCACTTTACTGGCCATATAGGCTTATGTCCTTGGCGTTCGCTTCTCAGAGCATCATCGCACTGTTGTCATTTACGCCAAATAATAAATGAATATTTATTAATGATGATATGTCGGATGGCTACCAGGGATCCACTCGCCACTCCATCGTTACCTGCCCAGCGTTGTGAAGTGCTGGCTTCATGATCTCTGACAACCCAGTTCCAACACCCACCATAGAGATCAACCACCAGCCGCCTCTACAACCCCGTTTGAAACTCTGGTTATTTTCTACACTGTGTATGTCACAAAACCAGCAACGTAGGCGGGAGAGCTCCTTTCACGTTTGAAAAATACGAGAGGGTTGCTGATAGAACTGAAACTGCGAGAGCTGGTCGTGAGTTATACTTGGATAGCTAAGATGGTAAGAGCATTGTTTAGCATCCAACAGTGGTTTGGATTCTCCATCTAGCCAAACTATCAATTTGGAGGAAAGGCCAGAGGTACTTCTTTCATACCATGGCTGCAGCTGACGCCCAAGGAAGGTGCCATTGCAGATGCAGGCGTGCCACCGCTGGGCCCATCCACCTACGTCATTGTGCCTGTAAATACCGCGGCTCCACACTTATCCATCACTTATCGCTATTCTCTGAAGCCTCCAGTACGCGTCATTGACTTTGGCTGTGTTTATTTTTTTATTCAGATCACTCCTTGGGCTTTTGACGCACGCATATGATGACTTTCGCTACACTCTGGACTTGTTTCTAGCTAGCAGTACGCTTTGTAAGCTCTACTACCGTTAAATCAACCACCGGAATCGCTTCACTGTTCCACCAGTCTGTGCGTCACCGCCAATGCGAATGATCATTAACTGCGTTCTACCTACGCCGGGTACGATAGGACACACAATATTTCCACCAAAGATAATGTTCTGAATTCACGAACTTTCGATCCTAAGGTGATGACTTATGTTGCGTGTGAACTGCAATAAACCATAAAATGTACAACTGTAGAATGTAAAGGTAAAGTTTGATGTTCGTACATCCATAGTTGAAATGGAGGACAGTGGGACGTCAGCTGGTATAAATGTATATTAAAAATGAAGAAATTCCTCCAGCTGTATTTAAGATGTCGATTTTATTTAGTAACTAGTTTCAACGTTGTAACAACGTCATCTTCAGGCCCGTACACTTGTTGACGTCAACTGCGTGCGGCTGATACTAGAAGTCAGTGGTGAGACACGGACGTGCTCCATGTGGAAGTTACTAACCACCTGCCACACGGAGTACGTCCGTGTCTCACCACTAACTTCTAGTATCAGCCGCACGCAGTTGACGTCAACAAGTGTATGGGCCTGAAGATGACGTTGTTACAACGTTGAAACTAGTTGCAAAATAAAATCGACATCTTAAATACAGCTGGAGGAATTTCTTCATTTTTAATATAAAGTTTAATAAGTTATTATGCTAAGTTATTATGCCATGGGCTGACGAATCTCATATTGAAACTTAACGTTTCGTTCCCATCTGCATGGAGAACATTTTCAAGGAGGTTGTAGCTTCTTGGAGTGTCTGATGCACCCCCTGGCTCGATAATAACTGAAGTGAAATTCCGTTTCCATTTGCTCCCACACACGTCGCCTGTTTTGAATACTCGAGCACAATTGGCAATTGTTAATTGCTGCCGTCTGCTGCTGCTATTGTTACACCGTGGAAGACTGGTACACATCTTCTTCAGCACCAGAATCCAGCTATCATTCACTTTCACAAACTTCTCCTTCCGATTAAAATTTTTTGGTTGTTTAGCAATTTCTATGACCTCCCTGTATTGTCTTTCATGGTATCTGCTTATGCCTGCCAGTACCTGGGTTTTATCAAAACGAATTCGGAGGTCTCCTGGCTGCAATGCAAATTCCGCAATAGCTGATCTGTCTACTTCTCCTCTCCTACAATTGCATTTGTGTTCTTCTAGTCGTTTCTCGACCGTTCTTTTGGTAGTACCGACATACACGTCCCCACAGCTACACGGAATCCTGTAAATTTCTTCTTTTTCCAGTGGTTCCCGAGCATCCTTGCCCGACTTTAAGCGCTCCTGTATTTTACAATTATATTCCTTTTCGTCAAGACCTTTCCAGTGTGGCCGGTAAGGTCTATCTTGAACTGTAGGAAAACCTAGGATTTCACAGACATCTGTACATAGCAATGCCCTGATCGTGGTTGTCTTGATGCTCTTTTTATCTCAGCAGACGAACATCCATGCTTGAGGAATATATTAGTGAGATATTCCAATTACACATCGAACAGCTTCAGTTCACAGATGTTCCTCATTCTATACGCTAACGTTCTTATAACACCTCGGTTTTGGTGTGGGTGGAGATTTTACTGGTCAGTGTGCGTGTGTACAGATTTCTCGAGCAATGTATGTCCCAAGCTAACATCATTTTTTTAAGACTAACATATCCCGAAAATGTTATCTGCTCCCTATCTCCTCTTCCATAGTAAGCTGAATCTTCAGATTAATTCCAGTGAGATGCGAATTAAAACGACGTAGTTCCTGTTCAAAAAGATTTCGGGCTTGCAGCCGGTCGTCGTAAACTTCTTTGCACGATATTTCGGCTGGACAACTACCAACCATCTTCAGGTTAGCCAAACGAGGATTGATGAAGACGTTCTCTGCTCCAGCTTATATAGTGCGCTGATAGTACTGCCGCGCATGCGTTGCAGTCGTGGAGACAGAAGGGCCACACCGCCCAGCGGCAGCGCCCTCGCAGGTGGAACTGCAGTACTCAGCTGCCCTCGGTATTGTCGCCGGCCGCAGCTATCGAAGTCTTCTGGCGTCTTCGTCTCGAGCAAATTTCGTAGATGACGGGATTCCATGCTTTATTCAATTGGTAACCACTGTCACGGTCCATTAGATTTCCCGCAATTCGCATTTCAATGGATTCTTTGATAGTGGAGTCCCAAAAAGTTATCGCTGAGGCCAAAATCGAAGTTTTGTCGTACTCCATTGAATGTCCATTAGAAAGCAAACTTACTAGGTTGCAGTAGGCGAGTGCAACGTCGATGTTCTGTACAACGCTCTTCCATTGTATGCGTTGTCTGTCCTATATAGGCCATACCACATTAACATGGTATTTTGTAAATTCCCGCCTTCCGCAGTAACAAATCATTCTTTACCGATCCCAGGAAATCCGAAATCTTAGAAGACGGACGAAAAACCACTTTCAGTCCTTCCTATTTTGAAGGAGACATTTCCGACAAAGGGAAGAAAAGTTAGGGACTTGGCTGACGCGTTCTCCTCTTTATCCACTTCCCGGTTCCTGGCTCTAGTTGAGAAGGCCCTGTTAATTTGCCGGGTCGAGTACCCATTGTCCCTGAACACCGTCCTCAAATATGCCAGTTCCTTAGGCAAATTCTCTGGATCCGACACCGTGTGTGCCCTGTGCACAAGGGTTTTAAGTACACTCATGGTCTGGGATGGGTGATGGCAACTTGAAGAATGCAAATACAAATCAATGTGAGTGGACTTACGAAAGACAGAATGTCCCACAGTGCCGTCATTCTTCCGTTTAAACAAAACATCCAGTAACGGAAGGCAGCCATCTTTCTCTAGTCCCATGGTAAATCGAATATTCTCACGGATGGAGTTAAGATGATGAAAAGACTCCATTAACTTTTCTCCTCCGTGGAACTGGCATATTTGAGTACGGTGTTCAGAGACAATGGGTACTCTATTGATTTTAAACCAGTAACATCTACGCGATGTTTGAGTTCTTTTACCTTTATTTTCATACCACAGCCGTAACTTGTGCTCAGTTACTCAGCGAAAACGATTCTAATACAAATTTTAAATTTTTACTTGCTGAATATTGAAAAACATACATTTTCAAGTCTCAAATTTACGCGTATCTTCGAATGTAGGCAAATTTTTACTCGCTGTCGCTGTGCCATTTTGGTTTTAGAATGTTTCGAAATTATAAAAAGAATCTGAAATAGGCAATGTTTCAGCATCAGTCATGAGATTAGCTATGATAGAATGCAAACAACAAGCGTTCCAGAGCAGAAAAGAAAACGCTTTAAAAAGAAATATGGATGTTCTGTGTAAAAAGGTATTTTCTAAAAAGAAAAAAAAAAAGTGGCAGATGTCAAGTTAAATCACATGATAAAAGTCCTCAAATAATGCACAGAAAGTAAGTAGGTATTTCTAAGAAGGATATTCGACATTCGACATGAAGAAGATGTGGATGCCCTGTGTCTTAGGTGTGTTAAACAATTTTCTCACAGCAATCCAGGATACTGTGTACAAGTTGTAAGCGGTGATCACAGCAGTCACGTGTTAAAAACGATATGAAAAAACTACTTTCATGACATTTTACGCTGTGAAATTACTATCGGGTATCCAGAGGAAGAATGATGAAAATTTTGGAAATACTTTTCTGTCAAAATGGTATTATGTCAATGATAAGACACTTTAAGATTGTAGTTTTTGTTATAAAGCCCTAAGAATTTGTATTAGAATATTTTTCCCTTAAACAACCAATAAGTGAATTTTATCCCTAATGAATGCAGTTTAACTCCGTGACTGTTCCTTTAGAGGGTATAGAATAACAGATACTGTCACAATAGAAATGATTGTATTTAATGCACGACCAGTTTCGGGCTAGGGCCCATTTTAGGTGGTTTTATATTCAATTACATGTTTCTCTGCTCAGTACTGGGCATCATTGTTTAAATAGAAAACAAATAATGTGATAATGACTAAGTAGATCCAATTAACACCTGGAACTTGCTAAGCGACGTGTGTTGCAAATTATTATAATACTCACATACAGCTGACGTATTAATGTCGTTTTCACATTACATGCACCACGTTTTTACAATAATATCTCAATTTTTTACACATTAACTATATTTATCCATCATAATAAGTATTGGTAATTCCATGTTATACCTTTACTGCAGCAGATGTTAATAATTTCAGAAAACAAAAAAATGGTTCAAATGGCTCTGAGCACTATGGGACTTAACATCTATGGTCATCAGTCCCCTAGAACTTAGAACTACTTAAACCTAACTAACCTAAGGACATCACACACATCCATGCCCGAGGCAGGATTCGAACCTGCGACCGTAGCAGTCGCGCGGTTCCGGACTGAGCGCCTAGAACCGCTAGACCACCGCGGCCGGCTTTCAGAAAACCACACACTCACAACACCTAATGAGTTTACACAGGAAATCACAGGTTATGATCAGAAACCTTAAAGCTAAGAAGTTCAAAGTTACACATACAAAACATAACAGATATCACATATTATGGAAATGAAGTTTTTGCACGAACCGGTAACATTTGTTATATTTCTGTGTGCGTAACATCTTAGCTCTAAGGTATTTGACCTTAACCTCTGATTTCCTATGTACGCTCATAGAAGTTGTGAGTGTGTGTGCTTCTGATGTTATTAACATCTACTGTACCAAAGGTATAACATGAACGTGTCAACATTTACCATGTATAATGTACAGTTAATATGTAAAAAAAAACCGAGATATTTTTTGTAAAAATGTGATGAATGTAATATGAAAACGACATGGATACTTCAGCTGTACGTGAGTACTATAATACTTTAAAACACACGTCGCTTAGCAACTTCCAGTTGTTCCAGATGGATCTGTTTGGTCATTATCACATTATTTGTTTTTGTATTCAAACAGTGCTCTCAAACAATGAGCAGTGAAACATCTAACTGTATGCAAAACCACGTGAAGAGGGCGCAAGTCCGTAACCGGTCGCGCATTAAATAACATTACCATCTATTGTGACTGGTAGCGGATATTATTCTACGCGCTATAAATAACCAATGATGTAGCTAAATTAAATGATAAAATCATCTGGGCCAACTTGCCTTGTCGATGGGGTAGTCAGCCCCAGATGATACTACTGCACTAAATACTTTTTTTATAAACAGGCAAACAGTGGGCAGCCTTAGTTACTCAACTGTAATGGTGCTGAAATAAAATACCAGCGTTTCCACATTAAACTGTTAATAGGAACATTTAAAGTACAAGTTGGAGAAAATGGAGAAAAAAGTGGACCAACCTGCCCCCGTCTTCCCTTTAGAAAATGACGACCGTTAATCGACGACAGGGCACACGGGAAATGCTGCGTCAAAGGAATGCCTCGCGCGCAGACGCAGCCGACAGAAAAGATAAGGACGGTGTTTCGCCGAGTGAGAGCCGTTTTGCAGCGTACACCTGAAAGCGTTCTGCAACTCTTGAGAACCCTCGACAATAGCGGGTGTCTTCCGCCACTGCTCTCTTCCACACGACGCTGCTCGCTGCTTTATGAGAGACTGTTAGCCGCGGGTGTGCTGTGATAACATCGCGACCGCAGATAGCGCCCGTCGCCCGCAGCAAGGAAGCTGGCCGTAGTTTCCACCTCATTTGCAGTTTCCTCCGACGGAGGCGTCTGGGACGGCAACCACTACTGCTTTGTAACGGCACCGACCTGTTCCCGTTTCTTCTCCCGGCTCTGCGTTTCACACTTTCAGGTAGTTCATTCCCTTTACTCCCGAATCTGTTTTGCTGTCACAATAAAGTACCATCTGATTTCAATGAGACTTCATTAGTCACTGAACACCATCGTTGAGGAGCTTTAAATCACCTGCGCATAGCAGTGTGTCTTACAAAGGCATTATGTATTGTGTATTGAACCGGGGGCCTAGAAATGACGGAGAGGCTTCATCCCGCCGTAGCCCTCAATGGTTCACAACAATCTCACAACAGGCCACAGCAGTCCACCCATCCCACCGCCGCCCTACACCGAACCCCCAGGGTTATTGTGCGGTTCGGCCCCCGTGGACCCCCCCCCCCCCCCACCTCTCGGGATTGTTTCATACCAGACAGACGAGTGTAAACCCAAATAATTGCGTGGTATAGTAATTATGGTGTACTCGTACGTGTTTTCGCAGCAATGTAACGGAGGCCGAATAAGGCGAACCAGCGCGCATACGCCGAGGCAGATGCAAAACCGCCTTAAAAACCAGCCAGAGGCTGGCCGGCACACCGGACCTCGACACTAATCCACCGCGCAGATTCGTGCCGGGGACCGGTACGCCTTCCTGTTCGGGAAGCAGCGCGTTAGACCGCGCGGCTAGAGAGTCGGGCTTACAAAGGCATAGTTTTGCAGGTACGTTCAATGATCCATGTGGATACTGATTGGAAAATGAGTTGCGAATAGACTCAGTAGTAAATAAGTACATCATGCTTGAGGCTGAAGTTTTTCAGCATGAACGGCGAAAATGTAGCAAGCGATATTTATATCTTTTATTATGCTGTGGGGGATGTCAGCGAGTAAAGTTTGTTGGAACTCGCTAAGTGTTCACATTCTCAAATACTGAACGAATATAAGAGTAATATGGTTAATTTGCACGCCATAGGTCATGCTGCTCCAAGACATATCACTGTTCCTCTCCTACAGGCTGAATCACATAAAACTTACACCGCAAATATTACGTAAATGGAAACTGCCATAGCCGCAAGTGACATGTGGCTGCGGAAAAGTGTATATAGCTGAAACGGGAGGAACTGTTAAAGGAAGCATTAAGGAACACGAACGGCACATGCGGCTAAAACAAAGTGCAAAATCGTCAGTAGCGGAACATCATGAGAACCGTGGCTCTGACATTGAGTTTAATAACGTACGTGTACTGGTTAAGGAAACAAACATTTATAGAAGAAAGGTCCGAGAAGCAGTTGTTATTTCCAAGAATGCATCTAATTTTAATAGAGAGGACGGCTATAGGGTTCCGGCATCGTGGCTCCCCGCCATCAAAGAAATGAATACGCGGCCGCGGTGTGCGAGCGACATAAACAATGCGCTGCAAGTCACTTCGGCGGAAATAATATTTTGGGTAAACATTACCCCTCTCTTCCTCTGTCCAACCGGCCGGAGTGGCCGAGCGGTTCTAGGCGCTACAGTCTGGAACCGCGCGACCGCTACGGTCGCAGGTTCGAATCCTGCCTCGGGCATGGATGTGTGTGGTGTCCTTAGGTTAGTTAGGTTTAAGTAGTTCTAAGTTCTAGGGGACTGATGACCTCAGAAGTTGAGTCCCATAGCGCTCAGAGCCATTTGAACCATTTGAACCATCTTCCTTTGTCCGTTTCGAATCTAGTCAATGATGACGACCAACCAATAGCAATAGAAGGAACTACAACCAATAACCCTTCTCCAGCATAAGTGTGGAATAGTGCCTTTCTATCCAATGACGATGGGCCACCAATAGTCTCCACAAGAGATTAGCCAACAACGCCCCTTCTGCATCAGAGCGGGAATATTAGCCTATGACTAAGGCCCATCAATGGTAGCCATATGAATTTTTAACCAATACGATCACTTCTCCAGCACGAACTCTAGAAAACTCCCCTTTATAAAAGGACGCGACACTCGTCTCTGACAGTGCGTTAACAGTAGTGGACACCAGAAGATCCTGACGGACATCCCAGCAGAGGGGTCGAAACGTCGATCATTTTAGAAGAAATATGACGCGGCCTAATAACCCAGAACATTTTAGCTTCAGTGACAACAGCCACGAAAGCCTCCAGACTTACATATAAAATGTGTATCTTAATGTGAACAGCTACCTTATGATGAACCTGTCGGTTCGAAACCCTTTCAACGCAGGGTAGCTCCTGAAACCAACGATAAACTGCTGCCCGAAAGGTAGCAACTTGTCTCGCGTGATCTGTGTAGTATGGTAGAGGTATCTCATACCGTCTAGTTGTCTTTCCTCTGTTGACCAATTTTAGTTGAAATTTTATTTCGCGAACGCTTGTCTCAGCATCAGTTATTTCCACGTTAGTGCGATCTTATTACACTACTGGCCATTAAAATTGCTACACCAAGAAGAAATGCAGATGATAAACGGGTATTCATTGAACAAATATACAATACTAGAACTGACGTGTGATTACATTTTCACGCAATTTGGGTGCATAGATCCTGAGAAATCAGTACCCAGAACAACCACCTCTGGGCGTAATAACGGCCTTGATATGCCTGCGCATTGAGTCAAACAGATCTTGGATGGCGTGTACAGGTACAGCTGCCCGTGCAGCTTCAACACGATACCACAGTTCATCAAGAGTAGTGACTGGCGTATTGTGACGAGCCAGTTGCTCGGCCACCATTGACCAGACGTTTTCAACTGGTGAGAGATCTGGAGAATGTGGTGGACAGGGCAGCAGTCGAACATTTTGTGTATCCAGAAAGGACCTGCAACATGCGGTCGTGCATTATCCTGCTGAAATGTAGGGTTTCGCAGGGATCGCATGAAGGGTAGAGCCACGGGTTGTTACACATCTGAAATGTAACGTCCACTGTTCAAAGTGCCGTCAGTGCGAACAAGAGGTGACCGATACCTGTGACCAATGGCACCCCATACCATCACGCCGGGTGATACGCCAGTATGGCGATGACGAATACACGCTTCCAACGTGCGTTCACCGCGATGTCGCCAAACACGGATGCGACCATCATGATCCTATAAACAGAACCTGGATTCGTCCGAAAAAAATGACGATTTGCCATTAGTGCACCCAGGTTCGTCGTTGAGTACACCATCGCCGGCGCTCCTGTCTGTGATGCAGCGTCAAGGGTAACTGCAGCCATGGTCTCCGAGCCGATAATCCATGCTGCTGCAAACGTCGTCGAACCGTTCGTGGGGATGGTTGTTGTCTTGCAAACGTCCCCATCTGTTGACTCGGGGATCGTGACGTGGTTGCACGATTCGTTATAGCCATGCGAATAAGATACCTGTCATCTCGACTGCTAGTGATACGAGGCCGTTGGGATCCAGCACGGAATTCCATATTACCCTCCTGAACCCGCCGATGCCATATTCTGCTAACAGTCATTGGATCTCGACCAACGCGAGCAGCAATGTCGCGACACGATAAACCGCAATCGCAATTGGCTACAATCCGACCTTTATGAAAGTCGGAAACGTGATAGTACGCATTTCTCCTCCTTACACGAGGCATCACAACAACGTTTCACCAGGCAACGCCGATCAACTGCTGTTTGTGTATGAGAAATCGGTTGGAAACTTACCTCATGTCAGCACGTTGTAGGTGTCGCCACCGGCGCCAACCTTGTGTGAATGCTCTGAAAAGCTAATCATTTGCATATCATAGCATCTTCTTCCTGTCGGTTAAATTTCGCTTCTGTAGCACATCACTTTCGTAGTGTAGCAATTTTAATGGCCAGTGGTGTACTTCACTATGCCACGTGGCAAGATTATGTGGATGGTGGCTGGAATTATATTAGGTTAGTATATAAGTTCGTAATATTTTTTGCTTTTCACGTTAGTATTCCGGTTGTTATGGGTTTATTTATCGACTATCATTTTTATTTTTAGTTTACATCTTGTCATTTGGAGCTGTGGACGCTAGAAAATAGAATGCCAAGTGAAGAAATCGGAATATTCCTGACATATTCTTCTGTTTAAGTTCAGTAGAGGGTTGGCAGAAACTTTTACGCTTTGTATGGGGATAATGCCACTGAACAGAGCAAGGGAAAGAAATGGCTTTCCCGTTTTGACATTAGTAAATCTCCACTTTCAGGAATACCTTCGGAGTTTGATGAAGATCGTTTAAACCCATTAATACAGTGTACACGAGAACGGGCAAATGTGATGCACTGTGATCATTCCACCATTGTGCGACATTTGCGTGCAATGGAGAAGGTTCAAAAGTCGAGTGTATGGTTACCGCACGCTCTAAGCCAAAATCACAGAAGTCAGCATGTGGCCATATGTGCATCTCTGCTCGTCATCAATTGGTCCGTGAACATTTCCTAGCATTCCTATCGTGTATCGTTACTGGTGACAAGAAATGGTGTCTTTATGCTAACATCAGGAAAAGCAAGAAATGGTTGGTCCCAAACAAAACAGCAACTCCCAATACAAAGACCTGCGTGCATCCACGAAAGATAATGTTATGCATTTGGTGGAACAGCAACTGTGTGGTATACTACGAATTGCAACGGTGTGGTGTACTACGAATTGCTTCGCTGAGGTGTAGTCAGCACTGGTGACATTTATTGTCAATAACTGAGACATCTTGCAGACGCAATCCAAGAACAACAACCAGGAAGACACCGTGAAGTGAGGTTACTCTACGATAACGCCTGCCCGCATTCTGTTGATCTGATTATAAGCACTATGCAGGAGTGTGGTTGGGAAGTCATTCCGCAGCCATTTTATTCACCCGATCTTGCTTCCTCAGATTTTTATGTTTCCGCTCTCTAAGGAACAACCTTCAAGGAATATCCCATCCGGATGAAAATGCGCTCCTAACACGACTCGACGAGTTCTTCATCTTAAAAACGCGCGATTTCTACAGTCGTGGGAATGAAAAGTTACCCCTACGTTGGCGACTGTTGCAAACAGTGATGGCTAAAGTCTCTCTCATGTGTATCTCTTGCGTACATCAAACTCATGGAAAAATGCTACAAAGCTATACGCCAGCCCAATACGTCGATTAAACAACGTCCCAGTGGGGGAGAGGTCAGTCGCCAGCCAATCTCACTTCTTTCATGTGGGCCACATACAAGCTGTTTTTGGTACATGCAGAACCTTGTAAAGGGTGGCTGGCTGCTAACTCTGCCCTTACTCCCTTCCCCCGCAGCATTGTGTCAGTCACAAAGCTATTCTATTCGAGCTACAGCAATGGCGCCGGATGCGATGATGCAGGAGTAGTGCCATCGGTTCGTTTTATTACGTATACGCACACGAAGGGTCTCGCATGCCCAACGTGTCTTGGCCATGTATCCACAATTACAGGGAATGAACATGCAAACTGTGAGCACTGTAGCAGGTGGAACCGCTTTCTCTCACCTTCCACCCTTTCCCCCGCTTAGCCCCTCCCCACCCACCGCAACAAATAATTATCCTGTAGCTTGCCCAGTGAGAATCTTGGAATCACACACATTTATATTTCGTAAGAGAGTACAGTTGAGCGCACTGCCCAAATATCAGTACAGTATTCACAACGCAAGAATTTCCATTACACATTTATCGCGCATGGTCGCCGTCAGTAATGGTCTAACCTCTTCATTGTTTGAGGACTTTTGTGCTAGCAGAGATAATACGTAAACTTAGTACGTCATTTTTGCATCTGATAAGTATAGCGGTTAGAACATACTTTTAGGATATGGCAAAGCACTTACAGGACTAGCCCAATAAACAGGAAAGGGCTGACTTAAATTGTGTGCAGACTTCGATCCTGTCACCTACTCGGCCTTACACAGCGGGTCGAGCTACTGTGCGAGAGCAGCCTAGTCAGTTATGCACTAGCGCTCTCTTTTGAGTTCGAATGACGGAAACTGTCTTTGGTAAACCACCACCATCTAAAGATAGGAGCATAGAGTGATAACGGCTACGGCAGTCGATCGCTTGTATACCTAACGCTCAGTTGTGCTGGCATCTCATCCATCGAGTGACGAACGCCGCAGAAACTCACTACTGCCGCTGTAGCCTTTGCGACGCAGACGGATTCGTTTCTATTCAGTCGCACCATAGGCTGCCCCTGACGCAGCAACTTCAACTCCCGGGAATTGCAGAACACTGACAACACATAAACAGGTCCATGAGCCTTCATCAGGCTCATAAAGTGGCCTCTGCTCTGCCACTTGAACGCGACAACGAAAAGCGGCGGCCAGCAGATGTGATCCTAGAGTCGCACACGACACCTTGCAGCAGCCATAAAATGGCCCGTTCCCAACTGTTTATGTCGACACTGGATGACAAGAGTCCTGCCAAAATGCCGTGTGGAAGTTACCCATACGCAGATGCTGAAACATTAAAGTGCAAACTCAAGGTTATATGGGACAACATGGGAGAGGCCTGCCTTAAAACCGGTAACTTTTGTGCTATGCACGCCGCCGTCATCTCAGACAGTTTAGAGCACCGTGTCTCATTTGAATGGGTGTCCAGCAATAGACGGCGCTCCCTTATCACCACTGCATCCAGCAGTATCACCAGCTCCAACCAACATCCACGTCATCTGCCAATGGCCCAGTAGAATTGTAAAAATGTAAAGAAGATAAATTGTCAGGTTTCTTGAACCGCTCCTCAATTGCTCTCACGAGGCTGAGCGAGCTCTGTTGCAACCGTCCCACCAAGGAAAGATCCCTGGCAGTACTGGAAATCCAACTCGGGCCTTCCTCACGGCAACCAGCAGCGAGAGTTGTAAAGGATGATTAAAAATTCAATGCCCATCAGACAGATGTTACAACAGAGCCAATAACAAACACAGGGTGCTTGACTGTTATGGAGACAAACGAAAGGGCTAGTAGAGGGCACTGAAACAAGCAACTAAAATGGCTCTGAGGACTATGGGACTTAACGTCTGAGGTCATCAGTCCCCTAGAACTTAGAACTACTTAAACCTAACTAACCTAAGGACATCACACACATCCATGCCCGAGGCAGGATTCGAACCTGCGACCGTAGCGGTCACGCGGTTCCAAACTGAAGCGCTTAGAATCGCACGGCCACACCGGCCGGCAACAAGCAACTAATTCTAATAAACAAAGGCTCAGAAACCAATGAATTTCCCGAAATGACATATTGTCACTGAGTACATGAACACTTTGTAACAGAGTCCGCAGGGAGCCAAACTGCAGATACTCACTTGGAAAGAAACACATTAAAACATATACTGTAGCTCCAAAAACACTGGTGTAGGCATGTGTATTCAAATACAGAGATTTTTAAATAGGTAGAATACGGCGCTGCTGTCAGCAACACCTATATAAGACAACAAATGTCTGGCGCGGGTTAGATCGGTTAGTGCTGCTACAATGGCAGGTTATCAACATTTAAGTGAGTTTGAACGTGGTGTTATAGTTGGCGCACGAGCGATGGCACACAGCATCACCGAGGTAGTGATGAAGTGAGGATTTTCCCGTACGACCATTTCACGAGTGTTCCGTGAATATCAGGAATCCGGTAAAACATTAATTCACCGACATCGCTGCAGCCGGAAAAAGATCGTGGAAGAACGGGACCAACGACGCCTGAAGAGAATCGTTCAATGTGACAGAAGTGCGACCCTTTCGCAAATTGCTGCAGATTTCAGTCCTTGGCAACGTGCAAGTGTCGGCGTGCGAACTATTCAAAGAATCATCATCGACAACTCGTGTACCCTTGATGACTGCACGACACCAAGTTTTACGCCTCGCCTGGGTCCGTCAACACCGACATTGGAATGTTGATGACTAGAAACACGTTGCCTGTTTGGACGACACTCGTTTCAAATTGTATCGAGCGGATGGACGTGTACGGATATGGAGACAACCTCATGAATCCATGGGTCCTGCATGTCAGCTGGGGACTGTAATGGTGTCGAGCATGTGCAGTTGGAGTGATATGGGACCCCGATACGTCTATATACCACTCTGACTGGTGACACTTACGTAAGCATCCTGTCTGGTCACCTGCATCCATTCATGTCGATTGTGCATTCCGACGGACTTGGGCAATTCCAGCAGGACAATGCGACACCCCACATGTTCAGGGTAGCTACAGAGAGGCTCCAAGAGCACTCTTCTGAGTTTAAACACTTCTGCTGGCAACCAAACTTCTCAGACATAACAATTATTAAGCATATCTGGGATGCCTTGCAATGTGCTCTTCAGAAGAGGTCTCCACCCCCTCGTACTCTTACGGATTTATGGACAGCCCTGCAGGATTCATTGTGTCAGTTCCCTATAGCACCACTTCTCACATTAGTCGAGTCCATGCCACGTCGTGTTGCGGCACTTCTGCGCGCTCATGGGGTCCTACACGATATTATGCAGGTGTTCCAGTTTCTTTCGCCCTTCAGTGTATGATCCGCGCGACCACCGTTCGTTGGAAGGCAGTCCTCACTAAGTCTGCTCATCGACACCCGTACATGTTCAAAAACCCCAGGCGAGTTCCGGACGCACTGACATCCAACGACAATGCACTCACAGAGTTCGTGAAACTGTCAACAGTTCTGGAAAACACCAAAGCTTTTAAATTCCTCCACACAAAAATGTCCAATGGGTTCAAGTCAGAGAACTCAGGGGTCATAGTATTGGCGAGGAAGTCTACAGGAAACCCGGAACTGGTGCTCTCCTCTGACAATGACCCACTCTTTTTGGGTAGTGGTCTTATTGTCAGTGTGGAACGACGCGTCCAATCTACTTTCTGAAGTCCCTACGTAATTAGTTGTTAGTTCCTTTAAGCTGTATTACTAATTACATGATTATTTGTATTTGTGCTGGTGCCGGTGGACGAGTACTTAAGGTGTCGACCTCTTGAACTCAAGTTCACGGTTTCAAACCACGGTGAGGTCAGTGGCATTTTCTTAGACTCAAAGGCCCACAGCAGGCCACAATCGTACAACAACGCAGCTTCTAAAAGTGTGCTCTTAGAAAATTTAAATCTTAGGTTTCACTTTAAAATCGTTATTAGGAGCGCAGAAGTGGATATAAAACTGGAGAGAAACTGACCTCTGTACTTCCTATATGATAAAAGAGAGACAGTCAATATTTCTCTTTTTTCCTGAAATTGCTCTTAAGTTGGATACTTTAGTAGTTTGTTAGTTCTCTGATGTTCTTTTATTGTAATTAAATGTCGCATTTTATTTATTGAACGAATTATGGCGTATTATAATTGTTGTATTGTAAACCTGAACAATGTAACATTAGAAGTTAGATTTGGTTTTTGGAGAAAGGAGGTAAGAATGAGTGACAGAAATGTGAAGGGAACGAAAGAGAGACCACCAGATACGTGGAGCCTGAGTAAAAATGAACTAGAATAACAAAATTTTGATGATTTATGTGTATTTTAAATTTTATTTTGTAGTTAGTATTGTTCTTTATTTCAAATATTAGTACTAACAAAATCAGAGAAGATGAACTGTGTCAAGCGGACAGCGATTGACAAACTCTCTATACAAATTCAAATCGCATTGTATAGCCATGAAGCGACCGAAAGGTACAGGCGTAAGACAGAATGTACAAAACACAAACCTCTGTATGAATATCAACCGATCACACTGTGATCCGAAACCAGAGACATCTTCTTGAGTAGTACAAATTCTTTAGGTACCATACGGAGCGCATCTACACTCCAGCTATGGCGAGCTACAGTCAACAAACTATGGATCACGATCTTTCCCAAGGAAGCCCTTGCATATGATGAAAATGTGAACTGAAAAAAATTGTGAAATCCTATACATTAAGGAGCGAAATAAGGACAACAAGCATACCTATGGGAAGATGGGATCTCGTTGGGAACCAAACCGATCAGTGTGGCTGCAGAGAACCACAAAATCCGTAGCCATTGTTCCCCTACCTGTCGCGTTTGGCAACCTGTACGCAGTAATATCTTCATCTGTCCTAAGATAGTGCTGTCGACTACGCACGTTTCTGGCCGGACATAATTTAATAATTTTTCGGAGGCCAATTAATGCCAAAGTTTAAAGGTAGTAGTGTATTATATCGCTTTGGTGAAGTGATGTGTCACAAGGCATCTAGGCCTAAGGCGCTGCAGTCATGGACTGTGCGGCTGGTCCCGGCAGAGGTTCGAGTCCTCCCTCGGGCATGGGTGTGTGTGTTTGTCCTTAGGATAATTTAGGTTAAGTAGTGTGTAAGCTTAGTGACTGATGACCTTAGCAGTTAAGTCCCATAAGATTTCACACACACACACAAGGCATCTACCTAACCGACCAATGATGATCACGACCATAAAAGTTTTATTTAAGTAATGAGTTAGTGTAGTATGCTGTTCGGAAGTTACTGCGTGTATTCTGCAGTCGGGACGACGATAGCAAGCTTACTGCTTTCGGACGTTACCTGCCGTTTGGGCGGTTATTTCTTGTCGTCTGATCTTGTCTTGGAAGATATGTTGCCCACCATGGAAGAAGAACTGCCGTGACAATCGCAATGACACCGAGAGAACGGAGGAAGCCGTTTTGGATGTCACTTTTCTGTTATCTCTCATTCGCCTGAGAATGAACTTCGGTTAATATCAAATGAAACTGTAATTGATACAGCTCGTTTGTCAAAAAGTACTGTATGAGGTTTTCGAGTATTATAAGAATTATCAGTAAAATGCTGTTAAAGAAGAAAGCTTCTACATCATTTCTTTGAAAATTCAAATTTGTGAGAGAGTTTTTAAGTTCCAGCACAGAAGAGGTGGCAGAGGGAGACGTAGTCTACACCAGCGGAGACATACACGGGCTTTGTTTTTTTTTTTTTTTTTCTTTTTTCGGTTTAAACACAAGAAGTTTGAATCATTAAACAACGGCTAGCGAAAGTTTATTCATGAATTTAGCACATAACATAACATACAGACTGGGTAGAACACTCCAAAGTTTTAGTATTGCTGTTAATCACTCTCTTTAATGATATCTTGATATTATTTAAGCACTCTTGTACATGTACAATTCACACCAGCAATTGCTATTGCCTTGTGTTATTATGCGGACGTAATTTGTGTGCGTACTGTACGTAGCGCTTCTGAAACTAAATAAACAAATACATTTTTTAAAAATGTTGCCTGGCGTATTGTTTAGCAGGTGTACTCACCGGCAGTGCGCAGCCTGTTGTGCATGGCTAAGGTCTGCGTCTTCTCGCACCTCGAGCACGGATAACCAACTCTGCAGAACGAGAAAACATTGTCACTATCATCAGAGAATAAACATGAAACCTACAGGGTGTGTCAAAAATGACCGGTATATTTGAAACGGCAATAAAAACTAAACGAGCAGCGATAGAAATACACCGTTTGTTGCAATATGTTTGGGACAACAGTACATTTTCAGGCAGACAAACTTTCGAAATTACAGTAGTTACAATTTTCAACAACAGATGGCGCTGCGGTCTGGGAAACTATAGTACGATATTTTCCACATATCCACCATGCGTAGCAATAATATGGCGTAGTCTCTGAATAAAATTACCCGAAACCTTTGACAACGTGTCTGGCGGAATGGCTTCACATGCAGATGAGATGTACTGCTTCAGCTGTTCAATTGTTTCTGGATTCTGGCGGTACACCTGGTCTTTCAAGTGTCCCCACAGAAAGAAGTCACAGGGGTTCATGTCTGGCGAATAGGGAGGCCAATCCACGCCGCCTCCTGTATGTTTCGGATAGCCCAAAGCAATCACACGATCATCGAAATATTCATTCAGGAAATTAAAGACGTCGGCCGTGTGATGTGGCCGGGCACCATCTTGCATAAACCACGAGGTGTTCGCAGTGTCGTCTAAGGCAGTTTGTACCGCCACAAATTCACGAAGAATGTCCAGATAGCGTGATGCAGTAATCGTTTCGGATCTGAAAAATGGGCCAATGATTCCTTTGGAAGAAATGGCGGCCCAGACCAGTACTTTTTGAGGATGCAGGGACGATGGGACTGCAACATGGGGCTTTTCGGTTCCCCATATGCGCCAGTTCTGTTTATTGACGAAGCCGTCCAGGTAAAAATAAGCTTCGTCAGTAAACCAAATGCTGCCCACATGCATATCGCCGTCATCAATCCTGTGCACTATATCGTTAGCGAATGTCTCTCGTGCAGCAATGGTAGCGGCGCTGAGGGGTTGCCGCGTTTGAATTTTGTATGGACAGAGGTGTAAACTCTGGCGCATGAGACGATACGTGGACGTTGGCGTCATTTGGACCGCAGCTGCAACACGGCGAACGGAAACCCGAGGCCGCTGTTGGATCACCTGCTGCACTAGCTGCGCGTTGCCCTCTGTGGTTGCCGTATGCGGTCGCCCTACCTTTCCAGCATGTTCATCCGTCACGTTCCCAGTCCGTTGAAATTTTTCAAACAGATCCTTTATTGTATCGCTTTTCGGTCCTTTGGTTACATTAAACCTCCGTTGAAAACTTCGTCTTGTTGCAACAACACTGTGTTCTAGGCGGTGGAATTCCAACACCAGAAAAATCGCCGGCCGCGGTGGTCTCGCGGTTAAGGCGCTCAGTCCGGAACCGCGCGACTGCTACGGTCGCAGGTTCGAATCCTGCCTCGGGCATGGATGTGTGTGCTGTCCTTTGGTTAGTTAGGTTTAAGTAGTTCTAAGTTCTAGGGGACTGATGACCACAGATGTTAAGTCCCATAGTGCTCAGAGCCAGCCAGCCAGAAAAATCCTCTGTTCTAAGGAATAAACCATGTTGTCTACAGCACACTTGCGCGTTCTGAACAGCACACGCTTACAGCAGAAGGACGACGTACAGAATGGCGCACCCACAGACTGCGTTGTCTTCTATATCTTTCACATCACTTGCAGCGCCATCTGTTGTTGAAAATTGTAACTACTGTAATTTCGAAAGTTTGTCCGCCTGAAAATGTACTGTTGTCCCAAGCATATTGCAACAAACGGTGTATTTCTATCGCTGCTCGTTTAGTTTTTATTGCCGTTTCAAATATACCAGTCATTTTTGAAACACCCTGTATAAACAATAAGAACAATGACACTCTTTTCTAATCGGCTTTTGTTCTGTATCTTGTATTTCCCTTTTTCCTTAGCATAATCTGTAAATTTTTTATCCATCTTGGTTGGCGAGCATCGCAGTTGTTCTTGTAGTTTACGCTGAAGGAAATAATGCAACCAGCCACGAGTGTTGTTGAAACGATTTTATTATACCATTACTAGTTTCGGGCCTGAGTTCATCGTCAGATGATAGAGTTGACTTCTACGCAAGTTTTACGTTTGCATCTTCTTGAAAAGCCCTCCTTTACATATTATAGGACAGCGGTTTGGTTTTCTGTTACAATCCATACTGATCAATGAACTAAACAAAACAAAATGATGGACGCATTTACGTACAAATGTAAACAAATGACGGATACATTTGTTGAGATTCGTAATTAAATGCATCCGCCATATTGTTTTTAGTTCAGTCCATTGATTAGTATGGATTGTACCCACATGAAAAAAAGTTTTGCATCACCCCAGTTCCCAGAACTCCTGAACACGTCGACTGTGGATATTGTATCACAGACACAATCCCTTTGACTGTTCACATATGTCACTAAACCCGACCAAAGATGTAAACAACCATGCATCAGCACCGCCTATTAGACGGAAGGGGTCTGACAGCCGATCAGTTCCAGTCATTCCACCAGGAAGGAGGTACACGGCCCGTGTTTAGTTCAACCTTGCCTAGACGGTCATTACCGCGGATCAGATGCGCCCGCATTGTTACTTTGTGCCAGGAAGGGCTCTCAACAAGGGTAGTGTCCAGGCGTCTCGGAGTGAACCAAGGTAACGTTGTTCGGACATGGAAGAGATACAGAGACACAGGAACTGTCGACGACATACCTCGCTCAGGCCGCCCAAGGCTACTACTGCAGTGGATGACCGCTACCTACGGATTATGGTTCGGAGGAACCCTGACAGCAACGCCACCACGTTGAATAATGCTTTTCGTTCAGCTACAGGACATCGTGTTACGTCTCAAACTGTGCGCAATAGGCTGCATGATGCGCAACTTCGCTCCCGACGCCCAGGGTGAGGTCCATCTTTGCCTCCACGACACAATGTAGCGCGGTATAGATGGGCCCAGTAACATGCCGAATGGCCCCTTCAGGACTGGCATCACGTTCTCTTCACCGATGAGTGTCGTATGCCTTTAACCAGACAATCGTCAGAGACGTGTTCGGAGGCAACCCGGTCAGACTGAACCCCTTAGACACACTGTCCAGCGAGTGCATCAACGTGAAGGTCCCAGATGTTTTGGTGTGGCATTATGTGGGGCCGACGTTCGCCGCTTGTGGTCATGGAAGGCGCCCTAACGGATGTACGATACGTCAATGCCATTCTCTCACCGATAGTGCAACCATATCGGCAGCATATTGGCGAGACATCCGTCTTCATCCGTCTTCATGGACGACAATTCGCGCCCCCATCGTGCACATCTCGTGAATGACTTCCTTCAGGATAACAACATCGCTCGACTAGAGAGGCCAGCATGTTCTCCAGATATGAAACCTATCGAAAATGCCTGGAACAGATTGAAAAGTGCTGTTTATGGACGACGTGACCCAGCAACCACTCTGAGGGATCTACGCCGAATCACCGTTGAGGGATGAGACAATCTGGACCAACAGTGTCTTGATAAACTTATGGATAGTATGCCACGACGAATACAGGCATGCATCAATGCAAGAGGACGTGCTAATGGGTATTAGAGGTACCGATATGTACAGCAATCTGGACCACCACCTCTGAACGTCTCGCTGTATGGTGGTACAACATGTAATGTGTGGTTTTCATGAGCAATAAAAAGGGCGGAACTGATGTTTATGTTGATCTCTATTCCAATTTTCTGTAGTGGTTCCGGAACTCTCGAAACTGAGGTGATGCAAAATATTTTTTGATGTGTGTAATAGAAAAGGAAACGTATCTGCCATCTTGTTTTTAGTTCTTTCACAGACTGTAAAAGAAAATCAAACCTCTGTCCTATAATATTGAAAGGAGGGCTTTTCACGAAGACACAACGTTAAACTTGCAGAGAAGTCAACGCTATCATTTGACGATGGGCTAATGCCCGAAACTAGTAATAATATAATAAAATCATCTCAAGAATAGTTGGAGCTGGTTGCAGTATTTCCTACAGTGTAATGTAACACTTTTGCCTGGTGCCTATATTCAAAGTCAAAATTACATTTTTTTTCCTTTAATATATTCTCGTCTAAGCAGCTGTACAGAATATCGCGAACGGAAACTGGCAGTCTGACAAAACGTCACTGAGTTAATAGATCTGAAACGCTGCTGTTTATAAACTTATAAGTTAGATGCACTATGACACTTATGATAGCAGGGTAATCCCAAAAATTATTTGAACGTTATTATAGCCCAAGCGTCAAAATGCTTAACTCTAGTTTACACATAAAATAGGCAGAAGATGTTGAAACACGATTACACTAAATACGGTGCGATAGAGACGCACACTCAGTTAACATAGTTACATTTACTTTGTAATAGTAACAAAAGAACCATCTATCTGTCACCTTGCTCAGAATAACTGGTCATAAAGACTAAATACTAAGACGTAATTATTAGTCAACTCTCCAGTACGCTTCGATGTATTTGTGCATTATGTTTGGGTCTATCATGTATCTATACTGTCTGGATTGCAGACGACTCAACAAATTTGTAAGTTGTCTGCAATTATAGTCACCTTATGTTTGCACAATGTTGACAAAAAACGTGTCAGTTAATCGACAACCAACTTTATGGCACTGCAGATACGCCTTTTAAACAAATGCGGATTTTGTAACACGTATACCAGTAATAAATCTAGACCGAAGAAGTTCGCTGTTCGACGTTCTAAATGTTCAAGAATACTCATGCGTCTCCATTACTTGGTACTGTATGGACTCGACAGACGTAATGCTCAGGAGTAGCACGCTTCTCTGTACTTTATCTTCTTTACACCTCTTAAACCGCGGGAAGTGTCTGGTAGACTGTACCGAAGACACACACGTGCTGAGTGCATTCCGATTCTTTGCACAAAATAAAATTGGAAAAATATGACTGGCTGTACAGCTTAGACACCATACTAGTTTTCCACACGCTAATGACAAGAGTGTGTGCAGATTGTGAAAGTAACTTACGTAACATCCTTAACACAGTAATTTTGTTCAGTCAGTAACTGTTAATATTCGTCTCTTGATATTTACAAGATGAATAATTATGCTAACTGAATGACAGAAGTAAAGTTGTTTATGATTTGGTCCACCTTGTGCAAACACAATTTTTTGTTGCCTTAGCAAAATACGTTTCACTCAAGCGATAGGACCAAATGGATTTCATCCTTGTTTCAAAATGCTGTTATTTTTGTGGTTTTCTGTGTTACTATTTAACAAAAGTGACAGTGAAAGTTTTTCACAGTGAAGATAATGGGGAAACCAGAATGTGAAAGAAAACCAACTGTAATCCAAAACATAAAAAAACACAAAAACCACAGTACAGGATAAAAAGAAATAAAATTTAAAAAAAACACTGATGGTGTTGTCACTTCAGCGTAATATGTCTGGGTAAAAGAAGAAAAAGTTCTGTTTGCTCAACGCGAAGCCCGTTAAAAAATAATTTCGTTTGCAAACAAACACGGACGCAAGGGCTTCAACATCAATATGAGTTCTAGAAGTTATGTTTACATATCTGGTCGATATCCAAGCAGCAGAATCAGTCATTATTCAAAAATTATTTTAGACTAGTATGGTTTCGTAAAAATATAAACGAAGACTTCTGTATCTTTCGCATATGCGGTTACTTCAAAATAAACGTAGACACTACCGTGACAACATGAGCAATATTATCTACTGAACAAGCTGATTATGAGCAGAAAATCGAAACTGTTTATTCACCACTTGCAGGAGACATATATTGTGAAGATACAATCTGTTGAGACTTTTTTACTTACGTTAACGCGACAAAACGCAATCATCAATCTCCGTCAGATCCCGCCACTTAAAACATGAAGCGCAACGTGACTGAGTTCTGCAGTGTTAACAATAATCTCTGGTGATTAGAGCCGTTAAAGTATTACTCTGAAAACAGTTCTCCTTCGTTTAGTATTACGTATTAAAACGTCTTCTATTTGTGAAACAAAACTGAAATGATCACGTCTGCATATTGTATGTATATTACCAAAGATGTCTACAATCCCTTTCCTTTATTTGCTCACTTGTTTTCAGGAGGAATATCCCATCTCATACTCAAAATCTGTCCTTCGAACATAAAAAAAATGGTTCAAATGCCTCTGAACGCTATGGGACTTAACTTCTATGGTCATCAGTCCCCTAGAACTTAGAACTTCTTAAACCTAACTAACCTAAGGACATCACACACATCCATGCCCGAGGCAGGATTCGAACCTGCGACCGTAGCGGTCGCGCGCTTCCGGACTGATCCAAGATGGCCGCCGAGTAAGTGACGCCAGAAACTATTTCCAGAAAGTTAAGTAATTTAGACAGGAATATAATTTAGTTTAACACCGACAACAAATTAAATACGTGCATTAGTGTATCGTTTAGTCTTGCCGTTAAAGGTTTCACTTTTTTTGGGTATTTTTTCAGAAAACACGAAAAGATCGTAACTTCGCGAAGTCGCGTTTAGGCTTAAATTTTGTAAACATGTTTGTTTCTTGTTTCTCGGTAATCTGACTAGTTTCTCGGTAACAAATAAGTAAACTACCGTAAATAGCGTATAACGTCATTGTTTTAATACAGACAGCTTAATTTTATATCAGAAACTTGCTTATATACATTTGTGAATAGGCTTAATTCTTGTAACGTCTTTTTTGATTTTCGGTAATTTAATTGATTTAGTCTAGCTAAAGTATTATTTTCGCCATGAGTGAGAAGTGCCTGACTTGCCGTAGAATTGTTAGTTCCGGGGTTTGGTGTGATGGATGCAGTAGTTTTTTTCATTGGGGGGACTGCAGTGGCGTGGGTGTCGGGAAAGTGGATCAGGCTCATCAGTGGTTATGTAGGATTTGCAGCAGAGATAGGAAGATAGTGGAACAGGAGGGGAAAATTGCTGCCCTTCAGGCTGAGCTAGATCAGGCTAGGGAAGATCTGGACAGGTTAAGGAGGGAGACGGGCAAAGAGAGGTGGGAAGTGGCAACAGGTAACAGAAGGAACAGGCCTAGAACTAAGTCTGACAGTTTTGTGGTGAATGTCAAGAATAAGTTTGACCTGTTGCTTCAGTTAGAAACTGATGAGCCTCAAGCAGAGGTAGGTGTAGACAGGACACAACAAACTTTCAACAGGAAATTGAAAAAGAATGTAGGAAAGTCATCGAAAAGCAAGAAAGTTTTGTTGTTGGGCAGTTCTCATGCCAGATGTGTAGGCCAACTTCTGCAGGAGGAATTAGGACCAGAATACCAGGTCACTAATTTTTTCAAACCAAGTGCTAGTCTGGATCAGGTGACAGAGGATTTAGGTTCACTCTGTAAAGGATTTACCAGGGAAGACACCGTGGTTATTGTGGGAGGGCCAGGGAACAGCATCGACAGAGATCCTGGGTACAGTATAGAGTGTGACCTGGTAAAGATTGCGTCGGCATCGAGACACACCAATGTTGAATTTGTATCTGTCCTGAGACGCCATGACCGGCCTCATTTGAGCTCTTCTGTTGGGAGAGATAATTTGGAGTTGGAACGGCTGCTTGGGTCGGGTGCAGGGGCTCATATTGGTGTGGTTGCTGTTGATTCTCTCAGTAGGTGGGACTATACCAGGCACGGCCTACATCTCAACAGGAAGGGGAAGGGTTAAGCTGGCTGGGGTAATAGCAGGAAATTTAAGGGGGGGAGGCACTGCCATGAATGGCAAAATACCAAGTGGTTACAGGTGTTGGAGCAGCACCTTTTATAGGATAGGTAAGACAGAAAGATGTCAAGTTCTACGAGAGGTCAGGATTGAAACAAATCTTCAGTTTAGGAAAGAAATTAAACAGCACAATTGTAGCACATTGGATCACCAATCACAGCCGTCAGTTATAAATTTTCACCAGTCACCAGAAATTTTATCTCCACTAAGTTGTATCTCAGTCCTAGGTAATTGCATTAATGAATTAAAGTCACCCAACCCAGTTGACATAATCTGCCTCTCTGAACACCATGTGACCACTGGTATAGGAACTAGGCCTAAGCACAATGAGAAACTCAGACAGGAGAGTACTGCAAATGTTAGAATAAGGAAAGGTTCTCATAAAAGTATAATTAAAAATAATGTAAGTATATTTCATCAAAATATTGGGAGTTTAAAGAATAAAATAGATGAGCTTCTGGTTTGTTTAGAAGATTTAGAAGCTGAGGATGAAATAGATATACTACGCCTGTCTGAGCATCACATTGTTACTGATATGGGCAAGGTAAATGTAATTGGATATAAGCTCTCTGCACATGTAATTAGAGAAAATATAGAGAAAGGAGGAGTTGCCATATATGTCAAAAGTTATCATTGTGCAAACAGTATAGAAACAAAAGCGTTTTGTGTAGAGAAACATATAGAAGAATGTGCCTGTGAGATTAAATTAAATAAAGGCACATTTATAATTGTAACTGTATATAGGTCCCCATCAGGAAATTTTCATCTATTTCTGAAAAATTTGGACTCCTTGTTGTGCTATCTGTCAGACAGAGGGAAGCAAATACTTCAATGTAGATTCTCTGAAAGAGGGTAATAGGAAAAATGACCTTGAAGTGTTACTCGGTTCTTTCAATTTGACACCCGTTATTGATTTTCCTACTCGGGTGGTAAAGGACAGCAGCTCACTGATAGATAACTTCTTTGTAGACCAAGATAAGTTTAAACAGATAAATGCTCAGCCTGTTGAGAATGGTCTTTCTGATCATGGTGCACAGCTAGTTACAATATATGACATAGCTCCATTCAGCAGTACTAAACAGTCCTCCAAAGTAGTACGTTCAGTCAACGATTTAACAATTGCAAATTTCAGGGAAAGCCTACAGAAGTTAGATTGGGATGAGGTGTGCCGTGAACCTGATGCCAATTTAAAATATAATTTATTTCATGACACTTTTGTAAATGCATTTGAAAACTGCTTCCCCAAGAAAATAGTTAAATATACTCGTAAGAAACCATGTAACAAACCATGGCTTACTAAGGGTATAAAAATATCTTGTAACTGGAAAAGGGAAATGTATCTGACAGCAAGAAAGAGTAGTGACCCAGAAACTATCAAACATTATAAAAACTACTGTGCTATATTAAGAAAAGTTATTAAAAAATCCAGAAGTATGTGTATCATGTCTGAAATCAGCAACTCTGATAATAAAATTAAAACAATTTGGAATATTATTAAAAGAGAAACAGGTCAACCAAGAGCACAGGAAGACAGTATGACCATCAAACTGAATGAAAACTTTACAAACAAAAAGTCAGAAGCTGAAAATATTTTTAATAATCATTTTCTAAATGTTGTGAATATAGTAGGATCCAGGTGTTCATTAGAAGATGCTAGGCTGTTAATGGAAGAGGCCATACCTATGCAATTTGATACAATTGAAATCTCACCCACTTCTCCCTCTGAAATTAGGAAAATAATAAACTTGCTTAAAAACAAAAACTCACATGGAATTGATGCTCTGGAACAGGGCATTTTCCCTGATAGACTGAAATATGCTATTGTTATACCTTTGCATAAAAAAGGGGATAGATCTGATGTCAACAATTACCGTCCGATCTCCCTTCTAACAGCTTTATCCAAAATTTTTGAGAAAGTAATGTATTCAAGAGTAGCTTCACATATCTGTAAAAAGGAAGTACTAACAAAATGTCAGTTTGGTTTCCAGAAAGGTTTTTCAACAGAAAATGCCATATATGCTCTCACTAATCAAATTTTGAATGATCTGAATAACCGAACACCACCCATTGTGATTTTTTGTGATCTCTCAAAGGCTTTTGACTGTGTAAATCATGAAATTATGCTAGACAAGCTCAAATATTGTGGCATGAGTGGGACAGTGCACAAATGGTTCAATTCGTACCTAAGTGGATGAGTGCAGAAAGTTGAAATAAGCAGTTCTCATAATATGCAAATATCAGCACATCCCTCAAACTGGGGAACTATCAAGAATGGGGTTCCACGAGGGTCAGTCTTGGGTCCTTTGTTGTTCTTAATATATATTAATGACTTGCCATTCTATGTTCATGAAGAGGCAAAGTTAGTTCTCTTTGCTGATGATACAAGTATAGTAATCACACCTGACAAACAAAAATTAACTGATGAAATTGTCCATACTGTCTTTCAGAAAATTACTAAGTGGTTCCTTGTAAATGGACTCTCACTGAATTTTGATAATACACAGTACACACAGTTCCGTACAGTGAATAGTATGATGCCATTAATAAATATAGACCTTAATCAGAAGCATATAGCTAAGGTAGAATATTCCAGATTTTTAGGTGTGTCCATTGATGAGAGATTAAATTGGAAGAAACACATTGATGATCTACTGAAACGTTTGAGTTCAGCTACTTATGCAATAAGGGTCATTGCAAATTTTGGTGATAAACATCTTAGTAAATTAGCTTACTACACCTATTTTCACTCATTGCTTTCATATGGAATCAAATTTTGGGGTAATTCATCACTGAGGAATAAAGTATTTATTGCACAAAAGCGTGTAATCTGAATAATAGCTGGAGTCCACCCAAGATCATCCTGCAGACATTTATTTAAGGA
This sequence comes from Schistocerca americana, assembly GCF_021461395.2. NCBI lineage: Eukaryota > Metazoa > Arthropoda > Insecta > Orthoptera > Acrididae > Schistocerca > Schistocerca americana. The sequence goes on along the minus strand of NC_060126.1, from coordinate 113,131,773 downwards.
TCTAGGGATATTCGCAGTAGCTTCTCAGTATATATACTCCCTTATGAAATTTGTTATTAACAACGAAACCCAATTCAAAAGTAATAGCAGTGTGCATAACTACAATACTAGGAGAAAGGATGATCTTCACTATTCAAGATTAAATCTAACTTTGGCACAGAAAGGGGTCAATTATACTGCCACTAAAGTCTTTGGTCACTTACCAAATAGTATCAAAAGTCTGACAGATAACCAACAAGTATTTAAGAAGAAATTAAAAGAATTTCTGAATGACAACTCCTTCTACTCCATAGAGGAATTTTTAGATATAAATTGAGAAAAAAAAGAAAAAAACCAAACAAAAAAATTATTTTAAAAAATTTAAAAAACAACAATAAATAAAAAAGTTGTTGTATTAACTTAATTATGTTGTTAAATTAACTTAATTATGTCATGTATTGGAAAATTTGACTCGTTCCACATCATTACGAAATATCTTATTCATGATCCATGGAACTAGTATTAATCTAATCTAATCTAATCTAGCCCCTAGAACCGCTCGGCTATCGTGGTCGGCTTCGAACATCACTCACTCTTTTCACAGCGTAGAAATATTTATGGAGTGAGCATCCAGGTGTGCAAAACTGGATTTCTGCTGTCAACGTAAGAAGGCGGCTGAAATGAAACCCTGAATTATTTGTTATTATGCAAATGAGGTAATATAGAAAAATTACACATATATTGTGGTGCTAGTAAAAATTATTATTTATTTAGCACCACAGGAAGGAAACTACGGTGAACGCTCACTTACATGTGTTTCAAAATTAGTTGCGATGGAGACGACAAACAGATAAACGAAAGTCTCTGTATGTTCATCTTTTAAGCGAGGGTTGCGGGACTCGGCTGTTCGATAGAGGATGTCAGATCACACAACCTTCAGTCGTCAATTTTCAACCTTATTTTATTTGGCAACTAGTTTCAGCGTTTTACTACGCCATCTTCAGGCCCCTGACCGACGTGTATGAGTAATCTACCTCGCTTGTGATCAAAACAGGGGTCAGCAATACTGGCATCAGTAGATGTCTAAGCCGGCCGCGGTGGTCTCGCGGTTCTAGGCGCTCAGTCCGGAACCGCGATACTGCTACGGTCGCAGGTTCGAATCCTGCCTCGGGCATGGATGTGTGTGATGTCCTTAGGTTAGTTAGGTTTAAGTAGTTCTAAGTTCTAGGGGACTGATGACCACAGATGTTAAGTCCCATAGTGCTCAGAGCCATTTGAGCCATTTTAGTAGATATCTAATTGCTGCAGGGACCACTTCAAATATCAACTGCGGACACTTAGAAGAACATTCAAACCACGCCAGTCAAAGGTGAAAACCCAAAGGCTCATTACTCCGAAATGTGTATATAATTTTTATAGAGTTTACGTTTTTGCTGTGTCCATTACGGGCACTTATTATTCTCTCCCCAGCGATAAAACTAAGGTACTTCTTTGAGAAGTGCTCTGTTCGAACAAAATGTGCAGCTCGTTGGGTTGGCTGATGACACTGTAGTTTTGGTGACTGGAGGTGGTTCTTTACATGAAGCTAACATGGGCGATACGGGATCCATATTCTTCAGCGAGATGGTTGGTTTGAGTCTGTCGACGGGGACGGTCCTCTGTCCATCGGGTGTTTCAATTACGAAGTGTTTTTAGAGCCTGGATCTACCAGATATGGTCAATCATAAGCTGCAGAGGTTTCCTCTGTGCGTCATGACTTACTTGAAGAGTTCCTGGATGGATGAGGACAGACATTGTAGCATGACGTCGAACATTAGCTGGCTCAAGCGACGCAATGTGCCGGTTCAAGTTGAAGTTGGAGTGACACATTCCAGTGGCGTAGGATCAAAGAAATCGGCTGGAAGTGTAGTTGTCATATCGAAGTCATTTCTGCAGCGTTGGTGCTATATTTTGGAATCTCATAAGAACAGAGACACATTAAAAACGTTGGAAAGTTGTCAATCCAGTCATCTGAAAGCCGAGCTCCTTATGCTGTTTCGGTGTTGCGATGCTACCGTCCAACTTTTCCGTTCGACGTGAGACGGTAAGCAATGGTTTCGGTGTGGCGTATAACTAGTATCTTTGTGAATTGAGTGAATAATTGACACTCAAATAGCCGTCCTCTGTCGGTGGTGAAGCTTTTCAGGGCTCCAGAACATGCTAAGAGAGTACTGATAACAGTTTCTGTAGAGATGTCCTTCAGTGGAACTGCCGCTGGCCAACGTGTAAACCTGTCCATCATTGTTAAGAGACAGGTGAAGCAGTGAGAGCAAGGTAATGGATACACTAGATCAAAATGCATATGCGACAAGCGACTGTCAGTTCACTGAAAACTTTACAAGCACTGTCTGTATGTTTTGAAGTTTTTGCTCGTTGATAGCGAACCATGTTTTTGCCCACAGCTTTACATCTTATTTCAATGGTGGTCAAATGAAACGTCGAATCAAGTCTACAGCACCTTTGATGTCAGGGTGAGCCAAGCCATGAAGTGTATGGAAGACTTATTGGCAGAAGGATGGAGGAACATATAGCCTGAGTTTATACGTAGAATTGTCACAAAGCAGCTGTGACCCATCTGGTAATAATATTGTTACAAACGCTAAGGAACAGGAGTTTGAACTATTCACTTTGGCCGTATCTGGGTCACTGCTTTGCGTCATTGCAATATGTTTGAATGAAACGCTGGATGGCGACAAGATGACTGCAACTTTGGAACATATACCAGCAGGTATAGTCTCTCCTCCACGAAGGTATCGAATACCAGCGGTGAGCTGACTGGAAAATTCCAGATGGCGCAACCTGCGTGTTGCTTTTTCTGGGCGCTATTTAAAGGCAAATGTTAATGGATTGTGGTATGTGGACACTGTGAATTCTCTTCCTTCCAAAAGATAATCGAAATGTTTCACTGCCGAATATGCTGCCAACAGTTCACGACCCTATGTACTATAGTTACGTGGTGTGTCAGTAGGAAACCTGAAGAAAAACACGACTGGTTCAGGTGTTCCTTCTAGCAGCTGGTGTAAAGAAGCGTCTATAGCATGGCCCGTAGCATCGACCATCAAAATTAAGGGAAGATTTGTTGAGAGATGAGCAAGCTGAGTTGCATAAGCTTGTTCTTCTTTTAATTTCTTGAACGATTTTTCCGCTTCGTCTGTCCATGTAACAAAGCGATTATCCTTCTCCTTGTTGTTCTTGCACAAGTTAAACAAAGGTAGTTGCATTTCTCCAATATTTGGTAATACACGAATGTATAGAAATTTAACACTCTTAGAAGTAGGTCCGCTACTATTTTGTGATAAGGAAAGTCCTTGGTTACTTTCACTTGTTTCTAATGGTGAAAGTTCTTGATGAGACACATAATAATACAAGAATGATATCCCTTTCTCTCCCAAACTGCATTTTCCTTCGTTAACCTTAAGATGATATTCATCAAGCCATTGAAGAAGCTGTTTCAGATGCATTATACGTTTTCATTTGATACTGAAGTACCGATAATATCATCTGACTAGGAACATACAAAAGTCAAATCATGTGAAATGCTGTGAACAGGTCGGTGGAATGTTTGCACTGCACTGCCTACACCAACTGAAAGCTACAAAAATTTGAAAATTCCAAATAATGTGGTAACAGCTGTTTTAGGCTAATCTTATGGTGCAACAGAAATGTCGTGATAAGCTCGGATGAAGTCAGTTTTAGAGAATATCTTTCTGTTAGAAAATTAGTTATTGAAATCTTGTAAGTATGTTATTGGATAACGGTCTGGTATTGTGACAGTGTTTAAAACTCTATAATCTCCACAGTGACACCATGTCCCATCGTTATTTGAAACGAGATGGAAAGGACTAAACCAGCAGCTTTAGGAAGATTGACATATGCCAAGATTGACCATCTGTTGAAACTCAAGTTTCGTTTGCGCTAATTTTTCTGGTCACGAGCGTCTGGCTCATGCATGCACTGGAGGACCTGTTGTTGTGATTGTGTTGCACATTAACTTCAGGAAAATCGTGATTAGGTTTTTCCGTGAGAATTTTAGGATATATCTTTAGCAAGTTTCGATATTTATTCTAGAGGTCAATCAAAAACAGTAAAGTGTCAATAGGTACGTCTGCAGAGGCTGTACTAGCGAAGTTTCTTGGTCAAGCAACTTTTTAGACTTAACGTCACGCAGCAGACGACAATGCATGAAGAAATCCGCTCCAATAATTAAATGAATTTTATCCATAGTGGATGCTGTTGAACTCCGTGACTGTTCCTTTATAGGGTGTAGAAAAATTTCCGCTACCAGTCACAATAAAATTTTATTTATTTGTCACATGACCGGTTTCGGGCTTGCACCCATCTTCAGGTGTTTATACATTCATGTGCATGTTTATATTCTTGAGATCACTGTATAAATACAAAAAAAAAATTATTTGCTGGTGACTAAACAGGTACAAGTGGGACAATTGTAAGTGGCAAGGCAGCATTTGTCGAAAATATATCTGTACTTACATAAAGCTGAAGCATCATTTTTATAGTTATCCTGTGATGACCGTTTTTCCACTTAGTTACACATTATCATTTTCACGTCCATATTTCAGTTTTATGAAGTTTAGCTGCATGTTTCACTATTACGATGTGCACTAGTGAAATACGCAGCATTTAAACATGTACATGAATGCATAAACACCTGAAGATGGGCGCAGGCCCAAAACCGGTCATGTGACAAATAAATAACCTTTTATTGTGACTGGTAGCGCCGGCCGGAGTGGCCGATCGGTTCTAGGTGCTACAGTCTGGAACCGCGCGACCGCTACAGTCGCAGGTTCGAATCCTGCCTCGGGCATGGATGTGTGTGATGGCCTTAGGTAGTTAGGTTTAATTAGTTCTAAGTTCTAGGGGACTGGTGACCTCAGAAGTTAAGTCCCATAGTGCTCAGAGCCATTTGAACCATTTTTGAACCTGTACGATTTGATCGACTGCAGTTGCGACTCATAGACGTTGCAGTCATACGACACCCGTTTTTTCGTTTTGTGGAATGCATAATTTTGCATTTCTAAACATTTAAACGAGTTGTCAATCTTTGTACCATTTTGAAACCTTGTCAAAACTACAGTACTTCATTATAGGTAAGTGCACCACCTGGTAAAGGCTGGATTAGTATTCAGATTATCTCCAAAGTCATTAATATACAAAATGAACAGCAATGACCTCTGCGTGCATCCCTGGGGAACCCCTGCATTTACTTCCACAATATGTCGACGACCCACCATCCAAGATAAAATTCAGTGTCCTACCTATCAAGAAATCCTGAATGCAGTTACAAATTTTGTTTGATACTTCAAACGATTGTACTTTCGATAATAAGCGCAGGTGTGGTGCTGCGTCAAATGCATCGCCGATAGCATCCCTGGCTTTGCTTTGATGATAGAGCTATCGCATGAAATTAATTCACAATACCAGACACAACATCTTTTATTTTCTTATTTGTATATTATGTGGCTTTATCAGACTGTCCATTTCACTTTATACACATGGTTTTTTTAATACAAGTGCAATATGTAGATTATAATGTAAATGGTTTTCAAATTCATCAAAATATTGATAAATCAAATGTAATATCAGCTGTTACCAGTCTGTTTAGCAAACCATGAAAAGTATAGATTCATCACTGATAACTGTGAATCCAACCCCACTCCTGGGAATTTAGGAGCGTCTTATCCCTGCGATATTTTGTTCCAATTCGTAATTCATGTGTGAACAACTTTGGCGCAAATTACTAAAGGCATACAAGAATTTTGATCCTGCTGTTAGGGGTGGTGATCCCCACTGCAGCCTTTTCCAGATAACAACCCATCTGCGAATCAAGTAATATCCTATGACTATAACATCATAGCTAAAGCAGATTCCTGTCACGGGCGCCAGTTGTCTAGATGCTGCTGTATTCTGTTAAAAGAACATGGCATTACTGATAGTAGACTTGATGAAAAACTGCTTTCCCTATTCCCAGTCAACAGGTACATTTAGCCTTGCCTGCTAATTTAATTCCGTCTTGATCGCGGCCGGCATCGGACCGCATCTGGTTGCTAAATTAAATCGTTGTAGGAGAAAACAGGGGAATTTTACAGGCCAGAAGCTCGACAGATCTGATAAATACTTGCATGTATTGGTAAAAAAAATGTAAATGCGACGTAGCCTGTTACAAGTTAATTACAACTTATCCACAGGCAGTTGATCAACTTAGCCTGAAAAGTCTTGCTGCAGGACAAAAGAAAGAAACAAATAATTGCAACATAAACGATCGTTCTGATAACACGTCCAGCTCCTGATCAGAGAAAGAGTACTCTGGGAGATCGTCAAAATGATAGTCACGGAAACTGAGGAAATTGAAGCCCGGGCTGGGACAGTACAAAGTACTATTACAAAAGCATCGATAGGTTCATCGCATCCACCGATTGAGATCCAAACCGTTGTATTTCTATGATTAACGACTGAAACAGTAGCGGTTGCATTAAAGTGAATGCGAAATAGTACTAACCCGAGCTATGGCGTCCATGGCTGCTACTAAGGACTGTAAGCATACGCAAGGACGTACAAACTGCTGCAACACCTACGCTATTGAAGATCACGAACGAACTCCAAACAAGAACTGCAAAAGACCGAGGACGATAGGAGCTCTCTCGTCAGTTTTGTTACTGTGGGCGCTGCACCTCAGTATACGCCTGCCAGGAAAAAGAGCGCAGTGGTCAACCTCAACAGGGAGAAAGTTGGGATCTGTTCCGCTCAGTAACGCATGGACTCTTGGTTCAGAGGTTGGGTTGCAGGAATGGTTGCAGTTATGTGAAAGAGTGGAACAGACTAGAGTCTCTGCGCCACGATGAAGCCGTGGCGGGACAGTCAAAGTAACAGTTCGACCAGCTTTTGTGACTAGTGGCCAATCTGGGAATTGTTATTAATAACTAGCCGAGTACCTGCCGTTGCCCTGGTACGTATATATTTCCATTCCATTACTTCATCTCCTCCCGCCCCGCTCTCGGTCATCTGCTACTCCTTCCCCTCTCTGCCTATCTTCTCCTTCCCCTCGTGTCTCATGAACTCTGTCCAGTATAGTGCTACACACTGATGTGACAGAAGTCACGGGATACCTCCTACTATCATGTCAGACGTTCTTTTGTCTGGCGTAGTGCAACAATTCGAAGTAGGATGGACTCCACAAGTTGTTGGAAGTCCCCTGCAGGAATATTGAACCATGCTGCTTCTGCAGCCGTTCATAATTGCGAAAATGTTGTCGGTACAGGATTTTGTGCAGGAACTGGGATTATGTCCCATAAATGATCGAGGGGGAGCCAGATCATTCGCTCGAATTGTCCAGAATGATCTCCAAACCAATGACGAACAATTGTGGCCCGGTGACATGGAGCATTGTCATCCATAAAATATTGTACAGAACGCGCTAAGCAGCACGGTCACCGAGGTGTAGTGCTTATGATACTAGACGGTTGCATGGAGGGTCGTGAGTTCAAAACTCACCAGAACTGTAAAATTTTAATTTCTGTATTCGGTTCGAGTACGTTGTAGAAGTATCTACAAATGTCAAGAATCATTGGATCGGAATGTTCTGAAACTGTATATATACTGCATGTGCTTTGGCCGGAGGCAGTTCCCACCGCACTCTTGTATGTGGTAGTGCTGAATAAACCTTCGTTAAGCGAAGTTAGTGTTCGTCATTCATTTATTTACACCTTCTTCTACGTGACAATATCCATCGTTGTTTGGAAACATGAAGTTCATGAAGCCTGAAAATTGACTCCAAGTAGCCGAATATAATCATTTCTAGTCAATAATCGGTTCACTTGGAGCAGAGGACCCAGTCCATTCTATGCGAACACAGCACATACCATTATGGAGCCATCACCATCTTTCTCAGTGCCTTCTTGACAACTTGGGTCCATGGCTTCGTGGGGCCTGCGCCACACTTGTACCCTACTACCAGACCTTACTAAATGATATCGGGACTCACTCGATCAGGCAGTGGTTTTCCAGTCGTCTAGGGTCCAATGGATGTGAACACGAGCCCAGGAGAGACACTGCAGGCTATACCGTGCTGCTACTGCCATAGTCCGTTACATCTAAACATCACCGCACTGTCCTAATGGATATGTTCGTCGCACGTCCCGCACTGATTTCTGCAGTTATCGCAAACGCAGCTGCAGTCGGAAGGCCGTCGGCCACTGCGATGTCCGTGATGAGAGGTAATGCGTTAAATTTGGTGTTCTCGGCACACCCTTGACACTGTGGATCCCGAAAGTTTGAATTCCGTAACGATTTCTGTAATGGAATGTCCCATACGTCCTCCTCCAACTATCATTCCCTGTTCAAAGTCTGTTACTAATAATTCCCGGTATGTGGCCATAATCACGTCGGAAACACTTTCACATGAATCGTCTGAGTACAAATGACAGCTCCGCCAATGATCTGCCCTTTTTTAACTTGTGTACGTGATACTACCGTCATCTGTTCTAAGGTTGGAGGATATTTTAGCACCTGAAATGCGATTCTTCATGACATAGAAATCGACATGGCACATACCATACTTCGGATGTAAATATCTTCATTTGCATACTGAGGAGTGCAGTGAGCAATGGACACATACGTGGCTTTCGTGTAAATGATATTAATAGTTCCTTCCTAATTTGTTTGCGCATAAATGCGTTCATTTTTGTAGTAAAACGTAGCTGAAGTGCGAAGCGCCAGTCGCTCTGGTTAGGACGCAGAAGCGCAGTATGGAAATCCACGTTAGGAAACATTAGCGAGGTACAACAAACCGACACTCACTGCAGGGAGCTAATTTAAGACAACAGTGGTTTGAGCCCTCGCCTATGCGCATTTCTAAGGCAGGTGGAGAAAACACTCTGCATCGAATCACATGATCCTGTCGTGAATGGCATGTGGGCTTCACCTGTGAAGACACCTGCCCTGGCGATACATAAACGCAACAACAAAAACTCAGACGCTGATTGAGCAAAAGTAAGACAAAGACAGGGAAGGTAACATTATCGCGACGCAGAAGTTTATTAGGAAAACTCTGATCGGCTCGAACAAGGAAGTACAGAATGTACAGTGCGCTCCCATTGACTGATACCAGTGTTGCTACAAGGCAAAGCCATGGTACTGTGGGAAAAGTTCACGAAAATATAGTCAATTACGAATGGATAATTGAGGCTCTCTTCTCTCGAGGCACTGGGACCTTAAAGACCTGCGGTGACACAGAGAGAGGTTTTTCTGTGAACATTTTTGGTTCATCAGGTTCTGCTTCAGCCATATTTGTGTTGAATTCCTCATAGATCTCCACAACGGAGCAAACGAGATGAGTAGTTCTAGTTTTCGTGTGAGAACTTTGAGGACAATATTGTGCACGTCGCCCAGCCTTGGCTAGTGTATACTAGCCATTTTGTCTTAGCCCAGGGAAACATACAGTCTTCCGCTTCACGAAAACTTATGGATTTTTCGACTGGGTAAATTCAGTCAGAGGCCAGCATAATATTATTAGGTTGACACGTACAAGACACGTTGCACGCGGCAGCCAGATATTTCCAACACTGTCGTTGCACATTTCGAAAGGTAAATGACGCACTGCTGAGATACTAACTGTTGAGGTCACTAGAGTACTTGACTTCAGAACTGCGTAAGCCTGGAGTGATAGCTAGAATTTCCTCGTGTTCGTGACTGTCACATCATCCTGTGGTTTATATTCGAATGAGGAAACATTGCCCAACTTCACTAGTTTAGTTTATATTGGCAGAGTGAATATTTCTGACGGAAATTTCGGTTGAGATTTCTACTTGCACTTTAGTCATATTTTTTCGTATTAAGTATTTTTTTTAATTTGATGACTGTACTTTTCTTGCCTTATGTTTTTAGCACGGGATCTTCCTACACTGTATAGGATTTTCTTAAGATTAACACTTTCGCAACGTGAACCCGAATGTGTATACTATTTTATGCAACAAAAAACTTCGATGTACAGGGAACAGAGTGTTTGTTTGTCCTAAAATAGAGACCTTCCTTCCCCAGCGACATATTTTGGGAACACCGACAACAGCTGTTCTTCCGATGTCTAACAGTGGGAGTATCTGTGATCTACGTACCTGGCAGGGTCTGGGTTCACAGGCTTAATACGAGGCCTGTTCAGAAAGTAAGCTCCGATTGATTGCCAAATTGAAACCACAGTGAACATCAGAAATGTTTTACTTGTAACAATTAGCTACACCTTTCAGCTACTTCTCTACGTAGTCGCCGTTCTGACTTAGACTTTTGTCATAGCGTTGTACCAACTTTTCAATAGCCTCATCATAGAAGGCAGCCGCCAGTGATTTCCGCCAATTCTCCACGCTGGCCTACACCTCGTTGTCTGTGTCAAAATGTTGTCTTCAAAGACAGCGGTTCATGTGACCAGAGATGAAACTCAGGGGGAGACAATTGCGGACTGTATTGTGGGTAATCTAACATTTCCATTTGAAAACGATGCAGGAGCATCTTCATTGCTCCTGCAGAATGCGGCTGAGAATCGTCGTGAAGACGAAACAGCACGACAGTTATGTAATGTTAGCTGCGTAGCTTCAGGCGAAATTTCTCACCAGGCCCTCGTACTTGGCGGCAGACACTATTTTCTAGACATCTTTACGCACTCACTGCGAGCTCAGAAATGAGAAGAGCGACGTGATGCTAACTGGGGTTATACTAGAGACACTACCCAACACATCTGTGCAAAGCTTTATCGAATTTTCATAGTCGTTTCCATTTCGCGACCGATCGGAGCTTACTTTCTGAACGCCCCTCGTACGTTCCTTTTCAGAGCAGTCCTTGCGCGCTAAATGGTGTGGTAGTTTACTCAAAAACCAGAGCACTCAGCACGTTAGATTGTGTACGCACATATCGCTATTACATCACTTTTGTCCCCTCAACGTTGTTTTGTAGGTACACTGAGCAGCCTACGTGGATACTGGCTGCTAAATGTGTTGCGAATAGAGTTAGTAGCAAAGAAGCAATAAATGTAAACGCCATGACGTCAGGTCCGAAGCGACAATTTTTTGCATGATCAGCGAAAATGTAGTAACCGATCAACTTTTTTCCTTTCATCATCTTGTGGGGTTTGTCAGCGAGAGCGTTTCATGAAGATTTGTAACGATAAAGTAAGCCACTGAATTCTCTGCTTCTTATATGTAACAGTAGTATGGAAGTATGGAATAAACACATTTAAGGTGTTATAACCATTGTGTTCACTAATTTGGATCGTGCCACGTGGTACAAACGAACCAAAAAAAGCATTTCCGGAAATATGATAAAGTTCGGAAGTCAAAAAGTAAACAGCTTTCTCAGAGAGAAAATGTTGTTCCCTAATTCGCCTAATATTGTTCCACTCATTATCTTGTACTACACACTTTCACAAGTAGCCTACGTTCTTCCTCAGTGTTCAAGCTATCGCCTTACCAAATTTCATCGAAATCGGGTCAACGGGTTAGTAACAATAAATGTAAACGTCACATGCATGAATGGCAGTTTCTTAAGCATGTCAGTGTTTATGCTGTCGTATACCCTGAACTATATCTCGTGCATAGTTATAACTTTCTAAATACGTTCAGTGGTATATGTGATCACTGTCTACACAATGTGTCGCGAATAGAGTTAGTAGTAAAGAAATAGTAAATTAAAACGTCATGCCTGATGTGAAAATGGACAACCAAGAGTTAGTAAGCGATAAAATTTTTTTCTTTTCATCATTTTGCGAGAAAAAAGTCTCGTAGAGGTTTGAAATTAACTTTAAAGTTTGTTGCATGTCACTAAGTGCTCTTATTCTAAAATACAGGATGAAAATGTATGGGTATTCTCGCCTTATAGCCTACACTTGTTTTTCACCTCCACCCTTTCATAGATAGGTGGTTCACACCCCCACAGCGATTCATTCCAGAGAGTAAGTGGTGTGTGTACCAAGTTCGGTAGAACTCAGTACAGTTGTGTGTTGGAAGAGATCTTGAACATACGTATACTTTTATAATATGTATGAATGCATTTTTTCGTGATCTGATTTCGTTGAAAATAGTCTATACGGTGCCCCTAGGTGCGCTGAAGTTAGCAATGAAAACCGCATAAAAATCCGTCTAGTAGTTTGGAGATTAGTGTGTTCAGGTAGACAGACAAGAATGTTTTAGTTAAATTTAAATCATGATCACTTCTTTCGTGATTCGATTTTGGTGGGCTATAGCCTATACGGTGCCCCAAACTATGCTCAGGCTACTTGCTACAACGCTATGAAAATTCGTTTGGTGATTTTGAAGATTAGCGTGTTCAAAGACAAACATACACGATGGTATTGCGGAATTATTACCGTTATAGTTTCAAACAAGGCTCGAAAAACTCCTCCGCCACCACGAGACAACAGTCCTCTGATTAGGCAAGCCTACGGTGATACCGGGGAAAATTTGTGTGACACCATCTAAATAGAGATTAATTCCATCGACATTCGGGACATTATTCGGAGCGACCCATGACATATATCAAATGACTCGTAAATTTGCGTACAATCTGTCATCGGAAATGCAAGTTATATTTTACTAGGACACTCTCTCTTTCTCAGGAAGACTGGACGTGGCGGCAGTCGCTGCCACTGCACACCTTGTGGTAGCCTAGGAAAAAGTCTCTGCTGTACTGCAGGATACTGGAAAAACGCACTCACTCTACAGAGGAGACCACTTGTAAATCGCTTGTGCGCGCCATGTTAGAATACTGTTGAAATGTGTGAGACTCACAGCGTATAGGACCGACAGGGCACATTGAAGATATACAGAGAAGGGCAGCACAAAGTTCTGTTTCATTCAAGAAAGCATCTGGCAAAAGTTTGAAGATAGGAACCATTTATCCCACAAAAGCCCATCTACAAAGTTTAAGGGTGCAGTGCTACTGAGTAAATTGTGAAAGTAAATTTCATCATTGCTTTTCACACGGAAACTTTGTTACAAAAACAAGCACACCATTGCATCGTGAACTGTACACCATGCACTATTTTTCGACGTAGTTGCCACCGACACTGAGACATTTGTCGTGGCGTGCAATCAGTTTGAAGAAACCACTCAGGTAAAACTCAGCACATTTGTCGCACAGCCTGGTCCACCTCAGCATTGGTTTGGATGCCTCCATGTAAATGAGGCGGCCTTGGTTTCTGGAGTAAAGTGGTGCACCCACCTCTCATCAAAAATGGTTCAAATGGTTCTGAGCACTGTGGGACTCAACCTCTGAGGTCATCAGTCTCCTAGAACTTAGAACTACTTAAACCTAACTAACCTAAGGACATCACACAACACCCATGCCCGAGGCAGGGTTCGAACCTGCGAGCTTAGCAGTAGCGCGGTGCCGGACTGAAGCGCCTAGAACCACTCGGCTTCCTCGGCCGGCCACCTCTCATCGCCTGTTATGGTTCTAAACAAGCTTCTACAGCACAAAGCGATCCAGCCGAATCCCATTCCTGCGCTCTTGTAATCCGGGGTCAGCTTCCTCAGCACGCTTCTTATAGATACTTTTTGGTAAGCCAACACATCGCGGAGCCCGTGACGGGCCCGGGCACGCCAATAGGCAGTGTGGACGTCACGTCTGACACTGTTATACCCCTGTCAGCTAACACCGCGTACTGTACTTTAGCAATCTTGTTTTCATTCGTGGGTGTGAAGAGACGCCCACTTCGACCTTCATCTTCCACACTGCCTTCCTTCTCTCAAGATACACACCAGCGACCAACCATTTGTCAAGCCATGACCTTTTCAGCGTACATGGTCTGTAGGCTTTGACGGTTGACAGACATGTGGCCATTCATACCGGATAATAGCTCGCATTTCCACTACGTCTGTTTGCTATCATGATTTGTACTCGAATAACCTCGGGCACGCCGGTCTGCTGCCACTCCCTCTTCTTCGGCGCTCTGCGAATGCGCCATTCCTGCGCCACTGACGACCCTTCCGTCGTTGAACCAGCAACGGCGTTTGTTTCTGTCACTTGGTGTATCATCCTCCCTTTCAAAAACAGTGACGAAACTTGTTTTCGGAACATCCCTCATGTTTGAGTAATCCAAGGATATACTGCTGAGGGAGTCATTCTTTCCGCGGTCCACACGCAACTGGAACTGGATGAAACTCAGACATGTGGTAACGCTGCCATGCACTTCACTGTGGTTTGCGGAGTACGGATGTAAAAAGAGATGCACATTCGCTGATGTCGTAACTTTTGGCCTAGCACCACACCCTTGGTCAAGAAGGCCCGTAGGACAGATGCGTACAAGTATAGACCTATATCACTGACGTCAATCTGTTGTAGAATTGTGGAATATGTTTTATGCTAACAATTATGACGTTTATGAAGAACGAAATTCTCCTCCATAAAAATCAACATGCATCACGGGAACATTTGCTGTTGAAATGTCGTGAGACGACTTTCTGCAAAGGTTGGGACGCCATATTACTTCATCCTACATACATCTCGCGAAATGGCGACAACGGGAAAATGCGAGAAATTAGAGCTAATACAGAGGCTTACCGGCAATCATTCTTCCCTCACGCCATTCGTGAGACAAGGTAGGGGGAATCAGTTAGTGGTACCAGACGTACCCTCTGCCACACACCATCAAGTGGCTGGCGGAGTATGATGTACATGTAGATGTAGATGTATTCAGCGGATAATCTCCTCGTTTGTTATCTTATCATCAATCGCTTAGACTCAGTCTCTTCCATTACTCCCACGGGCCATCAACCGCAGTGCGATACTCCAGACGTACTTTCTTAGATAGTTCATTGTCAAATTAAGGCCTAAGGCGCATGGTCAATAAAAGATGTTTTTTTCAGTCTCTGCTTTATCTATGAACACATTTCCTTTAACAGAGCTGAATGACCCTTCGTCCACATGTACGTTTTCTTTACTCATAATGTTGAACCACAAACGACCAGCGGTTTTGAAATGTACTTCTGTGAAAGCGACGATTATACCCTTTGTTATGCTGCGAAGTAAAACACAAACGAACTATTAGAAATTATTGTCATACCTCTCTTCGTCCTGAACGAGAGAGAACCAGCAGCATAAACAGGTTAGAAAACGGCGGCCATATAGATAAAACGGCAGTAAGTGGAAAACCGTCCCACTTTACGAGATACGTAAGAGATGAATCTGGCCCCACGTGGAGAACTGCAAGCCTGGACAGAAGTGTTACATAAATATCAGATTCCAATTGCAAATTCAACTTTATTTTTCATTTGTTGTTAAACTCAGATCCACATAAAAACTCTATTTGTTCTTTTTATGGTTCCCTTCCTTGCTTGGGAAAAACTGAACCCTTACAGCAATGATCGCCAAACTGCGGCCCGCGGCTGCATGCGGCACGAATCATGTATTCATCCAGCCCGCAGTTCTCAGCCATATTTTACAATAATGTGTATTTAGAAACTAAAAGCAAAATTATAAAATGTCAACTAACGCTAGCATCTTCTTAAGAGTGTAGTTTTCCTGCTCAGTAAGAAATAGAAAAACTTATAGAGACAGTAATATTTTACGATATGCTTAATTTTAATGGCTTTCGTGAATTCGGCCTTGAGCTAAGTAAAGTTGACCGCTTACCTCAGGGGCAGAGTAGTAAGAAGCGCAGACACTGCGAGGTTACAGGGTGTGAGAGGGGGAAAGGTTCATTGTCTGTCTCCCAGTGCTGACAGGTCACGGGAGTGCGCGGCTCGTATCGATCAGCTACTACGGTATCAATTTTTACACGAAGGTCACATGGATTCATGATTATGTATTACAGTGATGGTCATCTTCAAATACGATACACACACTATGTGATCAAAAGTATCCGGACACTCCAAAAACATACGTTTTTCATATTAGGTGCAATGTGCTGCCACCTAGTGCCAGGTACTCCATATGAACGACCTCAGTAATCATTAGTCATCGTGACAGCAGAATGGGGTGCTCCGCGGAACTCAAGGACTTCGAATGTGGTCAGGTGATTGGGTGTCACTTGTGTGATACGTCTACGCACGAGATTTCCACACTCCTAAACATCCCTAGGTCCACTGTTCCCGATGTAATGGTGAAGTGGAACCGTGAAGGGATACGTACAGCACAAAAGCGAACAGGCGGACCTAGTCTGTTGACTGACAGAGACCGCCGACAGTTGAAGAGGGTCGTAATGTGTAATAGTCAGACATCTATCCAGACCATCACACAGGAACTCCAAACTGCATTAGGATCCAGTGCAAGTACAGGCGAGAGGTGAGAAAACTTGGATTTCATGGTCGAGCGGCTGCTCATAAGCAACACATCACGCTGGTAAAAGCCAAACGACGCCTCGCTTGGTGTAAGGAGCATAAACATTGGACGATTGAGCAGTGGACAAATGTTGTGTGGAGAGACGAATCACGGTACACAATGTGGTTATCCGATGGCAGGGTGTGGGTATGTCGAATGTCCGGTGAACGCCATCTGCCAGTGTGTGTAGAGCCAACAGTAAAATTCAGAGGCGGTGGTGTTATGTTGAGGTCGTGTTTTTCATGGAGGGGGCTTGCACCTCTTATTGTTTTGTGTGACACTATCACAGCACAGGCCTACATTGATATTTTAAGCACCTTCTTCCTTCCCACTGTTGAAGAGCAATTTGGGGATGGCGATTGCATCTTTCAACATGATCGAGCACCTGTTCATAATACACGGCCTGTGGCGGAGTGGTTACACGACAACAACATCCCTGTAATGGACTGGCCTGCACAGGGTCCTGACCTGAACTACAGAATACCTTTGGGATGTTTTGGAACGTCGACTTTGTGCCAGGCCTCACCAACAGACATCGATACCTCTCCTCACTGCAGCACTCTGTGAAGAATGGGCTGCCATTCCCAAAGAAACCTTTCAAAAAATGGTTCAAATGGCTTTGAGTACTATGGGACTTAACTTCTGAGGTCATCAGTCCCCTAGAACCTAGAACTACTTAAACCTAACTAACCTAAGGAGATCACACACACCCATTCCCGAGACAGGATTCGAACCTGCGACCGTAGCGGTCGTGCGGTTCCAGACTGTAGCGCCTAGAACCGCTCGGCCATCCCGGCCGGCAGAAACCTTTCAGCACCTGATTGAACTATGCCTGTGAGAGTGGAAGCTGTCATCAAGGCTAAGGATGGGCTAACACAATACTGAATTCCATCATTACCGATGGAGGGTGCCACAAACTTTTTCAGCCAAATGACCAGATACTTTTGATCATATAGTGTATATGTAACAAGTCAGAGTTCAATTAAGACTGTTGTAATACAACGCAATGAGTAGAAAAAATGGCATTCAAAACATTTAACAAACATTTGTGATCGTGTCCCATACTACATAAAGATAAGTACAATTACTGTTATTCTTATTTATGGATTCTTCACTTACGTTTGGAAGCGTAAGCTGGCAGATTAAATGAATGTCGATTTCGCACCTTACATGAGCGATTTTACTCATCATAACTGGAAGGTGAATATGTCACCTGACATACTGGGGCGAAAATGAGCAGATTTGCCTATTCAAATTCTGCAGTATGCAATGCAAAGGGATGACACTTAGTCGACAGTATTAACACACCAAACGTAAATCCTGCATGTCAGTGAGCAAGAGAAAAAAAAAGCTGCTGGAGGAAACGTATTAGTTTGGGAGTTGCGACGTCACAGCCCAAGTGCAAGGGAACAACACTCTTAAAGATACCCGTGGTTAGGGACAATGAACACGCTCAGTGACTCATCAAAGAGGGCAGGTAGCGAGCGAGCGGCATGGTATGGAGAGAATTTATAGAAAACTTCGTTGGAGAATTTCCAGGTGGATACAATCAGACCAGCGGCGCAGTTGATCATGTGAAATGCTCGTGATATGGTCGTGATGTATGCGTGTAACGTTTCGGCGTCTGGAGCGGGCACAAAATGTCAGATTGGCTGAAATGAACTAGGAAGGAGTAAAGTGCCGAAATTTCGACGCAGGGTGAAGGTAAGTCCTTTGCAATTGGTAGAGGTAGTTTCCACAAGATGAAAAGAATGCTTCTATTGGTTGGAAAAAGCTGTGACGTGAAGCACAAAATAACCCAGGTGGGGGACAGTTTGCTACAAAAGACACAAGACCGAAAATTTCGTGGACTATCCTCTGAACCAGCGTCAAGTGCTGAACAGGACGCCTCACGCTCTGTACGAAGCTAAGGAAGAATTTTGTGTGAACACTGCGTTCACTTTGGCTCACATTCAGCTGGATATTAGCTGTAGCGTTGTTGAGCTCCAACAACGGAGAAACGAAACAGTCTTGTAGATAACTGTTCTTGCGAGAACTGAGAGGGCATTTAATATGCACACTGCTTCATCCATGCACGTGCATATCGCCATATTTCTAGGGATGAGTGCACATTTTTTCGCCTAACGAGAAACATAGGACAGTTTCTGCTGATAAAAGCAGCAAAGATTTTGATTAGCTTTTACAGGACTTTCAGAGGACGAGAGCAGACATGCAGCCGACAGCTCATCGCTGCTAAGGTAAATGCCACTAGCAGAAGCGTAAACTTGTTGGTTCACCAGCTTGTGTCCACTGTGAACTCGAGCTACCTTGACTAATCTTTTGCTCAGCTTGTCACAAAAAACTAACCATCCTCCGTAGACTTGACTGCCACCCTAAATAGTACCGAACTTAGAACCGGAATCGGATGATTTGTCGTAATATTGGTCAACTTCACGACGTAGCAGTAAGAATATTTTTGTGGAGAACCTTCTGGTTAAAATGTGATATTGTTGTGTTCAGAGTGATTTCGATTAAACAGGACGAAATGCGTTGTCTTCATAACTGTCCTAACATTGTCAAGTTACAACCTATGTAAATACGTGTATTTCCTTGACAATAATCCTGAATCAAAAACAATTTGTGTACAGCTAAACACCGTTGTGCTCTGTCATAGAATAAGAGTCCACTCCTTACCCCAGTCATTTGTTCTATAGACGCTAACGCATTCACAGGGTGTTTTTGCTGATGTCTGACGGTAGAGAAAAGGAGTGGAGTGACAGAGTAGAACAGTTCCACATCTAAGATTGAATAACAAGTACACTGTTTTTGACCTCCTCATTTTTGTTTATTTCGACCTAGTGTTCAGCTTATTAGGCCATCTTCAGTAAACAACTGCAGACGGCCTTATAAGCCGAAAATAGTTCGAAATGAACAAAAATGAGTATAACAAAAACAGTGTACTTGTTTTTCAACCTTAAATAACTACTACTACCAATCAATGAATCATCCGTTTACACAGACAACACATCTTCATGAAATTTCAGTGTCATAACTTTGGTCTTGTTGAGGGTGTCTGAAACAGAGAACAGCCGACGCGACGTGTTCCAAATGGTCCCGACTTTTAACGATCGATAGTTGGGGGCCGATGACCAGCTTACTGTGCCTTTAATGTAGCTAACCTACTGGGGGCTCACAACACCCTCATCTATATAGGTTAGCAATTAATAACAAGATCGATACATATGCGGCCTGAAGTGACGTCCCTTAATGTCAGTCTTGGCTCCTGAGGAAAAAAGTTTGACGAGCAACTGCCTTACAGTATCACTTGGTGGTCCGTCTGTTTGTACGTCTCTTTAGACCCCCTTTTTCTCAAGAGATGAGTAGAGGTGTTAAGTTGAAATATACGTCAAATATTAAGTTCTACGGTCTCTTGGTGGTTGTCAATGCAGTCTAAAGATACAGCCATTTATGTAACATATTTTGACACTCACGAACTCATTCATCAAAACCTGTACAAGAACTATCTATATAGATAAGTTTCTACAGAACCTCCAAAGCACGAGTCTTATACGCACTTGTCCGGTTTTTTCTTTTTTTCAGTTGATATTAGAGTTTCTCCGTGACATAAAATGTAATTCTTTCATTTGCAAACAGTCCACAAGTCACCATTTTCGGTACTTTTTGTATCTACTGTATAATTATTATGTGTGTAAGTCATATGTCATTTTTTATCCGCGTATGAGACATACAACTGTCATCTGACGCTGGCCTAAGGCGTTGAAAGCCAATTCATGAACAAATTAATGTGATTTTGCACAACATTAGGAAAGTGTTTCCTGTTTAATATCATCGTCATATTATGCAAGCAGCGAAGGAAAAATCGGATAAGGTTTCCTTTTCACTCAACGAATAAGCGACGGTTTATTGATCCGATTGGTGTAGACGACCACCTAAGTAGAGTACGGTTTACGCAAACTCCACAGACTCTGTTGCCGGAGTACGTTCCGGATGATTCCTAGGCAGCGACGGCAGGAAGGGAAGGACAGCGGGAAAGAAACCAGTGATGCAGTTCCCCAGTGAAACCTAAGCTGGGCGTGGCGGCGTTGCTATGTGACCACCGACGCTACACGACCTTCCTCCACTACGTTATTCCCAGTGGACTGGTTCAGGCCGAAGTCTAAGGCCAGTATTACACACAAGGAACTAATTGTTTCCAAGCATCATTCAGTGCTCTTGCCCACGAGGACTGGAGTCGCTAACCACGATTGACAACATAGCATCGCCTTACAAGAGCTGCAAAGTGCCTTGAAGTTGGCGGTCACTTTTCCGGCATAGTTCTAAAGGGATATTCATGATAAAAACAGATCAAGTAATGATCTGAGAATTTATTATCCGCCGAACTGTTCACATCCTTGACGATCGTCAAGCTGTAGAGTGAATAGTGGGGAGTATTTTCTACCTATATTAGACACTCCTTGTCGTAATCCATTCACATACGTAGGGAGGAAAAAATTACTACCTGTATACAATCTAATACACTGACGATTCCTGCACTAAATATATGACAGAGATAATGTGCAACCGGCTGTACCTCGAATATTGATTCTCTAGATATACCAACAAGATATCACGAGAACAACATCGATTCCTTCGACGTCTTCCTTGAGACTTGAGAATAGCCTCAAACAGTAAATAATGTTTTCAATATACAAGATGTCTCGGAAGGTATGGTCAATATTCATGGTATGACAGGAACGATCATTCGAAGCAAAAAGTGCAGTAAACATGGGCACTAAAATGCATACTTAAGAGCTATGAGCACACATTCATCTTCTACATCTACATCCATACTCCGCAAGCCACCTGACGGTGTGTAGCGGAGGGTACTTTGAGTACCTCTATCGGTTCTCCCTTCTATTCCTATCTCGTATTGTTCGTGGAAAGAAAGATTGTCGGTATGCCTCTGTGTGGGCTCTAATTTTTCTTTTTTTATTCTCATGGTCTCTTCGCGAGAGCAATATACTGCTTGACTCCTCGGTGAAGGTACGTTCTCGAAACTTCAACAAAAGCCCGTACCGAGCTACTGCTCCTGCAAAGTCTTCCACTGGAGTTTATCTGTCATCTCCGTAACGCTTTCGCGATTACTAAATGATCCTGTAACGAAGCGCGCTGCTCTCCGTTGGATTTTTTCTATCTCTTCTATCAACCCTATCTGCCACGGATCCCACACTGGTGAACAATATTCAAGCAGTGGGCGAACAAGTGTACTGTAACCTACTTCCTTTGTTTTCGGATTGCATTTCCTTAGGATTCTTCCAATGAATCTCAGTCTGGCATCTGCTTTACCGACGATCAACTTTATACGATCATTCCATTTTAAATCACTCCTAATGCCTACTTCCAGATAATTTATGGAATTAACTGCTTCCAGTTGCTGACCTGCTATATTGTAGCTAAATGATAAAGGACCTTTCTTTCTATGTATTTGCAGCACATTACACTTGTCTACATTGAGATTCAATTGCCATCCCCTGCAATTCGTTGCAGATCCTCCTGCATTTCAGTACAATTTTCCATTGTTACAACCTCTCGATGTACCACAGCATCATCCGCAAAAAGCCTCAGTGAACTTCCGATGTTATCCACAATGTCATTTTTGTATATTGTGAATAGCAACGGTCCTACGACACTTCCATGCGGCACACCTGAAATCACTTCGGAAGACTTCTCTCCATTGAGAATGACATGCTGCGTTCTGTTATCTAGGAACAATCCAATCACACAATTGGTCTGATGCTCTTACTTTGTTATATGCTCTTACTTTGTTCATTAAACGACTGTGGGGAACTGTATCGAACGCCTTGCCTTCCATAAAAGGCATCTCTTCTACTGCAAGCTCTTTGTTTTCTGTATTTTTGTTTTCGGTAATACATACAAAAACAAGAAAAAATTGTCTAGTAAACATCGGCTCTAAAAAGCTTATCTTGAGAGCTATGAGCACTTGTTCAACTTCTCTGTAAAACACATCTCTTTTACTGAACTTTACAAAACTCTTAAGATCTGCTTTTCAGCAGAGCCCATGTTTACTAGACTTTTCTGCTTGGAGTGATGGTTTCTGTCATATCCCTGAACACTGACTGTTCCACCTGATACGCCCTGTATATATACAATTTGATGGATAACACTTCAAGCTCCGTGAGGCTATTCGCCGACAAAACTGTTCTCTATACAAAGGTTGCAGAGTCAGGAGACATGTGAAATGCAGTATAACAATCGTTTATTACAGGAACTGGCAGTTGACCCTGAAAGTAAATAATGTAACGTAACCAGGCGAAGAGATCCATTAAACGACCGCATAAAACTTTTTGTAGGAAAGCATATATTAGGCTGAGTTTCATTGAAAAAATCTTAAATAAATACTATTGATCCACGACAGAAGAGGCTTCCAAAAATCGCTCTTTCAGCCAATACTTCCGTACTGCTTTTCAGTCTGTGATCCTTACCAGATAGCACTAACAGGTCTACTCTTTAGTAGACTGCTTACGCTGCGCTTGATCGCCTTCTTCTGAAGTAATGCTACGCTGAGTGTGATTCGCATCAGATAGGATAGACGGAGGACATGGAAAAAGTTCAAAGAACGGCAGTTCGTATTGTATCATCGCAAAATAAGTGAGAGAGTGCCACGGATACGGCTGCCATTAAAACAAAGGCGTTTTCTGCTGCGGCTGGACCTTATCGTGAAATTTCACTCACCAACTTTCTCCTCAGAACGTGAAAATATTTTGTTGGCGCCCACCTACATACGGAGAAATGATCATCATTATAAAATAAAGACAGATCAAAGCCAGGCACTTAACTGTGAACTGCAGGGCTATCATGTAGACACAGATGCAGATGGGGATAGAGGGCAGAAGAGACCTCAGCAAAGACCGGCGCGCTACGTCACTGCTTCTTTTGCTTAACGCGACAACCTTACGGAAAAGCTCAACGAAATCGAACAGAGACGTTGCGCGTCATAGAGAGGGTTTAGTTTTAGAATTCCGAGGCTGTGCGCTCCAATAAGAAATGTGCAACATATGATTATTTCCTCTCATATACGTCTCGCCTAAATGACTATGATGAGAAAATTAGAAAAATTGACATACTGACAGTTGTTCTTCCCGCTGTGTTGGAACTAGTCACTCGCCTTTCTTTGTTACATACTCGAGTATCTCGTACACAGATAAATTTACAACACAGTCCAATAAAATACAAATAGCAATTTTGCATTTAGTATAATTTTGGCAACATAACTAAAATGGTCTTATAAATTTATAAGCATCAAATTAAACATGAAATTTAACATAAAATTGTCCGTCCTCGGTAGCTGAATGATCAGCGCGACAGAATGTCCCGGCTGGGTAGGAGATTTTCTCCGCTCAGGGATTGAGTGTTGTGTTATCCTAATCACCATCATTTCATCCCCATCGACGCGCAAGTCGCCGAAGTGGCGTCAAATCGAAAGACTTGCACCCGGCGAACGGTCTACCCGATCGAAGGCCCTAGTCACACGACATTTTATTATCCTTCAGAAAACATAATTATTTTTATATTTTCCAAGTATGTCAAAGACGTAATCGCATTTGAAGTCATTGACGTTCAAAACTTTTATGAAAAAATTTAATGCTTCCATAACTGTTCTGAAAAATAACTTAAAATACATTTCTTACGTGAACTACTAATCATTTATAGTTTCTCTGGGAGTAAAAAGTCGATATTTTGTAAGATCTATGTAGTACAAGTTGTTTTACCACTCTTCTTACTCCACTGTTCTATTGTGGCGCTAAGAAATGGTCGGTTTGTACACGCTATAACATGATTTGTGCTGTCAAGAAGAAGTGTAATTTCTAATGTTTATTAAAACTGAGCGTCAAGACAAACTTGCCTGCAATATCTGTATTCTTTCGTAGTTCATATTTTAAAATTAAAACTCGACTTCGTCTCGCAAGAAGATGGTCCACACAACTGGACAGTGTGTCAACTAATAACTTCACGATTCAGTAAACAAGCACTACACTGAAGAGCCAAACAAACTGGTACCCCTACCTAATATCGTGTAGGGAGCTTGCGAGGACGCAGAAGTGCCGCAGCGCCACGTGGCATGAACTCGATTAATGTCTGAAGTAGTGCTGGAGGGAACCGACAAGATGAATCCTGTTGGGCTGCCCATAAATCCGCAACAGTAAGAGGGGCTCGAGATCTCTTCTGAAGAGCACGTTGTAAGGCATCCCAGCTATGCTCAATAATGTTCATGTCTGGGGGAATGTTTAAAGTCAGAAGAGTGTTCCTGGAGCCACTCTGTAGCAATTCTGGATATGTGGGGTGTCGCATTGTCGTGCTGGAATTTCCCAAATCCGTGGGAATGCACAATGGACATGAATGGATGCAGCTGATCACACAGGATGCTTATGTAGGTTTCATCTTTCGGAGACGTATCTAGACGTATCAGGAGTCCCATATCACTCCAACTGCTCACGCCTCACACCATTACAGACCCTGCACCAGCTTGAACAGTCCCCTGTTGACATGCAAGGTCCATGGATTCATGAGGTTGTCTCCATACTCGTACACGTCCATCCGTTCGATACAATTTGAAACGAGACTCGTCTGACTAGGCAACCTGTTCCCAGCCACTAACAGTCCAATGTCGGTGTTGACGAACCCACGCGAGGCGTAAAGCTTTGTGTCGTGCAGTCATCAAGGGTACACGAATGGGCCTTCGTCTCCGAAAGCCCACATCGATGATGTTTCGCTGAATGGCTCGCACGCTGACACTTGTTGATGGCCCAGCACTGAAATCTACAGCAATTTGCAGAACGGTTGCACTTCTGTCACGTTAAAAGATTCTCTTCAGTCGTCGCTGGTCCCGTTCTTGCAGGATCTTTTTCCGGCCGCAGCGATGTCGGAGATCTGATATTTTACCGAATTCCTGATATTCACGGTACACTTATGAAATTCCCCACTTCCTCGTAACCTCGGAGATGCTGTGTCCCATCGCTCGTGCGCCAACTATAACACCATGTTAAAACTCACTTAAATCTTGATAACTCTCCATTGTAGCAGCAGTAACCGTTCTAACAACTCCGCCAGACTCTTGTTGTCTTATATAGGTGTTCCGGACCGGAGCGCCGTATTCTGCCCGTTTACATATCTCTGGATTTGAATAGGTATGGCTATACGTGTTTCTTTGGCACTTTAGTGTATAAGTTAAGTAGAAACCATTAACTTTGTTTTTGTACGTGCACTTGCTCGTTCTAATATGCCTCTATTACGCAAAAATAAGGAAATTAAAATGTTGTTAAGTTTTAACACCACAAATATTGTAGTCAACAGTGGATGGAGGTGAGCAGGAAACTATGCACATTTTGCTACTGGGACAGTAGTACGAGAAATTCCCTTCACCACACACCGTATCCTGGTTTGCGGAATGTAGATGCAGAAATGTGTCTCCTACGCAGTTTTCCCAAACTGATACACCGCACTTTCTGAGAATTGCACCGTCAAGTCAAAGATTTCTTTTCCCTACCACTGACTTCGCGTTTGCATACTGTATCGTAGCGTTTCGTTGTTTTCCCTTGGTATGCACGTGATCTGCCAGGTTTCAAACGTAACCAGCAATGTTGCTACCTCCAATT
The DNA here is from genome assembly GCF_021461395.2 of Schistocerca americana. Taxonomy (NCBI): domain Eukaryota; kingdom Metazoa; phylum Arthropoda; class Insecta; order Orthoptera; family Acrididae; genus Schistocerca; species Schistocerca americana. The sequence goes on along the minus strand of NC_060126.1, from coordinate 113,105,785 downwards.
GCTTCAGAATGATCCATGCGTTCTTCGGAACACATGTGCACTTTTCTTTCAGCTGCCCCTGCCATTGCCGTTTTAAGCAACACGAAATGTTATATATGGCCTTCGAAAACCACGCACAAATTTTTTTTATTCTCCCACTCGCTAAACGCAAGCTATTACACCTACCGAAAAAAATGAACAGGACCTTCTTTGTAGGAAATCAATGCAGGTAGATACGGTAACGGGATACGTTTTTGCTAGAGGCTGTGGTTTTCGAGTTACTGAAGAAAAACGCGCAAAAGTGATCTTCAAACGTACCCTCACTCCTACACTCAGCTGCCACCAGTCAGGATTTCTAGTATGTTGTTCGTAGCACCCTTTCCTATACCTGTACAAAAATTTGCGGCTGTATGAATTGTTTCCCACGTTCGACGTTTAATGGTCTTCATAGACTTGTTTTATTACATCACCGGCTTAATCGAGAGCTTACAAATTGTAAAACTGATGTTTGTGAAAAATTTTACCTAGCAATTTTGTGAATTATAACAGTACAAAATAAAAAATTACATCGTTCTTCTCTTCAAGCGTTCTGACAATGAAGTTACTATGCTTGTAAGAGTTAAGTTTGGATCGAATTGTCAACGCATTTAGTTTTAGCGTAACGTTTACAAAAGTCTTTTTTCTTTCATTAACCTAGCGGTCACGTTTAAATTAATAAGGTTAACTAAATAGCGGGCTACGCAGGTCGCATAGCAACCTAATCAAGAAATACCAAAAAAATGTCGATATCTGGAATAGTTCGCGCAGTCGGAAATTGTTGTACAGTTGTGGGAGGAAGCATACTAGAAAGACAGCTGAGCGCTGAGTGTGGGGGTGGAGGTGCGCTTGAAGGTCGCTTTTGAACGTTTCTCGTGGTACCTTGAAATCCGTGGCCTCCAGTGAAAACATTTCCGAGTAAAAAAATAAGCACATTAAATTTGCTACAAAAATGGTACTGTTCATTTTTTCTGTACGACTAACAGTTGGCGTGTAGCGAACGAGAGAATAAGAAAATCGCGCGCGCTGTTTTTGAAGGCCAGATATAACATTGCGGGTTGCATAAAAAAATGACGGTAGAGGCAGTTGAATCACTCTGTGTACAAAAAATAGTGGATGCGATATCGACGGAAGTGGAATCGCATTACGTTCGTACGAATTCAGCAGTAAGCTGTTGTAATACTTCCCTCGGCAAATCGTAAACATAAATGTAAATGTTGTGTGACTAGGGCCTCCAGTCGGATAGACCGTTCGCCGGGTGCAAGTGTTTTGATTTGACGCCACGTCGGCGACTTGCGCGGCGATGGGGATGAAATGATGATGATGAGGACAACACAACACCCAGTCCCTGAGCGGAGAAAATCTCCGACCCAGCGGGAATAAAACCCGGGCCCTTAGGACTGACATTCTGTCGCGCTCACCACTCAGCTACCTAGAGCGGACATCGTAAACTGATGAAGCACGGTGATCAGGTGGCGCGGTAATGGCACAGTAAGGTAATCGAACGGTGAGGTCGGACGCTGGGTTCACCAGCCGCTAAGCACCGCAGGCGAAGCGCTCGCACGCACCTGTTGCGGCGCCCGGTGGCTGGTCCCTGGTCTCTGGCCGTCCTTGGAAGCCGCGGCTTGTGCACTGGCGGGAGGTGCCGCTGACCGCACTGCTGAAGACTGCGGCTACCGGCAGCAGTCTACTCGCCGGGAGGGGTGTCTGCCGCGGGGTGGGGGAAGCGCGGCCCACAGCGCTGCGGACGTACACCCCTCTCTTCCACTAGCCACTCCCCTGAATCACTGCGTCTGCAAGAGGACTGTCACTCCGGCGACGAAAAAGTTCTGTCATTACGTTCCGTTTCTGCTTTACACTACTGGCCATTAACATTGCTACACCACGAAGATGACGTGCTACAGACGCGAAATTTAACCGACAGGAAGAAGATGCTGTGATATGCAAATGATTAGCTTTTCAGAGCATGCACACAAGGTCGGCGCCAGTGGCGACACCTACAACGTGCTGACACGAGGAAAGTTTACAACCGATTACTCAAACACAAACAGCAGTTGACCGGCGTTGCCTGGTGAAACGTTGTTGTGATGCCTCGTGTAAGGAGGAGAAATGTGTACCATCACGTTTCCGACTTTGATAAAGGTCGGATTGTGGCCTATCGCGATTGCGGTTTATCGTATCGCGACATTGCTGCTCCCGGTGGTCGAGATCCAATGACTGTTAGCAGAATGTGGAATCGGTGGGTTCAAGGGGGTAACACGGAACGCCGTGCTGGATCCCAACGGCCTCGTATCACTAGCACTCGAGATGACAGGAACCTTATCCGCATGGTTGTAACGGATCGTGCAGCCACGTCTCGATCCCTGAGTCAACAGACGGGGACATTTGCAAGACAACAACCATCTGCACGAACAGTTCGACGACGTTTGCAGCAGCATGGACTGTCAGCTCGGAGACCATGGTTGCGGTTCCCTTGACGCTGCATCACAGACAGGAGCGCCTGCGATGGTGTACTCAACGACAAACCTGGGTGAATGAACGCCAAAACGTCATTTTTTCGGATGAATCCAGGTTCTGTTTACAGCATCACGATGATCGCATCCGTGTTTGGCGACATCGCGTTGAAAACACATTGGAAGCGTGTATTCGTCATCGCCATACTGGCGTATCATCCGGCGTGATGGTATCGGGTGTCATTGGTAAGACGTCTCGGTCACCTCTTGTTCGCATTGACGGCACTTTGAACAGTGGACGTTACATTTCAGATGTGTTACGACCCGTGGCTCTACCCTTCATTCGAACCCTGCGAAACCCTACATTTCAGCAGGATAATGCACGACCGCATGTTGCAGGTCCTGTACGGGCCTTTCTGGATACAGAAAATGTTCGAGTGCTGCCCTGGCCAGCACATTCTCCAGATCTATCACCAATTGAAAACGTCTAGTCAATGGTGGCCGAGCAACTGACTCGTCACAATACGCCAGTCACTACTCTTGATGAACTGTGGTATCGTGTGGAAGCTACATGGGCAGCTGTACCTGTACATGCCATCCAAGATCTGTTTGACTCAATGCCCAGGCGTGTGAAGGCCGTTATTACGGCCAGAGGTGGTTGTTCTGGGTACTGATTTCTCAGGGCCAACGCAACCAAATTGCGTGAAAATGTAATCACAAAAGTTCTAGTATAATATATTTGTCCAATGAATACCCGCTTATCATCTGCATTTCCTCTTGGTGTAGCAATTTTAATGGTCAGTAGTGTATTTGCATTAGGCCGTGGTCCAAGGCATGTATCTCTGCATAATGTTTCACCTTCCAGTGCTGGAGACATCGACAAAAGCTGTTGCAGTATCAAACAAGATGATCAAGCCGATCTCTTTATAAGTATCCACGTAATGATCATTTCGTGACGTCACCTGACCGCTACCTGAAGGGAGCGAAATTTCAAAACATCGATTTATTTCATTCTGCTAAAAATGTTTTCTGGGATGCTTCCTCTTTTTTTGTATCCCAACTTCGCCCGAAACACCGTTATCGAGTTACGAGTAAACGGTGATTTTGGAAAAAGTGTCTCCGAAAACCATTCGTAGCGGGAAAACGCCGACATCGATGCCAATATGGCAGTATGTACAAAGGTTGGAACTTCAATAGTGGCAACTATTTATTTACAGCTCGTGCAAAATAGATACGTGTTTCAAAGTTTTACTGTCCATCAAAGTAGTCACCAGCATTGTGTATAACCCGTTGCCAGCGATGTGGAAGTCGTAGGATACTCTTAGCAGTGCCAGTTGTGTTGACAGTTCGAGCGGCGCGTTCTATTGCCCGATGAATTTGTAGCAGTTCTGAAGCGAACGCCGTGAAACGTTTCCTTCAGTTTAAAAATCGAGTTGAACTTACGAGGGGTTAAGTCAGGGGAATGCAGTAGGTGGTATAGCACTTAGCAGCCTCACCAGTCAAAGAAATCACTAACATGTTGCACTGTACGTGCTTGAGCATTGTCTTGCAAAATGATGGTCAGGTCCTGCAAAAAGTCATCACTTCTGTCTCTAAGCTTGTCTGAGGTTGTGTTCCGAAAATGAACAGCACAAAGACAGAAGCGATGACACTTTCTGCAGGACCTGATTATAATTTTGCAGGACAATGCTCAAGCACGTACAGTGCAAGCTGTTAGTGATTCGTTTGACTGATGGGGCTGCTAAGTGCTATACCACCTACTGCACTCCCCTGACTTTATCCCTCGTAAGTTCAACTCGATTTTTAAACTGAAGGAAACGTTTCACGGCGTTCGCTTCAGAACTGCTACAAATTCGTAGGGCAACAGTGCGCCACTCGAACTGTCAGCACAACTGGCACTGCTGAGTATCCTACGACTTCCACATCGCTGGCAACGGGTTATACACAATGCTGGTACTGCTTTGATGGTCAGTAAAACTTTGAAATACATATATACTTTGTACGAGCTGTAAATAAATAGTTGCCGTTATTAAAGTTCCAACCCTCGTCATTTCAACGACGGCCTAACAGCCATTGTGGAAATTATGAAAGTGCTCGAACTTAGATCAGGCCAGCCCGTTACAAACTTCTGAGAGCAGCGGTTTATAGAAGCTTCCAAAGAGACCCACAGAACCACAATGGCCACGAAGAAGATGCAAGAGGATCTTTTTTTTCGAGCAGGAAGGATTGGTGTAACGTCCAGGGATATCTGACTGGAGGTATCTTTAACTTAACTACAAAAATTCTAAGCCATGTCTTTAAACGAGTTTTTCTCGGAAACGTATTTTCCAAATTGGCGGGAAACATAACTTGAAAACGGTTCACACGATTTTAATCGGAATTTGATGTCATCATTCCAGAGGAACGTTCAATAAGTAATGCAACACTTTTTTTTCTGAAACCAGGTTAGTTTTATTGAGGATTCCAATACACTACATAATTCCGAATTCTGTTGGCTAATAAACCCTGTTTTTCAACATAATGTCCGTTCAATACGACGGCTTACCCCACCTTACTGTGAGGCCCCGTACCCCCGTGTGGTAGCGCTCTACTGGTCGACGCCGGAGCCAACGTCTTGCTACGTCAATAACCTCCCCATTATTCACATACTGCTTCCCGCGGAGTGCATCCTTCGTTCGTCTTTATGGTCTTCTGTTAGGTGTAGAGGAACCCAGCAAGCACACGTCTTTGAGTATCCCAACTGGCAGACGAGTGTGTCTGCAGTACCAACAGAGATGTCCAGTTGTGCAGCGAGGTGCGTGCGTTCCGTCGATCACCTCGAATGAGAGTGTCCGCACGTTCCAACATTGCAGGAGTCACAGCTGTGTTCGGCCGGCCGCTTCACGGAATATCGAACAGGTTTGCACGACCTTGTTGCGATGATGATAGACGCGTCGCCCAACGACCCGCCGAGTTTTATTTCACTGCAAGGCCTGAATAGACATTTTGCAAACGCCTGTGAATATCTGCCATACTTTGGTTTTCCGCCGAAAGAAACTCAATGACAGCTCACTGCTTGGAATGCAACTTCGTTGCAGACGACATTCTGAAGGCTACGTTTAGCGCTGCCACCTATCGGAACTTCATGAAATTATAGGAACTGAAGCGGGAATATTCCACTATGCTCCAGAACAAATTTCGCTTTTTCTGAACAGAATTCGGCATTAATTATTGAACGTCCCTTATAAATTCAGTTCTCTATTAGCGTACGTATCTTTCAAAGATCCATTTTCGGCGCACGCTTTTGTATTGACTTTGTGGGCGAAGTAAACGACTTTTTTTTCATAGGCTATATAAACTGACAGAAAATAAATAAAAAATTGGTTACACGAATTATTTTGTTACAGGTCCAGTAGGTGGGCTTCTAAAGTTCTCTCCGATGACCAATGTTCCGATTGCAACGAGTCTTTCCAGCTGGTGCAGCGTTTACAGAGAGCGTCGTCCTTTGTGGACACAAAAGTTGTCTCTTAAAGACAAAACTGTGAGGAATAAAACTATATCATCAAATTTATCATTATTTTTTATTTTGCTTGAAAAAATTACAAAAATCACCTATTTTTCGTGTGTTCAAGAACAGCTACTCATATAAGATCGCGGAGGCGTGCCGACGTATGTCGTGAAGCCTGTAGCGGGCGCCGTTTGCTTTATTTAAAACTGATTATGAGAGCCCAACTCCTCTGAGCAGCCCGCTGATGCCATCTGTCGCTCTTTCAACGAACTGGAAGAAAGCACAGAAGAAATCGTAGTGATACAGTGTTTAAACCGACAAGAAAGGTGCGGGAATATTTGGACACTGCAAACGACCTACGCCCGCCGCTTTCCACAGCTTGGCTTATTTCGTAGTGTTCTTATGCAGAGCATAGGGCTTCAACATAGCTCCGCAGTGGGCGAGGATCTTCAACTCTGCAAATGTGTTCCTCCCTTCTTGGCCTCTTCGTGCACTGTTCTCCTTCATAACGTCTCTTATCTTCATCTTCCTTGTTTTCTTTTCTCTGTGGGTTCCAACACAGAGCTTGTCTCTATATAGCATCCTGGCTTTCCCGGAGGGTATGTCCGATCCAGCTCCACTTCCTTCTCTTGATTTGGATGGCGACAGGTTCTTCTCTCATGCGATTCCAGAGGAGTTTGTTGGATGTTACATTTTGTCAAAACATTTTAAGAACCTTCCTAAGACATCTGCTGAAGAAGACTTACCAACTCTTGATAAATGTAGAGGTAACCTTTCAAGTTTCATACCCATATAGTAGCGCTGCTTTCACGTTTGTTCTAAATATTCGTAGTTTAGTTGGTATTTAAATCTCTCTTGCCCTCCGTAACGAATACAGCTGGATGAAGACACCATTCGCCTGTCGGATTCTTGTTTTGACATCGGTAGCTGTTCCTCCGTCTTCAGCAACTTCTCTCGCAAGGTGTGTGAACTTGTTTACTTTGTCAACAACTCACTGTTCACTCTCAGTTTTCTCGTATATCTTATATTGATTTTCATAATCTTTGTTTTGGCTCAACAATCTTTGTTTCATGTTCCTGCAGCTTTCATTCCATGTCAACACGGTTCTGGGAAAGGAGACACATGTCATCGGCAAAATAATGATCTCCCAAACGCTCAGTCAGTCCCCACTGCATCCCCCTCTTTATCCTTTCAACCACTTCATGCAGCACCAGTCAAAGGAACTCCAGGCTTAACTAAGCTGGGTTCAATAACTTGACGCTCCTGTATGATTCGGCGCATGTAGTTATTTTAAGTCTCTCTGATAACCTATACTATCTTATCTGGTATCACGTCCTTTTTCAAAAATTTTCGCATATGACTTCCCTTAATGAAGCCGAAGGCCTTTCAAAGTCTACAAAAAGAATGTATACACCAGTGGAGAATTTATTTGATTGTTCGATAATAACTCTAAGTGGTTTGCCACAGCAGGAGTATGTAAAATCCCTTGACAGGCTATGAAGTGTGTAAGGGAACAGATGAACAGAAGCACTAAGCTTAAGGAACCCAAAGCAACAGTCGTCTGGGCAACACTGACAAACTGGTGGCAGCAGATATACACTGGGACCAGAGGACGACCAAATCCATTTCTCCGATGTAATTACTGCATGGCAGCGAATCTTGGTAGATATTCTAGTGCGTTAATGTGGATCCGAATTATGCAGGGACAAAATTGTTTTGGCCATCAGGTGCAAATCTGGCGCTGTGAATGCAAGAAATACGTGTAGAAATGTTTCCATCTGTAATGGGTTAGAAACGGGACGTGGGCAGTAAAGGTCAAATAAATGAGAGAGGCATAATGTTGATTTTGTTATTAACCGTCACTTTATCAACATCCAATCATCACTGGGATGTAGAGAGAGGTCATAGAAATTCAGATCTACAGAAACCACTTTAGCAGAAAAGAAGATGGATTGAATTGAACAAATTATGGGCCTTGGTGCTAAATAAAGCACACAGCGCCAACTCCACATCCTACAGGCTCCATAACACGCATGTCGGCGCGACACCGCCACCCTAAACAACGGTCTGAGGACGTTAGGAGCCGACCATTGCGTGGGTACGCATAAACGGTTTGGCTTGCTGAGCTTGTTTGAAATTGTAACTGCTTTCTGAGTCATTATTGCTTCTGATGATGTTCCCAGAATGGGAAGACGAAACTTTAGGCAACGTGATATCCCTTGAGGGGATAGTGTTTAACGTCCCGTCGACAACGAGGTCATTAGAGACGGAGCGCAAGCTCGGGTGAGGGAAGGATGGGGAAGGAAATCGGCCGTGCCCTCTCAAAGGAACCATCCCGGCATTTGCCTGAAGAGATTTAGGGAAATCACGGAAAACTTAAATCAGGACGGCCGGAGAAGGGATTGAACCATCGTCCTCCCGAATGCGTGTCCAGTGTGCTAACCACTGCGCCACCTCGCTCGGTGATATCCCTTGGACCACGGCTTCATGCCGTAAGCAGATATTAACAAGGACACAAACACTGGCCCTGGAAGCCCGTCGACATTTAGGTCATTAGAGATGGAGCACAAGCTTGGACTGTGTCAAGCACGGGGAAGGAAATCGGCCACGCCATTTCAAAAGAACCATCCCGGCCTTTGCCTGGAGCGATTGAGGGAAAACACGGGTGCAGTACATGGCAACATTGCGTTACGGTTAGGCAATATTGCCAATGGGGCAGGCTGTTGCAGTTATGGTCGTACCGATGTTGACAAATCATCGATGTAGATTTCGAATTCGTCATTAGCGTACACACATCGATAGCCGATAATAATCGACTCCAGATCGATGTTTTTTACCGTCGATGTTAATTGATGAACTTATAGACGGTGATTCTGTGATAATGTTACAAACTTTCAGGAATGACGGGGAAGGGAGAAATGTATCAAGGTGAGGTAAGGAACCCTGGTCCGGAAACGACCGAGTCGAAAGATATACGAAAATCGTTCTGATACCTCTGACAGTGGAAGACATGTGTCGGTAATGGAGGGTAGGCAACTTTCAGAGGCGGTAATACGAACGAAAAGTTGCTTAGTAAACATGGGCTCTAAAATGCACACTGTAAGAACTGTGAGCCCCTGTCCATCCCCGATCCTGTGAAACACATCTCTTCTATTACACGCTCTTTGGTTCCCACATTTTTTTGAGGAGATAACGGGTGGTTATAGTTAAAGTGCAGCTACTCACAAAGGTCGAGAATGAGCTGTAATTACTGCATGGCAGCGAATCTTGGTAGATATTCTAGTGCGTTAATGTGGATCCGAATTACGCAGGGACAAAATTGTTTTGTCCATCAGGTGCAAATCTGGCGCTGTGATTGCAAGAAATACGTGTAGAAATGTTTCCATCTGTAATGGGTTAGAAACGGGACGTGGGCAGTAAAGGTCAAATAAATGAGAGAGGCATAATGTTGATTTTGTTATTAACCGTCACTTACACCGGAGACGTCGACGGGACGGTGTGTCTACCAATTTTCACTGCCGAATGCTGGTTACAGCCCACACTGGACCTCCAGGAGTGGCTGCACTTTAAATTATAACCACCCGGTAGTATGAACTAAAATATGAAAAAAAACCTAGTAATTGTGGGCTCTAAAATGCATATACCTTAAGAGCCATGAGCGCTCGTTTGTCTTCGCTACGGTGAAAGGCATGCCTTCTACTAAACCAATGCCCATAGCTCTTGAGACATGCATTTCAGAGCCCATGTTTACGAGATTTTTGTTTTACTTGTTTTGGTCCATACCTCTGAAAGTTCTGTGGCTTGGTTCTAAAAGGACCAATGTCAAGAATTCTAGTTTTAAGTTATAAGCTTCTGAATATTTTCTGTCGTTTTCTGACAACTATTAACAATATATTTGGTGCTGTTTGTTACCATCATTATAGTAAATCAGCTTAACTAAAGCTTATTTTTAAATAATAAATTTCTAGAATTTTCAGCCGGCTGGAGTGGCCGAGCGGCTGTAGGCGCTTCAGTCTGGAACAGCGCGACCGCTACGGTCGCAGGTTCGAATCCTGCCCCGGTCATGGATGTGTGTGATGTCCTTAGATTAGTTAGGCTTAAATAGTTCTAAGTTCTAGGGGACTGATGACCTCAGATGTTAAGTCCCATAGTGCTCAGAGCCATTTGAAACATTTTTCTAGAATTTTCAACTTCAAAATTGAAGGACTTAAGAGGACATTGGCCCTTTTTAACATCATGAACTCTCTTAAATTATTTGCCATTGGCCCTTTGGTATCAGTGTCAGGTACGCTGAATAACCAGAAACAGATAATTTTAAGATAAATATTTCCTTTTACTCATTAATTAAATCACTTTATTCATGCCTCAAAAATTTAATAACTGATAGCAACTGATAAATGTTCCAAAAACCACATTTTATCACTGTAAATCGTGAAAACACTGTTCGGCCTCGTTATCAGGGGGGAGGGGGGGGGGGGACTGTTTATTCACATTTCTTAATATCAGATAAATAATTTGCATACACTACGGTTGATACTAAAAGGGGAGAGAAAAAATATATCACTCGTTTCCGTCATCATCACCATCCTCATCCTCCCCTTCGTAAGATATCTGATCATCTCTTTCGTCTGACTGTGTATTAGCTCTAAGGTGATTGATGAAGTGCATGTAGAATGGACGACTGTTTACATTGATGTATCGAAGGAGATCCCTTGTCCTTTCTTTTCTGAAATGGGTATGATGGCATCAGAAATAGGTGAAAGTTTTAGCATAGGCAAACGTCGAGTATTCTTTCTGTTCAGATCTGTTGAATGGTTCTTCTAAGGAGTAACTGTGTTTGCAAGAGACAATTGCTGGCATACCTGAGTGATACTTCATCCATTTTATCTTGTTCCAGACAAAGGATACCTTTCTGTGTTAATTTTCTTTTGCAGATAATGACTTCTCTTCAAGTCTCTAAAGTTGTAGAAGTCCTTTTGTTCCAGCTCTATTGCAGTTATGGGTGGCCTTTGGGGAACCATGCATAATAATTTGGCTCAGTCTCTTGGCAGTTCTACTTCAACAGTTGTTGTTTTCTTTGTCTTCTCAATGGCTGCATGATTTGAGTCAGCTTCCAAGTGAGTATGTTCAACTACAAGAAACTTGTGGTTGATTTCCAAATGTCTTCCCTGAATCATGAATTCTTCCACCCAGAAACATGATGGTAATAAAAATAATTCTGTATTGTCCAGTAGACAAATCGCTGCAGAGGTGTACCTCAACAATTTCGTCGGCCAGTTTCATCAAATAAGCATACAGACAAGAAGCTATATCTTGCTGCCACTGTTTCATTCCAAATGTAATATACCGGAGAACATTCTTTATGTCTCTTTACATAGATGGTCAAGTTGAAGTTCGAAAGTTGTCTTTTGTAAAATGCCACACCACAGCGTAGAAAAGGAGTGAGAAGACATTTCTGCAAATCAAAGGCCAGGGTTACTACATTGGAATTCTGCTCAGCTTTCTTTTTATCACTGTCTTTCTGATCGTAAGCAGCCTGGGCTAAATCCAAATGTTGCTGTCGCTCCACTTCAACCTTACAACGTTCAGTATCATCAGTATAATTCTTGAGTAACATGACGTACTTGTCACACTTTGCACAAGTGTCAGTCTTTGGTTTGTGGAATCTAAGATTGAAACAGGTCACAGAAACTCTTCGATAACACGCTTCACTTCTTGACTTCATACCTCTGGTTTTGCAAACTTCTTGATAGAGCCGGTACATTCCTGGAATACTCAAGTCTGGAGATACATATTTTTGAGCAGAATGAGATCGAGAATAATGGCTTTCGTAGGAAGGAAACATATTAATGTGTTCCTTTATTAAATCAATGTCGTCAGATGGAACTTTAGGATGATCAGAATGTTTACCACGTCCATCTTCGGAACACACTCCTCCTTCAGAGCCCCGTCTTTTCTCCACAATTATTCTTACTTTCTTTTGTGTTAAAGAAAATGTTCTAAGGATCATATTCTGACATACTTCTACCTTAGTCTGCAAAGAAGGACTGTAAAGAAATTACTTCTTGGAATATTTTTGCCTACTTACAGTTCCTTCAGGTTTGTTCCTTAAACGCTCCACATGTTTCTTTTGCTCAGACACATTATTAGCCATGAACTGATTTTGAGCTTCTGAGGACAATTAGTAATGTACTATGAATATTTTCTCTCTCTCATCGTCATTTACTTTTCCTCCGCAATTTTTCCTGCAATTGTACGATGATTTCAGAACTTTAGCAGGTATAACTTTCCCTTTTGACGTCACATATTCCTTTCCTGCAGTTTTCAATTCTTTCCTCCGATTCTTCTCCCATAATTTTTCGTTTCGGTTTCTTTTTCTAGATGAATCCTGTGGATCACATTTATTCCTCCCCCTTTCACTGATCTTTGTTGTTTCATTGCCAGGCTGCTGTTGAATTAGATCAATTTCTTCAATCCTTGAAGATCTTTTAATTGTCTTTCGTACAGCTATATTCCCGCCGTCATTGCTTTCGCCACTACTTTCGCCACCACTTGGAACATATTCATCAGAATCTTCAAATACATCTTCTTCAGAACTTGAACTACGTCTGGCAATAATGACGAACATCATTTCCTTCTGTACAGGTACTGGAATGACTTTAAAGAAAATAAAAATGAAATAAATTTAATAGGCAGTTGATAAAATTTTAGATTGGCATTAAGTAGAGATACCAGTCAATTTATGGCGTTGTGTTGGAAAAATTAGGGATAAATGCTCCTGATACCAGTTTATTTTAGTAAACTTACCTTCAAGGCAAAGTGACGATTTCAGCGGTGACACTTCAGGTGCAGATTGTACCTCAAGCTCTTCCTTATTGCCTCTGTGAAACATGATGTTTGTGCCCACCAAGTTTTTCTAGGATCCTCCCCAATAATGCGTCAGATGGTTAGGGGAATTGTTAAATGAACAACTCTTACTTAAGTCCAGTGTCACAACACTGTTTCAATTGTTGAAACTATCTGTCAGCAAAAAAGGCCAGTGTCAACATCGGCCCTTTTTACAACAAATGTAAAATAAGAGGGAGGACCAATGTCAAGATTGGCCCTTTTATGCTGATTGGAAACTTGATAAAACACTTTGGGGCTCACATCTTAAAACCCCAGGATCTCTCATCCTATGTGGCTTAGGCATTGGCCGTTTTAACACTATGAAGAGCACGTGAAACTATATGGCGTACACCAATAAAACCAGTTTTGACAAATAATGACAATGGCCCTTTTAGAACCAAGCCAAAGAGTTGTCTACACTACAATCTTAGCAACAACAGTACCGGTACATGTATCAACTATCAGACTTTCGGTTGAAAATTTCGACTCGACCTTTTCCGGACCAGGGTCCTTTACATCATATTGGTACACTTATCCTTCTCCATCGTCCCTGAATGTTTGTAACAATATCGCGGACTCAACCTATAAAATGACGCGAAAAGCAACATCCAAATAAATCTGACATCAAATTTGTTATTCTTTTGTTAATCAATGAAAAACAACAATAATGAACATTATACATACTACACCTTTTTGTCCACAGACAGCAACAATAACATTGTTGAGACACGTCTCCCATTTAGTCTATTGCGTTTTTGACTGAGAACATTTCCTGCTATTGAGAACAGACTTTCAGAAGCTGACGATTTGGCTCAAATATTTAAGTGCCGCTTTTTGTAGCTCATAGGTAGAGGACTGATGATATGATTTCATACTTCTGATCAATCTTGTTTAAGACCAAGAAGGCATTCTGTCATATAATGACGACATTTTGATGATAAATCAGTTTCTGTTGCAGTTTGCAAGTTATTGTTTTCTTGTTCTATTTCATAATGCTCCATAAATCAAATTTGGTTTCTCCACACTGTTCAGCCAAAGCATTACGACCACAGCACCGCAGTGTTGGATGCCACCTGGTGGCACTGCGCGCACTTGCCGCAGTAACAAAAGTATGTAAGTGGACTAGACAAGGACAGGGGATCACCGTAGGGAAGATACGGGCTGCAGAAGGGGAAATTCCATTGAGGTATGCGACTTCGACGAAGGACAAATTATTATTACGCGGACCATGTGGACGAGTACCTCGGAAACGGCGAAGCTGGTCGACTCTTCATCTGCTACTGTAATGAAACTACCACTAGGCGCTAAATCGCTGGACGTCCACGACTCTTAAGAGAACGTGGGGTTCGGAAGCTTGTCTGTTCTGTAAAGTAGGGTAGATGATGATCTATCGCATGTCCGCCGAAAGAATTTAGGACTAAGCAACGTTGATACGGCTTATATGTTAACATGTTCAGCTAGTATTAAGCGCTTTTTGATTTCTGTTACGCCGTTATTTATCACATCCGCTCCGAGAGCCTGCATCGGTTGCGTTCCAGATATTTCGATATCAACATAATAGTTACTGATATTACTTTAAGGAGGTTTCACTAGTGACTACTTCTGTAGACCGTAGAATGTCACAAACATCCGCCAAATCTACAATATCCATGGCTGTTAGCATGGATGCCCCGTAAGTATGGTAGTTAACGATATTATTAATCACTGGACGCAGCTGCAAAAATCTTACAACCATATAGAACTTTAAGTCTCATCTACTTGATACTTCTTGAGTTATTTTGGGGTCTCACGCTTTTCTTAACTCGTCACCTGCAAATACTCTTTGTTTAAACCACATTATAAACCCTTTTACAGCAGTAATCAACTCAGGCAGTTTGTCAATCTATCCAGACGATTTTTTTTTTTTTTTTCAGACAAAATTAAGCACATGGGCAAAACATTATGTACGACTTTTTCTTCCAAATGTTATTTCTACTTCTCTAACCATATTGGCTCCTCCATCAGCATTTGCCAATTCATTACAAGTCTGTAGTGATATGCTCGAAATAGCGATCTTGACGATTCACAGGTACGAAGACTGGGCGTTTCCATTTAATTTACATCAAAATAATGAATGGCAATTCCCAAACAACTTCTGCACTGAAGTGTGCCTGTCCAAAAATCCATCGTGATTGTTCTGAATTTTATTTTTGAAGTAGTTCTGAGTAACTTCAAATAGGTTTTTCAGAATCCTCTTGAATGCACCTCTCGATGACACGTTGCGCAAAGATACAATGACTTACGGCAGATTTAAGGGGCTTTCATTCTCACCTATTCGAGAAGATTGTGCTTCTTTACAAGTCAAGCACACAGTTGCTTTAGACGTGTGTACACCTTTCGTTGCAGTTTTTGAAGCATATTTTCAGATATTTCGAAAACCTGAACTTGAATATTGGTCACAGACATGTTTCAGAAGTCGTGGTGTCTTTACGAGACAAATTCATAAAATGATTCGTTTATATGTCCAAAAATCTTTTGTCAGTGGCAACAAGTAGCCTTTTCTTTTTTTTTTTTTTTTTTTTTGTCAACATCAAATCTCGACATTTTGTCTTTAATACCGGTGCTATGATGTGTTGAAGAGTTCAGTATCGATACTGAAACGTCGATATTCCAGCTAAAGCATCCCTAGTTGCATGTAGTTGCCAAGGTACGGCCAAGGTGTTGCCATTATTGTCCACCAAGGGCAGAGAACACTTGGTCTGGGCAGACCATTTCTACCCCTGTCCTTGCCTGAAAATGTTACCCCCTCAGGCAGCGGTTCACACTGTAACGATACGACACGCTGCAATAAAGGTCACCTGATGTGAGGGTAAACGGTGCGACACTCCTATTCCCACAGTGGTTGATACGATACGCAGTGCCACTCGCGATGTGAATCGCCATACGACAGCACGGATCACGTTGTTTCAGTTGAAAAATAGCAATCCATTTAGCCTCTTTCTTTCCATAGTCATTCACCTTTTATAATTATTCAGTTGCATAATGAGGGAAGAAAGTAGTAGATTATATAGATGTGGATATAGCATTAACTATGAAGTGGAGGATCAAGCCGGTTTTCATTTTCTAATTAACACGCCAAGTAACTTGGTGCCGGTAAATTTTCCTTCTGAATCTGGTAGCAAGCCATGGTCTTCGTGGGAGGTGATGACAGGCTAACGGTACTCCTCAGGGTAGCTAGACAGAAGCATCCCCCTACAGTGTCCCTCTGAGAATTGCAGCCTGAACACCTGAACAGTGACCGAGTCTGACCAGGCGCTATGCATTGCTACACGGGGTCACAAAACTGCCTTCACTTTGGGGAACGAAGCGGCGGTTCGTCCGAAGTCAGGCGTCCGCAGTGTGTCGAATTCGCCCTTGTGATACGATCTGCCAACTATGGATATTCTTCTGTATGCGATCACCACTGAGTAAGAACGTGCGAAGTGCTGAAAGTAACCTCTCGCCCGGCCCTCTGTTTCACCGCGGACTGTGTTGCGAGGCTAGCTGTTTCACAAAAACCACCGATTGGTCAGTTGTTCTGTAACGTCAAATGAACGTAGGAGATTAGTTTAACAGGTGATTGGCTCTCTAAACGCTTGGTGGGAAAGTAATGGCAAGGCATTTTTAGAACGAGGGAGGAGGAAGATTCGAATTCAGATCACTAGAGAAGGGTAGACTTTCACATGGAGTGCAACAAGGCAAATTGTAGATTATTTTGTCATGTGCAGTGCTGGGTTCAATTCCAACAGCAGACTTCACTAGCACATCATCACAAGTGCTGTACTGGACCACACATTGTCCCCGCAAAACCACTCAACTCACTTGATGACAAATATGATGGTGAGCATAAATGCAGCATCGGACTGTTAGGGAAGTTTGGGTATTAGAATCTCATCAGTGGCTACAGTACATTTTTGCAGTCCATCAGCGGACAGTCATCTAACAGATGTCAGACACTGTCAGCTATTAATAGGTGAGACAACTGTGCTGGTCTAAGCTGTCGGTAGTACACCGGTCGGGAAAGATGAAGGGCGAAGATCGATAGTAGGTGCTGGATCAAGTACGCCTATCACGAGAGAGGCCAGAGACACACCGACAAGCAACAAACCGCCAGCGCCCTCTTGGCAGCCAAGTATTTAGGCCGCCGCCGTTGACCAGAGGGCCTCACTCAATTGGTCGGCCTCGACTTACGGACTCACTCTTCCAGTTTGGCGTCTGTCAGTATAATTGCAGAGAGGGCTCAGTTCACATCACGTACATAGCGACCAGACCTGTGACTATAGCAGGACTTGTACTTTACCATCAGTGAGACTTAAGTTTGTAATATTAAAATTACCGTTATTGACATCAGTCTGCAAGAGGATTATTACTGATGAGCTTGTACCACAAAACATGGGCTCTATTTCAGATAAGTAAAACTTCAAGTCATGTAAATGAAGAACCTTATTAATCCCCATGTACATTTGTGTTGTAGAAAGAGGATACCGGCCACCCATAACAACATCCTCTCCTTGCTTCCTAATGGTACAAGACTCTACAACCACTATTTGGCGTTATATCAGATCAAGCAAATAGCTCATTCCCTTTGCCTCCAGTAACTATGCCACAAAGTAGCTTCTGTAGAAATTTCATGTTCAGTATTATAAAGTAATATTTTGCCGTTATATGTTTTGTGATTAATCAGTATCCTAAAAGTTTTGTTTTATGGTAATAACCCAGATAGTTAACATTTGGATTTGACTCTTACACAATTATTAAATAATTCCTTCGTCGTTTGCAATAAATTTAATAGTAAATAAAACATTCTCTGGTTTCAAGGCGTGTCAAGTGGTTTACTGCCCACGAGCTTTCGGCAGAGATCTCCTCTACCATTGTCAAGTGGATGACTGTCATCAACTTGACAATGGCAGAGGAGATCTCTGCCGAAAGCTCATGGGCAGAAAACCACTTGATGCGGTTTGAAACCCGAGAATGTTTTATTAACGGATATCGCCGCGAAAGCATGCATTCGTACATAATTGAATACTAAAATTGTCACTTCCCACCTTAAGTTTCAATGCTATGACTGCAACATCTTTGCGAGTTACATGTGTTACGCACGTTTCACCAACACTGGACCCAAATTTTCGACTAGCTTCTTCTGCTGAGAAGCTATTCGTTACAATTAGGTGAGCTAATGCAAATGTTTGACAACATTAAAGTGCTGCTATGAAACCATCTAGTATGGAACTTTATTCAATGTCATACACACATAAATAACAGCTACAAGTTAACAAAGCTAGGCTAGTATTTCTACAATTGTTCAGTTTCACAAAGTAGCTTATGATTCAGCTTGAGGAATATGCAAATAAATGTAGCTACATTTGAAGAGAGCTAATTCTCCATCGATGGTGTAGCAGCGGGTGGTGAACTCTGTCGAGGGATAGGCAGTGTGTGTGAAAAAATGGGAGAAGCGCAGGATGATAAGGAAAATCGCGAGTGTCTTTCTCAGTTTCACGTAGCTGCTCATTCATAAGTAAAAGAAATTTAGCTTTCATATCTCTTTTACTGCCTATCACGTAGTTTCCTGTAATCACAGAGCATCTGATGAGTACCAATGTCTTTTCATTTAAGTAATATTTTTTAGTTTCCAGTTTCGGGTTGTATCGGCAGCATACGAAGGGGAGAAACATGCAATTTACACTCTGCATAGCTGGTAGCAATATCGACGCGTGTGCCTCGTTGCTACCAATCTCGCCGTGGACAACCTCCAATACATATCTCGTACTTTCTCGACACTGTAATGAGGTTTCGCTCTCTTTCCACCATTAAAAACAATTTCCATACATTAGCTATATTTCGTATGCGGCAATGTGTGACAAGCCCGGTGATTTGCTTATTTGCAAAGTATCACAAATATACGGGCAATAGCGAAAAAGAAAAGCGGTTCATTATCAGACGGTGATGTCAGACTACAGGACATAAAAAAATCAATTTTTTTACGGAATAGTTTCCTCAAAATCGAATGAGAAATGCTGCATAGCGAAGTACACGTGTGAATCCAAAAACAGTGGTTTTTAAATTTTTACGCAAAAAGTAAAAGTTTTAAAGAGAAACTAAATGCAGAGAGGTATGCAGTTTTGCATCCTCTATATGAAACATTTTTTTCCGAGCCACATCTGATGACTTCAAATTTCCTTCTCTGTGTATCATACGACAGCAAGCTCTGTGGAGCAACCAGCACTCCCTACTGCGCTAGGTAATGCGATAGAATACGTACCGATGTAGTATTGATGTCACTCCTGTGCGAACCAGTTACGTCGCTTCCAGTAAAGTTTCTAGGCGTTCCTCCGATGCGGGCTGCTGCTGCGTAGTATCGCGAGTCTCGTCCATAGATTGTAAACATTTACGGGGATGCGCAGAACGAGAATTGTGTACGCAATAACACCTGCGGCCCAAGTCAAGTGATTTTGGGACATTGCATTTTCGCCCGTACAGAAGTAATCGTATTCTGGGTGCTGTTTCTTAGCTGATACATATAGATCACCTTCAGAAGTACCGTGAAACTTTGTATAGGCGTTTTACAGACAGCTTAACTGCTTGATACCAGGAACTAAATTTGGCTTGATGATGTGATGAGCTTTTTAGGCACAGTATCATATCTCAGATTCCATTTCATTTACATTTTCTCTGTAACGGGATAACAATTGATAGCCAACAATTTTTTTTCGTTTCTTATAGTACTTCTTCATATTGTCGAATCTCTGCTCTAATTGATTACGTTACATTGACAGTGTGGACGGCGCCGAAACGTCACGAAAAAACAACGCGTGCGGAACTATGAACGTGTTACAGTAGATAGAATAAGTGATTTGTACCATCTGCTAGTTCGTCATTATTTTCAATTTTTCTTTATTTACCCTTCTGATTTTTATAGACAAGTAGAAAGTTTATAACATTGTTTCGCAATCTTTTCAGAAAATTAAACCATACACTACGCGCAAAAAAATGAAAAATACAAAATCTAGAGTCGAATTTTGGTGCAATAAAAGAAGTGACTCTCTGTCCGAACAGACCTTGGAAGGCTCAACGACACCGACCGACCGTCGTGTCATCTTCAGTCGGTATGTGAATAAAAGAAGTGACAGCCAACAATACTTTTTTTAGTTTTTATAATGCAATGATTCATATTGTTGAAGCTGTTACAATTAATTATGTTACAATGAAAGTGTATAGAAAACTGTCTCATGCAATACTTACATACACGCAAGGGTTTGAGACCCTGCATAAATAGGAGGAGATTAATTAGACTATCATACATAAATGTTTTGTGCATATGAACGGTAGTCAGAACTTCTGACACTGAATGCAGCCGGAAGATGTAGAAGGCACCGTATTAAGACTAGTCTGAACTTTCCAAGTGATTTATTGTTTCCATCTACAGTGCCGCGTTCCCCTCAGTCTGCGTCACTGGGTCCTGCAATGCTGAGGACACCACTTCGTTGTCTGCAAAACAACTTGGCGCAGAATGACTGCCTCAGCAACCTGTGCAATGCACAGCAGTGTTCGGCCTTGTACAGCCGCAGAGTTGCAGTGTCATCAGGATGTGCTGGCAGTCGACTCAGTGGTCTTTCCTCCTGCTGCCTCAGCGCTGCCCGCTACAGGGCGACCTGCGGCGTGCACCCTCGCCAGTGTGGCTAAGAATACGGCGACAACGAGCACCCGCAATTCAGCAGCTGAATCTGCTGCCATCGCCCTGGATGTCTCTGGTGCATGTTGGGAGCCAGGACGGCTGCCCGCGGTAGCAAGCCGTGGAGTGGCCCATCGCTGGCTGGCTAAGGACCCCGCGTCAGCCTCAGAGGGTTGAACCAGCGACCCGCCATGAAGTGGAGCACTGGCGCCCCATCTGCTGCTGTGTGTAGCCGGTGGTGAGACACGCCCCGTCATCCAGGAGAGCTGTCACACTTGAATGCCCCACGTTGACCTCAGAGGGTCGAACCAGTGACCTGCCGTGGACTGGAAAGCTGGCGCCTCATCTGCTGCTGCATGTAGCCAGTGATGTGACATGCCCCACCATCCAGGAGAGCTGTCACACTTGAATGACCTTCGTTAAAAACCAACACCTATTTATTTGCAGCTATGCGCCTCTGTTTTGCTAACATGCCACTCCGAGTCACGTACTCATAACACCTAGGTTGTGCCAGTGTGCCCCTTCTGCCTGTAATTCGCGCCATCCAAACCATTGCATTTACTCTTTTCAGTGGTTCGATGGCCCTGAGGCCTCCATTCTACTCTGCAACCACTGGTCAGCGTAACTTACTGTCAACAGGCCTGCGCCTGGCTGTAACTTGTGCGTTCTGAAATATTGCACCAAAACTGACTTTTCCCATCCCAAACGGTAGTGCCGCTACGTTATTCCCCCCCCCCCCCCCCCCTTCAGAAAGACCCGGTCCCTGGGTCGACCTCTAACTACTCTTCAACTTGTTTGGGTCAGCACTTACTTAGGACATATTTACTACTACTATTAGAAAACTTAGATGTAGTCTAGTCCTCTTAAAACACATGACATGAGACAAAATGTAAAAATTCCTTACTGGATGACTACTCCATTTACTGCTCGATCAACCCCTTACCTACCCATCTTATGCCCCCGGTATCCAATCCACTGGGACTTGGACTACCCTTGGTTCCCTCTTGGAATTGGCTCTCCACCTGATCAGTATGCAAACAACACATAACAAAGTTAAGGCTGCAAAGACACTTGGCACAGAGCTGCTCAAAATGATCGTTATTTATCGTTGCCTTTCCCTATATTGAGCGGCATGCTGCAAAAGCTGTTCGGCTGATATGCACCCCTCTTGCTCTAAAATGAACTGGTTTACAGATCTGGCTCCAGAGTTTGATTTAACAAGGTTAGATTCTGCCTTAGCAAATCTCTAAAGTGGCTTTTGGCCAGTACAGCTGTGGCTGTGTAACATTCAATTGCGTGACTCCTGAAATTGACGCTGGCAGGTGGAAGGTTGCTCCTATCAGGTTGCACTTAGTTCCATTGATTACAATTCCGCTCCCCTCGAGCTCCATACGTTTCGCTTCGATAAATACTCCCCACTCAAAACAACTTGCTACTATTACCAAATTCTAGTAGGTGGAGAAGATCCAAAGCATCCCGACCAGTTGCAAGCTCAATTTTTGCTCCATGATGTCCCTTGGACAGTCTATTTATTCCCTCTTGACTAAAAATAACTGCACTGTGCACGTGTCCGGACTGGTGCTTATCATCCTGGCTGGACATAACGTTACCTTCCCTTTATGGCAGCTCCGTAATTCCTCGTCATCTCGGCGTACCAGCTGTTACCTGCTGAGATCAGCAATACCTCCTCAGTTTTTACTTCTACAAACGTGCTCAACGCTCCCCTTTTCAGTGACCTGAGGACAGTGATCACCCTCTTCAAAACGGCTGCTGTCCCTAGCAGGCTCACTATACTCGAAAACGCATAAAACATATGAAATACAATACCTAATTAATCTATGCAAACCCAATGACACAAACAAGAGAAAAAAAACTACAAATACTCTACTACTTTCTGGATCGTAAAGCATACGGTACATCATACTGTATCTTCGTGGTCTTCCCTGTGCTTAGCACCTCTCTTCACTCTCTCTTTCGTCCCCTTTCCTTCTCGTGACACGCCTAGAATCACATCCGGGCAACGCTTAAATGGCCGTAACCACTCAATGTGTACTATCGTTGCTCTAGTTGGCAGCTGAAGTTTAACAATAAGGGGGGGGGGGGGGGGGCAGGGATTTTCTCTGCCTCGTGATGACTGGGTGTTGTGTGATGTCCTTAGGTTAGTTAGGTTTAAGTAGTTCTAAGTTCTAGGGGACTGATTACCATAGCTGTTAAGTCCCATAGTGCTCAGAGCCATTTGAACCATTTGAATAACGGGGGATGTGGTTTCAACAACTTGGTATGGCCCCTGATACCTCGTGAGAAACTTCGTTTTTCCCTTTTGGCATATAGGGGTTGGACCCATTGTCCCACTCTATACTGCTGTAAACTTCCTTTCCACTTCACTGCGTCTTCTTGCCTTTCCAGAGCCTTCGTATTCGCCTTTTGTACCTGTTTCCAAACATCCCGAATTTTTCTCGCGAATTGACGTACAAATTCGCCGGTCCTTCCTTTCTGTAGCTTCACTAAATCAAATGGTGACGGCATTTTTCGCCAATACACTACCTCATACGGAGACAAATCGGTATTAGTATGGACTTTTGCATTGTATGCGCAGACAATATGCTTCAAATACTCGTCCCACTGACGGTGATGAGAATCCACATAAAAACACAGCATCTTCCCGATTGTTCTGTGTAAATGTTCTGTCCTTCCGTTCGCCTGTGGATGCAACGCTCTCGTCCTCAACTTCTTTATGTTCAACAATTTATACAATTATTTCATTAAATCTGACATGAAGTTGGTCCCTTGGTCAGCAATTACTGTCTCCGGTACACCAAACTTCAAAATCCAGTTGTTTATTAACACTTGCGTGACCATTGCTGCCTGTTGACTTGGCATAGCCACCATCTCCACATACTTCGAAAAATGGTCTATTATTGTCAAAACGAATCTGTTCCCCGATGGTGTTCGCCTGAAAGGTCCTAAGACATCAACCCTCAACATAGAGAATGGACATGTCGCTTCCAGCAATCATTGTAACTGTATCTGTTTCCGACTCAAATCTGCTCTCTGCGCACATGGTATACAATTCTTGACATACTGATCCACATTTACTTTCCTACGTCTCCAACAGTACCTCTCCGGCACTCTCCTATTCGTCGCTTTACACCCTCCATGACTAGATAACACGTGATCATGTGCTTCTTTTAAAACCTCATTTCTCAGTTTCACTGCCACTACTATCCTTGGTCCTAACTTCGTTTCCCAGCACAGAAGACCGCTGTATATATTAAATTATGGATGTGTCCGACACAATTTACAATCGTTGTCCGCGGCCTGTAATTCTTGACATACTGCTAGGTCGTAACCTATGACTTATACATTTGCGACTTTCCTACTCAGTGCATGCGCATTACCGTGCTTCTTCCCAGGCTTGTGCACCACCTCGTAGTTGAATTCACTAAGCCTCACAGCTCGTCTAGTGTCTAGTGGACAGATCCTTCAACCCCAACAACCACTTCAACGCAGCATGATCTGTCACTACCGAAATCTTCTCCCATATAAATAAAAAAATATATGATTCCATAGATTACGCTAAGCATCTCCCTCTCTGTTGTTGAGTTATTCCTCTCTGCTGCATTCAACTGCCTAGACGCATAGGCTACAGGATGTTCTTTCCCAGCAATTTCCTGACTAAGAACACACCCTAATGCTTGATTCGATGCATCGCATGCTAGTATAAACTCCTTTTCAAAATCTGGAAACACAAGAATCGGACTTGATGTTAACACTTCTTTCAGTTTGTCAAACGCCTTCTGAAACTATTCTGTTCACTCAAATTTCACATCCTTCCATAACGATCGCCTCAATGGCTGTGCTAAATCTGCAAAACCCTTCACAAACTTTCGATAGAAATTGCAAATTCCGATGAATTGTACGTCCTTAACTGCGTTCGGTTCCCGAAAATCCCTTACAGCCTGTACCAACCTCGGATATGTTCGCACTCCATCCTTACTGATAATATGACCAAAATATTTTACTTCTTCTAATGCAAAATGACACTTCTCCAGGCTCAACGTCAAAGGAGCTGCTCTTAACCTCATAAAGACTTCCCTTAACTGCTGTCTATGCTGCTCCATACTACTTGAAAACACTATAACGTCATCCAAATAGACAAGACACTGCAGTGGTTTCAAACCCCTCAAGACACTGTCTAGCAACCTCTGAAACGTTTCTTGGCCGTTTCTCAAACCGAATGGCATTCTGATGTACAGGTAATGGCCTCCAGCAGTAGAGAACGCAGTTTTTGGGTGATCCTCTGGAGCCACCTCGAACTGATGATAACCACTTGTCAAATCCATCGTAGAAAAGTACTGGCACTGTCCTCAGTGATCCAAAGTCTCTGATATGTTTGGAATGGGGTATGCGTCCATTACTGTCTTATTATTGAGGTATCGGTAGTCACAACAGAACCTGTATTTCTTAGTTCCATCCATAGATTTTATAGGCACAACGACAATGCCCGCTCCCCAGCAACTATTACTGTGGTCTATACCATTTGCGAGCTGTTGATCAATGAAATCCTCCACAATCGGCTGCAAATACCTCGGTATTCTGTATGGTTTACGGTAAACAAGTGCTTCGTTACCTGTTGGTGTCTTATGTTGAACTAATGGACTTGCTGGTAACGGCCCTCGCGAAAAAAACAAATCCTTAAATTCCCACAATAATTCTTCCATATGTTCTTTTTCTCGTCCTTTCAAACGCTTAATTTTGTTACGCAATGCAGTTCTATCGGCAGTTAGTGGTTGATCGCAACGTCTATGATTCGAACACCAGTCTTCGTCATCTGGTACATCCAAATTCGCTACTAAAACTCCTTTTCTCAAATTAGCATCTACAACACTAAAATTATCTACATTCACAGGAACTACTTGCCCGTCATTCACCTCTTGTACGCATACAATACTACGTTTCAAAAAACAACCAATGGACCCAAAACTTCATTATACTCCAATGGTTCAATAACACATACTGAACCCAAGGGTAGATTCGACTCCACACTTACCTAAAGCGACTTCACGGTGCCACCAGACACACACTCGTGCGAAATAAGCCTTAATGCTAATGTACGCCGTTCAGTTGGTTTGTTCATTATGTTGAAAGCCCCTCGCGACATATCTGTATCGACAACAGTTTCCCCTAGCTGAAACAACATTCCACCAAGTTCAACAGTTCGTTGTCCAAGGTCAATTTTGGCATGATGTTGATGCAAGAAATCTACTCCTAGGATCATGTCGTAGTCCTCGCTTACCCATGGTACTACCTCCACGCATGCAAAAGTCAACTGTCACTGACCCCAAAGGTATGACCTCCTTACCCCCCACTCCACGCAACCTATAACGTGGTGGGTCTAACTTCCTTCTTCCCATTAATCCCTTAGTAGCTACTGACACTTGCGCCCCTGTGTCCAACAAAATCTTAAACTTTTTAGTTCCTATGGATCCTACCATCGAACATTCCACCTCTGCATACGTATTTGTAGCACTGAAATTAAACGGGAGCTCCCTAAGGTGGGTCTTGGGCCCCCTCTGCCGTTTAACGATTGTCCACCTCTACTAACTCCAGTTCTCCATATCCACACTGCTGATTTCCACCCCTTCCTCTATTCCCCGGTGAGTGGGTACATTGCCTCTGCATGTGTCCCATTTGACCACACCTAAAACATTTTATATCCACTGTAAATACTGTTTGTCTATCACGTACCTCCATTGTCACATCTATTTCCTCACACTGGATTGCCAGCTGAATGGCCGAACACAAATCTTTCAAAGTCCCTTCACGCACTTTCCGCGACATATGCGCCGGTAACCCCCTCAAAAATACATCAAATGCCCTTTGCTCAGACTCCTGCAACAGAACACCATTCGCTTCATCGCTCTGACCCAAGTCGTAAGTGTACTCGTTAATTTCTCTTATTCTGTCCGCAAATTTCTCTAGCGTCTCCCCTGTCTTTTCGTCATTGTACTCAACCTCTCCCTAAAGTACCGAGCGCTATTCTGTTTCTTATACCCCTGTAGAAGCCCCTCCTTCAACTGCTTAAACTGCCCTGCCTTCCTTAAGGCGTCAGAACACATTACCAATGTCTTCGCTTCACCTGTTAATCTAATCTTGGCTCCATGTAACAACTGTTCATCAGACCAACCATTCATCACAACTGAAGTTTCCAAGTCCTCCACAAACTAATGCACATCCCCAGATGCCTTGCCAGAAAACGGAATAATCAAACCCACAGTGGCTGAATCAGTCTCCTGCTGCGGCACCCTAGGCAAAAACGACTGATCTGATGCGGTTTTTCTCTCACTTCTAGACAATAATTCACTTCTCAACTGCGTATTGTCTGCTGTCAATTGTGCTACCTTTTCCAACAAAATCCGTACTGCTTCTGGTTCCGACACATCTTGCATCCCTGACTCTGACATTGTGTTGCTTGTGTTCCCAGTTAATCCCAAAACAAAACATTTAAGTACAAGAATAACCTGACTTCCTGCAGCTCCATATCATCATACTCAGCATCATCATACACCAATACAAAAGCAATGAAATGCCACGAAAAACAACATCTTACTGCCCCAAACACACTAACACTTATTCTGACAAAAAAATAATATGCCTCCACAAAACATCTAAAATGGCCTGCCAGGAGCCATACTCAAAACACAAACAAAAATAAAGAAAGAAAACATCGACACCCAAAAAGAAAAATTTGTCGACACTCACCACGTTTTGTGACTGTAATGCAGGCGGTGGCCTCGAATGTCATACTATACAGATGACATCCACTATTCTGACACCAGATGTAATGGAAAGTGGTAGAAAGCACAGAATTAAGACTCGTCCGAGTTTCCAAGTGATTTATTGTTTCCAACCACAGTGCCGCATTCCCCTTGGTCTGCATCACCGGGTCTCGCAATGCTGAGGACACCACTTTGCTGTCTGCGAAATGGTTTGGCGCGGAATAGCTGCCTTCACGTCCCAGCAAAACGCCTCCAGTGTAGTTGAACCAACAGACACACCAGCTCCGAGATAGTCATGCAAAGCTATATGTCGGCCTTGTACGGCAGTGGAGCTGTGGCATCGTCAGGATGTGCCGGCAGTCGACTCAGCAGTCTCCGCCCCTGCCGCCTCAGCGCTGCCTGCTGCAAGGCGATCTGCGGCGCGCTCCCTCTCCGGTGTAGCTAAGAACGTGGAGACAACAAGCGCCCGCAATCCGGCAGCTGAATCTGCAGCCCTCGCCCTGGATGTCTCCGGTGCATGTTGGGAGCCAAGACAACTGCCCGGGGTAGCGAGCCGTTGAGGGGCCCATCGCTGACTGGTTATGGACCCCAAGTCGGCCTCAAAGGGTTGAACCAGCGACCTGTCGTGGACTGGAGCGCTGGTGCCCCATCTGCTGCTGGGTGTAGCCAGTGGTGTGACACACCCCGCCATCCAGGACAGCTGTCACATTTTAATGACCTTCGTTAGAAACCAGCACCTATTTATACATGGCTGTGCACCTCTTTTTTGCTAACACACCACTCCGAGTCACGCACTCATAACACCTAGGTTGTGCCAGTGGGTCCTTCTGCCTGTAACTTGGCCATGCAAATCGCTGCGTTTACTCTTTTCAGTGGTTCGATGGGTCTGTGGTCTGTATTCTACTCCACAACTGCTGGTCAGCAAAACTTACAGTCAACAGGCCTGAGCCTTGCTGTAATTTGTGCGCTCTGACATGTTGCACCAAAACTGACTTTCCGCACCCCTACCAATAGTGCCACTACAAAACATAGCAACAGCATGTATACACTGACTGGCACTCTGCTCATCTGCATCTGCATCTACATCTACATCTACGTGATTATAAAGTGCCTGGCAAAGGATTCAATGAACCATCTTCAAGCTGTCTCTCTACCGCTCCACTCTCGAAAGGCGTGGGGAAAAACGAGTACCTAAATTTTTCTGTGAGAGCCCTGATTTCTCCCTACATAGGTGGGTGCCAATAGAATGTTTTGGCAATCGGAGGAGAAAATTGCTGATTGAAATTTCATGAGAAGATCCCGTCGCAACGAAAAACGACTTTGTTTTAATGATTGCCGCTCCAATTCAAGTATCCTGTCTGTGGCACTATCTCCCCTATTTCGCGATAATACAAAATGAGCTGCCCTTCTTTTAACTTTTTCGATGTCATCCGTCAGTCCCATCTGATGCGGATCCCACACCGCACGGCAATACTCCAGAATAGGGCGGACAAGCGTGGTGTAAGCAGTCTCTTTAATAGACCTGTTGCACCTTCTAAGCGTTCTGCCAATGAATCGCAGTCTTTTGTTTGCTCCACTCACAATATTATCTATGTGATTATTGCAGTTTAGGTTATTTCTAATTGTAATCCTTAAGTATTTAGTTGAATTTACAACCTTCAGATTTTTGTGAGAGTTATCAAATGGTTCAAATGGCTCTGAGCACTATGGGATTTAACTGCTGTGGTCATCAGTCCCCTAGAACTTAGAACCACTTAAACCTAACTAACCTAAGGACATCACACACACCCACGCCCGAGGCAGGATTCGAACCTGAGAGTTATCGCGTAATCGAAATTTAGTGGATTTGTTTTAGTACTCATGTGAATAACTTCACACTTTTCTTTATTCAGGGTCAATTGCCACTTTTCGCACCACACAGATATCTTTTGTAAACAATTTGGCAATTTGTTTTGGTCATATGATGACTTTACAAGACAGTAAATGACAGCATCATCTGCAAACAATCTAAGACGGCTATTCATATTGTTTCCTATGTCGCTAACATAGATCAGGAACAATAGAGGCCCTATAACTCTTCCTTTGGGATCGCCGGATATTATTCCTGTTTTACTCGATGACTTTCCATCTATTACTACGAACAGGAAATGACGAATCCAGTCGCGCAACTGAGGCGATATGCCATAGGCACGCAGTCTGGTTAGAAGACGCTTGTGAGGAACGGTGTCGAAAGCCTTCTGGAAATCTAAAAATAAGGAATCAATTTGACATCCCCTGTAGATAGCACTCATTACTTCATCAGTATAGATAGCTAATCGTGTTTCGCAAGAACAATGTTCTCTGAATCCGTGCTGACTGTGTGTCAATAAATCGTTTTCTTCGAGGTACTTCATAATGTTCGAACACAGTA
Organism: Schistocerca americana; assembly: GCF_021461395.2. Taxonomy (NCBI): domain Eukaryota; kingdom Metazoa; phylum Arthropoda; class Insecta; order Orthoptera; family Acrididae; genus Schistocerca; species Schistocerca americana. The sequence goes on along the minus strand of NC_060126.1, from coordinate 113,076,066 downwards.
TATGTTCCAAACCCTACTGCAAACCGACGTTAGTGATATGGGTCTGTAATTCAGCGGGTTACTCCTGCTTCCCTTTTTGGGTATTGCTGTGACTTGAGCAATTTTCCGGTCTTTAGGTACGGATCTTTCTGCTAGCGCACGGTTGTATATAACTGCTCAATATGGAGCTATTGTATTAGCATACTCTGAAAGTAACCCGACTGGTATACAATCTGGACCGGAGGCCTTGCCTTTATTAAGTGATTTAAGCTCCTTTGCTACACCGAGGATATCTACTTCTATGCTTCTCATCTTGGCAGTTGTTCTTGATTGAAATTCGGGAATATTTACTTCGTCTTCTTTGGTGAAGGAGTTTCGGAAAACCGTGTTTAATAACTCTGCTTTAGTGGCACTGTCATCAGTCTCAAACATACTGCAAATTTATCTCTCGCCTCGGAAATTAATGACCACAAAACCGCAGAAATTATCTTTACAATACAAGACTTTGTATTACCACGTCTCGATACTTTTCATCGTATAAAGTGCATCATATCAATATACAATTACAGTTCTACATTTGTTGTACATACCTATGAAAAGTAACTGGTCCTTCTTTTACATCATACATCTGTTGAAACGACAATACTGCACCATAGCTGCTACTAAAACTCAAACGTGCAGAAAAAATGCAAATGAGCGTTTGGCGTCATTGGCCGGGAGGTGCCTTACTGGGCAGGTCCGGCCGCCTTTGTGCGGGTCTTATTACATTCGACGCCACACTGGGCGACCTGCGCGCCGGATGGGGATGAAATCATGATGAAGACAACGCAACACCCAGTCCCTGGCGGAGAAAATCCCCGACCCAGCCGGGAATCGAACCCGGGCGACTTAGGACGGCAGTCCGTCACGCTGACCACTCAACTATCGGGGCGGACAAACGTGCAGGGAGGTATATAGAACAAGGCGAAAACGCGTAATATTTAAGTTCAGCTATTACCGCAAACTGTAGACAAGCAGCGTCGTCCCAGAACTACGTGACTAGCCCGGTTTGATGTTGAGAACATGGACGGTAGACTAGCCCACTCCTCAGATACTCTTTGGTCGCACTAGGTATCGTGCCACTTCAGTGGGAACCTCGCATCACTCCCAGCTTTGCTTCCTCTTTCTCACGCCGACATGTTAAGACGCCAGTTCACGTAATCAGAGTGGTGAAACAATATTATCTGTGTTTAGCTGAAAGGTAGCACTCGCACTTAGAATCATTCTACTTGTTTGTTGTCTGTATGAAAGTAGAAGCGAAGAATTCATAAATGTGATACGTGCATCTACGATCAGAATTATGGACTACAGAAGATAATACACTGACGGAAAAAATCTCAATACGAAGAAGCTGTTGTGCAACATAAACGAAAGTTGGTAGGCGTGTTTCTATAGCTGAAAGATGATGTCTGTTCAAATCTCGCGCCGGTTGCAAAAGAGAGGCGTTTGTAGCGCCACTGTGAGAACGCGAATCATGTTTGTTTTAAATACATCCTGTGACGATAGTGAACGTTAGTTACCTTTAAGATTAGACATGGTCAGATGATGTTAGTCAAGAATGGACTCAAAACGACAAAGACGCCATTATCAACACCTCGTCTAATAGGGTCAAGAGAAGCTAGACGTTCCTCCTGCGATATTGCGGAAAGCAGTGGCAGGAATGTAGCCACTCTACATGACTCGTGGTAGCGGCGGTCACGAGAATATACTGTCGCAAGAAGACCGGGCTCCGGAAGGCCAACCGCACTACCTGGAGGCAATACCATCGTGTTCGGAGTATGGCTCTGACGCATCGTACCGCATCTGCAGCAGCAATTAGAGCAGCTGTTGGCACCACATTGACACAACGATCTGTTACAAATCGGTTACTTCAAGGACAGCTCCGAGCCAGAAGTCCTGTAGCGTGCAGTCCACTGACCCCAAACCACCATCATTTGCGACATCAGTGGTGTCAAGCGAGAGCTCATGAGAGGTCAGCGTGGCGGTCTGTTGTATTTTATGGTGAAAGCTTGTTCTGCCTCAGTGCTAGTGATGTCCGTGTGTTGTTTAGAACTAGGCCAGTTCATGGTCTGCAATCAATCTGTGTGCTAGACATACTGGATCTACACCTAGAGTTGGGGTTTGGGGTGCGATTTCGTACGATACCAGGAGCACTCTCATGGCTATACCACGCGCCCTGTCTGCAAAGTGTCAGTCTTGTGCTTCGACCTGTTGTGCTGCCAGTCATGAACAGCATTCCAGGACGTTTTTTCCAATAGGATAACGCTCGCCCACATACCGCTGCTGTAACTCAGCATGCTCTACAGAGTGTCAACATGTTGCCTTGGCCTGTCCGATCATCAGATCTGTCTCCAATCGAGCACATACGTGACATCATTCGATGACAACTCCAATGTCATTCACAAATTGCACATTCTGGCCGTTGCGTCGGTTATTAATCTGCCAGCAGTTCCGATATGCAATGGCTTATCTCGTGCTTACAATACATGTGATCGTACAATGTTTCTCACTCAAATATGCTACCTAGACAAACGTGTACCCGATATTTCATTACTCTACATTAATTACTTTTTGATGTTGCAGTTTTTCCGGCAGTGTATATACGAGCACAAAGTCCAGAGTCTGTAAGAGGACATTCTCTCTTCAAAGGTTCAGAGCACTATGGGACTTAAACTCTGAGGTCATCAGTCCCCTAGACTTAGAACTACTTAAACCTAACTAACCTAAGGACATTACACACTTCCATGCCCGAGGCAGGATTCGAACCTGCGACCGTAGCAGCTGCACGATTCCGGACTGAAGCGCCTAGAACCGCTCTGCCACTGCGGCCGGCCATTCTCTCTGTTACCATCATAGTACAATTGCAGTAGTGAGAAGCAGTCGTATTCAACACAGGTTCTTAAAATTTTTAAACTTTCTTAAGCTTGGTCATGTAAGTTTCCGTGTTCATGGCCAGCAGCTTGCAATCTATTGCGGTCTTAGTATATATTACTTTTCATGTCCTGTAACAATGGTCGTAGATGTATGGCATCTATAAAATTTGCCGTTCTCCCGCTGTACTGATGATCGGCAATAACATATTAACGAACATACTTGATTGTTATTTCTAACTACCTTAATAAATTTCTTGAGTCCTACCACCAAAGACATAAATCAACAGTAACTAAAAACTGATGGGTGGTTGCTAGTCTGATTATATGTGGTATACAGTCTTTCATATTGGAATTGATATTGGAATTGATATTGGAATTGGTCTTGGATTCATTTATCGACTGCCATTTTCTTTTTATAGTCCACTGTCGCTAGTTGAGTTTACATATTGTCATTTGCAAATAGTGAGTGGAGCTGTGGACGCTAAAAAATGGAGTGCCAAGCGGAGAAATCGGAACATTTCCGACGTATTCTTCTGTTTGAGTTCACTAGAGGGGTGACAGCAGCGGAGGCAGCCAGAAACATTTGCGCCGTGTATGGGGATAATACCATTGGACAGAGCACGGCAAGGAAATGGATTTCTCGTTTTGATGAGGATCGTTTTGACGTCAGTGACTCTCCACGTTCTGGAAGATTGTAGGGGTTTGACTGAGATCGTTTAAACGCATTAATTCACAACGATCCACGCCAGTGTACTCTGGAACTAGCAAATGTGATGAACTGTGACCATTCCACCATCGTACGATATTTACATGTAATGTGGAAGGTTCAAAAATCGTGCGTATGGGAACCGCATGCTCTAATCCAAAATCGCAAAAATCAGCTCGTCATCAATTGGCTCGTGAACAACACCGACCATTTCGATTCTGTATCGTTACCGGTGACGAGAAATTGTGTCTTTGTGCTAACACAAAGAAAAGAAAGGGAATGGGTCAGCCCAAACAAAGCAGCAACTCCCCATACAAAGACTTACGTGCATCCACAAAAGGTGATGTTATGTATCTGGTGGGACAGCAACGGTGTTGTTTACTACGTGTTGCTTCCCCGAGGTGTAACCATCACTGCTGACAGTTATTACCAACAACTGAGACATCTTGCAGATGCAGTCCAAGAACAACGACCAGGAAGACTGCGTGAGGTGATGCTACTCTACGACAATGCCCATCCGCTTACTGTTAGACTGACATAAAACACTTTACAGGAGTTGGGCTGTGAAGCCATTCCGCAGTCACCTTCTTCACCTAACCTACATCTACATCTACCTACATCTACACGGTTACTCTGCAATTCACATTTAAGTGCCATAGAACCATTTTCATATTACTTCTCTACCATTCCACTCTCGAATGGCGCGTGGGAAAAAGGAACACCTAAATCTTTCCTTTCTAGCTCTGATTTCTCTTATTTTATTATGATGTTCATTTCTCCCTACGTAGGTGGGTGTCAACAAAATATTTTCGCATTCGGAAGAGAAAGTTGGTGATTGAAATTTCGTAAAAAGATCTCTCCGCAAAGCAAACCACCTTTGTTTCAGTGACTTCCACACCAACTCGCGTATTATATCAGTGACACTCACCCCTATTCCGCGATAACACGAAACGAGCTGCCCTTCTTTGCACTTTTTCGATGTCTCCGTCAATGCTGCCTGGTAAGGATCCCATACCGCGCAGCAATATTCCAGCAGGCTGTCTCTTTAGTGGGTTTGTCGCATCTTCTAAGTGTTCTGCCAACAAAGCGCAGTATTTGTTTCGCATTCCCTACAATATTATCTATGTGGTCTTTCCGATTTAAGTTGCTCGTAATTGTAATTGCTAGGTATTTAGTCGAATTGACAGCCCTCACATTTGTGCGTTTTATCGTATACCCAAAATTTATCGGATTTCTTCTAGTACCAATTTGAATGACATGGCACTTTTCTTTGTTTAGTGCCAATTGCCGCTTATCGCACCATCCAGAAATTCTCTCCAGATTATTTTGTAATTGGAATTAATCATCTGATGATTTTACTAGAAGGTAAATTACAGCGTCATCTGCAAACAATCTAAGGGGGCTGCTCAAATTATCACCTAGATCATTTACGTAAATCAGGAACAGCAGAGGGCTTCAAAGAATTTCCTTTCCGGAAGAAAATGCGATCCGCGTTCTTCGCCTGAAAACTACGTGATTTCTACAGCCGCGAAATCGAATAGTTACTCTAGCGCTGACAGACTGTTGTAAATAGTGAAGGAGAATACATTATTGATGACTAAAGTATCTCTTAGTGTATCTGTTGTGTTTATTAAACTTTTGGAAAAACGTTGCTAACTTCTGCATCAACCTAACAATTCAAAGTCGTGGAAATTTGGAAATCTGCGGTAAGGTCTTATGGGACCAAACTGCTGGGGTCATCGGTCCCTAAGCCTATTCTATTCTGTCGCTTGAGCCTTGTCCCACAGTTACGCAGGGTCAGCCATCGTTAATAGGATTTGGCATGTTAATGTTTAAGGGGTGGCCAGATGCCCTTCCTGCTGCCACCCCGTACCCCCTGGGATGGAATTAGTGCACCCAACTGTCTGCGTCGAGTGTAATCCATGGAATAGTGCGAAAGTGTTCAGAGGTCTGCGTGCCATGTAACTGAGGCGTAACGTAGGGACCAGCCCGGTATTCACCTAGCGGGATGCGGAAAACCGCCGACAAACCACATCCAGGCTGGCCGGCACATCGGCCTTCGTCGATAGTCCGCCGGGCTGATTCGATCCGGGGCCGGCGCGCCTACCCAAGTCTAGGAAGCAGCGCGTTAGCGCTCTCGTCGGCCCCTAAGCCTAAACACTACCTAATATAACTTACGCTATGGACAACACACACATCCATGCCCGAGGGAGGACTCAAACCTCCGATGGGGGGAGTCGCACGGACCGTGACAAGGCGCCCTAGACTGTGCGGCTCAAAATCGTGTTTTAATATACTGAGAACGTACGTATGCATCATCAGTTCACCAGTTACAGTTCAGAAAGCAGTTTGTTTACTTACAAAAATGCGTCTGCTAAGGCCGATTTCTCTTTTTATTGCTACGGAGGAATGGCGGCCTATTCTTCCTCAAGAGCTGAAACCACGGAAGGTGGTGTCGTTGAACGCTGGGGCCTGGCGCGAACTCAACGTTCTGTCTCATACCAAAGATGTCTCATTGGGTTCAAACAGCGACTCTGCTCAGGCCAGTCCGTTTCAGAAATATTATCGTCCACAAACCATTGCCTTACAGGTGCTGTTTTATGGCAGGAATGCATTTCCATGCTGATAAATCAATATTTGTTTCTAAACTTCACCTTAAACAGCATACAATGCTGTGAAATGTGTTCATATCCGTTTTCTTACGCGAATTAAGGGGGCCACATCTTAGCCATGTAATACTCCCCCATACTGTAAAAGCGTCTCCCGCATACTACGCTGCTGGCACTACACATGATGGCAGGTAATGTTCTCCACGCATTCAGCAAATTCAAACCCTTCCATCAGACTGTCACGTAGGATATAGGCGTGATTCATCGCTCCAAAGTCATCCATTGCCCACTGGCATTACTCTTTACACCACCCCAAATGCCACTTAGCAGCCGGCCAGTGTGGCCGAGCGGTTCTAGGCGCTTCAGTCAGGAACCGCGCGACCGCTACGGTCGCAGGTTCGAATCCTGCCTCGGGCATGGATGTGTGTGATGTCCTTAGGTTAGTTAGGTTTAAGTAGTTCTAAGTTCTAGGGGACTGATGTCCTCAGATGTTAAGTCCCATAGTGCTCAGAGCCATTTGAACCATTTGAACCACTTAGCAGTGACTATAGAAATTTCCGGCTTATGAGCAACTGCACGACTGTTGCACCCCCCTTATCCCATTCTATGAAGCTCTTCACACACAATCATCGTGCTAGCTGGACTGCTGGTAGCACTCTGGGACTCACGAGTGATTTCTTCCGCTGATTTCCCGCAATTTTTCTATAAGTACTCCCCGCAATGATCAATGGTCCCTGTCTGTCAGTACATGAGGTCCGCCTCGTCTTGTTTTAACTGTCGTTATTCCTTTGAATTTCCACCTAACAGTCACATCAGCAACAGTCGATACGCACACCTTTAAAAGGATTAAAATATTGATGGCTTTGACATTCATGCAACATACACTACTGGCCATTAAAATTGCTACACCAAGAAGAAATGCAGATGATAAACGGGTATTCATTGGACAAACATATTATACTATAACTGACATGCGATTACATTTTCACGCAGTTTGGGTGCATAGATCCTGAGAAATCAGTACCCAGAACAACCACCTCTGGCCGTAACAACGGCCTTGATACGCCTGGGCATTGACTCAAACAGAGCTTGGATGGCGTGTACAGGTACAGCTGCTCATGCAGCTTCAACACGATACCACAGTTCATCAAGATTAGTGACTGGCGTATTGTGACGAACCAGTCGCTCGGCCACCATTGACCAAACGTTTTCAATTGGTGAGAGATTTGGAGAATGTGCTGGCCAGGGCAGCAGTCGAACATTTTCTGTATCCAGAAAAGCCCGTACATATCCTGCAGCACGCGGTCGTGCATTATCCTGCTGAAATGTAGAGTATCGCAGGGATCGAATGAAGGGTAGAGCCACGGGTCGTAACACATCTGAAATGTAACGTCCACTGTTCAAAGTGCCGTCAATGCGAACAAGAGATGACCGAGACGTGTAACCAATGGCACCCCATACCATGACGCCAGGCGATACGCCAGTATGGCGATGACGAATACACGCTTCTAATGTGCGTTCACCGCGATGTCGCCAAACACGGATGCGACCATTATGATGCTGTGAACAGAACCTGGATTCATCCGAAAAAATGACGTTTAGCCATTCGTGCACCCAGGTTCGTCGTTGAGTACACCATCGCAGGCGCTCCTGTCTGTGATGCAGCGTCAAGGGTAACCGCAGCCATGGTCTCCGAGCTAATAGTCCATGCTGCTTCAAACGTCGTCGAACTGTTCGTGCAGACGTCTTGCAAAGGTTCCCATCTGTTGACTCAGGGATCGAGACGTGGCTGCACGATACGTTACAGCCATGCGGATAAGATGCCTGTCATCTCGACTGCTAGTGATACGAGGCTGTTGGGATCCAGCACGGCGTTCCGTATTACCCTCCTGAACCCACCGATTCCATATTCTGCTAACAGTCATTGGATCTCGACCAACGGGAGCAGCAATGGCGCGATACGATAAACCGCAATCGCAATTGGCTACAATCCGACCTTTACCAAAGTCGGAAACGTGATGGTACGCATTTCTCCTCCTTACACGAGGCATCACAACAATGTTTCACCAGGCAACGCCGGTCAACTGCTGTTTGTGTATGAGAAATCGGTTGGAAACTTTCCTCATGTCAACACGTTGTAGGTGTCGCCACCGGCGCCAACCTTGTGTGAATGTTCTGAAAAGCGAATCACATCATCATCTTCCTGTCGGTTAAATTTCGCGTCTGTAGCCCGTCATTTTCGTGGTGTAGCAATTTTAATGGCCAGTAGTGTACAATGATTAGTCCACGTTCGAAGTGACGGGGTTTACCTGACTGATACCTTCTGCTGTTACTGGGAACACAGTTCTCCCCGCCTCCTCTTACATTGATGGATCCGCCTCTCATGGAATCTATTGGTCAGTTCCACGTTAGAGGTGGATGGGTGGCTAGATCTCTGGACAAAGGGCATGGTTAGGTCGGGAAGACGATTAAATTGTCGTTGGGATAGGATGTGGAGGGTGTCTAGGGGTATTGCTGAAGGATGTGTTGGTACAAGTGCGGAAAAGTATTAGCGTTAACAATCAGAGATGAAACGATAGAGAATGGTTTGTGTCACAAATGTGGAGTTGTAAGAAATCAGGTGTTCGATGTGACAGAATAGAGGAGGGAAATTAACAAGCTCATACACGCTAGTGCAGTCAGGATAGAGTTACACAAGGCGAGATATATTCTGTGCTGTTTGAGGATTTAAAGGGAGCAACGAAATTTTGGTGAAGCGGAAACCTAGGTAATGTTAGCATAACAAAGCATTGGTGATATTAAGGCTTTCTAGGTGTGAGAATATGATGGAGGGACGCAATCTGCTTGCGAGGCTGTTAAGTAGTTTTGGTCTGTTGTGTGGCTTTGTGCTAGGTTATTAATAAGTCCCGTTTTCACGTTAGTTTCAGTCAAAAGTTATTCCCTTTTAGTATCATAATTAATTGGATAGAACTGTTGTTAACGGCGAGGTAGAGGTCGCTGGAATGGAATCTGCAGGTAATTCATCCCACAATTATTCGTCTGTACATTGGAATGGCTGATTTGGAGGAGGCAATATTTTCACCAGAATGTAAACTGGTTGGAACGGAGTTGAAGGGATCATCGCGATTTCTGGAGGGTGAGGTTTAGGACTAAGAAAATGGTGTCATCAGCATTTTGGAGAACGTCTAAAGGAACAGGGGTTTATACATGTCGGCACTGTAGGGGATACACAGAATGGAGAAGGGACAGAACCTTGGGGAACACCTGCAGTGCAACTAAAGATGTAGGAATAGGAATTCATGCTGCATATGTCTGCATAGAATGGACAGTTGGACAGAAATTATGCAGTAAGGCAGACATAGTTTAGTAAAAGTATACACATCTGAAATTTGAAAAGGGAGGCGGAATGTCATGTGTGTTCAAATACATTCTCAATGTCAAGATACACAGAGGTGGAGCATTTACAATTACTGAGTTGGTAGGATAGGAAACGGATAACGTGCAGGAGCCGACCATAAGACGAGAAGTTAGTAGATAAGTCACACTAGTTGACAGGGACAGGAGCTGCAGGTTTAAGCGTTTCTGTTTGCATTGGCAGAGGGTGGATTCGAAAACTATGCTCAGCACTGAGGTGAAGGTGATGGGTGTTACTAAAAGGTTTGTTCAGTTGAAAGAAGAGTACAGCACACGGAATTTTCGGCACTTCAGAATGGCCTGCAAGAAGGATGACATTTTGTAAGTCTACCAGGATTCCAGGGTAGGGACTGTGGACATTCTTTCAGGTAATACACTCGTGACCAGCGGCAGCGTTTCGTTGTTTAACATTTGTATAATGTGCTGTGATCAGAGTGTTAAGATATTTTTGTAGTATGTGATCTAGGTACTGGAAATTAGGGCCGAGTGCTCAGACTGAGGTGTTTGGTCATGGATTATGCGGAATAAGGATCAGTTCATCTGAGGGCCACCATTATGGATTATAAAAGCACACGAGAGATATGACGCAAGATGGTTTGCTTTACTTAGGTTCTCAGGAAATGAGTGATTACTGTGCAGGATTGGGTAGCAGGAAGTAGGACAGGTACTAGTGAGGTTTCCAGTACGTTTTATAGTTAATATAGTGGTGAAGTTGGCAGATGTTTAGCGTCGCTCCCGGTGTTTCTTTGCATTCAGCAGATTTCTGATGTGTCTCTGTATTTACTGATGGCTTGTGAGTGTCAGAGGCGGCTCTGCCCAATGGTTTTCACTTACAATAGGACCAAGGACTTCTACAGTCATGTGTCCAAGGAGGTTATGAGATGTTCAGACAGCATCTGGAGTTGCTTTCGGGAAGGATATGCTGTGAGACATATACAATTTCACCTTGGGGGCCGTCAGTAAACTGAGCGAGTGTTTAGGTCTGCACGGTATTGACTGTGGATTTTTAGGTCTGGGGGCAATAATATAGGCGGAAAAGTACTGCAGAAGAAAGAATCAACAGTAAAACAGAAATGTAGCGGAATGGCCCCACTTTTGGTGCCAAAACGTGGCACATCCAAGGTAGTATTAGAACTGGGAAAGGATGTAACAAAATTTACATTCATTACTATGCATGAATCTTAAATGAAAGCTGTCAGGGCCGATTTGACTGAGCATAGACATGACTTGGTAAATGGAGCTTAACTAGTTTATCTCACCATCTAATGGAATTGGTGATGTATGATGGCCTGATCGCCTGGTATGATGTCAGTACGACGTGTCGCTCTCCAGGAGGGCCAGTATGGTGTCGTATCGACTGACATCCAGCAACGTTTATTTCCATGTATCCACTGCTTTTCGGGTGATGCTCAGAACAGTTTGGCCCGTTTCTTTTTCCTCAACTCCTCGCTAATCGCACTCCACGTAAAACCGCTACATGGCGGTCGATACAGCACGACTGTCATGACATGAGCAGCTGTTCGTTGGTTCCTGATGCAAACGCGGCATCTATTGTCTGCAGTAATCAGAGTGCAGATACGGGGCCCAAGTCATATTTGAAGGGTTCCGAACAACGATCCTGTGGAAAAATTATCCTACGTGAGATGGAAACTGAGGGTGTCACAAAGAGACAATAGCCATCGAGATGAATGTAGGACTCGGATTCAAAATCTGAAAGCTGAGTAGAAAACAGTCATGCCTCCAGAATGCAAAGTCAGAACGCCCAAGTGTCTCATCAAAACAGCATGTGAATCGTTTAGGGTAGACTTTGTACGAAAACCATCTGTGGGAATCCCCAGAATCAATCTCAGAATAACCCTCTAAATGCTTCTTTGATGACTCTCTCAGTAACCTCAAAACATCTCTCTCAATCCTCCCAGAGTGATTCCCTCTCTGAAAGAACCTTCGAATGATCTTCTGAATGCACCTGTTTTGTCGTTCTTTCCCCACTCTTGACCTTTAAGCCGCTGAATTTCCCATTGTATCATCTTGTCATTGGTGGGCTCAGTTTGCAATGTCACCCAGTGAACGATCGACGCTGGGTAACTGATTACAGGGTGCTAATGCTTTTGATCCCTCTTAGAAAAGTTGTAGGGCGAAGCTGGCAATAATCACGTGAAGTCGGGAGGCATTTCCACACTGTCTCAAGTTGCGGCACAAGTCACAGCCTCCAACAAGTACCCTAGCAGCTTGGAATCCGCACTTTGTCGAGAAACGATTATGAGTGGCTCCAGATGGTTCTGTGAATTCCTGAGTCGCCAAGAAAGCTGCAGTTTATCAGCCAAGTCCATTTGTTTATAATGGTAAGGTCCTTAAGCACCTCATTCAAGTGTTTCAAGTCCTTAGGAACTTGGCAGCGCCCTCAGCTCCCAGCAAGTCTTTAAAATGGGTCATCCCTTTCAGTACAGAGCACAGAACATGAACAGCACCTGTTCGTCTTCTGCGGCTCTGAGGAAAACCTGGCGATAACGAAGTACAACTTGGCTAAAACTCTTTCGTCCACAGTGTCAAGCTATGAAGTATTATAGGAGAGAAAGTCGCTGGAGATGGAATGAGGACGCTGAAAATACGTATTATCAGAGGTAAAGGTTTATGTTTGGAGGCCAGCCGGTGTGGCCGAGCGGTTCTAGGCGCTTCAGTATGGAACCGCGCGACCGCTACGGTCGCAGGTTCGAATCCTGCCTCGGGCATGGATGTGCGTGCTGTCCTTAGGTTAGTTAGGTTTAAGTAGTTCTAAGTTCTAGGGGACTGATGACCTCAGATGTTAAGTCCCATAGTGCTCAGAGCCATTTGAACCATTTATGTTTGGAAGAATAGGATGAGAATGAGGCAGTCAGTAGGAATGTCGTCCAAAGGTTGCTGAACAGCGATGTTCTTTTGGTGGTCAATAGCCCAGATGGTGTCATAGCAGACATCATCGGTATTCAAAAGATGAGTAGCAGACTAGTTTATCTCAAATTTATTTTGACATGGATGATTCCTCAAGTGACTCTAGCTGAAAGGCAAAACAATGCCTCTAATTAGGATGGATAAACACTTCCTACTCCTTTTGTAAATCTGGGCGTCTCTGAATGTCGACATTTATTGTCTCAATTTGGGGTTTTTGGTAGCTGCTTCTTCGAGATGGTATCTTTGTAGTATATCGCAGTTTCGGTAGTATCTGGGACCCGTCTACTATGCTCTTGTTCGACTGTAGATCATATGTCATGTGCTCTCGCAGGTGTCGGACGCAGTAAACTGAAGGTTTCTCTCGCAATTGAACTTCTGCCTTCCAGTCGGTTTCTCCATTAATTACTTTACTCAGTTGTATGCTATCCTGAGATGGGCTTTCACTACAATTTCAGCACAATTCTCCAGTGTAATTCTTGGGCGTTCATTATTTTCTACATAACTTCCATACTCTGCAACCTCTGGGAAGTGCATGGCAGAGGGTACTTCCTATTGTATCAAGTTCTAGGATTCTGTGCATCTGTAGCGCGGAAAGAATAACTTTATACGCTTTAGTGTTCGCTGTAATAGTCTAATCTTGTCATCGGGGGGTCTATGAGAGCGATACATATGGGCCCTAGGATTCTCCTAGATTCCTCACTCATTACTGGCTCTTGAAACTTTAGAGGTAGGCGGCTTTCGTGCGATAGTTGGAGTCTGTTTTTTGAAATGTCTGCCAGTTTAGGTTTCTCGGCAGTTGCTTGACACACTCGTGGGTGAAAAATCAGTCACCACTTGTGCTGTCCTTTATATGCACTTAATATCACTTGTTAGCTCTGTTTGTTATGGGCCCCGCAATCTTCTAAACTGGGTTACACATGGGTTTTGTAAGCAGTCTTCTTTGTCAACTGCCTGCAGTCTCGCAGTATCCTACCTAAAACCAAAGTTTGCCACCTATGACTAGCCTGTATGACCATTCCATTTCATATTCACAAAAAGTATTACACCAAAGTATGAATTAACTAATTCCAATTGATATTGTATTCATAGGATTTTGCGTCTTGTGAAGTACACAATTTTACATTTATGAACGTCTGCAGAAAGTTACCAATCTTTGCATCACTTTGAAACCTTGTCAAGATCTAACTGGGTGCATGAACAACTTTTTACAGACAGTAGTTCATTTAACATGCAGGTTATCAATACTTCAATTACCATCGATATACTACTCCTGGCTCCCCGTGCTCCAGTGGCAAAACTTGAAGTGAAATAGTGTTCCGACACTGTGCCTGCCTCCACACTATAGTAGTGACAGTAAGTATGAAACTATCCGAAGCATGCGTGTGTCAAACTCATTGCGATAGTAGTAAATATATATATCATTAAAAAAGTCATAACGGAATTACTTTGTTCTTTTCATAACACTAGTAATAAAGTAAGGCGGTTGCCTTTCCAGAATGAAAACCTGCGTAAAGACACCGTCATGTTGCATTATTAGACTTTGTGTAACTTCCATTCTTCCTAATTACCTCAGAAATTCTCTTTGGCACTGATTTAGTTAGGGTTTGCAGTTCTTGCGGCGACATTGTCGCCCAGACCTCTCGCATCGCTCTTTTCAGCTCACAAATGGCCTCAAATTGCCTTCCATTGCGACGAACACGCCTTGCAAATATTCCCCAGGCTACGTGCAGGCCATGGCAAGGCACTGATATCTTTATCTTTAGCCCACTTTTTTGGTGTTGTAGAAATCTGGACAGAGGCATTATCTTGTTGAAAGATTAGACTAAGTCCTCATACATCCATTCTTACATGCAATCTCCGTGTACATATTAGAGTTCATTCTAGTGTTGCCCTCAGCAGTGCGTGATTTACCCTTAGTGCAGAATTTTGCCCAAATAATAACACTTCCACCATCGAAATTTCTGCTCATTCTTATCTGCTGCTCTGTTCTCATGTCATGCCACTCATATTGAAATCCATTCAGACCATCTGAATTAAACTACTTCTAATCAATCACTTTGTACCATTCTCAAGTCCATGACATATGTTTTTCAGCAAATTCCACATTAGCCTGTATACGTTTGGGCGTCAAGAGTAGGTTTCTGCAGTCGTTTCTTGGCTGCAAGAAGTTTTCATTTGACAAAATGTGTCGTACAACTATGGCAATTACTGACAATTGCAAATGAGCAACGGCTTGAAAAGAATAACGGTTTGTGGTCCCTGCTTTGCGTAAATGTAACAGTTTCGATGCCTCAGAGAATTTTATACTTTGCCCACATTTTCCGTGTTCATATTGTGCGCGAATCTAACGAAATCATAAATCACTGTGCTTGAAAGTTTCAACTTCTTGGCGAATTGACGATTAGAGTGTCCCATTTCCTTCTACGAATCAAATTTTGCTTCCTCTCTGCAGGAAAGGCACGTACACACAACCACCACACACAGCCGACTGCCTTTACACCGAATTCTACCTGTTCCACCTGAATCGATGTATTGTTATATACTGTACCACTGACATCAAATGCGATACCATATGAGTGCATTTGCCAGTATACTACGTCTGATACTATTGCATATACACTGTTAGCAACTATTCCAACTATCAACTATTGTTAATTTTCCTACAAGTATCCATGCCTCTACACCGATTTCCTCTACTGTACATCTATTAAACCACTGCCCACATACTGAATGCCGCCTGATGGTGTTGCGGGCAAATAAGGTGGTAAGGAAAGTATATAAACGGAGCAGAGACGACTGGGGAATTATTCAAGCAATATACGAGCCGCAAATGGGGAAATCCACTGGCATGAGTGACTTTGGCAAACAGTAGATTGTTATGGTCCAAAGCCTTGGAATGAGCACCTCAGAACCGGTGGAACTGGTAAGCTTTCACGTGCTGTTGTCATGAGCGTCTATGGAAATGCTCGAAGGGCAGTAAAACCACAAGTAAGCAAGGGTTGTTGAACGTCTAGCTCTCATCACAGAACATGGAAGTCGGAGGCTTGTCCACTCAGTGTGTGGCAGACCTGGTGACAGAACAATATTTGTACGGGCACAGGTGTTTCAGAGCACACCGTTCGGCACATATTGTTGAGATTCTGCCAGGCGACCTCTGTGTGTTCCCATATTGGCCCAACGGCATCATCAGTTATGACTACAGTGGACACGAAATCCTGGAGGTTTTACCGTAGTCAGACGAATCACATTTCTTGTAACACTACATTTGCAGTGTAGCATCATCTAGGCTACTCGAAACAAACAACGCGCCAGGAATGCAAGGCAATGGGGGGGCAGTGTTATACTATGGAGGAAATTTACCTGGGCTTCCATGCGACATATTGTCGTAATCAAAGGCACTATTTCAGCTAGGGCCAAACGAGGACTGCACCTTGAATCTTTGGATTCATACAGACTAAGATTAAAGGTAAAGCCGTCATTAGCTGAAATGTTGGTTTGAATACTAAAGTACTTGAATGGATATCACAGATGGAGGTGGTAAGCTGTTGCCTTCCTTTTGCCTTTGGATTGTCTTGTCCAGCCAGTTGCCGAAGACGCTACAGTTTAAAAAATGGTTCAAATGGCTCTGAGCACTATGGGACTGAACTTCTGAGGTCATCAGTCCCCTAGAACTTAGAACTACTTAAACCAAACTAACTTAAGGACATCACACACATCCATGCCCGAGGCAGGATTCGAACCTGCAACCGTAGCGTTCATGCAGTTCCAGACTGTAGCGCCTAGAACCGGTCGGCCACTCCGGTCGGCGCTACAGTTTAAAGTAGATTCCAAACCTCTGTGCGTTTTTCACATTAACATACATTTAGAGATGAAAGACTTAACAGATAATGCTACAAGGACTAATTGGGCATCAAACCTGAGACCTTTGGATCCATAATCTGGCACTTTACCGCTGACACACACCACATTAAGCTACAACCCACACAGAAACATTATCTTCAGTGTACTTTCAGGAAAATCTAATCCATATTGATAGTGGGGACAAAATAAAATTGGTAGCAATATAGCTGTCTTCCCAAATGGTAGCCAAAGCCAAGTCATCGTTGTCATTTTCTTGCCTTATCATAGTTCTGATACTATTATAATAACTAAATCTCACGAATTGTTACTCACTAAGAGAGCTCGTGACTCAATTTATATTTCATTCACACAAAGAAAATTAAAAATTGGTAAGGGATTTGTTTTTTTCTAAAATAGCACAGCAACTACATACGGCACTGTTCTTATTGGTATTCTCTGTTGCTTAGCCCACGTGAATAGCCAAAGATTGCAATTTATTGGCAGAACACTTAGAAGATGCAACAGATATACTAAACTGTACCCTTGAAAAAAATAATGAGTTTTCATGAGAACGAGCAGGACATTTCCAAACACTTGCCGTTACACCGAACACCCCGTGAGAAATCTGTTTGCAATGACGTAATCTGCTCCTTTCAAAAATGAAATTAAAAGTACCGATCGAAATGCTTGTGGAGACACACCACGTGGCTATACAAGAAATCTACAACAACATGGATAGTCTGAAAATCACACGTAAGTGCCTGCCAGAAGGCTCATCAAACCAATTTCACAATAATTCTCTATTATTCTACTCTCAAACAGCGCACGAAAAAAACTGATACCGATATCTTTCCGTGTGAGCTCTGATTTCCTTTATTCTATTATGATGACCGTTTCTCCTTATGTAGGTCGGCATCAATAAAATATTTTCGCATTCAGAGGAGAAAGTTGGTGACTGAAATTTCGTAAGAAGATCCCGCCGCAATGAGAAACGCGTTTGTTTTAGTGATGTCCACCCTAAATCCTGTATCATGCCTGTGACACTCTCTTATGGTTTTCGGTAGTACAAAACATGCTGCTCCTCTTCGACGTTCTCCGTTAATCCTACCAGGTAGAGATCCCATTACTTTAACTATGTTTAGTTCAAGAGTATCAACTGAAGGGTACAGCAAAACCCTTATAATCAGTATTTTCAGCAGCAACTGATTAACGCGTGTGGCACGTCATAGCCTCTCTACAGCAGCCCGCTGGTTAGATTTCAAACAATTTGTGCGTATTGAGCAGTGGGGTACCTAAGCTGTGCAACCGCACCAATACCCGAGTACCACCGCTGACAAGGAACGGGGAGGGGCAGCACAGTGCACATGCTAAATACTTGCCTCGGTTACACAGTCAAAGATCGGTCTATATTTGGGGTACAACATCGATTAACCGAATACGTATACGGTGTAAATGTTAGCTATATAAAATTTTTAGTGTGTTTAGAGCAGATAGAAAAAAACTCCTCTTATGTGACAAAAATCACTTTTGGCTGAAGCTGCGGGGAGTATTCGTGGAACACCTGGTTGTTTTGAGCGTGTTAAATACTCGCTGTCTCGCAGACCAGTTGGGCATTTATATAACAGACGACTTTTCAGAAAACTCTCAAAAACAATATTTATCATACGGCAGTTTGAACATTGTCGCTGAACATCACTAGTTCGAAACATTTACAAAACCCTCGTGGGGAAACGAGGCATCTGTGACACGAGTAGCGTATCCAACAATGTGAAAAGAGAATTTACATTTAGTCCACAATAGCGCTGTAAAAGGTAAACAAAGAAAATCTGTTTAGAAACAACTGACATTTACAATTTTTTACCACAACGCTGAGTATTAAACCTAACAATGTCTACTGACTTGATGCTAGGGACACGAGAAGTCATATATGCCAGTTCTGTAGTGAGATTGAGGATACCAAATGCAATGGCACAAAGACGCAAAAACTGATTCGCCTTATTTAACTGTGTGTTAGCAGAGACCTTTTCAGACATTTCATTCCTCGTGTGTTCAATCTTTTTTATGGCTTCTACAATTTCAATGGCAACTTAGTTTCCTGACAAGAAAACGATGAAATCAGTCTATCACGCATTATAAAAACGTGTACGTACGGAACACGCATATTTCGAGACAATGGGATAGATACACTGGAGATGTCAAACATCTGTACAAGCGGACTCGATTGTACACTCGGCACAGAAACTACAGCAATCAATAATTGCAGTATTACAATTTTACATCTCATTACAAGGATTTATAAAATTCGGACTTCTTTAACTCAAACTACTTCAGACTAGCTTTGATGAAGGGTATGTGTGAAACGCTTTGCATGCTCGAAGTACCCTGAATGTATCCTCTGTGTCGATTTCCGTATTCATTACACATGATTTTTATATGTCTGCGAGAATTTATGTTGCGGTCCGACAGAAGGTGAAATCAATTTCATGTCTCTCTTGGGTGCCTTGGATTGGCAGAATTCGTGTTTGTTGGCTTAGTTTCTGACTGCCATCGTTGCTCCGTGCTGTCCCCGCTATTCGCCGTTTTCTTAACTTTTTTTTCCTGACTGAATATGGAAACATTCATGTTGGTTACCAACATATTGTCTCAACCTGATACTAAGCAACAGTCAGAGTCGCTACGTTGACCCCTATATATTGAGAATTCTGTCTCGTCAGATTTGTTTATTGAAAGAGGATATGCGGGAAAAAAATAATTGTGTAACTACGGAAACTCTAGTGATAACTGAGGGATGTGACCTTACTGTGGCACGTGGGGCAATACCACAAGGCATCACCCTGTAGCAAGGTCTACAGGCCCAAACACACTAAGAAAAGGAAGAATTTTAAAACCCAGGAAAAATTGTAAAATCAATAAACAAAGAAGTCTTTCGCTAAGTTAAAATCAATAGAGACAGTTCTGGAAATCTTTCAACAGTAAAGGCCTGCAATCATTTGCTTCCTTTATACAGGCCCAGCGGCATAAATAGTAGTAGAGTTGTAGAGGTAGAGGAAGACGATGATAAAGAAGACACAAAAATGGGACTGAATGGTAGGGATGTATGGAGGAAATCATGATGAGATTCTGATACAACTGTGCTGAGCAACAGTTCCAAAAGCTGTACTATTCCCTGGTTGTGACACACTTGTTTCTTGTTTTTGACTGTTAGATGGAACCATTCTCATTATGCAAAGTAATCCGCAAGTACAAAAGTGTAAAGACTTAATTTTGTGTTTGTTGTTTTCTTTGTTAAGATCTTGCACTGAATAGCAGTCAAAAGAATTGCAATGTTACAGCAAACAATTTGACTTTAGACAGCATGTTGCTCCATGTTCTAAAACTGCAACACACGAATTTACTAAAATGTGTACCTTTTACGTCATTGTTTGTTTTATTTTGTTTCGATTTAGTGCGCAAAAAATAACTTGGGTCATTCGCACCCAAGTCAAAACTATAGAACACGAAGACAGGAGTCAAAAACGACTATATATCACTCCCAATTGACATAATAGAAGACAGCTAAAAACAGGCTCGTGGACAAAGAGCTGAAAGACACCATACAGGAAACAGAGGTAAAAACTGAAAATTAAATGGCCTTCACCATATTGCTTTGGTGGATAAAAAGTAAAATGCGGTCAACAGCTCACGTGTCATTTGCTAAAATGGCCGATAACTCAGACAGCAAACCCAAGCAGGAATCTCAACAGTTTAGAAAATGGGCATTCCATCAGGAAGTGGTGGACATTTAAAACTTTGGCACAATACGTACAAAGTGGTGGGGTAGCGCCACTTATCAAATTATGAAGGCTAAAAAGGCAGAACTCAGTACGCAGCCTAGTTAAAATGTCCTCCTCCTGGCGGGAGGGCCGAGAGGAGGTCGTCCAAGCCACTGGGAGAGGCTTGATAAGCTGGAGCTGACTCCCGTGAAGGGAGGACCATTAGTTATGCCAATGGGATAACATCACCTCATAGATGGCAACACAGAGACCATCGGAGGGAGTACAGGAACTTCCGGGCTCCGGTATGAGGACTGCAGCCTTGGCAGCAGCCTCATTTCCTAGCAGACTGACATAACCAGAAACCCACAGAAACATCAAGCTGGCTCTACCAAGAGTGACCAAGTGGCAATTTACCTGGACCCACCGCACCAATGGATGGGCAGTATACAGCGCATATAGACTTTGAAGGGTAGTGAGCAAGTCTGAGCAGAAGACATAATTTAAAAGGCTGATACAGTTCAAAGGGCTCGGCTGTAAATACCGTTTAGTGTGCCGGAAGTTGATATCGAGAGACACGGGTGCCAATAACGAAGGCACACCCAAACCCACAGTCAATCCAAGAGCCATCAGCGTATGCAAAGGTATTATCATGAAGTTCCATGCAAAGGTCATGAAACTAAAGGCGATTGACTGAGGCTGGAGGAAGCAAAAGAAGGCCAAGGTTAACATGGGTCACTTCACAAAGCTAAGGTGGTGAAGGGTTCACACCAAACCGGAAAGTTGCAGGTAGTGTGAAGTTAAGCCACCTTAGCAAGTGTCGAAAGTGGACTCCAGGAGGTAACAAAGAGGGATGCACCCCATACTGGTGATCAAAGGAATCATCAAAGAAGGAGGCATAGGATGGGTGGCCATGCATGACAGACAAATGGCATGCATACCTGTTGAGGAGAAAGTCACAGCAGTGGGTCAGTGGTAGCTCAGCAGCTTCAGCATACAGACTCTCAACCGGGCTAGTGTAAAAGACGCCTGTGGCCAAACAGATGCCACGATGGTGGATCGTGTTGAGACAGCGTAAGAGTGATGGGTGTGCAGACACATATAGCACCTATAGTCTAGTTTTGAATGGACAAGGGACCAGTACAAACAGGAGGGTGGTTCGTTCGGTACCCCAGGAAGTACCATTGATGACACATAGGACACTGAGGAACCGCATACAGCGGGCTGCCATGTAAGACACATGAGAGGACCAAGAGTTTCCTATCGAGCATGAGACCCAGGAATTTCATAGTTTCAATGAATGGAAGTGCAACTGGCCCAAGACAAAGATGGTGGGAGAAACCAATTGTGTCACCAGAAATTCATACAGACTTTTGTCAGTGGAAAAGTGAAAGTCATTGATGATGCTCCAGGAGAAAAGACAACCAAGACATTGCTAAAGACGCCGCTCAGTGAGACAGGTCCATGGAGAACTGCAGTAGATGGAAAAATTCTCAACAAAATGGGAGCCAAAGATGCCCAGCGGGAGACAGGTTATTATAAGGTTAATGGCAATAGCAAAGAGGACGATGCTCAGGAACGAAACCTGAGCCCCACTGTTTTACTGAATAAAGGAGTCTGACAAGGCAGAACCCACACGCACCACGAAAACTTGCTCTTTTAAAAATACCTGAAGGCAACAGGGCAGGTGGCCACAGAAGCCTCACATGTAAAGAGTATGGAGGATACCAGTTCTCCAGCAAGTGTCGTAGCCCTTCTCCAAATCGAAAAACACGGCCACAGTCTGGGATTTCCACAGAAAACCATTCATGACATAGATGACAAAGTAATGACATGGTCAACTGCAGAACACCGCACTCGAAATCCACTCTGTGCATTCATCAGTAAATTGCGAGACTCCAGCCACCATACCAGCTGGGCATGAATCACACATTCCATCATCTTGCAAACACAGCTGGTAAGAGAGATGGGGAGGTAGCTAGAAGGAAGGTTTTTGTCCTTACCAAGCTTAGGTATGGTTATTACAGAGGCTTCGCACCAGCATCCGGGAAATGTGCCCTCTGCCCAGATGCAGTTGCATGTGTTAAGCAGAAAGTGCTGCCCACAAGAGAAAGGAGCTGCAACTCTGAATGTTGACAGCATCTGGCCCTGGAGCAGAGGATTGGGATGAACTGAGAGCATGATCTAGCTCCCTCATGGTAAAGGTGGCATTTTAACACGATTTGGAGAAGAGCCTCCTCCACTCATTTCCGATGGAGGAGGGCAGGGTAGAAGAGCTCTAAACTTCCGCAAAATGATGGCCAAGGTTTTGGAGACACCAATAGGGTCCACGATGACATCGTCTGCTACTGTCAGGCCAGAAACTGGGGAATAGATCTTGGTCCCAGAGAGCCGTCAGAGGTTGACCTACACGACAGAGGAAGGGGTGGAACTGTTAAAAGAACTAGTGAATGAAATCCAGCTAGCTCTTTTGCTATCCCAAAGAATGTGACAGCACTTTGCACGGATCGAAGAGATATAGGGGTGTCATCTCGGCAGCTGCCGAGTGACAGCCCATGAAGAGCTGCTACTACAGGACACAGAAACAGGAGGATCCTGCTCCATGGGATCCACAGAAGCATCAGCTTGCTTGTGTGGTAGGTCTGTGAAGTCCAATGCTGAAAAACAGTTGGTGGTGCACACCAGCGACATGGAGGCTGGCTGGGTTAAGGTATCATGTGGCAACACCATCGAAGAGGATTTTCGAGTTGGCGAAGGAGAAGATTGTTTGGACTTCTTCAAGCCTTTCCAGTTAGAGGAAGACTCTGATGTTTGGCTGGAGGAAGTCTTCACGGGAGTACTACTCCTGTCCTTTCCGGCCTACCAGTTGTGTAGCTGGTGGTTTCACCCTTTGAGGCGAGAGTTTGACAGCTTGTTGCACAACTGGATGGGGGGCTGGTGATGCTACCTTGACAATAGGCGCTTTCACAACCTCAGAGCTGAATTGGAGGTCGCACGTCTGTGGGGTCATGTCCTTCATGGAGCGAGGGGTAACAAGAACAGAACTACAGGTGCCATATGGGAGAACAGTGTCTGCAACTAGCCAGTAACTTCTGAGCAACTGAGTGAGGCATTTTTCCTTTACCCCAATCTCTTGGACAGCCCACTCATCAAGATACACAGGACAATCCCAATAGAAAGCCACTGTAGTTGATACAAATGGGAGGAGGAGGTGCACAATCACCTTCGTGCACATCCATACCGCAGGTTACACATTTGGCTGGGTGTCAACAACATTCTAGTGTGATTGAAAATGATGAAACCGGTAGCAGCGCATCGGGTTCAGAATGTAAGGCCGGACTGTGATAATTTCATAGCCTGCTCTGATCTTGGATGGAAGCAGCACTACCAAAGGTAAGAAAAAGAGTGCAGGTGGGCACTAAGGACTAATCTTCCATTTTCATTACACGATGGACAGCTATGACACCCTGATCAGAAAGGTAAGACTGCATTTCAGCCTCGGTTAGACTGTCGAGCAGCCTGCTGTAAATTACACCACAGGAAGAATTCAGAGTTCTATGGGCCTTGACACAAACTGGGTAGCTGTGGAGAAGCGAGCCAGCAAGCAGTTGTGCTTGGGAATCAGAAGTAGTCTCCAAAAGCAAAGTGCCATTCTGTAAATGAGAGGTTTTCACAGGGCCGGCAATTGTATCAACACCCCTGTACCAGGGGGTCCGTGCGAACCCTATCAACCTGCGGCTGGAAATTACGCATTATGCAGTCACCTGTTAGGGTCAGATGTGTGGGCCGGCCTTCAGGAGCACACCGGGGGGAAGAAGAAAAAGAGGAACATCAAACATCGAAGTGAAGGACTGAGAGGGGAAGTGAAACAAAGGAAAAGGGAGCAAAAAACAAAGTGAGACTGTTCTTCCATCAGTGACAGACAGTGCAGAACGCTCCCAATAACACCCCAGACATGTTGCCCAAGGAAGAGGAAAAAGAATAGCAAGAGGATAGACATGCAGTGTGGAAGGGAAAAAATGCTGCAAAGGCTGTGGACCCGTGTTAGCCAAACATGAACCCACCAAACAGTGGCGAGCTCCCTGGGGGGTTACTTCATTGTGAATTTGTGTTTATCTCAGTAAACAAATGGGCTAAGTGGCAATGAGACTTGATAAATACAAAAAGTGGGATGTTGATTGTTAGCAGTGAGGGAGGAGAGTCCCAGTTTGCCCTGATGTGGAGTTACACTAGTTGGACCACTGTCCAGTTCGATTATCAAGAGGCAGGACAGGAATTAACTGTATCTATAAAAGGGCCTACATATCAGCAAATGTAGTGGCAAATGTTATGGTGGAGCATTCCTTATTAAGTGGCATATAATGGAGAGAAAAAAAAACCACACACACAATTTGAATTTTGTTTTAAAGGTACTGGAGAGGCTAAGATATAAAAAATGTAACACAGTGTTTCTTCAGTGACATCTTCTCATGACATTTACTTTCTGCATCCAGCTCAGCTGATGTTGACAAGCACATTTAAAGAAATATCAGAACTGTCTGATGACTTAGTAGAGCTGAGATAGGCACAACCATCCTAACTCAACTTGATGTAGCAGAACTGAGGTTGTTCCAGAAGCAGAGTATTCTGTTTTGAAGCTAAAAACATTTAAAAAAATATTCTATGTTCTACATTGTGTCAGGAATGGTTATTGGGTTTGGCAATAATATCAATTGGAGAAGAAGGAAGGAGAGGGAAAGACAAAAGGATGTGCGTTTTAAGGGAGATGGTAAGGAGTCATTCCAATCCCGGGAGCGGAAAGACTTACCTTAGGGGGAAAAAAGGATGGGTATACACTCGCACACACACACACACACACAAACATATCCATCCACACATATACAGACACAAGCAGACATATTTAAAGACAAAGAGTTTGGGCAGAGATGTCAGTCGAGGCAGAAGTGCAGGGGCAAAGATGTTGTTGAATGACAGGTGAGGTATGAGTGGCGGCAACTTGAAATTAGCGGAGATTGAGGCCTCGTGGATAACGGGAAGAGAGGATATATTGAAGAGCAAGTTCCCATCTCCGGAGTTCGGATAGGTTGGTGTTAGTGGGAAGTATCCAGATAACCCGGACGGTGTAACACTGTGCCAAGATGTGCTGGCCGTGCACCAAGGCATGTTTAGCCACAGGGTGATCCTCATTACCAACAAACACTGTCTGCCTGTGTCCATTCATGCGAATGGACAGTTTGTTGCTGGTCATTCCCACATAGAATGCGTCACAGTGTAGGCAGGTCAGTTGGTAGATCACGTGGGTGCTTTCACACGTGGCTCTGCCTTTGATCGTGTACACCTTCTGGGTTACAGGATTGGAGTAGGTGGTGGTGGGAGGGTGCATATGACAGGTTTTACACCGAGGGCAGTTACAAGGGTAGGAGCCAGAGGGTAGGGAAGGTGGTTTGGGGATTTAATAGGGATGAACTAACAGGTTACGAAGGTTAGGTGGACGGCGGAAAGACACTCTTGATGGAGTGGGGAGGATTTCATGAAGGATGGATCTCATTTCAGGGCAGGATTTGAGGAAGTCGTATCCCTGCTGGACAGCCACATTCAGAATCTGATCCAGTCCCGGAATGTATCCTGTCACAAGTGGGGCACTTTTGTGGTTCTTCTGTGGGAGGTTCTGGGTTTGAGAGGATGTGGAAGTGGCTCTGGTTATTTGCTTCTGTACCAGGTCGGGAGGGTAGTTGCGGGATGCGAAAGCTATTGTCAGGTTGTTGGTGTAATGCTTCAGGGATTCCGGACTGGAGCAGATTCGTTTGCCACGAAGACCTAGGCTGTAGGGAAGGGACCGTTTGATGTGGAATGGGTGGCAGCTGTCGTAATGGAGGTACTGTTGCTTGTTGGTGGGTTTGATGGGGACGGACGTGTGAAACTGGCCATTGGACAGGTGGAGGTCAACATCAAGGAAAGTGGCATGGGATTTGGAGTAGGACCAGGTGAATCTGACGGAACCAAAGGACTTGAGGTTGGAGAGGAAATTCTGCAGTTCTTCTTCACTGTGAGTCCAGATCATGAAGATGTCATCAGTAAATCTGTACCAAACTTTGGGATGGCAGGCCTGGGTAACCAAGAAGGCTTCCTCTAAGCGACCCATGAATAGGTTGGCGTACGAAGGGGCCATCCTGGTACCCATGGCTGTTCCCTTTAATTGTTGGTATGTCTGGCCTTCAAAAGTGAAGAAGTTGTGGGTCAGGGTGAAGCTGGCTAAGGTAATGAGGAAAGAGGTTTTAGGTAGGGTGGCAGGTGATCGGCGTGAAAGGAAGTGCTCCATCGCAGCGAGGCCCTGTACGTGCCGGATATTTGTGTATAAGGAAGTGGCATCAATGGTTACAAGGATGGTTTCTGGGGGTAACGGATTGGGTAAGGATTCCAGGCGTTCGAGAAAGTGGTTGGTGTCTTTGATGAAGGATGGGAGACTGCACGTAATGGGTTGAAGGTGTTGATCTACGTAGGCAGAGATACGTTCTGTGTGGGCTTCGTAACCACCTACAATGGGGCGGCCGGGATGATTGGGTTTGTGAATTTTAGGAAGAAGGTAGGGGTGCGGGGTGTCGGTGGGGTCAGGAGGTTGATGGAGTCAGGTGAAAGGTTTTGTAGGGGGCCTAAGGTTCTGAGGATTCCTTGAAGCTCCGCCTGGACATCGGGAATGGGGTTACCTTGGCAAACTATGTATGTGGTGTTGTCTGAAAGCTGACGCAGTCCCTCAGCCACATACTCCCAACGATCAAGTACTACGGTCGTGGAACCCTTGTCCGCTGGAAGAATGACGATGGATCGGTCAGCCTTCAGATCACCGATAGCCTGGGCTTCAGCAGTGGTTATGTTGGGAGTAGGGTTAAGGTTTTTTAAAGAAGGATTGAGAGGCAAGGCTGGAAGTCAGAAATTCCTGGAAGGTTTGGAGAGGGTGATTTTGAGGAAGAGGAGGTGGGTCCCGCTGTGACGGAGAACGGAACTGTTCCAGGCAGGGTTCAATTTGTATAGTGTCTTGGGGAGTTGGATCATTAGGGGTAGGATTAGGATCATTTTTCTTCATGGCAAAGTGATACTTCCAGCAGAGAGTACGAGTGTAGGACAGTAAATCTTTGACGAGGGCTGTTTGGTAGAATCTGGGAGTGGGGCTGAAGGTGAGGCCTTTGCATAGGACAGAGGTTTCGGATTGGGAGAGAGGTTTGGAGGAAAGGTTAACTACTGAGTTAGGGTGTTGTGGTGACAGATTGTGTTGATTGGAATTTTGAGGTTTTGGAGGGAGTGGAGCTGGAAGTGGGAGACTGAGTAGATGGGAGAGACTGGGTTTGTGTGCAATGAGAGGTGGTTGAGGTTTGCTGGAAAGGTTGTGAAGGGTGAGTGAGTTGCCTTTCCGGAGGTGGGAAACCAGGAGATTGGATAGTTTTTCGAGGTGGAGGGTGGCATGTTGTTCTAATTTGCGGTTGGCCTGTAGGAGGATGCTCTGAATAGCCGGTGTGGATGTGGGAGAGGAAAGATTGAGGACTTTTATTAAGGATAGGAGTTGACGGGTGTGTTCATTGGCTGAGTTGATGTGTAGGTGAAGGATTAGGTGGGTGAGGGCAATGGATTGTTCAGTTTGGAACTGGTATAGGGACTGATGGAAAGAAGGGTTGCAGCCAGACATGGGAACTAAGTGTGAGGTCTTTAGGGGTAATGCCAAATGTCAGACAAGCCTGAGAAAATAAAATATGGGAGCGTAATCTGGCTAGGGTGAAGGCATGTTTGCGGAGGGAATGTAAATAAAACTTAATGGGGTCGTTGTGGGGGTGTTGTGAGGGTGACATGGTATTAGAAGGTGGAAAGTGTAACATGAGGTTGAAATGAAAATGAAAGATAAAAATATATGGTGAGAGATAAGGGTGAACTAGAAAGTAACTGGAGATCTGGTATGAAAAAAGGCGAAAAAGTGTTGGTTAAGTTGATCCTGTGGTGAACTTGGGTTGGTAGACAGCGATGTGCATGAAGGATAGGTGGTTGTGTTGCCGCTGAAACACATTAAAGGACAGAGAAATTCGGGAAAATTTCGAAAAAAACGTGTAAATGTATTAAAAGGAGTGGTGTTGTGGTGAAAGATTACGAAAATGGGGCTAACAATTGTCTGACGAAGAAATAATGACGTTAAAACCTGTGGGGAGCGGCTAAAAATGATCAGTGATGTGCGAAAAACGGAAGTGGAAATAAAGTGAAAGTTATTAGCACTAGCCGAAATGGTTGTTTAATACGTGAAAGCAGCTGTTATTGAACTAGAAACGGTGGATTTTATAGCAGCGGTAGTGTTGAAAGCGGGAAAAAAAATTTTTTTGGTTATGGTTTGGAAGTGGGTTACGTATTATTGAGTATATATAGGCGGGATAAAATTGTATTACGGTAAAAAGGGGAAGGTGAATACAAAGTGAGACTACTGGTAAAAACAGAAAGAGAAAATAAGACGACAGGAAAGATATCGAAATGCAACAGCGACAACAACGAACATAATTGTTGGGTTCAAATTAAAGATATGGTTATAATAGAGGGAAACATTCCACGTAGGAAAAATATATCTAAAAACAAAGATGATGTGACTTACCAAATGAAAGTGCTGGCAGGTCGACAGACACACAAACAAACACATACATACACACAAAATTCAAGCTTTCGCAACAAACTGTTGCCTCATCAGGAAAGAAGGAAGGAGAGGGAAAGACGAAAGGATGTGGGTTTTAAGGGAGAGGGTAAGGAGTCATTCCAATCCTGGGAGCGGAAAGACTTACCTTAGGGGGAAAAAAAGGACGGGTATACACTCGCGCGCGCACACACACAAACATATCCATCCACACATATACAGACACAAGCAGACATATTTAAAGACAAAGAGTTTGGGCAGAGATGTCAGTCGAGACAGAATTGCAGAGGCAAAGATGTTGTTGAATGACTGCAACTTGAAACGAGCAGAGATTGCGGCCTGGTGGGTAACGGGAAGAGAGGATATATTGAAGAGCAAGTTCCCATCTCCGGAGTTCGGATAGGTTGGTGTTAGTGGGAAGTATCCAGATAACCTGGAAGGTGTAACACTGTGCCAAGATGTGCTGGCCGTGCCCCAAGGCATGTTTAGCCACAGGGTGATCCTCATTACCAACAAACACTGTCTGCCTGTGTCCATTCATGCGAATGGACAGTTTGTTGCTGGTCATTCCCACATACAATGCATCACAGTGTAGGCAGGTCAGTTGGTAAATCACGTGGGTGCTTTCACATGTGGCTCTGCCTTTGATCGTGTACACCTTCCGGGTTACAGGACTGGAGTAGGTGGTGGTGGGAGGGTGCATGGGACAGGTTTTACACCGGGGGCGGTTACAAGGGTAGGAGCCAGAGGGTAGGGAAGGTGGTTTGGGGATTTAATAGGGATGAACTAACAGGTTACGAAGGTTAGGTGGACGGCGGAAAGACACTCTTGGTGGAGTGGGGAGGATTTCATGAAGGATGGATCTCATTTCAGGGCAGGATTTGAGGAAGTCGTATCCCTGCTGGACAGCCACATTCAGAGTCTGGTCCAGTCCCGGAAAGTATCCTGTCACAAGTGGGGCACTTTTGTGGTTCTTCTGTGCGGGATTCTGGGTTTGAGGGGATGAGGAAGTGGCTCTGGTTATTTGCTTCTGTACCAGGTCGGGAGGGTAGTTGCGGGATGCGAAAGCTGTTGTCAGGTTGTTGGTGTAATGGTTCAGGGATTCCGGACTGGAGAAGATTCGTTTGCCACGAAGACCTAGGCTGTAGGGAAGGGACCGTTTGATGTGGAATGGGTGGCAGCTGTCATAATGGAGGTACTGTTGCTTGTTGGTGGGTTTGATGTGGACGGATGTGTGAAGCTGGCCATTGGACAGATGGAGGTCAACGTCAAGGAAAGTGGCATGGGATTTGGAGTAGGACCAGGTGAATCTGATGGAACCAAAGGAGTTGAGGTTGGAGAGGAAATTCTGTGAACCACTGTCAATGCTTAATCACAGCTACTGAGAGATGGGTCCTCGCAGCGTAATAAATAACCATGCGTCATCCAGGTGTGGCCAATGTGCAGCCGGCAGAGTACAACAGAGTCCTTGCGAGAGGCCCGCAAGGAGTGCCACACACCGGTAGTCTCCTTGAATATCCGAAGTTTGTTGGGTGAAGGCAGGGTGCACCATTCAGCACCCCAGTTGCCAAGGACCTTCTGCAACAAAACTGAATCGAGATCACACTCTGAAAGGTCAATCTCCAAAGCAGGTGCACCAACAGCCCGTTTGGCCAGCGTATCAACATGTTCATTACCTGGGATGCCAGCATGGTCCGGGGTCCACATAAAAACTACGGAGCAGCTGGAATGGGCAAGCGTATGGATGGACTCCTGGATAGCCATCACCAGACAAGAGCGAGGAAAACACTGGCCAATAGCTTGTAAACTGCTCAGGGAGCCATTACAGATAATGAAGGACTAACCTGAGTAGAAGCGGATATACTCTAGGGCGCGACAGATGGCGACCAGCTCGGCAGTGAAAACACTGCAGCCAGCCGGCAATGAGTGTTGTTCAGAATAATCCCCAAGAATAAAAGCATAACCAACTCTACCAGTAACCATCGAACCGTCGGTATAGACCATGTCAGTGCCATGAAATGTGGCAAGGATGGAAAGAAAGCACTGGCGGAGGGCCTCAGGAGGCACTGAGTCCTTCGAGTCCCGTGCCAAATCCAGCCGAAGGCATGGGCGGGGCACACCAGGGGGTATACGTATATGGGCCCGGAAAGGAGGTGGGAGGGGAAAAACTCAGTCCCAGAGAGAAGAGCCCGACGCGAATGGCGATCATACGTCCTAACAAGGGCCGCCGTTCTAGAAGATGGACAACCGAGTAGGGAAACAGGAGACAGTAATTTGGATGCCCGGGCAAGCTACAAACTTGTGCAACATAAGCAGCCAGTAGTTGTTGGCACCGGATCCACAAAGAAAGGACACCAGGCTCCACAAGCAGGCTGTTTACAGGGCTTGTGCGGAAAGCTCCAGTTGTGAGTCAGGTCCCGCAGTCAAGTATGGGGTCAAACAACTGCAACGCGGAAGGCAATGCCGAACCGTAAGCCAGGCTCCCATAATGGAGTCGGGACTGTACCAATTCCTGATACAGTCGTAGAATGGTAGACCGATCGACACCCCAGCTGGTGTGACTCAAGCAACAAAGAGCATTAAGACGGCCTCACAACGTTTGTTTAAGCTGCCGAGTATGAGGGAGCCAAGTCAACTGGGTATCAAAAAGCAAGCCCAAAAACCAATGCATCTCCACCATGGCAAGAGGTTTGCCATCAAGATAAAGCCATGGCTCATGGTGAACTAGTGTCGCCGGCAGAAATGCATGATGCAGGTCTTGACAGCCAATAACTGGAAGCCGTGCGTGATGGCCCAAGACTGCATCCTGCAGATAGCACCACGTATCCGCCATTCAGAAACCACAATGTCAGTGGAGCTACAGTACAGGTGAAAGTCATCAGCATACAAAGAAGTCGATAAGGACATTCCCACAGCTGCAGCTAGTCCATTGATAGCAACTAAAAAGAGGCACTCAAGACGGAGCCTTCCGGGACCCCATTCTCTTGGACTCGGGAGGAACCAATTTGCATGCAGAAGGAACGCAGCGACAGAAAATTTTCAATAAAAAGCAGGAGCGGGCCCCTAAGACGCCACCCATGAAGCATGGTGAGGATGTGACGTCGCCACATCATATCATACACCTTCTGCATGTCAAAAAAGACATCAACCAGATGTTGACGGGAAGCAAATGCCGTGCGGATGGCAGACTCCAAGCAGACCAGATTATTGGTGGCAGAGTGGCCCTTACGGAACCCACCCTGGGATGGAGCCAGAAGGCCCAGAGACTCAAGTAGCCAACTCAACCTCCAGCTCACCATGTGTTTGAGCAACTTGCACATAACATTGGTGAGGCTAATGGGGCAGTAGCAGTCCACCTCCAAGGGGTTCTTTCCAGGCTTCAACACTGGGATGATAATGCTTTCCCACCACTGAGACGGAAACTCACCTTCAACCAGATACGGTTGAAAAGGTCGAAGAGGTGTTACTGGCAGCATCTGATAGTGGATGTGATCCAGCTTGGGAGCCGTATCAAGGCAAGCGGCTAGGGCAATTTGGAATTCCCAGTCACTGGCTGGAGCATTGTACAATTCGGAGTGGCGTGTATGGAATGAAAGGCTCCGACTTTCCAATCACTCTTTCAGGAAGCAGAATGCCAGTGGATAATTCGTAGAAGCAGAACTCTGAGCATAATTCTCTGCTAAGAGTTCTGCAATTGTGTGTGATTCAGTACAGACTGCTCCATTCAGGGAAAGCCCAGGTACACTGATGGACGTTGATTCCCATAGAGTCGCCTAATCTTGCAACAAACGTGCGACGGGGAGGTATGGGTGCCAATGGTGGAGACATACCTTTCCCAACACTACTGCTTCCGTCGGCAAATAAGGCATCGGGTTCGGGCACGCAGCCGTTTAAAGGTAATGAGGTGTTCCAATGATGGGTGCCACTTATGATGCTGGAGGGCCCACCTGCTATCTCTAATAGCCTCAGCAATCTCCGGTGACCACCAAGGCACAGTCCTCCGCTGAGGGGGCCTTTAAGAACAGGGAATTGCAGAGTCCGTGGCAGAAATGATGCTAGTGGTGATCGTGCGAACCACCACATCAATGGCGTCATGAGAAAGAGGCTCATGAATGTCAATGGAGGTGAACAAGTCCTGGTCAGCCTTATTCAAAGCCCATCTGGGGGGGTTGCCCAGGTGGTGACACAGTGGCACTGACAGAAAGACCGGAAAGTGGTCACTACCACAAAAGTCGTCATGCACACTCCATTGGACAAACTGTAGAAGGCCAGGGCTGCAGACCGAAAGGTCGATGGCTGAATATGTGCCATGCACCACACTGAAATGTCTGGAGGTACCATTATTTAAAAGAGAAAGGTCGAGCTGAGCCAACACTTGCTCAAAGACAGTGCCTCAGCCTGTAGTCACCAATCCACCCCGCAAAGGGCTATGGGCGTTAAAGTCGCCCAATAACAGAAAAGGTGGCGGCAATTGGGCTATCAGCCAATAAATGCTGCGAGACATCACTATCTGGTGGAAGACACAGACTGCAGACAGTAACAGCCTGAGGCATCCACACCCAAAAAACGACAGCCTCTAAAGGTGTTTAAAGAGGGACACACTCACTGTAAAGAGAGTAAAGGACATAGACACAGACTCCACCAGATACCCTCTCATAAGCTGCCCGATTCTTATAACCCTGATAGCCATGGAGAGGGGGGGGGGGGGGTTTCACAAAGCTGGAAACCAAGTTTCCTGGAGAGCAATGCAGAAGAAAGGGTGAAGGCTGAGAAGTTGTCGGAGCTCAGCAAGGTGGTGGAAAAACCACTGCAATTCCACTGGAGGATGACATTGTCTGCAGCCAAAAAAGGCGTGAAGCACCGTGGAGGTAGATTACGCCACTGGATCACCTGCTGCCACCAACTAAGTACCTGTGCGATCGACTTCCATGGTGGCTGAGGGTCCGGAGAGATAAAGCTCCTCAGTGGATGCCAGAATCTCCACCCCATCCTCAGACGCAGAGCTTGTAGGTCGCAGTGGGGTGGGCGCCACAGCAAGTTCCTTGGTCGTAGAGGTCTTCTTCTTGGACTTTTCTCACTGCTCCTTGGGTTTCACTGTCTGGGAGGGCTTCACTGATTCAGTCTCCGCGACTGAGGAGGATTGTGAAGCCCTATGACCAGCTGCTTGTCGGCACTTACACCACTGGCGGGCATCACCCTTCCCACTGGTGGAAACCTGGGAAGGGAGGGACCCGAGGGACCCCTTCCGAGCAAGGAGCTGAAGAAGTCGGATGCTTCTCCAGCTTAGAAGTGGGGATGGATGACCCCGATGGGTGGGGGTGATGTTGCTCCCAAAGCAGGTGGCACAACAGCAAAAAGGAGGGTAGTGTGGGACTCCTTTTAGTCGCCTCTTACGACAGGCAGGAATACCACAGGCCTATTGTGACCCCCGGACCTGCAAGAGTGAACAGATTTTCTGAACTACACAGATTGGAGTTATCCTTACAACACATCCTTCACTTCCATAAGCCACCTTTCTTCAATCTCCTTTAACCACAGTCCCTACACCCTCCGTCCAATTATTTCCCCTTCCTCTGAACTACCATCCACTCCCAATTCACATATCGCACATCATCTTCGTAGGCCACTCCTCACCAGCTGTGATAC
Organism: Schistocerca americana; assembly: GCF_021461395.2. NCBI lineage: Eukaryota > Metazoa > Arthropoda > Insecta > Orthoptera > Acrididae > Schistocerca > Schistocerca americana. The sequence goes on along the minus strand of NC_060126.1, from coordinate 113,041,624 downwards.
CCATATATCACATGCCTAGCCCATGCACTTGCAACTGCTCCCTCCCACATCCCTCGCCAGCAAACCAGCTGGCTTCCTCCAAGCCACTAGTTACCCACCCCCAACCCCTTTCCTGCCTCTCTCTCACTCTCTCTTCTATTCCCATCCCCCCCCCCCCCCCCCCCCCGTATGCCTCTCCACACCAGTCCACTTGCTGGACCCCATCATGGCATTGTGTGTACAACAAGTAAACATAATGAAGATATATATACCTTTTACAGCACTTCATTCAGTTTCTCTCATTCCAAGGCAGATTTTCAACAGGAAAAATACTTAATTTTAAAGCCTGTGTTCCCATCTTTATGAAAAACCCTCGTTAGAGCAACTTATTCACTACACTTTAACAACAGAACACAACAGGTTATCATGTTTAAATACAAACAAAAAATGTCTATGCGCTTTGATTTAATACGCCATGCTTAAGGAACCCACCCATTAAGCTTCGGACAAGAAATCCCATGAAAGATAAAGATCACTAGACCTGTAGTCTGCTCCCAATTTAATTCAGGATTTTTATCTGCCATAATGTTTGAAGTAAACATGTGATCATTCATTTTCAATATCAGAAGACTCTTCCATTGACCTAAATATGGTAATTAAAGTTCTGACAGAATGCAGATAATTTCAGACTTCAGGAGACAACTCACCAACAGTCAAAGGAGTCATCAACATGCACAAAAAAAGAATAACACTTGCTATCTTTCAGACAAATGCACCGATGAGCTGGAGCACCCTGTGATGCAGCCTCCCCTCTAACACACCTATCTTCAAAAACCAGACAAAAATATATAATATTCTTTTACCTGTAATCATTGTCACAGACAACTGAAATCATCTTGTGTTTCTCTGAAGAGGAAAACTGAAAAAAATGTTCTTTGGAGAGTTAAGCAACACACTGATTAGTGGCAGATGAACTACACAATTACCATACCCTTACTGGTCAAATCCATTTTTAACAGCAAATAATATTACATAGATATGAGATTGTTCATTTCACAGTGCTGGAATTATAAATTTTCTACAAAGTGCTTGTTCCACATCCTTCAGTCAACATTTTATACTGTCCAGAAACACGGGTCCCAAGTACATCTGAAAGTTCAAGTGTATTTCATATTCGCCCAATTACTGTAACAGATTACCCTCCTGCAGGAAAACCATTGTAATACATCCTGTGCTATTAAGAAAAATTGATATACATGTATTTTGTTCTCAGAGCTTGCACTGAAAAGTAAAAGTTTCTGTCAAAGGGTGAAATGACTTCACACATCAATAACTCTTCTTAGAGCTGCAATCTACAGACTTATGGGTTTTTCACTGAGCACAGTCACAAAATCGTCATTGTCATTCCAGTTAATGTTCAGCTGTAGTACTGCTGTGCACAGATTTTAATATGAACTGCAGTGATTCATAACTTACAATGGGAACTAAAGTTTGAGTAAGTACTGCAGATGCTTTAAAATTAAATCAAGTTTACAGGATGCACAAAAAGTTATGATTTCAATAAGGTAGCATACTGACAAATTTCTGGTGAACTCATTCACAGGAATTGTATGGGAGGCATTTGGAATCACTGAACATTGTGGAACACAGATTACAAAATAATTGATGACATAAGGCATTAACTCTAACACTCCCAACAACTGCACCATTCTCATTTCACTTTAGTTCTGACATTTTGGTTTTAAATGTGTTCTGTTTTAGTAACTGTACTTTTTAGACCTGTGTTATCAACACTATGATATGAGATTAGCACCTTAAGGTTTCAGTACATGTGTACACAACACACACATGCAATGTTTTATAAATAATATATTTGTACAAGTAAATTGATTCAGAAATCATTCCATATATACACTAGCAATATGCTACAAAAAATTCTGTATTTCTTCAATAACTAATCTCCTCTTAAAGATTCCAGATAATTAGATGCTTCTTTAGAGATGCGGTGATATTTAGCAATTGCAGGCCGATAGTAATACGCTTGGTAATCACTTCTCTCTGCCATCTTAGCTTTGATTTCTTTTTCAAGTTTCCTGAAAAAATAAAAAATAGCGTGACTAAGTAAGATAGTTTTGCACAAACAATTACCTATCTATATAAAGAATGTAACAAAGGAATGTTCAAACTGTTCTGGTAATTTCATAACTAGACAAGAGAGCTAAGCGACAAAAAGAGGTATGGTTCCACTCCATGAAAGCTTTATTATGCCACTTATATTTATTTCCATTTCCTTTATGATAAAACATGGTGTGGTGAGGCTGACATGACTAGGGTCAACTCAGACAGATGCCATTCCTGTTTACATCACTTTCAGATACCTAATCTTTTGACTTTGCAGTATCTCAGTATTTTAGTTTTGAAAGCTATCTGAATGACCTGAATGACATACATAGACTCATGATGAACAAGTTTCTCACAATATTTCTGACAAACCTGTTTGCACCATTGGAAGCTGTGGCTGTTCAGGTATGGGCACATCAGGATTTTACCGTCTGTAAAATTCTGAGCGCTTCTCGCAGGGAGTCCACTGTCCTCAGTCGCACTGGCCAAACTTGGTTGACCCAAGGCGACATACTCAGATGTGAGGATCCCCCTCACTGCCATTGCAGAGACCTCCTGACAGTGGCCCACCTACTCATAGATTGCCCTAATTTGGCTACTTTGAGGTGGCATCTTAATCGTGCTGACACACTACCTCAAGTGTTAGCAGATGACACCAACTTGGCCGACAAGATGTTACATTTTGCCTGGGAAGGTGGTTTCTATTCATCCCTGTAAGGTAGTGTTTTCTGGCCTCATTGACCGCCAGAGGGGTGATCGGGTGCCCATCTCCGGCTCCGCCCCGTCCCCCCTAGGGCTTCCTTGGCATCCCTTGAGTGGGTGGTCGAGCCTGGCCTGTACCCTTTCCACTTTTTTTACACTATTCTTTTTCATTTCTTGGTTTTAACAACTTGTCTTGACTGTTCTCTTAATGATCTCCTCCTCCTCCTCCTCCTCCTCCTCCTCTCTCTCTCTCTCTCTCTCTCTCTCTCTCTCTCTCTCTCTCTCTCTCTCTCTCTCTCTCTCTCTACTGTGTTAGCTATACCTAGGCTTTCCAGAATTTGCATTTCACCTCTTTCCTTTCATGACTGCTCCTGATTTTACACTTAATACATGACAGGAGAAAAGACCTTGCAGTTCAGTCCCTTTCACTCCAATCGACCAACCACCATGAACACCTCATTGCATTTTTAACACCACGTGGTGACATCGTCATCTTAATACATGGGTGGGGCATAGGTGTCCTCCCAATTTTTATCCGTAACTTTTTGTCCCATTGGTCTTTCCGTGATCAAGTAGGTGCGTCACACAGTCTCCCTCACACACAGTAAATCAGTCTCCTGTAAAATTCCATTTTGAGAGTAACCCTTTTCCTAATAGCAATTAAGATTTGTAGAGATTGTGGACCCTACAGTCCCACATTCCATTTATGTTCATGACTTCTGTGCCTGGTAGTACTTTAGATGCCAACTACAGTGCACCATAAGTACAACCATGGACCCCCATAGATTGTGTGGTACATTGGCTGGGGAGATCTGGTACCTCAGTGGCAACCGGGATCTCCACCTTGGGCACAGAAGGAGTACATGCAGAGTCCAGTGGCGAGGCGGCCACCAGAGTTTCCTTCACCTTAAAGGACTCTTCTTCTTCTTCTTCTTCTTCTTCGAAGACAATGACTGATAAGGTTCCTCCAATTGGTTTCTGAGACACAGGAGGAATGGGAAGTCCGGCAGTCAGCAACCTATGGTTCCTTCATCCGGCATCTGGAGTCTGGCGGTGGACCAGCAGGAACAGTGGAAGGAAGAGCCCCAAAGGACCTCTTCTCAGCTAGGGAAGCCGGAGGAGCTGCTCTGGCTAGGGGATGGGAACCAATGTCCCTCACAGCTGGGGAGAGAATACTATCAAAGTGGGTGCAGTGAAAGCACCAGAAGGGAGCCAATCATCTGGGGGACAGGTATCAGTAGGTGGCTCTGAGGGGCCACTGTAAGTGGAGCAATAAAGAAGGAGATGGTGTTGCAGCTGTTGCTTAATACTGTGTCATTTGTCTGGGATTAAGATGTTCATACTTTTTTCTGGCCTCCTGATATGTGAGCTTGTCCAGAATCTTACACTCTTGGATTTTCTTCTCTTGCTTAAAAATGGAACAATCTGGTGAGTGGGGAGAGTAAAGCTTGCCGCAGTTTACACAGAAGTGTGGTGGGAGGGGCACAAGGAACATTCATGTGCAACAGACACCCACAATCTCTGCAGGCAGCAGTGGCAGTGGAACAGGAAGACATATGTCCAAACTTCCTGCACCTGAAGCATGTCATAGGAGGAACATAGTGTTCTGCATCACACTGGTAAACCATTACCTTCACTTTTCATGCAATGTATCATCCTCAAAAGCCAAGATGAAGGCCCCAATAGCAACTCATTTTTCTCTTGGTCCCCTATGGACCCAGCGGATCAAGTACACACCCCTTCCCTCTAAGTTGGCCCGCAGCTCATCTGTCAGCTTGCAGAAGATCATGGTGAAAGATGATGCCCTGGACTGAACTGTGGAGAATGACAGTCACAGGAATGTCACAAACTTCTCACTACAGAGCAGTCCCTGTGAACGTGCAAGAGATGATGATTTAACGAGGAAGGAACCATTCTTCATCATGGAAATGGCTGCAAATTCCCCATATTTGGCTTTGTGGCCAAAAATGTGTCCCTGTCAACCCTGGTATGGACCAGATACTGGGGGCAGGATTTTGCTCCTTGTTGTCTAGTCCTGCACTCCTCCGACACCGAGCGAGGTGGCGCAGTGATTACACACTGGACTCGCATTCGGAAGGACGACGGTTCAATCCCGCGTCCGGCCATCCTGATTTAGGTTTTCCGTGATTTCCCTAAATCACTCCAGGCAAATGCCGGGATGGTTCCTCTGAAAGGGCACGGCCGACTTCCTTCCCCATCCTTCCCCAATCCGATGACCACGCTGTCTGGTCTCCTTCCCCAAACCAACCCACCAACTCCTGCGACACCATGGCAAGGAAAGAGAATGACCTGGGGTCATACTTTATTACTGATGTTGACTGAAGTCCATTCTGATAGTGGATTACAAGCAAATTAGGCAGTCACTGGTAGGTGAGCTCTCTCAAAATCCGCACTGAAATTTGGATACAAGTCCCTTAGTCTCAAGAGTTCAAATAAGTCACCTGTGCACCATTCATTTGAACCAAATGCGTAAAACATTTGTAAGAAATATGGAGATAGCTGTCCATCTTGTATGTATTCTTCCCTAGTTTCAACATAGCGACACCTACACTTTTGCTCTATTGGTGGAGGAGGGGAGTGCAAGGCTGGAGACCAGATGGTACTAAAAAAAAAGAAACAGCAAAAATATGATGTTTGTATTTCAGGAGACCATAACGTAGCATCTGGTTATGTATTCAATCTGAGCATGGAGCTATGTCACAGCAATGCACCAAGGCAATGGGAAGTTCCTGTTCGTAGCATGGTTAATGTATGCTTCTGAGGACTGAGAATCAAAGGATTGTTAAATATTGTTCATTCATTTTTATGGTGGTGGAAGGTAGGAGGCTAACTCCCACATGCTGAGGCTTGAGCAAATTGTGTTGTCAATTGTACAGCAAGAATAGTGACATCAGAATAAATGGCACCATCCTGATAGATGCCCACGATACTGTATGATGACTGGTGTCCATAAACACAGTGTATCCACTGGCTGATACCTGAGGAGAGAGGGACTGCTGCTTCTATTGCTTATAATGTCACAGTATTGGTACATCCTTTGGGAGGGAGTAAGATTTATCGAAATGAAGCTACGCCAGCCACCATTCCTTACATTCCAGCATGGACAAAAAGAGAGAGAGAGAGAGAGAGAGAGAGAGAGAGAGAGAGAGAGAGAGAGAGAGAGCGCTGGGGGTTACATATTGGTACATATATAGCCGAGAAGGTGCCATAGGCTGCCTAAAGTAAGTGGACAACCTGGGGTTTATAACTGAATAATACCTGTTCTAGTATACTACCTCACAGAGATTTTTGAACTGCCTCACAAAAGACTGAACATTAAAATGCCCTAAGATTGATAAGCATGTGGATAGTTAGAAGATCAAATCAGTGATCAGCTGATATGTGACCTCCCCATCTGGAAATAGATAAATGTTACAGAGTATAAGATTTATGTATGTTTGTAAAAGCACAGCCACTGCTTGAAGTACGGAGTGGGATCTGTTAACTGGTCATGTAGGCCAATGTGGAAACGCCACCAGAAGACCTCCCAGGAGCTTGATTTTTGTTACGCACTTTGAAATAAGCCAGTAGCACCTGTTGGATTCCTGTCAATTTGCATAATTTCTGTAGGTGGCATTTGGCAGACTGTTAGGATGTGTCGGTTGGATGATTAAAGGGACCAAACAACTACGTCATTAGTCCCTTTTTTCTCAGACACAAAGGTATACACAACTGTTCATCAGAGATGGCCTACAGCCCAAAACCTAAAGGAAGAAAACCCCAAGGTCTGCCAAAGTTCAATGAAGGCTAGATAAGGAACAAAAAGAAAAAAGGGAGATTTAGCAAGAACAGTCACTTACCAGAGGTACCCCACTCAGAAATAGCCTAGGAAAGACTAGCACCATGGACAGGGCAAGAGAAACAGACAGACAAAAATTGAACAAGTCAAAGAAGTCAAATAGACAATGCAAGAGGGGGAGAAAGAGTAAAAGAGCAGGTACGATGAGGGCTAGGGTGGACCACCAAGCCCAGACTGCCACAGCCCAGTCTGCGCAGAGGAGGTAACAGTGCTCTGCCAAACCTTAAATGGGCCGATAAGGTTAAGTTGCCCTCCCTTAAACAGAGCGGTAAAAGCCACCTTCACAAATAAAATGTAAAACTAAATCAGCTGCTGAGGCATTGTCTCCTAATACTAAGGGTAGTGAGTAAGGGACTAAGAGTCTGCTATAGGGCATCTAGGTTGGGCAGTTCAGCAAAATGTAGGGTACCATCAAACCGGAACCATAACGACAATGAGATGGGTCCTCGTGATGGAAAAGATGACCCTGAGTCAGCCAAGTATGGTCAACACAGAGCCAGCAAAGGATGGTAAGGTCCTCGCAAGCGGCCTGCATGGAGGACCTCCACAGATTCATGGTCTCCTTTATCATCTGTAGTTAGTTTGGTGAAGTCAGAGAGTGAGCCATTCCATATCCCTAAAACTTCACGGTGTAATACCAATTGGAGATGTTTCCAGAATACTGATCTCAAGAGTTGGCTTACTGGTTGCCAGATTGGCCAGGCTATCAGCAAGTTCATTCCCCTGGGTCCCAACATGGCCCAGCGTCCAGACAAAGGTCACTTTGTGTCCACATTGTTCAAGGGCATACGGGAAATTCTGGATAGCCATGTCCAAGGGATGGTAAGTGTAATATTTATCAAGAACTTGCAAACTGCTCGAGTAGTCACTGCAGATGTGAATGGACTCACCGATGTGGGGACGGATGTGCTAAGGAGCATGAGAGACTGTTAGGGTTATTGCATCCATCTTCCCTTCAGTAGTTTCTTTTCTTTCGGAATTTTATTTCCAGCTTGGAAACATTGGGATAGGTTGCTGGAATTAAAGATGAATGGGCCATCCTAAGGCCTATTTCCCAGGCTTCCATCAGCCTCTGGTCATTGTTGGGGGATGCAGTGCTGGCGGTTCATGGGGTGGTGGGTGGAAGGTAGCCATCCCCCAAGAGTGATCTGTTGAGAAGGATACTGCTCTGCTTGGGGAGGGAACATCAAGGCAAATGTAGAAGGAATAACAGGGAACAGGCTTGGGAGCCTAATTGGTACCACTGTTGAGAGGGGAGAGAACATTCTTATTTGCTGTATGTGGTACCTTGGTTACCACCGTCAAGAAATTTTCTGTCGTTTGTACAGAATGTAAGAGGTTATATTTCTTTTGAGCCTCAGAGTACTTTAGTCAGAGGTTTTATATTCCTGTATTATGTGAGCTTTAATAAGGACATGGCATGTTTGTGGGGGGATAGAAAGCTCTTACTCATAATTAATGTGAATCAGTGGTTCCCCCACAAGGATGTTCTCATGTAATGGTTGATCACAGTCTTTACAGAGTGGAAGGCCACCATGAAAGATTAGCTTTTGCATCTAGTTGAGGCTCTTATGGGGTGTAATTGTGACAGGGATATCATCAAGCTTGTTACACAAGAACAGGGCCCATGGCAGAGTGGGTGATGACAGTTTGATTAATGCTGATCCTATTCTCATTTTACTTATTGAGGTGATTTCTTCTACTCATCTTCAGTCTGTTCTACAGAAGAACGGTGGTTTTATATTCAAAGAGAATTCCTTATCCATTCTGGAACAGACGAAGTATTGGGAAGCAAATTTTTTTCCTCGTTTCTTAATGTGGTTTCCTGCCTTGCCATGTCCCAGATACAACTAACACATACTCCTAGGCATACCACATGAACATGACACCACACAAGCAAACATTTAAAATGGTCATCCAATGTACCTAATGGCTTCCAGGGGTAACATAAATTTGATGTTTAGTACATCATATATTACTTTCTCAATTTACAAATGTCAAATAATGTTATACTCATTAAGAGGTATTATTTAAAGATTTAACACAATACGTATTGAAGTTAGAAATAATGTATACATCTTGAGGCACCATTATATATGGTGCACAAACTGCCCAGACTATCTTTCTTCATTTAGGATTTGATAATAATTAGAGCATGTCACACTTTTTCCTGTTTTTCCTGATGAAAACAACCCCCCCACCCCCCCCCCCCACACACACACACACACACACACACACACACACACACTGAAGAAAAATGTTTATCGCTTACTGCATTTTTGCTGTTCCTGCAGTAAAGCTTCAGTGTCAGGTATGATGTTTTAACTTATTTCTTTAGTATTAACACTACTGACTACACATTTTTCACAGTATACACATATACTGCTGATGTGCCAGCAAAATAATAACATTTTACAACACTCAGGAGATATGACATTCTAAACACTGAGATCAGTGAAAAATTAGCTGTTTTTACACCAAAGTTGTTTTATACACAATTCAATTATTTAAAGAACTGGGGGTAGGGGGCAGGACTACTGGTATATGCTAAGGGGGTTAGAACATGACCAAAATCACAATTTTTCGATAAGCTCAGTTCGCATCAAGAAGCCACCATGGTTTACAAGTAAATGGGAGGATAGAGTTTGAGAAGAGGGGTCATGGGCTGATGTTGCAGCATAGTGTAAGAAGAAATATTCCAATGACTCGGCACCCAATCCTTGCCACACACAGGTTTGCATCAGAGGTGTGAGCCCCATGGAAGGTCCTGATTCGAGACTCCACGAGTTTCACGTGCCAATGTCCTATCATGAACATATTCAATTATTGATAATATGAACGGATAGATAAATAATCTACTCGCTGGGAAATGGTAGGGGGGAACACACACACACGAAACAATTTAAATTTTACAAGCTTTCGGAGCCAGTGACTACTACTTCTCGGAGAAGAGTTGAAGGGGAAGGGAAAGTGGTGAAGTAAAAGGACTGGAGAGGCTTAAGGAAAGCAGTACAGTTCAGAAAAGTCACCCAGAAGCCTGGGACAGGGAAGGCTTACCAGACAGGATGAGAAAGCAAGACAGAGATTACTACTAAAATTTCATGCACAGATCAGTAAGAGTGAAAAGCTAAGTGCACTGTATGTAACAGAGATTACAGGGGGTGATGGCAAAAAATAGGCAAGTCAGAAAGTGAAAGATGTAGAAAACTGAAATGTAATGAAGAAAAGAGTAGTTACTGTGAATAAATGCAGGATCTGAAGGAATTAATGTTAATTAAGACCAGGTGGTGGCAAGAACCAAGGACATGTTGTAGTGATGGTTCCCACCTGCAGAGTTCTAAGAACCTTCCATGTCTTCTTCCACTATTCTTGTGGCCACTGTTGATTTAATTCGTAGTGCCTTACATATCTGCTGTGGAGAGCACCTGTTGGCTTCAAAAACTCTTCTCAGGTGTAGAATCTCGTCCTCCAGACTGCTCTCATCAGCAATGACATGTGCTCTGTGTACTAGAGTTCTGGGTACACTCATCGTCTGCGAAGGATGGTGGCAGCTATTTGCACGTAAATATAAATCTGTATGGGTCAGTTTTCGATACACTGCACGTCCCATAGTGCCATCATCTTTGCAGCGTACCATCACATCCAAAAAATGGGAGACACGGAAAGTTTTAGATCCATGGCTTTCCTGCCATTCGTGGGAAGCCTTTCATCAAAAACAGGACGGGTTCTCAGCAAACACAAATTGAAAGTGATTTTTTGCCCTCCACCAAAGACTGCATGACTCCTGGGTTCCGTTAAAGACGATTTGGTACTTCGGAAGCCTGGGGTTTATGAGATACCCTGTGAGTGCGGCTGTTCATACATCGGACAGACGACACATACAGTCCAGGAGAGATGCATAGAGCACCACAGATACACCCGTCTCTTACAACCTATAAATCTGAGGTGGCGGAGCACTGTATTGACACTGAGCACTCTATGGTGTACAATAATGTCGAAATTTTAGCCTTCATCTTCCTGGGACTCCGTAGTGAAAGAAGCAATTGAAATTTGGTTGGCTACAAATTTAATTAATAGAGATAGCAGCTTCAGCTTGGAAAAATCATGGAATCAAGCAATTTCTGTCATTAAATCACAAAGACGTCGTGACGGCGCAGCTCTCCGTGACATATTGATATCAGCTTGTGGAATGACGGCAGAGCCATAGATTTAATTTCCATGCATATGTTACACCTCTTTGCCACCTATCAACATCTCTGGCACCTTGTGTATCTTTGGCCGCATACACAGTGGTTCGATGCTCAGGTTTAAAAGGACAGAGCAAGTGGTGGAGCGTTAGTCGCCTCGGCTCACTCTGAAGATGGCTGGACAGTATTCAGCCGGAATATTAGAAGAAACATTTCCAATATTCTTCTCACAAGCAACACTGAAAGGGATCAATGATTCATTAACATTGCTTACAAACAATTTAGAAACAGACATCTCCCATTAGAGTGCACCATCACAAACTCCACCATGTTCTCTGCAAATGCGATCCATTTCAGCACCTTGATGTTGCATACAATGACACAGTTAACATCAAGTGTAAAATCAGTGGTGTGGCACATCTAGTTTTCTTCCATTTATATGATAACCCAGTTGGTTCCCACCATCTTCATGTGGTATAACTGTGACAGGCACTAAGGATAAAACCGTCTGCACTGTGGTGCTCACAAAATTTGCTCATACACCACTAAAGCACACACTGTTACCATGTTGCATGTTATGCGGAAGTTAGCCAAAAACAAAATCACAGAGGTTCACACCTACACTATTGACCTGATCTGGTCCGCTGTTCTCCAGAATGAAAACAAAGTTGAAAGGGATATATTTTCATGCAATGGCGTGTAGTTAACAGCAAATTATTGAATCAACTTTCTGACAATCTTGACAACAGCTCAGTTTGGCTTTCATTAAAATTGAGAAAGTAATATATCTCACAAATGGTTCTGTTAGACTTAAACAAGAACAACTATGCTGTTGAAATTTCTGTGAGCACATGTGAGACTGTTTGGATCATAAAATTCTACTAATGCAACCTAAGATATTAGGACTTTAAAGGCATTCAATTGCACAGATGTACTCGTGTTTTAATAGCAGAAAACAGATTGTCACATTAACAAATGCTGGCACAGAAATATGATAGAATTCATAGTAGGTACACATGACAGAGCCCCACAAAAGTCAATCCCCTCCTCTTCTTGATCAGTAAAAGGGCACTTGCAGCTTTTCAATGTATGCTGCTGTTGGTTAACTGTTGGCCAACTGGAATACTCGTTTGCAATTTCCTATAGTGCCAATTCACATCCAAATTGTCATATTCCAATATGACCTAGGCCACAGGCTACATTAAAGATCAGTCTTCTCTCAGAACATCTTGTTTTCTTCCTGGTCTCCATATCAAAAACATATCAATTCACATATTTTGCTGAAAGGAATCATTAGATTCAGCACCCAGATAATACTAACAGAAACGAACTGCTAATATGAGCATGCAGCAAAAGATCCTTGGTACATCATAAGTGCAGATAAATTATCTGTCTCGATCACTGTAGAACTCTGAAGACTGTAGTGTTTGCTGATGAAGGACCAAAACACATGCATACCTGACAACCAGCAGGCTTACAACTGATTAGCAAATCATTCAGAGATTCATATTACAAAAATAAATATACAAATAAAAATGGCTATGGGTACAAGCAGTGTTGATCAATGAATCACACTGGATGAGATCCCAAGCGCAGCTCTTAGGTAGCAAGATGAATAATAAACTGAGGTAAAACAGCTGTGGGTAAGAAACCAAAAGTTCAGTTTTGCCTGCTTTGCACTTCTTGTTAGAAATTTCAGGTCAAGAGGAATATTTGATACCAGTCATTGGTTTGGTTTTGTTTTGCTTCAGGACGCAAAAAACAACCGGGGTCATACACACCCGAGTCCAACGGTAGAACACGAAGACAGAGGGGAGTTAAAAAGCGACTACACATCAGCCCCAACTGACATGAGAGAAGCTAAAAACATACTAGTCATTGGCTTTTACCAGTGATGTAATGTTAACAGTTCCTGTGGTGTCACCTTTCGGCACATATTTTCACAGCTTGGTTGAGAGTTGAAACCAACAGATGTAAAATCAAAAAACCTTTTTACAATGACACACTGATCCATAACTTAGCCCGTCTGAAAAAACAATGGCACTGATCATGTTACAGTCATCATGCTGTTTATCGCATTTGTCACATTTCCTACAGCACTGTTCAAAGCCGATGACTAGTATAGAATATTCCTCTTTATTCAAAAATTCTCCGATCGTATGTACATACAGATAGAACTTTCTAATAGACTTTTAGTCAATACTGCCATTGGGTGTAATATGATGCAGAAAAGCAGCTAAAATCTAACAGTATTCACTCTACAGGAGCGTGTAGTAAGAGTAACTATGTAAAGTTGAGAAACATGCTACACAGGCATTTTCATGGACATTAAGATTCTTGCACTTACATTTCAATACAGATACTCCACAATGGTTTTTCTGGTTAATAAAAGGGTGAATTTAGGATGATCTGAGTAATATCAGAAGTAAAAATAACTGTCATACACACAAATTATCCCCATCCAAGGTTCGGGAAAGAGGTTAGCATTCTAGTACAAGTATGTGTTAAGATTGCTGGTGGAAATCAGACAGGAGATAGATAACTGTCAGTTACTAAAAGAACACCACTAATGCTGCTACGTGATGGCCAATCAACTGATTAAAAAGTGCGCAGCACAGGCAGCTAGAAAGAAACCCTATTACTGTCAGCCCTCCACATGCAGGGAGATTTTTGTTCCCTCTTGTAATAAAAATTCTGTTAAAACCTTACAACTGGTCATTGGAAAAATTCAAGGTGGCAGAACAGCAGAATTGTGAAACAATGTTTCATAAGATTTCTTGTTTTTATGAATTAAAACATTGGGGATAGTGAGGTGGATGGGGAAAGACAAGTGATCAGGTTTTCTTGTTGAAAGTAATAACACATTCACTCTTACACATACGTGCATAGGCATTGCCAACATCTGCACATCGTAAACTTTACCTGCAATTCTCCTCTACAAAGTTATCTTGAAGTTGTTATGTTAGATTTCTCATTCAAACTGGGAATTAAAATAACGAGTCTCACCTTATCTTGGCTTTCTCATCCTCTTCATAAGAATAATGAAGGAATTTTTCATATTCTTGTTGCGGATTTGGAAATAAGTACCGTGCAAGAAATCGTGTAATAGGGTGCTGAAAAGAAAAGTAAATACAGCCTGTATTAATTTATGATTTGTATTGCATTTACATTTTTATTTATTGAATTATTCTATGCATTCAATACAAAGAGGAGATGAACTATTGTTAGTACATCAAAAATGCAAAAAACGCCTACCTACAATAAATTTGCACAAGGAACTGTGTCTATTTATGATCAGCACAAATAAACTAGCAAATACAAAAACTTACTTCAGAGGAAAATCAATATTAATAAGAATCACTTTCCAAATTTTGGAAGGGGAATCTAGAGAATATGGTAGGTGGATCATTGGATGAATAAGGGCTTAGGCTGCCCAATGAATTCTTCTAGCATACTTACAAAAACGCTATCATATATGTGTTAACATTTTAAACAAGGAGAGAGATTAAATTTTGATTTTAACCATTAGATGAACAGGAAAAGTAATAGCCCCTTTTATAAAGATGCTGTATGAGTACATAAAATGAAAATGATAGAAAGAAATAATAGAACAAACCTTACAAAAAATACAAATATAAACAAACTGCTACTTCAGGGTTCGAACACATTACGACATTCAATCTGTTCGTTTTGGCATAAATACGAACAGTATAAAACTATTTATAAAATGGTCAACAGCTGTTATCATGTTTCCCTCAATTTCTACACAGCAAATATCCACTAAGGTGAAATGATCACCGAGACCAAATTGAATTGAACTCAGTCTTGTAGGTACATAACAGTGCTCTATGAGGTACGTAAAGAAAAATTTTTTTGAAAATAATTCTTACTGGAAGTAACAAAAATTGATTTTTGATACATACCCTGAAATATTCCCAATGTTTTGGTTCATAACCTTCGGGGATTTCTGCAAGTGTAGCAGGACCAACAAACACGTTCGTAAAGAAAATAATTAAACCAACTGGTATTGCTCCAAGGAATATGTAAAAGTGTAGTAAATCCTTGTATTTATTCCACTGGAAACGAGATGGCTGAAGTGGCATTGTTCTTGGGCCATGTCCACTCATGCATCTTATTGGAACTGAAAAGAAGGTCTCTAAATAAACACAAATTGGTCTGCTTAAACAAGTATGGTATCGAAATAATTGTTCAGAGTTCCTGGTGGTCATATTTCATCAATTGCCATTTGCCGTATGCCACACTTCAGTATAAATAAAATTTATACTTGCCACTGTTAACATTCTTTAGGGCAGAACTTGTTGCTGTCACTATGTTCGGTCTTACTCTCAACAGAGCTGTACTCAACGAACTCCAAACCACCATCCCGTTTTCTTTTCCGTATCGTATTTACTCCCACACAATCACCTCCTTGTACAAAGCATCAAACATCTGTCGGGCGGAAGACCAACCACACAGAAAACCAAAGACTGATTTGAATGTCCGGAGGGCCTTCGCAAGTTCAACAACATTGTCAAACATCCAATGTCTTGATCGTCTGAGGGAGCATATTAACGTTTTGTCAATAGTAGAAATATTGACGAGCAGTATTGATGGACCTCAAAATATTCTCATTATTGTGAATACATACTGAACGTGTGAGGCCAAGTACTGAAGGTCTGACAATATTCAGTCGCTGACAGAGCTTCAGGAACCAGCCATGCGGCGCTAGTGTGTTTATGTCAGCACGCCGTTGCGGTAGATCATATCTCAGATTTAATTTTTAAGAAGTATTTTAACACGAAATAATTTTAATAGACATACACAAGAATAATCCCAAGGAGTATCCCCTAGACAATGATTACTTCGTTGATTTGAGAACATAGTATAGACTGGTGTCTTACATAGCAGTTTGAGAAAACACTCCCATTTCGAAAAATACGTCATGTATCTGCAATTACTTGTAAGAGGTCTGCGAAATACACGCCAATTTCATCAAATTATCACAAAGATAAAAAACTGTTTTACATTAACTGCCTGAACACGTCCTTGCCAGGCAGATATAAGTGCTTCATGGGTTTCCACAAAATTTTGATAATTGTGCTAGCTGATATTGCAGAACTAAACTTCGAGCATTAGAATGACCTTGACGCCAGAAATCTCTAAATTACTCTTAATCTCTTGTCGAATGCCTCTTTCATTAATGTAATTTGCTTCTCTCTCTCTTATCTGGTAATAGCGCTAATAACTTGATGTATGATGCAGGACTCATCGGAAGATAATTTATGAAATCTTTCGGGGCCGTGGTTCGGACTTCAGTCAATAAATTAACAAGTGACCAATCGCTCCTTTTTTCAACCATTCTCGGATCCATTTCGTCTTTTTCATTGTTTTCTGTTGCTTGTAAGCTAATATAACCGCAGCACTCGCTTTCTTTTGGGTGTTCGACAGCTTAACCCTGTAAAACCGCGTTGTCAACTGACATTTTTTGTCTATGTTAATTAGTTTACTCATACTGACTACGAGGAGAAGAAAAACTTCTTAGCCAAGATCGCAATAAAACACTGTATTTTGGATGGCCAGTTTCGGTAAAAATATGTTATCATCATCAAATGGTGCCACTGTCAAAGTTATTGACAGTCTGAGGTCCAAATTGGCGTCCTTCACACGTACAATAATATTGTCAAACCATCAATATATTGAACGTCTGCGGTTCATATTAACGTATTGTCAAGACTAAAAATATTCACGAGAAGTACTGATGGCTTACAATATTCTCAATACATACTGAACGTATTTATTAACAATACCAGCATGTCAAGTCTTCAAAATATTGAAGTGCGACCTTACACCATCAACAATACGAAAAAATTAACAGTTAACGACGCAGTTTTACAAGGTTAAGATGTCGAATACCCAAAAGAAAGCATGTGCTGCAATTATATAAGCTATAGCTTCCGAGCAAGAGAAAACAAGGAAAAAGAGGAAATGATTCCAAGAGTAGTTGACAAAAAGAAAGGAGCGACTGGTCACAAGTTAATTTACTAATTGAAATCAGGACTGTGGACCCGGAAATTTTCATGAATTGTTTTCCAAAGAGTCCTGTAGCATACGACAATTTATTAATGTAAATACGAGATAAAATACGGAAGTATAATACGATAATGAGAGAGGCAATTGCAGTCGATGAGAGTCCTAGCGGTTGGCACATCATCAGAATGCTCCGAACTTTAGTTCTGTAATATCAGCAAACACAATTAGTAAAATACTATGGAAACCTGTGAACTAATTGTAACTGCCTGGGAAAGATCAGACAATTATCGTAAAACATATTTGACGACTTCTGATAATTTGGTGAAATCGACATGTATTTCACATACCTTTTACTAGTCACTGCAAGTAGGCGATGTATTTTTAGAATATCGTAAAACATCTTTTACGACTTGTGATAATTTGGTGAAATCGACATGTATTTCACATACCTGTTACTAGTCACTGCTTGTATGCGATGTATTTTTCGAAGTGGAAAGGTTTTTTCGAACTGCTATGTAATTCTCGAACCTATAGTATCTTTCCAAATTAATACAGCACACCGAGTCATAGAGAATCTTCCCTTGATTATCCTAAAGCGGTAGTCTTATATACTATGTTTATGCTTGTGTAGAACTATTACAATTATTTTGTGTTAAAAGTCAACTTTGGAGAATTGAATCTGAGGTGCGATACGCCCAAAGGCGAACTGAAAACATAAATAGTGCACACTAACATAGTGTGGATGGTTCATGATGCTCTGTCCATATATGAATGGAGGCTATTGACAGTATTGAGAATATTTTGAGGGTCCTCAGACGTTCAGTATAGCGATGGTTTGACAATATCATTGAACGTGAAAGGGCTTCTTAAAGCATAGTGACCAATGTTAACGCTTATTCAAAGTGTATAAGTCTTTTCGTCTTTGTTCTGTATTGTATTGTATTTTATTGACTCGAGATAGCACCATATTTTACAATACATACATGTGATACTGAACAAGTTAAATTTTAAATTCATTTTTTAGTCGTCAAGTGAAAGAAGCAACTAGTTTTACTAACAGATACATAGAGCTTCACAGACAGTGTCAATTTCTTTTAAGTCCTTTTGACAGCAGTAAGGTGTCATCGTATGAAACAGTACAACATAGTCTGCACACTGAGGAGAACTCTGCAAGACAGTCTTGTGTAGTATAAAATCACAAAAAAATAATTTTCCTCGCAAACAAGATATCTTTCGCCATTTATTATTTAATTGGCTGTGATTTCTCATTAATTTGGGGTTTCACGCTGCTTCACCACTGGGCCGGACGTGTGGGGTCACCCGGCTTCATCTCTACTACAGAAGACACCTTCGTGTGTGTACTATTGGCTGTTAGGTGCTCCAGTAAAAACTTTATTACGAAAACTGAGTTCAGTCAAATCCCTCCCTTCCTTCTGCACGTAATTCCATAGCTCCAGTCACAATATAACAAGATGGGGTCCGATGCCGGTATATGGAGTTTCACTTCGCATTTAGCAGTATGAACCACTCTTTGTGTAAGAAAATATTGGTACGTGTTTTAAGCAACAACAGATTTTTACTTTTATGGTTTTTTGAAGAAATAATAATAAACTGCCACACCTAGAATGAAGTATAATGTGTTAATGCCGTTCTCAAATAGGAGATACAAACGCAAGGAGTATGTAGAACTGTGACTTCAGTATACACTGCGACGACAAAAGTCATGGGATAAGGAAATGCACATATACAGAAGGTGATAGCGTCGCATACACAAGGCATAAAAGGACAGCGCATTGGCGGAGCTGTCCTTTGTGTTCAGATGATACTTGTGAAAAGATTTCCTACGTGATTATAGCCGCACGACGGCAATTGGCAGACTTTGAACGCGGAATGGCAGTTAGAGCTAGATGCATAGGACTTGCCATTTCCGAAATAGTTGGGGAATTCAATATTCCGGGATTCACACTGTCGAGAGTGTGCTGAGAATACCAATTTTCAGGCATTACCTCTCACCACGGAAAACGCAGTGTCCGACGCCCGTCACTTAATGGCTGAGAACAGTGGCGTTTGCGTAGTTGTCATTGCTAACAGATAAGCAATTCTACATGAAATAACAGCAGAAATGAATGTGGGACGTACGACGAAAGTATCCATCAAGACAGAGCGGTGAAATTAGGCGTTAATGGGCTATGGCAACAGATAACCGACGCGAGTGCCTTTGCTAACAGCACGACATCCCCTGCAGCATCTCTCCTAGGCTCGTGACCATATCAGTTGGACAATAGACGACTAAAAAACTGTGGCCTGGTCATACGAGTCCCGATTCCAGTTTGTAAGAGCTGATCGTAGGATTTGAGTGTGGTGCTGACCCCACAAAGCCGTGGATCCAAGTCGTCAACAAGGCACTGTCCAAGCTGGTGGTCGCTCCATAATGGTGTGCGCTATATTTACACAGAATGAAGTGGGACCTCTGGCCCAGCTGAACCGATCATTAACTGTAAATGGTTAGTGGACTGTCTTATAACTGACACTGTTTTAACAACATGGGAAATGTCATAAATATATTGAAAAAATTACTGGTTAAGCACATGTAGCTATATTGCGAAAACTCAGTGTAAGTAAGCTCTACTGAAAAGTTTTCCTGACAACAGAAGGAAATAATCTTATACAAGTAACTGACAGAATGGTTTATGATGAGGGACTAGCCATCACCAGACTGAGTGCACAGTGCACGTTGTTGTTTCTTCCGTAAAAGGAAACAGAGGATGTTGTTTGTCATCTGTTACATTTGTTTTCTTTGTTTCTTCAACACTTCGCTCCTTGTGTGGAACTCATTCGGACTTTTGCCAATAAAGTTATAGCTTTCCTGAAACAGTATTTGGAGAACTTAATTACATGGATACTGAGGAGCTCAATAAAGTGGTGAACCCGCAAATAAGCGGAAATATGCATGTGAAAATATCGATGGGTCCGTGGATGAGGTGGTTTGCATCCACCATGACAGCCAATGGAGCATTAATTCATGGATGAGCCAATTGTGTCACTTGTTCTAAACAACACTTGACTGTGAGAAATGCGGCTTTGCTCGTCAGATTCTAAGGTACTTTCCAATTACTGGCCCTGTGTTTGGTCGTGAGCAGTGTATTGAGCAGTTCCTGATGCCTTGCCAGACCCAGAAGATGTCACTGATAAAAAATCTACATAATTCTCTGTACATTGTCAGCATGGTCATATTCTGTTCTGCCTTGACCATTCCCAGCAGCAGTCCAAGCCTGACCAAAGGAACTACATATACTAGAAGTGCACTTCTCATTTACTGAACACACACTAATCAGGATTAACTATTATGCTGAATTCTTGCAAACACCGACAAAGCTGTACCTCAGCTGTTGGTGAAAATATGAGAATATTGTCCACGTAATAGGAGAAAATGGCAGACCCTATATCACTTAGTGCATAAAATTCTGCCACATCTGTGCAGTGTTTCTCAATCAGAAGACCTTAAATCTATTTTGAAACAGCTCAAAATGTGTTGTTACCATGGGTTTTCATAAATAACAGCCACCATGACCAGAATTTGCAAATAGGCCTCTGCACAATCAACTCCACTAAACAATTGAGCTTCAGCGATTGCTCTGTTACAGTGTGTTACATCAGGCACCAGGTAATAGTAGGGTGTTGTCCAAGCATTGAATGCTCTGTAGTCTCTGCATAATATACATGATCCATATTTCTTTCGTACATGTCTAAGTAAGATGCCCATGAAATGTTCAGTTTATGTATAATACCTGCTTTCAGGAACTCTTCAAACCTAGTCTGTGCCACAAAGAGTTTGTCCGATGAAATTCAGGTTTTATTCCAAAATTGTTGGTTTTGTAATGTGAAACAGAGGTATAATGCAGTATTAATAAACACACAAAAAATGTAGTTTCCTGAAAGAAAAGGTAGTCCTAAAAAAGACAACACAAGACAAACATCCCTCCAACACTTTGTCTAGATAGGACTTTTGGATTTGTCAATAATAACAGGAATCTATTGCCTTTGATCATGATGAAGAACTTTCCATTGAGAACAAAATCACATCAACAATAATAAGTACAAAAACAACAACAATTGTATATAACAACAAAAACAATCAGTTATTGACAAAATCATTTAATTGGATAGATAAAAAATCTACTCACCAAGCGGCGGCAGAATACAGGGTGTTGTAGATAAGTAATGAGACAGTCTAGAAAAACAAATTTATTGATCCAATTTGTACAAAACGTTAATATTCTTCAAAGTACTCGCCTTGGGCGTCGACACAACGTTGCCAGCGCGTTTTCCAAGCTTCATAGGCCCCACTGTAGCCCGTTTGAATTATCCCAGTTAGTGCCTTCGTGACAGCACGTTGGATGTTCGGAATATCGTCGAAACGATGACCCTTCAGGCATCTTTTGACCTTCGGAAATAGGAAGAAATCAGGACGACTCAAGTCAGGGCTGTATGGTGGCTGTGGCAAAACTTCAACTCCAATTCGGGTCAAGTAGGAGGTCACGAGGAACGCTGTGTGCGCCAGAGCGTTGTCGTGGTGGAGACGCCAGCGTTGAGCAAGGTCTTGTCGCTTCCGTTTGACGGCTCTGTGCAATCGCTGAAGGACTTCTTTGTAGAATTCGGCATTGACAGTCTTCCCCTGAGGGACAAACTCTTTGTGAATTAACCCCCGCTTGTCGAAAAACACAATCAGCATTGTCTTGATGCGGGACTTTGACATTCTTGCTTTCTTCGGCCGCGGGGATGCCGGTGTGTGCCACTCCGAGCTCTGGGCTTTCGTCTCCGGGTCGTACTGGAATGTCCACGATTCGTCGCCTGTTACTACGTTGTCTAAAAAGTGTGGATTATTTTCCAAATAATTCAACATCTCACGGCAAACGCCCACTCGTTGTTGCTTTTGTTCGGCGGTGAGCACTCGGGGAACCAATTTTGCGCAAACTTTCCTCATCATCAAATCTTGCGTAACAATTTGGTGAACCGTAAATTTATTCACGGAGACCTCATCGGCGATCATTTTGAGACGGTCGGAGTCCAGGAGTTCTTTCACTTTGGCCACCGTTTCATCCACACGACTCGTTGAAGGGCGTCCAGATCGTTCCATGTCTTCAACGGATTCCCTCCCGTTTTTAAATTCATTAAACCACCGGAACACTTGAGCTCTTGAAAGGAGTCTTCTTTGTAGGCCTCCGTAATCATAGCAAAAGTTTCCGAAGCAGTTTTGCCCAAGCGAAAGCAAAATTTGATTGCATACCGCTGTTCTATCGAGCGATCCATCTTCAGCGTTTTCACAAGTATCATGGGCACACAAACAACGTAATACGCAAAGCTCGACCCTCACTGCACCAGAGCTCCGACGCGACTGCGAACCGGTTCTATTGTTAGCTCAGATCTCCCACCACGTGACGTACAGGTGGAGACCGCCCTGCGAGCGACTGGGGCGCCGCGCGGCGGCCAGTCTCATTACTTATCTAACACACCCTGTACATACATAAAAGACTGCTGTAATTGGCAAGCTTTCAGAGCCAGTGGCTCCTTCTTCAGGTGTAAGGGTTGAAGGGGAAGGAACAAGCGTGAAGGAAAAGGCCTGGACAGGTTTAGGAAAAGAGGTAGATTTTGGGAAAGTCACCCAGAACAAAGCCTCCCTCCTACATCAAAGATACCAACCATTTCCTAGATCATCTGAAATCTCTGCCCATCCCACTCCCACCATATACCTTACTTGGCACCATTGATGCCACCTCTATACCAACATCCCCCAAGTACTTGGTCTGCCTGCTGCTGGAGGTTTCCACGGTTGGTGCCCACTTGATTCCAAACCTATGACATCCTTCTTACTCACTTTAGTCAGCTTTATACTTACCAACAACTACTTCACCTTTGATGGACAGAAATGTAAACAGATCTGGGGTATGGCCATGGGAACTAGAATGGCTCTTTCCTATGCCAACTTCTTCATGGGTCACTTGGAGGGGGCTGTCCTGGTACCCATAAGTTTTCAGCCCCTGGTTTGGTTTAGATACCTTGATGACATCTTTACCATATGGACTCATGGTGAGGCCGACCTAAAATTTCTAGAATCTCAGAATACCTTCTCCCAGTTAAATTTCTCATGTTCCTATTGCGAATCCCATGCCATTTTCCTCGATGTTGATCTCATCCTCACAGAAGGCCAGCTATACACTTCAATCCAAAACCAACCAACAAACAACAGTACTTAAATTATGGCAGTTGCCATCCTTTCCATGTCAAACGTTCCCTCCCATACAGCCTTGGCAGGCAAGGCAAACATATTTGTTTGGATGTAAGCTTTTTACAGCAATATACCACCATTTCACCTCCATCTTCACTGCAGCTAATTACCCCACCAGCCTAGTTAAAAAGCAGATTTACCACGCCATCACATCCATTACCGATCCTCAACTAAACAGCTGCGGAGCACACCATTGGTGACTCAGTATTATCCTGGTTTGGAATGTTTTAATCATCTACTTCGTCAGGGCTATAACTTCCTAAAATCATGTCCTGAAATGAGATAAATTCTGTCTGAAATTTTGTCCACCTTATCCAGAATAGCTTTCCATCGCCCTCTCAATCTCCAAAATATTCTTGTCAGACCCAATGCTCCTTCTGCACCCATCTCCAGACCCTAAGGCTCCTACCCCTGTGACCTTCCCTACTGCAAGACTTTCCATATGCATCCTCCTACCACCACCTATTACAGCCCTGTAACTGGCAAAACATATGCTATACCTGCTAAATGACACGTTGTATACCAGCCATTATGTAAACACTGTTCAGTGTTCTACATTGGCATGACTACCACCAAATTATCAATTACGATGAATGGGCATAAGCAGTATACTGGCAACTTGCATTATCCTGTTGCACACCATGCTCTACAACACGACATTGATGACCTCGGTGCCATCTGTTTTCTGTCCCTAGACACCAGTTTTTCAGAACTCCGCAGGTGGGGACTAACACTACAACGTGTCCCTGGTTCTCGCCCACCCACCTGGTCTTAATTTACATTAATTTCTTCCGTCTCTGCATTTCTTCACTGTAGCTTCTCTTTGCTTCACTCTGTTGCTTTCCTACATGTTTCATTATCTTCCCGTCTATTTTTCACTGCCCCCCTCCCACCTTCGTTACATACAATGCAATTAGCTTTAAACTCTTATTAACTCATGCATGTTGTTTAAGCAGTAATCTCTATCTGCTTATTGCCCTGTTTGCCAATTACAACAGTCTTTTATGTGTGTGTTCTGCCGCCACTTGAACAATAATTATAGAGATTTTTTTAATGTTTGTTCATGAAAATTGTATTTGCATAAAAAATAATTCTTTCGTTGCATAAAAGTGCAGAAGTTACATGTTCACAGATGAGAAAACATGGGTTCATCAGTTTGAATGGCAAACAAAATGGCAATCCATGGAGTGACAACACACCACCCCTACCCTGAACAAAGAGTTCAAAGCTGCAACCTCGGCCAATAAACTCATGGCAACTCTGAAGGGGTTATTCTGATGGAACAGGGTGTACACGCAGACAAGGAAAAAAAATACCGGATTTCCCGATTAAAAGAACACTTTCTCCGGGGTGAAAACATACTTTATCCCTGTTAAATGACTGTGTAACTTATCAATTCTTTGAATGGTTATGGTTTTGTACATGGGCGTTGAATTTCCCGGTGCTTTAGAAAACGAAACTCAGGGAAACACACGTTTTGGGAATATCTTTAATTTACGGCAACATGTACGCTCCATATTTTCGTATTACGAAACTATGAATTCGAATTCCACTAAACACTGCATATTACCTGCGCTTTTGTAAGTAGCCATAGCTCATGTCACGTGATCTCGCCAGCCGATGACAGCGGATATTCAGAGCTTAGACACGTGATGTAGTCAGCCAATAGCAACATCACTGTTAAGTAGCGCGAACACACACAAACAGGAAAAGTTAATGGTTTAAATTAATATATACATAGAGTTGCTACAAAAAAAGCAAAAATTTCACATATAATATTGGTCTCTAATGTTAATACGCTGCAAGAGAACCTAAGCTTTCACATACAATGTTGGTCTTTTATCCGCGTATTACACTTCTAAGATATATCACACAAATGTGCCACTAAAATTTTTAATAACGACATTAATGTTGATCTTCTGGGCTCGAAATTCATCTGCATGGCTCGTCATTAACGAGTTGATTTTTAAATGAGAGTCAAACGCCCTGTGACTAAAGAAATTCATCGTACATTCTCGCACACAGTTCGACTTGGGAAAATGGAAATTTACTTTGAAAGTACCGCTTTTCAAAACATTATTCGCAATATTTTCCCGCGACCTGTTAGAAATAGGTTCGTTTCAGCAGTTGCCAGAGAGCGCCAGATAACAGGCGCCACCACGCTTGCGCAGCTACGACGACGTAGGTGGCCCGTATGTTCGTACGTGTAAAACATTAAAAGATCTTACATTATGTCATAAAAGAAACAAGACATCATAGAATACTCAGAGAGCATCTGAATTTCGTGACCCATATTAAAATGTGTATATTCGTATGCCCAGATTCCCAGTCAAGTAGGCCTCGACCTGATATTAAGCTTTTCAGTGTGGTTTTTGGGATGTAAATTTTCTTGGAGTACCAGTACTGTGCTATCTCATGTTTGGTTCTTTATTATGGCATAATGCCATACGTGCTAGAAGACGAAAATATTCACTTGCAATGCAGCAAACAGTTTAAACTAGCCGATAGTGAGGAATTAAACAGTTCGTTTCAAATATATTGACTGCCTCAACCGAAAAGATTAATAAAAGTAAATTTCTTTAGCAAGCCGACAAAAATAACTTCATTGTTCTGACTATCAGAAAGATGGAAATAAAATATGAAACTAATAACATATCTTAGCCTTCCGTAATTACGTGAATGTATTTTAATTCACTTGGTAGCTCCTGGCCACAGAAATCCGTTTTGTTTTCACTTGACGTGAGATTAGTAAACAAAGGGGAAACAGCAAAATCACTAAATGTAAACACGGATCACGTGGAGACTACCCACTTCCCCACTACCGGTATAACTAAGACTGCTCTGTGCATCAGCCCCAGATCTACAATATATCCGAACCGAGGCAATACTAGATAGTCTGAAGTATACTGAGATACCCTCAGGAAATTGCAGATATGCCTTAGCACATTCATTCAGACAAAAATGCAAATAGACTTCTCCTCCATGACAACGCACAGCATCACGTCTGCACATCCAAGAGGAGCACACAATACTTCATTGAACTGTTCTTCCATCCTACTGCCCAGATCTTTCACCTTGTGACTTTCATCTGTTTGGTGCAATGAAGGAAGCACTCTGCTGCAAGCAGTATGTGGATGATGTGGAGGTTAATGATGCAGCAAGATGTTGGCTCCAACATCGACCAGTAGAGTGGTATCATGTTGGTATACAGGTCTTCACAGTAAAGTGGTGTAAGACCATCACATTGAATGGAGATTATGTCGAAAGATGAGATTTTGTAGTCAAAGGAGTGGGGAATAATATGGTGTTTTGGAATCCTGAATAAAAACAAACTGCTTTGAGAAAAAAAGTGTTGCATTACTTACTGAATGCCTCTCATAATTTATGCTGGAGATTGTGAGGGCGGAAGTGGTCTGGTGTTTATACCATGACTTGGGTCCATTCATTAAGGTTACTATCAGCCTGAATCAAGATGTTTATTTCAACAATCTTGGTGACCATGTATTGCCTCTTCCAAATCTATATGATGACTATGAATACTTCTATCTAACAAGATTACAACAGGCTCCTTGTTACATGGTCTGCATGTAAAAACCCCTGGTTTGACAAACATTCAAACACCCTGTCCCACCTTGACTGGTCCACTCAGTCACATGATCTTAATCTAATAGATGACTGTGACTATATAGAATAGCAGGTGAAACATAGCAATCATGTCATTTCAGTTTGGTATCTCGGGACGATCTATAATCAGTAGATTGCTTCTGCTAGACAAGGCATAAGTAAAGCAATCTGCGAACTCTCTTTCTTGCCGACTGAGATCATTGCTCAGACTAGAGGCAGTGTTACATGATTTTAGTGGAAGATCTCCTGTTTTTGTCCAGTTGCATAGTTCCATGACCCTTGCATTTGGTTTCTTTAGTATGCAGACAATGTCTGTCATAAGAAAATCTTTTAACCATATTCCTGTAAGGTGTATTTTGGTTAGTTGGAGGCGGGGAGGTTAAGGGAGTAAACAGGTAGGACACCAGTCCCTCGTTAATGTCTTTATTTAATCTGTACTCAATGACATATAACAGAAATTTGACTGAATTATGATTGAAAACAATATTGATGTCAGAGACAAGAAATAACTGAATGAGAGGTAAAAGTATTTGGGATTGAAAACAATATTGATGTCAGAGGCAAGAAATAATTGAATAAGAGGTAAAAGTATTTGGGATTGGCACCGGTCTGCATGCTACAGCCAATGTGGGCCTCCCGGGACTCATCTGCAGTGAAAGGCACCTTGCCCATATCTGACTCGCCAACCCGGTGAAGGAGCAAGACAGTAATGGAATAAATAATTGCTTCTAGCTGGGATGAAGAGGAGATCTGTAATTTTAAATGTGAAAAGAATAAAACATAATGAACACCAATAGCACCGTCAGTGGCAAAATATGGTGAAAGAAATAATCAGGTCAGTACATTGGCTGGGCACAGCTGTGTGGACCCTCAGCTTGTGGTGGAAGATGTCCCTATCACAGCTGTCCAACCCCTAATCTGGTAAATATGGGAATAGCACCCACTTTCTCAAAGGAAACATAGAGACCTGTATAACTGGTTTCCTTACCAGCTAGTATCAAGGATAAGGAATCCTTAAGGTCTTGCCTCCATTAAGATATTTTACAAAGGGGTACTCATAAAAAAAGTAAAATAGGATATGGCAGAAAAAAGGGCTAACCTCATCTAAAAGTAATCAAAAAACGAGTAAAAGAGGGATGACCAGAGTGGCTGGTGTAGGAGATAGTGTTGATGGACCTGCAGGTGTAGTATGTGGTCAGACACACCCCAAACCCAATCCTAGACTGATAGCAGATTAAAACATTAGATCTGAGAATCAAAACCATTTTCTCAAAGGAAATGAAAAGGCAGTTCAACTATCTATACATTATCAATCAGTAACAGAGGTAAAGAATCAGGAAGACTGTGATTGACATCGAAAAGTCAGCAGAGGGCATTTAATTAGGTTGTGAACCACTATACGTAAGGCTCTACAACATGAGGGTGGCAAATTAATAAGATAAAACTATGGATTAACCTGGTATGACAAATGTGAAGGTGATGTAGGATAGTGGATTCCCCCTGGAAGGAACTAATGAGGAACGGCGTGTGGTCCCAGTCTCCTTGATAGTGCAGCATTTATAAGAGGGGGCAGTAGTGCATCAGATATTTTTCCATTTCCAAGTAAGTGCAAGTCTTATCTGTGCCAACAAATCTGTGCCTGGACTGATAAAGTGAATGTGAGGCAGTAATTGCTTCTCTAGCCAAACTGTCAGCCAGTTCATTCCAACATAACCTAGCACACAGAGAAAGACGACTGAGCAGGTAGTATGACTAAGGTTAGAGAGATCATCATGGATAGCACATATCACAGAATGACAGGAGTAACATAGATCAGTGTCTCACAGATTTCTCACTGAGTAAATAATTAAAACACAGTCTACGGGGGTCTCTTTAATAAATCAGGACACTGTTAACTGATTTCAGCTCCACTGTAATAACACTACATGCTCCCAGTGACAAATGTGGTTCCTGACTCACTAGAGACGATAAAGTGTATCCTGTCCTACCCATGGTTTTAGAGTGATCAATGTAAATAAGAGTAACATCCTGAAGAACTGAGAGGAACATATACCGAAAGGATATGGGGGCAACTGGAACTTTAGGTTCTTGAAATAGATTTGTGCCAACTCATGGTCTGGAATCTAACCAAAGAGGTGTGCATAGGAATACAAGGAGGCCACACTGCAAGGGAGTAGCCATTGGTCCCGGCAGAGTCTTGAGGCACATTTCAACTGGGAAATCCACCCAAGGGCAAGCATACAGGGACTGATACAAGTAGTATGGAAGACGAATCTGATGAGCTGGATGGTTAAGAAATTGTTGTATAGTGATTGCCTAAGAGAATAAGAGTTCGCATCATTCGAACTGGAGAGGTAACATTCCTGCTCCTGTGAGGAGACTGTCAACAGGACTAGTCTGAAAAGTGCAGTGGTCAGTGTTACCTCACAGTGATGTACTGGGTCCAATAATTTCAAAGCCCAACGTGCTGTAGAACCATACATCTGGTGCCCAGAGTCCAGTCAGGATGAGACAAGGCCTTGTAAATGTGAGGTAGAGTAAAGCTATCTGCTCCCCAAAAGGAGAGGGCACAGAAGAAGACATCATTAAGGAGGATACCCAGAACAGTTATCGACCTTTAGTGGCCGAGTAGACTACATGGCTTGGCCCACAACTTGGATGAAGAGGCATATTTTCCCAAGGAGGAGACACAGTGTTCCCAGGCTTAATTACTTGTTATAGGTAGCGGACCTTTTCTCAGAGGTGCTTAAAAGTGACACGAGCAGTCTGTATGCGCTTAAAAGTGATGAGGGCAGTCTGCAAAGGATATCATTTGAGATCAGGGCCTTTTGATGGTCATAAATAGCTGTTGCTTGTCCAGAGACATAGGTGATCACATTAGAAACGTCTCTAAGAAATTTGTCAATACAGTCTGATGGGGAGTAGATGAAGGTGACAGCAGAGGTATATAACTGCTAGTGGGCCCTTTACAGAGTTTAAAGTGGCAGTTTGTCCATCAAGAAGTGACAAGATTACTGGAGCGTGATTACTGTGAAAAAGATTGTCATATAGTGACCTTTACAGCATAGCCATAAGATAGTGAGAACAGACTGCACGGTCAACAGCCAACATCGTGCCTTGGGTAGCACTAAAATGTGAAGGGGTGCAATTAATGAGACGGTTCACACTTAGAAAATAGTTGGCTAGTCAGAATGCAACCTACCACCAGATGAAGTGGTAGGTCCCACATGGTTGTGTTGAAATTCCCAACCAAGAGAATAAGGGAAGAACTGTCAGGCTGAGGTGGCCATCTCAAGGTACTTAAAATATCCTGCCTGGGGGGTAAACAAACGTTTCAAATGGAGATCGTGAGTCATCTGCACTCACACTGCTATTCTTCCAATGTGATACCAAGAAAAATCTACTCACTGACAACATCTGTGCAAAGCAAAGAACAGACCCCACAATTAATAGATGCTCTCTCAGGACCAGTATGATTTTGATACAGAGCACAGTAAACTCTAAGGGATGGGGAAGGTGATCAGTGATCTATGTTTGCTGGAAAGCAATACAAATCACAGAGCAGGAGAGTATTAGTTGTAGTTCTGGCAGGTAGCAGTAATGTACATTGCAGTTCTATCGAATTACCACATTAAGATCACCCTGGATAGGTGTGAAGGGCCACAGGGACATGCGACTCCCCAGGAGCACTGTTTGTTAACAATGAGAGTGGAACAACAATGACAAATATAGGGCGGGGGTCTGATGATGCGGGAGGATCTCGCATCTCTAGGTCATCAAAGTGGCCTTCTCTTGCAATTTCTTCTTTTTCTCTTTTAACGGTATCAGAGGATTGAGACTCCAGTGACAACTTATCCAGAAGAGGAGTGAGCAGTCCTGAGACCTAGTGCCTTCACCCACTGGATGTTGTTGGGTCACTTGCCTGTAGATTTGTGGGGAAAGGATCCCTAAGCGATCTCTGTCACTGCTAGGCAATGGAGGAGGATGTTGAAACTTCCTGGCAGATTAAAACTGTGTGCCGGACCGAGACTCGAACTCGAGACCTTTGCCTTTTGTGAGCAAGTGCTCCACCATCTGAGTTACCCAACCACAACTCATTCCCCATCCTCACAGCTTTACTTCTGCCAGTATCTCATCTCCTACGTTCCAAATGTCACAGAAGCTCTCCTGTGAACCTTGCAGAACTAGCACTCCTGGCAGAAAGATCCCGAGTTCAAGTCTCGGTCCGGCACACAGTTTTAATCTGTCAGGAAGTTTCATATCAGTGCACACTCCTTTGAAGAGTGAAAATCTCATTCGAGGAGGATGTTGTTTCTCTGGCTGGGCACATGGAGTTGAGATCCCTGAAGATGGCACTGCACAAACCACAGGAGGGAAGGGCTTCTCTCTCGCATGACCTAATTTACTTGTGCGATTACCAGAGGCAGATGGTCAGTAAATGTAAGGAGAAAGTATTCGAGGTACTGTCATGAAGTTGCGGCCACTGGAATGAGATATAAACAATCATACTTTTCCAGATTAATTTCTTTCATTTTACATTCGTTAATCAGTGTAGCTCACTTTGGAGATCAGGGAAGATGATCATCTCCGCAGTTAACTCAGAATGGTGTTGCTCAAATGGCGAACTTCCATGAAATGGCTGACAATAAATTGGGTTCATCATACAATGGGGAAATGTATGCCCAAACCACTGACATTTAAAGCAATGCATTGGGTATAGGAAATACGGCTCCACATCACATTGGAAGATTATGATGTTGACTTTCTTATGAAATGAACCCCCTCAGAAGTAATGATGATTGCTGTGGAATCAGCCTTATTGTCTGGGGAAGAGGCACTGATGTATAAAGCATATGAAGTGGACACCTTGCTGTTCCAGGTTTATACGTAAATTCCAATGAAATATAAATCCCTGTACTAAGTCCTGTGCTCCTTTTGGTTTCATTGTAACAGGTACATCAATAACCCTCAGGATTGGGTATTATTTGCTGTTTTAATTAAGATGGAACCACTTCATAATTTACCAAGGGAAGAGATTACTCCAAACACATTTTTGTTTTATTGATAACGACCTTCAAGTTAGTAGATAAAAATGACCCTCCATCAGTAGAGGTGCAAACCAGGAATCAAGGGCAATAAGTTTCTGCAGTTTGCTTGATTTTGCTTTCCTCCTATGGTACAGCCAAAGAAAAAAGCTGTTAAGGTTGTAATAATCTGCACTGTACCATTCAGGTCTATCTGAAGAGACTGTCAGAGCCTCACAGCTGCTGGAAGATAACTTTGATCTTTTCACTGCGTGAGGTATCTGCCATGATGCTGTCTACTCCAAATGTTGGTTCCCCCCATGGATATCACCCAGCCATAACAATGGCCACCTAGCTTGATAGCCATTACCCAGAGTCTCTAAGCAGACAGCACCTATTCCTCAGAAGATACAAGGAGGTAACAGCTCAGGCATCAATGGGATGTTCCCTCCACAGCCAGGGGGCCACCACAGCATGGTTACCTGGTGACCCCCTCCACATGGATATCTGCAAAGTTGAATGTCGAACCTAGATGAGTTAAGTTGGAAAATAAGAAGCACTGCAATGGCTCACAACCCATGCTCACGACACACATACTTACAAAAGAGTTCAGGTTCACAAATGCAGCGATGCACCAGAGCATTCGCATTTGGTCGATAGTTTCTCCTCTTCACATGTCAATAATATTATCAAAATCACTGATTATAATATTAACCGCCTTTCGGCTTCCATTTTATTCTGAGCCTTACACCTTTTGAATCTTTGTCATGTTAAAACTGTGTGCCAGATTGGAATCTGAAACTAGAATCTTTGCCTTTCATGGGCGTGCTCAAGTGACTGACCTTCAAATGCATCTTGATATAAATAAAGTGAGAGTAAACATAGTTAATTGTTTGTTTCAAATGATATAATCCCCAGAGACACAGTTTAGCTACCAATAGTATGTGAAAGTCAATTAAATTTGCTATCCAGTTTGTCCATCAGGCTGCATTTTTATTTGTTTATTTATTTATTTCTGGAACACAACAGTCTTACATCTTGAACAGGAAAATCTTGCACTTTGCAAGTGAATTACTGATTAAATATGTTCTAAGACGTTATAGTAAAATACGGTACTGATAGATTTGTAATCCTGGACAAAACTGATTATACTTGGAAGCAATGGAAGTGGTAGCTGGAACGATTAATACAGAAGCTATTGTTTCAAAATCTCATAATACTCTTTTGTTGTTAGAAATTATAATAAGCGTTCAGTCTGTTGCACCACAGTCGCTTCAGATTTCAGTGCTGGGTACAGGATGGGTTCTCCTGTACTGTGGCAGGTGTTGAATTAGGTGTAAATGAACTTGGTACTCTATTTATTGACAGGTAAGTCCATACAGGAATACAATGGTAGCTGCCTGTGTCTTCAGGCAATGTGTGACATACTCAGTGCGAAATGCTCAGGCAGCACAATAGTGTCTAAGATGTCAACATCCTGACTGACCAGGTACCCCGTCAGCTCAGCCAGCGCAAGGCCAGACAGCTGTTGTACTCCACCGGCAGTTCCACAATGTTGGCAGAATGTGTACAAGCACACCAGCCCGAACCCAAGACCCTTGAAGACAGGCTGGTATGTCAGACGATGATGACTGCTGAACAGCCTCATCCTGGCAGATCATGTACGAAGCCTGAACCATAACGTGATTCTGTTGGCTTCACACTGATGGCTCCAACTAGTAGACTATGCAGCTCAGTGGGGGCCAGCATGATCTAGCTACTGATTCAACGAAACACTGGTCAGGGGACTGTGCTGGCCAAATGCAACAAGGTGAAAGGTTTTGTCAGCTGTGCTAGGAGTATTTTATTCCCTCTGGCTGGGTGTGTTTCACAGGAGGCATGCTCCAATCACACACTCAACTGTGGGAATGCTGCATTATGTTACACCATACAGCAATATGTCCAGCCGACAAAGACATAATACAACATGCTTCTTTCTGCCAGTCTCTACAAGTTCTTCTGTTGTGGTCTTCAGTCCTGAGACTGGTTTGATGCAGCTCTCCATGCTACTCTATCCTGTGCAAGCTTCTTCATCTCCCAGTACCTACTGCAGCCTACATCCTTCTGAATCTGCTTAGTGTATTCATCTCTTGGTCTCCCTCTACGATTTTTACCCTCCACGCTGCCTTCCAGTACTAAGCTGGTGATCCCTTGATGCCTCAGAACATGTCCTACCAATTGGTCCCTTCTTCTAGTCAAGTTGTGCCACAAACTTCTCTTCTCCCCAATCCTATTCAATGCTTCCTCATTAGTTATGTGATCTACCCATGTAATCTTCAGCATTCTTCTGTAGCACCAAATTTCGAAAGCTTCTATTCTCTTCTTGTCCAAACTATTTATCGTCCATGTTTCACTTCCATACATGTCTACACTCCATACAAATACTTTCAGAAACGACTTCCTGACACTTAAACCTATACTCGATGTTAACAAATTTCTCTTCTTCAGAAATGCTTTCCTTGCCATTGCCAGTCTACATTTTATATCCTCTCTACTTCGACCAACATCAGTTACTTTACTTCCCAAATAGCAAAACTCCTTTACTACTTTAAGTCTCTCATTTCCTAATCTAATTCCCTCAGTATCACCCGATTTAATTCGACTACATTCCATTATCCTTGTTTTGCTTTTGTTGATGTTCATCTTATATCCTCCTTTCAAGACACTATCCATTCCGTTCAACTGCTCTTCCAAGTCCTTTGCTGTCTCTGACAGAATTACAATGTCATCGGCGAACCTCAACATTTTCATTTCTTCTCCATGGATTTTAATACCTACTCCAAATTTTTCTTTTGTTTCCTTCACTGCTTGCTCAATATACAGATTGAATAACATCGGGAAGAGGCTACAACCCTGTCTCACTCCCTTCCCAACCACTGCTTCCCTTTCATGTCCCTCGACTCTTATAACTGCCATCTGGTTTCTGTACAAATTGTAAATAGCTTTTCGCTCCCTGTATTTTACCCCTGCCACCTTCAGAATTTGAAAGAGAGTATTCCAGTCAAAATTGTCAAACGCTTTCTCTAAGTCTACAAATGCTAGGAACGTAGGTTTGCCTTCCCTTAATCTAGCTTCTAAGATAATTCGTAGGGTCAGTATTGCCTCACGTGTTCCGATATTTCTACGGAATCCAAAATGATCTTCCCCGAGGCCGGCTTCTACTAGTTTTTCCATTCATCTGTAAAGAATTCATGTTAGTATTTTGCAGCCATGACTTATTAAACTGATAGTTCGGTAATTTTCACATCTGTCAACACCTGCTTTCTTTGGGGTTGGAATTATTATATTCATCTTCCATTTCCATAATATTGTCCTCAAGTACATCGCTCTTGTATAGACCCTTTATATACTCCTTCCACCTTTCTTCTTTCCCTTCTTTGCTTACAACTGGATTTCCATCCGAGCTCTTGATATTCATACAAGTGGTTCTCTTTTCTCCAAAGGTCTCTTTAATTTTCCTGTAGGCAGTATCTATCTTACACCTAGTGAGGTAAGCCTCTACATCATTACATTTGTCCTCTAGCCATCCCTGCTTAGCCATTTTGCACTTCCTGTCGATCTCATTTTTGAGACGTTTGTATTCCTTTTTGCCTGCTTCATTTACTGCATTTTTATATTTTCTCCTTTCATCAATTAAATTCAATATTTCTTCTGTTACCCAAGGATTTCTACTAGTCCTCATATTTTTTCCTACTTGATCCTCTGCTGCCTTCACCACTTCATCCCTCAGAGCTACCCATTCTTCTTCAACTGTATTTCTTCCCCCATTCCTGTCAATTGTTCCCTTATGCTCTCCCTGAAACTCTGTACAACCTCTGGTTTAGTCAGTTTATCCAGGTCCCATCTCCTTAAATTCCCACCTTTTTGCAGTTTCTTCAGTTTTAATCTACAGTTCATAACCAATAGATTGTGCTCAGAGTCCACATCTGCCGCCTGGAAATGTCTTACAATTTAAAACCTGGTTCCTAAATCTCTGTCTTATCATTATATAATCTATCTGAAACCTGTCAGTATCTCCAGGCTTCTTCCATGTATACAATCTTCTTTTATGATTCTTGAACCATGTGTTAGCTATGAAGTTCTTCTATTCTTCTGTAAATAACTCCTGTCAGTATTTGCAACAACAACTTACTAAACTGATAGTTCAGTAACATTCACATCCTCTTTGAATCAGGTATATTATATTTTTCTTCATGGCTGGCTCTCTCTCCCAAGGCTCTTGTTTAGTCCTTCAGTTTTCTGTCAGATTCTTTTCGCAGTATCATCTCCTATATCATCTACATTTACTTCCTCTTCCATTTTTATAATATTGTCTTTGAGTTCATTTCTCTTGTATAGCTCTTCCACACACTCCTTCCAGATTTCCATTCTTTGCTTGGTACTGCCTCGTCACCTGAATTCTAAATTCATACAACTGCTTCTATTTTCTCCAAAGGTCTCTTTGATTTTTCTATAGGTGGCATCTTTCTAATAGACCTGCAAAATTCCACTGCTCTGCGTTTCTCCTGTAATAATACGCATTTAGGCATTTTGCACGTTCTGCCATCTCATTTTTAGATGCCTGTACTCCCGTTTGCCCTCTTCATTTTCTGCATTTTTAAATTTTGTTCTTTTGGCAATTAACTTCAAAATCTTGTATGTTATCCAAGGATTTTCACAAGGGATTGTCCTTTTTCTACTCCGCTGCCTTCACTATTTCAAGCCTGAAAGTTACCTGTTCGACTTCTATCATCTTTCTTCCCCATTTCTGTCAACCATTGCCTAATGCTCTCTATGAAACTCTCAGCCACCACTGGTTCTTTCAATTTATCCAGGCCCAGTCTCCTTAATTTCCCACCTTTCTGCAATTTCTCCTGTTCACAACCAATGAATTATGGCCAGATTCCATATCTGTTCCTGGAAATGTTTGGGAGATTAAAATCTGGGACAAAATCTGTCTTACCATTATGAAACCTATCCAAAACTTTTTGTTACCTCCAGGTCTCTACATAAATGGAATAATTATATGTACTTTTTAAGTAACTGTTACAAATGATAGACTTATGGGCAGTTTCATGGCCTGAGCCCAGCTCCATCACCACTTTTTTTGTCCTCAATGCTTTATATATGCAAGAAACAAAGCTACTTTACACTACAGATTTGTATTCCATGTTAAACTTAAGTTTAACTGGGTAGGAGATGTGTTTCACAAGCTATAAACAAAAGAGGATATAATGCTTTTATCTCTAGGAGAGGGTGTTGACTGTTTTCCTTCAATTTAGCAGCCGATTAGTTTGCAAAATTGTGCAAAATAGAATTTGGCACAGAGAGAAAGCAAGGAAAGAAAACAAATGCAGCAAATGTCCATTGTTAATTGGTGTGCACATCCACCAGGAAACATCCTGATATGATACTCCAGGATAGTATTTCTCAAGAGAATGAATTCATAAAGGTAGCAGTGGAAACATTTGACACAACTTGCCATGGACACTTTTAGCCTGCTCTCTCAGATAAGAAGTGCACGATACTTGATACTGCCCCAATCAGTTACAATGATATACAGTGAACCTTTCAATTCCCATGCATGTAAATTTTCTTTGTTCGGGACTGTGTTTTTGTTGCCTCTATAGTTTCATCTCATCTTCGACACAAAATTCACCAAAGGGCCATCAAATAGAAAGACTTGCACCAGGCTGCCAAACAGCTCCAGATGGGGTCTCCCAGCCAATAATGCCGTACATTCATTTCACTTCACCCATCATCCTCGGCAGCATGCAGATATAACTACAGATCTGATATGAATTGCAGAAGTAACTATTGAAGTTGATCATGTTGTGCTTGTAACAATATTAAATGAATTATATTTTTATTTCAGTTTTTATTTTTCTCTGTGACAGCCCAAATACTTTTGTTGTAAATGTTCTCACCGGAAATAAAATTATATCTGAAACTGAGTAGAAAAATCATGAAATTATAAAGCAGGATTGCTGGCTAGTACTTACTTTTGTGAGGCAAAATTTCAGTATTATCAACAGATGCGTGTAAAAGTAAATACACTATCCTAGCTTTCAGAACAGTTCATTTCTAAGAGAGGACAGGAGGATAAGTTGGGGAAAATAAAAGAGGAATGACAGTGACATACATATTATACACCAGCTAATCAGTTGTTGCAAAACAGATGAGTTCTCCTCACTCTGAGTGATATGACCTTTCTTTTTGACCTCCTCCACCCAACCTGCCATCTCCTTCCTGAGGAATGAACAAGCATAACTTCCGAGTGATTTTTAACAAAATTACTCGGTACATGAACTACTCAGCTCCCCAGAGTCTCTCAGAATTTCCAGAGTTGTTCGTAATTGCCTGGCTTTGTATACATTCAATTCCCCTGATAATTTCTAGATAAGTTGCCACCCTGACATGGTACACCCAGTAAGGTGAAGTGCAATACCTTATGTAACTAAAAATGCTGTCCCCAGGACTGTGGGTAAGGAAGTCCAGTGTCCTATTAGCATGGTGGAAGTATATGATACAATGAATGTTTGTATGCAACTGAAAACCTCATTTTCAATTACTGTGCAGTGAATTCTTGGTGACACATATTTGAAATACCATTTTATGATTACAAGAAAGCATATGATTTAGTAAAGCTAAACATTTATAAACTGATTCAATGGTTCAGCAATGTTACAACTATTTTTTTAGCTTTCTGATATTTTGTGTGTAATTTTTTAGAAACAATCTTGATGTTTCTTCTGGTAAACCTTGCGGGATGTAAGGTCGTGGTCCATGAAACTCTTCAGCTCCTAACGTTTCGTCCAGTGCTTCGCTGGACATCTTCAGAGGGGTGTTTCTCCTCTGGTGAGTCTTGCCGACCCCTCTGAAGATGTCCAGCGAAGCACTGGACGAAACGTTAGGAGCTGAAGAGTTTCATGGACCACGACCTTACATCCCGCAAGGTTTACCAGAAGATATGTCATCCGGTCGTGAAAGCCTTCATACTATAATCTTGATGTTTTCTATTTATAATTCCAGTGATAGGAACTGTTCAGGTTGATGACTCTGTTTAGATATCCTACATCAAGAGCTACAGTGCTGAACTGATTAATTCAACTAATGTCTATATACTTATCATGCTGAACTTGTTAATTACTGCAGTGTTAAATCTTGCCACACAAAGAATGGAAATTATTGTAATAGTCATTCCTGGGATGAGAACAATATTAGAAAAAGGACAGACTGCAGTTCACTGCAAGAAGGCACACTGACTTGCGTACAAATACATTAAAAAGACTGTTACACATTTAGCTTTTGGCCAAAGCCTACTTCAGAAAAGCATTCCAAGCTGGTCATGTGTGCATGAGGTGTGCTTGCTTGCATGAATGCGTTGTATGTGTCTTTTTTCTGAAGAAGGCTTTAGCTGAAAGCTAAATGTGTAACAGTCTTTTCACTGTGCCCGTCTGCAAATCAACGTGTCATCTTTACTATGACTAGCAATCTATCTTCTCCTAATATTGCTCATATTCCAATCTGGAGTTTCCATTGTTTCATACTTGGGATAGATAGCAAACCCCATTGAAGAGCAGCAGTATGGCATTAATGAATGGCAGATGAAGATACAGATGTGACTTATACAAGACAAAATTACACTAACTGGCACAATGAAACCTACAGTAGTGAATGTCCCCTGCAATATCCACAAAAAGATTAATTGAATCGGTTATTATGAAAAGGTCCTAAGTCCATAAAACATGATTTTGAGATATTAATAGAAAACTGTTTTATGCTTCAATGGTAGAAGATATGAAGTACTTGGATTTTTATACTCTGGTGTACCTGGAAACCATTAAATTTATATCTTCAAATCATCAATTATTATTTTCATTTTCTTCAAATTAATTTTTTTATATCTTGGACTCATGACCTTTTTGAACCAAATTAAAATAAATAATAGTAAAACTATAGAATTTTGAGAAAATTTATTAATAAACACAAATTACAAATAACATGATCATCATTACAGATAAGCATTGTTGCAGCACTTTCTGTAGGTTTCATATATTTTTCATCTTCAACTGTTGTAGGCCAAGTGGATAAATCAATATAAAAGTTTTTGTACTCCTCTGGGATGTATTGTTCCTATTTTTTTTTTTTATATCGTTTATCTTAACTTTGTTTATAGGACATTTCTCTCCATGTGTTAATGTTGTTGAGAGTCTGATATACACTTAAGTCGACTTTCATTGAACTGTCTTTTCCCACTGTTTCTAAACTCTACGAATTGTGTTTAAAAAGATCTGGCCACCAGTCCTCATAGTTCTTAACAATGTTGTTATCCTCAAGATAGCTGATGAATGAGTTCTTTTTATTGCCAGAAAGTAGGATAAGTTCAATATATTCAATGCAGGGAAGTGGTGCGTTCTGCATAAAATCCACACATATGCCTTCGACATCGTCGTTTTGCTTGCACTTTTCCTGTACAGCTTTTATCTTTTTATAAAACTTTTTGGTCCTTTGAATACGAACCATTTGCCCAGCAACAATCACTCCTTTAGCTGAATCACAAAGGTAAGTGTTTTTTAGTTGAATTTTCAGTTCCTCACAGTAACCACAAACATCTTTTTGAGGTCTGCCAGACCTCTAACTACAATTTTCGAGGAAAAATCCATATTTTACAGCCAAATTGGGGAATGTCTCTAGAAATAGCGAATGCGTGATCTTTACATTCAAACCAACCTTCAAATACTTAATATCTCTGTTTGTATAGTAAGTCACTTTTACCTCGAATGATTCAATGTGTTCCTTTATTTTATCAGTAACATCACCTTTTATAGTCCTGACTCTGCTTCCCATGCTCTTACCCCTGTTATCTACAGGAGATTTTCCTAAAACCAGCAAGTCTCCTAATCTTTGAATCCTCCTGTCACTCTTCAGGCTATGAATACTAATAAATACATTTTTAAATAGCAGTAGTCTCTTTCCCTGAACTTGAACATTTATTTGAAGTTCTTCTCCCTGCTTTTTGGATTATCCTTCCTTGGGTGTCTGCAGATAATTTCCATAACTTCCATCTTGCGCATCCTTGCTCCCGAATTCCTTGAACATTTCCAGGATCTGGACCCTGTCAATCTCATCAATGACATCAAAACACCGAAGCTTACAACTGCAATAGAAGAAAGCAATGTTTAGAATGAACAAGGGAAACTTTGGCTTTAAGTTTTACTATACATATACAAAACATGTATTCAAACTTAGTTCTTAAATTCATACTTACATGGAATTTTTCCATGTCGCAGTTGAAGGAATGTTTTGTCCTTTGTAGTTAATTTACACTTCTCCTCATAATCTAGCCTTCTTTATTAAGATGTGTTTGTATTTATCATAATGCTGTATGCCTTTCCTCTTGTTACGGCTGATACCTTCTTCATATGAGTCCATGCTCTCTTTTCTGATTAAATTGCCACTACTAATGAACGATTAGACAACAACCACACAGGATTTGCCTTACAACATGGTGCCAGCAATAGATCATGAGTCGGAACTGATAAAGTCTGACTGTTATTAATACAGGGATATAAACGGTAGGTTACGTCCAGTGATTTAAAAAATATTAAATAAAACTAATGAGAAGATGTAGTATGAAAAGTCATGAGTCCTGGACTCATGAAATTTTCGTACAAACTAAATATTTTGGCAATGATTTTCTTGGCTTTAGAGATTGGCAGTGACTTTCTTGGCTTTAAAGGCAGAAACTCATGACGTTCTCAACACAGATACATACGTCTACAGATGGAGAAAGCAAAAATACTGAAATCTGAATTTGTGAAATATTGGACTTCACTGATTAAATTATATATGTGACCTATCAAAAGTGATGAATCAACAACTTAAAGCGATGAATCAACAACTTCGAGAGATATTATAGTGTTATTTGTAGTCTTTTCTTCAAAACTAAACTAAACATAGGAATGAACTTGTCAGTTAAGAGTACATGAACATATACAGTTTTGAGTCAACCCATACCCTCTTCTGTTACCACAAAGTGGGGCAATGGAAACCAAAATAAAAATGTCAGATTGAATTCACAGACCAGACTACCTAATTGGAGAATACCAGGCAATACTTTAAAATTAGATCCTATGCCCAGAAAAAAATCTAAACCTTAAAACCATCCCACAAGTGCCCAAATCAAAATAAACAGCAGCAGCAGAACACACATAAAAGAAGGTTGTAACTGGCAAGCTTTCAGAGCCAGTGGCTCCTTCTTCAGGCAGAAGGGTTGATGGGGGAAGGAAGAGGGGTGAAGAGGATTGGAGAGGTCTAGGAAGAGGGGTAGATTTTGGGAAAGTCACCCAGAACCACGGGTCAGGGAAGACTTACCGTACGGGATGAGAAGGAAAGGGATGAGTCTTTCCTTCTCATCCTGTACAATAAGTTTCCCCTGACCCGCAGTTCTGGGTTACTTTCCCAAAATCTACCCTCTTCCTAGACCTCTCCAGTCCTTTTCCTTCCCCTTCAACTCTTCTGCCTGAAGAAGGAGCCACTGTTTGTGCAGATGGTTGTTGTCTTGCAAACATCCCCATCTGTTGACTCAGGGATCGAGACGTGGCTGCACGATCCGTTACAGCCACGCGGATAAGATGCCTGTCATCTCGACTGCTGGTAATACGAGGCTGTTGGGATCCAACATGGCATTCCATATTACCCTCCTGAACCCACTGATTCCATATTCTGCTAACAGTTATTGGATCTCGACCAACGTGAGCAGCAATGTCGCAATACGATAAACCACAATCGTGACAGGGTACAATCAGACCTTCTTCAAAGTCAGAAACGTGATGGTACGCATTTCTCCTCCTTACATGAGCCATCACAACAACGTTTTACCAGGCAACGACGGTCAGCTGCTGTTTGTGTATGAGAAATCAGTTGGAAACTTTCCTCATGTCAGCACGTTGTAGGTGTCGCCAACGGCGCCAACATTGTGTGAATGCTCTGAAAAGCTAATCATTTGCATATCACAGCATCTTCTTCCTGTAGGTTAAATTTTGCGTGTCATCGTCGTGGTGTAGCAATTTTAATGGCCAGTAGTGTATTTACATGTTCTCATCAGCATGTACCAACTTATACTGCAACTCAACAGTTTAGATAACCTTGTTTGCTCATGCATGCAGCATCTAGTGGCAGTGTCCCTGCATCCACACCAATGTCTGTGGTTGTTACATACACTTGTTGGTCAGTTGCTTCGGCATCCCATGGAGAAGTGTTTCTGAACAGTATGGCAGCCTTGGCAATGATTTGGTGAGTGTTTAACAGCATTGTGGTCCACATATCTGCTGTTAAATTTCACAAAAGTTGATGGTAATCCATGTAATTAACAAAATGTGCACAGCTGTTGAGTCTACTAACAGCAGTTTTGTATGAACAGAGAAACTTAACAGGCTAAACTGTTCCATTCACTGTGGTGACAGGGGTGGATTTTATCTATTATTCAGAGTAGCTTTTTTTAATTCAACTAGCCGTGAGAATATTTCTCAACTTTTTAACTGGGCATATTTCAGACTAAAAAAAAAGTTTAGGAAAATTATAAGAGCAGTGCATTTTTACAACATGTCTAGAAAAGTAATAATAATTTGAAATCCATGTGACTGCTGCCAGTAAGGATGAATTTTTTGGTCACATGATCATTGTCTGAAAGCCAAGGCATCTATAGTTTGGCACAAGGGTTCAATTCATAGTGACAATCTGCTGAAGTAGGGCTACACAGTTGCGACAGACTTGCATGGACTGGAACTCCGATAAACAGGTATTTCACAGGGGTAGTGTTGGAGACATGACACTTGTCTAAATTCATTTATTTATACTTTTTGTGGATGACTCTGTGTGCACTACTATTGTATGATAAACAATAGACTATCTTTACTGAATGTGTCCATTATTACCCCCATCCTCCCGTTTTCCAAACAGTCAAAAATTGTTAAGAGGAGAAAAAATTATCATCACTGGTTCTGAAAACTGAAGCAGCTAATGAAAGGAAGAAGGCACAAAATATATCAGTGAAAGAGTTTATGTTTTTTGACAGCTGTATCTTAGTGGAGTTTCAATATATCTGCTGGTTGCTAAACAATATGAAGAAAATACAGAGTATATTATTGGTGATGAGAAACTTCATTCTCCAGTCTGCTGGGAAATAGTTTGGTGGTGTTACAAGTTTGGCTAGCACTGTGGCACATAGTTGTAGCTCTTCAATCAACTCAAATTATGTTCACACTACTACTAAAAATGGAAGGACCACAACTGCCAAATTTTTAGAATGTAAATTGCAATATTCTTCTGAGGCCAACTGCAAGTCAACACATTACAATTGGTTTCAAATTTAAGTATTAATAACTAATTTTAAATAAGCTTGCAACACATCCTTCAGTCCTGTAAAGCCCCTGCCCCCAGTTTGCTAGCCTCTGGCCCACACTCACTTCCACCCTTACTTCTATCCCCATTCCACTCATCCTACAGTCATGTTCTCCCCTACACAGTCTCCCTCTTCCTCAGTCCTGTAGGTTACGCTACCCCCCCCCCCCCCCTCCTGCCTGTGGCAGAATGAGCTCATCTGTGCCACATTCCTAGCTCCTGAAACCCTTTCCCTCTTAACCCACTCCAACTGACAAACATCTTGCGCCAGCAGGGCTGCAGTGTTTGCACAACATAGTTGGTTGTGATAATGTAGCCGTACAAGTGTCTGTGTATTTTGTTAGCTCTGAAGCAGTATTTGTCTGTAGGTCAGCAAACATCTATTTTGTTTTGACAACTCGATGTCTCTACTTTAGCGTCATTTGTTATCTTTACTCTTCTATTACTTGTATTCCCCTGAGAATTTTTCATTGCCACATAAAAATTGCAAGTTTCTCTTTCTTTTTCCTTGCAACTGGTTGTAAGTCAACACATTACAACTGGCCATGCATTTCCTGTTGCACATCGTCACCATATGCAGGAGTGAAACCTCACAAGTTTATTGCAACTTCGCTGCAATAATTGTAAAAAAAGATCACTTTACATTTTTATTAAACTGCCACCAGAAACAACAAACAATTGTACAAAAGAGATATTTCAAATAAATTAAGGACAGTAACATTACAGACTGGCACACGAGTTTTACA
Organism: Schistocerca americana; assembly: GCF_021461395.2. Lineage (NCBI taxonomy): Eukaryota > Metazoa > Arthropoda > Insecta > Orthoptera > Acrididae > Schistocerca > Schistocerca americana. Next base: position 112,996,643 of record NC_060126.1, on the reverse strand, counting down.
GCATTCAAAAATCCATAGGACCAAATTTCCTTTACTTAGAAAATCCTTCTTTCAAGTACATGGAATGATCACTTCTCATAAGTTAACACAGATGTCTAGAAGTAACTCCTGTCTTCAATTCTTGCTTATCACAACAACACACTGAATTAAGTTCATGAGATTACATTTTTGTGCTATAGATATCACTTTCAAAAAGTTTGTATGAGATAACCATCTCCACTTTTAAATAATTTTTCATCACATCACTGTTTTTTCTGTTAAATGTGTATGAAGACCAGGTACCATAAATTTACATAAGAGTACAGTTTGAATAGCACAGCTCATGAAAAAAGTACAAAATAGTACATTTGTATTAGCAAAGAAAAGGTGAATGGTTGATGGCTAGACAGCAACTGTGTCACATTTTAGTACGCAAACATCTATAGCTCTAGCTTGACAAATTGCTAAGTACACCAATTTGGGAGGTTAGAGTTGCAAACATTATTAGTCAGCTAATTTACCTCACAGTAGCAATTAAAGCTTGATTGTGCTATGCTTGCCCACTTTGTATTTATGAATTTATTAAGAAAAGAGTTAATATTTAATTTCATGTAAAATACAGTGCTGTCATTTCCCTTGCTGTAGTGGTTAGTATGAAACAGTTAAGACTGGTCCCATTTCCCTATTTCACAGTATAAGAATAAATAAAGCAATTTAAAAACCACCTCTGGTAATTTAATTAACAAGGGATTTACAACTTCTTCCCTTTGATAAGTTTGCTCTGCTGTGTGGTCACACCTGAGTTACAGATACTTTTGACACAGGAATCTGATTTCTTGAAAGCTTTGTTTTTGCACAAGTTTATCAGTCACTTTCATTGCATTCACAAACATTTACAAAATGACTCTCTTCTTGTCACATTTTAAAAATGATTTATGTCATATTAAAATAAGAATATTTTTGTCATGATAATTTAAATTCAAGACTTTTAATAGCAACAATGTTATAAGGTAAATAACAACACTAGAAATGTACTAACATTTTGCAAAGTGGCTGACAAAATGTTTTATGTTTCAAAAGAAAATCAGTCTTCAAACTAAAATACATGTCATATATAGACAAAACAGTCTTAAAACACATATTGAAAAGAGCGACTCATAAGAAAAAACAATAATGCAGAAAATTTTGAAACTGTTAGACTGTCTTCTGTCCAATAACAAGGCATACCACATTGTAGTTGAAAAAAGGATACAATTGAAAGCGAGTACAGAAAATGTCCCTCCAGAAAGCATTATGGACATTTGATGATTGGAAATGTAAACTCCTATGAGAATAAAAAGTATTTCATTGTAGAGCATCTCATTTAATGACTTTTCCTCATCAAAAGTGTTGCACACATTTTGAAACTGAATCATCCTTTAGCTTTATACATGAACATTGCACAGTGTTTTGTTAATGACTTTTCGTCTCCAATCTACGCAAATAAGCAACTGACTATTATTGAAAGAGACCCTTGGAGTCCTATATATTATTAATCTTCACTACTTAAATTCTTCATTACTTAAATAAGCACAACCTATGGGATGTTTTAAATTATTCTTTGGTAAATTGGAGGTAATTTCTGCAAATCAAAAATATACACACCCTTTTGCTGTTAAACTGCAATCTTTCATTGAAATTCAATTCAAACTGAGATCACAGTTTTGCAAAGTTATACACACTAGCATGGGTACTGCATCAGACTACATCCCTTAGAGGAGATGCTATTTAAAACACAGCAATAATTCTTACCCTCTACAGCTCTGCGTCTATACTAAAATACATTATTTTTCAACAGTTACATAACCCCTTTACAGGCTACAACATAAACTTTAAAATATTCAACATTAAAGCTATGCAAACAGTAAAACATGTACAATATAAAAAAGTGCCTACTCTCTGGTTTATGATGCCTGTTAAAGCCTGTGATTTGCCTCTGAAGTACATAAAATATTTTGATTGGTGTTTTTTTCTGCTTCATAAGGTCACTTTCTCAGTACATTGGCAGATGATGTGTGTGTTTCCATTTAGCTGAACATCAACTCTTGCCTCATGATAGATCCCATAACACACTCAGAATTGTACACTTCTGGAACCAAATGAAAAGAAGCAATAAATAGCAAATCATTGTAGAATTTTGGACATGTGGTTTGTCTAATGCAACTAAACGAAAAGCTGGTTGCATTGTGCATATACGCCTCTCTCTCTCTCTCTTTTTTTTTTTTTTTTTTGAACCACCTTCGTTGGCCTGCAACATGTTTATTTTAGTATTTAGTGTGATTCCACAATGATATTACAAACTTTCAGAGGTGATGGATAAGGGTACTCTATCCATATAAGGTAAGGGACACTGGTCTGAAAACAACCAAGTCAAAAGTTATAAGTGAAAATGGTTCTCATACCTCCAACAGTGGAATACATGTACAGACTGCAGGCTGAGCAACTTTCGGAGGCAGCAGTATGGACCAATGCAAGAAAAAAAGTGTCTAGTAAACAGGGGCTCTAAATGCATATCTTAAGAGCTATGGCCACTTGTTCAACTCCGATACTGTGAAACACATCTTTTCTACAGCTAGCTCTTTTTTTTTTTTTTTGTGGGGAGGGTCGGGGGGGCAGTATGGATAAAAACAATAAAAAAAAGTCCAGTAAATATGGGTCCTGAAGTGCATGCATCGAGAGCTATGAGCACTTGGTCAGTAAAGATATGTGTTTCACTGAAGCAAAGATGAACAAGCATACACAGCTAAGGTGTGCATTTTAGAGCCCATATTTAATGGACTTTTTTCTTGTTTTGGTACATTCTATCTACTCCAATAATATGGAAAGCAAAGAGCTTGCTGCAGAAGGGGGTGTGCTTTTTTAGTATCCACTGTAGAGTCCGTGTTTGCTAGACGTTTTTCTTGTTTTGACCATGCTAACACCTCTACTAGTTGCCTGCCCTACAGTCTTATCGACAACAGTACTGGTGCACTTATTCCACCGCCATGAGGTACCAGAACAATTTTCGCCCGTAATTTTCAACATGTTTATTTCCGGAACAGAGTCCCTAATCCTCAAATTGATACATCAACCTTGAAAATTTGTATCATCATCATGCAATCACCCTGTATAATAACTTTGTTATGTAATAATTACAGATTTGTTACTACATTATTGTTATTTGGTATTTTCTTGATGTTAGGTGAGAAACAAATTTTTGTAGCACAAAAAACTGTAGTGTAATAGCAAATCTGTTGTTATTATATAACAGAATTATTACGCACAAAAACAAACATGTATTACAGGCCCCTGATGATGATTTACAAATACAAAGAAGCATAACGTGTACAATAGTATACAAACAATCTTTGATTTTGTTGCATTAAAGGATAAGCACAGATGCAGCTAAGGAATGGTGGTAAGTTCCTATGAGACCAAACTGCTGAGGTCATCGGTCCCTAGGCTTACACACTACTTAATCTAACTTAAACTACCTTATGCTAAGAACAACACACACACCATGCCCGAGGGAGGACTCGAACCCCCGCGTCAGGGGGAGCCATGCGAACTGTGGCAATGCACCTCAGACCGTGCGGCTACCCCGTGGGGAGACTAAGGAATGCCAAAAAACATAAAAAGCTGGAAATACGATGTGAAAATTTATAAAGAAATATGCAAGAAAGTGATTATATATATATAAAGGGGATGGGCACAGTACTAATATGTTCAACATCATTAAAGCATTACAGTCAAAATTTTTTCTAACACACAGTCATTGTTGCTAATGTACTATACACGAGCGGCATTTTACCTGCAAGTTTAAAAGTAAGTGTTTATTTCATGGACAACAAAAGTATTACAGTAGTATGTGTACCTGAAGAAAACTGATGAGGAGTTGTGCAATAGCAAAATAAAGTCTACAATTTTATACCCAATTTCAAATCATCACTTTGACATTTCTGTTCACGTGTGCATTTTGCAGAGCAAATAGAAATAATGAGCAGGGATTTTCATGTTATCACACTTGTGATGGTTGCTTCCATCTTTGTGTTGTTCACCAAGGGTGACAAAAAGAAAGGAGACAAATATGACACAAACAAGGAGAGTAATACTGTTTCATGTACAGACAGACAAAGAAACAGAGAAAGTAATGAAGATTACAGTTTAACAAACACGCTATGATAACGCTGTTAAGAAAGTAGGCTCAAGCTAGGATGGGTAGGAAAACAAAGAGTGTTCTATTCAAAGGAACCAGCAAGTCTGAAAACTAAATTTGTATGGTTAGACAGTGCCTTAACAACTGTACTATATCATATGTGTAAGGAATAAGGGTGGCAGGAGGGGGAAGGTATGAGGGGAAGACATACAATTCTAGTAAGCATATAGATTTGTTTGCAACATTTATTGGGTTGGTGCACAAGTTCATTACCTTTTTCCATAAGTTTAATAAACACAACACATACACAAAACAGAAACCTTAGTCATCAATAATACATTCTCTCTCACTATTTAGAACAGTCTGCCAATGGTGGGGTAACTTTCTGATTCTAGACTGTAGAAATCACACGGTTTTGAGGCAAAGAACTCATTGCGCCATGTTCAGAAGTTATTTTTCACTTGGAAAGGAAGTTTCTTTAAGGTTGTTTAATAGAGTGTGGAAAAGTTAAAAATCTGAGGGTGCAAGATCAGATGAATAAGGTGCATGCAGAATGACTTCCCAAACAATCTCCTGTACAGTATTTTTTGTCAGTATAGCAGAACGTGAGCGAGAGTTATCGTGGAGTGTCATCACTTCACAGTCTTCCTGGTCGTTCTTGGACTGCGTCTATAAGATGTCTCAGTTGTTAACAATAAATGTCAGCCTTGATGGTTATACCCTGGGGAAGCAATTCATAGTACATCACACTATCACTGTTCCACCAGATACATAACATTATCTTCAATGGATGCATGCAGGTCTTTGCACAGGAAGTTGCTGGTAGTCAGGAGTGGTCAGTGTTCCTCACGAGCCAAATGATGACGAGCAAGCAGAGATGTACATATGGCCACCCACTCATTTCTATGATTTTGGCTTAGAGCATGTGGTACCCATACACTCAATGTATGAACCTTCCCTAATGCATGGGAATGTTGTACAATGGTGGTATGACCACAGTTCATCACATTTCCAGTTCTCTTGTACACTGATGTGGATCATTGTGCATTAATGCGTTTCAACAATCTTCAACAAACCCCGAATCTTTCTGAATGTGGAGAGTCACTAATGTCACAATGATCCTCCTTAAAATGAGAAAACCATTTTCTTGCCATGCTCTGTGCGATGGCATTATCCCCATACACAGTGCAAATGTTACCCTCTACTGAAATCATGTCATAAATGTTCCGATTTCTCCATTTGGCACTTTATTTTCTAGCATCTGCAGCTCCACTCACTATCTCCAAATGACAAAATGACAAATGTAAATTCAAACAGTAATGGTGAACTACAAGTAAAAAATTACAATTGATAAATAAACCCATACCAACCAGAACACTAACATGCAAAAAAAAAATGCTACAAACTAAGCAACAACCTAATATCATTAAGTCAAACATGATAATATATGTAGGAAAAGAGAGAAGGCTACTTACCATACAGAAGACATGTTTTGCAGACAGGCACAATTAAAAGACATTTACAGAATTCATTTTGATCTGAGCTGCCGGAATTGGCAGTCATGTGCATGTGAGGTGTGCTTGCTTGTGCATATGAATACTGTGTGTTTCTCTTTTGCTGATGACGGCTGTGGCTGAAAACTATGTGTAGTCTGCAACTTAAAGTGTTTTCTGTCTAGTTTGTAGCAATCTCTCTTTTCCTACATACATTATTGGATGTTATATATTATTGTGGAAATCTACGTTTTTCTACGTTGTTAACATTCCTGTGAGGAGTTTCCATTGTATGGTATATGTGTTCTTTAAGTTAAAAATAGAATATGTAATACTTTAATTAACTAAATGTAGTTATACAATTCACTTAACTTTCCAACATTGAAAATGTGGCCAGTTAAATGAAAGATTCTTTAATTACTAAGTGAGTACATTTCTTTCATGAGCTACAGTGAAGCAGAAAAGGGAAGCAAATATTTCAAGGTGTGAACATGGCATGTTGCTCACTCAGTTTCCCCATTAACTAAAAAGCTTTTGAAATAAGTAACTCTCTTATTTGTTGTAATACTCACTAAAAATATCCTTTACAAGTGAACTGTGATCCATAACTCCACAATGACTATTCAGCTCAGCCCCTTTGTTCCCTACATTGTTTAAACTGCTTGCTTACACATCTATCTTGTGACCAAAAATATTTACACACATACCTACAATAATAAATTTTTTCACTGATGCCTCCATGTGCATTCTATTAGGGCTCTGTAAACAATTTGCCTTGGAGTCTATACTCTCAGTGGCAAATACTGATTAAGTTGCCAAAGACGTCTTGGGAGATGGAGGCTCTTTCTTTACAGACCACAACAACAACAACAAAATTGTTCAGCCCATTGATATTCAGTTTAAATAAGAACAATAAGTAGGCTGTTTATAATTGGTCAATTTTGTTGTGAAATTGTTTTCCTCTCAAGTATGTAGTGCAAATGGTTTGTTGCTACTTGATATGGCTAATTCCCTTCCCTGAATGTTTAATGAGAAGAGAGCAAGTAGGAGGCCAACTATCCGCCAAAATTCTCTCATGTGACAAGAGCTACAAATGGGAAGAGGATCTCACATTATCTCCCCCAAAACCAGAGAGAACTGTGAACACTGTGGAAACTATTATATGCTGGCCCCCAACTGGTGACTACATGTAATTTCAAAAGAATACCATACCATAATTTATCATTTATCATCGTTTAGGAATCCACAAATTACAAGGCCAAGGATTGTTAACAGTGTGGTAATGAATTTAAATTTAATAGTCTAAAACTGTGAATTAATAAAATAAACAATAAATAACAGGATTAGATGAAGAATGAGGCATGCCAGAAAAGAGGTGGAAATATGTGTATTTATTCAATATTTGTAATTTTTGTGTTTTATGTAATGTTACTAAAAATGATGTTATATCTGAAAAGATATAGTATGTAATCATAACAGAATAGAGCTGAACTACTCTGCCTTACTTTTGAGGGTATGGTTGTAAGAGAAAATGGATTGCAGTTTATATGTCTGTCAAAGGCTCAGCACCTAAATTATAGGTTGCGTCGTTTCCTTGGCTCCTTATTTGCATCCCATCCAGGACTTTCTTGCATCATATTAATTATAAGGTTTGTTAAATAGGTTGGGTTTACACACCTTTATCAAAGATTTTTCAGCCATTGTACTATGGGGAAAAAAAAAGTTGTGAGATTGCACCAAAGTAGCAAATTCTAATTCTTCACTCCATACGGACCCCACCCCTTCCTTCAACGTAGGGATTGCTAATGCACACCTATGCAATTGTGGAAGAAATTTTCACGATCAGTATTCTACTTTCAACGGGATGAGAAGTGGTGGCTTACAGCTACTGATCATCATACTTTGTGCCAATGACCAAGGTTAAATTCCAAACTTCTCCATTGTCCCTCATGGTGTGAGGTCATGTGACACTGTTGCTGATGATCTGCTAGCCAGCAGGGGATATTTCACTGAATTTACTCCTTGGTGCTACTGGAGAGAAGTAGACTGTGTGTCAGTGCCAGGTTCACCCTCCCTTCCTTTCACCCATAATAACAAAAACATAGCACTACACTGTATGAGAACCCATCACAGTTATCCAAATTACACAAACAAACATCTGACATTTCATAAAAGGTCAGAAAAATGCAATCTTCACTAGGACCTTGCCCAGAATAGCAATATAAGGCTCTTGTATCTACCACCAACACTCATTTTACTAAGAACATTCTGTAATATGTGACTACAAGGTTCCATATACATTAATTTTTCTTTGAAATACACCATATACAGAATAATAGAGAGACTTGACATTGCACTGAGAAAACACTCACCATAACCAGAGGGAAAACACTGCAGGAGAAGATGCATATCATGTTTCACCGAAATTATAACAAAACGTCGACCATCCTGTCGTGCTTCTAGGGCATAGTTTCGCAAGGCCTTCCGTCTCTTCTCCACTGTTCCGCCAGCACATTCAATCATTTCAGCGAGAGCTGATGGAGACGGGTTGATGCCAGGAGTCATAAAAAAAGTTATGCCCTGTTAAATAAAACAGTTATTAAATATCACATAATAGATGTTCACTTACATAAAAAAAAACCTAGCTGAGCACTCGGCGTTGCCTGGATATTTATTTATTCAAATCTCCTATTAGTTCATCTTTTCCTGCCCCTTCTCTCTGTCCATCTCCTCACCCTTCTTCCTCATCCACCTACCCACTACCCCTCTCCATCTTGTACCTGCCTCCGACACTTTTCCCTCCTCCCCTTCTCACTAATCTTCCCCTTCACCTCTTTCTGTCCATCTCCTGCCAACGCTATCTGTCAATCTCCTGCCACCTCTCTCCGCCCATCTCCCCCTACCACACCTGCCTGTCCATCTCCCCCCTCTCCGTCAACTCATCCTCCCACGTCTATCTGTCAATCTCCTCCTCCCCCATCTCTATGCTCATATCCTCTTCCACCATCTCTCTTGTCCTCTCTCTGACCATCTTCTTCTCCCATCTGTCCATCTCTGCCTTCCCCTTCTATCTGTCTGTCCATTCCCTCCCTGTCTTCTCACTCTCAATCTCCCCTCCCCTCCCCCCTCACTGCCCCATGTCTCTTTGCTCAGATGTGCCCTTACACACAAATAACACCTGGAATGCGTTCCAATACTACCCATCTGGCACAAGTCTGTTGTAGATTTCATGCACACTACAGACAACAACAGCTGCTACTGAGAGAGATGGCTACCTCGCCTTAATCACCAATTGCAGAGTTCAACACCACTATCTTTTTCCGTCGCTGATCGGTGGACCTGGAGGTCTTCGGTCCCACCAAGATCAGGACACCAGTGTTCCTGACATTCAGGTGGACTCAATGGGGCTTACCTAGATGGCAGGTCAATATCACTGAAATTCATGGCTACACAGCAACCGCCATCACGGTGCGACAGATGAGAAGAAGGGTGGTGAGCAGGACGGGACAGAGCACCTCACCTCACAAATCGGCGTGTGTAAGTTCAATACACACACTGCTGTCACTCACTGCTGCAGCATTGTGGTACAGCCACAGCCAGGTCCACTGCAAGTGGCAAACTGCCAGTGCAGCAGAGGCTGGAATGAAGTGCGAGATGTTAGCTGCTGTGAGCAAGTTGAATGGCACTTACGTTGCAATTTCTCAGCAGGCACTGACAGACGATCCCAATCACAAGTCAAGATGCTACCTGCATTTTTATGGAAATAAAAAACTAATTCTGAACCTTCTTTCACTGCGCCTACTGAATACGATGGGTCACTAACATACTTCTGTGGAAGTGGGAGAGTGCCCTCCCAATAGTAGCTTTCTGCAAAATTGGTGTCAGGAAGTGGTCGTCTTTCTGATCTACATCAGAAGGCTGTATGAGTATTTCATACAGAGTCACACCAGCAGTTACAATAATCATGGAGTGAATCACTGAAAAGCTTTGTTTCTCACCCAAGTTCATTTTGGTGTATCCATGTCCAGAATAAGAGACAGTGATTTCTGGGTTACTTTTTGCAATGCCTAGTATCTCAATTTAAGGGGAGTTACAGTACAATGTATTTTGTAACAGTACATTGCAAAATTTGTCGAGGCACAGAGTGCCTTTTCATAGGTTTATTCCTGTAATATATTCCACTGGCAGTATGGTCATGCAAAAGATAACTTTTTTAAGTGTCAATGAGACAAAGTAATAAGTAAATTTTTATATTCATTATAGTGTATATTGTGTGTGGTGTGTAAGGCTTATTTTTATAGAAAAGGAAGCTGCAAAAATATGGCACAAATGCGAGCAACTACTACAGCAGGCACAATATCTGCTCTGGCAGAACAAGTTACATTATTAAAGAAAGAGGACAAGCAGATGGCACAGCAGTTGCATAACCTAATGGGAGATCCTTCACAGTCAGGTCCCAGTCAAGTTAAATCAATACTGGCAGTACCTTCCACATTTGTGGACCCTATGGTCGCTAGTCTTATTTTTCCCTTTTTCTGGGAAAACATCAGAGGATGGCTCTATTTTTATTCAGAATGTGTTACCCACAGCCAGCTTGTGCTGCTAGTCTGAACAAACATCATTGCAGATGGCCAAATTGCACTTTCTGGGCGAGGTTAAGATGTACATCATGTACAATGAGGTTTCAAGTAAAGTAACCACATTTACAGAGTTGGCAAATGGCTTACAGCAACTGTACAGGAAACAAAATAGTGCTCATTTCTTTTGAGAAAAGTAATTTTGAGACAACTGCCAAATGAGACCACCAAAGCAATATCGGACAGGATACGCAAGCTGAACATCCAAACTTACGAGTTGACTAACAAACCGGACACTGATCCAGTTTTATTGAGAGAGGCTGAGGATAGGGCACTGGATCTGTTCCTAAAGGGGTTTCTCCAGAATTTTTTTGCAGTCTGAGAATGGAAAATCCACTAGATGTAGTAGCAGCACTGCAGGCAACCAATAAGCTGCAAGAGATAGACAGTGCTACTGAGTCTTGGAATGATCAGGAAATGTTTCTGTTGAACAAAGAATGTTATCACTGCAGAAGAAAGGGTCATTTTAAAGCACAGATTTGCCAACCACAATGTTTGTCAATGGATTGGTCATAAGGCATAGGAGTCTAGGTCAAAGGAACAAGGTAACTACAATGGGAAAAAGAAATCATTAAATGACAATGGTAATCTTCCTTCCTTTGAGAAGCATTCCCATTAATTGAGGTGTTTTCTGGAACAATGACTTAATGGCAATATATGGAAATCAAGATGCAAACATCAAATATTTGATCACATGTTTTCATTCATTTCAATCCCATGTACATTCACAAAATTTCATTCAAACAGAAATGACATATTGTTGTTTCAGAATAAATGACACGACACTGTTCTACGTACAACTTACATACTGATCTGAGCTGATAATACAGTACCACATTTAAGTTATTCTTCCATAAATCACTGTATAACATGAACAAGAAAATGACATTTTCCATATTTGACTATTAAACAGTCATCAAATCTAAAAGTAGCATAGTCAGACTGTGAAGCAAGAAAATATATTTTTATTCGGCAAACACAATTAGTTTTCAAAGCAACAGTACAGCGTAAAGGTGTTCCTAAAGGCATTATACCAACGAACATAACACACAATAATCCTCTTTAAAAACGTATTAATATAATCATCCACAAAATGAAAGAAATGCATTTATTCAATTACAGACATAAATACGACACAACACAGTCCTCAACAAAGATCTGCAGCAGTCTATGCATGGTTACTATTGATCATATGTCTGTTTTGCATCCTGAGCAATCATTGTCTGCCACAGATGCACAAATGTCGACAATATTCTTTAGCATTTCTGCATTGTTGTCTCAAAGGAACTTGAGTAGTGCGAAGATATCTTTCTTCTTTGCATCCATAATCCCAGGATGAGACTTCTTTGCCATCACCACGTCTGTTTTGTGCACTACCAATGTACAACCTCGTTTCTTTCTTTGGTAAGGACTGAATGTTGCTGCACAAGTAGACAAGACAGAAAAAGCATTTCCACTGTAACACAAAATGACATATTTTTGTATTCCAAATAGTGTCTTTTTCTTTGAGTTTTGTGATGTTGTATGGTGATAACACTCCTCAATAATGTCCACTCCAAAGGGTGCTGCATTCTTTCTGCAGCTCTGATATATAATGGCACACATTCTCAGTGTTTCCTACATTTCTTAGCATTTTTCCATACACGCCGAAGTTATGGTCGCATTGACTGTGTGAGTGTCCCTGAACTGGAAATATGTGTTGTACGGTAGGTTGTTTGATTCTGAAAGCGTAGTACAAAATAGCAGCACACTAATGTTTTTGTTTTGCCCCCCCCACCCAACCTCAAAAATCCAATAGAAGCATAAGAGTCTTAATATTGTTTGGTTCCCGGAGTTTCCTACTTATGAAGTCATACAAAAAGGAAGAAACAAAATTTTAATCTCTTTTTGCTGAACCTTTGAGGAACCAATATAATGTACCTGACTGGTCACTGTACAGTGAACATTAACTACATAGAACTGCAGTAGCCTGTTACAGAATTGCATAGTAATGCTCAGTTTAGGCAGAGGCATGCTCTGTGCATAATCAAATTCGAGCACTGAGGTATCTGTGTTGTTAAGTTTAGCCGACTTCAAATACTTGGCCTTGAGTTTATTGTACTCCGCAACCTTTAGTCACTGCTCTTCACGTGTGTCTTTATGCAGACTGTCTGCATTCACACTCAATATAACTTTATACTCACAGCAGAAATCAAAAGTATCAGTTCTTGGTTTTTGAAACAAATACTGACTATTCTCCCTAAATAACTTACAATAAGTTTTATACATCACCTTGAGTACCGAACTTATTTCATGGAGAAAATGATCTCTGAATGATATGAATAACCTTTCAACACTAAGGTCAGAGTTGTCAATATATGTCCTTTCAGACTTGCCCTGACGATAATGTTGCCGAGGTCGATCTGTAGAACTTCTTCTCCCTGACGTTTCGTTCTCAACTATGGAGAACATCTTCCGAGGTGAGTCGACGACTGGCTGCTAGGAGCTGGGGCCGCCGCTTATACAGAGATCATAGGGGGCGCCACCACACGTCACGTGGCGTTGATGTGCAGCTATCTCTGGCTATTGTCTGTTCTCTCGATTGCAGGCAATCGATTGTCACGTGATTGATGCAACGTCGACCGCCATATCTTATCCAGTTTTAATCCTTCTTCTTTACGATTAAAATTGTATTGATGTTTGTGGATTTCAATTGCCTCTCTATACATACGTGTATAATAGTGTGACGTCCTCGCTAGCACGCTTGTTTCACCAAATTTTATTTCGTGATCTCCATCCTTATAAACATGTTCCGCTACTGCCGATTTGTCAATATGTCCCAAGCGACAGTTTCTTGTGTGCTCCGTCAACCGTGTATTGATGCTTCTGTTTGTAGTTCCTATGTAAACCCTGCCACAACTACACGGAATTTTATATACCCCTGGGGTGGCTAGGGGGTGACGAGCATCTTTTGTTGATCTTAGGCATTCACTAATTTTCTTAGTAGGCCTAAAAATGGTCTCTACCTGAAACTTGGCTAGTACTTTTCCAATGCAATCCGTGATATTATGGATGAACGGAAGAAATACTTTTCCAGCTGATGGTTGTGGCTGTCTCCTATTTTTAGGCATTTTTCTATTTGGGTGAAGTGCTTGGTTAATCTCGTTTTTCGTATAACCATTTTTTGCAAAGGCCATTCGTAAATGATTTAGTTCTTCTTGTAAGTAGCCTGGTTCACAAATATAATTGGCCCTATCCACTAGTGTTTTTATGACCCCCCTCTTTTGCCTAGGGTGGTGGTTTGAGTTCTTATGGAGGTAGCGATCAGTATGTGTACCTTTCCTGTAGACCTTATGGCTTAAGGTCCCATCCGCCCGTTTGATAACTGATACATCCAACAAGTTAAGTTGTCCATTCTTCTCCTTCTCCATAGTAAATTTAATCTTTGGGTTGATGCTATTTAAGTGTACCAGAAAATCATTCAAGTCTTCTTCCTCATGATTCCATATTACAAAGGTATCATCCACATACCGATACCACTTCGAGGGGCTTTTTTTGGCCGACTTCAGTGCTTCATGTTCAAAATATTCCATGAATAAATTCGCAATTGCGGGACTTAGGGGGCTTCCTATGGCTACCCCATCGATCTGTTCACAAAATTCACCATTGTACTGAAAATAGGATGAGGATAGACAGTGTTGGAACAAGGCTACTATATCAGTAGGGAACATTTCGGCTATATGGGAGAGAGCTTCATCAACTGGAACCATCGTGAACAAAGACACTATATCAAAACTGACAAGTACGTCATTAGGACCGACAGCAATTTCCCTTAATTTCTCAATGAAGTGTAGAGAGTTTTTAATATGACTCTCAGTTTTGCCAATGTAAGGTTGTAACAAAGAGGCAAGGTGTCTGGCTAGTTCTTGGGTAGGAGCTCCAATTGCGCTGACTATTGGTCTCAAAGGAACATCAGGTTTTTGTATCTTTGGTAATCCATATAATCTCGGAGGATAAGCCTCCGTTTTACAAAGATACTTTTTAACTTCTATAGAAATGGAAGACTGTTTTATCAGACGATTGGTGGCGTTCAGCACATTCGTTGTGGGATCCTTTTTCAACTTCTTGTATGTGCTGGGTTCCAGGAGATCACTGATCTTCTTGTGATAACCCTCAGTATTCATTAAAACAGGAACATTTCCCTTGTCAGCGGCAACTATAATAACATTCTTGTCTGCATTGATTTCTCGCAATGCCTTCCTTTCCCCTTGAGACAGATTGCTGCTGGGTGGCTTAGCTTTGCGTAATATCCTGGAGGTTTCCATTCTAATTTCATCAGCAGAATATGATGGTAACTGACGAATTCCTGCCTCTATATTAGCAATAATGTCCTCCACAGGAATCTTGGATGGAGTTATTGCAAAATTCCCTCCTTCAGACAGAACAGAAAGTTTTTCCTTAGACAATTCTTTTTCCGATAAATTAATAACCGTTTGGGAATTGTCTGGAATCGGTGTTTCCTGTCGACCCTCTTGTAGACGATAAAACTTCTCCTTCTGCCCATTGCCTGCAATCGAGAGAACAGACGATAGCCAGAGATAGCTGCACATCGACGCCCCGTGACGTGTGGTGGCGCCCCCTATGATCTCTGTATAAGCGGCGGCCCCAGCTCCTAGCAACCAGTCGTCGACTCACCTCGGATGATGTTCTCCGTAGTTGAGAACGAAAAGTCAGGGAGAAGAAGTTCTACAGATCGACCACGGCAACTTAGCCCGGAAGATTTTACTGATAAAGACGCCAGCCGTGAAAGCCTACATGGAATGATTCGACGCCTCTACGGGGAGGAAATGTCAACTAGGGTACGACGACTGGAGAACCTACGCAAGAAGAAAGGTCAACAACTTTGCTCACTCACTTTTCTGCTACGCTGTCATGATACCGGCTTAGTTCCCAAGTTTTTAAAAGTGAGAAGAATGTTTCATTCGGCACAAGCTAACCGTATTTACTCTCGTATGGAACTGGCATTACTACGTGAGTGGATACATCAGACACGACGAGGACTGGCAGTATGGGATGGCCAACTGCTAAATCTTCATTTACTTATTAGCAATACTATGCAGTTTTGTCATTGGAACAAAGTGGACAGTTTAACATTTAGATCTATGGAGATTAGTGCAGAAGTGTCTTCCAATAGCCAGAAGGAGAAGTTTGATCGTCTACAAGAGGGTCGACAGGAAACACCGATTCCAAACAATTCCCAAACGGTTATTAATTTATCGGAAAAAGAATTGTCTAAGGAAGAACTTTCTGTTCTGTCTAAAGGAGGGAATTTTGCAATAACTCCATCCAAGATTCCTGTGGAGGACATTATTGCTAATATAGATGCAGGAATTCGTCAGTTACCATCATATTCTGCTGATGAAATTAGAATGGAAACCTCCAGGATATTACGCAAAGCTAAGCCACCCAGCAGCAATCTGTCTCAAGGGGAAAGGAAGGCATTGCGGGAAATCAATGCAGACAAGAATGTTATTATAGTTGCCGCTGACAAGGGAAATGTTACTGTTTTAATGAATACTGAGGATTATCACAAGAAGATCAGTGATCTCCTGGAACCCAGCACATACAAGAAGTTGAAAAACGATCCCACAACGAATGTGCTGAACGCCACCAATCGTCTGATAAAACAGTCTTCCATTCCTATAGGAGTTAAAAAGTATCTTTGTAAAATAGAGGCTTATCCTCCGAGATTATATGGATTACCAAAGATACAAAAACCTGATGTTCCTTTGAGACCAACAGTCAGCGCAATTGGAGCTCCTACCCAAGAACTAGCCAGACACCTTGCCTCTTTGTTACAACCTTACATTGGCAAAACTGAGAGTCATATTAAAAACTCTCTACACTTCATTGAGAAATTGAGGGAAATTACTGTCGGTCCTAATGACATACTTGTCAGTTTTGATATAGTGTCTTTGTTCACGATGGTTCCAGTTGATGAAGCTCTCTCCCATATAGCCGAAATGTTCCCTACTGATATAGTAGCCTTGTTCCAACACTGTCTATCCTCAAACTATTTTCAGTACAATGGTGAATTTTATGAACAGATCTATGGGGTAGCCATGGGAAGCCCCCTAAGTCCCGCAATTGCGAATTTATTCATGGAATATTTTGAACATCAAGCACTGAAGTCGGCCAAAAAAAGCCCCTCGAAGTGGTATCGGTATGTGGATGATACCTTTGTAATATGGAATCATGAGGAAGAAGACTTGAATGATTTTCTGGTACACTTAAATAGCATCAACCCAAAGATTAAATTTACTATGGAGAAGGAGAAGAATGGACAACTTAACTTGTAGGATGTATCAGTTATCAAACGGGCAGATGGGACCTTAGGCCATAAGATCTACAGGAAAGGTACACATACTGATCGCTACCTCCATAAGAACTCAAACCACCACCTTAGGCAAAAGAGGGGGGTCATAAAAACACTAGTGGATAGGGCCAATTATATTTGTGAACCAGGCTACTTACAAGAAGAACTAAATCATTTACGAATGGCCTTTGCAAAAAATGGTTATACGAAAAACGAGATTAACCAAGCACTTCACCCAAATAGAAAAATGCCTAAAAATAGGAGACAGCAACAACCATCAGCTGGAAAAGTATTTCGTCCGTTCATCCATAATATCACGGATCGCATTGGAAAAGTACTAGCCAAGTTTCAGGTAGAGACCATTTTTAGACCTACTAAGAAAATTAGTGAATGCCTAAGATCAACAAAAGATGCTCGTCACCCCCTAGCCACCCCAGGGGTATATAAAATTCCGTGTAGTTGTGGCAGGGTTTACATAGGAACTACAAAAAGAAGCATCAATACACGGTTGACGGAGCACAAAAGAAACTGTCGCTTGGGACATATTGACAAATCGGCAGTAGCGGAACATGTTTATAAGGATGGAGATCACGAAATAAAATTTGGTGAAACAAGCGTGCTAGCGAGGACGTCGCTCTATTATACACGTATATATAGAGAGGCAATTGAAATCCACAAACATCAATACAATTTTAATCGTAAAGAAGAAGGATTAAAACTGGATAAGATATGGTGGTCGACGTTGCATCAATCACGTGACAATCGATTGCCTGCAATCGAGAGAACAGACGATAGCCAGAGATAGCTGCACATCGATGCCACGTGACGTGTGGTGGCGCCCCCTATGATCTCTGTATAAGCGGCGGCCCCAGCTCTTAGCAGCCAGTTGTCGACTCACCTCGAAAGATGTTCTCCGTAGTTGAGAACGAAACGTCAGGGAGAAGAAGTTCTACAGATCGGCCACGGCAACTTAGCCCGGAAGAGTTTACTGATAAAGACGCCGGCCGTGAAAGCGTACATGGAATGATAATGTAATGGTTTGGAAGGAAATTGGTCTCAGAGAGAGCAGACCATGTCCCAAATTTCCATTGCAATTTTATGTGGTCTGTTGCTGTGTTTCCCTCTTTTGCCTGCTACTGTAAGACCAGTAGCATTCAGTGCCTTTAAAACAGTTTTCGGATGACTCTCGGTAACTTGCATGATACTTTGGAATTGGGATTTACAGACTACGGTGTTATTATTGTTGCATTTTAGATGGTATATATGGGTGGTGCTACAATTCCGAGCAGACCTAGCAGCATTTGATGCTCAAGATAGTGCTTTCTTTTCAGTTAAACTTAACATCAACGTATCTTGTGTGTAATTGTCACCTAAAGTCCAAAATTGTTCATGGATCTGTTGGGCATATTTTTAGATAGCATTCCTTTGGTCAACCTTTATACCAACTGCAAATTTCTTAGAACAGGCTTTCTTACTGGTTTTTGCCGAAATATAATACTGTCCTGAATTTCTTTTCTTCTTCACAACCTCTTTTTTCCACTCCTCTTTCTGCATCTTATGTTTCCTTTCAATTAGGTGGTTCTCATAATAACCACACTCCATACTGGATATACTATCACAATCACTTCCCATATTTTGGTTACAGTCACTATTTAGTTTCCATGTGATGTTGGAAAACATAAATTCCATGGCACAGATATCTTGTCTCTGACAAATAGGTCTCAGTGCAGTGCAGACACAACACCGGTAAAAGCGGCATGGAAGCTGTCTACCATGCTATGGTGGTCAGTGGAATGAGATGGAGCCACACAGCCTTCAAATGTTTCTAGAGGGTGTTGCGCCTGTCGTAGAGTAATAATAATTTGTGAGAACAAAGACTCATTTGTGTGGATACAATTACTTCACGAAATGGAAAAATGAGTAGAAAAATGAATGTAATGTCATTTTTCCTTGGAATGCCTCAATTAGAAGTGCATTCAATGCAAATGCAGAGACAGATTGTTCATTGGTGGCTTGTTTGAAAGGGAAACAATATGAACTTTTGATAGAAACAGGAGCACACATATAGATTTGTCAGTCTGGACCTCGTGCGGTAATGCAGTTGATTCAGTCAAGACAACATGGCTTGGGTTTAAAATAGGAAACACAAGGTTCATGAGCAAATGTAAGTTTGGTCAACTATGAGACAATGTGTCACTGTGATACTTGGGTTAGATTTTCTGGGTAGGCATTGTGCTAGAACCACCATTGGCAATAAGCAACATTGTTTTGTACGTAGGTGTATCTGTCAATAAACCTGGATAATTTTGGGGGAGATGAAGCGAGTCTTCCATAGGAATTACTGATAGCCACATTAGAGGTTCTCGAAGAGGAAGATACTGAGGAGTCTATGGCACACGGAAGAACAGAGGGAACCGTCGACATATCTGTGCTGTGAGAAAAAGTTAAACACCTTTAGGACAAATATAGGGCATTAATGGAATCAGTGTTAAACACAGTATAAGGATTTGTTCAATCCACAAGGAGTGTTACCTGCTACACCAATCACACAACATAGAATATCAACAGGCAATCATCTGACAGTATTTAGAAAACAGTATCGGCTACCTAAGCATTTACAGCCTTTAGTAGAGGGCATGGTGAATCAGCAGTTATCAAATGCGATTATAAAACATATTTATAGACCATGGTCAGCGAGTATGATGACTGTGGGTAAGAAGTCACCAGATGGAACAAGAAAATATCAGATGTGTTGCGACTGCATTTTCTTAAATGAAAAAACAGTAAAAGATGCGTATCTGATCCCTAATATTAGGTGACACATTAGATAATTTGGGTCAGTGCAAGTTTTTTTTCATCCCTAAATTTAAGAAGTGGGTATCATAAAATTACGGTACACCCTAAGGATAGTTCTGAAACAGCACTTACCATGACTTCTGGTCACTACTAATATTGTAGGATGCCTTTTGGGCTGAAAAATGCACCAGCTACATTTCATAATTTATTAGATGGAGTCCTCAGAGCTTTAAAAACCAAACAAATGCATGATGTATCTCGACAATACAATTATACTCACAAAAAGCCTGGAAGAGCATGTTCAGCATTTGGAGATGGTATTTGGCAGGTTGAGAAAGACTTGACTTATGCTTAACACTGATAAGCCTCACTTTGCACAATCAGAACTAAACTATCTGGGCCATATAACACGCCAAGATGTAGTAAGGATAGATCCGCACCTTACATCAGCAGTACATGACTTTTCACTCCCTCATACAGTTAAACAATTGCAGTCTTTCCTTGGATTAACAAATTACTATAGAAAATTCACGAAATTATGTTTAGCTGGACACCTGAGTGTCAGACAGCATTTCAAAATTTATTCAGATCCAATTTTGATTTTACCAGATTTCACAAATGAATTCATATTGTCATGTGATGCAAGTGGTACTGCTTTGGGAGCGATTCCAGGGCAAATCATTTACAGTAATGAACACCCAGTTGCATATGCATCACGTCAGCCTGATAAGGCAGAACAAAATTATTCTACATAGTATCTCTTATTTTAGACGTTATGTATATCGACATAAGTTCACATTGATTAAACGATCATGCAGCTTTACAATGGCTACTAGGGCTAAAAGATCCTTCAAATCATCTAACGAGATGGGCTTTGAAACTGTGTGAATTTCAATACGATGTGATTCCCAAAACGGGTGTTAAAGACACAGAAATGCAGACACACTTAGCAGGAAGATTGGAACATTGTAAGTATATGCGTTTGATCTAACAGATCTGAAGAGAGCACGAGCTAATGATACAGAGTGTCAGGTGTACCACAAACAGATACAGTTTGACGTACAATATGGGGTTTTGTGTAGATCAACCAAGTGTGGACTGCCTGTTGGGGTTCGAGCAGCTTTGAGGACAGAAATACTACGAAAAGCAAATGATCATGCATTATCGGGTCATGAGAGTAAGAGAATAAGAGTAGCAGAACAGTTCTGGTGGAGAACAACACACGCTGATGTTCAACGGTATGTCAAGAACTGTATTCTGTGCGCACAATGTGCTGATTTATGCCATCAAAAAATAGAATTACAAAAACTACTAGAGCGCAGATATTCTGGGGCTGTTTCACAGGAGTCAATCAGGTAACAAGTATGTGTTAACAATTATCAATCACTTCTCAAGGTACCTGGTAATGATAGTAATACTAGATCAGAAGGCAAGCAAAGGAGCTCATGCTATGATAAATGGCTGGATACTTAGATTTGTGGTGCCACAAACAATTATTATGGGCCACGGCACAGATTTCATGTCTGAACTCATTAAGCATATGTGTTACTTACTGAACATTAAGAAATTACGTACAAGCCCATTCCAGCGGTAGGCAAATGTTCGTACAGAAAGAGTTCATAGGACTATATCTAAGTTGCTAAGCCATTACACTATTCTCAACACCTAGATTGGGATGTATATTTATATTATGTAACTTGCGCGTACTATTCAAAAACTCATACAGGAACAGGATTATCGCCTTACCAGATGGTATATGGACGCAAAATACCTTCTCCATTTGATGCTATTCAACCAACATTGGGAAAAGAAAGTGAACATGTTAAGGTGTTAGCAAAAACTCTAAAGGAAGTCCGGCAAAAGGAAAACACAAAAGCACTATACTGTCAAGAGCATGTAGGATTAAGTAAGAGGAATTTGCAACAGTATTGTATGGGTCAATGAGTATTACACTCTCAACAATAAGATAAAAAAGTTTTTGATGAAGTTTTAGTGTCCTTACCAAGTGGTTGAGGAAAAGTCGCCTGTAAATGGAAAGTTACAATTACCAGGATGAACTTCACTAGTCCATAATAATAGAATTAAACCTTTTCAAGGGGCAATAGATTCCTTTCCTCAAGTACCAGCAGAGGTGCCACATACTAGAATTAAGAAGCATACATGGGTAATAGTAGAATGTAACTGGGTAGGTACAAAATCTACTCACCAAGCGGTGGCAGAACATGGATATAAAAAAAGGTTATAATTACACACTAGAAAAGATGTATGCGCAAAGTGTTGATTAATCTTGGTGACTAGCACATAAGCTAGAAAAAACACAGTTTCAACAAGACATATGACAACAAAGACTGACAAGAGGGGCACAAGAGAGAACGATGACCACATGGTCTAATATTACAACGAAAACAATCAATTTTTGACAATATAATGTAATTGTATAGATAAAAAACCTACTCACCAAGCAGCAGAAAAACATGAATATAAAAAGGTTACAATTATGCACTAGAAAAGACGCCCCTACATCTTTCCTGTGTACACCCAACAGGCCATAAAATCCCTTCAGCATTTTACCTATACAGAATATTTCCTTTCTAAATTACACGCTAGATGCTATGGTTGGGGTTGGGGTTGGGTTGTTTGGGGGAGGAGACCAAACAGCGAGGTCATTGGTCTCATCGGATTAGGGAAGGACGGGGAAGGAAGTCGGCCATGCCCTTTCAAAGGAACTATCCCGGCATTCACCTGGAGCAATTTAGGGAATCACAGAAAACCTAAATCAGGATGGCCGGACGTGGGATTCAACCATCGTCTTCCCGAATGCAGATGCTACGGTATTACAGGGCACAGACAAATTGATTGATGCATAAAAGGAGCTGACTGCCGTTGATCAAATATTAAGACATGTTCAGAACTTTCACCGTCGGTGAACACAGAGCACAATTACCATTAGTGTAGTAACCACTAGTATAATTGGAGTACTAACAGTCACTAGCGCAGTTTATCTTTTCCTAAGGAGTAAAATAACAAACGCACAGTCGACACTCACACACAAGATCCGTCTGGAATGGGTTGTACCAAAAGGCAATGAGAAACTGCAACACAGGTTAAGTAAGAAAGGCTAAGGCAAATGCAACAAATGGTACCTAGAGCTCTTATGAACCATTTCTTTACTATAGTAAACATGTTAAGCAAGCACAGCAGAAGGGAAACTGCTGATACCTTCGTAATAGGTCATGATGAATGACGTCAGGTAAACATTAGTCACTATTTTGCTCCATAAATATTGCAGCAGTTTAGATTGTGAGGCAGTCAGTCAGACGGATCAATGGCATGCGTGACACTCGCACTCCATTCCCTGATCACAGCAAAATGATGTCCGGCACAAGTCTGTTGTAGATTTCCTGCACACTACGGACAACAACAGCCATTACTGGGAGAGATGGCTATCTTGCCATAATCACCAGCTGCAGAGTTCAACACCACTGTCTACCAATTGCACAGTTCAACATCACAGTCTGCCTCTGTCACTGATAGGGGGGCCTTGAGGTTTTTCTGTCCCACCAGAATCAGGACATCAGTGTTCCTGACATTCTGGTGGACTAAACAGAGCCTACCTGTACAGCAGACCAATATCGTCAAACTACACGACAACAGTCACCGTGGTACAAGGGATGACGAACATTGTGGTACACGGGATGACGAAGAAGGCTGGTGAGCAGGGGAGGACCGAGCACTTCCCAAGTCAGAATGTGAGAGTTCAATATATGTGCTGCCATCACTCACTGCTGTGGATTCATGGTACAGCCAGATCTGCGGCCAACACAATCAGTGAACTGCCAGTGCAGCGGCCAGCTGGACTGAAGTGTGCGGTATCAGCTGCCGTGTGTGGATTGAAGGCTGCTTGTGATGCGATTCCTCAGCGGGCATTGACAGATGATGCCAAACATGAGTCAAGATGCTAACTGTATTTTTATGGAAATAAATAACTAATTCTGAATCTTCTTTCACCGCACCTACTGGCGATTACAGGTAACCTACACCCTTCAGCCGAAAACTGGAAAGGAGTGAAATGGGAGAGTGCCTCCCATCAAAGCAAACTCTATTCATGCCCTCCCAATAGTTGCCTCTTGCAGTACGTAGTATGCGTACCAAATCTGGCTGAAATCAGTTCAGTGGTTCAAGAGGAAATGTGGAAAATACACTTTCACAAATGCATACATCCATTTTTATATGATTATGTACATGTTTATATATGTAAATAACGAATGGGAATGTAGGCAGATAAAACAGACAGCAAACACAACAGAGGAAAAACTGTGATGGTCCTATACAATAACACACTATTAACTGATCTGTGCTCAGCGAAAATAAAGGAAAGATGTGAGAGTTCAATGTCTTGCTGATGACAAGATAATTAGATGCGTCCCACTCAAAGAATCCATCTGAAGACTAACCATATGAAATTAGGGAATCCTTGGAAAAATTTAATCACAATGGCTGAACAGGTGTTAAATGTGAGCCCATTTGTCACCTTGCTTGATACCTATTCAGGAAGGTTTGAAAAACAACACCATGGTAACTCTCTTTGTCACTTAGGACATTAATGCTCACAATAAAATGTGAAATAGAGAGAGCAACCATGCAGCGCAGAGGATATACAAACAGTGCACTGTTTTCGGAGACATGTTTTTACCCCCATCAAGAGCTTCAAAGTGAAGATCCTACATCCCCAACATCAATTAGCATAACATCCTTCAAGGGTCATACTTTTGTTTGCCAATGGATAACATGCTCTTAGGCACAAAGAGCCAACAGAAAAGGTGCAAGAATTAAATTTTCAAGTAATATCACTGAGAATTACATATACATCACTGCTGAATCTTCGATTTTACTTTCAGAATGTCTGAATCTTCGATTTATCTTTCAGAATGTCTGAATCTTCGATTTTACTTTCAGAATGTTATCTAACTGACCTATGATCACCCTCCCCTACCCCTACCTGGTATAAATGCCTGCTCTGTTCAGCTCTCTGTTTTCAAGAAACAGGTATTTAAATCAAGTTCAAACAAATGTAAGAGAGTGATAACAATACTGGTTGATATATGGGACTTCGTACATGGCTTTTTTTTTTTTTTTTTTTTTTTTTTTTTTGCATCATGTGTCTCTAAGCCCCACATTCTACAACATCTGAGCTGTATTACAGACTAGAATTCCTGTTGATATTTCTACAGCTGTATCAGCACTAAAACTGAAAACAAATTACTGATAGTTGGTATTGTTAAAGATCTTTTCTCAAACCATCTACTTTCTTTTTTACATATTAACAAACTTTTTTCCCTTCTTATAATGGGCAGTCAAAATTGGACACTGTACATATTGGCAACATGCTCTATAACACTACTAAGTATGTCTCCAACATCACAATGACACTCAAACTGATTGACTCATCTTCGCCCAAAGCTACTGGCTTGCATTTCAGAGACAGGAGCCAACATTTCAAAAGTCAAGCGGTCTTTACAAACTTTTAAGAGCATTATCACACGGCTAGAGAATGATGCCTTACAGCGACTTTATTTGTCCTACTTCTCTCTTATATTCTACTTATTATACTCCCCCCCCCCCCCCCCCCGCCCCCTCCCATTTTTTAAAAAACTTCTTGCTTCTTTTTAAGCCCTGGCACTATGCCTTTTCCTGTTCCATTGTGGATTTTTAAATATTTTATCATCATCATCATCATCGTCTAACCCCCTCCTCATTACAGATGGGTCTCTCATATCCTGAGATATGAGTGAGCTGCCCTTCCTCTTCAACTATCCCTAACTTATCCCTCCCTTCTCCACGAGGAAGGAACTAATAGTTCTGAAACTGTAATATTGTCAACACTTTTGAGTTAAAACATTGCAGGTGATTTGCGGTCTCGAATGGGTAATGCCAATGAGGCTCATATTTGTAAGCTGTTTATGTTTCTATACAAATAATGTTCCAACACTACAATGGGACAGTCAGCTGACAATGCAAACAAAAAAGATAAAGTAGACCTCCTGATGGTTGAGGAGTTGAGAGTACAAATGAGGCCCACATCACTGGGCTGGCTGTCCATATTTTGTGTTCCTGAAAAAGTGGAACTGGCATAACAACCATAATTGCTGATCCATTCTGGTGTTGTGAAGGTTGTACTCTTATGCTGTCATGGGCCAGGATTAGTCTCTCAATTCATTTAAAAAAAACGAGAAACATACAACACAAAGCTTACTGGAACACAAAGAGCATTCTGTAATGGCTACTGTGCAACTGTTTGCCGAGGCTAGAAGGATCATGAACATTTGAGTTCTGGTCTGACCTTCAGGGGTATCTTGCACAGCCCCAGTTCAAAGCCCCCCCCCCCCCCCCCACCCCCTTCTGAAACTGCCACATTTAAGTGTCCACATTGTACATGTGGAAGCACTTTGTACAACAATACACAAGCAGCACACTGAACTATAATATACAATGATGTCTGATCTGTCCACAGTGGATATGTTTTCTACTCTGATGAGCTGTAATGTGATTGGTTCTAAATGAGGGAAGTGTGTTGCACTGCAAACTGATGTACTTGGCATAGCTGGGAAAAACTATGATATTTTCTTCGGCTGAGAAAATGGGCCATGTTTATGCTGCCACCAAGCAAAAGCATTGATTCAGCAGAAAGAGAGCCACTGCAGCTTTGATGGCCTGGTTGCTTCACAACTGAGCTATGAATTTATTGTGCCTTATGTGACCAGAACCAATGCGGTAACAAAAAAAGTATGCTTCAAGCGAGTTTACAATAACCACAATTTTTAATCACAGTATTGCAGTCTGCCGACTACCTGTCCTGACTCCACCACTGCTAGCTGTGACACTGCTGCTGGTGCCAAGCTTGATATTGTGCTTTTAACGCTCACTGGTGGGCCATGCATAGGACCTATTTTAAAGGACCTACCTTAGTTGCTGCTGTCGTAGCCTGGAGGTCTCAGGTTCCCCTGTGGAAATGAGCAGCCACTCATCCATCACCTGGGTGGGAAAACTTCTTATTGCACACCACTGCTCTGGGCGGACTCTGCTGCCACTTCTGCTGTGCAGGGTCTCTAGCACGATCACACACGCCTTGGCTGTCCTAGTCTGGGTTGCTAAAAGCTTCAAACTGGGTTGACACAGATTCCTGTCCTAATGGGTCAGTGGCCTTGTACCATTTGAGTCAGCATGCCAATGCGTGCTGACAGCTCTGCCTTCTTCGACAGGGCACTAGCTGTTTACGTCCCGTGGGAGCTGGCATCTGACAATGATTTGATTCGTGTACTCTGAGTAATAAAGGAATGGTTCTATAACACTGTTTCTTTGATGTCTCCGTGGACATCCACCAGGAATCCACTCACCCCTTGACTGCAACCCATACCATAGGTGATGGTATTCTGACATTCAGACAACAGACACTAGTTCCACAACCCACTATAGCAGTCAATCACACACCCAAGGTATACAAAAAAGGAGGTAGGCCATAATAACTTACTACACAAACAATTGCTTATATACAAAGAAAATATTCATATTACCAATTTCAGAAAATAATTGCCATCTTCAGATGTTCTTAATCCACAAAAAGCTTTATACAGACAAACAAATACATTTAAGCACTTTGAACATCGTAAATTCAAGCAACATTCAATAAATGTACATATCATCACATGGTGACTGTCATTCATGTAAACTGCAAGGAGTCAATTGTCTTCAAATCTTTTATTTCGATCAAGTACAAAACTGTGCAACACACAGTTTGTTTTTGTATTATCGTCAGCAAATTCAGGACATGTGTTTAAAGGTTAATGAAAATTTCTCCACTTGTTAGCAAGAATGCTGAAAATACATCTAAAAAATGTCAAAGGATCTCTGTGACATTCAGAAACACAGAAAAAACTTCCCATTGACCTACTTAAGGAATCATTCAATATATGAAATTGGCGTTTAACTATTTTTCCTTCTAGAAATTGATACATCCAGAATTTACTTTTAAACTTCAATTTTTGATTTCCTTATACAGTACGAGAAGTAAAAGAAAGGCATGCACCTCATCAGACTCTATGATGCAACAGAAACTTTGAGGGGCAGCAGTTGACTTAGCAGTAGTGGTAGCATGACAGCTGCACAGAATGACAACAGCTACGCCTCTTCTTAGTGACAACATGTCATACATCTCAGTGCACTGCAGAGAAGCACTTCTCAATGGCAATGTGTGCATCCAACCTTACATCACTATACAGCCCACAGTTCCACAAAGGACTGAAGTATGGGAAAGTATTGCTGAAAAATGGTTCCATAAGAAGAAAGCAGAATGTGCACTACTTCAAGACCAGACATATCCAGTCAGTCATGCACAGGAACTACATGAATAATGATCATGCAATTACAGTAATATTCACCAGAACAGAAAGTGCACTGCCACAGAAGTGTCACTGAAAGCCACAGATCTTAAATCTTATCCAATAAATCCATATCTTTCTTTCCTCACTTAAAAATATGCATTCCATTTACCTTGAACAGTTCTTGTCGGTTGGGTTTTTCAAGAAGTTTAGGAATGTTACAATCAAATTTCTTCTCAAAAGCTGGATCATCTAAAATGTATGGTTTTTCATCTAGAAAAAGAAAACATTTGTAAGGTTTTCAATAATTCTGTAATACAACATACGTAAATTTCAGTAAAAGCTACAAACAAGCACTCACCCAAAATTTTATTTTGAGCATGACTGTCGTGAACCCACACCACCGAAACAATATACTGACAACTAGACAAACAGCACATAAGCTTCAATGTTCGCACTAAATTTGGCATGATCAAATGTGTTGCATCCTTACAAGAGGTTGCTTTCTCACATCCTAGTTGTAGCAATTTCTGTAAAATTACAAACAGTATCACAAACAACTATACAATTTTGGCAATAATCAAATGTCTCTCAAAGAAGTGCAGCACAGCTTCAACTACACATATAAAACTGCAGCTACATCTCGATACATGAAATCAAATATTATGACATAATACTTAATTCTCACAAACAACAACATAAATAAGGATGTAATAAAAGTATTTTGAGGTCACTCTTTACAGTAATGACATTCTTCTTTTTCTCTTTTGACCCAATCAGGTTTCAGTAATGTTGCATCACCCATATAACAATGGTGCAACAGTACTGGAATGTGTGGGTCAAATAAAACGTGAGAAGGCAGTGATCTCAAATTACTTCGCTGCTAAGCAAACATGGACATATAAAGCGGGCTTCAAAAAACATCTAGGTTTGGAAAGAATACCTTTGTATACCCTTATCTGTACTACAGGCTAAAGGTGGGCTCTGAGTGACTTGCTCTTCGTTTTAACCTTCCCCAACCTACCCTCTCTAGAACACATACGAATTTAGAAGATTGTCAAACTGTATGCCTGAAATTGCCTGCTATAAAAAGATGGTAATTGGGGAGCTTTCTGGCTGGAATTTTGACTGGCTCTATTTTAGCTTTCAATAAATGATTGTTTCTGTTGAGAAGCAGCAGCACTTTCCCGCCAGTGACCTGAGTGCTTCTCTGATTTAACGTGTTTCTCAACATCATTTTTCTTCTGACCCAGTTTGATAATTACAAAATCTGCAGAATACTGATTTTGACCTCTGGTGGGCATTCACAGCCATCCAATCCATATTTGCCAACACTAAAGATAGAACTGACAAAGTACATAATGTAAAAAGAGAACCAAAAAGAACTCTATTAACATATTGGGGAAAGACTTTCAGCATGATCGAAATACATTAACAGGTGGTGTTTTTCAGTCACTCAGTTGCTCGGAAGGCAAAAATACATATATGTAGTCTGAAGAAAATCTCAAATGAGAAACTGTAGAAGTTTATACAGGTTTAACAATAGAAACATAATTTGGTTGACTAACTTCCTTCCTGAAAACAATGAAAGAAGAGGGGGCGACCTTTCAAATCAAGAGAAAATACATACAGATAATTTTATTAAGGCTAATTAAAGCACATTTTCACATGCAGATAAACAAAGTGGACTAACCTTCGTAACCTCATTTTCATTAGATAACCCTGAGAGAATGAAGCGTGGCCTCTTGTCAGGAGGTGGTGGATCAGGATTTGTAACTGCTACCTCACCCAGTGGCTCCTCCTCAACGGGAGGAATCACAGAATTTTCACAGTCCAGCCGAGCTCGTTTATGTCTCCGCTGACTAGGTGGACTTTTTTGCAATTTGTCATATGATTCCTGTGTTATATTGATTGGCATTTTCCATGCAGCTAAATTTTAGATAAATTCAAATATGTATAGTATTGCAAAAAATAACATATATACACACATAACATAAACCTATACTCCTAGATTCTTTGCATAACATTGTAAAAAATTAATTCAAAAAGTAATTTCATTCAAATTATTAATTTATAAAAACTTATTATGAATTCAAAGCTGTAGTTACTGTGTCCATAGCTAGCGTTAAAAATTAATGTCAGAATATAGTAAAAAACACACACATTTTTATCTGAAATATCCTGTATATGAACCACTGAACAAATCTGAATGTTTATGAAATGCCAAGAATACATACACTCCTGGAAATTGAAATAAGAACACCGTGAATTCATTGTCCCAGGAAGGGGAAACTTTATTGACACATTCCTGGGGTCAGATACATCACATGATCACACTGACAGAACCACAGGCACATAGACACAGGCAACAGAGCATGCACAATGTCGGCACTAGTACAGTGTATATCCACCTTTCGCAGCAATGCAGGCTGCTATTCTCCCATGGAGGCGATCGTAGAGATGCTGGATGTAGTCCTGTGGAACGGCTTGCCATGCCATTTCCACCTGGCGCCTCAGTTGGACCAGCGTTCGTGCTGGACGTGCAGACCGCGTGAGACGACGCTTCATCCAGTCCCAAACATGCTCAATGGGGGACAGATCCAGAGATCTTGCTGGCCAGGGTAGTTGACTTACACCTTCTAGAGCACGTTGGGTGGCACGGGATACATGCGGACGTGCATTGTCCTGTTGGAACAGCAAGTTCCCTTGCCGGTCTAGGAATGGTAGAACAATGGGTTCGATGACGGTTTGGATGTACCGTGCACTATTCAGTGTCCCCTCGACGATCACCAGTGGTGTACGGCCAGTGTAGGAGATCGCTCCCCACACCATGATGCCGGGTGTTGGCCCTGTGTGCCTCGGTCGTATGCAGTCCTGATTGTGGCGCTCACCTGCACGGCGCCAAACACGCATACGACCATCAT
Organism: Schistocerca americana; assembly: GCF_021461395.2. NCBI lineage: Eukaryota > Metazoa > Arthropoda > Insecta > Orthoptera > Acrididae > Schistocerca > Schistocerca americana. The sequence goes on along the minus strand of NC_060126.1, from coordinate 112,965,910 downwards.
TGGCACCAAGGCAGAAGCGACTCTCATCGCTGAAGACAACACGTCTCCATTCGTCCCTCCATTCACGCCTGTCGCGACACCACTGGAGGCGGGCTGCACGATGTTGGGGCGTGAGCGGAAGACGGCCTAACGGTGTGCGGGACCGTAGCCCAGCTTCATGGAGACGGTTGCGAATGGTCCTCGCCGATACCCCAGGAGCAACAGTGTCCCTAATTTGCTGGGAAGTGGCGGTGCAGTCCCCTACGGCACTGCGTAGGATCCTACGGTCTTGGCGTGCATCCGTGCGTCGCTGCAGTCCGGTCCCAGGTCGACGGGCACGTGCACCTTCCACCGACCACTGGCGACAACATCGATGTACTGTGGAGACCTCACGCCCCACGTGTTGAGCAATTCGGCGGTACGTCCACCCGGCCTCCCGCATGCCCACTATACGCCCTCGCTCAAAGTCCGTCAACTGCACATACGGTTCACGTCCACGCTGTCGCGGCATGCTACCAGTGTTAAAGACTGCGATGGAGCTCCGTATGCCACGGCAAACTGGCTGACACTGACGGCGGCGGTGCACAAATGCTGCGCAGCTAGCGCCATTCGACGGCCAACACCGCGGTTCCTGGTGTGTCCGCTGTGCCGTGCGTGTGATCATTGGTTGTACAGCCCTCTCGCAGTGTCCGGAGCAAGTATGGTGGGTCTGACACACCGGTGTCAATGTGTTCTTTTTTCCATTTCCAGGAGTGTATTTACTGAATTTACGATATACAGCATTGTATAAACTATTCCAATGTCAGACACTGAACAACATGAATTACTTCTAAGTAAAAAACTTTTATGTCAATGTAGTAATGAATGGGGAATTAAATCTAGAAGAAATACTTTTACCGCTTTTAACTGCTATGACTCACCCATCAGATTTGGTATTAAAGCATATTCAACTCGAAAAGGATTTACAAGGTTAAACTGCTGATATTTTGGATTATCTGGTTGCTGAATGCATGAATATTGTCCGAAAAGAATATCTGTAAGCCACTGCACATTCACTACTGGTTTGCCCCATTCTCGGGCTTTCTTGTACTTCTGCCCATCTGGTCTAAAACAAATAACAGTATTACTGATATGTAAATAACCCATTATCATCAATGTAAATATCTCTATAAATAATCCATGAAATGGCGCATTTTTGTAACTAAGCAGCACCATGTAAAAAAGCTTAAAACAAAAGCTAAAGTATTTAGAGTAGAAGCAAAGCAAAAAAAGGCAGAGAAAACAGACATTATCAACGATGGAAATTAATATGAACAGTTTACAAAAAATTTGCGAGTTACAAGGTTTTAGAATCTTGATTTCCTTCTTCAAAGAACATAAAGGCAAATATCGGACAGATAAAAATGTTGGATTGGAGTTCACGGAGAAGGGACAGGAATGGAGAAGCAGGGTGCTTAACAGACTACATAATTCTTAAATCAAGCAAGAATAACTGGATTAGAGAGAACTTAGGCAAGAAAAAGCAGATGAGAGCATGGGCCATGATTGAAAGAATGGGGGCCATTCCGAATCCATGCCAATCAATACCTGGTCTCAGAATTAGCTCGTTCTTTCCACTTTTCTCATCCTTATGCCCCTGAAGATGAAGGTGTCCTAAAATCTTGAGTAGCAGTGTTCTTTTGCAAGTGTTACTATGAGGGATATTTGGAAAGTAACATCCAATTGGTTGCAAAATAGAAACCACTGTCTTACCAAACTGGAGACTATATTAATAGCCCTAGCTGACCACAAATGCAGAAGGTCAGTGACACAAAGTCAAAGACATTAACACAATGACTGCCATGAGGCCACCAACGGCCACAGTGGAGCCTCACAGCTGCTGCCACATGCCCACCAGCAGCCAGAGAAAAGTCTCATTACTAAGAAGGTGTGCCTGGCCTGGTGCTGAAATAATCATCACTAACAAGTGCACCAGTCAATGCCATTAACACTATCAAATCAAAGCCTGTCAGGACTCACTGGGATAATAAGATGGAGGAGATGATAGTTTCCTGGACAGCACTGTCAAAAAGATGTGATGATGTGTCACTGTAATGTGCAGGAGTTCCGAAGGGAGACTACCAAACAACACCATTTGAATATCCACTAAAAAGCTTAAAGAAGAAACCACCTGTGTTAAAAAAGACAGGGACAGGCTTCTGGTGTGAGCATAATGTGCTTCTGGTGGATGTCCTGGCAAAACTCAATTCTGAAAGCTAATAGAAGAGGAAAATGACTGAGCTGAAGATTTAAGTTTTCAAATGTATCCCTGAGAATTCAGAATTTTGTTAACAGCATGCAATGCTCAGCTCATACCAACTTTACAGCTAATGAACTTATTTCAGTCTTACAATGACTTCATAATTGTAGCAAGATTAGAATCGCCCCCTCCTTTTTTTTTTTTAAGTCCGTGAAAGCTTACTACAGGAGTAATTTTTGCTGGCAGTTTTATTGTTATTCCAATAATATGAGTGCATCTTACCACTGCAGATTTTTATAGGAAAGTACTTTTTTATGGGAAAGTAGTTTTTATGACATTTTTGGACAAAAGTTGTCTCAGTTTTCTACCAAAGTGCACTTTTATCAATGCTGGTGAGAACACCAAGAAATGTTGACAATTGTTGGAAAATTAAAGATGGTACTCATTTCCCTTAAGAAAAAACAGCTTTTTTCTGCTGATTAATACTAATTTCTTGCTTGATCAATTTAGCTTTCTGAATGGTAGATAATGAAGGAAAAACCAACTTACCTTCTACAGACTAGAATGTGATTTTCTCTTGAGAAATAGGCAGTAGGTTTAGCACCAATTTCAACAATCATGAAATGGACCATTCTTCTCTCTTCTTTCTCAAAACCAGAATATGATATTATGTGATTATTGCAAGGTTTTTCGTCAACCCTACAACAAGGTAAGGTATTAATGAGGCATGAATTCACATTTCAATTATTTGATTTGATTTTTTTGTTGTCTCTAGACAAATTTACAGTTGTGAGGTCAAGATATTGGTGACTTGTCAGTGACACACTGCTTATTTTACTAAATATTATGCTGCTCTGCATTTACTTGATATTAAACAAAAAATTTAAGACATACATGGTTTTAAGTCTAACACTGATGTATCCTACAGAAGTATTCCACTTTAAACTACAGTTTACTTCCTGGCACAAAGTAGGTAAACAAAAAAGTGTTGTGAAGTATTACTCTACATTTTCTAAGACATTCCTAACAAAGGAACACTTCTGAGCAATGTACACACAATATGCTTGAAAACAGGGATTAGTGGCTAGTGCCACAACAGTTTGTTCTAATATACTGATTCCGAGTAAGACAGGCTAATGTCCAACACAGATTACTGCCAAAATATAGTGCACGAGTTAATAAGAGTGGAAAGCCAAGTGAACTGTATGTGGTAGAGGTGGGGGAGGCAGGAAAAAATAAGACACGTCAGAAAATGAAAGATAAAGAGAACTAAAAAGGTGGGAAGAAAGGAATACTTACTGTTAAGAAATGCCAATTCCAAAGAAATTAACATAAATTTAGGTCAAGTGGGTGGCAAGAAAGGGCATATGGTGATGCCAGTTTCCACTCGCGGAGTTCCAAGGAACTGGTGTCTTGGTGAAGAATCCAGATGGCACGTGTGGTGACACAGGCACCAAGGTCACAACTATCATGTAGAGCAGCATGTTTTGCAACGGGATATTCCACATTGCCTGTACACACCCTCTTCCTATGCATATTAATTTTAACTTATAACTTGGTGTTAGTCATGGTGATATGAACGGCCAAACGTGTTTACATAACAGCTGGTATTTAACATGTCATTTCTGAGGTGGCTCTTCCTGTGATGTGCATATGTTTCGCCAGTTACAAGACTGGTATAGGTGGTGACAGGAAGGTGCATACGGCAAACCTTACAGCGGGGATGGTCACAGAGGTAAGAGCCATAGGGTAGGGAAATGGATGCAGAAGGATCATGGGGTCTGACAAGAATATTGTGAAGATTCAGAGAACAAGAAAACGCTGCTCTAGGCGTAGTGGGAAAATGTCAGACAGAATAAATCTCTCCTTTACAGTGCGGTTTTAGAAAGTACTCTTGTGAAGTAGGTGATTAATACATTCAAAGACCAGGACCAAGTGACAGGAGGTGTACCAACAGTTCCAAGACTACATTTTGCGTAAGGACCACGAAAATAACAGAAATTAGGGCTCATACATTGGCATGTAATAGTTGTTTTTCCCTCACTATATTTGTGATTGGAACAGGGCAAAGGAAATTACTAACAGTATCGTGCACCACATGGTAACTTGCACCATGTGGTGGATTGCAGAGAATGTATGTAGACGTAAGTGTTGTGGAGGATGGATGGGCAATGAAACACCACTTTAGGAGGGGTGGGAAGGAACTTAGGTAGGATGTCCCTCATTTTAGGGCAGCATGGTAAATAATCAAAGCCCTGACAAAGGATGTCGGCCAGTTGTTTCAGTCCAGGGTGGTACTGAGTGACAAAGTGGGCGTTCCTCTGTAGCTGGTTCTTGGGAGTGTTGGGAGGATTGGGGTGTGTATGAGGATATGGCACAGGAAACAGATTTACCCTCACCTCCACCACCAACTTTTCCGGACTGTGCAGATTGGTGTTAACCCTTACAACACATTCTCCACTCCTGAAACTATCCCTGTCTTAACCTACTGTCCCCATACCGTCCACCCAACAGTTACCATCCCTTCTTTCCTATAAACTCTTCCCAATTCACATCCCCTCGCTCTCACTATGGGCCGCTCTCTGCACACACACACACACACACAAACACACACACCACACACACACACACACACACCACACACACACACACACACACACACACACACACACACACCAGTCTTTCCACCTCTCTGCACCTCCCCTTTTCAGCCCCTCCTCGCATGTGCCTGGCAGCCTTGTCCTGCCGCCTTCTACTCCCTGCACGCTCTGCCAGACACTGCTCCTCTCCAACCCAGCCCCCTTCCCTTTCCCTTCCCATTCTGTATTGCTGCTTTTGTTCAACGCAATAGTTGTAGCTTAGTCAGAGTGGCCACAGATATCAGTCATGTATGTGTGAGGTGTGTGTATGTGTGTGTGTTCCTTTCTTTTTTGAAGAAGGCTTTGGTCAAGAGCTTAGTGTACAACAGTCTTTCTGCTGTGCCTGTCTGTGCCTCAGAGAGTAGCTATCTATTCTTTCCAGAACTTTCGATACGCCAACCTGGACCACATGGTAGTCACATAGTTTACTGTTGATACTTTCTGGAGAATATCACACAACACTTCATATAATCAAAGTAATAAACACTGAGACCACCGATATGGAAAGTCCAGCATGGCTCCAGGTAGCTGTATTTGGACTTAAAACTTTTATACTGTGTTTAATTTACCATTAGACCATACAGTAAAAGGACGCTGAAAAATAAATAATTTCTTCTATTCTTAAATTCTAGCAGCCTACAGGGTTGATAGGGCATGCAGATTGGCAGACTTAAAATTCTGCTACAGCTGGAATAAAATAACTTTGGGACTTTGCAATTGACAGATTCCATGTACCTATAAAATAACTGCGAGCATGCAGCACTTGAGAAAGAACATGATTGACTGGTGGGTGGCCCCAACCACTGATCTTGTTGGAATGTCAATCGCAGAGTTATTTTAATTGAATTACAGCAGTCAGATCTATTACCCGATTACTGATGAGCTCGAGCATCTAAGTTGTTTTCATCAAATACTGTACAGAGGAAGATGATGCGAGGAAACTGAACTGTAACAAGGCTCACGATAAAATTCAGTTTATTACTGGCAATGAAGCGGTAGAAATTACCAATTTATTCACCTAATAGACCCTTTTCCTCAGTGAATGCATATGATACCTGAAATTCAAATATATTAAAATGAGAGAATATTACGATTTTCAGAGAGCAATGATGCCGTTAGAAGTTCAAAATGGACAAGGAGTGACAAGGAAATTGGCCATGTCATTTAGAGAACTAAGAAAACTGCAAAAACCCAGTTGGGATTACTGTACGGGCATTTGAATATCACTCCTCCTGAAAACGATCCAAATGTTCTAGCCACAGCACCACCTTACTTGATAATGAATATTAGGTACTGAAAAAAAATACCACTGAGCAACCTAAACATAAGTGGATTCACCAATAATGTTATATCTTTTATCACTGTTCTAGCTTAGCTTTCACCTTGTCTTTCTTCATTTGTAATTCTACAAAACAGACTTCATAGGTTTCCTCATGTGTTTTTAAAGAATGTGTCCTTATACCAAGTGTCAAAAAATCCTAACTTGTTCAATATCACTCGCAACTACCAGTGTTCCATACTTTTATGATTTATACTGTACATGGTATAATGAGATTGGGTCCTCTATAACTTGCTGAGTAACTCAAATTCCAGACCCAACCATTTATTGTGCTGTCAAGAATGCTTTGGGACTCTCTTGCATCCATACATACTATAAAAATGCATGTGTGTATGTTCCACATATCCTAAACCATTGGCCACATTTCAACCAAACTTGGTACACATATCACTTACTACCTGGAAATACTTGCTATGGGGGTAGAAACCACCTACTTTTTAAAGGGGTGGGAGTGTAAAAGAAATGTACCCCATGACATGCGAATATCCTGACTTGATTCATCCAGTATCGGACAATGAGAGTACTTAGCGACTTACAACCAAATTTACACTCAAATTCAAATCTTTATGGCATTCCTGTCCGAGCTGTCAGGATGGCGATCACGTGTGCATGAGGTGTGTTTACTTGTGTTAATGAACATGTGTGTGTGTGTGTGTGTGTGTGTGTGTGTGTGTGTGTGTGTGTGCGCGCTTTTCTGTTGAAGGCTGCAACTGATAGCTAATGTGTGTTTTTAGTTGTACGTGTCTGCAACTTCATGTATCTTCTTTACAGTAAGTAGCAATCGATCTTTTGCTTCCATTGTTGGCACTCCAACCTGCAGTTTCTATTGTTTGATAAAACCTTTACGAAACTTTTTCTTGCCTAGAACACTCATAAAATGATGAAAGGAACAAATTTTGCTCACTACTTTTTTGCTGTTCATGCAGTAAAAATACTGCATCGGGAACAATGTTTTAATTTATTACTTCTTTACAACTAACTGTATTCACACACATTTTGCAGACAGTATTCACATATACCACTGAACGTATTGCAGATTTATCATTGCACTACACGTAGATCAGAAGACACTATGTCGCAAAGATTGAACTGTGAGAAAACGGAATGGCAGGGCAAAATTCACTACAGATAAAGGTGAAATATGTATAAACATGTTAATTGTATGTGAAACGTAAATAACATATGCAATATCTAGCAAAGCTGGATATAAAAGCATCTCCTAAACCCCTGGATTGATTTCAACAAAACCTGGTACACGCATTACTTACTATCTGGAAAGAAATACTGTGGGGATAAGGAACAATGAGCCTTGTACTGGGGTGAGGGTGATAACCTACTGAAGGAGAGAAAAGGTGGGGTGGAGGAGATGGACAGAGAAGGGGGAAGGGACAGATGGACACATGTAGGAGGGAGGAGGAGGTGAACAGAGAAAGAGGAGATGGACAGAGAGGGGGGAGGAGGAGATTTACAGAGAGAAGGGCAGAAGAAGACGAATAGAAAGTGGGGGTTGGAGGTGGGGGTGGGAACAGTTGGACAAGGGGGAGAGGCAAAGGGGGACCAACAGGAGCCTGCAATAAGCACATATCTGGGTAATGCCAGGTACTCAGCTAGTGCATTATATTTGTCAAATCTGCAAATGTGCAGTTTCTCTGCCATTTTTTCCTAGACAGTGGAGGAATTACTACAACTACAAGAGTAGATTGGCTGTGATAGTTTTAGAGCTGTGATGGGTGCTAATATAATTAAAATTGCATAGAGTGGAATGCTGTCTGTAGTTTCATTCCCACATAATAACGTAACACAACACTTTTGCTTCAGGACTTCCTTTGAATTCCACACACAGAAGAATGATGAGCTATGCGTCACTGAAAATGATAATTATTATACTACATGACTGTTTGTTAGTTCATTTATTAATAAATAACACTTCACAGTTAACTTATAATGTCTTTACAGTCTTTATTTAATAACAATTCCGAAATACCAATGAAAATTTATTAAGATGTATAGAGTATCAGTTACCCATGATTACACCTGCACAACAGTTCCACAAAAATTGAAGATGCTAGCAACTTATGTGTTCGTAACATAAAAGTAGCACAAATATTAAGTATTACTTCTACATTCCATAAATTTTGTGTTATCAATCACAGATTATTGTCATCCATAACAGAACCCACACATACTAAAATTTAACCCGTATGAATAATTAATGCTACCCATAATCCCTTCTCAAAATCTCAGCTTGCTGCATCCTAAATGTACTACTTTCATTTCATTTTTGCTTCTATTTAAAATAACTCACCCTCCACTTAAAAGAAAATTACCAACTACACAACAGGCAAACACCTCTGGAATACAATTTATTTTTAAGATGGTAAAATATCATACATACTTGTAAGGGCGTGGAAAATGAACTGCCAATGATGGTGGCACTACCTGTTGTTTCTCCAGGGCATCACTGAGCCAGTATGGTGTGACACATCGTTTACTATCTCTCAAGGCCTAAAGTGAATGAAAGTTAACTGTAAGATTCCAAAACAGAAACACAATTTATGATCTCTCTCCTCTCTCTCTCTCTCTCTCTCTCTCTCTCTCTCTCTCTCACACACACACACACACACACACACACACACACAAGTACATACAACTTCATTTGTGCCCACATCAAGTTATGAACAGCACCAATTAGAATTTAAATACACACTGATTCAATGCAGAAATTAGTAAGGTTGTCCAAGAAAAACAGATAAGTACATTGCGTTGAAGTTCATAACTGGACATTACATAGAATTCTTTATCTGGAGTTCTTAAGGTGGTATGAAATAGGTTCATTATTCAAAGCTAATACAGCTTCTACTCTTCTAGGTAGATTTTCTAGTACATTGCAGTAGATGACGGTCAACTACAACACACAAAACTTCATGTGTGTACAATTTGCTGCTATCGAGCAGGCACTACTTGATACATCTTGGCTTTGGTCAGTCCTCCTTGGTATAGTGCAACATTTCATTTATCAATGTGATGTGACACTTCTTCCATCATTTGGCTTGGCTAATTTTGATTGGCAGGACTTTCTTCAGTTTGGCAGCTCATTGTGCAAGTACTGTTTATTTTTATTTATTTATTTATATACATATTTCTTGGATCCTTTAATGCATGTGAGATGCTAGGATGTGGAACGACTTAAAGAATACACAAATGTATTTTCACAGAACATACTAGTTATTTTCCAAAAACAGACACAGGATATAATCGTCTTTTTACCAAACCAATTGCATGGAAAGTACATAATATAAAACTACAACATAAAAAAAGTGATAAAGACATGGATTAACACATGTTGTGTTGTTTAAAACCTAAAAAACATGCAGTGATACACACACACACACACACACACACACACACACCACTCTCTCTCTCTCTCTCTCTCTCTCTCTCTCTCTCTCTCTCTCTCTCTTCTCTATCGAAAATGAACGAAAGGCTTCTTCAAGTAAATGTATAATTAATTTATTTTTAAGTAATGCTTTGTTACTATGTAGGTGTTTGATAGAGTTTGGCAGTGAATTAAAAATTTTAATACTGGAGTACTGTACACTTTTCTGCAACCGAGTTAGATATTTTAGTTCACAATGGAGGTTACCTTCCTCCTTGTGTTGTGCCATGGAACCTTTCATTGGTTTCATAGTGGGCAGGACTGCCAACCATGGAACTCATAATTGAGTAAATAAATTGGGAGACTGTAGTAAGTATCTCAAGCTTCTTGAACAGATTACGGCACAAGGTTCTCCATTGTACTCTGCACATTATTGTGAAGATTTTGTGACACTCCAATTTGTGAGACTGTCCTAATGGCAAAAGTAGTGGAGAAGAAACATTTTTGGATTTGGAGGATATGATGTTCCCAGCTGGCTATATGAGGAGATCTAAGAAATTGGTGCAATGCACTCTTTGCATTTGCTGACTGCCATGTAAAACAGGAATCTCTAGTGGGACTTTGTGAGCAAAGTTGAAGTGGAGGTAACTGGTTTTGCTCTGATTTAATGTTAGTGAGTTTATTCTGAACCAGTGGAACTCGCATGTTTTGCATGACAAAAGTAAGTCATTTATGCGAATCAAAAACAGCAGAGGACTGGGGACAAATCCCTGAGGGACTCCATGGAGTACAGTGCCCCAGTCTGACTCCACCTCCTCCTCTGCTATGTTGGTCTTACGAAGAGCTACCTTCTTCTTCCTATTATTTAGGTAAGATTGTAACCAGTTTCCCACTGCCTTCTGATGCCATTGTGGCTTGCTTTGTTGCCAAGTATTTTTTGATTCACATAGTCAGACAAGTATTTTTTGATTCACATAGTTGAAAGCCTTAGAGAGAACACAAAAGATCCCAACTGACTTCATTTTTATATTAATGGATTCCAAAATGTCATTTGTGAATGAAAATATTGCTTCAGTAGTGGACATAGCTTTTTGGAAACCAAACTATCACTGATGTTAAAATTTTCGAGGTGCCTCACAATTCTGGAATGCAGTAATTTTTCGAGGACTTTTTGCAAAAGTGGTCAAAGGAGAGATGGGACGATAGTTAGTGACATGTGTTGTGTCTCGGTTTTTGTGGAGTGGCTTCATTACAGCAAGCTTCACTCCATCTGGGAAGACACTCTGATATGTAGAGGCATTAAATGTGTGGGCTAAAGCTTTGGATAATGAAATTACAGTCAAATCCAGACCTTTGAAGCTGTTTACAGGCGTTGATAAATATCAATGGGGAAAGTTGAAAATGTGTGCCCCAACCGGGACTTGGACCCGGGATCTCCTGCTTACATGGCAGATGCTCTACCTGACTGAGCCACCGAGGACACAGAGGATAGTGCGACTAGAGGGACTTGTCTCTGGCACTCTCCCCGTGAGACCCACATTTCCAGTTTATTGTCCACCCACTATATTTGTAGTGCAGATGCACTCACATTACTCAAACTCTTAAGGATTAGCTACAAATGTCTGGATTTCACTGTAATTTCATTCTTTGAGAGCTGCAAGATCACCAATGGTGTCTGTTCTTTTCGACACCATATTCACATAAAGCTTTGGATAGTTGATCACAGCAGGCTTATAGTAATTTACTGGAAATATTATTTACACCTGATGATCCTTTGCTTTTTAGTGATTCAATGGAATTCTTTACTCATTTCTGAGTCTGGGGGATACACTTACTTCATTTACTGAATTCGGATGTGGTGTTTCAATATGTCCACAGCACTTTCTTAAAGACCATTGCAGCCTATTTGCACCGCAGCAATTATGAAGTGCACACTGAAGGTTTTTGCAACTCTCTCTTGAAGGCTTATATGTTTATTGTCAATATTTAAATGAAGTCTACATGTTTATTAGCACTGTTGACACCTGTCTCATTCCTGATTATGCCTCAGATTGTTTTGTTTTTATTACAGATTGGTTGAATTTGGTGTTAAAATACGAACTTTTGGGCATTTCATTACTTTGCTTATTATTTTATAGTACTTTTTACAATGAATTCTTTGGGAAGACTTCATGAATGTTTTGCTGTGATGTACAATTCACATTTGTGTTTCCAGGGTTGCAGGGTATTCTTATCCCTTGGTGATCCATGATTTTCTTTTGATATCTTTGGGTTTATTCTTGTAAACCTTTTTTGGGAAGGAAATTTTAAATAATGACACACTTTCATTGCTAAACAATTGGATTTGGAACTGACATTTGTTTAATAGTACATGTGATTCCAATCTACATTTTTGAGGCATGACTTAAAGGCCTTAACTGTTTCATCATTTATGAGCCTGGCTATGTTCCACTGGGGCTCAGTTTTATTCTAGCAAGTAATCATATTATGAATCGTAACTCACCGACCATCACGATCAGAGAGGCCTTTCAGTATTTTACAAATGGTGATACTGCCCAGAGTCCCTTGGTCTACAAATAAATTGCCAATTAGGGTTCTTGAATTAAAAGTTACACTGGCGGGAAAACTGACCACTGGGACAAGGTTGCAGATGTACATCAAATTTTCCAGATATGACTTCCCATTACAGTGAGTGAAGAAGCTGATACTGAAATCTCCAAGTACTATGACGCCTCTTTTAGAATAAAATAGATGAAGTAAGAATCAGTCAAGCTGCTTCAAAAAGAGGTCCAGATTGCCTGAGGGTGTCCTATATATTGCTACAATTAAGAGGGTAGACTTACTTACAGAATACTCAATGGCATGTGCTTCAAAATTCTGCCCTAAACAAAAATCATTTACATCAATTCCTTTATAATTGATACAGTTCTTTATGAAAATAGCAATACCATCTCCTTTTCTTTGTTTTCTGTAGTATAAAGAATAAGATTGTTTTTAGGTACTACAAGTCTTTCCATTCCTGAGAAGCCTTGATACTCAGTGAAGCACAGTACATAAGAGATCTGCACTTCCATTGTTTTCCACACTGACAGAGAGTTCATTTAGTTTATTACATAAGCCTGTAATATTCTGGTGGATGATTGCCAGGTGGTGCTTTCCAGTGCTAGTTAAAACATTTTATTTAAAAATGAATTCTGAGTCGGTGAGCTCAGGGATGCTTTCTTGACCTGTTATTTCGGAAACCATTCATTTAATGTGGTCTGTCTATATGTACTACCTTTTGTAGAGCATAGTTTTTCCAAAATTTCTAGGCTGAGAAGGAGACCTAATACTTTTTTCCTGACCTGTTTAGGTGCATTCCGTGGGTAGTAAACAACTCCCTACTGAAACTGCTTAAGTCTACAACACGGATACTGCTAAAACTTCGCTATTCATTCATGGTATACATGAAGCTCACAAGACCAGTGACTATTCGCAAAAGTCGATGCATTTAAAAAGAAAACTGCAATGTGGAACATATATCTTCTGATAAGAATCAGTCCACTCCCCTAAGCTCATTGGTTTCAAACAAAACACGAATTCCGCACTATATACTGTGGCATTGAAAGAATTAGATCAACAGCTTTCTAAACATTTGAGGACACTGCCATACTCACATCTGTTTTTGAGCTGTTTTCGAGTCTGTTTACCATTTCAGCTGAAAGCATCCCTGTGCATCTGCAGTGTGACCGGGGTTGATTTTCAATGTAATTTCTTCTTAAATAGAAAACTCTTTTTAAGTTAAAACTGTCAAGGTATTCAACATTGTTTTCCTGAGGCAGAATTTCTATGTCTCTGTACTGAGACTGTGAGATTGCAAAGATGATATCTAAAAACCGGATTTTATGCATCATAAAAACCTTAAAATATGCATGAAAACTGTTGAAATATCAAGATCAAATAATAAAAGAACATGGTATTTACTGCATGCATTATATCTCAAAATCGAACCTGTGCATATCAATTATGAGGGAGAGTGCCAGCCATGCAAAAAATTGGTATATTTAGAATGCTAAATTTACTTTTTGAATACTTTCTGGTAGAGGTTAGGAAGGGGGCCTTCCTGGGATTATTTTCTAAAAATTTTCAAAATAGGGACGCACACTGTGTTTCAAGGACTACTCCTTCTTTGCTATTGTTGTCGGTAAAAAGTAGAGGCAATGCGAGTGATTCATAGCGAAAAATTCGATATGTACATGACCAACTTTGAGATATCTCACACGCAGAGGGGCACGCTCAAAAACTCGATAATATTTTAATTTAAAAAAAAACAATATAAAATCCTGAATTTTATGAACAGCATTAACTTTTAATTAATACTATTGGACCAAATCATCATTTACAATTTATTTTACATTTTTCTACTATTGTAAACATAAATGACCAAGTACTGTTCCAAATGTTTGATAAGATTGCGTCTTCAGTCACTCAAAACATTTTTATAAGCAGAAAAGGACCATTCTACATCAACTGAGGTAACTGGGCAATATTTGAATTTGGGTGCTACATTGTCACTTACTGTTTCTGGCAATAGTTCACCCCTCCCATTAATAAAACTATTAATTTAGCACAACGGTTTAAAGCCTTGGTTACTGTTTAAAATGTTTTCAAACTTTTGATTAAGTTTTCTTGGGAATACCTCTGCCAATGAGTAGTTCACTAGCATAATTTTATTCATTAACTGAATAGGTTCATTAAATCCAAATCTCGACTTTCAAGCTTTTTAATACTTGCAGGTAAATGGGAAAATATGAGTGCTAATCACAGTAATGTCTTTTTTGATATCTGAATCATTAAAAACTTCCTTGCACTGGCAAACTGCCAAAGCCTCTGTACTATCGAAGTCATTTACTACCCCTCTAATGGTCTCGAAATGTTCATTGTAAAACAACACAGCTTTGACCCACATACCCCAAGGAGTTACCACTGGTTTGGGAGGTAAAGGCACATTTGGCATATTTATTTTGTAGGTCTTGATGCAAGCAGGAGCCTTTAGAAACACTTTCTTTGTGGATGAAATCAGTTTATTTACATTCACAAACGTAGAACATACTTCTTCAGCAAGGCGATGTACTCCATGAGCAAAGCACGTCACGTCACACGAATCAAATTGGGATAAAATATAGGGTGCAGCATCTGAAATAAACACAAACACCCTTTCATATGCAGAAGATTCTAAAAATATTTTTCTGATATCCCCATTTGTAAATCTGGTGACTGTAGAATGATTAACTGTCAAGTTCTTTGCAGGCCACTAAATAGGAAGCAGAAGGCTCTTCTTTAAGGCACCAATAATTAAATTTGCAATGAGAAGGCCAGAAGTATCTGTGGTTTCATCAACTGAAATCCAGATAAAGCTGTCCTTGAGTTCATTGCGTTTTTTTTTTTTTTTTTTTTTTTTTTTTTTTTAGAACATTTACATAAATGTTGATTCATCTGATATATTTTGAATTAAGCAATATGTGCGCAGAAAGCCTTTGACGATAGGGTTTGTAAATTTGTGAAGACGAATATTGCTTGCAATGAATGCTTCATATAGATCCATGTTAAACCAACTGTTATGGTTACCTTGGGACAAATCCCTCCTATTGCAACCTGCTGTTGTCAGAAGTTGTTGTTGCGGTCCTTTCTTCTGTGTTTTTCCTGTATATGAAGACTTGTCTTGACATGCTGGTCTATATGAAACTTTTTTTTTTTGCACGAAAAGTTTTTCTTGCAAACTCGATAATGTAAAACAGTTCCGTCATATGTAAATGTTCCAGGATGGTCAGCTATCCACAAACATCATTTCTTTTTTCGGGCAGCATGGCGCATGACACGTTACACACTACTACATGTCGTAAACACGTTCAACTGCGTACAAGTAAACAGAAAGCTAAACTGAAACAATGGACGTGCGACTAAAAGCTTGCGTAGTTTATTTTAATTGTTGCCGACGCATATGGTATGACAGTGGAGGGGATTCACCGCGGGAGCGGGCACAGGAGCACTGGCTCTGTGTGCCTATTCCTTTTCTTCTTCTGTAATGTTTTCACTAGGCAGTGGCCTCTCGGTTAGCGATTGCACGCGGTTCATCATGGTCAATCTATGAGACATCAAAACTAGATCGAGCTAGAGACCGCCCATCTAAATCTTTAAAATATTGTAAATATAGGGCAAAATTACACATTGTCACTAGATTTCAGTTAAAACATGCAATAACCTGTGAAAAGTAGCCAAATATGGAAATGTATATAATCCAGTCTCTAATTATATCAGTTTTCACCAACATATTTGCATGAAAAGATTTTTTCGATTATGGAACAACATAAGTCACAATTACATGGCAACTTGGGTGATGAAATTCTGTGAAACTGTCTGAATGCCAGCACTTTGTACCAGATATGAATTTTATTATGTCCTCAGTATGGCAAAAATAATACTAAAAAATTGATTTGCTTGTGACCAACGCTGCTGAGAAATATGAAACAGAACTGCATGTCACATGTGGCGCTTTCACAGTTTCACCCCTTCCCCCTTCAGACAGCATGGCATGGTGGAGGGGTAAGTGCGCAAATAGGTGAGAGAAATTCGCACACATGCACAAGCACCACACACAGACTGAGTTCTTTGCTGCCCCTGCATTGTTTGCAAATATATCCAGTCATCCTTTACGCAGTGTGGTCATCAGTTCTTCCACTCTTTTGCACAGTATACCCTACTTTTCGGACTGTAAGACACCTGCCTCCAAAATTCAGGTGCATCCTATATCTGAAATTAATATAAAAATGTCCAGTGTTTGATTTAAAATTCCTGATGGTCTTGAAAATGGCCATATGTTTGATGCCATGGGAAACCTGCCTCTACCTGGTAACATCAGATTCAGCTAGCAGCAGTGCACCGATGCAACAAACGTTGAGTTGTGGGGTGGGGATTCACAAGGTTGCTAACACTTGTCTCCTTCACACACCAGCATCGCACATCCAGAACACTGTCTAGTCTATGATGAATCATTGCAGTCTACAGTGCCGGTGAACTTGAACTGAAAGTGATTTGTGTTATCAGTAACAGTAGAATATTTTTATTAGTAACTATTTTGTAATGGATAAAATAAAAAATATTCATATGATGTAGACTATAAATTGAAAGCAATAGTATACGCTGAACAACATGGGAACAGAGCAGCTGAGTGGTATTTTGGCCCTCCACCAACAGAAAAATCCATTTGTGACTGACAGGATAGTAAATAAAAACTAAAAAACAAGGGGAAAACTAAATCTGCAAACAGAAGACTTAATGTAAAATGGCCAGAACTAGACGATGTACTGAAGTAGATCCAAATACACGCTCATACGCAAGCACTGCAGTGCAAGTAAACAGACTTTAAGCGTGAAATTGGTTGGTACTACAAGTTTAGGAAGCATCATGGCCGTTCATCTACATCTACATTTATACTCCGCATTCCACCTAATGGTGTGTGGCGGAGGGCACTTTATGTGCCACTGTCATTACCTCCCTTTCCTGTTAATTGTTGCAATTGTGAAGTATGTCTACTCGGAATAAGAGCAAGCTCGATATTTTCCAGTCTCAATTTGTTTTTCACAGAAAATGCTGCACGAGTATGAAGGAGAATATCATCTTTCCATCACTTTATTATTCAACGTTGAAAGAAACCAGTGTGGAACTAAGCCAAATAGCAAATATGGATGAAACTCCTCTGACATCTGATGTGTCAAGTAACTGAACTGTTGCTATGAAAGGGGCTACAATTGTAACTAAAAAACAAAAAATGGTGGACATGAAAAAATGCTGTTGTCTTTTCATGTTAAGCTGACAGCATTGAACTTAATCCAATGATAATTTTCAAGTGCAAAACAATGCCAATACCATCTGAAATATAGCCAGGTGTTGTAGTCACGTAAGAGTTGGATGGGTGAGTATGATATGAAATTATGGCTTAACAGCGTATAGGAGAGAAGGAAAGGTGCTTTATTGAAGAAGATGTCTCTTCTCATGCTAGATCAGTTTGGTAATCACTTGAAAAAGTCTGTGAAAGACAAATTGAGACAGGGAAATACAGAGCTTGCTGTTATTCCAGGAAGACTTACTTCACAATTGCAACCTCTTGACGTCTCAATAAATAAACCATTTAAACTGTATATGAGAGAGGAATGGAACAAATGGATGATGGTAGATGGGTGAAACCCAACATCAATTCACATCAAAGGGAGCTTTAAAATGACCCCACAGACAAGTGTGTCAGTGGATAAAACAGCCGTGGTCTAGAGTGAGAGCAGACATTATTGTTAAATCTTTCAAGACGTGTAGCATAAGTAATGCTCTCGATGGCAGTGAAGATCATCTTACATATGAAGAGGACAACACTGAAGAGAGGAAAAGGAAGAAGAAGAAAGTTGAGGTGACAATTTTTAGGGATTTTTAGGGTTATTTTGGTTTTATACACTAAGAATTGTTTTCTAGTCTGGCTTTACAATCTAATAATAAAAATGGTAAAAATGTTATTTAAAAAATTTGCTTAAAAAATTAATGTGCATCTTATAGTCTGTAAAATATAGTATGCGGTGTTGATCATAAGTGACAAGCTAAAACTTGGATACAAATACTTATCTTTCACAAGCAATGTGGTACTGATTGCACTAACAGAGGGCTTTTTTACAGGCTAACTTTTCTACAGGAAATGGCTAATATGGAGAAACATCTGTGGTTTATTGATATTGAGTCAGTCAGTGATGCAAGATCAAATAAAATGGCTGGTAAACACATTTCAATGTAAGGCAAGTAACTGCATTACAATCCTGGTTTTGCAAACAGTTTTAAAATTTCAGGAATTACTTTCAGTTGCTTTCATTTCACCCAGTGATGATCAATTAGTATAAGTGCTCTGGGCTGCCCATTTTATACCATTTGCTACCATTTTGTCAAAAAGCTGGATTGTTATAGCCTCCATGAAATGTTTCAAAAATATCATGTTATCATGGAAATATTAGTTACCACAGCCTACATTGTGATTTGAACCCTAGAGCTTAAGTGGCATAAGCTCTCAACAAATTCTGCACAATAAAAACTTGAGCAAGATATATTGTAGAAATCAAACACAAAATGTGTATGGGTTCGGTAATATTCTTTTGCAATAACAAATGTCTAATTTAAGTGTGCGGAGTGTATGTGGGTCCTGATTATGTCATGTCATTCAGAGATAGTAATTAACAGAGCATATATTTTTAAAAATTCATTCTACACTCCTGGAAATTGAAATAAGAACACCATGAATTCATGGTCCCAGGAAGGGGAAACTTTATTGACACATTCCTGGGGTCAGATACATCACATGATCACACTGACAGAACCACAGGCACATAGACACAGGCAACAGAGCATGCACAATGTCGGCACTAGTACAGTGTATATCCACCTTTCGCAGCAATGCAGGCTGCTATTCTCCCATGGAGACGATTGTAGAGATGCTGGATGTAGTCCTGTGGAACGGCTTGCCATGCCATTTCCACCTGGCGCCTCAGTTGGACCAGCGTTCGTGCTGGACGTGCAGACCGCGTGAGACCACGCTTCATCCAGTCCCAAACATGCTCAATGGGGGACAGATCCGGAGATCTTGCTGGCCAGGGTAGTTGACTTACACCTTCTAGAGCACGTTGGGTGGCACGGGATACATGCGGACGTGCATTGTCCTGTTGGAACAGCAAGTTCCCTTGCCGGTCTAGGAATGGTAGAACGATGGGTTCGATGACGGTTTGGATGTACCGTGCACTATTCAGTGTCCCCTCGACGATCACCAGTGGTGTACGGCCAGTGTAGGAGATCACTCCCCACACCATGATGCCGGGTGTTGGCCCTGTGTGCCTCGGTCGTATGCAGTCCTGACTGTGGCGCTCACCTGCACGGCGCCAAACACGCATACGACCATCATTGGCACCAAGGCAGAAGCGACTCTCATCGCTGAAGACAACACGTCTCCATTCGTCCCTCCATTCACGCCTGTCGCGACACCACTGGAGGCGGGCTGCACGATGTTGGGGCGTGAGCGGAAGACGGCCTAACGGTGTGCGGGACCGTAGCCCAGCTTCATGGAGACGGTTGCGAATGGTCCTCGCCGATACCCCAGGAGCAACAGTGTCCCTAATTTGCTGGGAAGTGGCGGTGCGGTCCCCTACGGCACTGCGTAGGATCCTACGGTCTTGGCGTGCATCCGTGCGTCGCTGCGGTCCGGTCCCAGGTCGACGGGCACGTGCACCTTCCGCCGACCACTGGCGACAACATCGATGTACTGTGGAGACCTCACGCCCCACGTGTTGAGCAATTCGGCGGTACGTCCACCCGGCCTCCCGCATGCCCACTATACGCCCTCGCTCAAAGTCCGTCAACTGCACATACGGTTCACGCCCACGCTGTCGCGGCATGCTACCAGTGTTAAAGACTGCGATGGAGCTCCGTATGCCACTGCAAACTGGCTGACACTGACGGCGGCGGTGCACAAATGCTGCGCAGCTAGCGCCATTCGACGGCCAACACCGCGGTTCCTGGTGTGTCCGCTGTGCCGTGCGTGTGATCATTGGTTGTACAGCCCTCTCGCAGTGTCCGGAGCAAGTATGGTGGGTCTGACACACCGGTGTCAATGTGTTCTTTTTTCCATTTCCAGGAGTGTATTATATTAGACCAATTCACTGGGCTACAAATGAAACATAGAAGCAAATTTTAGAGATATAACGTAAGTTTTCTTTCTTACCTGCTGTACAAATGAGTTCTTTTGTGTATCACATATTACATGTGTAACACGATGAACATATGTTTCTTCAACCTCACCACCACTTCTTCGAACTAAGGTCTTCCAGTTATTTAGCTCTGGTTCATTTTCATAACCCACAAAGAAAAAGATACAGCCCAAGAGACAGAGGTCAGGTGGAACTGCAAGATAAAAATTTTATATGCTATTCTTGAAAAAGTCAGGTTCAGGTTCAAAAGTGATAATTACAACAGTGTTAACATACCCTAACCTTTAAAAATAATCTGAACAAAATGGAAATGTACATTCAATTATGAAATGCTACTGTAGTATTGGGAACACTGTATTTCTGTCACATACATGGCAGAGGAGCAGCCATTTAAAAAGACAGGCCTACAAGCTAATCTCAGCAAAGTAAAAGATAAACATTTACTCAGTGAAAAAAAACTAGAAAACAACTGAAGCCACATACAACCCAGCAATATCTAAACAGGAAATGGTAGACAAAAGTTTCCTTTTCCTTTCTACAACAGTCCATCTACACCAAAGATATTGTAACCAGTTTTACATGTTTGGCACGAACAAAACACATTTCAGAAAAAAATCACACAGGCCAACAACTTTTTTTTTAAAAAAAAACCTTTTTTACTTTTATAGCTGATCTTTATAGATTTTTATGAGCTGAATCCAAATATAGCCTTAGTTTTTTTTTATCACCCATAGTTTTTGAGCAATATGCTGTTTATTATATAGTATGAAAATCCTATGCTATACGGAAAACGGGGAAATTAATGAAAGATTTTGTTGCAACATAAGCATGGTTTGTATTTACAGTAATCTACTTAAAACAATGATATGTGTTAATAGAGGTTTCACTTGTCAGCTGGAATTGGTTTGTATTTTCTTTCTCTTTTTTTCATTGAAGCTTCTTCTTGTGTAGCTTTTTCTATGATGAGTCGCTTGCTGAACTTCTCGGTGAAGTGACCAACAGTAGTCCTCCATCATGTTGGTGTTCCAGCGACCTTGGTAGTGTTTTTCCATCACTTTAATGTCCTGGTGAAAACACTCTCCTTGCTCCTCACTAACATCTCCCATATTGTCCAGGAAGTAATCAAGGTGACTGTTCAAAAAGTGAACTTTCAGGCTCATTAAACATCCTAAAGTTTTAAATTTCTTTAACATTGTAGCTACAATAGAAACATATTCTGGGTCTTTTCATTTTCTAAGGACTTTGTAACAATTTGCATGAATGATACCCACGTTTCTCTCTCATTTAAGGTCATTGTAGATTCAAAATTAACATGCCTTCTTTTATTTTAGCTTCTGAAAGATGTGGGAACTTTTGGCGGAGATATTAAAACATGGTCCATCTTTAGGCAAAGCATTTACAAACTATTTCATTAGGCCTAACTTTATATGTAGAACTTTTTTTTATTTACAAGGTTTTTGTGTAGAATGTTCTTCTCACCAGGTTTTAAAGACTCCTTCACAGGCCAGTTCTTTCTGCACCAGTGTTGATCCCTAGCCCTACTGTCCCATTCACACAAGAAACATGGAAATTTGGTAAAGCCACCTTGCTGACCAAGGGGCATGCATGTTACTTTTAAATCGTCACATATCATCCAACCATGAGCAGAATAGCCTATTTTATTTAGCAGTATTTCTAGGTTTTCACAGCTTCCTTCCAACAGGTATAGATGCATACATGTTGCCATTGTGTAATAAAACATCCTTTAAACTAGTTTTGGATGAATCAATAAACAGCCTCCAGTCTTCCTTTTTTTATTAAATACCAACCTCATTCATCAGACAGGGAAAAATCACCTTCTTGTTGAAAAAACTTGGAAAATTGCTGCTCTCTCTATCCATACAAGTATATGCTGATTCCAACTGCCAATAAGTTCTTTTATTTTAATCTAGAGCCAAGCAGTTCAGCTTTTTCTTTCGTTAGGCCCAGATCCCTAACCAAATCGTTACGCTCGGTCTGAGTAAACAATTTGGGCTCTATACTTTCTGTATTGCAATGGAATTCATCATCATCTGGTTCATCTAAATCAGATTGTACATCAGAAAACACTTCCCTTGGAATGGAATTTAAATCATCTGATGGTTCAGGAACCAGCAAATCTACACTATGCCCTACTGGTCTGATGGCGCATGGAAGGTTAGGGTAACTTATTACCTTCTTGGTTTTCGAATTATGACCAGTAATATCAACACTGCAATAGTAGCAATCATCAGAATGATTTCTTGGTTCCCTCCATATCAAGCAAATCTGAAGGCTTTTCTCTGCTTTTTGGACTATTTTCTCATATGTTCAACACACACACAACATACCTTATGTGACACCCAAGATTTATCTTGATCACCCAGAAAACATCCGAAGCATGATAGATAAACCTTTTTCACAAAGTCTGTAATGTTTCTTTGGTGTTTTTTAATCACAAATTCACTACAAATATAACAAAAACGGTCAGCAGAGTTTTTACAACCACGATTAGACATTGTACTGAGTATGTGTACAGGAAACGGGAAAGTGAAGTTAGGTTGACAGTACACAAAACACCATCTGCTAACACAAAAATAGAATTGACCTTTTTTTGCCAGCAAATGTTTTTCAGCAGCGCTACCAGCGTCATCTACATTCATTACACCTCCTTTTTGAATTATTTTAACTATACAAAAGCTGTTAAATTATTTAAAAAATTGTTTAATGTAATAAATTTAACCATAAAATGTGAAGAAATGGTTGGTGATAAAGTTTTTAAGTATCATATTTGGATTTCCCACCCTAAAAAACATAAGAATAAGGTATTTTCAGCAAAAAAGTTTTTCCATCATTGGCCTGTGTTATTGGTGGTGATCAAAAAGTTTCCATTTGAGGGCATTGCTGCAGCATGTACGCAATGTAACGTGACTCCAATGCAGGTATATAACCAGACATGTAGTCAAGGAATTAGCATGGCATTCATGTCTTTCCAAATATGTGAGATAAATGCAGAAATCTGAACAATGGCAATGCTATTACTAAATCCACTCAAATAGAATCAACAAGCTATTATTCTTTTCTTAGCTGCTAAAGGACAAACACCACTAGACATCATCAGAAAATGAATAATGTGTACGGGGCAGCACACCTGTCGAAAACCACCATTGCGGAAAACTACAACAAAGGGTGTTGCTGGTTCATTACAACACAATTACCTATATGGAAAATGCTGTAATGTCAACTCAAGCGGGATACACTTGAAGACACGCTCTATAGGCCTCATCTCTCCCCATGCAATTATCACACCTTCGGTCCCTTGAAAAAGGACTTGGCGGGTGAATGATTGCTGCCAGATGAGGATATGCAGGAGGCAGTTACCAACTCCATCACGCAGCAGGACACGGTGTTTTATCCTATGGCTACTTCAACCTGGTATGTTGGTTGGATGATTTCCTCAACGCTCATGACAATTTCGCCTGATTGGCATACCAATTCTGAACTGTACAGCCTCCGAACAGAAACTTTTGGATTGCCCCTTATACTATCTAAAGACCAATTCTTATCAAATACTGAAAAACACTTGGTTCATAAAAATGTGAATGAGAAGCTAAGGTGCTACAATGTTGTATGTCTAGATGTAACAACTTTAATTTAATTTACATTATAAATCTTGTCAGCTGGTTCATAGTATCTTTCATTATTCACAAGCCACTACAGCGGTGCCTCACCAGCTGCTTGCAATCCCAGTTAAGACTAGGTCAAAAAGGTAGGGAACACCCCAGTGGCTAGAACATGCCACCGCAGCTGATGATATGCAAGATGACTGCGAGCAGGACTCTGTCCTCCAAATGTTCAATGACACTTACTCAGAGTTCATCAGCTGCTGTGCACTACTTTACTCAAATGTTGCAAGTAAACTGATGTATCAGTGTGACACAGTGGCAATAGCAGCCAATTCATTCTTGATGGTAAGAGATACAAATGATGGGATGCAGTTCCAAGATATGGCTTGGCAGCTAACAGGTCAATTCAATGAAACTGAGTTACAAAATTAATGAGTGAATACTGTACTACATTTTAGTTTAGTGTGTAACATGTAATAAGCATTTTTTACACAGCAGATCTGGTAGTTTTATCGTACTTTTTGCTGAATTAACAAAAACAGTGTAACTCTGTAGGTCTTACAGCAACATTTTAGAAGCAAGTTTTTGAAACTACATTTCTGACGGTCCCATATCTAACAAATGCCCACAGAGATTTATTTATTGGGACATTTACTAAAATTATCTGTGTGTTATTTTCATAAGTCACGAAAAGAACAGTTTGGAGTTTAATGTCTCTTATATGATCTGTTGTGTCTTATTATATTATTTCACATGTATTGCAGTCCATACGCCCTTTCCACGAGACATGTGCATTAATAATGTAGCAGACCAATTAGTCTCTAAACGAGACAGCACTTTGAGGTACAGGAAATATAGGTGAGGCTGGTGCTAGGAACGAAACTGCCACAGCACATAAGGCGGACATTCAGGTACCAGATGATGTCAACATCCCCTCACAGCAAAGAAAACACAATTTGCTGCAAATCACAGTACCAGGAAACAACACAAACACTGCAATACTCAGCTATGACCAGTTCAACTCAGTCCAACTTTAACGTGTGCTTGACTATGTTCAAAGTAGTAACGATAAACATAAAATCATGGGTGTTCCTTATTAAACTGTTAGAACTGGACAGTGATACCAGTAGCACCCGATTGTTGTTCTACATGAAATTTTTCTTAATACTGACAGCTTTCCTACCAACAACTACACCTGTGTGTTCTGTATACATGAGACAGATAAAGGTTTAGCAACAATGTAGGAAATGACAGATTGTTACGTACTGTAAAGAAGACACATCAAGTTGCAGACAGGCACAATTAAAAAACACTACCATAAAGCTTTCGGTCACAACCTTCATCACTAAAAGAGAGAGACACACCAGCACCTGGAGGAGCATTCAAGACTCCAATCCCATAAGTTATCAACCTACTGACATCCTACTGCCACCTCAGGGCACCACTATCCAACCCCTATCGTACCCACAGCATTCCTCCTCGTCCACCCCTTATAGTAGCTAAACTGTGCCTAGCTGACCTTTTCAACTCGCCACATCCCCGAAACTCCCTACCACCTCTCCACCAAATCCAGAGGCAAAACAGTCCTGTAACGCTGTTGTTAACTTTTCCACCAAAACCCTCAGCTCCACAGAAGTTTCAGTCCTATCTAAAGGCCTTACCTTTAGCCCTACACCCAAATTTAACCGTGCTGAACTTTTCAAAGACCTACTCTCCTTATCCCAATTCCTGCAATGGAAGCACTTCTTTGCTGCCAACCTCTCCAACCAAAACCACCCTAATTCCAACATTGAACCCTGCCTCTTCCTGTTCACACCACCATCCAACTGTGATCCTCACCCCCTCCCACCTAACCACCTTCCAGGAATTTCTTACCTCAAACTTAGCCTCACTATCCCTCCCTAGGTTTCTTTTTCAGAACACCAACTTTTCAGTAGAAGAAAGAACAGCCATACACAACCTCAACACAAATCCTGACCCAATCATCCTATCTGCAGGCAAAGGTTCCACCACTGTTGTTATGAACTGCAGTGATTACCTGGCAGAAGACCTCTGCCAATTATCTGACTCCTCCACCTACAAACTTTGCCAGAGTGATCCCATCCCGGAAGTCCAATACAAACTCCAATCCCTGCTTAAGGCCTCACCCTATGACACCAACCTTCTACACACTCCCCAAAATCCACAAACCCTACAATCCTGGACACCCCATTATGGCCGATTATTGTGCCATCGCTGAAACAATTTCGGCCCTCATTGACCAACACTTCAAATCGATGCTCGTAATCCACCTTCCCTTGTCAAAGACACCAACCACTTCCTTCACCAACTGTCCACCAGCCCTACATCTTCACCTCCTGGATCCCTACTTGTCACTGTTGACGCCACCTCCCTATACTATTGACACCACCACCCTATATAACAACATCCCTCATACCTGTGGTCTTACCACTATTGGACACTACCTTTCCGAATGTCCTTCAAGACTCCAAAACCACAACCTCATTCCTCGTACACCTTACTAACTTTATCCTAACCAACAGATACTTCTCATTTGAAGGGAAGGAATATAAACAAATCTGCGACACAGCCATGGGCGCCTGCATGTCACCCTCCTGTGCCAACCCCTAGTCTGGTACAGATATCTTCATGATATGAACTCAGGGCCAACACAACCTATCTTCATTCCTTCACAATCTCAACACCTTCCCTTCCATCATGCCACCTTTCTAGATGTTCCTCTTTTCTGATGGCTCCATCCACACCTCTGTCCACATTAAGCCCATCAACCACCAACAGTACATGCATTTTGACAGCTGTCATCCCTTTCACACCAAACACTCACTCCCATACATCCTGGCTACCCAGGGATGGCACAACTGCAGTTACAAATACAAAAAGTCCATTCCGCAGTATGCTGAGAATCTCACCAAGGCCATCACAGACGGACACTATCTCCCAGACCTAGTCCCCAAACAGATCTCTCGTGCCATTTCCTCTCATACCCCCAACACTCTCACCAACTCGCAAGATTCAGCCACAGAGGAGTGTCACCTTCATCACCAAGTACCACACTGGATGGGAACAACATCCTTCGCCAAGACTTTGATTACCTATCATCATGCCCTGAAATGAGAGACATCCTACCTGAGATATTTCCCACCCCTCCTAAAGTGGTGTTCCATCGTCCACCCAACCTCTACAACATCAGAGTCCATCCCTATGCCACTCCTAATCCCAACCCTTTGTCACATGGATTATATCCCTGTGGAAGACCCAGATGCAAAACCTGCCCAATCCATCGACCCAGCAGTTCTTATTTCAGTCCTGTCACACGTTTATCCTCCGCCATTAGGGGCCAAGCGGCATGTGAAAGCAGTCCTCTCATTTACCAGCTCTGTTGCAATCATTGCACAGCTTTTTATATTGGTATGACTACCAACCAGCTGTCCACTAGGATGAATGGCCATCTCCAAACTGTGGCCAAGAGTAAAGTTATCCTTACATCACATTCTCTGTTCTCATAATTATCCTGGCCTCAATCTACGGTAACATACTGTCTCCACACCCTCCACCCAACAGTTTCCATTCCCTCTGTCCTATCATCTTCTCCCCATTCCTATCTCCCACCTAATTTATTTGCAACCCTCAGTCAATGCATCCACAAATCTTCCCTCGCTCCTCTCCTCTTTTCTCCACCTCCTTGCCCCACAACATCCTGATGCTGTGTCTGTTGGCAGTATAAGCCCTGCACACTCCATCAGACAGCGTTCGTCTCTCTCCCCACCCGTACACTATTATCCCTTCCCCTTCCCTGACCCCCTTAATAGTGCTGGTTGCATCCCACATGATCGTTGTATTTTAGCTCGAGATGCTGGAGTTGGCGGTCGTGTGAATGGTGTGGTCTCTCTTTTGCTGATGAAGGCTGTGGCTGGAAGCTTTATGTAAGTGTCTCTTAGTTGTGCTTGTCTGCAACTAGACATGTCTTCTTTACAATAAGTAGCAATCTGTCTTTACCTACATTGTTGATATTCCTACTGTAGTTCCCATTATCTGACAGATAAAAGTTTTTTGCACCTGATGTTAGTATCTTCACTACCGTAACGAGTGATACAGCCAATTGCACTACACCTCATTAGGTGGACGGAGGAGGAGGAGGAGGAGAATGAGATTACTGTTCAATGTCCCATCAACAACAAGGTCATTGGAGATAGAGCACAAGCTCGGATTAGGGATGGATGGGGAAGAAAATCATCTGTGCTCTTTCAAAAGAACCTTCCCGGCATTTGCCTGGAGCGATTTAGGAAAATCATGGTAAACCTAAAGCAAGACGCCCGTATGAGGGTTTGAACCGTCATCACCCCAAATGTGAGTCCAGTGTGCTAATCACTGTGCCACTTCGCTTG
Organism: Schistocerca americana; assembly: GCF_021461395.2. Lineage (NCBI taxonomy): Eukaryota > Metazoa > Arthropoda > Insecta > Orthoptera > Acrididae > Schistocerca > Schistocerca americana. The sequence continues at coordinate 112,937,543 of NC_060126.1, read as the reverse complement.
GTCTAGGTTGATTGTACCACAGATGGAATAAAGAACTGGATGTTAAAGTATGCGTGTTGTACAGTGTAAACTCATAAATTTTGTAACTGACCTGCACATGTACAGTAGGAACATTGCTGTTGTTAGTGTGTTTTTAGTGCACTTAAGTCAAGAAGAATGTGATGTAAGTCATCACTGTTGTACAAATTAGAGGCAAATGCAACTACTGAAAGACAATTTGAATTCCAGTACAATATTATGATAACTACTAGATTATTTGAATTCCAGTACAATATTATGATAACTATTAGATTATTAAAGCAGCGATCTTGTTTTGGGTCATCCGATTTTTGACTGATTTGATACAGCCCATCAAAATTTCCTCTTCATTTAAAAGAAGCACTCAATGTTGCCAATTATTTGCTGTCTATATTCCAGTCTACATCTACATCTATTCTTTACAAATCACTGTGGTGTGCACAGCAGAGGGTACGTCCCACGTAGCAGTAATTACGGTTTTTTTCCACGTCATTTCATGTCTGAAGTATGGGATAAATGATTGATAATCTAATCTCACCCTCATGATCCCTACAGAAGCAATAGGTAGGGGATTGTAGTACATTCCTAGAGTCAACACTTAAAGTCTGTTCTAGAAACTTTTTTGGTAGGCTTCCTCGGGATAGCATACATCTATCTTCAAGAGACTGCCAGTTCAATTGCTTTAGCACCTCTGTGGCACTCTCCCAGGAATCAAACAAACCTGCAACCATTCAGGCCAATGTCCCCCATTAGTCCTCTTTCGTATGAGTCCCACACACTCCAGCAATACTCTAGAACAAGTTGCACAAATGATTTCTAAGCAATCTCCTTCATAGACAGATTGCATTTCCCCATTTGTCTACCAGTAAACTGAAGTCTGCCCTGTGCTTTACCTACAACTTGGCTAATGTGACAATTTCATTTCATATCCCTATAAAGCGTTACAAGCAGGTTTATGTATGAGTTAACTGATTCTGTGACTCACCGATATCACAGTCAAAGGATACTGTGGGTCCCCCCTCCACCCCAGTGCTCCCCATTTTTGAAGTGAACTACTTTACATTTCCGAACATTTAAAGCAAGTTGCCAGCCTTGGCATCACTTTGAAATCTTATCAAGATTTGACTGAGTATTTACACAACTTCTTTGAGACAGTGCTTCATTAGAGACACGTATCATCGGCAAAAAGTCTGAGGTTACTATGAATACTGCCCACAAAGTTATTCATATACAATAGCAACAGCAAGGGTCCTGACACACTTCACTGGAGTACTTTCAAAATTACTTCTACATCTGTTGATCAAAAAGTCCTCAGTTCAGTCACAAATTTTGCTTGATACCCCATATCATCGTACTTTTGATAGTAAGCACAAATTGAGTCAAATGCTTTTTGGAAATCAAGAAATACTCCATCCACTTGACTGCTTTAGTCCAAAGCTCTCAGCATGTCATGTGAAAAAAGTGCAAGTTAGGTTTCACATGAGCAATGATTTCAGAAATCGTGCTGGTTGGGATAGAGGAGGTCATTCTCCTCATTATGTTCAAACTCATAATATGCTCTAAGATTCTACAATAAATCTATGTTAAATATGGTAGTTTTATGGCTCACTTCCACTGCTCTCCTTGTAAATGGGTGTGGCCTCCACTTTCTTCTAATTACAGGGCAAGGGTTTTTGTTTGAGGGATTTACAACAGACCATAGTTAACAGAGGGGCTAACTCTGCTGCAAATGTAATATAGAATCTGACAGGGATTCCAGTGGGCTCTGGAGCTCCATTCAATTTTAATATTTCAGCTGTTGCTCAACACAACTAACTCTAACACTTATTTCATTCATCCATTCAGTGGTACCAGGATTAGCTGGGGCAACTCTAGTGGGTTTTCCTTTGAAAGGAACATTTAAAAATAGAGTCAAGTGTTCTGATTTTGCTTTTTTACCCTCCACTTCAATGCATGTCTCATCCACAAGTGACTGGACACTGACTTTGGTGCCACTAACAGCTTTTACATATGATCAGAATTTCTTCGGGTTCTGTGGTAGATCATTTGAAAATGTTCTGCTACAAAAGTCACTAAATACTTCACTCATTGCTCTCTCGATAGCTAAATGTGTTTCATTTAGCACCTCTCTATCTACAGTCCTATGTTTTGTTTTACATTGATTATGCAGTAGCCTCTGTTTCTTTAGAAACTTCTTTTCAGTGACTGTATAAAATGGAGAGACTCTCCCATTATCAACTGTTCTACTGGGTATATATCTATCCAGTGCATTGTCAACTATTCTTAAACTTCAGCCATTGTTCCTATACCGGCTCTTGTCCTGTGCTGAAAGTTCCAAGTTGCTCACTGAGATATGACATTACTGAACATGAATATCTTTCTGCTTGTTTTAGTTGTTCTTTGTACTTTGGTAATCACTGCTGTACAACCGTGCCATGATAACTGATACCAGTTTCAATGTGGACACCCTCAAAAAGGTAAGGTATATTTGTTGCCATTAGTGCTAATACATTTCCATTATGAATGGGATTCCTAATTATCTTTTCTAAGTAGTTTTCAAGGAAGGCATTTAGTAATATTTCACAGACTGTCTTGTCAGTCCACCACTGATGAAATTGTAATGCTCCCAACTGATAATTGGATACTTAAAGCAGTGATTACAGTACAATTGGGGAACTTACATACAACTGAGGTGAGGTTTCCTCTGAAGTTTTCAGTTACATCAGGAGGTTTTATGTCCACCGATAATGCTGAGTCTTGTCCAAACAATTCTGCATCCACCTTCAATTTTTATATTGGTGGATTTGAGTTTCTTGTCTACTGCACAAATACACCAACTCCATTTCCCACTAGTCTGTCCTTTTGATATACACTTAAACTTTCCGAAAAAATCCCACTGCTATCATATTCAGGTTTTAAATAGCTTTCTGTAGCTCGACTCTCGATGTTCCTTTACAATTTTTGTCCTTTAGAGCTCCCTCTAGTAATATGATGACTTAACCTATGTCCCATCACCCTGCCCTTTCTAGTTAAACTTTCGCATTTCCTAGCTTATCAGTCCACTTAACTTTCAGTATCTTTCTATAGCACCACACCTCACAGTTTAAATTATCTTCTTTTCTGTTTTTCACACAGTCCATGATTCAGTATCATAAAATGCTGTGCACCAAGAGATACTTTTTAAGAAATTTTCCCCCACCAGTGCCCTGTTTTCTTACCGTTACAGTAGTGCCCAATACAAGCAGTCATTTAGTGTTTCACCATTAGAACATATACAAACAACACTCTGTATACTGCAGAGATCTATATCATTTTTGAACACAATAAATATTTTATACATGACGGATACATCTTTTGATATAGACGTGTACCGTATATGCCACTGATGGTGGACTGTGTACTCGAATTTCAGTCTGGCAAATAAATACGAAAACTCATAGTATAATAAATGATGATGTTTCTCAAATGTCCTTTTAGTAAGAACTGACTTCTTTGGCAGTGCTTATCTGCTTCCTATGTTCTCTTTGCTCCATACAACACGTTATTTTTCTTCTAAGGTAGCAGAATTCCTTCACTTCATGTGCTACACCTCATCCTCTATTTTGATGTTACGTTTATCACTTATTTCATTTCTGCAACTTCTAAACACTTTTGTCATCATCCTTTCATAGTTTGTGTGCTGTAGACTGTTTGTGCTATTTAACAGGTGCTATAATTCTTCCTTACTTTCACAGAGGATAGGAAGGTCTTCAGTGTGTCTTTATCACTGATATTCTTTTAATACCATACTGGAACCTTTCTATTATTTCCTTTATTGGTTCTTGGTAAACAGATCGGGCCATAGAGTAGAAAGACTGCATCCCTGCCTTTTGGTCAGCGTTTCTCTCTGGGACTTCCATTCTTACTGTTTCCTCCTGGTTCTTGCGTATATGGTAATTACTAATATTTCTCCATAGCATACATATACACTCCTGGAAATGGAAAAAAGAACACATTGACACCGGTGTGTCAGACCCACCATACTTGCTCCGGACACTGCGAGAGGGCTGTACAAGCAATGATCACACGCACGGCACAGCGGACACACCAGGAACCGCGGTGTTGGCCGTCGAATGGCGCTAGCTGCGCAGCATTTGTGCACTGCCGCCGTCAGTGTCAGCCAGTTTGCCATGGCATACGGAGCTCCATCGCAGTCTTTAACACTGGTAGCATGCCGCGACAGCGTGGACGTGAACCGTATGTGCAGTTGACGGACTTTGAGCGAGGGCGTATAGTGGGCATGCGGGAGGCCGGGTGGACGTACCGCCGAATTGCTCAACACGTGGGGCGTGAGGTCTCCACAGTACATCGATGTTGTCGCCAGTGGTCGGCGGAAGGTGCACGTGCCCGTCGACCTGGGACCGGACCGCAGCGACGCACGGATGCACACCAAGACCGTAGGATCCTACGCAGTGCCGTAGGGGACGGCACCACCACTTCCCAGCAAATTAGGGACACTGTTGCTCCTGGGGTATCGGCGAGGACCATTCACAACCGTCTCCATGAAGCTGGGCTATGGTCCCGCACACCGTTAGGCCGTCTTCCGCTCACGCCCCAACATCGTGCAGCCCGCCTCCAGTGGTGTCGCGACAGGCGTGAATGGAGGGACGAATGGAGACGTGTCGTCTTCAGCGATGAGAGTCGCTTCTGCCTTGGTGCCAATGATGGTCGTATGCGTGTTTGGCGCCGTGCAGGTGAGCGCCACAATCAGGACTGCATACGACCGAGGCACACAGGGCTAACACCCGGCATCATGGTGTGGGGAGCGATCTCCTACACTGGCCGTACACCACTGGTGATCGTCGAGGGGACACTGAATAGTGCACGGTACATCCAAACCGTCATCGAACCCATTGTTCTACCATTCCTAGACCGGCAAGGGAACTTGCTGTTCCAACAGGACAATGCACGTCCGCATGTATCCCGGGCCACCCAACGTGCTCTAGAAGGTGTAAGTCAACTACCCTGGCCAGCAAGATCTCCGGATCTGTCCCCCATTGAGCATGTTTGGGACTGGATGAAGCGTCGTCTCACGCGGTCTGCACGTCCAGCACGAACGCTGGTCCAACTGAGGCGCCAGGTGGAAATGGCATGGCAAGCCGTTCCACAGGACTACATCCAGCATCTCTATGATCGTCTCCATGCGAGAATAGCAGCCTGCATTGCTGCGAAAGGTGGATATACACTGTACTAGTCCCGACATTGTGCATGCTCTGTTGCCTGTGTCTATGTGCCTGTGGTTCTGTCAGTGTGATCATGTGATGTATCTGACCCCAGGAATGTGTCAATAAAGTTTCCCCTTCCTGGGACAATGAATTCACGGTGTTCTTATTTCAATTTCCAGGAGTGTATTTTTATGAGGATTTAATTATTTTTTACCAGTTTACATGGTTGAACACTTTTTCTAGTCATTTTTTTTCTATTTTCCATAGTTCCTTGTTTGCTTCAAAATTTGGTAGAGGTATGTTCTGTCTATGCAACTAGTAGACAGTTTGTTTACTGCCATACATGTTTCTTCAGTGACGATTTCCAGCACTGTTAGCTCATTTGTGTGGTCCTGGAGATACATCCATTAGTCTCCATGCTCCAGTGGGCCTATTTACGGCATTCTTTCACCCACATTTGATTCAACAGATCGGATACATCACTTGCACTTCATATTTTGTGTTCAACATGTGCGTGTTTTCAGTGTGTAGTGTTGCCAACAGTTGGCAACACTACACACCCAAAACACACATATGCTGAACACAAAATATAAAGTGCAAATGATGTATGTGATGTGGTGAATCAAATGTGGGTGAACAAATGCCAGAAATCAGCTAATTGGAGCTTGGAGACTAACGAAAACATCTCCAGGACCACACAAATGGGCCAACAATGTTGGAAATTGCCACTGGAGATGCTTCACAAAGAGAAGAAGTGAAACACATTTGTCAATAAGCAAACTGTCTTTAACTAGTTGCACAGATGGAACATACCTCCATGAACTTATTCTGGGTTGACGAATCCCATGACAGTGTCTTAGTTTTACTTAATTTTTGCTTCCATTATCAAGCACAATTAGTTGCCACTTCCACCAACGATTTTGGAAAATCAAAGGAATCTTACCAAACTCTGAATCTAATACTGGATCCTCAACATCTTCCATATCGACACGCACTTCTTCTTCTATCATAATAAAGGTTTTTTTCTCCTCACACAGGCCCCCAATGTACCCTTTCCACATATCCGTTCTCTCCTCTCATTGCACATTCACTTCCTATTCCTTTAATTTCTTATTTTATTGTACTCCCTTTTCCCCCCTCCATAATTTGATTTACTTTTTTTTTCTTTCTTTTTTTTACAAACAACTGAATTTCTTCTTGAGCCCACAGTTTCCTCAGTTACCATTTTTATACCAAAATTTGTTTGTTCAACTTCTGTTATTACCCTTTTCAGGGTTATCCATTCTTCCTCAACACAAGTAACCTGCTGTAGCATTCATTACTGCAGTATCTACATCCCTAGAGAACTTTGAAGGTACATAATCATTCCTCAATATTTCAGTATCGTATTTCCTTATACTTAGATGTCTCCAAGTAATTCTCTTAAATTTTATCACAGTCATCAATACTAAACTGCGACCTAAGTTTACATATAACTAATTTAATAAAAGTAAAACTGAAACTGTATATCCATAAATGGAGTAAAAAAGTAAATGGGAGTGACTCCATCAGACTACTAGGAATATATGTGGACCTGCAACTGAAATGGGTTGTACACACAGAATAGTTCTGAAATAAATTTTGTGATTTTTACCAATTAAAGCCTTGTGTTAGTAATAACTAGCTTCTGCCTTCATACTATGCTTTCCTTCACACCCACTTCATATACAGAAATATCCTACAGTTCAGAACCAATGTTCATGCGGCAAAGAACACAGTGAGGACAATTATAGGCAGTATAGATAGTCATGCCAGCCACCATTCAAAGAACAAAAGATAATAACAGTACCTTCCCTCTATATTAAAGCCTATCTCCTTTCATTAAGAAAGCAGACAGAAACCCTTAACTTGCAGAAGTGCTGTCCACCATTATGAAACAAAAAGCAGAAATAATGTAGATTTAAAGTTCACTAGTTTAAATAAGTGCCAACCCTGACAGTGAGAGAGCTACCTTACAATTACTGAGCCAGGTATCTACACAATCTATTAATCAATAGATGTGTTTAAGAGGTATAAGACTTCCATAATAGCATAGAACCCTAAATACAACATGTAATTTTCAATGCAAAATCTTATTATTGTACACCTGCATAAATCCAATAGTTCAGGAATAAACAAACTACAATCCAATATTTGACTGCAAAAGCTCTGTCTCCCCATAATGCAATGCAGCTGGTACTTTCCTGTCTCTCCTAGCGCTTTGAACGCATACCTCCTCCAATTGTGATTTTTTAACAGTGTATTACAAGCTGAAATTCATGGCAGAGCTCAAGAAGTTGTCCTCTTCTCTCATTATTATTACGGAGCTAGTATTCTCCTGCAACTGTGCCTTCCATTCCTTCCCCTGCAATAATGTTCCAATCACGCCATGATAAATAGATTTTCATCTCCCATTATATAATGCCCTATCCATTCAGTTACCTCGTATACTCTGTATGCCGTCTCCCAATTATGACGTAAGCATTTGTACCTGAACTATTTGTTTATACTAACTCCCTCTTTGCATTACCTTCCTATTTGCAATGAATCCTACTCCTGATACACCATTTTATGACACAGTTGATATTAGCCTCTATTCACCTGACCAAATGTCTTTACCTTTCTTCCATTTCACTTCAATGAAGCATAGTACACCTAGACTCATCATTCAAATTTTCCATTTTAGATTTTCTATCATACCAAATTTATTGAAACTTCTGACATTATATGCTCCAACAAATACAACATTATACTTATTTTTATCAAAAAGTTACACCCCTCTGGCAGTCCCCTCCCGGAGATCTGAATGGGCGACTAATCTGGCATCATGCAGCATTGAAGAGATCACCTGTCCCCTTTTAATTACAAGCTACATTTCATGCTGAAACACTTTGTGTCTTTAAAGCAGTAGTTACCATTGCCTTCTGCTTTCTCATGTCACTGGTCATAGCTGATTCTTCCACCTTTAAAGGTGGTTTCCCACTTGAAGACCAACCGGATGCTCTGAACATATGCCTTTTTTTTCTTATACCATAAGTCTTCAGCCACTATAGTTTGATCTTTATTCAAAATCTAAGCAGAGATTGGGGTCAAACCCTGGAGTCAGGACCTTTGGATTAGTAGTCAAAGATACTGCCATGACCAAGACACCAACATTTGATTGAGGACAATTCAGAAGCAATTTATGGTGCTGGTTAACAGAACTCAGTGACACATACTGTTCCTGCCTTGTTGCTTGGTTCACGGAATCCCTCCAAATTGCCTTACCATCAAATTATCCATCTCCGGCTGCCAACCCTCCTTCCACAATGACACAAGACCACCTGTTCAGATTCTGCTAATCCTTAGCCCTCACCAACATAGTACTGCAAAACCATATCAACCAAGCTCAAACCTCCTTGCAGTACCTTGTCTCCATCCACAACATGCACAACGCCATCTCAGAAAGCTCTCCACCCCACTCACTTCCTACTCCTGCCTTAGAGTATCCCTGTTTACCACCTCTACAACAACCTCCAAACCTCTTCCATGTCCCCTCACAACTGATAAACCCTGTCTCGCAGACCTACTATACTTACTCCACCCTCCAAAAATCCCTCCCACCACCACACAGCATCCAGAACCTAAACAGACCTATAACACAGTCATGAACCTTTCCTCCAGAAACCTTAGACCCACAGAAATATCAGTCCTTTCCAAAGGCCTTACCTTTCGCCCCACTCCAAAATTCAATCATGCAGGTCTTGTTAAAGACCTTCTCTCCTTCTCCAGGTCCCTGCAGAAAAAACACTTTTTCACCACCAACTCTACCAATCAGACAAAGACCAATGCTGAACCCTGCGTAACTCAGTTCACTCTTCCAGCCAACCGTGATCCACCCCCACTGCCCCAAATCACACCCTGTTAACTTTCCAGAATTTCTTAACCTTGAACCTGGCATCACAATCATTCCCCAAATCCCTCAACATGCAAACTAACCTTATATCTGCAGAAAGAACCACAGTCCACCATCTAAAATCTTATGCTGACCTTATAATCCTATCTATGGACAAAGGCCTCACCACTGTTGTTTTGAACCACAAGGATTACATGGCAGAAGGACTCCACCAGCTGTCATGCACTCCCACCTACAAACCTTGCCACAATGAGCCCATTCCAGAAATCCAGCAGGATCGCCAGTCACTCCTAAAATCCTTAGGCCCATCCCAGAACCTCTCCTCGGAGTCCATTTCTGTGATCATCCCTACCACTCCATGTACACCAACCTTCTACATGCTTCCTAAAGCCCATAAACTCAACCACCCAGGACGCTCCATTGTGGTCAGTTACTGTGGCCCCACTGAGAGAATCTCTGCTCTTGTAGACCAACTCCTTCAACCTATTATCCACAACTTACCCTTCTATATAAAAGATATCACCCATTTCCTTCACTGGCTCTCCACAGTTCCTGTCCCTTTACCACAAAGGGCCCTGCTGGTCACTACTGATGCCCCCTCCCTTTACACTACTGATATTGAACACTACCCGATGGATTCTAAACCAACAACCTCCTTCCTAGCCGCCATGACCAACTATATCCTCACTCACAATTACTTCTCCTTTGAAGGCATTACCTACGTACAGCTAGGGGCACCCGCATGGGACCATCTTCTGTCAACCTATCCACGGGCCATCTAGAGGAATCCTCCCTAAACACTCAGAATCCTAAACCCCTCACCTGGTTCAGATTCACTGATGACATCTCTGCAATCTGGATCGAGGGTGAGGACACCCTATCCACATTTCTTCAGAACATCAACAGCTTCTCCTCCGTTCTCTTCACCTGGTCCTACTTGACCAAACAAGCCATCTTCCTAGATGTTGACCTCCACCTCAAAGATGGCTTCATTAGTTCCTCCATCCATATCAAACCAACTAACCACCAGCAATACCTCCACTTCAACAGCTGCCACCCGTTCCATACCAAGAAGTCCTTCCATACAGCCTAGCAACCCGTGGTCATCGCAGCTACAGTAACGAGCAGTCCCTCTCGAATTATACCAAGGGTCCCACCAAAGCCTTCACAGACCTTAATTATCCTCCCAAACTTGTACAAAAACAAATGTCCTGTGCCTTATCTTTCCAGTCTCCCACCGTCCAGCCACAGAGGAGCATTCCCCTCGTAACTCAGTACCACCCAGGACTGGGGCAACTGAATTACATTCTCCGCCAGCATTTTGACTCACTCTCGTCGTGCCCTAAAATGAGAAATGTCCTGCCCACTATCCTTCCCAACCCTCCAGTCATATTCCGCCATCCAACAAACCTACAAAATATACTCGTCCTTCCCTACACAATCCCTGCTACCAACCCCTTACCTCATGGCTCATACCCCTCTAATAGATCTAGATGCAAAACCTGTCCCATACTTCCTCCCACCCACAACTACTCCAGTCCGGTCACAAACATCACCTATCCCATCAAAAGCAGGGCTACCTGTGAAACCAGTCACATGACCTAAAAGCTAAGCTGCAACCACTGTGCTGCATTCTCTGTGGGCTGTCTGTCCGCATGAATGGCCAGCGACAAACTACGGCCAAGAAACAAGTGGACCACCTCTTGCTGAGCACACTGCCAAACATAACATCCTTCATTTCAATGACTGCTTCACAGCCTGTGCAATATGAACCCTTCCCACCATCACCAGCTTTTCTGAATTGTACAGATGGGAACTTTCCCTGCAATATATCCTCCATTCCCATAACCCTCCTGGCCTCAACCTTTGTTAGTCATTGTCCTCACTCATCCAACCCCTTCCCTGTTCCCTTTCCAGCACTACACAGTCCTCATACCACCATCACATCCAGTATTTTTAGTTCTCTCCTTTTCCACTACCCCCTCTCGACTGCCCTCTGTCTAACCTGCAGCACTTCACTGTTCGCCACTCCTACCCTACTATGTCTCCCCCTCCCCATCCCAGCCTCCTCCTTACCCCCACACAGTCGCCACTCCCATCATGCACTGGTGCTGCTGCTCACAGTATGGTCTCAGTTGCCTGAGACTCCAGTTGTGTGTGTGTGAGTTGCATTTTTTTTTTTTTTTGTGTGTGTGTGTGTGTGTGTGTGTGTGTGTGTGTGTGTGTGTGTGTAGTTTTGATGAAGGCCTTACGACTGAAAGCTTTATTTGTGTCAGTCTTTTTGTTGTGCCACTCCCATCATGCACTGGTGCTGCTGCTCACAGTATGGTCTCAGTTGCCTGAGACTCCAGTTGTGTGTGTGTGAGTTGCATTTTTTTTTGTGTGTGTGTGTGTGTGTGTGTGTGTGTGTGTGTGTGTGTAGTTTTGATGAAGGCCTTACGACTGAAAGCTTTATTTGTGTCAGTCTTTTTGTTGTGCCTATCTGCGACTCAGCATCTCCACTATATGGTGAGTAGCAACTTTCCTTTTCATACATTAATTCTGTGATTTATGAGCAAGTGAAGCAAGATGCTGTAGTGTCTCCTAATGCTGAATGCTGCCAATGGACCAACATGCTTCTTAGCAATTGTTACTTCTAGGCAGTCATTTGCAGTATCATGCTGGAGAAGCCACATGTAATGCATGACAGCCAAAAGCCTCAGTTTTCTGTTATATCAACACAGATGCAAGGTGTAAAAGTATTCTAACAAATGTATTATAGAATAATTCCCAAGGTCTTGTAACTGAGGCACACATGTTGCATGAACAAATTAGGAAAATGTTTTTGTATAAGAACACAACTCAAGACTTACGTTTAAGGTTAGGATTGTGACCATAAAACTGTTGTTGTGCACGTGGTGGCTGGGGTGGAGCAGCAGCTCCCTGGGCAGATTTTGCAAGTGCTGCTGCCACTCTAGCTGCGGTTGCTGCTGTCTGAGAGTACGGTATGGCTCCCGGGAGCTGTGGTGGTTGTGAAGGAACTGCAGCAAGCTGCTGCTGTGCTTGAGGTATTGGTGGCTGTGGCTGCTGCTGTTGCTGCTGCTGCAGTCCAACGACAGGTGGAGGAGCCAGCCCCGCACCCGCTACTGTAGTGTTGGCTACATTGGCTAGAGCACGTCGCTGCTGCTGTTGACACAGATAAAATACTTAAATACTTGCCTGAGTAACAAAGTAGGGTATTAGTTGATTAAGCAAATAATCATATTGTCCCTTGGCAATGAAACATCAGGGCTGCTAAGAAAATCTGAAACAGAACAAGCTGTTCCAGTGTGAATACATTAAATAATGCTATCATGAAACAAATATACTACAAAGAAACAATGAAATGCACATTTTTCTAAGTGAATTTCACTGAACAAATCGTCTCTGGTCTGCAGCCAAGTGTCATCTTGATCCAATGTAGCCCAGCAACATATGTCTAACTGGTGCAGTGGTTTCTGTTTACATTCTGGATGCAATATTGCAAAGTCATCAAGAATGTCCCCAATTGTGAATGGTAAAGGCAGTGGACAATACTAACCTCTAGTCTCAGCATTGTACCTACAGTCATACTACCATCTACCTCACCACTGGTCTTCTTGAGGTAAACATGGACTGTTTTATGCTCCTTTGGAAAAATAACAGCTGGGTCAAGACTGTGTAAAATATTATATGTAGGATCCTGCTAACTCAAGTGACTAAAGAAAGGAAGGAAGGAAGGAAGGAAGATTTGGGAATAAAATATTGTTGCAGAAGAAGCTGAGTTGCACAGTCACCATGGTGGAGCGGTTATGATACTAGACTATTGCATGGAGGGTCGTGAGTTCAAAACTCACCTGAACTGTACAATTTTAATTTCTATATTTGATTAGAGTACATTCTAAAAGTATCCACAAAAGTCAAGAATCATTGTACTGGAATGTTCTGTAACTGTATATATACCGTATGTGTTCTGGCCGGAGGCTGTTCGCCCCGCAGTCTTGAAAGTGCAAGTGCTTAATAAACCTTCGTTAAGTGTAGTTAGTGTTCGTCATTCATCTAATTACACCTTCTTCTACATGACATTATTCTGGTGGAGATGCTGGGTATTGGAACTTGTGATAGCGCACATCATCGACGACACAGTGGCTCCCATCAGGTGACGACAGAGCCGCTGTTTATGTGGCAAGAAACCCGTGTTCGGGCCATATTCAACAGATGGCAATCTACTGGAGACAGAAGAAGAAGAGGACACTACGATGACAGCAACTGTGTGCCACCACATGAGACATCCTATCAGGTTCTCTGGTGATGATGGCCAAAATCCAAACAAGTGGCTGAAGGTATATGAGCGTACAGCCAAACTTAACAAATGGGATAACACTGTGTTTGGCTAAAGTATTTTTCTACTTGGAGAGCACTGCCAAGCAATGGTATCAGAATAACGAGGAGAAGTTCTCAAGCTGGGAAGTATTCCAGGTGGAACTGCACAAGTATTTCGGCGCACATAGCGACAGAAGTGTAAGGCTGAAGATAAATTAAATTGCAGGGCACAGCGTCCAGGAGAAACAACAGCATCCTACATTCAAGACGTCTTGGAGCTGTGTAAAATAGTGGAGCCTAGAATGAAGGAGGAAGATAAGATTGCACATCTCATGAAGGGCGTTGCTGAGGACATGTATCAAGCCCTATTTCTGAAGGAGATTTCGACAGCAGCCGACTTCATAAACTGGTGCCAGTATATAGAGACAATGGATTGAAAAAGAATTAAACGCAAGAAGTTTGAACGGCTTCCAAACGTTGTATCGATGTCTGCGATAGAAGAAAGGAACTGATTTCACAAGTGTTCTTCATCAGATAGTGGGAGAGGAAGTTCAGAAGGCACTTGGATTGCACGGCGAGCAAAAAACCGAGATGCTTCAAGAGGTCATAAGGGAGGAAGTGGAACAGACATTGAATCCAATCTATTGTCCTTCATTTCCCTTCAAAATGGTGAAAAAGTCAATACCTACGCTAAGTTACATTCCTACAGTGCCACATGAGGAACCTGTTTGGCAACCAAGGGAGACTGACTTCTGGAGGACCCAGGATAACCAACCAGTATTTTTTCACTGCGGACGACCGGGACATGCGGTGCGCTACTGTTGAGAAAGGTGGCAGATATTTTATGATACCTGCGCCAGAAGACAGCAGACTGATCTTAGCTGATGCCAACTCCGGGACAAGATGAACAAGATGTGGGTGCAGGATGATGAAGATGAAAAAGAAGATGTGGGTGTAGGACGATGTAGATCACCATCGCCGCAAGCTAGCTGCTGGAGAGGACGCTCCCCAACATGCTGATCAAGGCCTCCATCACCGTTTAGAAGCTCCAGCCTATCACCTAGCCGCCACAACCTGGAAAACTAAAGGTGTGACCTTCCATGGAGGTGAGGCCACCGAAGAGAAAAATCCTCCGCTATCAATCACTGAAAAAATGACAGGAAACTACGTCAATATCCTCATGGATGGTCAACCAGCCCAAGCTCTTGTGGTCTCTGAAGCATCATATTCAGTCATTTCGGACAAGTACTGTCGCCAGTTGCAGAAAACCGTATTCGTCGACAATAAAACATCTTTGCTGAAGGTGGCTAATGGGAAATATGTAAAACCTACAGGAAGATGTGTAATTCATGTGGATATAAGTGGCCATACACAGCCCTTAGAATTCATCCTCTTACAAGAGTGTAGTCATGACGTCATTCTCGGATGGGACTTTTTGAAAGCTTCTCAGGCAATTATAGATTGTGGTCGCTCGAAGATTATGCTAGACGAGATGAGATACTGTGGACAGGAAGATGCGAGTCCGATTGTGTGGAGACTGTGTGTACTGGATGAAGTGATCATTCCCGCAGTCAGTACTTGAAAGGTAACTGTCATGTGTCATGCCATGCATCAACCCATGGATCTTGTAGTGGAATGTAAGAGAAGCATACCACTGAAGAATAACTTGGTCATTCCAGCCTTTGTTGTCTCGTTTAAGAACGGATTCGGTGAATTGTGGATAGTTAACTGTCGCCGAGAACCGCAGATCCTTCCAAGACGCATGTGCGTAGCAAACGCTGAGTCGTTAATTGCCGAACAGCTGAGCATCACAGAAATCTCCCATGCCGAGTCTGTGGGCAAAATTGGCGCTACCACTACGAGACAAGATCTTCTAGCTCGACTATCACCAGATCTCACTAAGGAACAACAGAAGCAACTACTTGCCATTCTTCAAGAGTTCTCTGAATGCTTCAATCCATAGGTGAAGAGCAAATTAGAAAAAATCGATGGTGAAGCACCGGATTAGCACTGGAGACCATTAACCAATAGGCCAGAGAGCATACCATGTGTCAGCAACGGAACGTCGAATAATTCGTGATGAGGTAGAAAAAATGATGAAGAATGACGTCATTAAGCCTTCGCAGAGCCCATGGTCGTCATGAGTAGTTCTCGTCGGGAAGAAGGATGGCAGTTGGTACTTTTGCGTTGATTACAGGAAGCTTAATAAGATAATTAAAAAGGACGTTTACCCCCTTCCACGAATTGACAATACACTACATTGTCTGAAGGGGGCTAAGTTTTTCTCGACTATGGACATGCACTCGGAACATTGGCAAATCGAAGTAGATGAGGCTGATCGTGAGAAAACTGCATTCATCACCCCTGAGGGCCTGTATGAGTTTAATGTAATGCTGTCTCGTAATGCACCAGCAACTTTTGAACAGATGATGGATAATCTTCTAAGTCACCTGAAGTGGACGATGTGTCATTGTTATTTAGATGACATTATAGTGTTCTCAGAGACATTTGATGAACACGTAAAAAGACTGAGGGCCATTCTTAAGTGTCTCCAACAAGGCGGACTGAACTTAACCCAAGAAAGTGTGTCTTTGAAGCAAAAGAAATCAAAACACTTGGACACCTTGCGTCAAACAAAGATGTGCGGCCAGACCCAGAAAAGGTGAGATCTGTAACGGAATTTCCTATTCCTAAAAGTATTAGAGATGTGAGAAGCTTCCTCAGATTATGTTATTACCATCGTTTAATCGAAGACTTTTGTATCAAAGCCAGCCCACTCCAAGAGTTGTTAAAAGCTGATGCTCACTGTGCCAAGATGTGGCTTAACAGTACCCCAAATTTGGCAGTTCTGTGCATTCACTGCACCCTGTAGAGTAAAAAGTGTCTCATCCCTCAATAGAATATTGGCTGGCTGTCATCAACTTTGATCCACAGCAGAAACTGAAGAGCAAATTCAGAATGTAGCTGCGGATCATGAGGTTTCAATCACTGCAACCATATGGATCTTCTACAGGTACCAGTGTAAAACAGACCATGGGATGGACAATTCTTGTGACACTGCACAAGCATTAGCACTATCTGGGGCACATGGTGCATGGTTAGTTACAGTAACAGTAACCTCATCAACAATTTCCACCAGGACAGCATGCCTTCCTCTTCCAGGTGCCACCCCAAATTCACCCACATTTTTGCATTTCATTATAATCTTCTTTAAACCATTTAATGATACTGGGTCTCTCCTCAGATCTTTCTGTCAATGATACTCCCTCAATGTATCATTTTATTTCTCAATGGCCATACTGTTCACTCATGTTCACTTGTCAAATAACAGTGTGGACATCATACCGTCATACAAACAGTGTAGAGCACCAGATTTGCACCTGGTGGCCACAACTCAAACTAATTGTTTCTCCTGCGTAAATCGGATCTGCTTTAACTCATTAGCATAGCTACAAAGTTTCACTGCCATACGATAATTACAGCCTACACTGTACCTCTGTGAGTAGTTATACTTTAATTACAATCATACGGAACTTCTTTCAGCAGTTGTCAATATGTGCAAAATCATGCATGGAGAAAGGTTTGAAAGTCTGAAGTCAATACCACTCTCACTGTATCGATGCAATGACCACTGATATGAAAAATAAATTGCTACCACATCTTCATTATAGCCCCAAACTTCACCCTGCAGCTTGATGACAGAAATTATATCAGAAATCCTTCCCAGCTTCTTGTTTTCATATGCTACTGTTATGACATTGAAGGGCAGAAGGACTTTCTGTTTCATAAAGCTCTGGAAGAGAGGACTACAGATGAAGATATTTCCTTTTTGTGGATTCCCTTTTCAGTGACAACAATCTGTCACAGACAAATTGTGTCAGAATATGTACTGATGGGATGGCAGCATTTACTGGAATTAAAAAGGAGTTCACAGCAGCAGTGTGAGCGGTTTCTCCTCCTGTAAAATTCACACACTGCTTGATACACATGTAGTACAACCAGAAGTCAATAATGTGATGAATGATGTAGTTAGAGCTGTAAATTTTGTGAAAAGATGAGCTATACACAGCAGGCTATTTTACATTTTTTTTGCAAGGAGGTGGGTTTCACTCATGGGTTGCTTCTATTTCACACAGAGGTAAGTTGGTTGTCTCTTGGTAAAGTTCTTTGTTGCGTAATGGAGCGGATGGATAAATTTGTTTTCTCCTATTGAACAGCAGCCTTGCACTTGCGGTTCTATTTCTGGATAAGAAACGGCTTCTAATGCCTGATGTTTCTGAAAAATTGAACAATCTTAATGTATCACTTCAAGGCCAAAAAGGTCATATCATCTATCTAATCGATAAAGTGCTTGCATTTATGAAAAAAAACTTAGATGATGGAAAATCCAGATGGAGAAGGGTAACTGTGAGATGTTTTCATGCCTGAATGATTCCGTGAAGGGCAATGAGTTGGATGTAGGTAAAATTAGTAGTCGGCATAGCACATCTCGGAAACCTTCAGCAACAGTCTCAGGATAAATTTTCAGAACCTTCATCGTAAATGTGACTGGATTCACAATCCATTCAATACAATCACGAGACCACTTGCCAACACTAGAACAGCAGGAGCTAATAGAACTCTCAAGTGACAGAACACTTAAAAATGTATTTAAATCAAAGTCCCTTAAACAATTCTGAGTGCAGACTCAGAATGAATATCCCAGTTCAGCAAGGACAGTGGACATGTTATTAACTTTCACATCAATTTACTTGTATGAGTCAACATTTCCTGCAACGGCATTCATCAGGGAAAAAGGGCCAATCTCGATACACTGAGATGTCATCTATAAGTTGCTGTTGCAAATATCTGATTAAGACTGGATTTGATTTCTTCACAAATTCAAGCACGCACATCACATTAAGTGTGCAAATGTCAGAAAATTTCTGAATTTTGAACTGTGTGCATTTTTACTCTTGTTTATCTCCTTCTTGGTTGATCAGTCTGAATATAAGTTTTTAAATTGGCATTAAAATAATGACAATTGTTCTATAATCATTTACTTAAATTGGCATTAAAATAATGACAATTGTTCTATAATCATTTATAAATAGTGCTCCTTCACAAATTAAAAATTCTGAATTATTTAAAAGCAATATACACAGACACAGTCAAACTTTAACTATCTGGCTAATTTATGAACTAATTTATAAAAAAAATATGTAGTGAACAATATAAGGAGGGACTGCTGTCGTGTGCTTGCTTGTGTGAATTAATGTGTATGTTTCCTTTTCTGAAGAAAGCTTTGACTGAAAGCTAAATGTGTAATTGTCTTTTCACTTGTGCCTACCTGACGTTTCCATTGTTTGGAAATATATAGGGAAATACTCATATTTGCTCAATCCCAATAACTGCACACATAGTTATGGTTATTTATAAATGCGTTGTAATTCTTAACTCTTGACTATCTTTGAATAATAATAACATATGATAACTTTTAAAAAAATGCTTAATCATGGTGTGCTCAGAGAACACTGTATAATTATTGGACAGAACTAAACAGATTTTGTGTTAAGTATGAGAAGCGCTCAGGATGGAAAGAGCAATGGGGTGGGAACCAAATAATTTAGGTTACAGAAGAGGGGTGTGGCAAAAATGTTTGAGAATCCCTGCCCTATAGTAGCAGGCTTGCACATTACACAGACTTTTTTTACGTGACTTATATGAGGAGAATGTCCACACATGAGTAGGCCATATGAAATATGTGGCTACAAGAGTGTGAAATTTGTCATACAGAGAGAATTATTACTGACCATATCTCTACGTCTCCACATGAGGTAGGACACTTGTGAGATCTCTTTACAGGCTTTGTTAATATGATCATCTCATGAGTTTGGTGTCAATACGTATTCCTAAGAGTTTGACACATTTATTTCCTACATTCTCAGACAATCCTTAAATAAGCTTTCGGGTTTTGTCTGAATTACAAACAAGTTTATTGGCTGCAAACTAATTTAATGCAGTCAAGAATTTCTTGAGTAATCTCATCAAGAGTTGGGATGTCATGATTTGAAGTAAGTAAATTCTATCATCAGCAGATCAGTTTACAGACTGTGATACATAATAGGGCAGGTCATTGACATCCATAATGAAAAATCATGAGACGAGCTGTCTTCTGTTGTTCAAGTAGAAGGAAATTACTGATAATGTAGATTTGTATACACCATAATTCTCAAATTTTGTTCACAGTATGCTAAAAGGAATGCAGTCAATGCTTCACTATCACATTATACAAGTAACTCTAGTACCTCAGGCCGCGGAAGTCGAACACGCGCCACAAGAAATGGACGTGATCTGCCCATAGAGGGCTCCGCATCCGCAGCGGCTACTCTGCGCAGCGGCTCTCGCACAGCGAGGGCACCACCGCTACGCCACGTGCAGACAGCAGCCAATAGCCGCTCCCTCCGGTTTCATATATAGGGACCCTCTCTGCCCTAGTCCAGTCAGTCTGGTACTCGCTCTGGATTGAGTTTCTACCTCGGCGGTACTGCGTTCTTGTTGTTGCTCGTTGTTGACTTTTGCCTGGCTCTGGTTCCGAGTGGATTTACTGTTGGTGTTTGGTGTTGTGGTTTCTACAAGCCTCCGTTGTTTATCTCTTCCTTGTTGTGTCGGTCATAGTCGGTTGTCGTTGGTCTGTCGTCCGACTCGTCCTTGTGTTTACCCGGTGGTGCGTGCTCCACCGCCGCCGGCTCCCCTGCCTGGCGGCTCCGATCCGCAGCCCAAGGCATTCACGCAGTTGGTTGTGGTTACTACAGTAACACCATCTTCTTATTTTGGAAATATGTAGTCTGATCAACAATTTCCAGAACAACTGTGGTAGTATTTTTACCTGGCCGAAATCCATACTGATTGTTGCAAGGGAGGTCATACTTTCAAAATAATTGCTTAGTTGAATGCACATGAGTGATCCAAATATTTTTGAGAATATTGGCACAACAACTATTGGTCCGTAGTTCTGGGGGAGTTGTTTATCACCTTTTTTTGAATATGGTGATAACTTTTGAGATTTTGGGGGAATCCGGGAGAACTCTATACCCTAAAGTTACTAAAACAGAACTTAGTGGCTTACTTATCAAGTGAACTGTTGATTTATCAACATAATTAGACATTAAGCACAAATCCATAATTTTGGAATTAGATAATTTGGAAACAATTTCCATCAGCCGTGAATTTATCCAATGCAACAGAGCCAATTCGGACAGCTGGGGACCAAGCAGATCCATTGCAGATTTGTCTGTTGCCTTAATTTAGTCTCAAAGCTCTCTTATGTGACAAAGTAATCATTCAATTCTCATAGTTCAAGCTGAGTTGAGCATACCTGACTGGAAGAATGTATCTTGTCTAATAACTTTCCATGCTTTCTTACATTTATTTGGAGTACCTTCTCCCTACTTTTTAACATTCTGGTTTTTTGGCTTGCATAAGCTTAAATTTGTAATGCTTTTTACTCCTAAGGTAAGCACGGTAAACCAAATCCCACTGCTCAGCCCCTTGATTATTGTCGCTTTTACATACACTCCTGGAAATTGAAATAAGAACACCGTGAATTCATTGTCCCAGGAAGGGGAAACTTTATTGACACATTCCTGGGGTCAGATACATCACATGATCACACTGACAGAACCACAGGCACATAGACACAGGCAACAGAGCATGCACAATGTCGGCACTAGTACAGTGTATATCCACCTTTCGCAGCAATGCAGGCTGCTATTCTCCCATGGAGACGATCGTAGAGATGCTGGATGTAGTCCTGTGGAACGGCTTGCCATGCCATTTCCACCTGGCGCCTCAGTTGGACCAGCGTTCGTACTGGACATGCAGACCGCGTGAGACGACGCTTCATCCAGTCCCAAACATGCTCAATGGGGAACAGATCCGGAGATCTTACTGGCCAGGGTAGTTGACTTACACCTTCTAGAGCACGTTGGGTGGCACGGGATACATGCGGACGTGCATTGTCCTGTTGGAACAGCAAGTTCCCTTGCCGGTCTAGGAATGGTAGAACGATGGGTTCGATGACGGTTTGGCTGTACCGTGCACTATTCAGTGTCCCCTCGACGATCACCAGTGGTGTACGGCCAGTGTAGGAGATCGCTCCCCACACCATGATGCCGGGTGTTGGCCCTGTGTGCCTCGGTCGTATGCAGTCCTGATTGTGGCGCTCACCTGCACGGCGCCAAACACGCATACGACCATCATTGGCACCAAGGCAGAAGCGACTCTCATCGCTGAAGACGACACGTCTCCATTCGTCCCTCCATTCACGCCTGTCGCGACACCACTGGAGGCGGGCTGCACGATGTTGGGGCGTGAGCGGAAGACGGCCTAACGGTGTGCGGGACCGTAGCCCAGCTTCATGGAGACGGTTGCGAATGGTCCTCGCCGATACCCCAGGAGCAACAGTGTCCCTAATTTGCTGGGAAGTGGCGGTGCGGTCCCCTACGGCACTGCGTAGGATCCTACGGTCTTGGCGTGCATCCGTGCGTCGCTGCGGTCCGGTCCCAGGTCGACGGGCACGTGCACCTTCCGCCGACCACTGGCGACAACATCGATGTACTGTGGAGACCTCACGCCCCACGTGTTGAGCAATTCGGCGGTACGTCCACCCGGCCTCCCGCATGCCCACTATACGCCCTCGCTCAAAGTCCGTCAACTGCACATACGGTTCACGTCCACGCTGTCGCGGCATGCTACCAGTGTTAAAGACTGCGATGGAGCTCCGTATGCCACGGCAAACTGGCTGACACTGACGGCGGCGGTGCACAAATGCTGCGCAGCTAGCGCCATTCGACGGCCAACACCGCGGTTCCTGGTGTGTCCGCTGTGCCGTGCGTGTGATCATTGCTTGTACAGCCCTCTCGCAGTGTCCGGAGCAAGTATGGTGGGTCTGACACACCGGTGTCAATGTGTTCTTTTTTCCATTTCCAGGAGTGTATTCAATACAGTATGAGCAAGGTTTCTCAAATTTCGGCAGTTCTTTTGTGTACCAGTTAATTTTTTTATTTTTATGTTTATCTGGAAAGCTTTTATTAATGGGGAGCACTGAAAACTGGAAGATCCTATATTAAAAAGTAATCAAAATAACTTTTAACTCCAGTTTTTCCTGTCTGACACTCATCTATGATCCTAATTTGTGTTCTTTAACTTGTCTCTTTGACCTCTTACCCATGTCACACTAAATCCAATGGAATAAGTTGGTTGCTTATGATAAACTGTTAAAACCAATGGAATGTGATCTGCAACATTCCATCGGCCAGGCTAACAACATATTTTACAATAAGTGCGAATTATACTGTTCTCTGACAGGGGAGAAATATGAAAAGATTAATAGAATCAGAGCCTGTGTAATCTACTTTGAAATGAAACAATAGAATACAGAAATTTATTTGTACAAGCTTCTCATTTGAAAGCCAAGAGAATACATATAAGAGAGAGTAACATACATAGCATGAAGTGACACAAACCACACATGTATTACATACAAATGACATTTTTTTCACTAAAAATTATAGGAACATTTATATTATTGTTTGAAAACATGTTAGCAACATTCAAATAAATTAGGGAAAGAGGAAGGGAAGCTGTTCCCTAAAGGAGCTTGTGGCGTGCTAACATAAGAGTAAGCAAGAAGCTGTAACTTCATACTGAACAAGGAGGAAACTAGAATGTAGAGTTATTCCCAGATGAACTGTAGTTGCAGGTACGTACATAATGCAAGCTAAGACGAAGGGAGAGGAGACGAAGATAAGCTATAACTTCACACTAATATACTCCTTAAAGTTTTAAAAAGAGATAATATGTTTATGCTAGGACAGATAAAAATATCGAAAATAAGAGCAACAATATTTTAAGGTAGCATGTAGGACTGACAATTTTACAGAGGCTCTACTAAAATGATCAGTGGTCTGAAACACAGTAACATAAATAATAAACTATATGTAGTAACAGCACTGAGATACCAAATGAAAAGAAGTCTAGTTGTGAATGTAAATCTAAAAGAGTGTGGGAACTCAAGTGTATAGTGACCAGGAAGAATCAAAAGGTTAAGGAGCAATGTCCTCATGTAAACGAACAGGGGAAAAGGGTAGGATGCTTTGCATGATGGTGAGTGTTTGTGATGCAATATACCAAGTATAATGAGTGTTTAAGAGTAAGGGGTAAGTGGACCCATAGAAGAGATGGCCTATGCCTAGGTTAGGTGAATCCACAGAAAGAATGACCTGAACCATGTTAGGGGAGGCTGGTTTGTATAGACACATTAGAATCTTAAACTGAAAGGTAATTATGAATTATCCAGCTACAGAAGATGGTGTAGGAGCAAGTAATTGTTGTTCTCATTCAGAAAGGTTACTTCAAGCTAGTACAATGTAAAAAGACTTACCTGGCTAACGTCGCAGTAGAGCAGCAGTGTTTCTGTGCATCCTTGACTTCCTGAATGTCTGAGATTTGCAATTCACAATGGCAGATTGAATCTACAAATTAGAATGTGCATAAAAGAAGGCATGCAACTGGCCTAGGTTTAAGTATTCAATGAGTTAGAGTGAACTGGCAGTGGCTACTGCTGCATAAAAGAAACAGTATACAATCATAAAATGAAGCTTATGAAATACCTCACATCTAAATCCTTGAATTAGCATGATGACATGTACAATGCAGAAGTTATCTAAGGCGAAGTGGCAGTAATCCACAAACCTTGGATGGTAATAAGTTAAGGCAATGGGAATAGATTTCACAAGTGAACATGACACTGACAGTGGACCTATATAGATGATTGGCTAAACCAAAATAAGGCACAAAGCTATAGGTATGTAACAATTATTATGACTTAATAAGAAAGGTGGTCTCATGGCATAGTGAAATTTATGAATATAAGCAGACCTAGAGATGAAACAGAAGATAATTTTAAGATACAATGGATGAAATGGAGAGCGGGGCTCTCGTTGATCTTTAAAGGCAAGATTGCTATGTGGAAATGGTTACAGTCAAGTATTCTGATATTGTGAATGCAGTGACATACATGAATCTATGTGATCAAAGAACATGCCTGATACATATAAAAGCAGTGTCCTGTAAACCAGACTCTGATTAATAAAGACATAAATGAAAGTTATAGAGTTTGGGGTTGAAAGAGAAGAGCTAGGCTTCTATCTGCTTTCTTAGTTACATATTTCCAGTACTTCACCATATTATAACTCAGGAGAATAAGAGCAGGAAATTTCAACTGAAGAATAGCACATCGTCTTCAAATCCGAATTTCCAGTCTATGTGAGCTGTGCCCAGTGCAAATTAGGTTGTTACCATAATTATGGTGCACTGAAGTACTGTGGTTCATACTTGTATACTGCTTGACTGTGGTGAACTTTGGCAGTAGGTTAACGGGAGCTCTAGTAACTACAACCATGGGGAACCTAACATTTTTCATACTTTTTGGAGGTGAATGAAGAGAGAATGGACACAAAAATTTCTACGATTGAGTGAGGATAGACTCCAAGATCTTTAGGTTTGCCGTCTAACACCTACCAAATTAACAATTGATCCACACACGTGTACTGCAATGAATATTAAATTGAAGAATATTTGTATTCAAAACAATAAATGGAAAATTCTGATTGTGGTGGCATCCCAAACTCAAATTTTTCTGTATCTTATTGTACCGTGTACTTATGCTTGTATCTCATTTTTTCCATTTAGTTTCACTGTTTTTAATTTTTCTTTCTGGGAGGGGACACACACACACACACACACACACACACACACACACACACACACACATACACACACAATGTATCAAAAATGAATATTACTTCAAAAATTCAGCTTTAACCTTTGTGAAATCTGTGGTTCTCCTCCTCCTTCTCCTCCTCCTCCTCCTCTCTCTCTCTCTCTCTCTCTCTCTCTCTCTCTCTCTCTACATATATATCTTCTCTTAATTACTGCTTTATTCGGTTAAGCATGGTCCATTTTGAAAATTTCCTCTTATTTTCAAGGTGATTCCTTTTTATACCTGTATATTTGGCTTTTGTGCTTTCTCCCAACTATGGAATAACATTTAGTGCTTTGACTCAACTTTGTTTCACAGCCAAGGGAAAAAAGAGCCAAAGTATACCATTTAAAAATAAGTAAGCTTGCAGTAATGACTGTGGTGTCATTTACTTACTGGAAACTAGAATTTGACACTGCAAATCATGTTACAGTCATTAATTCTCACAGACATCTGAGTTTTTATTTTGACTGTGTAATGCCGGCCGCGGTGGTCTAGCGGTTCTAGGCGCTCAATCCGGAACCGCGCGACTGCTACGGTCACAGGTTCGAATCCTGCCTCGGGCATGGATGTGTGTGATGTCCTTAGGTTAGTTAGGTTTAAGTAGTTCTAAGTTCTAGGGGACTGATGACCACAGATGTTTAGTCCCATAGTGCTCAGAGCCATTTGAACCATTTTGACTGTGTAACAAAACAAAAACAAAACAAAGATGAAATGCCCTACAGTTAAATACCCTTTTAACAAATCTCTGAGGACCAAAATATTTTTTTCTTAAAATGGGGCTTTCTATATGTAGTGTTTTAGATCCAATTTGCCAACAAAGTACCCACATCAGAATTTGGAGCTTTTTATACCATACAGGCAGTTTTCTTTTAAGTACAAATGCACATGACATGGCCCTTGCAAATCCTAAAATATATATCTGTGGCACACACTTTTCACTAACTCAATAATCATTTATTTTAAAGTCATATGTAAAATTATCAACTGGTCTCTCGGTTTAAAGGCAGCATTCAAAATGAAGAAGAAATTCTTCATTTTGAAAAGTTGTAACTTCCCCTCCCTTTCCCCAAAACAACACTCATAACCTATCTGCTTTGCGAAAGTCAATAATTTATAATCACAAAAGGTCCTGAAATGTCACATTTGCCAGAATATCTGTGACAGCATCCAGGTAAATAGTTTTCTTTCACTTCTGCAGTATCTGGTACTGCCCAACAGCTAGCATTTGAAAATCAGTTCAACACAGTCCGCTGTATTACAGATTGCACTCAGTGCCAAATGTGAACAGACCGTAAAATATTCACTATTATTACACCCTTTCTTTCAAGCAATGAAATTGTCCACTGTATAACAGCCATTTTGTATTTAGCTTTCACATGATGAATTAGGCCCAGTCTAGGGGCTGCAGTTCAGACCTTTGGGTATGCAGGGGGTATGTCAGTAATAACAGCGAACTTTCATCCTGCTGCATCCATCTTGGCATCTAAAGTGCTAAGAAACTCAGTATCAATTTCAGCAATAATCCAAGCATTTCTAATAAAATTGCAGGTGCTGAAAAGTGAGTTTTTATTTTTAAGTCACCTGGAAGTTTTAGATTTTCCCATTATTAATGGTGGCAACTTTCACTGTTGTTATAATTAACACTCACAAGGAGAAGGCCTCAGACACGGCCAACCAATTCGGCTCAAATTTGGAAGGTCACTTGTGTACAACCTAAAATGAAGGACTCTAAGATATTTTGGGTCAACACCCCCGCGTTTTTGAGAAAATCACTCCTAATGTTTATGACGAGCAATCGACTCAAAATTGGAGGGATCGATAGATAGTTGTAAATAGAGCATTTTTCATCATCAGGTATGGGGTCCGCAAACGCAAACTTTTCCAGAAATCGAGGAAACAAACTTGTACAACTGCCACTTCGGTACCCACATGGTAAACGCTTTTCGCCGACAGCGCTGATAATGCTACGGTCAAGGTAACTGGCTGGGAATCGGGGAACCCGGGTTCGAATCTCGAAGAAACCTAGCAGATGTTATTATTTTCGTTTGTATTTTTCCATATCTCAATTGATAGGGATCACAGGGATCACAGGGATCACAGATAGCCAACTGCACAATGCTTATTTACAGCAATGCATGGGACAGAATGCATGCGAGAACAGTTATGTTGTCCCGGTTGCCTCTTCGTCATATCATAGTTGTGAACTTGGAAGAGTGAAGGTGTCCAGCACGAGCCTTATAGAAGTCAATCGGAAAGAGTTGTTTTCAGTCATTAGGCTGCCATGAACCTTGCGGATACATGTAATGATTTTTCCATCGTTAATGCGCCGAGTGAAATACATTTTGTGAACGAATACAGTGTCGTTCCGTAACTAACATATGACGAGTACTGTATGTAGTTTGTAGTAATTAGTTCGTCTGTTTATGCCATAGTAACTAGTTATTGTTTGTTGTGTCATATCTTTCAGGTGCATAATCTGAATAATGAAGGATGTACACCTTTCGACTAGTGCTGTAATATATAGTTGGGAGCCTGTCACAGACGATGCCAAGCGGGAAGTTACCGACGCTGTGTTTTAGTTTGTAAAAGTGTTGCACAACAGATGCATTATCAATGCACTGTTGGAAGCAGGTAGTTCTGTTTCTCAGCATTCCAGATTGATAGGAGCGGCTATCGTCGAGCAATTTTTGGAGCTGACAAACGGAATGACTTTTGTTGATACTGAAGTACTATACCATGAAGACGGAGCAGAAGGTGATTCAGTGGAAGACATCCCGACTAGTGAATTGCAAAATGGTCATAACACTTTGGAAATCTCCACGTCACTGGGAATCTTCTTCTGTTCTTCATCTGTTCCCGATGAGTATTACAAACTGGTTACTAAAAGATTGAACTATGGCGCTATACGCCTTGAAGTAAAAGTAAAGGCGGTAGTGCTAGCCAGGAATCATCCAAATTGGAGCTTACAAACACTGCAAAAGAATGGAGCAACAACAACCCCGAAAAGGAAGGAGGACTTGAAATTGTGGGAAAGTGATATCATTAAAGGAGGGACAAGATATGACAAATACCAGGCGATAAATAAGTGGACATACATCCAATTTGTCAAATCTTGTTGTCGTAATGAGAATATAACAATGCGAATACTTCAGGATTGGGCTGCAGCTGCAGCACTTCAATATACAGCCAACAAGGATTTTACATTTCCTGCATCATTATCTTGGGCCAGAAATTTCAAATCAAGAGTATAAAATTCATCAACGGCATGTCAAAATACGTCTCTCATAAGGAGGTACAAAATATAGAAGATATACAGAAAGTGGCGGCTCTTTTCAGCATACAAATGGTGTCACTTATGATCAGTTTTCATCGTGATTATATGATCAATACAGACCAAACAGGATGCGAGTATCGAGTGAACATTCGAAGCACATTATCGCATAAGGGAGGAAAACGAACCCTTGTCGCAGTTGGTAGTAAAAACAAACTAACACATTCGTACATGGTGCAATATGCCATCTCAGCCTGTGGAAAAGTGTTGCCTAAGGTTTTCATGTGTTTACAAGAAAGGAATGTTACATTTGGTCCTTGGGTTATAGAAGAGGTCAATTGTTTAACCGACTCATTGAAAAATGTTTGCATTACCTGCTCCAAATCTGGGAAACTGACAAATATGATTTACAGAACATTTCTTGAGAATGTTTTAAAACCATATGTTTCTGATAACAAGTTCTGTCTAATACTGGATTCCTGGAGTGGACAAATATATGACACGATGTTTATAGACGGCGAGGCTCAGCCAACGTGCACAATAAAAGTAATACCGCCAAACTGTACACCTGTGTGCCAGCCATGCGATGTTTATTTCTATCGCCAGGTTAGAAACTTTATTTCCAGGCTTCAGAATTACAGTGTGCTTCTGGAAACCCAGCGAGAATTGCACAACCGCACGGATGCAATAACTATTCACAGCGTAATTCATAACCAACATTCAGCACAGATTTTTCAGGCAATGATATCGTAAGTGTGGTACGCATCAAAATTAATTCCCGAAAAGGACATATTTTTAAATGTAAACCAAGTTTGTTTTCCGCCGACTCTTTGGACGGAACAGTGCAGCTGTCGAAAGATTGCATTCATTAGAGGTTCTTGGTGCCGTGAGTATATTTGTTTCGAATGTTTATATGACAAGTACCATCCATCTAGTTGTTTGAAAAAAAGTGAGGACAAGTAATAGTGACTGGAAGAGAAAT
Source organism: Schistocerca americana (assembly GCF_021461395.2). Lineage (NCBI taxonomy): Eukaryota > Metazoa > Arthropoda > Insecta > Orthoptera > Acrididae > Schistocerca > Schistocerca americana. The sequence goes on along the minus strand of NC_060126.1, from coordinate 112,908,029 downwards.
TGTAAATTGACCTGGAGTAACATTTTAGTTGTTTACTATCCCAAAGAGGTTTGAGAAATTTATTTGTCTACTTTATTATCATCATTCCTTATTGATTTGCCTACCTTATTATTATCATTCCTTATTGATTTACTTACCTTATTAACCCTCCTATCCCTAGCAATTGAGATATGGAAAAATACAAACAAAAAGAAGAACATCCGCTAGGTTTCGCCAATTCCCAGCCAGTTACCTTGACCGTAGCGTTATCAGCGCTGTCGGCGAAAAGCGTTTACCATGTCGGTACCGAAGTGGCAGCAGGGTGTATAAGGGGACAAGGAAAAAAAATTCCCAGATTATTCCTGGATTTCACCCGGGTATCCCGTTTAAAAAATATGCTTTTTCCCAGGCGAAAATACAATTTTTCTGTGCTAAGTGACAGTAGGTTTTCCCTCGGAACTGTAAAACTTATCAATCCTTTGAATGGTTAACGTTTTATACAATCGCGTAGAACTTCCCAGGGGAGGGGCGGCAAAAAAAAAAGAAGACGGGGCAGAGAAGTTTTGGAGAGACTAAAAAAAAAAAAAGGGGGGGGGGGGGGGGGAGAGAGAAGTTTTGGAAAGACCTTTGATTTGCAGCAACATATACGCTGCATATTTTCGTATTACGAAAGCATAAATTCGAATTGCACCAAACACAGTGCGTTAGTTTCCGGAGCGTTGAAACCGAGGTTGCCATGTCCTTTTGTAAGCGAGTCATATCTCAAGCCACGAGATCTCGCAAGCCGATGACAGCAGCTATTCAGAGCATAGGACACGTGTTATAGTCAGCCAATAGCAAATTCACTGGTTACATAGCACGAACACGCAAGAGGAAAAGTTAATGGTTTACATTAATGTTCAAAGTACCGTATATCTACAAGAAAAGCTAAGCTTTCACATATAATTTTGGTCTCTAAGGTTAACACGCTACAACAGAAGCTAAGCTTTCACATGTAATATTGATTTATTTTATTTATTTTCTTTTTTTTTGTGTGTGTGTAATACTTTAAGATACATCACACAAATGTGCCAGTAAATTTAATATTCTGACATAAATGTCTCTGCTCGAAATTCTTGTAAGTGGCTGGTCCTCAAACTGTTCAGTTTCGAACGCTCTGTGATTTAGATATCCATCCCACTTTCTCACACGTAACCTAATTCATCTTGCGTAAAAAGAAATTTACTTTGAAAGTAACGCTTTTCTAACAACCATTCGCAATACTATCCGGAGACTGTTAGAAATAGGTTCGATTTACCAGTTGCCAGAGAGCGCCAGAAAACAGGCATTATTGTGCGTGTGCAACTGTAGTGGTGTAGGAAGCCCGCATGTTCGTGTGTATGAAGCACTAACAAAGGTTACATACACTACACCATAAAGGAAACAGGGCATCAGAGGATACTCCAAAGAACATCGGAATTTCGTAAAGCATACTAAAATGCGTAATTCAGCTTGAAGTGCAAATTGGCTTTTTCCAGATTCACAATGAAGTAGGTCCCATCTGATATTAAGCCTTTCAGTGTGGTTTTTGGGATGTAAATTTTCTTGGAGTACCAGTACTCTGCGATCTCATTTTTGGTTCTTTATTATGGCATAATACCATATATGGCAGAAGATGATAACGTGGACTTGAAATTGCACTTGAAATTCAGCGAACAGTTGGAACTAGGCAATACTGTAGAAGGAAACACTTCATTTCAAATAAAATGATTGCCTCAGTGGAAAGATTAATAAAGCCAAATTTCTTTAGCAAACTTGCAAAAAAAGCTTCACTGTTCTGCAAGGCGATTAATGCTTGACTGCTACTAACTTGGAAATAAAATAAAATCAGAAAACTGAAATTAATAATATATTTTTGCCCTCCATAATTATGTGAATGTATTTTGATTCACTTGATAGCTCCCGGCCACAGAAATCCGTTTTGTTTTCATTTGACATGGGAGCTGTACGCGAAGAGAAGCAGCGAAATCACTTAACGTAAACACGGGTCACGTGGAGGTTAACCCCCTCCCCACTAGACAACTCTGTGCAAGCATGAATCTGGCAGCTAGGGCGCGGGAGAAAATTTTTCTCGTTTGCATCTGGCTGCTTGCTGCTACTACTGATACAGCTAACAGCCAAACTTCAAGTAGCGGGAGAAGGTCCTGCTTATATGCGAGTCAAATGCGGATACGCAACAGACCGCTGGCAATTGGTCAAAGGAACCTAACGTGAACAGTTGTGACGTCATGCTCATAGCAAGCAGTTTATTGTTACAAAGCATTACAGTCTGCGCCCTACGGCCTTTGACATATTTTTGCTATTTGCAGACACTTGTGCGTGCACGGTGTTTTGTTGTTGTAAATTGCACATTTCCTTTGCCACTGAAGTTTTATTTTTTTTCCCTCTCGTTTATATTTTATTGGTGCAGTATCATTCTCCAGTAGCAGAATACAATAACATTCTTTGCTAGAGAATCAATTCTGCAGTCAAAATTACAAAAATTTAACTGAAAGCTAAAACACGAAAAATTCCGGGAATTCCGAAAAATTCCCGGGTTTTTCCCGGTTTTCTCCCAGATGAAAAAATTCCCGAATTTTTCCCGGATTTCCCGGTTGTCCCAGGTCGTATACACCCTGGGCAGTTGTACAAGTTTGTTTCCTCGATTTCTGGAAAAGTTTGCATTTGCGGACCCCATACCTGATGATGAAAAATGCTCTATTTACAACTATCTATCGATCCCGCCAATTTTGAGTCGATTGCTCGTCATAACCTTTAGGGGTGATTCTCTCAAAAACGCAGGGGTGTTGACCCAAAATACCTTAGATTCCTTCGTTTTAGGTTTACACAAGCGTCCTGACAAATTTGAGCCGAATTGCTTGGCCGTGTCTGAGACCTTCCCCTTGTCAGCAGGGCTATCATTCTTTCTTTCCTTTTGTTGTCTCTGTAACATTTTCCCTCTGAACAGAATAGGCCTATGTTTTTCGGGGAGGTAAATTATGAAAGGCTACAGTTCCATCAGTATTGAAAACATTCCTGAGCTCATATCCATCATCACCCATGGCAAAATATTCTTCTCCCTATGTCCAATACTTTCCACATTGCCACCTCACTTAACATCCACCCACTACCCCATCCAAGGGATCCTGCCAGTCATTCACTGCACAAAAATCTTTATTTCCAAGTTTTGGGGAGATTTCTTGGGCCTTCTCTATAATAAATTTCCATCAATGGGAATGTTTCCAGTAATCATTTAATGAAGCCATTTTATTAGTAAGAAGATGGTTTCCAAATACTTAAGAAGCCAACACACCTTAAGTTTAGCTGTGCATCCTGTCACATGTCACATAAACCAGACAATTGCCTGATATGACTATGCACACAAGAGTAATCATAAAGTGTACAGCACCCTCCAGTAATTGTACAGTCTTCACAGTATTGTCATCATCTATTATCTGTTATCATAATTAACATGATAAAAAAATTTACTTTTGAATTTTACTGAAGACTTCCGAAACCTTCATAAACACTGGGATATAAAATGTGTTTTGTAACACAGTGTTCACATAAGATATTCCAATATAAAAACAAACTTCCTGGGTCCTGATATGACATCTGATGATGTAGTGAAGAAATTAAACAATCTCAATCTGCTTCCAGAAAGAGTTAAAGAAGCAATACAGCTGCAACCACACAACAAACTGCAATCCCCTTTTTCTGTCACACTGTCACTTTATCATCATAAATGACATAACGGAGGGGAAATCTGAATGTAGTCCACACACTTTCAGTTCAGATAATTATACAGCTTTTGGCTTGGATTAATAACTGCACAGGTAAAGATAACTTTAATAATGAAGCAAGAATGTTCTCCTTTTTTAATGCATAAGGGCCCTGAGTTTTAGCATTCAGAAATGTCTCTATACATAGAGCACAAATAAGATTGCACTAAATTGTATTTCTCTGCCATGTTGAAGAGTTTAATGTTTTAGCTTGTCTTCAGTATCACAATAACTGTCAGCTTTGCTGAATCTTACGCTTTCTTCTTTTGCTGAATAACTACAAAAACTTTCACAGTAGATAATTCAACACTCTGACAAACAACACAAGGTGATCAATCTGCATGCCCAGACATAATGGTAATATTTTTTGTAATGTCAGATCACATACATGCAGAAATTGGCATTTATTCAATATTTTTGACCAAAACTACAACACACCTATTGGCAATAAGAATCAATTATGAATTATTGAAATTTCCTGTACAAGCAATTTAATGCAAGTAGATACAAAATGAAAGAAATAGTAACAAACTCCTGAACACATTATGAATTTCATCATAGCAGGGTTTCAGTTTGCAAAATGTTTAATGTTTATTGCTTAAAAGAGATTTTTTTCCAAAAGCAGGGTTCGTTCAAACCAAATTGCAGATCATTGTTGTTATGGCAATTTCATCAGAACAGACAGAAATATTCATTAAAAGTGGGACCATTAATAAGAGGTTTTACTATACTTTGCTCAGGAGAAATGCATATGTTGCACATCACATATAAAAATACAAGCATGAAGCCCTTGACACAAGAATGAATTCTCAAAACACATCATGTATTACACAACAAACAAGCAATGAAGAGGTGATTGATAACAGAACCTGTCTATTTATGATAAGAAACAAGTTTATATTCACAGGGTAAGTGATTTCTCACTACACTGTAATAGATAAAGTTAATACGAACTTATAAGCTTTGGGTCTGCTTAAAAAAATGCAATTAATCTGTAATATGGATTGTCATGCATCTTCAGGTAAGAACAACAATAATTCTTAACACGATTTAACGTTGCTTCATTCAGCTACATTTTATTCCCCATGATTATTCTAATTTTGTAACAAACATTTATGGATATCACAGATTTCTTCAAAAAACATACAATCTGCCTTCATAATGAAGTAACATAACTTTTAGGATAGTATGCGATCCATTTGACGGTTTGCATATCTAGTTTCAGGATTCGGTACCAGTAAAGATATTTCAGGCAGGTAATATGTGCAGCTACTATAAGACTTCAAAGGTTATTCATAAATTAATCTCCGATTGGCTATTTAAAAAAAGGATTTATATTTCACCAAATGAAAATGCATGATTCCAGAGTCCTTTCCAGGTCTCAAACACCAATGATGTGCACATGCAGACTGCAGCAATGAATGTAAATTTCTACCAAGGCTGGCCTCACAAGGCACATGCCCTAGCTGCTACGCCACCCTGGCACAGTGGCTTTGCACCTGCACAGACTACCCTTGCAAGCCACCCTCCTCAATCCAAAATCCCATTCACATCTCAGCGCACTTGGTATTATCCCTAAACTTGAAAAGCATTGCAGAGGCTCTCCAACTGCATTGGAAAACACCCGAGTATCAAACAAAACAGGGTCCTGCCTGCCTTGGTACAAATTTTCATTCAGTGCTTCAGCCTGTATGTATACATGAAAGATATTCTTTGTATACAATCTATACTCAACACCTTGGCTTTGCTTCTTCACACAGCCAACATCAAAATTCAAATATCTGTCATACTGTGACACCAGCTCCGTCCCTTCATCAAAGAGTGGAGCTGCCTGATGCTTCACCCAGTTGTTGAACACATCCTTGAGCACATCATGATTAAGTGCTGAGTAGCTGGTCAGACTTCCATCTTTAGGAAGAGATGAAAGTCACACAGTGCAATGGTTCCTTTGGTAACCACATCACGAGCGGTTTGTATTGGACTGATCTTCGGAGTCCACAATAAACTTATGATGTTATAGTTCTATCAAGTGCTACCCTCATGAAATCTGTTGTCAATATTCCTTTGTGATCCCAAAAAACAGTAACCACCATTTTGCAGTTCAACAGAGCCTGCTCAAATTCTTTGGGCTGGACTGTTCCTTATTTTCAGAGTTCACGTACTGCACTGACGTCTCGTCACCAGTCATGATTCTGTTGAGAAGTTCGTCCCCCACTTCAGGATAGTGCTGGAAGACTGTCAAGGCTGAACCTATTCTTTCACTTTTATAAGCATCGCTTACACATTTTGGTACTTACTGGGCACCAAAGTTATGGTAACGTAACCTCTCTGTGACAGTGTTAAAGAGGGTTGTGCATGAAGTCTGAGGCACATTTGCAGCAGAAAGTCCAGAAATTCTGGACACATACCTCGCCTGTGCAATTTTCTTACCACGTTGAACTGGTTCATCAGTCATTTCAGAATGTATCCCTTAAACACTTTTATTATGCAGATCTGCAATTTGACCTATAAAGTCTCTTTCTCCGTGTAGACAAGCAACACTGTCAATTTCAACCACATGTGGCTTACATACTGACGAATGCAACAGAGAGCTGTCTGACGCAATGATTTTCTGACCATCAAAGTCTTTTCCAACCAGGCAAGCAACAGGAAGCTACTTCCACTTCTTTATTGTTAATTGGCAATTGGACATGCTTCCATATTAACTTGAAAGAGAAATGTAATCAATGTAAGCATATTGCATACTTAAGAATGTACCTGGTAGGCCGCAAGCAGCTGAGGGTCCAGGGAGGGGTGCTGCTGCTGCTGTTGTTGAGCATGGTGCTGTGCTGTCATGAGCCTTAGCTGGCCCGCAGCACTTCGTTCCCCTCCACTCTGCAACCGAATGCTTAGCATGTTGGCCAGTGCAGTCTTTGTGTTTGGGTTTACTACCAGCTGCTGCTGCTGTTGCTGCACCTGCATTGCCAAATGAAATATCTCGAACATGACAGTGGTGAGAAAAAATGCTCAGCTGCATTAGTATGCTCACTATTTTGTTACCTTTAAAATCACATTATTTTTACATCACAACAGTCAACAAATCATTGGACTGATACCAGGAACTGTTTACCTTTTAAGTTATACAATACACACATTAAACTTCAATACATGATGGCAGTGAAAGATGAGAACTTGTAAGATTGTAACACTGTCAAATACAAGGAATTACTGGTACAGCCAAGAACATACGGAACATATTTCATAAGAAGTACTATAAAGAGAAAAGAGGGGCACAGAAAGAATTACATTTTTACTCATTTCTGTTTCTTGTTAATGTAACAGTACTCATCAACTCTGCACTTAACATCAAGAGACACATTAGAAAGACAAACGATTGCAACTTGATTTGAGAAGAATGTTCTAACAGTAACGTCAAAATTTTGATACTTGCCGCTATGCTATTTGACATCCAACCTGAAGTGTGTCATAAAAATTGTTTAAAGGCTCACACGAGACATTATATCAAATGAAATAAGTTTACTGTTATCAGTCACTGTTTATTTAATTCCACAAAGTGTTTCAAAGTTTAAACCTCCATCACCAGGTGAAATTATGCATGTAATATGGCATATATCCACTGTGTTACAAGTTTAGAATAACTCGTGGCAGTCAGTGGTAACATGCTCCTTTCATCTTCATTTACAAAGTGTAAACTACGAGGCATGATGATGTGTACAATATAAAATTGCACTAAAAGGAGCATGTGACTATGGAGACAGTACGATATGTTATCATAATACAAGACACAATACACATATGCCAATTTAAATACATAAATCAACTAGACGATGCAAGTTTAAACCTTCAAAACGGATTGTGGAATTAAATTAAACAGCGATTGCTAGCAGTACACTTCTTTCATTCAATATCAATAAGAGTCATGGCGAAGCCTAACCAAATATGTTGACATTTAGAAATTCTATGTTTATTAATAGCAAAAAAATGTGCACCACGTATGGGCAGCACTACAAAAATTACTGTGGAGCAATGTGAGTACCATAGAGCATACAATACTTTGGTACAAATGCCTGTTACAGAGGATATGGTGGCTATGTAGCAATTTTTGGTGTGGTGCAGAAAGCGACAGAAAGTGAACAAAATTTAAGTTCTCCTAAAATAAAGAAAGAAATTACTAAATTGTATCAGTATAGACAGAAATAAGAAAAGGTTATTACATGGGGAAGAGGAAACTAAAGCTTTTCTTTCACTATCAGTTGTGAGCAAACTGACAGATTAATCTAATGTAAATCACAGATGCTCTGTAATCCAATATTGGGATTTACTGAACGATAAACTAATTTAATATATTTGGATTTCAAAAAGTACATAGCAGATGTTTCTCTTAAAAACTATGAAGAATGTATTATTAAATTTCATGGTCAACATGAACAATAATGTTTCAGGTCACATCACACCTAATTCCATGAAGTGACATGAGATGTGTGGGGGGAAGGGGGGGAACTCCTATTACGCTGATAGAAAAATATGTGGCCTAACAAGGATCCTCAAACATTTGGAAAAAGAACATATTACATGAAAAGCTCATGAAATTGTAAACAGTGTGACCAAAAAATAAAACCCTCCAACGACTGAAGTAATCACTGCTTGCATTACGATGGAAGTGTTTTTGGGAAACATCTCATTAGTTATATGCAATCTTGCCATTTCCAGTTACTGCAGCAAACTGGTTGGGTAAACCCTTTTTTTTTGGGGGGGGGGGGGGGGAGGAGGGATGAATCTCTGTTCATGACACACAAGATTCTGCAAGAGCAATGTTGACTTTAACTGAGGTGCTGCCTTCTAGAATGGAAAATAAGATAGGTAACTTTGAAGATGAGACCTACTGTGTAACCTTAAAACAAAAACTACCTGACTGATCCTAGAGCAATAGAATACCTATAAAATGCTCAGATAATGAGGACCTCAAGTCAAGAACCTTAAACACATTCTGTAAGTAAATATCACCATCACACTGCTCTTGTGACACATTCTTAAAAAATAAATGATAGACCAAAGATTGTGTGTGTGTGTGTGTGTGTGTGTGTGTGTGTGTGTGTGTGTGTCAGAGAGACAGAGATCTGCTGAGCCTTTTGTCACAATCTTCAAAAGCACTCTCCTTGTGTAGCCAGTGTGTTGACTAATGAGGTGACATATTTACTATAACTCTTTCAACAGGACAAAGATTTAGAACCTGAAAGCAAAGAGGGAGTCAATTGGGTCTTCGAATTTGCATGCATGTCAGTATCAGGCATCTGGTACGATCTTCCTCTTCCATCACAACTTTTGTTAGCACTGACTCTTCCTTTCATTCTGAAAACATGTATTTCATCACTTCTACTGTAAGTTTTTATCATCTTATTTTTAACCTTTGTAAATTATTTTATCACTCACTTCTTTTGTCTCATGACCATCCAATCACGAATCCCTGCTTATTTTATTTTTGCCAATTCTGAATACTCTCCTTGGCCCTACAAAAACTCCAATCGCTCATCCTCTTTCTGAAGTCTTGCCTGGAACTTGATACCCCACCCAACGGGCTTACCAATAAAATTGGTATCTTGGGCTGTTGCCCATCCTACTGCAAGAGCCTTTGTCTTTCCTTCACCAATTTGGTGCTTCATTATCACAAAATCCAAGTTCACACTATACTCCACTGCCTCTGATACCTTCAAAAAATATTAAGGCATAGCATCCATGTAAAGAAACAAGAGATATACCATAACCACAAAGAAACAACAGATATATATAAATACTTGAAACTAATTTATGCTTTGCTTTATATTATATCTGCCCATCCACCAGCTACTTCCAGCAGCACAACGCTTGCGCACTACATGTTGGCCTAGCCTTGGGCCGCAGGTGTTCCTCTGCTAAGACTATTTACAAATATCACATGGGATCACTTGTTGTAGATGCAGTATCATTTACAAACAATCTGTTTGCACACTGATTGTTCCAGGCACCACCAGGAGGAATCAGCAACATTCTTCCAGCAGCACAACGCTTGCGCACTACATGTTGGCCTAGCCTTGGGCCGCAGGTGTTCCTCTGCTAAGACTATTTACAAATATCACATGGGATCACTTGTTGTAGATGCAGTATCATTTACAAACAATCTGTTTGCACACTGATTGTTCCAGGCACCACCAGGAGGAATCAGCAACATTCTTGAGCAGTGCGCATATCAGCAAACGGTGGCAATGCTGTCATGGCACCAGCTTCTTCTGTGGGTCAAGGGACTGTCAAACTCCTGTGGGTATCCTTCCACCTGTTGTATACTTAATGTGTAATATTTATGTTATTCTTAGTGATCATGGACAATCTTTGAGTTATTATCCATAACAGTATGTTTTAATAAAGGTGTACATAACTGCAACTATGACAATCCTCAGTTATTGCACACCACCCTTGCCACTAGGTGAGGACATAAAACATAGTAAAGTGATTGCACATGAGACGAGCATCAGTGTGTTGATGAACAAGGTGACCAGCTTCTCTAAATAACAACGAGTGCAAGATGAAAAACAAGATAGTACAATCCGGGGGGGGGGGGGGGGGGGGGTGGTATGGTGGGGGGGGGGGGGGCGGGGTATGGTGGGGGGGGGGGGGGGGCGGCTGAAATACTCTGTGTGACTAAAAAATAAAATTGCAACTTGAACTGTGACTGGGACTAAGACTAATGTCTGCCAATAGTATTTTCCTCATCAAACAAGTATGCAAAATATAGCATAAACTATGATGTAAGAGATTCCAAACAGAAAACTGTCTGTTGTTAGCACTATCCACTACTTACACCGAATCTGATTTGGTGAATTTCATAATTAGGGAAGTTTTTTTTTAACCTGGCATTTGCATTGTTTGTGAGAATTTGTAAAAAAGGGGAGGCACACTTAAATCAACTGCCAAACATATATTAGGAATATGAGCTCATTCCATTGCTAATTTCAAAATATACCTGAAATGCCTCTTGTTGCAGAACATCCTCAGTGGGTGCAGCTTGAACTGGAGACTGGACTGCCGCTTGAGGCAAGGACTGAACCTGAAAATGTTAACAGCAAATATCAGTACAGTGAAGAAACAATGGCTGATTTCAACCAACATATATATATATATACATTTTTATTTTAAATATAAACTGCTTAAAAATGTCCAGTAGTAAAAACTGTTGCAAAATTATATTTATTGCTGATCTACAGTGCAGGATAATTACAAATGGGCATAAATTCTATGGGAGAAATAAAATGAAATTTATTTATGACTACAATTTTATTTCACATTTATCACCGTAAGACTCTAACCTCAGCATGAAGCCCCAAATATGTACAACAAGTTAATACGTTTATGACATAGTATTTTAAGTTTTCTTCATGAAGTAATCAACAAATGAAAAAAGTATAGATTTCGCACTCAGTTTCACAATCTGCCCTGTTTCCGAGACTCCATAAAATCTATTTAAATAACACACATTGGTTTTGTGCAAGCAGCTGCCCACAAAAAAACCACAAATTCAGCAGCTGAATAGCAAATCAGGCTACTTTAAATTTTTTTCTGACTTAAAGTAAGCTATCATAGTAATAACTCAAAACTAATCATGAACAGTTGGCAACCATCAGAATGAGTGCAAGAATTTTCCTTCCACTGAAAGTTATATCAATGAACTCCTTTTTTTCCCCCTGAAGCCCTTGTGAGGCTAGGGGAAAGCAACAGAGTAAACCGGCTGTTTGTTTGTTTTGTTTAAGGGTGCAAAAACAATTAGGGTCATATGCGCCCATGTCACAAATGTAAAACACAAAGACAGAGGGAAGGGTTAGAAATGATTATACATTAATCCCAATTAACGGAAGAAGAGAGAGCTACAAACAGTGACACTGAGGAAGGTCTATACAATAAACCATAGAGAAATGGAAGTCCTGAACTAAAAACTGAATGTCCTTTGCCATATTGCTACGACAGATAAAAAGTAAAACGCAGTCAGCAGCCCGCACATCATTCGCTAAAACAGTCAATAACTCAGATGGCAAACACAAACAAGAATGTATGTGGTTAAAAAAAAACGGGCATTCTGTCAGGAAATGGGGGACCATCAAAGGTGGAGCACAATGAGCAAAAATTGGTGGGGGAGCACCACTTAGCAAATGGCAATGGCTAAAAGGACAGTGCCTTATATGCTATCTAACTAATATGATCTCACAGTGAGAGGGCCGAGAGGAAGTCGTAGCCGCTAGGAGAGGCTTATTAACCCAGAGTTTGTTCCCGTGAAGGGAGGACCAGTAGTGGTGCCAAAGTGATACCACCTGCTGAGAGACGGCAACATAGAGATCTTCGGAGGGAATGTACGAACTAGCGGGCTGAGATATAAACATCACAATGGCTCCATCAAGAGTGAGCAAGTGACCGCTTCCTGGACCCATTGCACTAAGGGATGGGTGGTGTACAACGCACAGAAGCTTTGGAGAGCACTAAGAGTCGGAGCATATGACTAAATTGAAAAGCCTGTGATGCCGGATGTACTGTGTGACCTGATGCTGAGCGACGAGCTCTGCTGTAAATATTGAGCACTGTTCCGGAAGCCGATACTGAAAAACGGTGCCAATGACGAAGGCACATCCAACACCATGGTCGCCCGAGAGCCATCCGTGTACACAAAGGTACTCTGTGAAGTTCCATATGGAGGTCGTGAAACCGAAGGCGATAGAGTGAGGCTGGAGTAATGTCCTTAGAAAGCTAATGAAGGCCAAGGTGAATACGGACTACTGCATGAAGCCAAGGTGGTGAAGGGTTCACACCCATCAGAAAAGTGGCAGGTAGTGTGAAGTTAAGTTGCAGGAGCAAGTGCCAAAAGCAAACTCCAGGAGGTTACAGAGAGGAGGGATGTGCCCCATACTGGCAATCAAAGGAGTCATCAAATAAGGAGGCATAGGATGTATATCCACACATGGCAAACAAACGGCATGCATATCTGCTGAAGGAGAAAGTCACGGTGTTAGGACAGCAGTAATTCAGCAACTTCTGCATACAGACTCTCAACCAGGCTAGTGTAAAAGGCACCAGTGGCCAAACAGATGCCACAATGGTGGATAGTATTAAGACAGCGTAAGAGGGACACATGCAGATGCATAAACGAAACACCTGCAGTCTAGTTTCAAACAGACAAGGGACCGGTACAAACAGAAAAGGGTGGTTCCATCTGCTGCCCAGGAAGTACCATTGAGGACGCATAGGACTTTGAGGGACCACATACAGCAAGCTGCCAGGTACGACATGTGGGAGGACCAAGGAAGTTTCCTATTGAGCATGAGCCCCCGAAATTTCGTAGTTTCAACGAACAGAAGAGTAACAGGCCCAAGATGTAAAGACAGTGGAAAAAACCAACTGCGCCACCAGAAATTCATACAAACAGTTTTGTTGATGGCGAAACAAAAGCCATTGTCAATGCTCCATGAATAAAGACAATCCTGCAACAGACGGCATATTCGTCAACAAAAATGGAGCCTGAGATGCCCGGCAGGAAACAGATCATTACAGGGTTAATGGTAATAGCAAAGAAGATGACACTCAGGACAGAACCTTGAGGCACACCATTTCCTTGCTAAAGGTGTTCGACAAGACAGAACCCACATATACCTTGAAAACCCTGCCTTTTAAACATTCCTCAATGAAATGCAGCATGCGGCCACGGAAGCCCTGTGTGCAGAGTGTATGGAGGACACCAGTCCTCCAGCAGGTGTCGTAGGCTTTTTCCAAATCAAAAAACACCACCACAGTCTGGGATTTCGTAGAAAAGCATTCATGACATGGATGCACAAAGTGACGAGATCATCAACTGCAGAACAGTGTACTCAAAATCCACACTGTGCAGTGGTCAGTAAATTGCGAGACCCAAACCACCCCACCAGCCGGACATGAATCATACGTTCCATCACCTTACAAACACAGCTGGTGAGAGAAATGGTGCGGTAGCTAGAAGGAAGGTGTTTGTCCTTATCGGGCTTAGGTATGGGTATGACAGTGGCTTCACACTCTGTAGACAGTACAAAGGGAAAATGTCAAGTGAGGAAAGAAAAGGCAAACTGCGACAGCTTGAAGATGGGTTGGTTGGTTGGTTTGTGGGGGTTGAAGGGACCGGACTACAAAGGCCACCGGTCCCTTTTTGCACGACCATGAAATACCCATAACGAAGAAAAACAAGCAACAGAGAGGACAAGGGACGACACAGAACAAGAAAGACATAGACAAAGACCAGAAAAGAGGAATTTTAAAAACACACAGAGTGTTACAGAGGTTGACCGAGCATGGAAACAAAAAAAAAGGAAAACACAACCACCAAGAGACACACTAAAAACCCCAATCTAAAACCGTAGGCCAAAGGCCAGACTCAACACAAAAGAGACACAAACCCTCAGATTGAGCGATAAAAGCTCCGTGCACGAATAAAACTCAAAACTAAGCCTGCAATGGCAGCGTCATCCGTTAAAAGTGCAGGCAGCATATCAGGCCTGAGTGCAGTTAAAAGCGGACAGTCCAACAAAATGTGGCCCACTGTCAACGTTGAACCAAAGCAACAGAGGGGTGGGTCCTTGCATAAATAACCGTGTGTTAGCCAGGTGTGGCCAATGCGTAGCCGGCAGAGTACAACAGAGTCCTTGTGAGAGGCCCGCAAGGAGGAGCGCCACACATCGATAGTCTCCCGAAAGACCCGAAGTTTGTTGGGTGAAGGCAGGGTGGGCCATTCAGCACCCCAGGTACTAAGGAACTTCTGCCGCAAAACTGACTGGAGATCACACTCTGAAAGGCCAATCTCCAGGGCCGGTGCACTGACAGCCTGTTTGGCCAGCCTGTCAACCCGTTCATTACCCCTGGATGCTGGCATGACCCGCGGTCCACACAAAAACCACGGAGCGTCCACAATGGGAAAGAGTATGGAGGGACTCCTGGATAGTCATCACCACACGAGAGCGAGGAAAACACTGGTTGATAGCTCATAAACCACTGAGGGAGTCACTGCAGATGACAAAGGACTCACCTGGGCAGGAGCGGACATACTCGAGGGCACGAGAGATGGCTACCAGCTCCGCAGCCATCCAGCTACGAGTATTGTTCCGAGAGATCCCCAAGAGTAAAAGCATAACCAACTTGACCAGCAACCATCAAACCATCGGTACAGACTACGGCAGAGCCAGCAAACGTGGCAAGGATGGAAACAAAGCAGTGGCAGAAGGCCTCAGGAGGGACTGAGTCTTTTGAACTTTGGGCCAAATCCAGCTGAAGGCATGGCCGGGGCACACATCATGGGGGTATATGGAAATGGGCCCGGCAAGGAGGCGGGAGAGGGAAAATCTCAAGCCCAGAGAGAACAGACCAGACACGAATCACAATCGGACACTCTGACCAGGGCCACCGTTCTGGAAGATGTGACGACCGAGTTGGGGAACAGGAGATGGTAACTGGGATGCCCGGGCAAGCTACAAACATGCACAGCCTAAGCGGCCAGCAGTTGTTGGCACCGGATCCGCAACGGAGGGACACCAGCCTCCACAAGTAGAAGGTGACACGGCTCACGCAGAAAGCTCCAGTGGCAAGTCAGATCCTGCAGTGAAGGATGGGGTCAAGCAACCACAACGCGGTGAAGGTGATGACAAACCAGGTGAAGGTGATGACAAACCATAAGCCAGGCTCCCATAATCGAGACAGGACTAAATCAACATGTGATACAGTCGGAGAAGGGTAGACCCATCAGCACCCCAGCTGGTGTGCTCAAAAAACTGATGCGTCTCCACCACGGCAAGAGGTTCACCGTCAAGATAAAGCTGTGGCTCACGGTGAACAGCGTGATGCTAGCAGAAATAGTCTAGGCGGTGGACAACTGTAAGCTGTGCGTGACGGCTGCGGATGGCGCCTGGAGTTGCCGTCCAGCAACCGCAATGCCAGTGGGGCTATAGTACAGGCAAAAGTCATCAGCATACAAAGAAGCTGATACGGACATTCCCACAGCTGCACCTAGCCCATTGATAGCAACTAAAATGAGGCAGACATTCAAAACAAAGCCCTGTGGGGCCCCAGTCTCCTGGACTCAGGAGGAACTATGGGAGGGACCAACTTGCATGTGGGAGGAACAAAGCAACTGAAAATTTTGAATAAAAATCAGGAGCGGGCCCCAAAGACCCCACCCATGAAATGGGGTGAGGATGTGATGTCACCATGTTGTATCATATGCCTTCCGCGTGTCAAAAAGACGGCAACCATGTGCTGACAGCGGGCAAATTCCGTAGGGATGGCTGACTCCAGGCAGACCAGATTATCAGTGGCAGAGCAGCCCTTACGAAACCTGCCCTGAGATGGAGCCAACTCAAACTCTGGCTCACCATGCGTTCGAGTAACTTGCACAGAACATTGGTGAGGCTAATGGGGCGGTAGCTGCCCACCTCCAGTGGGTTCTTACCAGGCTTCAACACTGGTATGATAATGCTTTCGCACCACTGAGATGGAAACGCACCCTCAACCCACATACGGTTGAAAAGGTCTAGGAGGTTTCGCTGGCAGTCCAATGAGAAGTGTTTGAGCATCTTATAGTGGATGCAATCCAACCCGGGAGCTGTATCAGGGCAAGCGGCTAGGGCACTTTAGAATTCCCACTCACTGAACGGAACACTGTATGATTCAGGGTGGCACATATGGAATGAAAGGCTCCGACTTTCCAAGCACTCTTTCAGGGAGCGGAAGGCCAGCGAGTAATTCGTAGTAGAAGTAGAACTCTGCGCATAATGCTCTGCTAAGAGCTCTGCAATCGTGTCCGATTCAGTACAAACTGCTCCATTCAGGGAAAGCTCAGGTACGTTGACGGGCATCTGATATCCATAGAGTCACCTAATCTTGGCCCAAACCTGCAATGGAGAGGTACGGGTGCCAATGGTGGAGACATACCTTTCCCAGCACTCCTGCTTCCGTCAGCGAATAAGACAACGGGCTCGGGCAATGAGCCCCTTAAAGGTAATAGTGTGGTCCAGGGATGGGTACCGCTTATGACATTGGAGTGCCCGCCTGCGATCTCTGGTGACCACCAAGGCACAGTCCTCTGCCTAGGGGACCAGGAAGAGCAGGGGATTGCAGATTCCGCCGCAGAAACAATGCCGGTGGTTATCATGTGAACCACCACATCAATGGCGTCACAAGAAATAGGTGCAGTAGCGGCAATGGAAGCACATGAGTCCCAGTTTGTCTTATTCAAAGCCCACCTGGGGAGGAGCCCAGAAGAGTGATGCTGCAGTAGTGACAGAAAAATCAGAAAGCGGTCACTACCGCACAAGTCATCGTGCATGCTCCAATGGACGGATGGTAGAAGGCCACGGCTGCAGATCGAAAGGTCGATGGCTGAGAAAGTGCCATGCACCACACTGAAATTTGGGGACGCACAATCATTTAAGAGAGAAAGGTCGATCTGCACCAACACCTGCTCAACAACAGTGCCTCGGCCCGTTGCCACTGATCCACCCCACAAAGGGTTATGGGCGTTAAAGCTGCCCAGTAACAGAAAAGGTAGTGCCAGTTGGGCCACCAGTGCAGCCAATACATGCTGCAGGATATCACCATCCGGTGGAAGATAAAGGCAGCAGAAAGTAACAGCCTGCGGCGTCCACACCCTAACAGCGACAGCCTATAAAGGTGTTTGAAGAGGGACACACTCACTGTAAAGAGAGTGAACAACGTAAATGAAGACTCCACCAGATACCCTCTCATAAGCTGCCCAATTCTTATAATAACCCTGATAGCCCCGGAGGGCAGGGGTTCACAATGCCGGAAACCAAGTTTCCTGGCGAGCAATGCAGAAGAAAGAGCGGATGCTGAGAAGTTGACAGAGCTCAGCAAGGTGGTGGAAAAAACCGCTGCAATTCCACTGGAGGATGACATTGTGCATGATCGAAATATGCGTGAAGGGACCGAGGAGGCAGATCACGCCGTTGGGTCATCGACCGCCACCAAAGGGGAGCCTGAGTCGAGAATCAGTGCGTCTGAGGCAGGGGCAAGATTGAGGTCATTGGAGGACACCAAAATCTGCAAATCGTCCCCAGACTCAGAGCTGGTAGGAACAGGGGCAACCTGAACCTCACCCGTCTTACCCAGCCTATTCTTCTTCTTCTTCACCTCCTCCTGCTGCTCCTTAGGAGCAACCTGGCATGGAGACTCAGAAGGAGCGTCAGGGACAGACAAAGAGCGGGAAGCTCTTCAATCTGCCGCTTGTGGCTCCTTGAGCCACTGACTGAAGTCAGCTGTCACGCTGGAGGAGGCCTTAGAAGGTAGATAGACTTCCAGGTGACCCTTTCTGTGCAAGAGAAGCCAGAGCAGGCTGGCGTACCTCCGGCAAGGAGAGGAAGGGGGAGGGGAGGGGGGGGGGGGGTCCGTGAGTTTGGGGGATTGGTCTCCCAAAAGAGGTACCTTGGGAGCACCAGAAGAAACAGTGTCCCCCATCACAGACATCAAAGAAGAGCCAGGGCAGCCCCGAGGGCCCACTGGGGGCTTAACAACCGCAGGGACAGCTGTCGCCACCTGGGGTAACGAACTCGCAGTCGCAGCATAAGATGTAGTCATCTGCACAGGATGAAGTGGTTCGTATTTCCTCTTTGCATCCTGATAGGTGAGCCTGTCCAGGGTTTTTATTTCCATTATTTGCTGCTCCTTATGGAGAACAGGGCAGTCAGGCGAGCAGTGGGAGTCGTTCTTCTGAAAGTTGACACAAGTGGGAGGAGGCGCACACGGAGCGCCCAGGTGCAGAGGGTGACCGTAATCCCTGCATATGGCACTGGAAGTACAATGAGATGACTTGTGAGCAAACTTCCAACACTTGAAGCACCGCATAGGGAGAGCGATGTATGATTTCATGTCAAATGGTAAACCATCACCTTGACCTTTTCAGGCAACGAGTCACCCTCAAAGGCCAAGATGAAGGCATCAGTAGCAACTCTGTTGTCTTTGGGTCCCCTATGCATGCGCCGGACGAAGTGCACACCCATCGCTCAAGTTGGCACATACCTCCTCATCCGACTGCAAAAGGAGGTCACAATGGAAAATAAGACCCTGGACCAAGTTGAGGCTTTTATGGGAATAATCGAAGACGGGGATATCACCCAGCTTTTCAAAGGCGATCAACGCCCGTGAATGGGCTGGGGAGGCCGCCTGGATCAAAATCGCCCCACTGCACATTTTAGACAACGCCGCCACTTCCCCAAACCTATCTTCAAGGTGGTCTATGAAGAACTGCGGCTTCGTTGTCTGAAAGGTCTCTGCATCAGTCCAGGTACCGAGGCGAATACGGCTCACAAGACTGAGTCGCCCTACGGTTCTTCCACGGCGTGGCCAGGGAGGGGAACAATCGGGAATCATAGGTCACAGCATCAAAGTCATTTCATACGCGCTTGGAGACTGCTGGGGCCAAGCGACCACCGGCTTGAGTCGACGTAACCCGTTTCATTGCGGGTCATCCGCCCTGATGTCACCCACTCTGATCAGGAGCTCTCCCCACGGATGCCACCCAGCTACAGCAAGGGCCACCTGGTGGAATGGCCGTTGCCGGGAGTCCTGGTGCCCCAGAAAGGATGGGCACCTACTCCTTGGCATATGTGGGGAGTTCACAGCTCAGGCATAAGCAGTGAAATCTCTGCGTTGTCAAGGGGCTACAACCAAGAGGTTGCTTGACAACCCCACCACGACAGACTGGCTACTGCGCTGGACTTTGGGTGCCAAAATGGTCCAGAATTGTAGCAGGCACGAAGAATGGTATGGCACTGGAGACGAGAAGTAGGCAACCTACAAGACTGAGGGGGCCAAGCCCACCACACGACAATAAGCAGCATGCAAGATCTCAGTGCATGATGGACAAACAAAAAACACCATGTATGGCGTACTTCCCCAAACGGCACACACTATCTACAGAAATTTGGAAATGGTGGAGGTCTAACCCAAGAGAGGACCATCACAGAAATGCCGAAATGGTGGTGACTCCTTTTAGTCACCTCTTACAACAAGAAGGAATATCGCGGGCCTATTCTTACCCCTGGACTTGCAGGGGGCTTGAAGATGGGTAGTCAGGGAGAAGGGTTGACTATCAAAAAAATGTGTGTGAAATCTAATGGGACTCAACTGCTGAGGTGATCAGTCCCTAAGCTTACACACTACTTAAACTAAACTATCCTAAGGACAAACACACACACCCATGCCCGAGGGAGGACTCGAGCCTCCGCCGGGACCAGCCGCACAGTCCATGACTGTAGCGCCATAGACCGCTTGGCTAATCCCGCGCGGCGGTTGACTATCAACATCACCCTGAATGAGCAGCATGACTCCCCCATGAGATTGAGTGCCGTCCTCAGGGGGAAGGTCAAAATGGACCGGGAGGAAATGTGAGATCTCAAATTGGTCGTGAGGAAGCAATTTTGTTTCCTGGAGGCAGAGAACAAGTGGGTGCAGCAATTCTAAGAGCAGCCGTAAATCCTCTTTATTTAATCAAAGGCCACAAATGTTCCTTTGAAAGAGAGTCACAACGAGGAAAGAGGAGGAGGAAAAAAATAAGGGGGTGTCACCTCGGCTGCTGCCGAGTGCCAGCCTTCAAAGACTCGCTGCCACAGGGCGCAGAGGCTGGAGGATCCTCCTCCATGAGGTCCACAGAGGCATCGATAGTCCCCCTCTGTCGATCTGCAGAGTCCAGGTCAGAAAAACAATTGGCGGTGCGCATTGGTGACATGGAGGCCAGTCAGGCAAGTGTATCATGTGGAGACACCGTAGAAGAGGATCTCTGAGTCAGCGAAGCAGATGACTGTTTGCCTTTGTTTGACTTCTTGCAGCCTTTCAGGTTGGCAGAGGAAGACTCAGATGTTTATTGGCTGGAGGAATGAGGGAAGTCTTTGCAGCAGTAGTCCTTCTGTCCTTTCTGACCTGACAGTTGCGTAGCTGGTGACTTCGCCCCGTAAGGCGAAAGTTTGGCAGCTTGCTACACAGCTGGATGAGGAGGCTTTGATGCTACCATGACATTTGGTGATTTCACAACTGCAGTGCTGAATATGAAGTGACATGTCTGTGTGGCCATGTCCTTTGTGGAGCGAGATGTAGCAAGAACAGTACTGTAGGTGCGAGATGGTATAACGAAGGGTTTCCCACTAGCCAACAACTTGCAAGCGACCAGGTGAGACACTTTTTCTTTCACCCGGTTCTCCTGGACAGGCCGCTCATCGAGACACATGGAACAAACTCGATATGAGGTAACTTGGTCACCACTGCAGTTGATACACTGGATAGGAGGAAGCTGACAATTGCCCTCATGAGCATCCTTACCACAGGTTACACATTTGGCCAGGTATCAACAGGACATTCGAATGTGGTTGAAATGATGACACAAGTAGCAGCGTAACGGGTTTGGAATGTATGGTCGGACTGTGACAACTTCATATCATGCTTGGATCTTGAACAGAAGCACCATTCTATCAAAGGTGAGAAAAAGAGCGCATGTGGGCACGCATGGACTGCGATGACACCATGATCAGAGAGGTATATTTGGATTTCTGCCTTGGTCAGAACATCGTGCAGCCTAATGTAAACATCACCATGGAAAGAATTCAGAATTCTATGAGCCTCGACATGAACAGGAGAGCCGTGGAGAAGTGAAGTGGTGAGCACTTGTTGAGCTTGAGAATCAGAAGTTGTCTCCAAAAGCGAAGTGCCATTGTGTAAATGAGAGCAGGATTTCATTGTGCCAGCAATTGCAGAAATACCTTTCTGAATAAGAAACAGATTTACCATCACAAAAGATTGACTGTCTTCAGTACATGAACCCAATAGGAAATGTGGTGCAGCTGCGGGGCGGGGGGCTCTTTGAATAAGGAGCTACATTCCATTTATATTTGGTAGATGATGTTGATTGTGAAGATGACGATTGGCTGATTGCGAGAAAATCCTCCACGATTGCCAGCATCTCCAGTGGTGTGCTCCTGCTAACTGGAGGTCCCCCCTCAAAAGGGGGCTCAACTGTCATAGGTGACTGTTCACTCCACAGTCACACCTCCCAAACCCCTGACAGACACATCAATCAGCAATTTGAGTCAATAGCAGCTCAGGCAATCACCACTTTCAGGGCCAGGCCTGTACCAGGGGGTATGTGCCTGTTGACCCGGGGCTGGGAATTATATGTTATTCAGTCACCTGTTACGCATCAGACACATGGGCTGGCCCTCAGGAGCGCACAGGGAGGAAGAAGAAAAGAGGAACATCAAATGCCAAAGTGGAGGAAGGATAGGAGGAGGTGAATGAAGAAAACAAACAGAGCAAAAAACAATGGTGAGACTGTTCTGATGTCAGCTACGGAAAATGTGGAACACATTCCCAAAAACACCCCAGAGATATTCCCCAAGGGAGAGGAAAAGGAATGGCAAGAGGACGGACATGCAGCACCGAAGGGAAAAGATGCTGCAAAGGCTGGAACCAAGCAGTAGCCAAGCATAAACCTGTCAAATAGCGTTGAGCTCCCTGGGGGAGTGGTGGTGGGGGATAAACCTGCTGTGAGTTCCTGTCATTCAGGAATTAGTGGCAATGAGCAAGCTGATAGGTTGTCCAGGACAGGTGAGACGAAACTGCATAGCTGGACCAGAAGATAGCATGCAGAAAATTGGAATAAGATCAAAAAATAAAAATAAAATAAAAACATGTCAAGGTAATGATGCCATTGCTGTGTTTCTAGAGATGTTCTGCAAATCCTGGGCTTGAAAAGCAGACAGATTAAACTCATGGTAGGACCAATGACTGACCATGAGAACTTTAAGATATACCTGCACACATTGGGTACAGAAGCCCTTAAGTGTAGGCTATGTGGCAAGGGAATGAAATCACACCAAATTTAATCTTCCAATGCAAAGTGATGGAGGCCTGAAGACACAGAATACTTGGATCATAAATTCCTAAATAATTTGTGACTAACGGAGAACTAGTAAAGAGTTTCCTACTATTCTTTAAGGAAACCAGTTGGCTTTACTAGAATTACAAGGAGAGGAATCCCACAATAAACTCAGTTTTGGTGCAGGCAATAGCAAGTCAAGATTGCTGCTGTTTTGTCTCGCTACAAAAATCAAGACAATTCTATGGTTCCCCAGACCATGCTACCTACAGTTGTTCTAACAAACTGATGAACATTTGACTTAACAGGCACCATGTAGCACCTCTTTGCAGCTTGGTGACAGTGTTGACGTGTCAGGACAAGGACTTCGTGATACATCAAAAGTTGACTTCAAAGCTAGATAAAGATCTTTTAACCATGCTGTAAAGCTGTATGTAAAGAAGGAAACATTTCTCTTCTGACTGATTCTTGTACTGGACGAAGCAATCCCATGTTAGGCAATGAAGTTTTTTGAAGTAATAGGTATCCGTCTACTTGCACCATACAAGCAATTTCACCACTGAGCCTACTTGATGGAGATAAGTATATAAATCAATAATACAGAAGACTGCATAAAAACTCCTTCAATTTTCATCACCAGCTGTCCTCTCCAATCTTCAGTGAAATGATCTGGTATGTTTGATTCATTTCAAAACTTTGTGATAAAAAAAGGATTCTTTATGAATGTGAACGCAGTTTACTTTCCAATTGATATAATTCAAGGAGAAGACAGAAAAGGATTTTAACTTCAAAGATGAAGCATTTATACAGTGTGCACTGTGCTGTGAAAATATTTGTTTTCTATGTTTTTATGACACTTATCACTCTGGCTCGTATGAAACTGAACTTGTGTTATAAAAGAGTATTTCATTTTTCATATTTGCCTCAACAAATTGATTTGTATTTTTTTTTAATTTATACAACCTTTATGAACTATCTGTAAGAAATATAATTAAGATTTATATTTGCACTGAAAACTGGAATTTTTCAGGTGATATGTAATTAGAAACAAAAAGACACGCATTTTTCATTAAGATGATTAGATATTTGTTAATTAGCATAAATTTTATATTTGAATGATGTATGTGTTTAGATAAAAATAAAAAATAAGAAAAAATAAGAAAACCAAAGGAAAATGACCAAACTGAGACTCGAACCAGTGATCCATTGATAAAACAATCCCCCACAAACTGCAGTCCCCCCACCTCCCTCTTGGCATTGGCAATTCACAACAACTCCCCCCCCCCCCCTCCCAATCCCTTCTGTACTCCATGCCCCCCTCTTCGTAGAAGTCACATGCTTCTCCTTGTATGCTGTACCCATCAAAAATCACAGATAGTAGTGTTGCTGTGGTCATAGGAGTGAGCCTGTCGGTGCATGTGTGGTAGTATTTGTGAATGTGGGTACTACTGCTAGAAAAAGTAGTAGTGCTTGAGAGCTAATGTGAATGCTGTTTTCTCCTGCATGTTACTGTGCTCTGCATGTCAATCTGCTGTAGGTGTGTGGTTGCCTTTCCCATATTTCACCTACTGCTCATCCAGTAATTTTAAATATTGTTGAATATTAAAATCAGATCTCCCAACACAGAAAATTAAAATGACTCAAAATGCTCAAGGTGACACTTCACGTTTTACATTTCTTAGACCATATGTAATGAGAATTCACGCACTGCATTGTTCCCTATGACAGAAATTTTTCGCAAGTCATTGCTGTTTGCAAAAACGGTAAAGGAACATAGATCTCCCCAATTTGTAAAAGCTTCTCTCCAAGAGTCACATGAATGTCAAAATTTCAAATATTGAAATAGATGACCATGGGACAAAAACTGCTTAACAGAGGAAAGGCCATAGGACCTAACAGAATACCAACACAATTTTACGTCGAGTTTGCGGAAGAAGTTGCCCCTCTCCTAGCTGCATGATACTGTGAGCCTCTGGAGGAGTGAAGTGTTCCTAATGGTTGGGAAAAAACAACAGTTCATTTCCATTTTTAAGAAGGGTCATTGAACAGATGCACAAAACTGTGTGAACACATCCCTGACGTCAGTCTGTTACAGAATTTTGGAACATGTTTCATACTCACATATGAAACAAAAGTCTACTCTGTAGAAATCAACATGGGTTCCAAAAACAACAACTATATGAAATCCAGATTGCTGCTCGTACACAAGACACAGAGAGCAGTAGATACTGGCATCCAGGCAGAAGCCATCTTCCTCGACTTCCAGAAAGAATTCGATACAGTTCCACACTGCCACCTAATGAGTAAAATACAAGCATTTGGGATTTCAGAAATTTACGTACATTCCGCCCATATGCCTTTCTTGGGTTTGTACTAATAGCGACTCATATCTGTATTCAATGTAATGTTAGTACATTTCGTAGAAAAAACAAAATCCTCCTCCATGAGTGTCTGCAAGCAGTGTATTACCATTCACAAGGAGAGCTGCAGAAGGTTAAGTATAACTTTGTGAAATATCCTGATGTTGCTTTCTGGGACACAGTGAGATAGAGAGAATGAGGAATTACCTGCTTGCTCTTCACTTTGCAGACCTATGAAGGAGGGAAATGCATGACCACTATTCTGGCGACCTAATTTCCCTCACGCTTCTAAACTGCACCCCAGCCTTTCCACCCTGTTACAGCCCCAGAACACAATTTATCCCTTAATACGGTTCTACTGCCCTTATAGTACAGAAATTTAACATCTGTTCTTAACCCACTTCATTTTACAATAAACATCAATTTTATACAATTAAAGCATTATTTTTAACAATCGGTGATTTTTCCATACCCTGCAGCACGGGAACTATTAGTCTTAGAGAAAAAATAAACAGACCCTTTTTGTAAGACATTTAATGTAGTTTAATTTTGTACTGGAAAACATTTTTGCTAGATGCCATGATTTTTGAGATATTCAAGAAAAATGTAGAAATGTGATCTTCTACCCACTAACCATCTGCACACTCACTGGTTAGAATCTTTTGTATGTTGTTCATGAGACACTGTCCTACCATAACGAAAGTTTGAGACTGCAAAATTGTTTCCCCAGTTAACATTTTTTGCTCTTCATTGACTTGGCTAAAAGGAGCCTTCAGTACAGAACCACTTTTGTAAAGTTGATGCTCTACTTCTGTGGAAGGGGAAAGGGCTGAGCAGGGGCCACCCACTTGGAGGGAGTAGGGATTAATTAAATAAAATTTTTTGTTCAAGAATTAACTTCTACACTTGGAGTTTGCTGCTGTGATGACCATTCACAGCCTATCCACTGTCCCAACACATGATGCTGGATTAGGCATGGTTCTCATGGTGAAGATTATTCACAGACAGACACCTTGCTGAGCATCGGTTGCAATCTTTGATCAATAGAAGTATAGGGGATGATCACATGGCGTTTCGTGCTTCAGTAGCAGAGGGTCACAACAGAGATGCCTCTCTCTCTTGGCTGCTGCCTTCCGATGCACCAACATGTCTCTCCTCCTGTTGTGTGTTCCGTTTGGGCGTTTGACCCTAACAGCCATTTCCAAAATGATGGTGGCTTCCTTAGGTGAACCACATCCATCCCTTTTAGATGGAATGATTTTTACCAGACTTCTGTGATACTTGTCTACGAACGCAACAATCCTCAATGTCCACAAAAAGATCCATTCTCGCCCCATCCTGTATGTTATCTACGAATATGTGTTCCGTGATTTAAAGTGGAAGAACCACATAAAATCAATTGCATGTAAGGCAGATGCCAGGCAGAGATTCATTTGAAGAATCCTCAGGAAATGTAGTACGAAGAGGCGGTTAGAACGATACTCAAACATTGCTCATCGGTCTGAGATCCAGTCCACATAGGATTGATAGAGGAAATAGAGAACATCCAAAGAAGAGCAGTACGTTTTGTTACATGTTCATTTAAAAGCACAAAAGTGTCATGGAAATGCTCAGTGACACCAGTGGCAGATGCTGCAAGAGAGCCATTGCGCACCACAGTGTGGTTTACTACTAAAGTCAACCAATATATTGCTTTCTCCTATATATACTTCAGGAAAAGACCAACAAGATAAAATGAGAGAGAGTCGAGCCCACACAGAGGTATGCCAGCTTATCTTACTTCCTGCAAACCACTCGTGACTGTCACACAAAAAAGGGGAAGTGACACGGTACACAAAATATCCTCTGCTACACACCATACTGCCATTTTAAAAGTCTCTTATGCCTTGATGCCAAGCAGACAGTTCAACAGTCATGATGGCTTTCTGAATGATCCAAAAGTGTAATTTCAAAACAGGAAATATTCATCATTGGAAAGTGTAGGTCAAATCAAGAGTTCACAAGATGCCACAAAATGCCCAATATATGATCTAAAATACATGACAAATTCCAAAGATGTCTGCGAGAACTTTGTCTGCACTGCGTAAGTTGCCTAAGAGTTCCTGTTTTCCAGCAACCTATCATAGGCTCTTTATGCCAACATAGCGGCCGTACTTCCCCACATTGACTGCATAGAGAATGACAGGCCCCGAATAAGCAGCCTGTCCCATAGCAGTTATGGACATCTAGCAATTTACCTCACAGTGTGCCATACAGACGTAGTGTGTCAAGACACTACCATGAATGGGGAAACCGTAGGCAGGATTCCAAAAGTGACAAGGTAGATGCTAACAAGTCCTCCTCTACAGTGCACCTCATATAGGAAGGCGGCCCGATAATCAGCCATTCTGCTGGTACCCCTCCATAAACTGCTGGCAGCCATTATAATTCATTCTCTTTCTGAGCGGCTAGCAGCGAGTTACGAGAATTTCTCTCCTGAAAACTGCACATTTGTCATACTTCACAACAATGCAATTTAATTCACAGAGCGAGCACATTGTTCATTCAATTATCGGTGCTATTTTCTTATTGCCTCATAGCTGTGAATGTCTATCTTTAAACGTGTTAGTGCGGTTTCCAAATAACTACATCAGGCGAGGGCAATAAATGTGACGTGAGGGCAATAAATGTGAAATGCTTCACAAACAGGCGAAGATTATCTCCCGTATTACAACTTCTTCAAATGTGAATCTGAAAGTGAGGCTCCCATCACTGACATTTTGAAGACAAGAACAGACTGCAGAATCATGTGGTGTAGGCAAGAGAACTGTACAGAGAATTATAATGAATGTGTCAAAGCTCTAGAAATGTCAGGAGATGATGGTTTCGTGTTGCCTGGAAAGTGTAGAAATTGCAAGAAACCTGTAGCACAAATGGATTGTTTTGACAAGAATGTTTTGAAATGTATATGAATGGTGAATATCCGACTTCACAAAAACTTGTTAAAATCATTAATGACAAAACTGGCTTCAAAGGAAGTGCTTCATCAATGCAAAGAATTTTGAAAGTAACTGGTTTCAAATATGTTAAAAGTAATGATGAGGGAAAGTTTTAGTGTATTACCTGGATGAAACATGGGTGAATCAAAATCATTCCAAGAAAAACTGCTGTAAAATGAGTGATGGTAGTACCAGTTTTGACATTCCTATAGAAAAGGTTATCAAATAATTTTTCTGCATGCTGGCACTGCTTCTGGTTTTGTTCCTGAGAGTAAACATGTTTTTAGATGTAAGAAAAACAGCAGTGACTACTATACAGAAACGAACACTGTCACATTCCAGTAGTGGTTCACTGAACAGTTCTTGCCGTACCTGACTCCACAATCTGTCATTGTAATGCACAACGCCAGCTATCACTCACACACAGACAAACACCAGGAAAGCGAATATCATGTTCTGCTTAAAACTAAAGATATTGCGCACAAAATAAGCCAGACCCATGCGGAACTATTGCAGCTCATTAGTTTAAACAAGTCACACAAGAAAACATACAAACTTGACTCACCTGCATGTGAATGTAGTCACACAGTTTTGTATTTACTGCTGTACCACTGCCAGTATAACACGATCGAATTAATTTGGGCACAGGTTAAAGGCAATGTGGCAGGAAGGAACAAAACATTCAAGATACACTGAATCACTTGTGCATGAAGCAATAGACAACATCTCCCCTTCAGCATGGGCAGGTTGTATGCGGCATGCTGAAAAGCTTTAGGAAGATGACATTGATAGGGAGGTGAAGATGGATAGAAACCTTGAACCCATGATCATAAATTTGTAGTCAAATGGTTCATACACAGACTCAGATAGCAGTGACAACAGTATTACTACATGTAGACTCAGGAACAAAGAAAGATAATAATAGTATTTGTTTTTATAGACTCATAATTTAAAAAATATATTTTTGTGTTTCAATACATTAGTTGTAATATAGTATACGAATTGGCCTTTATTGATTGGAGATTTGTATTCTAAGAAGTATGCAGATGTTAACTTTTTATTAGTGATATACCTATAATTTTTAATGTATTGCACAGGGTGAATAAGCTAGTTCTTTGTAAGTTGTGAAGTTCAATCTTTTTCCAGCATTTACTATGCACTCATGAGAATGTAGCCGGATAAATTTGTCAAAAACTCTGACTTTTGACAAGCAACAACCTGTCATTTTCAAGGCACAAATTGGAAGACGTCTTAAAATAAGAGGAAGGATTACTTGTCAAGATATCGGTCATTTTTGACGTACTTATAGGGCAGCATTTCCTCAAGTTATTCGAAGATGATGTAAGTTGTTTGGTTGTTCCATAGCTAACAGGTGTTGTAGTGTTCAAGAATTTTGGTGTAAATTCTAGGAACACTCGGCCTTCAACTGTCTTGAACACCCGATATTTTAGGTACAAGTGCGGGAGAGTGAGAACATTTCTACTGTTCCACCTGTTTCTATGTGCAGGTCGGAAGTTCGTTATTAGAAAACTGTAAGAGAGGCGAGTCACTGACAACAACAAGTGTTTGCCACCGGCGACATAGAAGACTTATGCCATTTGAATATGTGTAAATGAGTCTAACATGTAAGTAATAAGTTAGCTTGCAGAAGTTATTATCTTTGAAAGTTGAAAATATAAAGTGACTGAACTGAAAAGCATTATATGAGTACCAAAATAATTTCAAGGATAGAGAAGTATTTTAATAAATTCCCTTAACCTTCGGAGAAGAAGCTCGTGGAAGATCGACATAGCTGACTGCCCAGAAAGAGGATCGGCTACACACAAAGTGCAAGTTAATTGAATTGAGAGACGTGTGTGTCTTGCAACCCAATACCACACTGTCTCTTGTCATCTGAAAAATGTTAGTGTGTGGTCTCTAACTCTACAGTGGAAAGTGTTAGTTTACACTAACAATGGTATTTGTCAGTGAAAAATATGACAACATACTGACCATTTACACTGCAGTCTGTTGCATTCATCTTTGCTACCAGTAATTCTTTTTTTGCACACAGTGATTTAGATTTAACTGCATTCAAACCCACCCACATAAACATATTATAAAAATTCACATTTCTTAAAAATCTATGGAGGAGGAGCTGTCAAGCAAAAATAATAATTTCAGTTTGTGTTTGAAGTTATTTTGTTACCCATTAGATTCTTCACTTCAATGATTAAGTTGGGAAAGATTTCTGTGAGAAAATACCTTACTAATTTCTGTGTCCAGTATTATGAATCACTGATTATTGTAAAGAATTTCTCTTCCTCTTATTGTAATGACGAATGCTAGCCTACTGTTGTTTTCAAACTCCAACTGATTGTTGAAAACAACTGTTTAATGAGTTGCCTTCGACAAGTTCTAAAGTGGATATTATGTATTACCCTTGTTATGAGTTTCTGTGTGACAAACACTTTAGGAAAAGTTATCGAAAGCTATGATGCCATAACAAATTAGTGAACAAAAGTACAAAAATTAAGTCAGCTTTTTGAAATTTGCATCTGCCTCTCTGCTGTAACCCATAACAGGATAAGTTGCAGAGCTTGGATGCTAAAGATTTGCAACCTGCGAATTTTATTTTCGGTTTTTATCTACACACAACTTTGTATTACATTTTTATTTACAATCACACCAAAATGACAAATATTGTAAGCGGTCTTGATGGCCTTATCACTGGACAATTATCTTTTTGAGAAAAACTGTACTTTACGCGTTCACAAAACTGCATCAATTGTTCTTGCTTTCCGACATTACATGGAATAAAGCTGTTGACCACCTGATGCAGTTCATCAACATTTGACTTAAGACTTGTATCATACAGATAACTGATTGAATCGGTTATAAAATTTATTTCGTCCCTCACAGATCTGAATGTGTAATAAGATGTACAGTACGCAAATGAATCTGATTCTTCTCAGCACCAACATGATTTGGCAATGCGGACTTCGTTTGCCCTTTCTCTGTCGCCAAGTTTATGCA
Organism: Schistocerca americana; assembly: GCF_021461395.2. Classification (NCBI taxonomy): domain Eukaryota; kingdom Metazoa; phylum Arthropoda; class Insecta; order Orthoptera; family Acrididae; genus Schistocerca; species Schistocerca americana. The sequence goes on along the minus strand of NC_060126.1, from coordinate 112,876,987 downwards.
AACCTAATCCCTCCACACTACTCTACTGCTCTGCCTCTATGTGCAGACACACCGTCCTATGTGCGCGGGTTATAAGAAACGGTGTCTATGTCACTTTGATACAGGCACTACCACACAATTTCTAAGAGAAAGCAGCATCTCTTACAAAGAAATCCCTGTAAAAGTCATAGTGAGTCACATTACCAATAGAAACACTAAATAAAACAATGGAAACTCCAGGTTTGAATGTCGACAATATAAGGAAAAGAATAGACTGCTACTCACTGTGAGGATGAAACAATGAGTGAACATGAGTGCCATCTCCGGCAGCTCAGGTTGAAATGCAGTTTCGTTGTGCTTGTCTGATACTCATTATGTTATCTTTACAATGAGTAGCAATATATCCTTTTCCTTATGCTGTAAATAAAACGAAAGATCTCTACTGAGTTTCTTTCTCAACAAGCTTCCTGCGACACAACTTTCCCAGCCACCCATTTCTTCTAGATGCTGAAATCACTGAAATGCTGGCAGTATTTGAGCTGCTGAACCCAACAGCCCAAAAGGCATTGACTTCCTGAAATGGACAATAATGCCCAAGTCAGGGTGTATACGTGGACAAGGAAAAAAAAATTCTCGGATTTTTCCCGGATTTCCCGGTTAAAAATACACTTTCTCCCGGATGAAAATACACTTTTTCCGTGTTAAGTGACAGTATACTCTTCCTCGGCACTGTAAAACTCATCAGTACTATGGTTTTATATGCGGAAGTAGAATTTCCCGGCACTTTAGAAAACGAAACTCAGAGGGGGGGGGGGGGGGATACGTTTTGAAAGACCTTTGATGTGCAGCAACATGTATGCTGCATATTTTCATATTACGAAGCTATAAATTTGAATTCCACCAAACACCGCATGTTACTTTCCGAAACATTGAAATAGAGATTGTGATGCGCTTTTGTAAGACAGTCATAGCTCCTGTCACGTGATCTCGCCAGCTGATGGCAGCATAGAACACATGTTGTAGTGAGCCAATAGCAAGATCACTCTTAAGTAGCGCAAACACACAAATAAGAAAAGTTAATGGTTTAAATTAATATACACAGCATTCACATATAATATTGGTCTCGGAGATTAATAAGCTGGAAGAGAAGCTAAGCTTCCACATATAATGTTGATCTTTTTTGCGCGTGTTACACTTTAAGATAGATCTCACAAATGTGCCAGTAAAACGACGTAAATGTCTGATCTTTTCGGCTCGAAATTCTTCTAAATGGTCGTCCTCAAAGAGTTGATTTTTAAATGAGAGTCAAACGCTTTGTTATTTAAGAAATTCATCGTACATTCTCGCACATAGTTCATCTTGTGTAAAAGGAAATCTGCTTTGAATGTAACGCTTTTCAAACCACCATTCGCAATATTTTCCAGCGACCTGTTAGAAATAGGTTCGTTTCAGCAGTTGCAAGAGAACGCCAAATAACAGGCGTCACCGCGCTTGCAGGAAGCCCATATGTTCGTACGTGTAAAAGATTAAAAGATCTTACGTATGGGATAAAAGAAACAAGACATCAGATGATACTTCAAGAGTGTCGGAATTTCGTGAACCATACTAAAACGCATAATTTGGCTTAAAATGCACATTCGTGTGTAAATTTTCTTGGAGTACCAGTACTGTATTATCTCATGTTAGGTCCTTTATTATGGCATAGTGCCATATGTAAACTTGAAATGCAGCAAACAGTTGAAACTAGCCAATAGTGTGAAATTAAACACTTCGTTTCAAATAAATTGACTGCCTCAGTAGAAAAGATTAACTTTAAGCCAAATCTCTTTACCAAACCGGCAAAAATAACTTCATTGTTCTGTCTGAAAGGTGGAAATAAAATCTGAAACTAATAACATATTTTAGCCTTCCGTAATTATGTGAACGTATTTTAATTCATTTGATAGCTCCCGGCCACAAAAATCCGTTTTGTTGTCATTTAACATGAGAGCAATAAACGAAGAGGAAACAACAAAATCACTAATCGTAAACACAGGTCACGTGGACGGTTCCCACCTCAACACAGACTGCTCTGTGCATCATCCCCAGATTTACTATATTCCCGAACCGAGGCAATATTAAGTAGTAGCGCCCAGTCACACTTCTGTAACCAGAAGCGGGAGAAGGTACTACTCATATGCGACTCAACTGATTTAACTCAAGAGCCCGCCCGCAACAGCTCAAACGAATTTAATTTAAACAGTTGTCACGTCACGCTCATCGGAGGCAGTTTGTTGTTATAAAGCATTGCATAGTCTTCCTAAAGCCTTTGACACAGTTTGCTGTTAGCAGACGCTTGTATCATCACTGTTTTGTTGTTGTATATGGTGCATTTCCTAAGTTTTATTTTCGTTTTCTTTTTTCTATCGTTCATGTTTTGTTGCTGCAGTATTATTCTGCGGTAGTGGGATACAGTAATATCCTTTGTTAAAGTATTGGTTCTTACCAGTCACAATCACAAAAATTTAACTAAAAGCTAAAACAATGAAAAATTCTCGGAATTCTAAACAATTCCCGGGTTTTTCCTAGTTTTCTCCCAGATGAAAAAATTCCCGGGTTTTTCCCGGATCTCCCGGTTGTCCCGGGTCATATACACCCTGCAAGTGCAGTGAGCTTCAATCACATTCCAGAACATTGTTTTATTGTTTAGCACTACTTACTTGGCACAGGAGGTACTTTTTCAAGGTGCCTTATGTAAAAGTATAACTCGTAAACCTGTGCTTGTGGTGGAAGTGTGGGTCTTGCCTGGACCGGAGGCTGCTGTTGCTGCTGCTGTTGAACAACCAGCTGCTGCTGCTGTTTCTGCGCTTGCGCCAAAACTGCTGCTTCCCTCTGCATCTGCAGCTGTTGCAGCCTCATTTGCTGTTGCCTTTGTAGTTGCAGCTGCTGCTGTTGAAGTTGTTGCTGCTGTTGCTGGGTAGAACTTGCGACAGTTGCTCCTGCTTGCTGTACGACACCTGCTGGAAAATTACGCCAATGTGGTAAACAGCTGCATTATCAAGAAACATATAATTATAAGGAAAACATTTTTTATGGGTTCCTGACTTCTGCACCCCCCCCCCCCCCCCAATTTCCTCCTTTTAAGTCCCAAACTACTTTTCACAAAATAATTCACATCTGTATGATACACTCTTGTATTAGGTTCCTCTTGTCCCTCCAACTAATCATCATATGGCCCCCATTCTCTATTCTTCAGTATAGAAGTAAAGCTGAATGGAATGGCTAGTTGGGAGATCCTATGGGTTATGTTCAGTCACCCAAATGGAAGGTTTTTCTTCTTTAGTACACAATGGCACCTTTCCATTGCAAAGCAAAGAGAGATGGGGTCTTAAGTGAATGTGACCAATGTGTGCTTATGTACAATGTGGCATTGTGCTTGTTTTGTATAATGATGAGAGTACAGATAGTGTGAAACCAAGTGCCAGCATATTACCCTACTGTTCCCAAATAACACTCATCAAGATGCCTCTGATCTAAGGACAAAAACATGCCAAATTTGTGATAAAATCAATATCATCTTAAGATTTTTTCAGTAAGATTCCGCAATGCTTCTGGCAATATGTTTCTGTACCTGTCTACGCGATGAAAATAAACATAAAATCTTCAATACCAATGAAATAAGATTCAAAACTCTCTTTTTTTTTGTAGTAGCCAGTATACTATTTTGATACATCCTTGCTGATTGGTTCCTCACAACAAATTTCTGTTCTGATTTACTACACATCACTGTTTGTTAAATTAGTAACACTTTCGTCAAAATAAAGCATGATGCTCTGACCAATTTTCTTAGTTTATAGTTCCAGTCTTATCTACTCATTTTTTTCTACAACTGTTATTGTTACATTAATAAAGCATTCTTGTTAATCCTTGTACTCTGTTTCGTAATGTTGGTGTAAGGTTCTTTATGTGACAATTTTTTGTGTAATGTGACTCTCAAGTTTCCACTGCAGATAGAATATTCTATCATCATTCACGCATTTATCCAGGACAGCAATACTTGCATCTTCCAATATTTCAGTGTTAACTGTACAGCCATCTACATGGCAAGTCGGTGGCTGAATTCTGAGTGTTCATGTAGGCATCACAGATAAGTCAGTACAACAGCACCAATCATAAACAAAATGTATGCATCTAAGGTAAACTGCTAATTGTATTTCCTCAGCTTCCTTAACTACTGAACCCCAGTAGGATGAGGCGTGGCCACAATCATGCCTCTCTCTGTGAGCCACCATAAGGTGCACAGGGACAGTACCTTCCACTACTGCTAGTCATTCCCTTTCCTGTTACACTCACAAATTGAGCAGGGAAAACCAACTATTTGTAAGCTTCCATACGAGCCCTGATTTATCTTGTGCTTACGGCACTTCCACAATTTGTATGCTGATGGCATTAGGACTGCTCAACAGTCTTTCAAATACAATTCTCTAAACTTTTAACTGTGTTTCGAAAAAGAACATCTCCTTTCCCCCAGGATATTCCATCCGAGTTCATGAAGTATTACTGTAACATTCGACATATCTTGATTTCACCAACTGGCAACAAATCTGCAACATGCCTCTGAATTGGTGTGTTAATTTAACCCGATCTTGTAGGGATCCCGAATTCTGTAACAGTGCTCAAGAATGGGTCACCCAAGTACTCTGTATGCATCTCCTTTATAGATGAGCTACACTTTATGAGAATTATCTCAAAAAACTGAAGCAGAGCATTCACTTTCCCTTGTGCAACACAACTAGCTCTTTAGTCTCACGAAGTACAGATTGCTATTGACATGGAATGTAAAACTGATTTTATATTTTTTTATTTCCAGTAGTCTTTTGACATCGTTCCTCAGAAGCTACTTCTATTCAAATTACATGTCTATGGCATGTGAATTCAGGTTTTCTTGTCAGAAAGGTCACAACTCGTCGTCACTGATGGGAAGTCACAGAATAAAACAGAAGTGACATCAAGTGTTTCCCAAGCAAGTGTTACAGGCCCTCTGCTTTTCCTGATCTACATAAATAATTTAGGAGATACTCTGAGCAGCCCTCTTAGACTATTTGTGGAGAAGTCATCCACATAAATACCACAAGGAATATGCTAAATTTTGGCTACGCAATACATCACACAAATCTAAAGGCTATTCAACTAAATACTTAAGTATTACAACTACAAATACCTTAAATTCGAGTGATCACATATACAAAATTGAGGGGCAAGCTACCAAAGACCACAATTTATTGGCAGAACACTTAAAGAAAGCAACACGTCAACTAAAGACACTGCTTATACCATGCTCGTCCACCGTCTTGAGGAGACGGATGAGGAGATTAGTGTTTACCATCCTGTTGACAACATGGTCATTAGAGACGGAGCTCAACCTCAAATTAAGGAAGGATAGGAAAGGAAATAGGCCATGCCGTTTCAAAGCAACCATCCCGGCATTTGCCTGAAACAATTTAGAGAAATTATGGAAAGCCTAAATCAGGACGGCCGGAAGCGGGTTTGAACCGTTGTCCTTCCAAATGCAAGTCCAGTGTGCTAACCACTGCACTGCCTTGCTCAGTCCCGCCCTCTTCTGGAGTAATACTGTGTTGTGTGGGGCCGCATCACATAGGATTGACGGTGGACTCAAAAAAGTTCAAAGAAGGTAAGTTCATTTTATATTATCCCAAAATAAGGAGAGTGTGCCATGGATGTGATACACAAATAGGGGTAGCAATCGTTGAAACAAAGGATCTTTTCACGAAAATTGGAACACTGACTTTATCCTCAGAGTGTGAAAATATTTTTCTGGCACTTACATCCATACGGAGAAATAATCATCATAATAAAATAAGAGGAATCAGGAAATATTTAAGTTTTCATTTTTCCTGCAAGCTGTTCGAGAGTAGAATGGTAAAGAAATACCCTGAAGGTGGTTCAATGAACCATCTCCCTGGCACTTAATTGTGAATTGCAGAGTAATCATGTAAATGCAGATGTAGATGTACGAAGACCTTATGTACTCATTCCATTTTATGTTGCTTTGCAACAGTACACCTCGATATTTAGTAAAAATGATTGTGTCAAGCAGCCCATGTCTAAAACAGTATTTGAACATTATAGACATATTTCTCCTATTCATCTGCCAAAATTTAGCTTTTTCCTCATTTACTGCCAGTTGTTATTCATTGCATCAAATAGAAATTATGTCCACATCATTCCGTATTCTCCAACAGTTACTTAAAGACGTAGCGTGAGAGCTGCATACATTAGTGTCATCTGCAAGCACTTACAGAATGCTGCTAATCCTGCCTTTCAGATGGTTTGTAGAACAGCAAATGGAAATACAATGCTCAACCACTGCAGATTTGTTAGGCTGGGGAAAAGGGATGTGCTATTGGTGTTTAAGGCACTGTGGATTTCCTGACTCAGTGCTTGCTACAGTTTTATATCAGGCACTTAAGTTTATGTATGAGTGGCTTATCTATGATACATGCAAATTTTACTCCAGAGTATATTTTTAAATCCTGTGGTTTCCAAATTTCAGCATTTAAATACATATGCCTGAACACACAGAAGTCACCCTGAAGAAACTATATGATCAACAGCTAAATCATCGGAAACTGAAGTACTGCCAATCTGGACACATGCCTGAAAGGTGCTGGAATAATAAATTTCTTTTTGTGATTATTTGCTGAGCATTTGACTCAGACGCCACTTTCTGCTTTGCATACCTTTCTTTTAAGTTTCAGTTATCTATCTTTGGACTCGTTTCATGTATCCTGCCACAAAGTACTCTCGTGCCAACCTCTTCATCTCAAAGAAGCACTTGCAAGCCATCTGATGTCCTCAATTAATTGTTGGATTATTCCAATCTTAGTCTTCCCCTACAATTTTTACCTTTTACAGCACCTTCTAGTACCACAAAAGTTATCCCCTGATGTCTTAACACATGCCGTATCATCCCGTCCCTTCTTTTTGTCAGTGTTTTCCGTATGTTTCTTTCTTCATTGATTCTGTGGAATACTTCCTTATTCCTTATATCTTATCAGTCCACCTACTTTTCCAGAGCCCTGTACATTCTCAGAAATTTCTTCCTGAATTAAGGCATATGTTTGATACTAGCAAACTTCTTTTTTCCAGGAATGGCCTCTCTGCCTAGACTGCTTTTTATATCCTCCTTGCCTCATCTGTCATATGTTATTTTGCTTCAAAGGTAGCCGAATTCCTTAACTTCATCTACTTCACAGTCACCAATTTTGATGTCAATTTTATCTCTAATCTCATTTCTGATACTTCTTTCTTCAATTTACTCTCAAGCCAAAGTGTGTGCACATTAAAATGTTCATTACTTTCAACAGGTCCTGTAATTCATCTTCACTTTCACTGAAAATAGCACTGTCATAAGGGAATGTTGTCATTGATAGCCTTTCACCATGAACTCCATTCCATCATTGTTTCTTCGGTGTGTAGATTCACGACAGAGCAGGGGCGAAAGACTGCATGCCTGTCTTACACTGTTACACACTTTGTCCTGGGTCTTCAATTCTTATTGGTCCCTCTCCATTCTTGGACATATTATACATTATCCACGTTTCCCTACAGCTTACTCTTATTTTTCTCAGAATTTCAAATATCTTGAAACACTTTACACAGTGGAGCACTTTTTCTAGGTCAACAAATGCTCCAAGCATGTTTCGACTTTTGCTAAGTATTGCTTCAAATACCACTTGTAAAGTCAGGAGTGCCTCTGTGGTGTCTTCACACTGCTACAGAAAATATAAAGCCACATACCTGCAGCAGCAGCAGCAGCAGCAGCAGCAGCAGCAGCAGCAGCAGGCTGAGCACCATCAGCGACCGGCTGCTGCGGCAGCCAGTTCCCGCCGGCAGCTTGCGGCTGCCCCACTCCTGCCGCCACCAACTGCTGCTGACCCGGCACCTGCCTCAGCACTGCACCAGCCTGCTGGAGGACCTACGATGTCAGCACCACACATTACATAACAGCAGAGGAAAGAGAAGAAAGCTGAAGATCAGCTCAATGCTAACTAGAAAAGTTTCAAGGTTTAGAATATGAGGATCAGCATAAAATTCTGCAAAATTCAATAAAAAAGTGTCTCAATTTAATTGATAATGGAAAGAGTAGTAGCAAAACAAGCCATGTGACAGACCAGTGAGATAAAAGTATAGGTGTAAGTGGGAAATATGTAAAAATCAAGGAAAGATTTCTATCTTACTAACTACTATTCCATTCATGCTTTTCCCTCTTTTCTTACATCTATGAACCACTGCTGTCAAGCATCTGCCTGCGTGTTATGTTTGTATACTTTACTACAATATTCCCTTTTTATGTGAAGCATTCGAACCAAACACTACGTTCCTTATGTTACTAGAATTCGTGTCTTAAATTTGTTCACTTTTCAAAATGAACTACACCTCATTTACTTTCTTTATTCCTTAGCTCCCAAAAGCAATTTTTTGTCAACGAAAACTTGCAATCAAACAAATTTTTATTGCTAATGGTATACAGGTATTATTTAGCCAATAACTATTTTCAAATCTTTGGGGTACTTATTGGACTTCACCATTGGACGTTACAATTTTCAGCTTCTGTAACAAATATATTAGAAATAATTCCAATCCTGCAAACTCAAAATACATAGCAGTTGTCAAAACAGCAATAAAAATGGAAGCACAAGCATTTACTTCTCCATAATGAACAACACAATATTTATACTAGCTTAATATGCTTGTATACTTTTAAGAGAAATTTTCTTACAAATGGAAAATGTGTGTAATACATTGCAGGACAATGATGTTACCTGTAAAGACATTAGACAACTTGGTAGATTTTACATATAACAATTAAGATATTTATAATAGAGGGAAACATTCCACGTAGGAAATATATGATGAGGCAACAGTTTGTTGCGAAAGCTTGAATTTTGTGTGTATGTTTGTGTTTGTTTGTGTGTCTGTCGACCTGCCAGCACTTTCATTTGGTAAGTCATATAATTAAGATATTTATTTATCTAATGTGTAACCAACCCCCTTATAATAAGGAAGCCCATCATTACAACATATTGAATTCTCACTCTGTGCCTTTTGTTACCAAGCATAATGTCAGCTACTGAAATTTTCCCTACCTTTTGTGTAGAATAATAGACTGACTGACAAAAAAAGTGTAGCATCCAGAAGACATGGTCAGATGCTTATCTTACTTCTTACATTTACACACCACTGCTGGATACGTAAATGATTAGAGCTGCACTTCTTTGTGGCAGGTAGAACAGCCACCAGAGTACATTAGTACTGTTCGCATTTCGTGTTGTTAACAGGCCTGGTAGAGTATGTCAGGGGGGGTGAAAAGTGTCAGATGCTGAACGAACACTGTGAAGGACATGCAGATGCTGCATACACATGTGAAGCAGCATGACAGAGTTTGAAAAGGTGCCTTAGTGTGGGTTGCCCTTGGCCAGCTGGTCGAATCGTGGAGTATCAGATTTCTGCCCACATTCGGATGTGGCAGTGGACTTCGTTGGACTGTATGGGAACATGAAGAACGTCACACTTGCCATCAATGTTCTGGTTGACCTCACCTGAACATCACAAGGAAGGACCACCGTATTTGAGCACCAAACACATTGTAATCCCTTCATATCTGCACCCGCCATCCTAGAACAAGTAATAGGCTCACTGCAAAATTTTGTGTCACAACGCACCACAGATTGGAGACTAGCAGCAGCCGGACATGGGAATTACTGTCCCTCCCACAGGCTGCTATTAACACCACCACACACAAAGTTGAATTTGGAAAGATGCTATGACTGGGAGGCATGGACTGCTAATGAATGGTGTTACAGTGTTTAGCACCGTATTACAGTTCTTCACTATCCCTGATGAGACATGGGCAACGATTTCAGTGACAACACAGAGAGGGGACCCACTGTTGCAATGTGTTGGAGAGGCACTCTTGGCGTCATTGTGTATGTGTGTGGGGTGGGGAGGGAGTGGATTGATTATGACTTAAGGTCAAGGCTGGTAGTGTCTGAGGGAACTCTGTGCGAAAATACATCATAGACAACCTGCAGTCCCATGTGTTAACTCCCATGCAACAGTATGTTGGTTCCATGTATAAATAGGACAAGGTTCATACACCTAAGTCACATTTCTCTATGAACTGTCTGCAAGATGTTGAGGTACTCCCATGTCCAGCAAGATCTCCAGATCCGCACCTATAGAACATGTGTCAATCCAATTCAAATGTCAATTCTGTCCCCGTGCCAATACCCAGGATAAGTTACAACAGTTGTGGGCCAGGATACAACAATTTACGACACTCTTCACAAATAAATCGGTGCCAGAGGAAGTGCAACATTTTTCTGATAACTGGGCTCATACTGCCAAGTTCTTTGTAAATTTCATTCAATAGTGTAATCGCCAAAATAAATTCACATACCCTCTCAAATTTACTGATCTACTGGAACTAGTGTATTGACACTGTGATGTCATCTAAGATTCAATTAATTCTGAGCATCGACCCAACAGTAATTTTACATGTAACTGCATGCAACAAAGATTCCAATACAGATCTTCGCCTTATGCATATAATGCTCATACCAGCTGAGTTATGCCAGGATTATTCATTGTTCTTTATTCTTTAGCATATTTGTCTTATGCCTGATTTCAAATGAAGGCTCTCAGTGGCGTCCGTCTGACACCTTACGATCCAGTCACAGAACAGAGTGCTGCAGGTTGCCATCCTGTTAAGGCACCTGCAACTCAACCAGAACCCATCCTGCTTGCGACATCTGCTGCAGTATCTGTGGGTGCCACATCTACCAGATTCAGCACTGTTGTGGCGGCACTAACTCACCTCCGCAAGCCATGTGATACTGGCCTAACTTCGCAGTTTTCATAAGGACGCCGCCCAGCAGCTAGTCAATCAATGCAAGATTCAGGCTCAATGCTTAACATCATGTTCTGTGTATGTAGCTGTCAGAGCCATGCATGCCCGCTGGGACCTCAGATGTCACCAGGGCTGCATATAAACACTGCATATAGACTAGAATGGCTTCCTTCCTTTGCTCCGGTGTTTCTTGTATACACTGTTTAATTGCACCCATCTGCTTCTCTTGCTCCCTGTCAATATTTAACCCTCTTTTGTGTTTTTGTCACTGATCTCACTTGCCTATTTGCCATGGCTACTTCTGCACAGGACTTGTGACCCCTGCAGCTTTGCCAGTTATGGGGCTGACGTGCACCGCTAGACCAAGGCACCACTCACTTGACGATGAAATTTTCTGTGCAAAGTCTTCATGCACTATAGATGGGATAGCACAGACTGTTTATCACACACAGTATCTCCTGCACACCACTGGGCTACTTCTACGGCACCTCATATGTCACAATATTCCCCCTGCCTGGGACTCATCTCTGCTCCCTCAGAAGTTTGACAATATATTGGATTCACGGCCCACATTCCGTGCTTCATGTAACCACCTCCTTCATGTTTCTGCTGTTCCAGATGTTTCTCTTCGGGCCACCTCCAGCCCCTCTTCCTCTCGCACACTTGCCTCCAGCATTGCCTCCTCCGACACTGCCCTGGCACCTCCTACCCCAGAGCAGCCAGCCCGATTGACACCCCGCTCTGACGGAAAATCTCTTGTACTTTCGGTACCCTCAGCACCCATCCATTCTGTGGACCCCATTCACCATCCTATGGAGGCATCACTCATCTCTTTTCTGCTTCTACCTAACCTGGCCTGTCACCTCCAGATGCATCTCCCACAGTTCTGTCTGTCGCTGATGGTTCGGTGTCCTCCTTCCCCTCTTGGACCATCTCTCTTCTCAGTGTGAGTTGCGTCCATTTTCTGTTCTCGCATTCTTCTCCGACAGGCACTTCCACAGTGCGCAACCCGCTTTCTGTGGGACCCTGTCTGATGCCACCATGTCCTGGTTGCTACTCATATACATCTTTCATCACAATAAAAAATGTCTTATCAAAAGTACGTTCAGCCATCTAAATTTCCATTTTTTTTTTTTCTTTTTGTTACCAGTTTTGGCACTGGACCACACTCTCTTCAGGATGCCCTGACCGACATGTAGGAATAATCCCACCTCTTGCACAATCAAAACAGGGGCCAGCACACAATTACTGGTATCCATAGATTTCTTACTTCTTTTGAATAAGGCGATCCTTTCATTCATCAATTGCAGATTGTTACACAAACATTCAAACCAAACCAGTCAAATATAAAAATCAGTTCATCACTTTCATTTCATGCGGCCTCTGACTTCCCTGTACCTTCCATTCTGCGGTCTTTGAAGTTTCGTCCCAAGGCCTGGTCACGCGTTCTTCCATCGCCTTCAGTGGACTGGTGCCATTTCTCAATGAGAACCCTTTATGTGTCTTCATTTTTCCAGGTCTACTCCTCACCTTATCCTGTCTGCATGGTGTCTGCCCTTCACTGGCCACATTCAATGCTGCTTGTGCCTTATCCTGGGAGCCCTTGGTCGAGGCCGATTTTCCTTCCCAGTATGGCTCAGCACCTAGGCTCTTCGTCATAACACAGCAGCAATGCGTCCACCAAACTCAAGGGGGCATCTTGGTACCACTGTCACGCTCGGACCCAGCTGCTCCCACGTCCTCTCAAGCCATTACTATCTGACTGGCCGCACTGGCAGCCTGTCACCATAATGGCTACCACTGGTTTGACCGTCTATCTCCCACTGGCCGCCAGCACCCTGGTGCTGTTCTCCTGCCCAGCCTCCATCAGGACCACACAGCACACCTTGCAGCCACCATGTGGGGTGCCTGCCACACTGTTCCAGCACCACTGCATCCGACACTTCTTCTGAACCCAAACCCACCATATCACACACCATATCACACACCAGCAGCCCAGATGCTGTCCTCCACCGTCGGTCCTTCCCTTATGCTTCACGTGCCATCAGCTCCTGCCTCCTTTGTGCCTTCATCTTTTCGGTGTGATGGCGACATCACCCATCCTCTGCCATCCCAGATGACTGCATCTTATTCCTTCCAAGCCCTTTGAATCATCATCATTTCTGCATATTGCCAACATTTCTTCAGGGTGTGGGGCATGCACTGGGTTTCTTCTCTAACAGACCCCTTTGTGAATCTCAATGTACTTTCTCCCAGATCTGCTCCTCACCAGACTGGAATTTTGGTCGCCTCCTGTGTCCTCAAGAGCTTTCTCTTTCAAGCATAGTGCCAGGCTCTTCTCTTCAGGGCACTCTCTCCGAGCTTTTAGTTGGACTTCATCGCTGCTTCTGTTCTACAGTCCTTGCCTTGCCTCATCTGGTCACGACACCTTCAGCAGCTCAGTCACTTCCAATCAGCCACTTTAAATCCACATCCAGCCATCTAAATTTAGGTTTTCCATGATTTTCCCAAATTGCTCAGGCACATGCTGGGATGATTCCTTTGAAAGGGCATGGCCAATTTCCTTCCCTATCCTTGAAACATTGCAAGCTTATCATCTGTCTCTCATGACCTTGGTGTCAATGGAATGTTAACTCTAACCTTTCTTCCTTTATTTTTCAAAACTTTCTAAATATCTCTTTAACCATCCATAATTCACTGTTGTGTAATACTATACTCCAGACTCCAGACATAACATTTAGCAATCTTTTCCTGAGTTCCATTGGAATTCTTCTAGATGTTAATAACTACACCACCTTTTCAAATGCTCTCTTCTCCATTGATATCCTTCTTATTTCTTCAGTACAGCTTCCATTCCACATCATTAAACTTCCGGGTACAGAAATGATTTCATTTGTTCTACATTTTTTCTTTCTCCAAATTTGTTACTGGAGCTTCCTTCTTACTTATTCGCATCATTTTTGTCTTTCCTGCACCTACCTTCATTCCATATTACACGGCCCTTCTTGCAATACTCTTCCAATATTTGCTTTAGCTCCTCTTGTGAGTCTACCAGCACTGAAAAATGATTCATCCGAAAGTTAATAATATTCTCAGTCTTTTTTATGTGTCCTTCGACGAGTCGGCGCTGCCACTATTTGATGAGTTGTTACCTTTATCCCTCGAATTACTTACATTCCACCAGCACTTTTCATTACCATATTTACGTGGAATTTTTGTAGTACGTACATGCTGCTACAGTGTGAAAGAGATGTGGAGACTTTGTATGTCATATATTTGTTGCCTTATTAATAGTCTGTCTTACTATTCATATTTTCATAGTTCCCATCATACAGAAGCTATTCTGTGTTTGCTAGGTCATGTCTTGTCACACACATCAAAAGATACTTCTGAAATTAATAATGGCATTAACCAGTGTATTAATGCAATTTCTTTACTATCTGAGTATCATAAAAAAGCCTAGTTTTATCTCGAGCTATAGTTGAAAATACATTGACTCTTAAACTAAGAGTCATTTTTATACTGTCATATTCAATATTCAAACAGGTGTGCTTTCCTTGCCACAGTGAATGTGCAGCATGCCAGAAAACAAAAGAATGGTAATTAAAAAAACTACAAAATTGTGCATACTTCTTACATCAAGTATTTGAGTGCATCTGGTGGCATGCAGACCATGCAGTCCAACATCAAAGAAATTTGTGAAACAGTAACCAACTCATACAGACAACCAGGCTAGTCAGAGTGCAAATGGTAGCTCTTGCTTCAAAATATATTAGAGATTTTTATAATTAAAGTTTCTAAACTTATACTCTAAATCTTATTACAGCAGTAGCAGCAACAGCAGCACAGAAATTTCCTTCCGATACAGTCCCTAAGGGCACCTTATCCTGCACTGTACACTAAATGCATTTAAATGAAGTCTCATTTTTGTCATGACTCAGAAAATCCTCATAATATTCCTTAATATACCACATCCTTCTGTTTTCCAGTTCAAGACACGTACGTACACAATAATGATCTCAATTGGTTACAATATACCTGTACAATATTTTTTGATTAAGGATCTGTAGTTACAAGCCTGCCACTAAACACACCTCTAATTTTCAAACGACAATTTGGAGAAGTAGGTATTTTCAAGCTAGAAAACAAACACTTCAATGGTTCACAATGAAAGATGATGAAGTTTCAATATTAAACAGGCTTCAGTGCCAGGAGGAATACCATCACACAATGATGCTCCATGAAGAGTTATGTGAATATTTCAAACTAAGTATCTCTGCTTAACACTATAAAATGTTGGCAGATACTGGGCAAATGCTCTCTGGGTAGCCAAATTGCACATTTATTGGTAGTCACACGACGTTAATATTTCTGTGCCCTCCCTTATCAAATAGATACACATCAGCTCTTCTCTAAGCACCAAATATCAAATGAAAATGATTACTTTTTAATAGTCATCCTCTTCTGACTGGTTTGATGCAACCTGCCATGCTACTTTACCATAGCTTTAATTTTTGCAATTTGCCTCAATGCTTTCCCCATACACTACATATACATTTCTATAGTCTGAAGTCAGTCACTGAATAAGGGACTTGGCTGCATGTCGCTTCTCATGCTTACAGAGAATCTTCATGTTAAGAAATTTTCAGATCAGTCTTTAAATGAAAAAAAACCAGGTCAAGTCATACAATGTGCAGTCTGCAGTGCATGGACCTGCCTTACCATTTACAAATTAGTTCTTGTCAAATGACAGACACAGACATAGTAGTAGTATGCAATCACCCCTTGTACCATGTTCAAATTTAACCATTATCTGCTTTATTTCTGGGAGACATTGTGAATACATGATACTGTATTAGTTTAGAGAGGATCACAGCAAGGGTTCATTCTGCCTGTAAAAGTTCACACTAAAAAGTGTCTATGTACAATGACAAAATTATGAGAAGGGTACGTTGCTATTCGCCATATAGATGAGATGACAGGAACAACAAAAAGACTGCTAAACATGTGACTTTTGGGTAAAAGGCCTTCTGCTAAAGTAGACAAAAACACACACACACACACACACACACACACACACACACGTATGTATGTATGTACAAGACCACTGTCTCTGACCACTGAGGCCTCAGGTCATGGGCAGGTGAGTTGTGCTTTTGTGTGTGTGTGTGTGTGTGTGTGTGTGTGTGTGTGTGTGTTTTGGCCGATAGCTCATATGTTTAGTAGTCTTTTTGTTATGCCTGCTGCAACTCAGCGTCTACTCTATATGGTGAGTAGCAATCTATTCTTTTCACAATACTGTCAATATTCTGTCCTGGATTTTGCACTGTTCTTCATACAACGAAATTTTCACAATATGTGACCAACATGTGTATCACGCAACAAAAATTTCTTTCTCTCTTTTATAGTGTCTGAGCACAACTTGACACACAGTCACGCAAGAAAGAGAATGTATGTAACAAATGTGGAGGTTCCATTACGAGTGGCCAACACTGGAAATACTGAATATCATTGGTCTCTTCCAATGTAAATTTCATGAAATTACACACAGTCCTACAAGTCTGACTATGAAATACTCTCCATGCACACAACGTACTTGGACACTGTGATACTGTGTGTGTGTGTGTGTGTGTGTGTGTGTGTGTGTGTGTCAGAAGTAGCAGATAACAATACTCAAGGTTTACTGGCCAGCACCCAGCAGGCAACCATGCTGGCTGTCCCTTTGGAACAGAGAGATGAACTTGTCTATACCCGGGCCGCTGAAACATTTTACTTCAACGTCACTCCCCGAGTGAGGAGCGCAAGGCGCTGTGTCTTCTGAACCAGTAACAGCACCGCTACAAAAGCCGGTTCTGGTGTCGATGCTCCCACATTGCCGGCTTCTGTGTAAACATTGTATGTTAGTGCGCAACTGCCTGCTTTTGTGTTGTGTTGTGTTACCACCTCGACTACAGTTTCTGTTTATTAAACAACATCACCAAAACGACACTGTTCACCAAGCGACAATCCATTGCATCATGGAGTGCCATTAAACAGTCAGTCTTTAGAATTGCTACAGAGGATGCATGAGTTTTATGAGCAAGAAAAAGGATTTGTTTCTGTTCATGAGCAGGTGTCGATTCCTGCCGATAAAGTTTCAGAGCGCACCTCGGAAACTCTAGGACTCAGTCAAAGAACAGTTATAAGAGACGGTGTGCTACTTCAAGATGTACAAGATACTGAAGTAAACTATGTGGAACAAAGCCCCAGAGGGAAAACAGTGTGTTTTTAAGTACTCGTGGAAAGAAAAAAAATCAGCCTCGTCCAATTACAGATATTGATTCTTTCCAAACTGATGCAATTTGTCGGCACATGTACGGATATTATAAAGGAAACAATACCCCACAATAGCGAAGTTGCTAATTTCTTTAAAAGAAAGTGAACTTTTCTCAGAAGGAAAACATCACTTAAGGTGGTGTTAAAAAGTATGGGTTTTGTTTTCAAAAGTTAGATGGGCAAAAGCTCTTACTTGATAAAGCTCACATTGTTGCAGCTTGTAGCATTTCCTTACACAAAATTGTAGGAAAGGACATACACTCAGTCATATGGTTAGATGCTGGAGAATCAGTTGATAAATACTGGACAGATGATACTTCAAATAGCAGCGGTCATCAGCCAACAGGAAGAGGATACCAATTAATTGTGGCCCATGTGGGATCTTCAAACGGCTTAGTGGCTGAAGGACTTTTAGTTTTTCAATCGAGAAAAACTGGTGACTATCATGAGAATATGAATTACTCATGGTTTCTACAGTGGTTTAAAAATTTGTTGCTCCAGTTTAGTGTTCCGACAGTGTTTGTGATGGGCAATGCACCATATTATTCTGTAATTTTAGACGAAACTCCCACCACTAGTGGCCATAAAGAACGTGACAAAACTGTTGTTATATTTGCTCGTTAAACAAAATAAGCCTGTCACGTCTAAATACACTGTAGATGAAATTGCAAGCAAACAGGGTCATATGGTAATTAGGTTACTGCCTTATCACTGCCATTTTATTCCAATTGAATTGGTTTGGAGTAATGTCAAGGCGTACATTAGAAGCAATAACAAGACTTTTACAATAACAGATGTAGAAAGACTGCCACGTGAAGGTCTTGCGACCGTACACACAACCTCATGGAGGAAGAAAGTAGACCATGTTACTAAACTCGTAAGAGAAGTACAGCCTATAGACTGAATTATAAACAAAAACGAACAACTGATGACGATGATGATGGCGAAGACAACATTTTGGCACCAATTCTGATGATACTGCAGGAGAATCGGATGGAACTGCACCACTGACATCGTACATTGGTGAGTTTAAATGTATACAGAATTAATTCTTTCTCTCTGCAACCGAGTAGGCTATGCGTGCTTTGCTTTGTTTCTTTCTACAAGGGTGGATGGTGTGTTCTTCGGTATTCTTAGGTTTACATTATTCTACGACATTTTATATGCAACTATTCCGGTAACAATTTTGAACAACTTTTCATTGATACTGTCACTAGAGCACGTCAAAACGCGGCTCAGTCTCGCTGGCTTCTCGCTGAGTACGCAGCTCATTATCACTGGCACAAGTGCATGAGGCGGAGATGACTGACGTCATGCTACGAAACTGAGCTGAGACGAGGATTGTTGAATATGACACGTGCCGACCCAAGACTGCAAAAGCGCAAGCTGCCCGAGAGACTCGCATTATCATAACATAGTGGTAGGCAGTAAATTGTCACAGGACTAAACTCAGCATGAGTGGTTGCTGAACCGGGACCAGTGCAATGACTACCATAAGAAAAGATGTTGTGTTGAAGAAACTTGCCGATAGGACGGACATTCTGATAAATAAAGTGGGAGTAAGGAGTGGCAGTTCCAGTTGGGAAAAATTTAAGGTAAGCCCTTCAATTATTACTAAATAATTACAGAATAGAGCTTCCGAATTCGAGATGTGATAGTATTTGATTAATCGAATCGCTTTGTTTTTGTAGCAATTTTTAATGAATTCTTGTGTCCGTAAACTAAAAGAAAAATTGGCTTCGTGAAACATACGTGAAGGTGTTTATTACGACTGTTTCAAGTGGTTGCTGAAAGAGATACACATCTTCCAGTTGGTTACATTCAGTGCCAAAATGGAAATTGTGGAGCATTACTTTCTTACAAAGGAAGCACAACCAGAATGAACAGACATAAATGCAAGAATAATCGACACTTGTCAAGCATTGCAGCTGCCAGTGCTGATAAAATATCTATTACGGACAAATGTGTGCAACAGAACTCCGACCATTTAATATGGTAAGTGGTGAAGGATTCATAAGCTTGGCTTAAGAACTGATAAATACGGGAGCAAAATATGGACAAATCACTGTCCAAGGCGTGCTACCTTCCCCAAGGACTGTAGCACGACATATTAAGGAATTGACTGATCAAGTCAGGAGTGAACTTATTCCAGTAGTGAAAGACGCAATTGGTAAAAACCAGTGTTCAATGACGTGCGATCTGTGGAGAGACGGTTACCGTAAGACCCATTACCTGACGGTCACGTCCAGCTACATTGATGAATTGACAGACAAATGTAAACTAAAAAACAGTGTCAAATGTTTTTTATTCCAGTCTTTGATCACAATATCACAACATATGAACATGGAGGGTCCAAACGATGAGTTCACAGACCTTCTCTCATGGTGGAAAACAAATTCGTGTGTCCTGTCGAAACTCAGCAAAGAGGTTTTCTGTATACCTGGCAGTAGTGCCTCGAGTGAAAGAAATTTTAGTAAGGCATGGATGGTACTGACTCAGAAAAGAAGTTGTCCAGATTCCAATCGCGTTAATGATATTCTCATCATCCATAACAATAAGAGAACGAAATAAGCTAAATTTGAAGCACAGAAGCAAGGGGAACTGACAACTGGTTTTATGAGGTGTATACGTAATCAAATATAATATTGAGAAGTGATAAGTAATGACTGCACAATTATGCAGTGGATATTACATTCTTCATACTAAGTAATGTAAATTGTTGTATAACTATGGTACTAACAGGAGAACAGACTCAACTGCAGTGCAATTTCTTCAGAAATGGGACTGCTGAATTAAGGTTTCAGATTAATTTGCGAAACTATATTGTACATTATTTGTTTTGATTATGTACACTTTCTTTTAATTAAATGAATTTATTATTGTGTGCTACGGTCATTTACATAGCTTGAGTAGAAGAAAATTGGTTGTGTATAACAATAATTTCAACGTACTGTTTAGCAGGTGGATCAAATCCTCAGCTGTTGCTTTAAATGGTTTTACTTTTGGGTGCTATTGTACGACTGTCGGTACAACAGTCTTTGGTTGGTCAGTTAGTTAGTTAAATGTTCGATAGATCATTTGAATGATTCTTTTATGGAAATGACATGGAAAGAGAGTCTTTTTTTCTCTGGCTACCACATTTTCAATAGACATTCTCAAATGGAACAGAAGAAGTTGTCCAGGAGAAGTGATTTTAAGTTTGATTTAAAACTCACTTTGCTACCTACCAGCCTTTTTAATTTTTAAGTTTGATTTAAAACTTACTTTGCTACCTGCCAGACATTTTATGTTATTGAGCATGTGATCAAAGATGTTTGTTGCTGCATATTGTACTCCTTTCTGAGCCACTGACAGCTTTAATAATGGCTAAGATCTTTTTCCCCTCTAGTGTTCTGCCTATGGACATCACTGTTCTTCTCAAACTGTGATGGGCTGTTTATGACGAATGTCATTAGCAAATATATGTATTTTGACAGCGCACTTAAAATGCTAACCTCCTTGAAGATTATTGTGCCTACATGATTTCCGTGAGTGAACATCGCATATTATTTTTACTGCTCTCTTTTGTGCAATCAATACTTTCTTCCTAAGAGATGAGTTACCTAAGAACATCATTCCATACCGCATTTCTCTTTGTTGAGTTCAAGCATCGTAATCTTCAGGTTCTTCCAGCTTTAGCAACAGGTGGATACGGCTTTTTGTAGTTTTTCTTATGCCTGTTGCTGTGATTTGTATATTTTCAGTCAGAAAACACAGCATATGAAAATAAAATTGCAAGACGGTAATGGTTAACAAAAGGATATCAAACAATAACAAATGGTAATTATGTACAGTGATTAATACATTAAGCACCTATGACCTGAAAAGTGGAACACCTCAAAAGGTGGTCGTTTCCTTCAAGCGTTCCAAGTATGTAGCTACAGAGCCTGCGAAAGACTGTTCGTAAGTCCAAAGCACCTGCCTTCTCGAACATTCTACTTGTACAGCGTTGTTGCAAAAGTGAAATATTTTTTATAGAACTAGGGCCTACAACAAAATAAAAATAAAACACAAAGTCACACAATTAGCTTTGATAGCAAACGTTACAAAATTAACTCTGAAACAGATAATATGTTAACCACCTTGCCCTAGTTGATGGCAATCTTTAATGCTAACAGAGGTCGTAATAAATACAGTGAACCGTATTAAGTCATTGAAGAGTGAAGAAACAGTGGGATAATAAATCTGTAGATAAATAAAGAGGAAGAAATAAACACAAGGATAAAGGCAATAAACTTCAAAACTAATTCCGCGAAAGGAAATCTTGTGTATGCGCAGTTACACACGAAATAGGAAACATTTGTAAAATGAGACGTCACTTTAAAAACAGCCGTAACTACAAAACGCGCACACACAAAACTCAACATTAATATTTATGGTAGTCAGAAAAGTGGGTGGCTGGTTTTCCTTGCTACGGCAAGAAATGACTTCGTGTTAATGCTTAGCTTAGACCCCACGATAATCGTATCATCATGTAGAAAATAATTTACAGTCGTCATCTCTTGCTTTGTCATAAGGTTCCACGATTTCCCTTGTCGCCGTTACATACAGTTTCTGAGTAACCAGAATGCCACCACTGATAGCACTTTTACATGAAACTTTGGCAGCTTTAAATTTATAATTACGTAGACCAGAATTGTTCGAATGTCTCAGTTTTGATTTGTTCGACCAAATCTCCCAAAATGTATTCACACATACCAGCACAACTGTGACATGTCACATGTGCATGTTCCTTACTACCGTACTTGTAAGTCGGATAGTCGTACACAGTACGACCCGCATCCTGAATGGCCCCATGCGACCGGCGGCGCTGCAGATGGCCAGCAGTGTGTGTCGGTTCGCCTCATTATCGAGACCGCGCTCTTGGAACTAGATATCTCCCAGGCAGCATTCTCACTGCTCAGTCCCACTTACGAGAATGAGCGGGAATACGGCGACAGCTGACGGCCTCTAACTGTCACTCACTTCAGGCATTTTTATTTCTCAATTTCATATACTATCAAACGCTTTGTCTCGTCGTCATTCTCTCCATTGTTAGGAAAACGTACTTTGTTGTACTTATGTATAAACGTTGATTGTAGCTTATATTTACAAAATATACTTCGGAGCTGTGGGCATGTGCGGTGGCTGTTATTGCAACCTTGGAATCACAGTACAGCCAACTACACGTGAGATGTCAAGTGACACTTTTCACCAGCCCATGTATAATATGCAGGGTGAGTGTGCCTCCTGCGCATGGATCAACTTATCCTATGTGTGCTCTGTCGCTGTTTCAAAATTGTGCATATGGTGAATTTTCGGTCTTGACTAGTATCTCTCATTGGCTCAATAAATACTGTGTACCGGTATGAAATGATCTCTCTCTCTCTCTCATCCTCCCATTATGTTGAAAGAACTCACAATGCCCTTTTTCCATTAATACTTGGAAAAAAGCAATACCAACGATACATGTTACTGAAATGAACTTTATACCACAAGTTATGAACATGACAACACACGAGCAATTTGGATTACATATGGTTTGTACTCAACTCCCAGAAGCATCAATGGTGATTGCTAGAGAACCATAACAAGCTGTCATCCAATTGTATCCTAGACATGTTTGATGGGCAGCATGTCAGGTGAACATGCCAGACCAGTGTAGCAGGGTTACTAAACACTCTTTGAAGAAGACTCATACGTGCCTCGCGACAGGCAGTGTGGGCACTTTCCTGCCAAAATATGGCATGTGGAGTTGTTAGAAGGCTCAGGACGCTAGCCTGTAATACTTCCCTGATATTCTGGTTGCTGCTCAAGACTGCCTTCAATGCATTCAAGCTGAAATTATATGCTGTAACCAATGGTGCTCCAATCAATCAGGCTTCACACTTGTCTTTTATGCTGCCCAGTATTAACAATGCAAGACCGTGATCATTGCAGAAAGACAGGAATCTGCCAAAGGCACTAAATTTTGATACACAGTAGATGGTGGGTTTGGAGAGTGGAAGCTGATGCAATGACATACATGCCACATATCTGGCCCACAGAATACCACGTCTAATTGTCGATACAGCTGGTCTCACACCTGTGATAGTCCTCCAGAGTATTGAGACAACACGACGATTAGTTTTAAAGTCTATTATGGTGACACATATGAGGTGGTAATCTCCCATATTATGGGCATATGGAATGGTCCAGAATCCGCTCATCATTGAGAGCAATCTTCTTCCATCCATTGGTACCCCACACCCTTTGTGTCATAGTAATATATCCTGCATGAGCTGAAATGTTATAACAAATCCATTTCTAAGAGATCAACTGTTCTGTCCTATATGGTCACACATGATGGTATTGTTGACTTTGATGGCAATGAGCCATACTGAGATATGTTTCCATGTTGGAACATTGTTTGACAGTTCTTCATTTCAAAAGCTGGATGCAACTGTAACCTTCCTGGTACCACAATAAAGAGAACTATTGGGCCTATGTGTGCACAATCCCTCAGATATCACTTACTTCCCTCAGATATCACTTACTTTTGGTGCGCTAATCATTTAAAGTGGAGACTGCAATATTGTGTGTCTACTTTGACCAGTAAGTAATAAGCACAGCAGCTACATGATAAATACGGTGACCACAAAATCATGTTTTGAACCATAAATTAAACAGCTGATTATCACAATTTTTACATTAAAAAAACAACATCATGAGTTACAACTATGATACTCAACCAAACGTTAATAAAATAAAGAAAACTGGAAAGAAAATAAGAGTATTGTAGAAAAAAAGGAGCTATAGCTGGAGGGGAGATGAGTACATTCGGTACAAAATAAAAATAATTTCTAGGATATTGGAATTTCACATTGAAATCAAAAACAAGTATTGTAAAATAAACTTTAGCCCAAATGGAGACTGCAACAGAACATTAGAAATATATGTCTCAAATAGGAGTAATTTGAAGTGGTAACAGAAAAACAAAAGCTGTTTATCAAAAATGAAGCAAATTGGGTAACGCAAAAAAAGCTGGAGTATAGCAAATGATACATAGTATGAACTAAAAAACATTAGATTTATCATAAAGAAATAGAAGTTGGTATCGCAAATTTAGTTTGATCTTAATTATGTTGCCTTATTAACTGGTCATGAGTATGTTCAGTGCCATACAATGCATTTAAAATTTTTTCTACAAAATTATACTTTTTCAGTGAATTATTGGTCATTTTTTAATCTCATATTCCCTCAGTTAATTTCATAATAGTAAAATGCACTCCCAGAATACCTTTCAGAACTTCTGCTACCATTCAAAATATCAACAGAGTTGAAAGCAGTACTCGACTACACGGTCGCCTCCATATTTTGCAATAAAAGCACTGAGATCTTGAAAAAAAATCTTAGAATTACCAACAAAGAAAACTGGTACTTTGTTTCTCATATACAACCAAGATTACAGAAATGATATGTTTGAAAACTAGACGCCACTGCTGCAGCCACCATCTGAGATTGGATTCATTCAGGCCATTCTTTCTGGGTGACGCAGTTTCCAAAAATTCAGTGTATCACACGTCAATGTCAATGTCTAGCCACTTCTGAAGTATGCCAAAGTGAAGAAAATCCAAGTGATTTGTATGCCAATTCACTTTCCATCCAATTACGAAGGAGGGTTGGGGTGGTAGCCTTATTATATTCTCACCAGTCAGCTGGATGATATTTATGGCTTTCTTAACTTGCACATTAAAATACATAATTCTGTAACAAGTCACAGAGAGTTATGTAATGGTATAGCACTCTATCTCAATTTATATGTAAGCAATCCAAGCCTAAAAAATTCTTACGATGTTGCTTTAACGAACACACTTTTCTCTGTGTCAGAGCTCAATTCACGAGTACATAAACAATTAGGTTCCTAGTACAGTACGCCGGTGAAGCTTCCTCGGTAGGTGTATGACCAGTGCCAATCTTACTATCTTTCTGCCACACCTGCTGAGGACGAGGCTGTGCTTGCTGCTGTTGCTGCTGTGCTTGCTGCTGCTGCTGCTGAAGCAGCTGGCGGTGTTGTTGCACCCAGCGTAATTGCTGCTGAGGTGACAACCCGTGAGGCACTTTCACCAACTGCTGCTGTGGCTGCGGTTGTTGCTGTGGGACAGCTTGCTGTGGTTGCTGCACCACCTGCTGCTGCATAACAGGTGCCGGAGTGCCAGGAGGGGCAGCCCTCGCTAGCTGTTGTTGCTGCTGCTGTTGCTGTTACATAAACAGAGCACACCACTAAAGTGAAGGCAAGAAGTGTCATCATTAAGTACTTATGGCTGATGCTAATATTTGGTGAGACAACACATTCAACAGAAACTGTAAACCCCAGTTTTCAGTAAAGTGCCTTTGGCATATATGGTTCCAATAAAATGATTTATTTCATTAAGCAAGCAACAAATTAAATTAATATCACAAAAAAGGAAATAAGAAGACAACCATTCAGTATTTAGAAGATGTGTTGATACCTACACTGAAACAAAGAATGGACATTAGGACTCAGTTTCTGAACTTGCATCCTTTCTCGAAGTACATAAATACATACAACATGCACACACACATACCCCAGTGCTGTTGTCCACCTGATTTAAATTGCAGGCATGGGAGAGAGTAGTGCTGTGGCGCACGTGTGTGTGTGTGTGTGTGTGTGTGTGTGTGTGTCGCGCGCGCACGCAGTCTTTTCATATATATCTATTGGCAATACTGACATTTGTCCTGAATACATGTACTGGCCAGCAATTCTGTGTGATAATCAGTGGAAAAATGCTCCAATCAGAGGATAAAAAGGGCAAATATGCTACTGTTTATTAAAAAGACAGACTGAAAAGTGGGAAACCAGCTGCCTCATTCAACCTTCTACAGCACCCTTAAAAATTTTCCCAAAAATTTTTGGCATACTAACATATTCATACTCTCTCTAACACACAACTCAATTCTTATTCCCACAAGCTCCCATAATTGTAACTCGCTCACACCCATTAGTCCATCGCTGTCAGGGCGCCCTGCCTCCACAGCCATAGTCTCCTTCATTCTGTCCTACAAGGTATCCTCTCACAGTCACTGTCTCCCACTTGCTCTATCTTACTGCTACCACCTTCATTCCTTCCCAATGCTGCTGTCTGCCCCCCCCCCCCCCTCTCTCTCTCTCTCTCTCTCTCTCTCTCTCTCTCTCTCTCTCTCTCTCCCGCCCCCCATCCTCACTGTCACTGTCCTAGAATCTGTCTGTCATTATCACTGGTTCTCACCCAGGTCCACTTTCTCCTCCTCTTTATTCCTCTTCACTGGCACTGGCTCTGTCCCCTGCAATTTTTTCCTAGCCTACTACCACTGTTGCCTCTTATCTGAGTACAAAAAACTGTGAATATGTTTGCAATATTTAAGAAGAAAGTAGAATGAGGTAGCTGACCTTCCAGTCAGAGTGTTTTAATAAACAGGAGCTCACTCACCTTTTTTGTGCTCCCACTGAAGCATTTTCCTGCTGGTACCCTTCCTTTTTTTTCTATTGCTATTCTGTATCAATCCCCCATTAGAATTAAATTTTCAGCTCTCTTAAAGACCCGAATAATTCCTTGTATCTCAGAATGGTGTTTATATAAATTCATCCACATTCATATTTTCCTATTCATTTTAAGAACTACTCCTGCAGTACCCATACTTGATTTTGTTTTGATAAACCTGTGCTCATCTGACCGAAAGACCTATCCACCTTGGCACCGCACTTCAATAATTCCCACTTTATCTGACTTCGACCAACCCATTTCTCTTTTTAAATTTCAATTCTACCAACCCAATTAAGGGATCCTAAGCATTCCGCCATCTGACCCATACAACACCAGGTTCATTTTTCCTTATAACAACATCCTCCTGAGCAGTCTCCACCTGTAGATCTGATTGGGACAATACTATCCCTCCACAGCACTTTACACAAAAGGATGCCATCACAGAAAGTCATACAATAGAGCTGCATGTCAACACAAAATATAATGGCTACTGTTTCCTCTTGTTTTCAGCCATCTGCAGTACGAATAAAACAAGACCATACTGGTTAATGTTACAAGACTTGGTCAGTCAATCATTTAGACTGTTGCCCTTTCAACTACTGGAAAGATTGCTTCCTATCTTCAAGAATCGCATGTTAGTCTGGCATCTCAACAAATACCCATCATATATGGTTGAACCATGTACAGCTAACTGTATTGTTGAGGCACAAGTTACCCTACTGCAACGGAGTCCATGGTTCATGGCGGACTGTTGGTCAATTACACAAGACTAATCCACTGAAGTATTAACGTACATGCACATGTTGTGACTTTGATGCTAAAGTCTCAGTCCACCCACACCCAGAACAGTTTCCTTCTTCCATGTATGCCATCACATAATTTGCAGTGTACATTAAACAATCCTATCAAATAGTGTGTGCCCTGTTCTTCAACAGTGCCATCACACCATTCAGGATGTAATAATTAATCCTTAAAAGCAACTGGGTGTTATCAATGATGTGCATGGGACAGAAGGGGTGGGGGCCGTACATCACAAGCTAGAAGGTTCAGCTGCAGAGTGGGCATGTGTGTGTCTAGTTTAATAATAACAACATATAAATAATCACACATACATGCATTTTTGCAATAAAACCTATAAATAACAAAGTGCTGTAGAAAATTAACAGTGAAATATCAGTACAGTACTTCAAGCAACTTTTAAGATTTGAAATCATGCACCATCAATGCATATCCCACATTATAACATTTTAATTCTTATGAAGTACATAGCAAGCAACGTTAATACGTAAAATGTAACTATACAAATAAGGTGCAAAGCACATAGAGCTGGCAACCAAATTTCAGTGCTGTAAATTGCAAAAATGTGAAAATTTGCATGCATATGAGTCAGTTTAAGTTCTTTTCAAATAACACAGAAAAAATATTTTGATGTAGATGACAGAAAGTTGTAGTAAATTAACGACCTAACCTAAATTCCATTCTGTCGTGGCAACACCTAACCTGAGACTTCCGCGAAAAACTATACGCTTGCCTAACTGTATAAAACTTTGAAACAAAACAAAAAAAGGGAACAAACTACAATAATACTTACCTGCATTTGACGCTGCAATTGAAGTTGCCTTTGTTTTTGTAGTTTCTGTAATACTAAAACTCGCCTCTGACTATCCATTTGCTCTAACTGAGCTACCATCTGAGCATCTAGGTGAATCAGTTGTCGTGGAGGACCCTGAAAGGATGATACAACAGTTTATACATAACTAATTTAGACTCTTTTAAACTGAAAAAAAGATAAAGGTAGAAACTCATTAACCCCTCACACAGTCTGTGTTACTTATGTGCCTAGTACTCCCAGCAGCACTCTATCCAACAGATCTGTAACTACGCCAGTGTGAGACCTGTACAAAGTTGTATTAATCAAAGAAAATAGTGTGGAAGATTAGGGTTTGTCATGAATAGACTTCCCTGGTGGAATCAGTTACAGGATATTTGTTACTTTATTTGACTTTTAAGTCAAAAGGTGATCTCTCTTTGTAATCAAAATTATTGTATTTTCTATCTAGAGCATCCCATATCGCAGTAACGCTGATGAACAAACGGTGTACTTATTTTTTTTATGTAGTGCGTGGGTTTCTTTGAAATCCTTGTATTGTGGGTACACAGCTACTATAAATTCTTTATATGATGTCATTCTCCACTTTTTCTTGTAACTGTTTTTCTTACTCTACTTTAACTTCAGCCTATATGCCATTGTCATGTGTCTACAAAGATACAACATAACACACTAGGTAAACATAATAGGAGAACAAGAGTTCACAGACTTATAAGAGTCAATAGCATGTTATAACATATGAACAAGTTAAAAACAGCAATGCCTTTGTGGTGTAGTCTTCTGCTCCCCAACCCTCCCCACAACTGAGCATAATACAAAATCTTAACCAAGAAAGACCAAAGCTCTTTCAGGTGCTGAGTGCCACTATGTGGACAATGGTCTTGATTTCATATGTGGGGATAAGACCACCTTTACCAAGCACAAGACCCAAAAAAGTCACCTTCAATAATAAAAAATTGCATTTCTGCAGCTAGCAATGAAGGCCATTCTCCAAGAGGCAACAGAAAACCAACTGAAAGTTTCATAAATGCTCCTCCTGCATCATCATGGTAACTGATGCAATAGCGAATGTCATGAATCAACTGCTCTGAATACTGTTGGTAAATTCCCGGCACAGAAAAAATTTCAAAAGGCAAGCAGTTAAACTAGCTAAGTCCAAAGGCAGTGATGATGACCATGAAATTCTGAGAAACTGCATCAAATGGTAACTACATGTAAGCACCACACAAGTTGATGTGGGAAAAATATTAGCCTCCTCCCACCAACTTTGCCAACAATACTACCTGCCGCGGAATGGGATACGAATTCGCAACACGTTGTGCACTGACCATCTGTTTAAAATAGGTGCAAGGTGGTATTGGGCTTCTGAAGCACCACCAAATCAGTGGCCCACTGACTCAACAAAATAGGAGAAACAACATTCTGATCCTGACAACGCTGCAAATTGGCCTTTACCTTGTCACGAATGGTGAAGGGAATAGGGTGGGGATGACAAAATTTGGGAACTGCCAACTGCTTAAGAGAAACATGTGCCTTGAAATTTTCTACTTGGCCCAAGGTATTCTCAAAACAGCGGGCTGTAGGACTGCAGTAAGGGGTCCAAATGGTGTAAAGAAACGGACTGAGACACCAAATGCACTTCATAAACAATCTGGAAGCCAAAAACAGGAAAATTGTTAGAGCCCAAAGATATTTTGCACCGTCGGTGAATTTACCACTTACAAGGCAAGGTTCCGTTCCACATTCTTATAGCGTGCAGAGACTGAAAACTGCCCCCACAAAGGAATGTGCTATTTACTTTAGCATACGCTCTGACGCAGTAGCTGTCGGAGACAGTTGTAGCATTCAGTGGAAACATTGGGGGTCAAATGACTGACTCGCAGCCCTCCACTGTCAAAAACAGTTGCCAAATGACCTTCACGCCGACATGCTCCACACATAGCCTCCACATGTAGGCAACATCAAACATGTAACAAATGACAATGGAGGCACGACTGCTGGCTCGCTCACAAGTGAAAGAACAATGCCAAGGACCCAAGAAACACCAATGGCACGAATTACAATGATGCGAGCGACATAAACCTCCCGAGATCTACACACACAAGGACAGACAACAATGCAATGCCACTGCACTGGCACTGTCAATGGAGGAAATACAGGGCGAATTAGTGGGAGTCAAGGCTGCCTGAGGTATCCCATGGGGCACTGGGGGCTTCTAAACATGTACACCGGATTGAGCCATGTGTCAGTTATCATAAAGGTCATTTCTTGCAGCTGATGTTTCCAAAATTGGGCAACAAGACCTAAAGAAAGGTCAGACAAGGTCAACGCTCTAGTGTGAAGCTCATGGTTGGGCGCTGGAAGCAACTGACAAAGCTCGTAAAAGGGTAGTTTCTCAAACTCAACAGAGGGCTTCAAATTTTGGACAACTTCATACAAACCTGCACTGCTGGACAAAAATGCAGCCTTATTAACTTGACTGATGATATGTCTTACCTATCTTAGCTAGTAATGCAGCAAGAACTGGCAAAAGTAATTGTCTCACCTTTCCACTGACTCGCTGAAACTGGCATATGGCAACAGGGATGAGTGGGTGGGTGGGTTGGTTGGTTGGTTGATAGGTGGATGGGGGGGGTGGGGGGGGTGGGGGGTGCAGTCAACGGAACAGTGGATGCCCAGCTCCTCACTAGCAAGGCAAAGGTGCAAAGCAGTTCCCATTCTGGGTTATCAGGTCGGCATCTGCTCCTGTTGCTGCTCCTTCTGTAAGCGTAACTCTTCCGCCCAGCATTGTAAAAGTGATGGGCCCACAGTAGTCCAAGTGAACACTAGGAAAAGGGAAAGAAAATATAGGAGTGTCCCAAGCGTAAGAACATCCTTTGTTGCTACTTTAGTAGATGCCCAGGAGTGACAACACTGCTTCACTACACAGTTGGTGTGTGTACTTCAAGTGCTGATGGTGGCTCGATAATAGACAGGGAACAGAACCCCACACATGGGAAGCAAATTTGTGGTGCGACTCAATCTATGGGAAGCACAGAGTCCAAACCCACTTAGAGACCTGCATGTGAAGAACTCCGTGCATGGCTGGAATGGATGGCTAACAGCTGTGATGTCCGCTGGTGGGGACACTAAAGCTGGAAATAATGTATTAAGGATCTGAAAAGTACTGTGATGTTGGTGGTGGGAATTCTGAAAGTTAAGATGATTATTTACAGTAACACAAAAATAAACACATCAATTTGATATATTAGGCACATACTTATGTCAACAAAAATCAGTACAACCACAACTAACCTGAGGTTGGCCCTGCTGACCCCATACAACTTGCCGCTGCAATTGGATCTGCTGTTGCTGCTGCTGTGGCGGTGGTTGAGGCTGGTGCTGCTGCTGTTGTTGCACTACCTGTATCTGACGTTGCTGCTGAAGCTGGTACTGCTGTTGCTGCTGCTGTTGCCACGTCACATCTCGCTGCACTGCCGCTACTGTATACTGTTGCTGGCCAGCTTCTCGCAACAGCAACTGCTGCTGTTGCTGCTGCTTTTGGAGCTGTAATTGTTGCAACTGCTGCTGGAGCTGCAACTGCTGTTGAGGTTGGCCTTGTTGCTGCTGTTGCTGCAGCTGTAACTGCTGCTGAAGTTGCAACTGCTGCTGCTGAAGTTGCACTTGTTGCTGCTGCTGTTGCTGTTGTTGTTGTTGTTGCTGCTGCTGCTGAGTTTGCTGCTGAACTACTTGCTGCACAAGATGCTGTTGTTGCAACTGTTGTTGCTGCTGTTGCTGCTGCTGTTGTTGTTGTTGTTGCTGCTGCTGCTGCTGTTGCTGCTGCTGCTGCTGCTGCTGCTGCTGCTGAATCTGCTGTTGCTGTAGTTGCTGAAAGCAGCAATCAAAACACTATATGTTGGCCAAGCAGTAAGACCTTATATTGAGCAAACAGTAAGAAAAACCTAAGGGAATTTTAGGAAATGAATTAAAGTAGAAGAAATAAAAGCTGCAAGGAAATTGTTGCATAGTATTTTTCAGTCTCAGTTTGAACAAATATCATAACTGGTTTCAATTCTTAGCAAGTCATCATCACATGACTTCAATACATTACAGCCCTGCAAAAATTTTGAAGTTTGCAGATGAAAATATAATTCTGTCAGAAACTGCAAATGACTTGGAAGAACAGTTTAATAGCATGTACAATTACATTAGTTTAATGGAACGGATAATCTTGAAAAGAGGTCACAAGGCGAACATCATTAAAGGTAAAACTAAGTTAATTTCATACTACAGTATTTAATACACATTGTCATATTTGACGTGATCCCTTTCCTTTCTTTCAACTTTCAAAATGACTCGCTAAGACAGTTACAAGTAGATAAGAATAGTTACAGTGGACCAGCAGTTCAAATCATAATTTTTTACATTAACAAATAAAAAAAAGTGGTACGTGACAGAAAAACTTTCTAGTACAGATAAGTACTGAACCCCAGACATGATATAAATCTTTCCCACTTAATAATTACTGATGTATATATTAATTTCTTTAAACTTGTGGTGCAGATTAATGCATAAGGTGTGTTCAAAAGAAGTCTAAACTTTCATTATAACATCTCTAGTGCTCATTGTAATACATTTAAAGCACTGTCCTCCGCCCCCCCTCCCCTCCCCTCCCCTCTCGGTCACAGTAGTCCCCTCCACTGACAATACACCAGATCCAAGGTTTCTTCCATTTCTGGTAAGCCTCCTAAAATGCTGTTTGTGGGGTGTCACATTGTCCTGTATATTCTCTATGGTTTGGAAACAATATTCTTTCGCCGTGTTTTCAAGTTTGGGAAATAGGACTATGCCCGCTAGGTTTAGAGAATAAGATGGATGAGGCACAATGGGAGTCTAATGTTTTGCCAGATAGCGGCAGACAAGAAGCGACATTTCAGCGAGTGCACTGTAATTATAAAATGTCCAAGTCTGATTCCTCTTCACTCAGCCCTCTTACTGCACATGGTATTCCTCAAACGCATTAAAATTGCTGACGGACTTCCTTGTTTACCAGGTGGTACAAATTCCTGATGGACAATGCCTTCGTAGTTAAACATCACACCAACATCACCCTGATCGAGGAGCAACTATTTTACATGAGGAACTCTTTTCACAAGTACGTAGCAAAATTTCACACACACACACACACACACACACACACACACACACCACATTCTTGTTCAAGCTCTTTCACAGGCATTTTCTCACTAATCCGACAAACAGCTCGTGCGTGTGCTCACTTCGGTGGCTGTAGATTGGCAACTATCACTCATAGTAAAAGTTTGTTATCTAAATCTGCCATTAGCGATGCTCAGTAGCCACAGCATGCTTCCTCTGCAGTAGACGTGCTACTTCAAAGCTCACTATTTTTTATAACACATCTCGTATTGCATATACTGGTGCAGGATACAAACCATGGTTTTACTGGGGCTTCGCAGTTAGCTAGAAATTGTATGCAACTTAGCACAATGAAATGAATGGTCACAGTGGTGCGAAGGGGGAGGGACAGGACTATGAGAAATGCACAATTTTAATTGCACACTATTATTGTTTCAATCAGTTAGCAACACTTGCTACTGTTCAGTTCTCATCTTTCTACATGACAAGTCAGTGAAAATGATTCACTTTATACATGCTGAAGCAATTCACTGTCATTGACAAAACTTTTTACAAGTGTGGGAAAACTTCAAAGATATGTTGCAAGTAACGCACAAATTTTCAGTCAGCAAAACATACCTGGCTCATTGACAGTTTACTGAGTCATTGAAAAATTTGAGGAAAGTGGTTCAGGTACTGATGTTGAGACATCTAAGTGACATTGTAATAGCCAGTCTGCTGAAAATATTCCATCAGTAAATGACAGCATAGTCCAAGTCTCCGAACCTTGATAACAAGAATTGAACAGTTTAAGGAGAGCCATGCAGCAAATTCTGACACAGGATTTTCATCTAAATACCTACATGAATCAACTTAGGCCACAAATACTGCTAATTGACCATTTCCGGCATTTTGAATTTGCAAGTTGGGTGTTGGAAAACGGAAATGTGGATGCAACGTTGCGAGGAATGTCATCTTTAGTGATGAGGCACATTTTCTATTGGTTGGCTATGTCAAAAACCTTAATTTTCAGAGTTGAGACGAAGAGAATCATTGCATAACCATCCAACAATCAATGCATACACAAGCCATTGTTGGTTTGTTGGTTGGTTTGGGGGATTAAAGGGACCAGACTGCTA
The DNA here is from genome assembly GCF_021461395.2 of Schistocerca americana. Taxonomy (NCBI): domain Eukaryota; kingdom Metazoa; phylum Arthropoda; class Insecta; order Orthoptera; family Acrididae; genus Schistocerca; species Schistocerca americana. The sequence continues at coordinate 112,842,376 of NC_060126.1, read as the reverse complement.
CGGTCATCGGTCCCTTTTTCCAAAACTGAAAAACACCCACACAGAATAAAAACAACAATGGAAAAGACTACACAGGACACGAAAGACTTAGACAGAGACCAGACAAAAGGAATTAAAATCACAGTGTGTGGCAGTGGTTGGCCAACCATAGAGACAAAAAAGGAAAAGCCAACCACCGAGAAACACACTAAAAACTCAGACTAAAATCGTAAGCCAAAGGCCAGAATCAATACAAAAAGGACAAACAGATTAAGTGATAAAAGCCCCCTGCCCAAATAAAACGCAAAACTAAGCCTGCCATAGCAGTGTCATCTTTTAAAAGGGCAGGGAGCGTATCAGGCAGCGCAAACGTCTGCCTGAGCACAGTTAAAAGGGGACAGGCCAACAAAATGTCCAGAGATGGTTTACTGGTGGCCTGTTTGGCCAGACTGTCAACATGTTCATTGACGGGTATCCCAACATGGCCTGGGGTCCACACAAAGACCACAGAGCGGCCGCAACAGGCAAGAGTATGGATGGACTCCTGGACAGCCATCACCAGACGAGAGTGAGGGAAGCACTGGTCAATAGCTCTTAAACTGCTCAGGGAGTCGCTACGGGTAACAAAGGACTCACCTGAGCTGGAGCAGATATACTCTAGGGCACGAAAGATGGCGACCAGCTCAGCAGTGAAAATGCTGCAGCCAGCCGGCAATGAATATTGTTCATAGTGGTCCCCTAGAGTCAGAGCATAACCGACATGACCAGCAACCAACGAACCGTCAGAGTAAACAACGGCAGAGCCCTGATACGTGGCAAGGATGGAAAGAAACCGGCGGTGGAAGGCCTCCAGAGGGACTGAGTCCTCCGGGCCCTGTGCCAATTCGAGCTGAAGGCAAGGGCGAGGCACACACCACGGGGGTGTACGCAGAAGGGCCCGGAAAGGAGGTGGAAGAGGGAAAACCCCAAGCCCAGAGAGAAGCTCTCTGATGCAGACCGCGATCGTAGAACCTGACCGGGGCCGACGTTCTTGGAGATGGACGACCGACTGTGGGAACAGAAGACGATAATTAGGATGCCCGGGCAAGCTACAAACATGCGTAGCATAAGCGGCCAATAAACGTTGGCACCATAACCGCAGTGGAGGGACACCTGCCTCCACAAGTATGCTGTCCACAGGGCTGGTCCGGAAAGCACCAGCGGATCCCGCTGTGAAGGATTGGGTCCAGAACCCGCAATGCAGATGGGGATGCTGAACCATAAGCCAGGCTCCCATAATCCAGACAGGACTGGAGTAACGCCTGGTAGAGACGTAAGAGGGTAGAGCGGTCAGTGCCCCAGCTGGTGTGGCTCAAGCATCGCAGAGCATTAAGATGCCGCCAACACATCTGTTTAAGCTGGTGAATATGTTGGAGCCAAGTCAACCGGGTACCAAAAACCACACCGAAAAACCAATGTGTCTCCACCACAGCAAGAAGTTTGATGGCAAGGTAAAGCCGCGGCTCAGGATGAACGGTTCGTCGCCGGCAGAAATGCGTAACACAGGTCTTTGCAGCCAAAAACTGGAAGCCATGCGCTACAGCCCAAGACTGCACCTTGCGGATATCGCCCTGCAGCTGACGTTCAGCAGCTGCAATGCCAATGGAGCTATAGTAGAGGCAGAAGTCGTCAGCATACAAGGAAGCTGAGACAGACGTTCCCATCGCCACAGCGAGCCCATTAATTGCAATTAAAAACATGCAGACACTTAGGACAGATCCCTGTGGTACCCCGTTCTCCTGAATTCGAGAGGAACTATGGGAGGCTGCAACTTGCACGCGGAAGGTACGATGTGACAGAAAATTTTGTAGGAAAATCGGCAGTGGACCCCGAAGACCTCCACCGTGAAGCGTAGAGAGGATGTGATGGCGCCATGTTGTATCGTGTGCCTTCCGCATGTCAAAAAAACAGTGATGAGGTGCTGACGGCAGGCAAAGGCTGTACAGATGGCTGACTCCAGGCTCACCAGATTGTCGGTGGCAGAGCGGCCTTTACAGAACCCACTCTGAGACGTAGCCAGAAGGCCCCGAGACTTGAGTACCCAGCTCAGTCGCCGGCTCACCATGTGTTCGAGCAACTTGCAAAGAACGTTGGTGAGGCTAATGGGGCAGTAGCTGTCGACCTCCACTGTGTTCTTGCCAGGTTTCAAAACAGGGATAACAATGATTTCCCACTATTGCGACGGAAACTCACCCTCGACCCAGATATGGTTGTAAAGGTAGAGGAGGTGTCGCTGGCAGTCCAGCGAGAGATGTTTCAGCATCTGACAGTGGATGCGATCTGGCGCCGGAGCTGTATCAGGGTAAGTGGCTAGGGCAATGTGGAATTCCCACTCAGTGAATGGGACATGGTAGGATTAAGGATGGCGGGTGTGAAATGAAAGGCTCCGATGTTCCAACCGCTCTTTAATGGAGTGGAAGGCCAGTGGGTAATTCACAGATGCAGAACTGAGAGCAAAATCGTCTGCTAAGCGGTTTGCAATTATGTCAGAGTCAGTACAAATTGCCCCATTCAGTGACAGCGCAGGGACGCTGACAGGGGTCTGATAGCCATAGAGGCGTCTAATCTTGGCCCAGACCTGCGATGGAGAGACTTGGAGGCCAATGGTGGAAACTTACCGTTCCCATCACTCCTGCTTGTGTTGGCGAATGATGCGGTGTGCCCGCGCATGCAGCCGTGTAAAGGCGACGAGGTTTTCTATTGATGGATGCCGCTTGTGACGCTGGAGTGCCCGCCTGCGATCTTTAATCGCCTCGGCGATTGCAGGCGACCACCAAGGGACAGTCCTCCGCTGAGGGGACCCAGGAGAATGGGGAATGGAAGATTCTGCGGCAGTAACGATGCCGGTGGTGACCGAGTGAACCACCACATCAATGGCTTCATTAGAAAGAGGCACAATAGCGGCAACGGAGGAGAACAAGTCCCAGTCAGCCTTATTCATAGCCCATCTGCAAGGGTGCCCAGAAGAGTGACACTGTGGCAGTGACAGAAAGATCGAGAAGTGGTCACTACCACACAGGTCGTCATGCACACTCCATTGGACAGACGGTAAGAGGCTAGGGCTGCAGATCGAAAGGTCGATGGCTGAGTGCGTGCCATGCGCCACACTGAAATGTGTGGAGGCACCATCATTTAAAAGGGAAAGGTTGAGCTATGTCAATACATGCTCGACGGTGGCGCCTCGACCTGTTGCCACTGACCCACCCCACAGAGGGTTATGGGCGTTGAAGTCGTCCAATAACAGGAAAGGTGGCGGCAATTGGGCTATCAGCGCAGCCAGGACACGCTGCGGGCCATCACCATCCGGTGGAAGACAGAGACTGCAGACAGTAACAGCCTGTGGCATCCACACCCGAACAGTGACAGCCTCTATAGGTGTTTGTAGAGGGACAGACTCGTTGTGAAGGGAGTGAAGGACATAGACGCAGACGCCACCAGATACCCTTTCATAAGCTGCCTGGTTCCTATAATAACCCCAATAGAAACGGAGGGCGGGGGTTCGCATTGCCTGAACAAGTTTCTTGAAGAGCAATGCAGAAGAAAGGGTGAAGGCTGATAAGTTGTCGGAGCTCAACAAGATTGTGGAAGAAACCGCTGCCGTTCCACTGGAGGATGATATTGTCCATGGCTGAGAAAGAAGTGAAGGGACTGGGGAGGCAGATTAGGCCGCTGGGCCACCTGCTGCCTCCGCTTGAGCACCTGTGAAAGTGCTATCCATTGCATCCGAGGGACCGGCGAGATCGAGGTCCTCAGCGGACACCAGGGATCTCCACCTCATCCTCAGACGCAGAGCTCGAAGGGTGCAGTGGGGTGGGTGCCACCACAAGTTCTTTGGCCTTAGAGGTCTTTCTCTTGGACGTCTCTCGCTGAACCTTGGGTTTCACCAGCTGGGAGGGCTTCACTGATTCAGTCTCTGGGCGGAGGAGGATCACGAAGCCCTACGACCAGCCGCTGGTGGGAACTTATGCCACTGTCGGGTGTCATCCTTCCCGCTGGTACAAACCTGGGAAGGGAGGGACCCAAGGGACCCCTTCCGAGCGAGGGTAGCCCAAGAAGTTGGACGCTTCTCCGGCTGAGAAGCGGACGTCCCCGATGGGTGGGAAGGTGTTGCTCCCCAGATAGGTGGTGCAGGAACTGCAATGGGGTTGGGAGAGCCCCCCACGGGCAAGGGGGCATGTGGAGTTGTACGGCTCTGTGATTTGGCTGGAATATGTTGAACTGATGGGGCTAACACGGTTGTCGATGCAGCAGCATAGGAGGAAGTCATTCACACAGGATGTAGTCGTTCAAATTTCCTCTTGGCCTCAGTATAGGTCAGTCGGTCCAGGGTCTTATATTCCATGATATTTTGCGCTCTTTCTGTAAGATCCTGCAGTCTGGCGAGCAAGGTGAATGAGGCTCTCCGCAGTTGACACAGATGGGAGGCGGGCCATATGGAGTATCAGGATGTGATGGGCTTCCGCAATCTCGACATGTGAGGCTGGAAGTGCAGCGGGAAGACATATGCCCGAACTTCCAGCACTTAAAGCACCGCATCGGGGGAAGGATATAGGGCTTGACGTCACATCGGTAGACCATCACTTTGACCTTCTCCGGTAACGTATCACCCTCGAAGGCTGAGATGAAGGCACCAGTAGCAATCAGAGTATCCTTCGGACCCAGATGAACGCGCCGGACGAAATGGACACCTTGGCGCTCTAAATTGGCGCACAGTTCGTCATCAGACTGCAAAAGAAGGTCCCTATGGTAAATAATACCCTGGACCATATTTAAACTCTTGTGGGGTGTGATCGTAACGGCAACATCCCCCAACTTGTCACAAGTTAGTAACCGTTGTGACTGGGCAGAGGATGCCGTTTGTATCAGTACTGACCCAGAGCGTATTTTGGACAAGCCCTCCGCCTCCCCAAACATGTCCTCTAAATGCTCGACGAAGAACTGAGACTTTGTGGGCATGAAAGACTCCCCATCAGCTCTCGTACAAACTAGGGACTGGGGCGAATAACTGTTACTGCCGTCCTGAGACTTACGCTTCTCCCACCGTGTGGCCAGGGACGGGAACATTTTCGGATCGTATTTCTGAGCATTAAATTGAGCCCGAGAATGCTTAGAGACTGCTGGAGGCTGGCCACCAGCAAGAGATCATGTACCACGCTTCATTGCGGGCCATCCGCCTTGATGCCACGTACTCCAACCAAGGGCCCTCCCCACGGGCGCCACCCAGCCTCAACAAGGGCCACCTGGCAGGATGGCTATTGCTGGGAGTCCCAATACCCCAGGAGGATAGGCATCTACTCCCTGGCATACGTGGGGAGTTAGCGGAACAGGCATCAGCAGAGCGATCCCTGTGTTGTCAGGGGGCTACAACCAACAGGGTACATGGCGGCCCCACCACAACGGACTGGCTACCGTGCTGGATCTTAGGTGCAAAAATGTCCAAGGTCGTCGTCTCAGCAAAAAGCAACACTGCACAAGGCGTAGTTGTAATCGCACCCAGGAATGTATCCTCTTCCAAGAGGTGGAAAACGAGTAGGACAGCATTGCGACGACAAGAAAGCCAGCTAAAGGTCTCAATGCACGACGGATACAGTGCACCATGTAAGGCGCCCTTCCCCAATTGGCTCACTCTTCGGAAGAATTTAGAAAGATAGAGGTCAACATACATGGAAGAATCTTGGAGATACTAAAAGGTATCAGATAGATTATATAATGGTAAGACAGAGATTTAGGAACCAGGTTTTAAATTGTAAGACATTTCCAGGGGCAGATGTGGACTCTGACCACAATCTGTTGGTTATGAACTGTAGATTAAAACTGAAGAAACCGCAAAAAGGTGGGAATTTAAGGAGATGGGACCTGGATAAACCGACTAAACCAGAGGTTGTACAAAGTTTCAGGGAGAGCATAAGGGAACAATAGACAAGAATGGGGGAAAGAAATACAGTAAAAGAAGAATGGGTAGCTTTGAGGGATGAAGTAGTGAAGGCAGCAGAGGATCAAGTATGTAAAAAGACGAGGGCTAGTAGAAATCCTTGGGTGACAGAAGAAATATTGAATTTAATTGACGAAAGGAGAAAATATAAAAATGCAGTAAATGAAGCAGGCAAAAAGGAATACAAACGTCTCAAAAATGAGATCGACAGGAAGTGCAAAATGGCTAAGCAGGGATGGCTAGAGGACAAATGTAAAGATGTAGAGGCTTATCTCACTAGGGGTAAGACAGATACTGCCTACAGGAAAATTAAAGAGATCTTTGGAGAAAAGAGAACGACTTGTATGAATATCAAGAGCTCAGATGGGAACCCAGTTCTAAGCAAAGAAGGGAAAGCAGAAAGGTAGAAGGAGTATATAGAGGGTCTATACAAGGGCGATGTACTTGAGGACAATATTATGGAAATGGAAGAGGATGTAGATGAAGATGAAATGGGAGATATGATACTGCGTGAAGACTTTGACAGAGCACTGAAAGACCTAAGTCGAAACAAGGCCCCAGGAGTAGACAACATTCCATCAGAACTACTGACAGCCTCGGGAGAGCCAGTCCTGACAAAACTCTACCATCTGGTGAGCAAAATGTATGAGACAGGCGAAATACCCTCAGACTTCAAGAAGAATATAATAATTCCAATCCCAAAGAGAGCAGGTGTTGACAGATATGAAAATTACCGAACTATCAGTTTAATAAGTCACGGCTGCAAAATACTAACGCGAATTCTTTACAGACAAATGGAAAAACTGGTAGAAGCCGACCTTGGGGAAGATCAGTTTGGATTCCGTAGGAATATGGGAACACGTGAGGCAATATTGACCCTACGACTTATTGTAGAAGCTAGATTAAGAAAAGGCAAACCTACGTTTCTAGCATTTGTAGACTTAGAGAAAGCTTTTGACAATGTTGACTGGAATACTCCTCTTTCAAATTCTGAAGGTGGCAGGGGTAAAATACAGGGAGCAAAAGGCTATTTACAATTTGTACAGAAACCAGATGGCAGTTATAAGAGTCGAGGGACATGAAAGGGAAGCAGTGGTTGGGAAGGGAGTGAGACAGGGTTGTAGCCTCTCCCCGATATTGTTCAACCTGTATATTGTGCAAGCAATAACGGAAACAAAAGAAAAATTCGAAGTAGGTATTAAAATCCATGGAGAAGAAATAAAAGCGTTGAGGTTCGCCGATGACATTGTAATTCTGTCAGAGACAGCAAAGGACTTGGAAGAGCAGCTGAATGGAATGGACAGTGTCTTGAAAGGAGGATATAAGATGAACATCAACAAAAGCAAAACGAGGATAATGGAATGTAGTCGAATTAAGTCGGGTGATGCTGAGGGAATTAGATTAGAAAATGAGACACTTAAAGTAGAGAGGATATGAAGTGTAGACTGGCAATGGCAAGGAAAGCGTTTCTGAAGAAGAGAAATTTGTTAACATCAAGTATAGATTTAAGTGTCAAGAAGTCGTTTCTGAAAGTATATGTATGGAGTGTAGCCATGTATGGAAGTGACGCGTGGACGATAACTAGTTTGGACAAGAAGAGAATAGAAGCTTTCGAAATGTGGTGCTACAGAAGAATGCTGAAGATTAGGTGGGTAGATCACATAACTAATGAGGAGGTACTGAATAGGATTGGAGAGAAGAGGAGTTTGTGGCACAACTTGACTAGAAGAAGGGATCGGTTGGTAGGACATGTTCTGAGGCACCAAGGGATCACCAATTTAGTATTGGAGGGCAGCGTGGAGGGTAAAAATCGCAGAGGGAGACCAAGAGATGAACACACTAAGCAGATTCAGAGGGATGTAGGCTGCAGTACGTACTGGGAGATGAAGAAGCTTGCACAGGATAGAGTAGCGTGGAGAGCTGCATCAAACCAGTCTCAGGACTGAAGACCACAACAACAACAACAACAACAACAACAAATGAGGTCAAACCCGAGAGGGGACCATCACATAATAACGAAACATTTGAGACTCCTTTTAGTCACCTCTTACGACGGGCAGGAATACTGCGGGCCTATTCTAACCCCTGAACCTGCAGGGGGGCAAGCCATTGTTCGCTGCCGATTTTGGACAGATGCAGTGACCAGGCCTTACTTTTTCTAGAACATCATCTGGGTTGTAGCCTTACCCCCATTTTATTCAGCCTGTACACTGAGCAAGCAATAAAGGATATTAAGGAGAAATTTAAAATGAAATTTACGTTCACGATGTTAAAGCATCATGTCCAGAATGGTGAGGTAGCTGGCCAGCCTGGATGTTGTTTTTAGGCAGTTGCCCACAGCTCATTAGCCAAATACTGTTATGGTATCCAAGTCATGCCTCAGTTACACAATTTGCAAATGTTTGGAAAACTTTCACAATCTTTCTCATTGATAACACTATCTACAGATCATTTGGGTACACACATTCCACTTCGGGAGACTAGAGTGTGGCAACAGGAAGGGTATCCAGCTGCAACTTAAATTAGCTACACCAAAGCCAACAGTAACCATGCAAACCCCCTAAGATGCGAGACACAGGCACAAGAAAAGACGGAGGAGGAGGAGGAGGAGGAGGAGGAGGGAATATTGAGGTAATTAGAGTAGGAAATTAGAAAGTAAAACTATTACACGACTTTTGCTGTCTGGGTAGCAAAATATAACTGATGAATCCAAAGTAGAGAGGATAAAAATGCAGACTGGCAATAGCAAGGACAGCATTTCTGAAAAACAGGACTTTAATAAAATTAAATGTTAGGAAGTCCTTTCTGAACATGTTTTTCTGGTGTGCAGCCCTGTGCGGAAGTAAAATGTGGAATATTAGCAGTTCAAACAAGATGAGAATAGAAGTTTTTGAAATGTGGTTCTACAGAAGAATGTTGAAGATCACCTTGCAAACACAGCTGGTAAGAGAAATGGGGCGGTAGCTAGAAGGAAGGTCTTTACTGTGCTTAGAAATGGGTGTGACAGTGGCTTCACGCAAGTGTCTGGGAAACGTGCCCTCTGCCCAGATGCAGGTATACGTATGAAGCAGAAAGTGCTTGCCCGCAAAAGAAAGGCGCTGTAACAGCTGAATGTGAACATCGTCTGGCTCTGGGGCAGAGAATCAGGATGAAGTGAGAGCATGATCTAGCTCCCTCATAATACAGATGTCAGTGTAGCACTCACGATTCTGAGAAAAGAAGGGTACCCCCAGAGCCACCTCTGTTCATTTCCGATGAAGGAAGGCAGGGTGATAATGGGTGGAACTCGAAAACTCCGCAAAATGCCGGCCCAAGGTGATGGAGATAGCAGTAGGATCCATGATGACATCTTCTGCTACTGTCAAGCCAGAAGTTTGGGACTAGATCTTAGTCCCAGAGAGCTGCCAGAGGAGGGACTGTAACTGTTAGAAGAACTAGTGAATGAAATCCAGTTAGGTTTTTTTTGCTATCTCGAGGAATGCGATGATACTGTGCAAGCAATCGTTTATAATGAATGGAGTTTGCCATCATAGGATGACAGTTACAAATGCAGAGAGCATGTCTCCGTGCGCGAATTGCGACATGCCACGCCTCAGTCCACCAAAGGAACAAGACAAGGCACAGTAAAGAGAAAGTGCGAGGAATAGAACGTTGGGCAGTGGTAAGAATAAAGTTTCTAAACGATTCTACCTGGTCAACGCAACTGGAGAAATGTCATTCATCGAAGGTCGCCAGGGAGGAATAAAGCCTCCAGTCAGCCTTTGTTGCCATTTGGGTGTGACACATAGGTAGGGTAAGAGTCAGTAAATGGATAGCACACGGGAAATGGTCGCACAAGTAGGAGTCAGAGAGAACGGACTTCAGACGATCGGCAAGCTGGGCAGTGCAGAAGGATAGGTCCAAATGGGAATAGGTGTGCGTGGAGCCTGAAAGGAAGGTGGGTGTCCCTGTGTTAAGGCAGAAGAGGTTAAGCTGATTGATAAGGTCACCCCAGAGGGCACCTCTCAAGATAGGTTCTGGGAGAACCCCAAAGAGGATGGTGCGCATTAAAGTCACCGAGCAGCAGAAAGGGATGAGGTAGCTGCCCAATAAGTTGGAGGAAGTCTGTCCTGGTGACATCAAATGACGGAGGGGGGTAAACGGTACAAAGGGAAAATGTACAGTGACGAAGGAAAAGGCGAACTGCAACAGCTTGAAAGCAGGTACTCTGGAAGATGACTACGAAATTTAAGGTCGCATGTCTGTGTGGCCCTGTCCTTCGTGGAGCGAGATGTAGCACAAACAGTACTGTAGGTGGAGGGTGGTAGAACGCAGGGTTTCCGACTAGACAAAAACTTGCGAGCGACCGTGTAAGGCACTTTTTCCTTCAGCCAGATCTCCTGGGCAGCCCACTCATAGAGATACATGGGACAATCTCAACAGGAGGTAGCATGTTTGCTTTTGCAGTTGATACAGAGGGTAGGAAGAGGCTGACAGTTGACCTCATGAGCATCCCTAAAACAGGTTACACATTTGGACAGGTATCAACCATTGGTTGCGAAAGCTTCAATTTTGTGTGTGTATTTGTGTTTGTTCGTGAGTCTATCAACATGCCAACACTTTCGTTTCGTAAGTTACATCATCTTTGTTTTTGGGACATTAGAATGGGGTTGAAATGATAACACTGGTGGCAGCATAACAGGTTCAGAATGTATGGTCAGACTGTGATAACTTCATAATGTGCTTTGATCTTGGACGGAAGCACCACTCTATCAAAAGCGAAAAAAAGAGTGCATGTAGGCACAAAGGATGCATCTACCTTTTTCATCATCTGATGGACGGCAATGACACCATGATCAGAGAGGTATGTTTGGATTTCTGCCTCGGTCAGACCATCGAGCAACCTAGTGTAAGTAACACCGTGGGAAGAACTCAGTGTTTGATGGGCCTCGACGCGAACAGGTTAGATAGCCAAGGAGAAGCAAAGCTGAAAACAGTTGTTGAGTTTGAGAAGCTGTTTCAGCTGTGAAATGAATTGTGTACTTTCTCTGTAATTATAAAGTTCTATTTTTCTTGACTATCTGGGCACCCTTCTCCATTTGTGTGTTCGTTGTCCACAACAGTCACCAAGTGTTGTGTAACATCACTATATTTAAGCGAAATTAGTAAATATTTTGATATTTATGTACAGAAAATAAAGCTATTTTATACCATCACTGAAAAAAATTGTTTATCTGGATACAATACACTAACTACAAAATGGTGTTTATTAAATAATTTTGTATCTATATTCACGCATATTTTTCAGGCCCTTATTACAGGTTGGCGGAAAGTAAGTTTTGCTTATATGGATTACAGTCTGATGTGGTCATACTAACCCCAACTTGCCTCCAAGGAGGCCCAGGTGGCTGAATGACTCTCTGCTGTTGAAGGAGAGCCTGCTGCCGCAGCATTGCAGCCTGAGGTTGCATAACCCGTTGCTGCTGGGGCTGCTGCTGCTGTATTAGTTGCAACTGTTGTAGCTGAGGAGTTGCCTGGAAAAAATTATGTTTTATCAGAAATTAGTAGTAAACATTTGCTGCTGTCCAAAAACATTACTTTGTACAATATTTTCCAGACGTTTCAAATTTCAAAATTCCAGTTTAAAAGTATTGGTGTCCCTTCCCACTGAGTGTGTACTCGTCACATTGCCTTGTATCCCAAAAGTCTTAAAGACAAACCACTAATTTTTCATGACCTGGAAAAATAAAGAAAGGGAAAAGAAAATTGAATTACAAAACTGTTGTAGCTCAGTCTATACAGACATCTGCAAGTCATGTGCAAGACAATTTACCATGCAATTTCATTATTGTTGAACAAGTAAAATAATCAATTTTCAACAAATATTTTTTCAGTTTGATAAAGCTTGAAGACGTATACAAAAAGCCATTCTTCCTGAAACATAATATGAATACATGGAATAAAATGGGCATAAAGTTTATGTTTGTGCAGCAAATAACCTCTCAAATGTTTTCAAACAATGGAAAGTTCAGGATAGTATTACAACAGTATTATGAAAAGGACAGATTGCTACTCACCAAATAGAGGAGACGCTGAGTCGCAGACAGGCACAACGAACAGACTGTTATACTTAAATTTTCGGCCAAAAGACCTTATTACAAATTAGGAAACACACACACACACACACACACACACACACACACACACACACACACACACACACGACCATTCTCTCTGGCAGCTGTGACTGGGCTACGAAATGTGCATGTGTCTGAAGTGTCCAACAACCTGTAGTGGGTGATGGGCTAAGGAAGAGGCATAGTACAAGGGGGAGGGGGGTAGGGGGGGTTGCAGGGTTGGTTGGTTCAAATTGGGGAGGTATAGTGCTGTTGGACATAGTGGGGACAGTGTACGGCTGCTAGGTGCAGTCATGATGTTCGGGGTGAAGAGCAGGGGGGCGGGTAAGCGAGTAGAGAAAGGGGAAATATGTGGTGTGTTAGCAGAGTAGAAGGCTGTGCAATGTTGGAATGGGAGCAGGGAAGGGGTACATAGATGGACAGGAATTACCAACATTGAGGCAAGGGGGATTACAGGACCATAAGATGTATCAACACAAGAGTTCCCTCATGCGCATTCTGGTGCTGGTAGGGAGGATCCAGATGGCACAGACTGGGAAGCAATCATTGACATGAAGACCAAGGGTCTCAATGAGCCCCTCATGGACCGAAATTATCCTCCCAACCTCATACAGAAACAGATTTCCCAAGCTTTATCTCTCCAATCGCCTACAACAGCCCATGTACACAGTGCCTAGTCACAAGTAACCGTCCCCCTCATGACCCAACACCACACAGGACTCAAACAACTGAGTCATATTCTCCACTTGTACCTCTTGTTGTGCCCTAAAATTATGAATATCATATCCACTATCCTTCCCACCCCTCCCACAGTGGTATTCCATGCAATATACAATATCCTTGGTCCATCCTCATTATACTTCTGCTGTCAATCCCTTGTCTCATGACTCATATCACTGCAATAGACCTAGATGCAAGACCTATCTCATACACCACCACCACCACCACCACCACCACCACCTACTCCAATCCAGTCACAGGCATCTCCTATCCCTTCACAGGTAGGCCTATCTGTGAAACCAGTCATGTGACCTACAAACTAAGCTGCAGCCATCGCGCTACTTCCTACATGGGCATGACAGCTAACAAGCTGCTTGTCTGCATCAATGGCTACTGACAAACAGTGGCCAAGAGACAGCTGATCCAGCCAGTCACTCAGCAAGCTGCCCAACACAATGTGCTTCACTTCAATGACAGCTTTACAGCCTGTGCCATCTGGAGTCTTCCTTCCAAAACCAGTTTTATTCTTAAATGCACAGGTGGAAACCCTCCCTGCACTATATCCTGATCACACAAACAGCACTACACCCTCCTCCTCCCCACCTCATGCCACCTCCTTAACCCCACCACACACCTCAGATTACTAAACACAACAGACACAGGCACAGTTCACAGTCCAGCCACAGTGGCTGGAGACAGGTGTGTGTGTGTGTTTTCTACTTTAGAAGAAGAAATTTGTCTGAAAACTTATACATAACATTCTTTCCACTGTGCCTCCCTGCTACTCAGCATCTCCTCCCTATAGTGAGTAGCAATCTATCTTTTTCATAATACAATAATGATATAGTCTGAAACAATGAATTAAAATTTGTACCACAAAGACTCGAACCCGGATTTCCTGCTTACTATGCAGGTGCATGGACTACCCTATTGCATCTCCCTTCCCGACACAAATTCTGATCCACACTTCAGCCCATTGCTAGGCCCTTTTAAACTTGCATCAGTATTGCCGAGGCTCTCCAATATTGGAATACCAACTTAGCAATGAGCAAATTGAGGTTAATCTTGCCAGTACCTCAGGTGTAGGTGATATATTAATCATATACAGTTGACGTTCCTGCAAAACATTGAGGCCCACCTTCTTCTACGATAATGATGTGTAGTGAAGCAATTTATAATACTCTCAAACCTTTTGTGACTTGTAGAAATAATTTTCCAGTAGTCTATTCAAAGGTCTGACAACACTTGCTTCCTGTGCCTTTTCCCCTGAACATACTTCCCCATCCAAAATCACATACTAGATAAAGCACCACAAACAGCTACACAACTTTATACCACACTTCTCTTGCTTGCTTTTTGAATAATGCAAAAATGAATTAGCCTAAAAAATGTGACATATCTTCATCAACTATCAAACATCTATATAAAACAAATGAAAAAGATGACACAGAATGAAAATGCTGAAGAAACAGTTGAGTTTTGAGAAATGTCAAGTGATGCCTTCACATCACCAATTTAAAGAAAAGTGTGTACAGGAGGACAGTCAGCTGCTAACATCTAAGTGTCTCATCTGCTGCCATGAATGTATTACGTAGTAACAGTAGTGAAGCTGATAGTGCAAAAGATACTGCAATGTCATATTCTTTACCTTTAACCAAATTGTGATACACTATACAACCATAACTGTTTTTATACATGTTCTTTCAGCAGGCACATTCTTGCAAATGACACACTATATTACTTCTTTTCCTTATCACATACTTCAACATTCAACTGCGCAGAAATCTTAATCAGTACCAAAATTATCCATTTTCCCCTCCTGAGCCAGAACCATCAAGTATTTCTTCCAATGAATCAAAAACACTAATATTACCCAATTTCGCCACCTCAAAGCTATGATAGCACATGAACAGTGAGGCAACAACACTCATATAGCCACCAGAAGAAGCATGAACACAACCCAGGCCATAAACAAAGTGCTATTCTCAGAAGGCAATATTTATCTAGTTGAAATACACCAAACTCAAAAGCGAACACAATGATCAGGTAAAGGTGAATAAGATTTTTTAAGATAGATTCATAATCAAATCAGTTAAGAGCGCACTCCATAAGGGTTGCCCCAAGTGAAATTCCCTGGTATTTCCATGATTTCCAGATAAGTTTTACCGTTCTTTCCTAACAAATTTTCAGATCTCAAGGGTGCATAAAGACACAAGTTGACAAATAAATGTAGGGACTTCTGTATTTCTAAACATGTGAGCAAAAATCTTAGGTACTAACATCAACATCTTTTGTAACGAACTTTTTAAATGGAGAAAGCAAGCCAAATTAAATATATATTTCATTAAGACCACTGATGTTATAATATTTCAGTAAAACAAACTATATTTGGTGACAAAAATATTCATTTCCTTGGAGTCGCAGGGCAGATTTAAAATACCTTCACTGATTTCAGAAATAACCTCAGAAAAAAATAGGCCTCTCGAAAGAAGCGTATAAGGTGGGGAAGAGTTGTGTAAACCAACACTGTAGATGACCGCCAATGAGATATTGGTTCTATTATATTCATTATATCAGTTGTTATCCACTGCATTATGTCTATTATTTTAGAGATATTGTGGCTTAGCTGAGTGGTAACATATTTGCCTACCGTGCAGTGGGCCTGGGTTCGATTCCCAGATGGGTAGGAGATTTTCTCCACTCGTGGACAAGGTGTTGTGTTGTCCTCATCATCATTTCATGATCACTGAGATGCAAGTCACCCAATGCGCCATCACCTGAATGAAGACTTGCAACCCCGCAGATAACCTTCCTAATTTCCAGCCATCAATGCCAGTCATTTCATTTTACAACTATTGACATTTTTCTTTCTAGAAATATAAGAGTACACACAGTACTAACCTCCAGCGACTGCCACAATTTACTTATTTTTATCGTCCATACTTTCTAATATATGATCTTCTTTCAAAGTGCCAAAATGTAATAGAATAAATAAAATGTCTATAAAATGCAGCACTGTACAATGTACTTGTAGTTAAACGGTCGCAATCTCTGAAATCCATTGCCCCTGCCCTCTGGTCTGCCGAGGATCCTGGGATAAACCTTGAGAATCCGCTGCATCATGCCACACACAAAAAGATGTCGCCTGCGGGCAGGTTGGTGAGTCTAGATCTGACGGGCAGGCCTACACATTAGTGGAAAACGATGGACTTCATATCAGTAGGCCTGATCCGTTACAGATGCGGCCTGCGATTTTGGGCCATCGTGAAAGCCCACTCGTGCGGCCAGCTACTCGTGAGTCACAGACACATTTTGATGAAATGAGACCATGGTGATCAATCCATGCAACTGATAACTGCATATAGGACAGACCAGGGCTGTCTAATACATAGGATGTAAACAATAACCATTCAAAACGTACCACAGTGGTGTAAAGGAAATGGAGATGAACAGTTTGATACAGGACATTTGTGCTCTGTCAAGCTGGGAAAATACCTCAAATTGTCCTGTGAAAGCCACCTAAAGCTACAGCGCATGTTGATCACATGAAATTTTCAATATTTTATAGCTCTCTTCATACAAACTATTAGTCTTAGAGAAGAAATGAATAAGACCGTAGTTTAATCTTGTACAGTAATACATTTTCAGTAGAGGCTGTAGTTTTGCAGTTATTCAAGAAAATTATACGAAAGTGACTTTCAAACATACCTCCTTCCTCACACTCAGTACCCATCAGTCAAGATTTTTAGTATGTTGTCCGTGGCACTCCCAACTACCATTTTACCTACCAAAATTTGTGTCTACTCTCATTATTTGCTGTATTTGACCTTTTTTGGTCTTTTTCACTGGGCTATTATGCCACCATCTTACTCATAGACTCACAAATTGTAAAACTGAGGTTTGCATAACGTTTACCCCACAATTCCATGAATTTTTACAGCATAAAATTAATAATTAGATTTTTATGTTTGTCTGGGCTTGTTACTATGAAACTATTATGCACGTAAAGGTTGAGTTTAGACTGAATTGCACGTGCAACTAGTTTTTGCATAACACTTATTTTCTTTCGCTTCCAGCACAGGAAAGTTTGAACTGATAATGTTAACACAATGGCCGACTAAACTGGTGGCCGGCCAGTCAATAAAGACCAAAAAAAGGTCGAATATGGGAAATAACTCATATAGTCGCACATTTTTGTACAGTGGTAGGATAAAGTGCCACAAACAGTATACTCCACTAAAAATCCTGACCATTGTATGCCAATCTCGTCAAACATTGTGAAATTTCTTGTTTCTAAATCTAAGCAAAACAGTATATCATTTTTATTCAATTAACTGGTTTCAATGTCATTTTTTAAATTCCTAATTCTTTGTCATGGTATTTTCTTCGTTTCACTGAATTTTTTATTTGCTCTTACTTTGCTCCCTATCATTCTTTTTTTGCCCGGAATCTGTCTCTACTATAATCTGGAACCAAGCGCCAACATTTGGTAATGTGGCAGCTCTTGTAGCCAGTGAGAGGATAGTTTCAGGCAACCGGTGACAGCAAGATATTACAGTTTGTTTTAGCGCTGAAACTAAACTTTTTCTGTCTTGAATTTGCTTGTAGAGGTTAGCTTCAACAGCTGTGAACAAATCAATCATGATTTTAGCTCTGCACAGACTGTTGACCACCGCTGTCTCAGATATATAACATGTAAGGAGGTTGTGGTTGGTTTAGGACAAGAGTTTAAATTCAGAGCTACAAAACAAGTCTCCTGCCACAGTTCAGTCAATGGTCACTTAAATCAGCTGTCAATAGAGCTTCTCACATTTCCAATATACATTGTGGCAGCCACTTGCAACACTGCTCCACGTTACACATTATCAGCATTTGTGAAGTGACCTGCCACATTTGCATGTTACCTATTACTGAGTGGTAGCCAGCAGCCAATGTGGCAACACTGTAGAGGCAAGTGATAGAGATCAACTATCAAGTGATTTTAAGCAGGCTATAGCAGATCAGCTTTGTGATCAATGTAACAGGCAGAACTCAATGTGAAAGTTATGGTTAAAAGTATTCTAAGTGAGAGACTTGTATTTTGTCTATATCAACTGATATGTTAATGATCAGACAATTGTAAATACAGGACTGTACTAAGTTAAGTAATTCATCTTATCTATGCTCTAATGAAGTGAACTAATATTTTATGTGTTGTAGTATCCGCTTGGTCTCCTCCTGGAGCAAACTTAAAAACCCATGATTGTACGACCAAGCGTATTTTTGTCCGGTAGAACAGTAACGACCACTCCATCTTATAACTTAAGATAAATCACTTTTTTTTACCTAAGGCAGCAGAGAGCAAAATGCACAAAGGCCATCTGTTGGTCCCCTTAGATATATACTTTAGTGGTGCACACCATGTGACAGGTAAACATGCGCTTACAGTGTCTGTGACTGTACTATTGCATACCGTAATTGGCAATGGTTCACATGATAAATGATGGGAAATGAAAATGACAAATCATGAGCTGGATATGGGTAACCAATCACACTGCCCGTAAGTAATTTCCTTTGCTTTGTAAATTAACTTTGCTGGCATTCTCTTTACACCGAAATATTAGGTCCTACCCTAACCACCAACAAGGAAATCATGAAATATTCTGAAAAATCAGCTAAATATTAGTGAAAAAACAACATTATAAGCTCAGGCGATTCTCATTGGCTACTGTGTACTATCACCCAATTGGTTGGAACCTACAATAAGGAATTGCTAACAAAATGGTTCAAATGGCTCTGAGCACTATGGGACTTTAACATCTGAGGTCATCAGTCCCCTAGAACTTAGAACTACTTAAACCTAACTAACCTAAGAACATCACACACATCCATGCCCGAGGCAGGATTCGAACCTGCGACCGTAGCAGTCGCACAGCTCCGGACTGAAGCGCCTAGATCCGCTCGGCCACCGCTGCCGGCGAATTGCTAACAGAAGCATGAAAGTGAAGATCCGCAGACACTGTAAGTGCTCTTTTAGCCCGCATGGCACATGCTATGAGCTACATGCTGCACTGTTTAGCCACAGTAAGCTGACCCTTCTTGCTGGTGCTGCCAGTAATGGAGAAAATTGGCACTAATAGAAAGACATTCATTTGTATATAAGTGCTGTCAATATTTCTGTGTGTGTCATTTCTACTTTCATATGAGCACGAAATACGGGTAACGGTGCCAGCACTGCAGGAGTAGTAAGCACTGCCTTTCCCCTCACTCCTGCTCTCAACACTCCTAATGCAGGGGCAAGGCATGTCTCGTGCTGCCATTCCCAAAAACCACCTTATGAAGAGTCAACTTATTGTGGCCAAACAGTGATGTCACTTCTACAAAGGTGTCATAATAAATTTGAGCCAACAGTTTATGCACGAGGTGACAAAAAGTTACCTTTAATCATCGTAGTTGACATTTAATCCACAAGTGTTAACTATTGTAGGTCTAATCATGTTTTCTATGTAAGAGTATGACACCATACCTGTTGCTGTGGTGGCTGATTCCAAGGCATACGCTGCTTCAGTTGTTCAAGAAGAGAAGCTTTGTTAACTGTTGCTCCAGCTGCCTGCTGGATGCCAATAGAGGCCGTAGGCAATGACAGAATAGTGCCATCCTGTTGCTGCAATAGTTGTTGTTGATGTTGCTGTTGTTGTTGCTGCTGCTGTGGAGGTGGTAGTGGCGGTGGTTGTTGTTGCTGCTGCTGCTGTTGTGGGTGTTGCTGTTGCTCTTGCTTGAAGTTAGTCACATCTGAGAAACCTAATATTTCAGCTGTAGACAAATCCCCTGTAAGAAGGCAAATATTTTTCAGGAGAAAGTATACAATTTGCAGCAGAGCAATAGAATGCTATTCAACTGATCGACAAACATTTTGTATTTACAAATGTAAAGAGCCCTGGACAACGCTAAAGAGGAAAGCAATGATGCAGAACAGTAGGAGTACACAAATCACAGAAAGGAATTGCTGCAACCTTACCAACAAAACAGATCATTAAGCTTTGACAGCCACATTTATTATATCATGCAACCGTGCAAAAACAGTACCAAATGTCAAAAAATCAAATCTCATTATATTTATGAGAACATGATATACAAAATGTGTCTGGAAAGCAATGCATTTTTTAAAACCAACAGATTTACTGTAGATATCATTAGAAACATTTAATAATCTTTGAAGTAATTATCTTGGGCACCTACACACTGTGACAGTGGCTCTGCCATGGGCAGTACGCATCCTGGAAGGCTTCCTTTCTGTGCAGCCTTGATCGTCGGGAAGCAAAAGAAGTTGGTCAAAGCCATGTCAAGACTATAGGAAGGTTTCAGTGGGTTTACCAAGTTGTGCTTCTCCAGCTACTCACGGATACACAGAGCAGTGGGTCTTAGAGCAGTGTCTTGGAGGAACTCCCAGGTAGTGGCGATCCCATTTCTCACTTGGACAACTCTCTTTTGTAGTTTTTATCAATGTAGTAGACAGCGTGCACAAAGTTTTGTGGACAACGCATTCAACACTGTGCTCATTCTCACTTTTTTTGGTTTTTGGGAACACCATAGTGGGCCACTCACAGCTTTAACCTCTTGTTTCTGGGTAGTACTTGAAACATGCTTCATCCCCAATAACAACACTGTCCAAGAAAGAAGGTTCAATTTCCATGCATTCAAGAAGTTCAGCCATATCCGTCACCCAGTGATTCTTCTGACTGTCCGTCAAAAGCTTGGAAACCAGCTTGGCAAACAGCTTCCTTACGTGCAATTTATCAGTCACCAGTTCATGTACAGTTGTATTGGGAATGTTGAGAGTTTCTGCAATCATCCAAACACTCAACCAATGGTTAGAAGTTAACAGGTTGTCCCAAATTGCCATCGACAGTTCTGCACAATCAATTGGCAGGTCTCTACGAGATTTGTTATTGCATAACATTGCTCGAGTAAGAATTCCATAGCATTTCATGTCACATGCACTAAACAGGGAGTGGGGAGGCAACAATCCTGACACCTCAACTGCTCAGACTAGCGAAGGTATTGCTTTGAAGTCAAGTCTCCCCACTTAACCCAACCGGTCGGAACACAATGCAGCCACTTTAAGTGCCAGCACCAAAAAAACTGCACTACTTTCCGGACATACTTCATATATAAAATTTGCTTATGTAAAACACAAACCTGCTAACTCAAAATCTGATGTCTGTTGTGTAGGAGATTGAGGCTTGGGGAACGTTAAAAGTCGTGGATCATACTGCTTCTCATCACACAAAGAACGCGTTGAAATGCAGCGTAGTATCCAGTCAGGAGTCACTATCTGAACACCTTTTCGTAGTGCACACTCATATTTGTCCTGCAAACAAATTACACTTCTTGAACAAAACTGCAAACAACTCCACCACAGATCCAATTGACTGTTCACGATTACTATGAGACAATGGTACTTTATAAACGTATTATAATGAAATGGGTAACTACAATTGCACAATGCTTTACTGATATGAGTTTTTGATTGGTGAATAAATATCTTTTGGTGTTCTAAGAAATTTGCTACCTTCCTGTGTCGCAAGGATTAGTGCCACACCAGAACAGTTGTTTATAAAACATATATGACAAATAAATGCCTCAGAGGTAGAAGCTTCCTCCAGGAACTCACATCATGAACTGCTGCAGGTTCCATTACAGCTCTCCCCAATTTGTATAACATTTATTGCTAATGTTGGTAGGTGACTAAAATCTTTCAACATGAGTGTTCCAGCATGACACTAACTCCTCAGATACTCATTAAAAGAAATCAATTTTTTGTCTTGCCTGAAGGCGATTAGTCAATAACCATTTCCAATAAAGCATCAAGCAAATGCTGTATCAATAATGCTTACTCTGTTATATTAATACAATACTGTAAAGTACTGGATGGAATACAAATAATTGAAGGAGTAAAAGAAACCAACTACTGTGTAGCATTTGCCAGCTTACAGGCACACAAACAAGATCGGATTTGTCACAAAGCTTTAGGACATGAGCTAACAAAATGTCCTTCTGTGGAGCTAACAAACAACATTAAACACCTGTACTAGTACTTTGTACCAGTGTTGCAAACAATCTTGGGTTACATGTTGTGGTGTTGGAGTGGATGAGACAAATAAGGAGATAGGGAGGGGAAGTGAGGGATGGAGGAAAGGGAGAAGGGTTACAACTAGGACATAGAAGTGGCACTTGAATGGGATAGGAATATGCCACCTGTGAGTCTGCATTGGTGCAGGTACGGGCAGTGCAGCACATGATGAAGTGGAGGAGTGGGTTGCGTGTAGATTAATGGTGCGAAGTGGGAAGCATGATGCCAAGGGTGGAGACTGAAAACAGGAGAATTGTTGGTTGGTTGATTTGGGGAGGGGACCAAACAGCTCAGCCATCGGATTAGGGAACTATTGGGAAAGAAGTCAGCTGTGGCCTTTCAAAGGAACCATCCCGGCATTTGCGTGAAGCAATTTAGGGAAATCACGGAAAACCTAAATCAGGATGGTCAGACACGGCTTTGAACCATCATCCTCCCACATGGGAGTCCAGTGCGCTAACCACTGTCCCACCTCACTGGGTCAGAACAATTGTGCAAATCAGGGAGCTGTTATGATAATTCCCACCTGCACGATGAGAAGCAGGTAATCAAGGACGTGGGTTCAGACAGCATGGATTTTGAAGCAGCCACTGAAGAATATTATGTAGTACTGAACAGCATATTCTGTCTCTCTGAGGTCAACTTTGCTCTTGGCTACAGTTTGATAATGTGTTACTCATTCGAGTGAACAGCTGGTTGGGGGTCATGCCCACATAAAAGGCAGTGGACACATTACAGCAGAATTGGAATATGACATGACAGTTTCCTCAGGTGGTTCTGGTAGCCCAGCATATATCTGATGAGACTAGCACAGGACAGGTCTCTTACTTGGGTCACCGTAATGATATCTACATCTCCACCTGCTCTCTACTAACCACTATGAAGTGATAGCAGAGGGAACTTTGTATTCTACAACGTTCTGAAGTTTCTTCCTATTCCATTTATTCTTGAGACAAGGGAAGTAAGACTTAAATGCCTCTACAAATGAGGTAACTATCCAAACAAGTATTTGGGATCCTTATCGAGTGATACCTGTGTGGTATCCGATATGTGTTTTCAGAACTGTGTAAATATGTAAATAGGTTTTTGTAGGATATTTTGTGTACATGTTTAAACACCTGACAGTTCAGGTTTTCAAGCATTTCTTCGACTCTGTCTCATGAGTCAAATAACCTGTGCTGTCCTGTTTTGTATACGCTTCATATCCCTTGTTAGATCTATTCTGCACGTATTCCACACTTGAGCATTATTATAGGGTGGGTTGCACGAGTGTTGTGTATGCAATCTTTATTATAAGCTGACAGCATTTGTCCAGTGCCCTATCAACGAACAGGGATCTATCACTTCCTTTATTCACAACTGACCGTCCATGTTATAATGCCAAAACCTGTAACAAACACATCAAATGAATGTATACGGTCGATGTGGCTAGGAGTTAATAGTTGGTCGGACGTATATGGCGGGAGGGTTTTATGGAGCCACTGCAGAGGTGGAGTTCAACATCCAGGCAGGTGGAATGCTGAACAGTACAGGACAAAGTGAAGCAGATTGGTTTCAGGGCACTCAATGGCATGGTTATTAGCAACCCATTGGAAAATAAAGTAAATACTAAATGAGAATAACATCTTTCCTCATACGCAACAGACATTAAATCATTTCTGAAAATTATAATGGCAAGGTATTTGCAAGCTAGTTGGTCAGTATGTGACAGTGTCTTATCCCAAAATTTAGGATCAGGTAACAGACTGATCCGTAACATAACCTTAGGTCCAAGTTAGTCACAAGGTAACAAACTGGTTGTAAGCTGGTAAAGCCAATGAAAGTGTAAAAAAAGAATTAGAAATTAGAAAAAAAGGAAAGCAAGACTGTGGTGGTGCCACGCTAATTTGAATCTTAGCCTGAGGTTGAGGTAAGTTGGCAACTCATAATTTGGTTGTGAGTTTAATAATTAAAAAGTAACAGTTTAGATATACCGAGGAATGTTACTGTAAAAGGCAATATATCTTCAACCAAATTCAATCTAAAAGTAGTTAACCATATCAAACAGAATCATCTTGACGAATGTGCTAAATGGTCAAAACAGATTAGTACAATGCAGTAGGCCTACAACTGAAGGAAAAATTTGTTAGCTTATATTCATGAAATTATAGTCTTCAATTATACAAATTATCAGCACATAAACCACAACACAATAAACATCCTTCATAAAACACTGAGTTGTTATCCACTTACACCAGCTGGTTTTGATATAATCAAGTGAGTGCAGCTTCTATCAAGCTGAAGCTGACATTTACCACCATTGAATGTTACCATTGCCCAAAGGGCTTTGGCATCTTCGTAGCTGAGCTGAGAGAGGCATGCTGTGACTCTAACAAAAAGCTGTGTTCCTTCTGGTGGGAATCCTGATGTACTAAGCACATGATTAAAGAAATTATCAAACAAATTCACACACATTTCATTATTTCAATTTTTAAGCAAGTGCAATGAAATATAGCCACATCTCCCACCCAAGACAGACAAAAATCCAGAGATTTCATCACATCTTCAACAAATCCAAGAATTTGTCAGTATTTATGATCATCAACAGTAAAAGTGAAATTAATGGTTCACCAAACACACTTTATTTGGATGACAAGAAAAAAGTGAATTTCTGCCTGTGCAAAAGTGAGGCTCCCAGAACAGATTGTCACATCACTGAACGTCCACTACTCTCCTGTAATTCCAAATCGCCACATCCCTTTATGATAGATGAAGCACAGATCTGTTTTACATAATACATTTACAATTAACCATTAATGGTCAACTTGCACATCCTGCATCACCTGATGCCTTAACACATCTCATTACGCAGGGCTCCATCACAGCAGAACCATAGGAGTGGTAGTAAATTAACTTCACACTTGATGCAAAAAAAAAGTACTCGGCATAGGGCCTACATTACTTCTGCTTTCATTACTGACAGCATCGAAATTCACGTAAGTTACAATAAACATGTTACACTAAGAAGTGCTTCACTCCGGCCTATGATCCAAGTGATACCATGGGTCCTGAAGTTTCAAGTAATGGTAGTTTTAATATAAGCAGACGAATATCAACAAATTGCGTATACAAGGACCACAAACACATGGGAGAACGAAGTCCAATATCAAAGGGTTTCCAACTAACGCTCCAACAATTTTTAAACCATTCTGTCTTGTGACTGCTCCAAAGGTTTCATAAAGGATCATCATAACTTCATGCAAAGGATACGGTAAAAGTTTCCTGCACTGCGCTGATAGTAAAACCCAATTCTGATTTACAGCTGGGACTTCATATAATTCCTTTGCATCACTGATATCACTTTCAGACGCATCTTCACCTATAATGCAATGGGTAACAAAATCATAAAAATAATTCATACGCTCCCCGCCGCCGTCCAACAGCAAACGCAAAACCTGCAACAAAATATATATTTACAGGGCTAGAATACAATCAGCTGTTCCACATTAGCATTTCTTAAGCATCGAGTGAGCAAAAACTTACATTATCTTGAGCTTTGCCGCTGATATAAAATTTAACATCTTTAAAAAGTGAAGTATCAGTGAGAATTATATCCTCATTTTCTCCGAGACGCCCGTAAACTTTTACATTGCTGTCAGTATTTTCATTTTCGCTTCCCATGGCTCAACACATATCTAAACAACATAACAATAATGGCGCTACTTATTATCTTTGATGGTGCGGGCAACATCACTTTTGGCGGGCGTAAGTATACACAAACAAAATTGAAATCGATAAATATTCCCTTCGATTATCATTGCAGAGACATACGTCAGGTATATCGATAGTCGGCAGGATGTGTAACCGATTAAAACGATATTTATCCCGATTCGGGATTTAGTAGATTGCTAAGTTGAAAACCTTAACAAATTTATCACAATACAAAAAACATTACTTTCACACACAGTAATTTATTTAAAAGGTTATAAGATTGTTTGCGAAAGTAATAATAGAATAAATTTTATCCATTACGGTATACACTCGTTCAGAGCAAGCTCCTAATTGAAAATTAAGTAAGATCTTATAAAGAATGAAAAAAATCTTGCAGGTTGCAGTAACGGCGTTGTCTCTGAGAAATAACCTCCAAGTAGAGACGATACGTTTCTTTAAATTTACTGTTGCTTTGTTTCGATCCGCAACTGAACTTACGATAAAGATAGAACTAAACAGCTGCTAGCCCCTGGAGCCACAAAAAAAGTTTTTAACTTATTCAAACAGCCACGGGGGAAGCCTTCAACATACGTTGATGACACTTTACGTACTGATTATTCTCTTTTCTCGAAAGTTAATTTCGCAGATCTGTAAAAGGGCTGCAGTTGCAAAATTAACCACAAAAATATCTGAAAATGGACGATCACGTTTCAGTCAAAAGCAGCACAAACGATGAAACTTCCTGGCAGATTAAAACTGTGTGCTGGACCGAGACTCGAACTCGGGACCTTTGCTTTTCGCGGGCAAGTGCCCTACCAACTGAGCTACCCAAGCACAACTCACGCCCCGTCGTCATAACTTTAATTCCGCAAGTAACTCGTCTCCTACCTTCCAAACTTTACAGAAGCTCTCCTGCGAACCTTGCAGAACTAGCACTCCTGGAAGAAAGGATACTGCGGAGACGTGGCTTAGCCACAGCCTGGGGGATGTTTCTAGAATGAAATTTTCACTCTATAGCGGAGTGTGCACTGATATGAAACTTCCTGGCAGATTAAAACTGTGTGTTGGACCGAGACTCGAACTCGGGACCTTTGTCTTTCGCGGGCAAGTGCTCTACCGACTGAGTTACCAAGCACGACTCACGCCCCGCCCTCACATCTTTAATTCAGCCATTCTAGCACAAACGATGTTTACGAGACTGACAGAAAAACTGTCCTCAGAGGGTTCAGGAAGCTACCGAAAATATGCAACAAAAATGTCACCATAACAAACGTACCAGTTCGAGAGCATTTCATTATTTGCTTCAGTGACAGTGTGCTGATATAATGAGCGCTAATTTCTTGGAGCTGCAGAAGCTGTACAAAAAGATCAGAAAAGACACGAACGTAACTAAAACAGAAAGAAATGCTAAAGCTGCCAATCAGAGAGCAGGAATTATTGATGAACTGAATGAAATCAGAACCCAATCATCCTTGACTATGTACAGTACTCTTTCAAGCAGAATAAGTAACGCTGCTACTAAACTGAACATCTTGGATTTGAACGGAGTCTTTAGTACTCTTACAGAAGCGGGACAATTTGATGAATTTAACTGAAAATTTCAGTGCAGTGTGAAATATCGTCTGATTCAGAATCCCTTGATCCAATGTGTTATGATTCACTAATGTAAAGATAGTATTAAATTATAGTAATAAAAACAAAAACCTGAGGTAAATGAAATAATGTTTCCACATAACATCATCTGGGACAAAGATAAAATTTTTGAAGAAGCAATACCTCAAAAGACGTATTTTCTTCTCTGCTAGTCTTTAGACTAGCTCAAACAAGAACTTCTAATCAAGCTGCAGGCCTATGGCGTATCGTCTCAGTTGTGCGACTGGATTCGTGATTTCCTGTTAGAAAGGTCGCAGTTCGTAGTAATAGACGGCAAATCATCGAGTAAAACTGAAGTGATATCAGGTGTTCCCCAGGGAAGCGTCCTGGGACCTCTGCTCTTCCTGATCTATATAAATGATCTGGGTGGCAATCTGAGCAGTTCTCTTAGGTTGTTCGCAGATGATGCTGTAATTTACCGTCTAGTAAGGTCATTCGAAGACCAGTACCAGTTGCAAAGCGATTTAGAAAAGATTGCTGTATGGTGTGGCAGATGGCAGTTGACGCTAAATAACGAAAAGTGTGAGGTGATCCACATGTGTTCCAAAAGAAATCCGTTGGAATTCGATTACTCGATAAACAGCACAATTCTCAAGGCTGTCAATTCAACTAAGTACCTGGGTGTTAAAATTACGAACAACTTCAGTTGGAAAGACCACATAGATAATATTGTGGGGAAGGCGAGCCAAAGGTTGCGTTTCATTGGCAGGACACTTAGAAGATGCAACAAGTCCACTAAAGAGATAGCTTACACTACACTCGTTCGTCCTCTGTTAGAATATTGCTGTGCAGTGTGGGATCCTTACCAGGTGGGATTGACGGAGGACATCGAAAGGGTGCAAAAAAGGGCAGCTCGTTTTGTATTATCACGTAATAGGGGAGAGAGTGTGGCAGATATGATACGCGAGTTTGGATGGAAGTCATTAAAGCAAAGACGTTTTTCGTCGCGGCGAGATCTATTTATGAAATATCAGTCACTAACTTTCTCTTCCGAATGCGAAAATATTTTGTTGAGCCCAACCTACATAGGTAGGAATGATCATCAAAATAAAATAAGAGAAATCAGAGCTCGAACAGAAAGGTTTAGGTGTGCGTTTTTCCCGCGCGCTGTTCGGGAGTGGAATGGTAGAGAGATAGTATGATTGTGGTTCGATGAACCCTCTGCCAAGCACTTAAATGTGAATTGCAGAGTAATCATGAGGATGTAGATGTAGACTAGGGACTGACATAGTAGCACACAACTAGCTGATACATGTTGGGTAGGAGCAATGTGAAAGGGATGGTGTACACACACACACACACACACTCACACTCACATACAAACAACAAATACACTATTGTGTGGGGGGACAGTGAGTTACCTTAGGTTTAAGTCAGGGAGGTTATAGGAGTGAAGGATGTGCTGTAAGGATAGCTTCTAATTGTGCAGCTCAGAAAAGCTGGTAGTGGTGGGGAGGATCCAGATGGCAAGTGTTGTGAAGCTTCTGGTTGACAGCTAGTTTGTTGTCATACCAAAGTAAAACGCTGTGCAGTGTTTGCAGCAGAGCTAGTATATAACATGACTGCTTTCACAGGTGGCCTGTCCTCTGATGGGGTAGGATAAGACTGTGTTGGGACTGGAGTAGGAAGTGCTGAGAGGGAGCATAGGACAGGTCATGCATTTGGGTCTTCCGCAAGGATATGATCCCTGTGGCAGGGAACTGGGAGTGGGAGTAGGATAGGTATGGACTGGGGTATTGTGGAGCTTGGGTGGGTGCCGGAACACCATTTCAGAGGGGATGGAAGTATCTTGGGTAGGACGTCTTTCATTTCAGCACATAGTGATAGATAATAAAAGCCATGATAAACGGTGTGGTTCAGTCGTTCCAGTCCCAGGTGGTATTGGGTGACAAGGAGGCTGTTTGTTTGAGGTTGGTTCTTGGGATGGGTGTGAGGATCAGGTGTATGTGGGGATATGGCATGGGAGAGCTGTTAGTGTATTAGGTCTGGGGGGATTTGCCTGTCTGAGAAGGCCTTCAGCATACTGGGCGAAGGAGTTACCATCAACAGATGTGTCTGCCAAGGGTGGTCAGGCTGTATGAGAAGGATTCTTTTGATGTGGAATGGGTGTTAGCTGTTAAAGTGCATGTACTGTTGGTGATTGGTGTGTTTGATGTTGACTGAGGTGTGGATGGAGCTTTCTGAGAGGAGGATATCAGCATCTAGGAAGATGGCACGATGGGTGGAGGAGGACCAGGTAAAGGGGATGGGAGCAAAGGTGCTGAGAATGAGGATAAGGTGTCCTGGCTTTGGGTCCATATTATAAGGATTTCATCAGTTTACCTGGACTAGTCTGGACCAGGGTTTGGGGTTTTTGGAAGCTAGGAACATTTCCTCTAGGTGGCCCATGAAGAGGTTGGCATAAGGGGGTTCAATGAATTTGATTGTATACCTCTGCTTCAAAGATGAAGTAGTTATGGATAAGGAATGAAGTGGTGGGTTTGGACTCTGCAGGGCGTAAGGAGAGGTAGTGTTCAATCGTGGCAAGTCCATGGGCATGAGAGATGTTATGTATAAGCAGGTCGCATCTACACTGACGAGTAGGGACCCAGGAGGTAAGGGTGTGGGGATGATGGAGAGGTTGTGCAGGCAGTGGTGGTTATGTTTAATGTGAGAGGCTATGTTTTGGACAATTGGTTGCAGATGTTGGACAACAAGTACTAAGATTCTTTTGGTTGGGGTGCTGTTACTAGCCACAATTGAGCACCCAGGAATGTTAGGTTAGTGTATTTTGTGGGGCATGTTGAAGGTGTGTGTGCGGACTGTTGTTGGGGTGAGCAAGGAGATGGATTCAAGGGAGAGGTTCTGGGAAGGGCCTAACGATTTCTGCAGCGATTGGAAGCTATGTTGGACTTCTGGCATATGGTCACTCTGGCAGAGCTTATAGGTGGAGGTGTCAGACGACTGGTGGAGGCACTCCACTAGGTATTGATTCATCGCAGCAGTGGTGGAACCATTGTCTACCTGGAAGATGATTGGGTTTTAGGTTTTTTAGGGAAGTCCTTTCTTCTGAAGAAAGGTTGTTGGTCTTAGGGTCCTAGGGAAGGATGGCGAGGCCAGGTTGGAAATTAGGAATTCCTGGAAAGTGACCAGGTGATGATTAGGCCAAAGTGTGAGAGAGTCAAAGTTGGATGATGATATCAATTTGGACAGGAAGGGTTCGATATCTGTATTGGACTGGCTTTGGCTGGGAGGGGTTGAGGGCAAAGAAGTGTTTCCACTCTAGGGAGCGGGAGAATGAGAATAGATCTTTCACAAGTCCAACATGGTTACACCTGGGAGTAGACCTTTGGGTAGGACTGAAACTTCTGTGGGGCTGAGGATTTTGGTGGAGAGGTTAACAACAGTGTTCTGTATTTTGTGGAGTGCTGGCAGATGATTTTAGAGGAAGTGGTAAGTTGAAAAGGTCAGCCAGGCAGGGTCTGGGTGCTATGAGGGGTTGACGAGGTGGGAGGAGGGTTGGAGTTGGATAGTGGGCCCCCAGAGTGGGAGTAGGATTTCAGCAGGCTGGGTAACTTGTTGAGTTGGATGTTTGTCATGTTCTTCTAGGTGTTGGATTATGAGGATTTCAATTTGGGTGATGAGGTGTAGGTAGTGAAGATTGCATAGTGGCAGTATTTTGCAGAGAGAGTGGATGTGCTTCAAGGATGCCTGTGCCATGGAGACATGTTTTTATAAAAAAAGGTTTGCAAGGGAAAGAGACTGATGGTATCTGACAAAGTGAAGTTCATTGTACAAGGAGGGGTGGGATCCAGAAATACGGATTTTTATGGTTAGGCCACGAGGGGTTGGGGCGAAGGATTCCATGGCTTAGACAACATTTAAGGAACAGGATATGGGACAAGTTTTGGCTAGGAATAGGGAAACATTTCTGAACTGATGCAGATAAATAGAGCAGGAGATCATTGACTTGTTGGGGGGGGGAGGGGGGGGGATGGCACTGGGGAAAGAAGTCTGTGTTGAAAGTGGCTGATAAAGGCTGCAGGTGATTGCAGGGAGTGTAAAGCAATGTTGATGCGTGTAAGGAGTGAAAGGAATTGTGTTGGTGGCAGGGGGTAGTATTGTGACATAGCTATATCTGACCTGTCTTGTCATCACACGTAAGAGATAAATAGAAATCAAGTACAGAAAGATCGAGAGCGATATGCGACGAAGGTAGGCTTTTGTGTTGCTAGAAGTGTTTATGCTGTTATAGGGAGTCGCATGCCACGTAAAGTTGCGTGCATGACTGTAGTGTCCCGCATATAACGAATTCTGTTATAAAGGCGAGAAGGACGAAAGGCGAGAGAAACAAATGGATAGGCAGTAGAGGGCAGTTGGATAAAGGAGACATATCGAAGGGCAGACAGCACTAGGTTTGGATGGAAGGGAGCTGCTAGGCATTATAATAATGCATTTCCTATGTATTCATTCCAATTTACGTTGTTCGTAATTGTATTTTCTAGGCATTTAGTTGAAGTCATGGTCTTTAGATTTGACAGATTTATCATGTGACCGAAGTTTAACGAATTCCTTTTGGCACTAATGTGGGTGACCTCACACATTTCGTTATTTAGGCTCAACTGCCAATTTTCGGATCATACATATATCTTTTCTAAATCATTTTGCATTTTGTTTTGATCTTCTGATGACTTTATTAGTCGATAAACGACAGCGTCATCTGCAAACAACCTAAGACAGCTGCTCAGATCGTTTATTTAGATCGTTTACTTTTATTATATTGGCTTCTAGCATACAAAGATCGTTTATATAGATAAGGAACAGTAAAGGGCCTATAACACCACCTTGGAGATCGCCAGAAATCACTTTTGTTTTACTCGGTGCCTTTCCGTCAATTACTACGAACTGTGACCTATCTGACAGGAAGTCACCAATCCAGTCACATAACTGAGACGATATTCCACAAGCAAGCAATTTCACTACAAGCCACGTGTGTGGTACAGTGTCAAAAGCCTTCTAGAAATCCAAAATACGGAATGATCTGAAATCCCTTGTCAATAGCGCTCAACACTTCATGGGAAAAAGAGCTAGTTGTGTTTCACAAGAACGATGTTTTCTAAACCCATGTTGACTGTGTGTCAATAGACCGTTTTATTCAAGGTAGTTCATAATGTTTGAACACAATATACGTTCTGAAATCCTGCTGCATATCGACGTTAATGACATGGGCCTGTAATTAAGTGAATTATTCCTACTACCTTTCCTGAATATAGGTGTGACCTGTGCAACTTTCCAGTCGTTGGGTACGGATCTTTCGTGGAGCGAACGGTTGTATATGATTGTTAAGTATGGAGCTAATGCATCAGCATACTACGAAAGGAACATGATTGGTATAAAGCCTGGACCAGAAGACTTGCTTTTATTATGTGATTTAAGTTACGCTACTGCTCCGAGGATATTTACTTCTACGTTACTCATGTTGGCGGCTGTTCTTGATTTGAATTCTGCAATATTTACTTCGTCTTCTTTTGTAAAGGCATTTCGGAAGGGTGTGTTTAGTAAGTCTGCT
Source organism: Schistocerca americana (assembly GCF_021461395.2). NCBI lineage: Eukaryota > Metazoa > Arthropoda > Insecta > Orthoptera > Acrididae > Schistocerca > Schistocerca americana. The sequence goes on along the minus strand of NC_060126.1, from coordinate 112,809,587 downwards.
TTGGCAGCACTGTCTTCGATAGTATCTCCATTGCTATCCCGCAGAGAAGGCATTGATTGTTTCTCGCCACTAACATGCTTCACATACGACCAGAATCTCTTTGGATTTTCTGTCAGGTTTCGAGACAAAGTTTCGTTGTGGAAACTGTTATACGCTTCCCGCATTGAAGTCCGGGCTAAATTTCGAGCTTCTGTAAAAGATTGCCAATCTTGGGGATTTTGCGTCTGTTTAAGTTTGGCATGTTTGTTTTATTGTTTCTGCAATAGTGTTCTGACCAGTTTTGTGTATCAAGGAGGATCAGCTCCGTCGTTTATTAATTTATTTGGTATAAATCTCTCAATTGCTGCCGATACTATTTCTTTGAATTCAAGCCACATCTGGTCTATACTTATATTATTCATGTGGACGGAGTGGAGATTGTCTCTCAGGAAGGCGTCAAGTGAATTTTTATCTGCTTTTTTGAATAGATATAGTTTTCGTTTATTTTTGGAGAATTTGGAGGTTACAGTATTAAGTCTCGCTACGACAACCCTGTGTTCACTAATCCCTGTATCTGTTTTGATTGCTAAGAGGTCAAGTGTGTTTTCACAACCGTTTACTATTCAAGTGGGCTCATGAACTAACTGCTCGAAATAAGTTTCAGAGAATGCGTTTAGCACATTTTCGGATCATGTTCTATGCGTACCTCTGGAATTAAACATGTATTTTCGCCAACATATCGAGGGTAAATTACAGTCACCACTAATTATAATTGTATGAGTCAGGTACGTGGTTGAAATCAAATTCAAGTTTTCTTTGAACCTTTCAGCAACTGTATCATCTGAATTGGAGGTCGGTAAAAGGATTCAATAATAAATTTGATTCCGGTTGCCAATAATGACCCCTGCTCATACTAACTCACAGGAACTATCTATTTCAATTTCGCGATAAGGTAAACTACTGACAGCAACAAACAAGCCATCGCCAACCGTTATTAGTCTATTCTTTCGGAACACCGTTATATTCTTCGCAAAAATTTCGGCTGAGTTTACCTCCAGCTTTAGCCAGCTTTCAGTGCCTTTAACGATTTGAGCATCAGTGCTTTCTATTAGCGCTTGGAGCTCTGCTATTTTCCCAACAAAGCTACGACAATTTACAACTGCTATACCAATGGCTCCTGTATCTACGTTCTTCCTGTGTTCGGCCTGCACCCTTTGTGACTGAAGCACTTCTTGTGTTTTCCCAAGACCCTCTCATCTAAAAAACCACCCTGTCCACGCCACACAGGCCCTGCTACTCGTGTAGCCGCCTCCTGCGTATAGTGGACACCTGACCTATTTAGTGGAACCCAAAACCCAACCACCCTTTGGCGCCAGCCGAGGAATCTGCAGCCTACACGACCGCAGAACCTCTGAGCCTCTGATTCAGACCCTCCACTCGACTTTGTACCAGAGGTCCGCAATTGGTCCTGTCGACTATGCTACAAATGGTCAACTCTGCTTTCATCTTGCAATCAAGACTGGCAGCTTTTACCACTTCTGTTAGCTGCTCGAAACCAGAGAGAATCTCTTCTGATCACACATCATTGGTACTGGCGTGACCAACCACTTGCAGCTGGCTGCACCCTGTGCTCTTCATGGAATTCAGGAGGACCCATTCCTCATTTGGAATGACTCCATCCGGTATGCACACAGAGCGCACTTTGCTTTTCTTTCCCTACACTACACAGCGTTTTACATTGGTGTGACAACTAATCAGCTGGCAGCCTGAATGAATGTCCACCATCAAACTGTTGCCAGAAAGAAGGTGGACCACCCAGTAGCACAATATACAGCAGGGCACAACATGCAAGATTTCAACAGCTGCTTCACAACACTTGCCATCTGGATCTTCCCCACCACCACCACCAGCTTTTCTGAGCTGCACAAATGGGAGCTATCCTTACAGCATATTCTTCACAAACTGTTGCCAGAAAGAAGGTGGACCACCCAGTAGCACAATATACAGCAGGGCACAACACGCAAGTTTTCAACAGCTGCTTCGCAACACTTGCCATCTGGATCTTCCCCACCACCACCACCAGCTTTTCTGAGCTGCACAAATGGGAGCTATCCTTACAGCATATTCTTCACTCCTGTAACCTCCCTGGCCTAAATCTAAGGAAACTCACTTTCCCCCCCATACATTAGGGGGTTTCTGTGTGTGTGTGTGTGTGTGTGTGTGTGTGTGTGTGTGCTAGTGTGCACCATCCCTTTCACACTACTCCCGCCCAATACGTGTCAGCTAGTTGTGTGCTGCATTTCAGTCCCTAGTCAATGAAATTGCGTGCTTAGCCGTCTGCCATCTGTCCCCTCTCCTTACACTCCCAGCTAGCCCATGGATGGCTCCCCACTCTGCCTTGAGCCACTAGACGCTTCCATCCAAACACCTCCCTGCCTCTCGCCTCTCTCCATCCCTCACCTCATCCCACCCCACTCTGCACCACCACTTCACCACAGTACACTCACCACAGGCCAGGAAAGACCTGGTAGTCGAATGAGCACATGTAGGGAGACAGGTGTGTGCATGTGAAGGTGTGTTTGTGTCTGTGTGTGTGCCTGTGTGTGTTTGTATGCATGTTTCTCCTACTGCTTGATAAAGGGATTCCATCCCAAAAGCTGACCACACAAAGCTTGGTACCTTTTCTTTGTGTATCTGTCGGTGACACTGCACTTCTGCCTTTTGGTGAGTCGTCTCTTTATTCCTACACAATCTGTTATTCGCAACCAGAACTTTCTGTGCTTCATTACATCATTTTTTATACATTAAACAATATACTCCTGTGTGACAAATTGAAAGAAAATTTTACCTACTATAATTTTGGGAGATATAAATTCAAACTTTGATGTAACATGTAATGGATCTTGTGTAAGCGTAATTTTAGTAAAGTGAATTCAAAACCTACAAGATTAAAATCATACTTGGATAATGTTTTTGTTAACTGTTCTCATACTAAATGTTTTTCAGAGGCAAATGAATTTATTTTCTCAGAATACTGCATGTTGGTTCAAATGGCTCTGAGCACTATGGGACTCAACATCTTAGGTCATAAGCCCCCTAGAACTTAGAACTACTTAAACCTAACTAACCTAAAGACATCACACACATCCATGCCCAAAGCAGGATTCGAACCTGCGACCGTAGCAGTCGCGCGGTTCCGGACTGCGCGCCTAGAACCGCTAGACCACCGCGGCCGGCTACTGCATGTTAATAGCAAAGGTAAAACCTATTACTTCAGGATGTAGTAATAAATACCTACAAAGTTTCCAGAATAAAAGAGGCCCTAGAGTATAAACAAAATACAACCTGAGCAAACTAATACAAAAGGAAAGAGGTTATTATAGATGGAGCACAAGCTCAGATTGTTTCAAGGATTAGGAAAGAAATTGGCCATATCCTTTCAAGGAAACCATCTCAGCATTTACCTAGAATGATTTAGAGAATTCACAAAAAAACCAGATCAGGGTGGCTGGATGGAGGGTTGAACCATCATCCTCCTGAATGCCAGTCCGGTGTGGCGACACTGTGCCACCTCCCTCAGTGCAAACTAATACACCAGCTAAATATAACTAAATAGACAGAATCATAATTAACAAGTATTCTAAGATGGCAAATTAGGCTACAAAAACTTTCACTGTTGCTTTATAAATATTATAGTTCCTCACCTGGTTTCAAATAATCGTAATAGAATAAGGAAGGGAAAACTATGGTATACCAAAGAACAGAAAATGTAAAATTGAGTCTCTTGTAATTAAAAGACCAGGATCGAGTTTAAACAGAAAAAATGAAATTAAGCACCAGCTAAAAGTAGCTAGAAAACACTACAAGAATGAGTGGCAGTTGGCTAAGTAAAGACCAGATTTGAGTTAATTAATTTCCTAATGAAGAATAAAAATCAGTACAAATTTATCTGGTCAGTCTTCAGTATTATTAAAGGTAATGTTAGAAAATCAGATAAAGCAGTCTCAGTACCAGCTGATACTTTCAACAAATATTTTGTAAACTGTGCAGAGGAAATTAAAAGGATGCTCAATAAACCAAATGTATTGTACAATGATTATCTTAATAACACAAATGTCAAACAGCATCAGATATCTCGATCTAGCAACTTTAGGGAGGTAAACAAAAGAGAAGCTGTTACAGTTGTCAAATGCATGAAAAGAAAGTAGAAGTGGTAGACATATGAACTAGTGGTATGTGCAAAATAATTAAATGTAACACACAATACATTACATTGTAGCATCGTTAATACATTCTATAGACTTACATCTCATAGAAGGTGTCCTTTTCAGTGGCTTAAGAATATCCACAGTGGCCCAAATTTTTAAGAGGAGCAGCAAATCAGAGCCTGGCAGACCGATCTCACTAATTGCAATATGAGCCTGAGTCTCTGAAAGCAACATGTATCAACATATGTGTATGTACCTAGCACTGAATAAAATGTTAAGCACTTACAAGAAGGAAAGGTCAGTTGTGTCTGCCATAGAACTATTGGTGATGGACATTTCATTAGCATTCAAAGACCATGTTATCACAAGGGTACCTGATATTACATAAGCAAGGTTATCTTACTGTGTTGACCATTTTGTTTTGTTCTCTAAACAGGAGCACTATGGAACTTAAGGCAATAGTTTAAGGCACACGGTCTGAGGCCCCTTGTCACAGTTCACTCAGCTCCTCCCCCCCCCCCCACCCCACCGTCAGAGGTTGAGTCCTCCCTTGGGCATGAGTGTGTGTGGGCATGAGTGTGTGTGTAAGTTAGTTCAAGTTAGATTAAGTAGTGTTTAAACCTAGAGTCCAATGACATCAGCAGTTTGGTCCCATAAGATCTTACCACTAGTCAAATAAATTAAATTTAAGACTAGTCAGATCATACCTTTATCACAGAAAGCAGGCTGAGTGCTGGTGGGCAACTATGAAACTCAAATGCTCTACATGAAGCACCACAGGGATCGAAATTAAGCCCTCACTGGTTACTTGTACAGATGGGTTAAGAAAAGTAATGTTTGATCGCCTCTCTCATTGAACCTAAGAAATCAGCGATTCTATTACTGAGAATAAAATAATAAGATGCAGACATAGTGCTTGATAAACTTTGCTTACTTAACTTGGAAATACAGATCAGTATCTAAAACAAATCCTTGAGATAGGCTGAGTCGTAACTACCATCATAACAGAAGTTGAGTGATAATGCTTAGACCAAACACACAGAGCAGAACTAACAGACAGACTAGACTAGAGCTCATTGTGGCACCCTTTAAATCAGCTCCATGGCGATCCTGGCCACACTGGCCAAGGGAGGTGTATCCCAGAGCCAGCCACAGATTAGCAGTAAAGTCACATGGCTGTTGCCAACTAATCTATGTGGACCGCCATGGCATTGTATCGAAAGTTTATGATACCATATCCCTCCCCTCACCCTCTCCCTCCACCAAAAACTCCTCTCTGTCATCAAGTACTGGCACTACTGGAAATGAAGGCAGGGAGGGAGGTCTCGATGTAAGTGCCACTGGGGAGACATGAGCCAGAACTTGAGCTGATGACAGGCTCCTGCCTACACCCTGATATTCCCAACATTCTTCTTTGCACAGAAGGTGGCAGGGCAAAGGGGACCCATGGCTGACAGCAATGGTGCTGCATTGAGTTCCATTGGCTCCCTGTCTGCTGATGGAGATGCTGGACCTGAGAGAGGCAAAGGCAGGTGAGGCTGCAGTGTTCTCCTGGGCACTGACTCTATAAATGAAAAAATCATGGCTGTATCATACAGCCCATGCTGGTTTTGATGGCACTTTTGTAGCCCACTGTGACTGTGTACAAAATACAATGAGTGCCCCAAGATTTTGTAGATAACGCGTCATTATCATCGCTTGTGTGTGCCGAAAACTCTGAAAAAGACCAAATCATGTACATTAAACTTAGAGCGCAGTGGAGGAAGGGCCATCAGCTGTGGACGATGCAGCAGCTGAAGCAGTGTGCTGGGTTGGTGTCCATACAACAACTCTGTTGGCAATTTCCCATTGCTTGACTGGAAATTGTAAACAAGAGAAAATGCGTGAGAAACACATAACTTGTTCATCTGTTGCTTAAAAGTCCTGACAAATCATTCCACTTCACCTCTAGATTGAGGGTCAGATGATGTGGTCGTAACATGCTTGATGCCATTGGTGTCACAGAACTACTGAAATTCTGCGCATATCAACTGTGACCTACTCTCTGAAAGCAGCATTTCAGTTAAACCTTCCATCCATAGTATTGACAGCAGAGTCTTTATAGTGCTGGCTGTTGTGATGGAGAGCATGGGCACCTTGAATCGAATCTTGCTAAAAGCGTCGACCACAATAAGGCGACAGGAATTCAGTAATGACCCCACAAAATCAATGTGCAAATGTTGTCAAAGGTCACTGGGCTTTGGCCACACAAAACATATTTGTAGTGGAGTAGCCTGGTGTTCCGCGCCTGCCAGATGCTATGAAATTAATTGTTCTGTTTGAGGGTCCATAACGATCCATGTGCAAAGGCGTCAGATGAGTTGCTTAGTGTGTACAATGCCCCAATGACTTTGGTTGAGAAAACGAGGAATTTCCTTCTGAAGCAAATGTGGAACAACCACATGGGACTTATCATTATCTTTATGTAAGCGAGTGACACGCTGCTGGACTGATAAGCTGTGCTGAAGCACAAAATAATGCCATACTACTTGATTGCTAATCTGCTTAAATGAACGTGGCCAACCAGTGTAGAAGCGCTGCAACAGAATCTTGAAATAGGGGTCTGCAGCCCCTGCTGATCAGTCCATTGGTGGCCAGTGAAAAAACTATCAAATGTTTCATTGTCCTGGATTTCAATGTGAAAACAAGAGTCTCAGTTCGGTACTCTCGCCTGGAGGGAGTAGAGTTTTTTTTTTTTTATTTTTATTGCGGCGTAGTAGTTCTCCACAAGCTTAGATGTTGGGAAGACCACGCATGGTCTCATGGCTTCAGCATGAAGTGCTGAACAGAAATGTTTGCTGAACAGCCGACGCCTTCAGTGGATTTTGTTCACTCTCCTTGGGCAATAGGGCAGTGTAAAAGGAGTTATGTGATGCCTGATGTTAAGTTGAGCTCTTTTGATTTTCCGTGCTTGTTCCATTAACACACTTTTGTTCCTACTCTCCCACGCCCTCAGTTATGTATACCCTCATTTGGATATAAGCCTGTTTGGGGGGTCAGCTTTTGGCAGTTAAGCATTATGTTATTCTTTCAACCATGTTGACCTAGATGTCCACTTACTCACCACTCATGCCACATTGTACACTTCTGAGGTGTCAAACACTGAATCAGTGCCAATTGGAAGGCAAGAAAGTGTGTCCACATTTGAATTCTTAGCCATTGGTCTGTACGCAATTTCATATTCATAATTGGAGACAAGCAGAGACCAACACAGCAGCTTTTGTGCATGGCATGGAAGGACTGGCTGTGTAGGACTGGCTTATGATCGATAACCAAGTAGAATTCCCTGTGATACAAGTATTGATGGAATTTGGTTACCCCATATACCATAACAAGACCATTCTTCTCAATTTGTTAATACCTGCGTTGTGCTTTGTTGAGGAGCTTGGATGTGAAGGCAGCTGGCACATCAAATGATTCAAATCATTGCAAGAGAACAGCGACTCTCACAAGAGAATGCGTCATCTGTTGGCATGACTGGCTTAGTGGAATCAAAAGAACCCAAGCAGAGATTGCTTAATAAAGCAGCCTTCGGTTTCTGAAATGAAACTTGACCCTCAATAATTCACTCACATGGAACATTCTTCCATTGAAGATGATACAATGGTGCTGCAATTAACACAGCATACGGATGAACTGAATGTAATAAGTGAGTTTACCCAACACAACCTGGAGTTCACTGATGTTCTGAGGACCTGGAAGGTATTGGATGGCAATTGTCACTCAAAGGATGGAAGTAGGAGGGTAAAACCGCTACGAGCACAGTCTGCAGTGTTTGAAATTTCCTTTCCCTCCTGCAGCCTGATATAGGATTTTAGTGGTAGATGTGGCAACATCGCAATTTAATTATGCGAATTAATCAATTTCATTATACAAATTAGTCTTCCCCGTCCCCTCCCCATGCCGTCAACCACCCCTCTCTTCCCCCTCTTCGTCCCTTACCTGCTCTACTGTAAGGAATTTTTGCGGTTAAATGGAATTTCATGGGATTTTCGAATTATCGAGGTAAAATTCAGTTGTCAATTCAGGGGACGTAATATTAAAGGAAATTGTTGATGGAGATTGTTTATAAATAAAGATAGGTGTAAAAATCGAAAAAATTCAGATGATGGAAATCAGGGAATTATGCACTGCAGAGGACATAATTTGCATTTCGTAGGACTGGAATACTGTTATGTACATCTACATCTACATCTACATTTATACTCCACAAGCCACCCAACGGTGTGTGGCGGAGGGCACTTTACGTGCTACTGTCATTACCTCCCTTTCCTGTTCCAGTCGCGTATGGTTCGCGGGCAGAACGACTGTCTGAAAGCCTCCGTGCGCGCTCTAATCTCTCTAATTTTACATTTGTGATCTCCTCGGAAGGTATAAGTAGGGGGAAGCAATATATTCGATACCTCATCCAGAAACGCACCCTCTCGAAACCTGGCGAGCAAGCTACACCGCGATGCAGAGCGCCTCTCTTGCAGAGTCTGACACTTGAGTTTGTTAAGCATCTCCGTAACGCTATCACGGTTACCAAATAACCCTGTGACGAAACGCGCCGCTCTTCTTTGGATCTTCTCTATATCCTCGGTCAAACCGATCTGGTACGGATCCCACACTGATGAGCAATACTCAAGTATAGGTCAAACGAGTGTTTTGTAAGCCACCTTCTTTGTTGATGGACTACATTTTCTAAGGACTCTCCCAATGAATCTCAACCTGGTACCTGCCTTACCAACAATTAATTTTATATGATCATTCCACTTCAAATCGTTCCGCATGCATACTCCCAGATATTTTACAGAAGTAACTGCTACCAGTGTTTGTTCCGCTATCATATAATCATACAATAAAGGATCCTTCTTTCTATGTACTTGCAATACATTACATTTGTCTATGTTAAGGGACAGTTGCCACTCCCTGCACCAAGTGCCTATCCGCTGCAGATCTTCCTGCATTTCGCTACAATTTTCTAATGCTGCAACTTCTCTGTATACTACAGCATCATCCGCGAAAAGCCGCATGGGACTTCCGACACTATCTACTAGGTCATTTATACATATTGTGAAAAGCAATGGTCCCATAACACTCCCCTGTGGTACGCCAGAGGTTACTTTAACGTCTGTAGACGTCTCTCTATTGATAACAACATGCTGTGTTCTGTTTGCTAAAAACTCTTCAATCCAGCCACACAGCTGGTCTGATATTCCGTAGGCTCTTACTTTGTTTATCAGGCGACAGTGCGGAACTGTATCGAACGCCTTCCGGAAGTCAAGAAAAATAGCATCTACCTGGGAGCCTGTATCTAATATTTTCTGGGTCTCAAGAACAAATAAAGCGAGTTGGGTCTCACACGATCGCTGTTTCCGGAATCCATGTTGATTCCTCCATAGTAGATTCTGGGTTTCCAAAAACGACATGATACGCGAGCAAAAAACACGTTCTAAAATTCTACAACAGATCGACGTCAGAGATATAGGTCTACAGTTTTGCGCATCTGCTCGACGACCCTTCTTGAAGACTGGGACTACCTGTGCTCTTTTCCAATCATTTGGAACCTTCCGTTCCTCTAGAGACTTGCGGTACACGGCTGTTAGAAGGGGGGCAAGTTCTTTCGCGTACTCTGTGTAGAATCGAATTGGTATCCCGTCAGGTCCAGTGGACTTTCCTCTATTGAGTGATTCCAGTTGCTTTTCTATTCCTTGGACACTTATTTCGATCAGCCATTTTTTCGTTTGTGCGAGGATTTAGAGAAGGAACTGCAGTATAGTCTTCCTCTGTGAAACAGCTTTGGAAAAAGGTGTTTAGTATTTCAGCTTTACGCGTGTCATCCTCTGTTTCAATGCCATCATCATCCCGGAGTGTCTGGATATGCTGTTTCGAGCCACTTACTGATTTAACGTAAGACCAGAACTTCCTAGGATTTTCTGTCAAGTCGGTACATAGAATTTTACTTTCAAATTCACTGAACGCTTCACGCATAGCCCTCCTTACGTTAACGTTGACATCGTTTAGCTTCTGTTTGTCTGAGAGGTTTTGGCTGCGTTTAAACTTGGAGTGAAGCTCTCTTTGCTTTCGCAGTAGTTTCCTAACTTTGTTGTTGTACCACGGTGGGTTTTTCCCGTCCCTCACAGTTTTACTCGGCACGTACATGTCGAAAACGCATTTTACGATTGCCTTGAACTTTTTCCATAAACACTCAACATTGTCAGTGTCGGAATAGAAATTTTCGTTTTGATCTGTTAGGTAGTCTGAAATCTGCCTTCTATTACTCTTGCTAAACAGATAAACCTTTTTTTATATTCCTACTAACTTCCATATTCAGGGATGCTGCAACGGCCTTATGATCACTGATTTCCTGTTCTGTACATACAGAGTCGAAAAGTTCGGGTCTCCTTGTTATCAGTAGGTCCAAGATGTTATCTCCACGAGTCGGTTCTCTGTTTAATTGCTCGAGGTAATTTTCGGATAGTGCACTCAGTATAATGTCACTCGATGCTCTGTCCCTACCACCCGTCCTAAACATCTGAGTGTCCCAGTCTATATCTGGTAAATTGAAATCTCCACCTAAGACTATAACATGCTGAGAAAATTTATGTGAAATGTATTCCAAATTTTCTCTCAGTTGTTCTGCCACTAATGCTGCTGAGTCGGGAGGTCGGTAAAAGGAGCCAATTATTAACCTAGTTCGGTTGTTGAGTGTAACCTCCACCCATAATAATTCACAGGAACTATCCACTTCTACTTCACTACAGGATAAACTACTACTAACAGCGACGAACACTCCACCACCGGTTGCGTGCAAACTATCCTTTCTAAACACCGTCTGTACCTTTGTAAAAATTTCGGCAGAATTTATCTCTGGCTTCAGCCAGCTTTCTGTACCTATAACGATTTCAGCTTCGGTGCTTTCTATCAGCGCTTGAAGTTCCGGTACTTTACCAACGCAGTTTCGACAGTTTACAATTACAATACCGATTGCTGCTTGGTCCCCGCATGTTCTGACTTTGCACTGCACCCGTTGAGGCTGTTGCCCTTTCTGTACTTGCCCAAGGCCATCTAACCTAAAAAACCGCCCAGCCCACGCCACACAACCCCTGCTACCCGTGTAGCCGTTTGTTGCGTGTAGTGGACTCCTGACCTATCCAGCAGAACCCGAACCCCACCACCCTATGGCGCAAGTCGAGGAATCTGCAGCCCACACGGTCGCAGAACCGTCTCAGCCTCTGATTCAGACCCTCCACTCAGCTCTGTACCAAAGGTCCGCAGTCAGTCCTGTCGACGATGCTGCAGATGGTGAGCTCTGCTTTCATCCCGCTAGCGAGACTGGCAGTCTTCACCAAATCAGATAGCCGCCGGAAGCCAGAGAGGATTTCCTCGGATCCATAGCGACACACATCATTGGTGCCGACATGAGCGACCACCTGCAGATGGGTGCACCCTGCACCCTTCATGGCATCCGGAAGGACCCTTTCCACATCTGGAATGACTCCCCCCGGTATGCACATGGAGTGCACATTGGTTTTCTTCCCCTCTGTTGCTGCCATATCCCTAAGGGGCCCCATTACGTGCCTGATGTTGGAGCTCCCAACTACCAGTAAGCCCACCCTCTGTGACCGCCCGGATCTTGCAGACTGAGGGGCAACCTCTGGAACAGGACAAGCAGCCATGTCAGGCCGAAGATCAGTATCAGCCTGAGACAGAGCCTGAAACCGGTGCATCAGACAAATTGGAGAGGCCTTCCGTTCAGCCCTCCGGAATGTCTTTCGCCCCCTGCCACACCTTGGGACGACCTCCCACTCTACCACAGGTGAGGGATCAGCCTCAATGCGGGCAGTATCTCGGGCAACCACAGTCGTAGTCCGATAGGGGGATGCGTGGGACGAGCTGGCCGTCCCCGACAAACCCCCATCCGGAACCCCACAGTGATGCCCATTGGCAACAGCCTCAAGCTGTGTGACCGAAGCCAACACTGCCTGAAGCTGGGAGCGAAGGGATGCCAACTCAGCCTGCATCCGAACACAGCAGTTGCAGTCCCTATCCATGCTAAAAACTGTTGTGCAAAGAACGTCTGGAACTAATCAACAGAGAGCGCAAACAAATCGACACAAAATTTAAACGGTTATTAAAATACTAGATTGCCTAGTAAATGCAGTAATGCTGCTACTTGCGCACTGCTGACACACTGCTAGGCGGCGGAAGGAGACTACGCGATTTTACACTATTCAGGTACTAAAACGCGATGCTACAACTCTCAAACACTACAATACGCCCGAAATTTATGAATTAAACAATGCAAGTACCAAAAACACACAAAGAAATTAAGAATTAAACTATGTAACAAATGAGTGTGCTAGGAGTAGACGACTTGCTGCTGCAGCTGCTTATCCAACGGCGGCAGGGAGCACACTGACTGTGACCAACCGACACTGGCCGTTCAAAACAAAAATAGAAGACAAACGACTACGCGTATTTACACTACTCAGGTACTAAAACGCGATGCTACAACTCTCAAATACTATAATACGCCAGAAATTTATGAATTAGACAATGCAAGTACCAAAAACACGCAAAGAAATTAAGAATTAAACTATGTAACAAATGAGTGAGCTAGGAGTATACGACTTGCTGCTGCAGCTGCTTATCCAACGGCGGCAGGGAGCACACTTCTGAGCGCATTATATACTACGATTATACCGCTGTTTAGATGCTTCATGGTATGCTGCTGGGTGCTAGTGCAGCGATGGTTAAAGTTAGTACACACAGGGCTCGTAATGTCATATTTAATGCGGAGCATGGCATGGTATTCAGTCGTGGAGTGTCACACGCTCTGTGGTTGCCTGGTAGAGGTGTTACTCGTGCTGTGTTATGTGACTGGATAACCATCCATGCACTTCATGCCATGCGTACCACTTGGCGCGGTACCTGGTGACCAGCAGTGGAACTATGAGACCCGCCCCAGGCCGGCTAGCAGATGCCTCGCGCAACCTTGAGGGGTCTGAACACCTGCACTGGGTCACTTCCCCCTGCCTTCCATTTCCGCTCAGTGCAGCCCATCGCACTTGGGATCCCAGCTGCCCCACCTCTTGCTGCTGCTCAGTGTCATTCTGTCCACCTCACATTGGGTCACAGATGCCCCACAATCAGCCAGTGATCAAAGGGACGTAGAAGTGGAATTCAATGTGAGCCACTGTTCCTGAAGCATGTGGCGATGGGTGCCCGCTGCACGCTGTAGAATGAAAAACCTAATTGTTTTCGAAATTTGGCATCTTCTTCCCATAGCTGTGACCTGCAAAAGATGATGCTTCCAGCCACCTGCAGCAGGATCAGATGAAGTTCTATGCCATCTGTTTGTCCCAGAATTATCAGAGGGTGTTTTTTCGAAAGATAGCAGCTGTGTTCTATTTTCCAGCCACTTGCAGTCACTCGCCAGCAAAAAAAGGGTGTTTTCCAAAGTTCCCTTTATCTGTTTATCCTAGAATTTTTTTGAAAGCTTGCTCTCTCCTCACAGTGGCGTACGGTTTTCTCAGCCACCTCCACCAAGCCTGCTTGAATGGAAAGGAGGTGCATTCTAATGCACTGGCGTGGCAGCCTGAGTTCATATCGGTCCTCTGAAAATCAGAGGGCGGAGCCTGATGGTAATGTCTAACGCCTCCACAGCCATCATCGGTCGATCTTTGGCAGTGTCTAGTTTAGTTCATGTGTTCATCACAAGATGAAACGGTCAGCCAGCTGCAGCGCCAGTGGCAGTGGTGATGGGAAATGGCAAAATCGGAGCAACTACCATGTAAGTGTTTACTAAAAAATAATGAGTGCAAATTGCTAGTGTTTAAAATTTCATAGCAACGTGTTCAAATTTTTCGAGATCGTGCTACATTTTCGTAACAAGTGGTTATAAAAGTTCTCTTTCTTGCTGTTTCAGCATTCATTCCCGAGATGCTGACTGACCTAGATGTCAGCTGGAATCCTAGAAGCAACCGTGTAAGTACATCTTCAAATTCTGTGTTTGAGAGTTTACATGTTCAGAAAATATCTGTTAAAGTATTCAAATCGTAACAAGTGCTTATAACATTTCTATTGTTGTGGTACAATCATGTATGTCCATCTCCAAATTCTGTGTGTGGGATAGTTTATGTGTTCAGAAAACAACTCTCGATGTATTCAAATTGTAATAAATGCTTGTAAACGTTTCGATCTTACTATTGCAGCATTACAGGAGCAGCTGACCGAATTTAGGTGGGTGCTGGAGGCCAAAAGGCAGCAGCATCAAGAACGTAAGTACATATGTTATTCACAGGGTGAATTTTTCCATAATGTACAAACTCTAGGGTCCTAGGGATTGATCGATAATGGGATACAGAATCGAAAGAGTCTAATGAACTTGTATCCAGAAATGCATAGTCTACTTTCTAGAGACCATTTATTCAATCATACTTTGTTACAGAGACTGCAGTCCAATACACGGTGTACCATGCAGCAGCATTTACATTATGTGTAGTTTCCTCCTAGAGAGTAGAACTGTTCCTCATACATCACATCGTAATGCACTCTCCTGCCATAATAAATGGTAATGTTAAGTCCGATTCACTTCTCTTGCTGACTCACCTTGTGGTGCATGTGATACTCCTTTGTACACAATGGTTCCATATTTGAATTGGGGGCTTGCCAACATGGTATTTACTTACGGAAAGGCAAATGGCAATGGGCAATGGTCAGCAAGGATGTATCAGGAGACCTATCCCCGTCAACAACAATCACAGCATTCGAAGTTTACAACAGTGTTTCACCATTTGTCTGAGACAGGGACGTTTCAAAAAGCAGGAAATCATGAGGGTCATACCTGAAATGTTCGGAGACCAGACTTGGAGAAAAATGTTATTAACGCTGTGGAAGGCGAGTGCCATATCAGTTCTAGGCAGTAGGCCTACCAGTGCAGGGTGCACACAGTGACCTGCCACTATGTCTACAGCAAGTAGTTCCATGAGGAGGCTTCAACCCCAGGCTGTTGACAATGCTGGAACATAAGCAGAGATATATCATTCACTACCGTAATCTCCAGTAGTGTGGCAGTTTGGGGTTGAAGCTGCCGAAGTCAACGAAAAGTTTGTTCCTCCAGGTCACACAGTCAATCAAACCTTTTATTTGGAAGTTTTAAGATTGCACAACAGTGTTCATCAAAAAAGACCCAATTTGACACAGGCAGGAGACTGGTTTTTCCATCACGACAACACACCTGCACACACAGCCATCTACTTTAGACTCTTTTTGGCTAAAAGTGGCGTGGTTCCACATCCCACGCATCTTACTCCCCAGACCTGACTCCATGTGGCTTTTTTTAAATCCCAATCCAGGAAAGGCGGCATGAAAGGACACCAATTTGGTAACATGGAGGAAGCCATTTATAAAAATGACAACGAAATATGTTTCGAAGAGTGGAAGCATCGATGGGACATGTGTATTAGTTGTAATGGAGAGTATTTTGAAGGGGGATAATGCTGTTTTGTAAACAGTTTGAAAGTATATAGCTTTTAAAAAATAATTCCGATCTTTTGGGAATGCTCTCCTATTTCCCCTTCAGTTAAGTCATTTACTTTCTTGACAATTGCACTAACCCAATCATTTAGAGTATTGTTCACTCTGAGAAGGGTATGACAATACGTATCTAGTTTCTTGTGTACACTGTGATGATACAGTGTTTAGAGTGGTGTACCATTGGTTTGTTCCTGCCATGTGACACATGGAACGTACGTATAATGTTTAGATATGGTAAATGAATTTTATATTTTGTTGTTACAACATTAATACAGAAAGAAATGTTTCTGTTTATATGTGTTTCATGACACAAGCAATGGTGGAAGTAGAGGTCTTCCAGTCGTCACATAGTCAGAGTTACTGGTCATCAGAAACGTAACAACGACAGTCGAGTTCCAAAGAAGACATCCTGAAGCAACTCGCCCAACCTTGCGGTAATATTGGAAAAAAGAAGAATGTTCAGATTTAGTCATGAATGGTGCAAACTTACTCATCACGTTGTTTATGTTTAATACGTGGCTGTTTGTATCTGTGTAGTTTCACTGTAATGAAGTGGATAAAAAGTGAAGTTATTAATTTTGAAGTATTCTGTCGAAAAGTTTATGTGAAGATAATTGTACGAATTGAGTCTGAGTGGAATATATTGTGGATTAAGTGGATTTTTTAATGTTGAAGTCAGGTAATGGGGATCACACCTTGCCTATCTAACCCACATCAATTTAGGCAAGTATTTGACCCATTTCTGAAAAATCTATTTGATGCAGGACTTTAACATTTTTACTGTATCTTACATGATGCTAATAGAGTCAACTGTACTAAAATCTACTTTATCCATTTTATAGTTTTTAAGAAATACTTTTTTAAATTTATTTAAAAAAATATTAAGTTTTTTCTGCAGAAAATATTTTTTGTGAACTTTCTAATGGGGAAATATTAATTAATGTAGTACCAGAGGTGGTTTTTTATGTTATGCAGAGACTCTGAAAATTTCATTCATTTATCTATGATAGTTTCTGATATAATGGGGCATATGTACTGAAAATTTTAGTTTGTGGGAAATTGACTTTATAGAAAAAACTTTTGAAATTTGTTACTTCCAGTTAATTAAAACTGTACTACTGCATATGATAGCCCTTCTTTCGCCTCTAGCAGGTTTTCCAGCTTACTTTTCACCTTCCTGGATGTTTGTCTTGCTTCCTTGGCCATATTAAATTCAGACCTGTCTGCATCGGCTATCCTCATTTTATCGCAATGTTGCAGCCCAGTGATCATATTTTCACCAGGATTAATTCCCAGATTTTTCAGTACCCAACACTTTCCAACATTACCAAAATTGAATTCAGTAACAGCACCATGAACTCCTAGTTTCATTGTATGCCTGTCTACAAATACAGTTTTAGGAAGGCAGTTCAAAATTATGCTGTTGAAACAGTCATTTGGGTTCTGTGTTTGCCCATGCAGACATTTCCTTAGAAGGTCAGGATGAGCCAAGTCTCTGAAAATAGGTTTAATTGCTGTAGTAACAGCAGCAGGAAGAGAATGCTGGTGAGAATAAGATTCTCCAGTTGCCTGAGCCCTATTGTATTTGCACCACGAATTTTCTCCTGATGTACACAATCCATGACATGGCTTTTCACCAGTAGAGGACTTATGGAAGAATATGGCCCAAAAATCTCTCTTCATTGCCTGCAGCTTTTCTTTGTTTTTCCTAATTGCCTGCCCATAGTATACTTGCAAGTTTTCTATTTCAATTTTAGTTAACTGACTCTGTCCGGTCAACAGTTTTCCATCTTCCAATTTTTTTCCTCTCATATCAACGGTTAGTTTTCCCAGCCTTGTTCCCAAACGTTTTTGAACATGGCCTACACGTTATATTTTGCTAGTAATGGCATCTCCGTATGGCTTAGTGTTCACCACATTGTTGTATGCCTTACTGTCACCATTGCCCAAATACTTGGTGTACCGTACACCTCTTGTTTCTATGGAGTGATGAAATATATGTTGTACTCCATGAACTTCCATACCAGCACTTGTTCCTCTAAAATTAGCCACACAGTTGTGTTCTTTATGTTCACTGACTTTACAACATTTTCGATATTTAGACATTATCTCCACATCTAACACTTTTGCCAGTGTGTACACTCATGGCAGTCACTACTCCATTCAGAGAAGTATGTCCTCTTTTCTTCCAACTTCCATCAAGTGCAATTGCATTATCCAAACATCATTATTTTCTTCCACTGCTTCTCTAGCAGCCAGTTTCATGCTTTCCTCACTGACCTCACTTACAGCTTTCTCTAATATTGCAGTCACTTTTTCAAATTTATTTGGTGGTTGCTGTAAGTTCATCACTGAACAAAATGTTCTCCCTGCAGCCATACCCTTGCCAATGGACCGTAAGGCATAAAGTAATCTAGTACTGATTCATAAGGGCCACTTGAATCTGGTTTTGAAGAACTCATAAATGAAATCACAGCTGAGCATTTGGTGCAAATTAAATCCAAACCAATTGCTAGACATTTTCTCCCATTGCCACTCTCACAAATTTTCACACTCTGTGATTCACCACACTGTCTACATTGTACAAATTTAGAAATTACATCTGATAATACTCTCAAACTTATAATAATGTTACTGCACCCCTTGTCACTTACAGTAAATTCGTTGTAACTCTCTTGAAATGGTGAGAGCTTCTTTGATGATGCACCTGTTGAAGAATTACAATTAGATACATCATTGCCAGGTGACATAACCCCTTGTACAGAAAGCTTTCTAAACTTGTTTCCTCTCAATCGTCGTTTCTTGAAAATGCCTTTATGTTTCGTCATCTTCAATAAACACAACAAAACAGACGCAAAGAAACACTGCAAAAGTAAGTATAACAACTACTCACAATCACACCTGAGCAAAACTAACCATGTGGTTGAAAGCATGTTGTTTACAAACAGCAGAAACAATATAATACCAACTGTTGCATTCCAAGGATAGCCAACACACTCGGGAGTAAAAAAATTCCATAATGTGCAATGAAGGGGATATAAAGATCTAAAATACACGCAGAAAAGTGGGTAACAGAAAAGTGGGTGTGGCACATAATCGCACTTGTTAGGAAAATACTTTTTAAATTCTCGAAAAAAATTGTTTTCAGCAAAATCCTTTTCAGAGTACTTAAATAAAACCTTAATCTATCGAAATATGATGAAAACCGAAAATCAATTTTTTTCTGCCTGATCCACTGTATGGTCCCATTAATGAAACGGGAGATCAACTTATATGGGATGGTGCTATCTTAGGAATATTGAATGCACAGAAGTGATATTTTATGACTATACTACCTCACAGGGATTAGGATGGTAATAATTTCTTTAGCAGGCATACAAAAGATATATTTAAATTCATAACATTGCAGAAACGAAGGTTTTCAAATGTAGTTTTAAAGTGGAAAGTCATACTATTTATGAAAAAGTGTTAGTTGGAACCAGTCCAAAAGACAATTATTATTTAAAAGTGAAACTTAGTCTGTGTTTTTTTAAGCGAAAAATCATAAACTGTTCCAGCATTAAATGTTGTTAGAACCAAAGATCAATTGCTGTGGAAACTTGACAGAAAGTGAGTATCTTTGGGTTGCTAGGTCGACAAAATAATAAAAAAGGCCGTGATAAGGAAATTTTTATAATCATGAATACTACTAAAGCTACTGCTACCAATGTGCTTACGCCCTCGACGATCGACCATTAAAACTGAACCGGCATACTGATTATATCTTCAGAACTGTAGAGTGTACGGCACCTACAGTATGTGCTTTGCTTTATTACAGTAGCATATTGTAACTGACAGGTACCACCTATTTGTCACCAAGCAATAAAAGTTGCCGTGTTACTGTATGTGGCACAGACGTGACAGGACTCTATCCAGGGGCGATGGCAGTACAAGAAACAAAAAAGAATAAGAAGCCGCACAGGCATTGCAGCAGTACGTTAACACAAGTGAACGTTGCAAGCCAACATCCAGTGACACCCAAGAGCAAAGCATCCGCACGTGTCGACAGCTGCAGAGTGAATGACGCCACGCGCTGCGGAGCAGAGCACCCCCGGCAGGCCAGAAGTGTGACGTTATTCAGTTCCCCCTCCTCCTAGCAACGGCCGCTCGGCCGGCTGCAGCCCGCTTATCAACTTCCGGTCGCGGAGCAGTAGCGCGCGGTCCCTAGTAATACTAGTGGGACCGCGCCGCCCAGGCTGCGCCAGAGTATAGTCAACAATACAGGCTTACTAGCTAAGGTTCCCTATGGTACACTGGTTCCAGACAAGCCCTTTACTTTGAGTACAAGAAGAAGGAAGAAGCTGAATGCAGACGAGTGTTAACATACCACTGCAATGCCTGTGCCACGTGGTTATCGTCGCCGTTGGCAGCACAGTGTTCCTGTGTACAAGTTATTGAAAGCAATAGACATTGACCTTCCTGTGCAATTCAATAAGCAGCTTTTTATTGGTGGTCCAAATGTCTTTCGTGGACTGAGAATGCAGTTCAAATGTGATGTTAGTGCTGCCTTTGGGGGTAGTACTTGGTTGACCTTGGCTGTTGTATGGGGGAACAATGCAGACTAGGGTGGCCTTGAAGCTTTCCCTGATCAAACATCTTGGCTTGGAAAACGTGGAGTATAGTGGAGAGTATGGGCCTACTAGCTAAGGTTCCCTATGGTACATTGGTTCCAGACAAGCCCTTTACTTTGTCTACAAGAAGAAAGTTGTTCCCGTGTACAAGTCTTTGCAAGCAATAGACATTGACCTTGTTGGCCAGTACAATAAGCAGCAGCTTATTGGTGGTCCAAATGTCTCTCATGGACTAAGAATGCAGTTCACATGTGATGTTGACCTTGGCTGTTGTATGGGGGAACCATACAGACTACGATGGCCTTGAAGTTTTCCCTGATAAAACATTTTGGTTTGGAAGACGTGGCGTATAGTGGAGAGTACAGGCCTACTAGCTAAGGTGCCCTATGATACATTGGTTCCAGATAAACCCTGTACTTTGTCTACAAGAAGACTCTCTCCAGGTGCTGAAATCGTTGGCTTTGTATCGTAGTCACAGTCGATGGGTACAGTACATCGGCTTCGCATAGCAGTCACAGTCAGGGTTTGCAGGTAATCATCTTCACATCCCAGTTGCGGTCCATGGGTGCAGTTCGTCGGCTTCGCAGTCAGTGCTTGCAGATCGACAGCTTCGCATCCCCGTCACAGTCGGTGTTTGCAGTTCATTGGCATCTCATTGCATACGCAGTCAGTGGCTTGCAGTAAACCTTCGTCGGATGGGCAGTCGCAGATGATGCTTGCAGCACAGGTTATCATCCTGCTAGAAGAAGCTGACCAGGTGTACGACAGGATCCCAGGTTGCTGCCACTCCTGTGGGTCCCAACACGCCAGATAGTGCCACCATTGCAGGTCCCGACATGCAGGGACATGTCGCTGCTGCAGATCCTGACGGGCTGCAAGATGCCGCATCCCCTAATGAGCGAAGACGAGAAACCATTACAAGTGATAATAGCAGCACAAAGACTTCACCTTTCTCACAATGACAATACAAACAGAAATTAAGCAAGGGGTAATTATGCTTCTGCGGTTTCCTATTCTGCTACTGCTGTGGCTGGGTGGCGCTGGACGATATCAGCTGGCACTTCATGCTGACTGGCTGATGCAACTGAGGCTGCAGAGCTGCTGGGTTTGCCTTATATCCCTGATGTGATAGGATGCTGTGTTCCTGTTGGCTACCATCAATTTCGAGCACCTCACATGACTAGAATTGGTGGGAGAGGTTCAGTCTATGCTGAGCCATCGTTGTGGACACACAATGTGTTCAGTCAATGTGAATGTCAAGAACAGAGCAGCTTTCAATAGCCGCACAACATGTGCATATTCGAGGGAGGACTGTAACCACAATTAACAACTGCATGGGGGATGGAAGACTATACAATGGAAGAGTGTAGGAGAAAGAAGCAGGAGAATTAGGTTCAGCAGATTGTGGCAATGCATAGGGATGGGGCCAAATACGTGTTGCAACTGGTACATCCCTATGCACATGGCAAGCTGTCGAGATATTCGACATGAAGCATTCACTCTTCCAAAATGGAATAGATGGGAAGCTGATGCTAATTCGCTTCAGTGGAAATATATTCGTATATGCAATATGTACAATGAAGAGCATCACCTGCACATCCCCATCTACTTCCCTCTCTACCAATCCATCTTCTCATCCCATCACCAGTCACTTGTCATCCTTGGTGTTGAGCGAAATGTGTTCTATCGAAGAGCTGCTGGTGTCTGACTGGAAGATGTTTAACAGCCATGTCGCCTCTAAACATACAGCCAAGGACTGTGCCCATAGCTTCCTACATGCAGAATGGAAAGGAGTTATACTGGATGAGAGCCTGGAGAAGAAGAGGAATACTGTCCAGCAGACAATGGTTGTGCACCAGAATGGTGTCCAGATGCGAAATTCAAATTCAGTTCACAAGAGATGTCTGCCTCCAATCCAGAGGACCAAATTAAGGAGAAGTCTCCATGGTTAGGGAACGAGTCAATATATGAAATTATAACACGATAGTAGAAACAGATAAAATGAAACATAAGAAACATATTCAGGCGACAAGTCGTAAGTTTAAATAAAGAAAATCAACAATGTAATACTGGAATTTGCTTAATTTTTCAGCTCTTCCAGGAGCTCCTCGACAGAATAGAATGAGTGAGGAGTGCAGCCTCAAACACAGAAGAATTTTATTGACTGTTTCTATGTCACTTGATCTCAGATAGCGTGAGAGGGCGGCAGTGTGTGGGAAAACTGCGGTTGTGCGTTGTCTTTTAAGGTAAAGTGTGCAACGAATTTATTAACTATGCCTAGGCTCTCTTGAAAAGCTGCTCTGTCATCAAATTTGAATTTCCCGTCAATTTTTGGGGAAGGGGGTGGGGGTGGGACGCACCACAGCCTTAGAGAAAATTGAAATTCTCGCCATTTTTTTAATTTCCCGTCAAATTTCGAAATTCCTGCCAATTGGGCAGGTGGGGGAGGAGGAAGGGGAGGGGAGAGGGGAGGGCTAATTCACATAATTAAATTGATTAATCAGCATAAATAAATTGCGATGTTGCCACATCTACAACTAAAACCTTGTACCAGGACGGGAGAGAGAGAGGAAATCTGGCAACAATGCAAACTGCGCTTATAGTGGCTTTACCCTCCTACTAATGGATACCCTGATTCTTGATGATGCATCCGAAATACTCAATCTCAGTCTGCAAGAAGGCACACTTGTCTCTTTATTACACTTGAACCCACCATCTAAGTACACAATTTCCTGAGGTTGGAAATATGATCGTTGGGAGAACGGCACAAAACTAATTTGTCCAAACAGTTCGAACAAGAAGTACTTGTCGCAATCATCTGTGATAAGTAGCGCTGAAAAATTGCCAGTGTGGACACACTGCCAATAGGCAGCTGCAAAAAGTAAATAACCTCATGTGTTTATCCATCACCAAAACACAATGAACTGTTCATCCAAAGGAAGCTGCAAATAACCATCGCAAAAATCAATATTGGAAACAAGCGACTCACACCAAGCTTGTCCATGAGTTCCTCAGGCCATTGCAAAGGAAAAAGAGTAAAGCGCAGTCTGTGGATCTACCATTGCCTTGAAATCCGCATTTGAGCGTAATTTGCCTGGAGATTTCCTAAGGAACACCAAAGAGGATGCCCACATCTAGTTGCTACAGGGGAAATCACACCATCGTCTTGCCAAGAGAAGCATTTTTATGTCAAATGTAAAAGTAGGCTTCCACGGCCGTGATCACAGTCAATAAAATTCTTCTGGGTTTGAGACCTGAGGAAGGTGTATTGCAATAGTCGCCGAAACGTCGGAATTTTATAATTGACAATGCTGCCTCAAACACAGAAGAATTTTATTGATGATTTCTATGTCACTTGATCTCAGATAGCGTTAGAGGGCGGCAATGTGTGGGAAAACTGCGGTTGTACATTGTCTTTTAAGGTAAAGAGTGCCACGAATGTATTAGCCATGCCTAGTCCCTCTTGAAAAATGTCTCTAAACTCAGCACAAAGTCAAGCTGTTCTGTCTTTAGACAGAGAGGAGTTCGCAGAGATAACATTGTCTTGAATGCGCAAACTAAAGAGATCAAAAGAGTCTATACCAAAAATATTTTCCCCTTCACATGAGCAAAAAACGGTGAAGGAAATTGTTTTAGTAACGTTAGGCAATGTGGCAGGTAGGCTGCTAATATCTAGTGGAGGAATGTCATACTCACCGTAATATGAAAGCATTCCCTGCGACTTTTGTGGCTTGGGCTTGTCTAACAGATCGTGTGTTCCTCTATTCTAAAGAGACACAGATGCACCAGTGTCCAGTTGCATATGTACATCATGTTTGGCAATCCTCAAAGTGACAAACAATTTATTGGTCTGATGCTGGATGGAAGAAGTGTGTGACTTCTTGACTACTGCACATAACTTGTACCGATCAACACTAGAATCACTAATGCATTTACGTCCTTTGATGGGGACGTTGGAGTAGTCTTGCTGCACTTGCATTTGTCCAGAGATAGATTGGAGGTGGCTGTGCTGGCCACAAAAGTCATTATTGCTGCTTGAATGCCGCTTGTGTGCTGTGAAACACACTCCGTTACCCTGTTGCCTAGTACACTTGTTTTGTTTACGATACTGCCCTTTCTGAGACATTGTGTACTACGGCAGGTGAATGGAGGGCACAACCTGATTATCATTGCTCCGAACCGCTCAGACAGAAGCTGCACTAACACACGAGTCCTGATGCTCCACTGTTTCCAGAACCTGTTGCAAGATAAGATCAGGATGCCTTAGAACTAGCTCGCGCATGCGAGGATCTGACACATTTTGAGTAATGGCTTCCCTAATCATGATCCCACTGAAGTATTGACCACGCTCACACTTGAATTTGCAGTAGCGCGTTAGCCATTTTAAATAAGCAACCGGCTGTTTATATGTCTGGTTGGTTTGCCTACACAAACGAGGTAATTTGTAACAATCAGCTGCCCCGTTAACCTGTTCATCACTTAAGGAACGCTTTCAGGGCAGGTGGTGGGAGAAAGTTTTCAGGCTATTTAGTACATGGACACACTGACAGTTACAAGAAAACATGGTTGCCTTTTCCTACTTTCATTGTGATGTGGCGTGAAGTGTGAGTTGAGCTGTGCGTGGTGCTCGGACCATTCTTCTTGTTGTGAATGAAGTGTATGGAATGGTGGCATGGAAACAGGCGCCGCTTATAGTGCCGGTGCTGCAGCGTCATAGGCAGCACTGCTGCGTTTTTCTGAACAGCGAGCAATGTACCCATTGTTTCCATGAGCTGCTGCATCTTCTGCTCCTGAAACCGAACAATCTGAGTTGCTGACAGTTCTTGTGGGGGACAAGCCATTACTAAACATACACACACACACACACAAAGTTGAAAAAAGAGCGCTACCGCCAAGCTATGCTGCATTAAAGTATGGCCTAAAGCCACTACCAATATCGGTCTCTGAAAATCACAAGAAACACAATCAGATGCTGAGTGGATGTTCTGAAACACACAGTAGCAATGAAGCAATGTGGCAGGGAAGTACAGTAAAAGTCCACAAATCTGTAATAAAAACACACAAGGGATGTCGTTTGCCATTGTTTGTGTGGCGAGAAGTAGAACCAAGGAGCAACCAAAGACAGTTTTCCTCATTACCTGATGTTTGTATCGTGAATGAGAGAATGGAATTGAACACTAGTGAGAAGCAACATTCGTCACCAGATTTTTAGTCGTCCTGTTGGTGGGTTCTATTGGAGAGAGCAAAATAGTAAAATGCACACGTAGTGGATGACAAACTTCATTTACCAAAATTACTATTCCAGATCAGTATCTAATAGAAGTCACCAAGATAGGCCAAGTCGCATCCATAGTCATAACAGACACTGAGTGCTAAGCTAAGAATAGACAGACATACATGAACTAAGAGACAGATTAGAGAAAAGCTCAGTGCAATGTGCTTTAAGTCAGCTCTGTGGCAGTGCTGGCTGCACTGGCTGAGAACAGTGTATCTCGGAGCCGGCCAGAGACTGGCAGTGCAGTCTCTCGGTTGTTGCCAAGTTGTAGACATGGACTGGGGTTATGTGGTATCAATAGTGCACGACGGCACATTAAGTTTCATGTTCTGGCCCTGATGCGGTAATTGGGCCCAACCGACTGCCCAATCATCCTCTGCCAATGGCATCATCGGCTGTAGTATATTGGGGCATGTGGTCAGCACAGCGCTCTCCTGTCCATTGTCACGTTTCTTGAACTTGGAACCGCTACTAATCGGTCGAGTAGCTCCTCAGTTTGTCTCACTAGGCGCAGTACACTCCGCATTGGTCCCACACAAAGCAAAAATCCCAAGTAGTAGCAGGAACCGAAACCAGGTCGCACACACAGCAGTCAGCCACAGTGAACACTCAATTATGAAGATGGATGTGCAGATAAATGATTTACCATCAAATACTAATGGAAATATACACTCCTGGGAATGGAAAAAAGAACACATTGACACCGGTGTGTCAGACCCACCATACTTGCTCCGGACACTGCGAGAGGGCTGTACAAGCAATGATCACACGCACGGCACAGCGGACACACCAGGAACCGCGGTGTTGGCCGTCGAATGGCGCTAGCTGCGCAGCATTTGTGCACCGCCGCCGTCAGTATCAGCCAGTTTGCCGTGGCATACGGAGCTCCATCGCAGTCTTTAACACTGGTAGCATGCCGCGACAGCGTGGACGCGAACCGTATGTGCAGTTGACGGACTTTGAGCGAGGGCGTATAGTGGGCATGCGGGAGGCCGGGTGGACGTACCGCCGAATTGCTCAATACGTGGGGCGTGAGGTCTCCACAGTACATCGATGTTGTCGCCAGTGGTCGGCGGAAGTTGCACGTGCCCGTCGACCTGGGACCGGACCGCAGCGACGCACGGATGCACGCCAAGACCGTAGGATCCTACGCAGTGCCGTAGGGGACCGCACCACCACTTCCCAGCAAATTAGGGACACTGTTGCTCCTGGGGTATCGGCGAGGACCATTCGCAACCGTCTCCATGAAGCTGGGCTACGGTCCCGCACACCGTTAGGCCGTCTTCCGCTCACGCCCCAACATCGTACAGCCCGCCTCCAGTGGTGTTGCGACAGGCGTGAATGGAGGGACGAATGGAGACGTGTCGTCTTCAGCGATGAGAGTCGCTTCTGCCTTGGTGCCAATGATGGGCGTATGCGTGTTTGGCGACGTGCAGGTGAGCACCACAATCAGGACTGTATACGACCGAGGCACACAGGGCCAACACCCGGCATCATGGTGTGGGGAGCGATCTCCTACACTGGCCGTACACCACTGGTGATCGTCGAGGGGACACTGAATAGTGCACGGTACATCCAAACCCTCATCGAACCCATCGTTCTACCATTCCTAGACCGGCAAGGGAACGTGCTGTTCCAACAGGACAATCCACGTCCGCATGTATCCCGTGCCACCCAACGTGCTCTAGAAGGTGTAAGTCAACTACCCTGGCCAGCAAGATCTCCGGATCTGTCCCCCATTGAGCATGTTTGGGACTGGATGAAGCGTCGTCTCACGCGGTCTGCACGTCCAGCACGAACGCTGGTCCAACTGAGGCGCCATGTGGAAATGGCATGGCAAGCCGTTCCACAGGACTACATCCAGCATCTCTACGATCGTCTCCATGGGAGAATAGCAGCCTGCATTGCTGCGAAAGGTGGATATACACTGTACTAGTGCCGACATTGTGCATGCTCTGTTGCCTGTGTCTATGTGCCTGTGGTTCTGTCAGTGTGATCATGTGATGTATCTGACCCCAGGAATGTGTCAATAAAGTTTCCCCTTCCTGGGACAATGAATTCACGGTGTTCTTATTTCAATTTCCAGGAGTGTATTTCAAAAGCAAACCATTGTATAAAAAGAGCAGTATCTGGTGTACTGGATAGAAGTCCGAATATTTTTATTGGTGACTAAGAACAGTGTACTGAACGTACTGAACAACGTTGCATCACTATTTATTTCATTTTCAGACTAATATTTATAGCTAATAGGCGTAGTATGACTTAGATGAGTTAGTATCTCCAAGTATGCATGTCAAGAGCAAGACATTTTCCCTGAGCAGTAGGTCAAGCTCTGAAGTGTAGACACGCCAATGCAAAACAGTTAGCCTATACTGATAGATATAGTTCACTTGGCGATGAAGTTACGACTGTGCAGAAAACATTAGGTAGGAGATTATATGACTTGTTTGTGGTAAGACTGTTCACTGCGGAAAAAAAACAGCCAACGCACTGTGTGTGTACATATTAAGGTACCAAATATAAAAATTTCTAAACTTATACCCATTTCACACTGTATATATGAAGTGGAAAACTATTGACCATGTGCTTTGTTATCCATTTCTCTAGAAGTAACAGTGACAGTCATGAAAAATAGAGTAACAAGTTACCTTGAAAAGTTCTGTCTCTTTTCTGTAAACCAAGACTGTTTTCACAGACGCAGAAGTACAGAATCATCTACTACGCAATTCATTTTACATCTACATCTCCATGTACATATATACCCTGCATACCACCATGAGGTGCATGGCAGTGTCATCGTACCAGTTGTTACGCTTTCTTCCTATTCTGTTCAAGTATGAAGCGTGGGAAAAATGACTGTTCGAATGCCTCTGTGTAGGATGTAATTATTCTAGTCTTATCCTCGCGATTCCTATGTGAGTGATACGTAGAGGGTTGAGCTTAGAGATAGAAAGTTTTGGTTCAGCTATGTACTGAGCAAGCTAGTTAGGAGTGAATAGACGAGCGCAGCCTTGCAGCACCACGAGGTCGGCCGACGTCCACACAACGACGCCGCTCCGCCACGCTGTATTCGGTGATATTGCGCCTGCTCCGGGCACTGATTAATTTGTTGGATCACGTCGGCAAAGTTTCCACGAGGGTTTCATGGGCCGTGTATTGTAGAATTCTTCTCACACTTCGCATTACGCCTGGGTCAGTCGATAGGAATTACTTTTGAGTTATCGCGCTTTACTCCACGCAAACGCAATTTATTACCACTGCCAGATAGGAGAGTCTTGTAATGTGATGATTGAAGGTCGGGAATTAAAATAAATTTGTGCTAATCGACTGCATCTCTTTTCAATCAAGTAGTTGAAATCCCAAGTCACTTTCTTAGTTAATATTATGTTCAACATTTGCATCTGGTGTTCAATAGCTGAATATAACATCAATGTGCACCCCTTTTTAATTAAAAGTGATCAATTCTGAATAAATTAATGTCAACACTGCCATCGCAGTTCAATCAGGAGTCACAGGGCCATATTACTTTTTTGCGTTATCCGATATTGCGGCAGTTTTGCACTCTCTGTTGATCTGTTAGTCAATTAGTTGGGGTGAACACACGCCAAAACCAGCTAAGTGACCGGTGGTGTGTTACAGTAGTACTACACTTTGTTTTACACCTATTATGCAGTAATTTCTGTTTCTGTAGAAGTTTATTTGCAGTGAATGTATACAATGGAGGTTACTTCCATTATGAACTGTTCTTCTGGGTACATATATATCCCCTGTGTGGCCGACGATCCTTTTAAACTTGAGCCAGATTTCCTGTATGTGCTCATGACCTGAGTTGAAAGTTTCAATGTCTTCATTGAGATATGACACCACTGATTTTTTTATCTAGTTTACTGAACATATATGTCTTTCTTCTTGTTTTAGTTGTCCTTAGTACTTTGGTAACAACTGTTACCACAACCCGTCGTGGATACTGATACCAGTTTTTGTGTGGGCATCCTCCAAGATGTCAGGTCAATTTGTTGCCATTTGATTCAATATATTTCTATCATGAGTGGTTTCATAACTACCTTACGTAGGTAGTTTTCAGAGAAGGCATTTAGTAATGTTTCATTGTACACTACCGGACATTAAAATTGCTACACCACGAAGATGAAGTGCTACAGACGCGAAATTTAACCGACAGGGGGTAGATGCTATGATATGCATATGATTAGCTTTTCAGGGCATTCACACAAGGCTGGCGCCGGTGGCGACACCTACAACGTGTTGACATGAGGAAAGTTTCCAACCGATTTCTCATACACAAACAGCAGTTGACCGGCGTTGCCAGGCGAAACGTTGTTGTGATGACTCGTGTAAGGAGGAGAAATGCGTACCATCACGTTTCCGACTTTGATAAAGGTCGGATTGTAGCCTATCGCGATTGTGGTTTATCGTATCGCGACATTACTGCTCACGTTGGTCGAGATCCAATGACTGTTAGCAGAATATGGAATTGGTGGGTTCAGTAGGGTAATACGGAACGCCGTGCTGGATCCCAACAGCCTCGTATCACTAGCAGTCGAGATGACAGGCATCTTATCCGCATGGCTGTAACGGATCGTGCAGCCAAGTCTCGATCCCTGAGTCAATAGATGGGCACATTTGCAAGACAACAACCATCTGCACGAACAATTCGACGACGTTTGCAGCAGCATGGACTATCAGCTCGGAAACCATGTCTGCGGTTACTCTTGATGCTGCATCACAGACGGGAGCGCCTGCGATGGTGTACTCAACGACGAACCTGGGTGCACGAATGTCAAAACGTCATTTTTTCGGATGAATCCGGGTTCTGTTTACAGCATCATGATGGTCGCATCCATGTTTGGCGACATCGCGGTGAACGCACATTGGAAGCGTGTATTCGTCATCGCCATACTGACGTATCATCCGGCGTAATGGTATGGGGTGCCATTGGTTACACGTCTCGGTCATCTCTTGTTCGCATTGACGGCACTTTGAACAGTGGACGTTACATTTCAGATGTGTTACGACCCCTGGCTCTACCCTTCATTTGATCCCTGCGAAACCCTACATTTCAGCAGGATAATGCACGACCGCATGTTGCTGGTCCTGTACGGGCCTTTCTGGATACAGAAAATGTTCGACTGCTGCCATGGTCAGCACATTCTCCAGATCTCTCACCAATTGAAAACGTCTGGTCAATGGTGGTCGAGCAACAGGCTCGTCACAATACGCCAGTCACTACTCTTGATGAACTGTGGTATCGTGTACCTGTACACGCCATTCAAGCTCTGTTTGACTCAGTGCCCTGGCGTATCAAGGCCGTTATTACGGCCAGAGGTGGTTGTTCTGGGTACTGATTTCTCAGGATCTGTGCAGGCAAATTGCGTGAAATGTAATCACATGTCAGTTCTAGTATGATATATTTCTCCAATGAATACCCATTTATCATCTGCACTTCTTCTTGTTGTAGGAATTTTAATGGCCAGTAGTGTATGTTGTATCACACCCACCACTAACAAAACTATAATTGACAGTATTGGATCACTGTTTGTATACACGACCATGTCGCAGTTGGTAAAACTGTAATCTCCACCGATGAATAAAGTATGACTGGGTATCATACGTACAAGTGAATTGAGGTTTTCTCTAAAGTTTTCGGTTACATCAGTAGATGAGTCTAATGAGTGATAAAGGGAGCAAATTATCATTGTATGCCCACCCCTGATATTGAGTCTTGCCCAAATAATCCAACATGCAACGTCAATTTCTATCTTGGTGGATTTGAGTTTCTTGTGTACTGCAATAAAAACATCACCACCATTTTCCATTTGCCTATCCTTTCAATATACACTCAAATATTCCCCAAAAACCTCACTGTTATCAATTTCAAGTTTCAACCAGCTTTCTGCACCTAATATTATGTGAGCTTCGCCGCTTTTCATGAGCTCTTCAAACTCTGGCACTTTTTTGCAAATGTTTCGACAGTTTACCATTAGGATTTTAATGCTCTCAGCTGTGACAGGCATTTCTTTCGATCTTACACTGATACTTCTGGGTTTCCTACAGCTATCGTCCTTTGGATTGGATGGAGAGTCGCCTAATCTAAAAAAAAAAAAAAAAAACGTTGTGTGCACCTCATACACAATCAGCTATCTGAGTAGCAGCCTCTGATATGCAGTGCACACCTGACCAATTTAGGGTGACCCTAAGGTTCTCAACCCTATAGCGAAAGTCCTCAAAGTTGAAGCCTAGCTTTTCACAAAACCTTCGAAATCTCTGGTTCAGTCTTCCACTTGACTCAGAACCAGAGGGCCCAGTCAGTTCTGGGAACAATGCTGAAAATTGTGAGCCTTGTTGAAACTCCATGTACAAAGTTGGTGTTCTCAATCTTCTCTATCATTCGCTAGAATGACCCAAGAATAACCTCAGAGCCCAGAGAACAGGCATCGTTTGCTCCAGTGTGTGCCACAATCTGCAGTTGGTTGCACCCTGTTCCCTCAATGGCTACCGAAACAGCCTCTTCAACATGCTGGATGAGGCCTCCAGGCATACCAACTGAGTGCACCTGGTGTTCTTTCCTGCCCCTCACTGCCATCTCATTGACTTATCGAAGGCATTCAGTAGTGTCAAACGTGGTATATTGCTACATAAATTAAAAGGTGTTGGTATATGAGTAGTTGTGACGAAATATTTCGGTTATATCTCCAAAATAGGAGACAGGTGATGAGACAGGTGAAGAACTCTTCTCAAGTGATCAGCCTAATAGTAGCGTCGTCTTGTCGCAACTTTTCGATGAGTTTCGTATCCATCATCCTCAAGCGAGGCGCCAGGATGCTGTGCTGCACATATTATATGGTTATTTGACCGCTGTCCTCTTCTGCAGACAGGCCAATCACGAGCCTCCGGAAACGGGTGCTGAGCAGCGCGGCCAGTGGTGGGTGATCACGGTGCGGCTCTGGTGCAGGCGTCGAGTTCTGATCGCTGTCCATTCTGTCCGCAGACACCACCACCTTCAGAACGGAGCGTTCCTGACGTATCATCTCAAATGCGGAATCACATGCTGCGCTGAAATCTGCTATACTGGTTGACCAGGTTGTGGAGATGTATTTCCACAGACTCCTTGAAGACAGAGTCTCAGAAACTGTTGGCACTGCATATCTTCTTCGTTTCTTCAAAGTTGAAGATCTGCACCTAATTAATGCTATGCGCTGTTACCGCGGACTTGCTTATTTGTCCTAAGCGCATGTTTCTGGTGTGCTCTGTACAACGCTGTGATATACTGCATTGTGTTTGCCCAATGTACTGCCTTCCACATTCGCACTCGGTACTGTAGATGCCCTGTGTCTGTAATCCTAAAGGGTCTTTGCTCGAGCCAAGTATGTCCTTTACTTTTCGCGTTGCTTTTTCTGTATTCTTGAGATTTTGGCTGTTGACTGTCCAGCACAGGGGTTGTCCTCCTGGCTTTTGTCTGTCTGTAACGCGAGTCTTACCTGCGTCTCGCTGTAGCCGTTTTTTCGGGAAGTTTCCCACAGATGCTGCAACTCGTGCGGCCAACTCTCCCTGTCGCAGATGGACCTGGCTATATGTACCAACGTGTTTAGTACCGAGTTGCGTTGTGCTGGATGGTGGTAACTCCCTGCATTAAGATAAAGGTCCGTGTGCGTATTTTTCCTGTAGACTAAGTGTCCCAGCATACCATCCGGATTTCTCTTGATTAAAATGTCCAGGAAGGGTAAGCTACTTCCACGGTGAACTGTGATGACACAGAAACTCCTGTAGGTTTTCCTTGCCATGTGGTCACACCACAAAAGTGTTGCCAACGTATCTATAGAACATCTTTGGTTTCAGCAGGGCGGTATCCAGTGAAACATCTTCAAAGTGCTCCATGTAAAGGTTGGCAATACCTGGAAGTAAAGGGGAACCCACGGCAACCCCCTCTATTCGTTCATAGAATTTCCCATCACATTTGAAATAGGTGGTAGTTAGCACGTGACAGAAGAGTCTGATTGTTTCTACATCAAAGTGTCCCTCGAGAAGCGCAACAAATCGTTCAGGGTGTGCAAAGGACGTAGCATCACAGCTGACTGATATGTCCTTCTCATCTATCCACAGCTCTTGGAGTACCTTAACAAATTCTGTCGAGTTCTTGATGTGGTTTGGGCAGTGACTAACAAGTGGTTTTAGAAGTTGTGCTAGATGTTTGGCTATCCCAAATGAAGGTGAGTTTATGGTGTTCAGTATCAGACGTAATGGAACCTTCTCCTTATGGATCTTCAGGAGGCTATATAGTCTTGAAGGCGCTGGTGCCCTGGGGTAAAGCCTTCTGATGGTGTTTCTGTCTAGTCAAGAGCTGTTGAGAAGATCTATGTTCTTATGTGTGACTGCAGTAGTCGCGTCTTTCCTCACTTGTTTGTATGCAAAGTCTTGATCTTTCGCTAGTAATCTTCTGTCTACAGTAGTACAGTCCCATTGCCTTTATGTGCTGTTAAGACCACTATATCTTTGTCGTCACGGATGGCTAGCAGCGCCTTGTGTTCTCTGGTAATCTATCTTTCTAGAGTATTGTGCCAGCGGCCTCTGAAGTGGGCCTACAATGGCTTGCTTGATGTTGCTGATGATGTCACGTTTTTGTAACGTTCTAGGAACTGGAGCAAAGTTCTCCAATTCTCTCTCAGTCAATTTGATGACTTTCTTAGCACTGTTGGATTTGTCTTCCTGCTGCTGAGCCCATGGAAGTCAGACAAACTTGTTGCATTGTTTCTTACTGTTTTTCGACTTGTGGAGGTCACTACCTGCGTAAGTGTTACCATCTAGCCATTCCCAGGTATGAACTGGCAGAACAGAAGCCATGTATAAGTGGTGAGACAGCAAGTTCCTTATGTTCTTGTCGTGTTCCATTCTAATAATACGGACGTGCTCCCATACCAACTGGCGCGTTTCCTGTCTTGGTCGTGCTGACGGGATGCTGTAGCTTAGCAAATTGAGGCATCACATCCTTATCCTGACACTTTAGCAAGACAGACAACCTGCTGAGCTGCTTCCCCTTCTTGAATCGTAGTTTCTGCAGCATCTTGTAGTTGTGCTGGCTATCTTCCCCGTAGAGGTGTGATAAATGAGACTGCAGGCTTTCTCGACGTATTACAATGATGAACTCTTGTCGGGTGTTCAGTTGAGTGGTGACACCGTCTTGTCGCAACGTTTCGATGAGTTTCGTACCCGTCATCCTCAAGTGAGGTGTCGAAATGCTCTCACTCTCATCTGTTATTTTCCCCTTTTTGGGAAAGTGTGTTGAGGAGCTTGTAGCCTCTTGGCTTTTACTCCACGTGTTTCTATGATTTTTGTATGTCTGCATAGCGTGATGAATGTTCTGTGTGTGTCTGGCACTTGCCTGAGGTTGGCGAGATGAATGATTTTATGGGGGAGGGAACACGATTAAGGACTGGAGATGGGGATTTTCCCTTCGACTTAGTCATCGAAGATCGTCATTGGGTGTTTCTGTTTGTCACTGGACATGTCATGCCTACCTAGGTCATTTCCTGATCTGAAAGAGCTCTCATGAGAGACTCTTGCGTTTTTGGAAACGCTCTTTCAGGAAGAGGATTTAAGCTGCCGTGTGCAGATCATCAGTGGGGAATCCCAGAGGTAGATGCTGTGCCCTTGTGAGGACGCAGTTCTGCAACCTCTGCAGTCAGATACTGCTTTGCCATGTATCCCCAGACTGGGCATCCATACTGCATTACTGGCCATATAAGGGCCTGATATACATTTACTCCTACAGAGCAGGGAAGGGAGCTGGTTGTGTTGAGGATTAGGTATAGGATGGACATTCTGGCACAGACCTTCCTCTAGACCTAATCTACGTGGGGCTTCCACATAAGACAAGAGTCCAAGATACTTGGCGGTTCTGCGGTGGGGAAGTTGGGTTCCGTTTAGGTGAAGGTAGAGGGGGAGGCGATGAGGGGATCCGCACCTTCCGAGTCTTCAGGTGAACAGCATAGCCTGCGTCTTCTCAGAGCTGATGGGCCCAAGTTTCTGTGTCATCTAAAACCCTTTGTAGCCTACAGATGACCAGATCCTTGTTCGCATTACGGGTGTGGAACACTGTGTCATCTGCATATTGTGCGGTGTGCACCTGGGGGACCGCTGGTATGTCCACAATGTACAAACTGTACAATATGGGCCCCAGAACCGATCCCTGCGGCACCCCAGCATGAATACATCTTTTTGTGGAGGTGGCTGTTTCTACTTTAACAGAGAAAGTTCGATCTGTGAGATAGCTTTTAATTTGGTTAACTATGCTCCTGGGGAACCCTTGTGTGTAAAACTTGTAGAGTAGCCCCCTGTGCCACACTGAGTCAAAGGCTTTGACCACATCTAGTAGTACCATCCCACAGCAGCCTCTATGGTTGAAGCCCTCTGTTGCTGCTTCAACCATACTCATGATCTGTTGTGGGGCAGAGTGGTTCTGCTAGAATCTGGATTGGAAATTCGGCAGAAGTTGCTCTCTGGTAATATGTTCCTGTTTGGGTATAGGCAGGAGGAGCTCACTGATCTTGCTGAGAGCTGGCAATAGGCTAATCGGCCTGTAGTGCTGCAGGAATAGAGATGGTCTTTCCCCGGTTTGTGTGTCGTGACCACTTCTGTGTGTTTCCAGCAAGCTGGGAACTAGTGGGAATGAGTAATCTCATTGAAGACGTTCGTGAGGTGTGTGATCACTGAGAGCAGGAGGTTTCTAACTAACTGATTGGTGACAATGTTGTGTCCTGGCCTTTTTTTTTTTTTTTTTTTTTTTTTGGAAGGGACCTAATTATTTTTGGCATGTCTTCAGCAGCAAAAAGTGGGGGGTGGCCTCTTCCGCTGCCTGCAAGATGGTGCCTGTTAGGTCTTGTAGCGCTTGTTCTGCTGTTTTGCCAGTAGGTGGCGGAGTGGGAGCGATATTCGAGGTGACAGTTTCTTGGTATCGCTTCCAATCTGTGCGTTTGTGGGACGACTGGTACTGCGGGAGTGCTAGCCATTCTCCCACATCTACCTCGAAATGACAGGATTGTGGTTGGAGGACATTCACAGCCACAAACACTGTGATCCTCCTAGTGAGAGCTACATCTAATATGTCGGGCCTACCTCCATTTTTGGGAAAGTGAGTGGGCTCAACTGGACACCATGTTTCAAAGTGGTGGTTGTGCGCTGGTTGTTGCAATTTGGCGCCTGCTCTGGAGGTTATTCTAGAGTTCCAGTCTGGGTGCTTGGCACTGAAGTCGCCTCCGATTAGGAGCTGCTATATCTCCTTCGTCGACCTCATCATTTGGGGGTCGGTAGATTACAAATACTATTAGGAGTATGGTGGCAGTGGTTACTTCTACTGCCACTGCTTCAATTTTATTGGTAGCTGGTATGTATATCTGGTGGTGGGGGATCCCTCTTTTTATGTATATGGCCAATCTTCCACCTTGGGTTGGCCTATCTACACAGTAACTATTGTAATTGGGAACTGTCACTTTGATTCCCAGCTTGAGGTGTGTTTACACCATCATGTATATGTCGATTGAGAACGCCTTCATGAGTTCCCTGAATTCGATCACTTGATTAACAAGGCCATCTGCGTTAAAAACGCAGATTGTCAGGACTTGGATATTTGGTCATTTATCCATGATGAGGTTTTGCTGCTGTTGATGAGGTCAGCAGGGGGAAGCGACTGCTGGACTGCTACCTGGAGGGTGACGAGGATCTGTGTGTTCTGCTTCTGGGCCTCCCTGAATTCCTTCATCATCTCCATAACAAGGTTTACAATCTGGACAATAATGTACAATAGCTGATCTGAGGAGGGGGATTGGGAGGCTGCTGCTGCAGCTTGTATTTGGGTTCCCTAAAGCTTTCTCTGTTCTAGTGAAACTGGTCGTTGTTGTGTTGTCTTCCCTAGTGTTGTTCTTGCGTCTGTGTCTGGTGTTGTGGTGATAGGGTTACGTTTTCATGGCTTCTTCAAGGAGAAACCACTTCCACGTACATTGCCCTTGGTGTGTCTGGTCTTAGTTTTACCCAAGTCTTGTCCGTGTGTGTTGTTGTTCCTTTGTGTTTCTGGGTGGGACGGTGGTGTCTTGTTTGCGTGTGTGTGGGGCGGCCTTTGCGCCCTTTGTCTGCTGTGTGTGTCTTTTGTGGACTTCACACCCTTAGTAACCCGCTATGTGGTTTTTGCCACATAGTACACACCTTATTTGTGGGTCTGTGAATTTGATTGTATATTCTCTGGTGTTGTGGGGCTCGGTGCACTTCCTGCAGAGCACCGCCATATTACAGTATGTGGCTATGTGGTTCAATCCCTGACACCTGAAGCACTCCACTGTCTTAATTTCTGTAGCGCAGGGGCTCTGTGGTGACAGGGACAGCCATAACCTTCTTGATTTCACTTTTGTTTTGGGGTATATCAGGGAGAGTCACCTGATACAATGGCCACTTGCTTTCTGTCCCGGGTTTGCCCATCTGTTGAACGGTTTTGATGACATACCCCTGGGCAGTAAAGTCTGTTTTGATTGCTTGGGGGGACGGCCATCTCAGAAGGTCCCTAATGACAATGTTTCGGTTTCTGGTTTTTGTTGTGGCGACCGTGTAGTGACATATGATCTTGTCTGCGAGAAGGTCCTTGATGATGTTGTAGTGCTCGATAGTGTTTAGTGTTATTTTAATCTTGTGTCCTCCTCCTGGCTTGGCTTTAAAGTTGTTGCCTTTAATAGCCGTTTTTATGGGGAAACTCCACAACAATCGGGGGGAGGTGGTGTGTCTCGCACTTTTGTGTCGTTGGTAGGTGTTGTTGTGTCTCTGGCTCATCAGCCACCGGCTGAAACCCGTTCAGGATGGGTTCTATTCCCTGAGCTGGCGGAGGCCTCGGCTGGCGAAAGGTTTTCCTCGCCATTACGAATCCATCCAAATCCTGGGCAGTTACACAGTTCCCTTCCACGGCGATGGTTACCTGGTTCGATCCCAGGGCGACAACAGGTGCTGTTGGGGTTGCAGGCTCCTCGAAGTTTGAGGGAGTGGTTGGGGTAGGGGTGATGGACCTCGTCTTGCTCTTTGTGTATCCATCCTTGTGCTCCTTCTTTGCATGCCACTGTTTGGGTGAAATGGACTTGTGTTGGTGGGGGGGGGGGATTTTAGGTATTTGGATCAGGTGGAGGGTCGAGGCGGTGGGTTTGGGGAAGAATCGATCAGCTGACAGGTCGTCTGCTTGCCTTTACTCAGGGATGCTATGTAATTTGGAAGGTTGTTCATGGCAGGGCAAGGGGAGGACAGGTGGAATCGCCTTCTCATTGGTTCTGCAGCTGGCTTCCAGCTCCAGGCCCACAATTTCCTTAATCTTTGGGGGAGCAGAGCATGATTCTGTGGGAGCTGGAATACCCGAAACGGCCAGCGACGCGGCGCACGGCAACAACAAGACGCGCCTTTTGT
Source organism: Schistocerca americana (assembly GCF_021461395.2). NCBI lineage: Eukaryota > Metazoa > Arthropoda > Insecta > Orthoptera > Acrididae > Schistocerca > Schistocerca americana. Next base: position 112,770,510 of record NC_060126.1, on the reverse strand, counting down.
TGACAGCGGCAGATTGCTGTGACTCCACCACCTGCGCACGACATTCCCTAGCGGCAAAACAACACAACAATTCCGCTCTCAAGGTGTCCTCAGGCTTCCTCGCCCTCAGATGGTCTTCCTGAGCACCAAACTGTATTTTAATAAAAAAACGCAGTTAGTCGCTTCTGCGTCCTCGCTATGCCAAAGTCTGAAAGCTTTGCGCACCCTCGTAACATAACCTGCACGCAGGTCCCTATGGCTCAATGCAGTACGATATGTACTCCCGCAGCTCTGCACGTGATCCACACAGTACGGCTGTCACTGAGCGACTGTCAGGATGCTGCACTACACATATCTATATAGTTATTTGACTGCTGTCCTCTTCTGCAGGAAGGCCTATCACACAAATCCGGCTACGGGTGACGAGCGGGGCGGCCATTGGTGGAGGATCACGGTGCGGCTCTGGTGCAGTCGTCTAGTACTGGTCGCTGTCCATTCAGTCCATGGACGCCACCACCTTCAAAATGGAGTGTTTCTGACTTATCTTCTCAATTGTAGAATCCCATACTGCACTAAGTTGAAACCCACTATCCCAGTTGACCAGATCGTTGTGGAGACGTATTTCCACTGCCTCCTTGAAGATGAAGTCCCAAAATCGGTTGGCACTGCATATCTTCTTCGTTTATTCAAAGTTGAAGGTGTGCCCCTCGTTAATGCTACTTCAATAAGCATTAAAAACCAAAATAATGATTACAGAGCTAATATTCACACTGTACCAATAGAAGTAACACAGGGTAGAGTCCTAGGACCTATTTCTTTTTTATATAACTGATACCGAGATTTCAGTCACTGGCATTCATATAATTCTGTTTGCTGATGCACAAATGTTATTGTAACTAATATAACCCAGATATTGTCAACATACGAGTCGCCCATTTCCCAAACCCATTAAATCCATTTTTTTAATATTAACTTGTTTATATGTCGAAAGAGAACACTTCAGGCAGACCTGTTTAGAACATTATACAAGTTCCAGTAGCTGCTATTTCTGTTGTTAAGAGTAACTCCAAAGTTTGGTTCAACAGGACTTAACATTGTTATATTCAATGCGTGTTAAATGCTCTAAAGAAGATACATCCCCAAACCTGTTATTTCTGTACACTCGTCATATCACATTTAGAATACGTTTTAAACATTATATGTTCCCCCTGTGAGGTAAATGTAACTTTATTTTGTTCAGGTTTCTGTGTCTGATGTTTTTCATGTTGGTATACCTGCCAAATTGGATTTTGGCACAAATACACATTATTAAGTAATAGCTGGTTGTTTAGTTGAACTTAATAGATTGTAGTCTTAATTTTTGAAGCAGTGAGCTATGTAAAATCATGGATATGAAAGGCACAGTAGTATCCAGCAATATTATTACACCAGCTCCTGTAGAGAAATCGCAGAATAAGTGGCAGCTGAAGCAACACTGGGCAATAAAGGTTGAAAAGGAAATGAGGTTACCTGTTGATTATTTCCATTTATAATATATTTATGCTTACTTTTTTCGAATAACATTCTTATAAGCAAGGAAATGTGTGTGGTGCATAATGTTGATTGAATTTACCCTTCCAGATATTCCAGCAAGGGAGTTCCAACGATGCCATCATACAAGCATAAGTGGGACCATATGAAGGTAGACAACTTTCCAAGCAAACATGAAAAGGATGAATCATAAGTTCTATGCAACACATTTCAGGCGTATCCAGAATTATTTCATTCTTAAGTACACAATCGTGTAGATGGTAAGGCAGAGAAGATCATTGTAAGGACTGAAGAATAGGACGGAAGCTTGTAAAATACGTCATCCAAAGCTACACAATGTGATTTCAGAGACTCAGGGTCTGTTAAAAAAAGTATTCATTGAAACAATTGGAGTAGGTTGAAATAGTGTTCAGAAGCTGTGTAAACAGTTTCTGGAGACTGGAGTATCTCTGAAGGAGAGGATTTCGCGCTTATGGTGACAGAAGGAAATCTGTGAGAGATTTTATAGAATCAACAGAACCAACTGAGAAACTTTGCTGCCAGGGGAATATAGAGTAGTGACCTGTCAATTTGCAAATTACACAAAACACTATGATTCCTTTCGAAATCTATTTGATAATGATTACAATATTGTATTTGGATCTCCTGCCAGAAATGTTTGCTCTTTTTACTTACAGTCCAAAGAATAACTAAAACAGACTCGAAATATCAAGGGGAAAGATGAGATGAAGGCCAAGCTTATCTTACATAAACTGAAAGTAGACACTTTTTACAATGAACTTCGCAGTGAAACAGAAGGAGAGTGAATAATGAGCTTTGGTTGCTAAAAGAATTTGATTCTCCCTAAGTTTCCTCATTAGCTGTCATACTACTTAAGCTGACTTTATTTTTACAATTTCACTGTGAGGGACTCTCTCACGGTTCCCAGAACAAGTGCAATGTATTTTCCTATATGTGGTTAGAAAATGACTTCTCTAAAGGTTCACATCAAATTGCATCATCAATTTTTCATAGGCTGTGCAATACAAACCTTGAAGTTGCTAACCGATGGTAGTGTAGGACAAGATAAAAAGTTACGATTGGCATAATGTGTACTTGGTTGCTCATAATTGTTTACAAAACGTGAAACCTGTCAACTTTAATTTTCTAGTTATTGGCCAATCATATATTCCTCCTGATTGCGTATTTAGCTGGACTGAAAAGTAAGTACGTTCAGTGATTATTATTACATTATCAGAAATTTTGGGACTATCTACAAACTTGGGTGAGATATAAATGCTGTTCACTGGAAGACAGTTCTTAAGGATGTCATGAAATCTCTCTCTGCATGGGGGAGGAAGAGGAGAAGGAGATTAGTGTTTAACATCCCATCGACAATGAGATCATTAGAGATGGTGCACAAGCTCGGACTAGGGAAGGATTGGGAAGGAAATCGGCCGTGCCCTTTCAAAGGAACCATCCTGGAATTCGTCTGAAACTATTTAGGGAAATTACAGAAAACCTAAATCAGAATGGCCAGAGATGGGTTTGAATGCGAGTCCAGTGTGCTAACCACTATGTCACCTCGCTCGGTCTCTGCATGGCATTTTCATTTCAAGCCTTCAAAAAAACATTAACCAAAAAGGAAGGTCAGAGGAATATTATTTTTCAAGAGGAACAAAACCATAACACTGAACAGGATATGGTAAAAGTATCTGCAAGAAGGGTATATCCTCGATGGCAATAAAACCAGCAGAGATATGTAAAAGTGATATGGTACAACCAGAAAAAATCAAAGATGTAACAGTTCTTTCATGAAGCCACTATTGACCAGGATGGATGGACATTTATGAACTTGAATCCTATAAGAATGTCCTCAAACAGTAGTTGAGAGCTGAACTGAATGAAGAATCTGATGTCGGAGAGCTACTTGATGAGGCTGAAGAGCAGTTCAGTATTTGATGTAATAAAGTAATGCTCTCATAATGATGTGCTATTTTAATATAAATTTGATGGCAACAGCTCAAAAAAATTAATTAGCAGGTATGTGATACATTATTCTTTCCAGTGGTCACTAATAATTTTGTTATACGAATAAATATTATGAAATATCTATATCATTTTTCATTTGTACCCATGATCTTACAACCAAAACTTTTCCAGAAACCATTATGTCCAGACTATTGTTTCAAAAGTCATTGTATTAAAAGTAATTTATTTATTTTAAATAAAATATTGTAGTGTGGTTTATAGGAAATATAAATATAAATCCAGAATATAAAGTAAAACTGTGATAAATAAACAACAATAAAACCAAATAAAAAATGAGAGACAGATTTTCCTCGTTCCAGACAATTTTTGGTGCTTGGAGATAATGGAATTTGAAAATGGTCGACTCATATACAACCAGAGTTTTGGAATAGATAGGGGAACTCAGGGCAGAACGGGATACTGGGGCACAATGGGAAATTGCTCTTTTCCAGACTGGATGGTGTTGCAACCTGATGTATGGGCATGTAACTATTTCTCCGAATGGAAGGGAAGTGAGGGCAGCCATTCTGATTTAGTTTGAACAGCGAGATCTAAGTGAATTGTTGTCCATCACTGCTTGCGTTGTTCTAATGTTTGATGAAATTCAACGCCAGGTAAGCTGTTAATTGTTACTTGTATACCCTAAAATGACACATTCCCTTAAAGTGCATGGCATTTGTTATACTTTAGTTATTTAATGCATTTAAATTATTACACTCTATAGAAGTTGTTAACCTCAAAATTGCTCTTGGGACGGTATAGGACGGGGCAGAATGGGATAGTGTCCCATTCGGCCCTGTCATATTTTGATGCAAGTAGAAAGCAAACCCTGCCTGGATGTTCATGGGTGCCAGACTCTCCCAACCAGCTATGTTTGGCGAACAACTCAGCTTTCCAGATATCGCCCGAGGCTGTCATTCCAGTCCCACTAATCTGTCAAAATACATGGCGGACTACAAGACGAAAAGGAAAACCATCATACTAACAGATTCTCCTTATAAGAAGGAACTGTAGAATGCTCTCGCAAGTAAAGTAGGCCTACAGAAAGGTGGAGGGTGCACAAATATAAACAATGACAGGACAGAGACGTCAATGCAATGCAACTTAAGGCAAAAATATCAAACTGTACACCCAAAAAAACCAAAACAGAGGACATCAAAGACCTTAAGAAAAATAAAAGGAAGAAGATGATGGACAAGAGAGAATCAGAGAGAGAGAATGCTGAGTGTCTCTACTGTGGGGACTTCTACTCCACTTCTAATGAGGGCTGGGTTGCATGCCAGAGTGGCCACACAATTCATGTGCTGGCATAGACAGTGAAGATGAAGAGGAAATACTGATTTGTGACTACGTCGAAAGGGCTAGTAGTTAGTGGTTTGATGGTTACTAAGCATTGTACATTTTTCGGAATGATATTAAAATATTTTCTTATTTTCAAGAATGAAGTATTGTTTTAAATTACACATTTCTTAGTCTGAATTGCCTGTTATACAACATTTTATCATAGTTTAATACAATATTCGTAATTCAAATTCAACATTTATGCAACAATTTAACAAAAAATACCCTTACCCCATTCAGCCCCGTGGGTGGGGCGGACGGGAAATATGCAAGACTTTCTTTGAAAAATTGTAAAAAATGCAAAATGTATTGTTTTAAGTGATTTTAAAATAAGGTACATTAGGTTACCCTACAAGGTGTTTTCTTATCACTTGAAGAAGTGTTTCCTTGTGTTCCCTTATTTTATAGAAATTGTCAAACATTAAGTATCCCATTCCGCCCTGAGTTCCCCTATACAAAAAACGACTGAATTGAGAAATTTAACCTTAAATCTTTCAAAAACTAATTATATACATCGTAGAAAAACAAAGCCATCTCATGACTTTGACCTTACAAGATTCAAATTGAGAGGGTGCTGCCCCAAAAATTTGGTGTGCGTAATGACAAATATTCGTACTGGAATGTCCATGTCCTTTATCTTACTAACAAACTAGAGTCTATTTGCTTTGCATTTTGTGTAATTGGTATTGTGTGTTGTAAACAGTGAAGCAGAACTGTCTAGTTTGCTTGCATCCATTCTGTTATTTCCTGTAGCCTCTCTTTTTACGATAATAGTAAGACAAACCTGGAAACAATCTTCACTATAGCAAAAAGAGCTTTTAGAATAACTATCAACGGTTCTAGGTTAACACCCTCTAAACAATTATTTCAGTGGGTAAATTTTCTACTCTCGCCATGTCTCTACATATAGAAAAGTGTAATTGTTATAAAAAGGTAGACTGACAGCTTCAAAACCAAGTCAGATCTTTCTTCTTATAATAAAAGAACATGCAATGACATCTGTAGAGGTGACCCTGAAGGTAAAAGAATATTTTAGCACAAAAAAAAACAACATTCAGCATATCAGATTGTACAACAAACATCTGACACAGATAAAAGAAATAAAAAAGCTATATTCATTTAAAGAAACTATATTCAATTTTTTAATGGCCAGCTGGTGTTACAGTGAAAATTAACATCTCCAAAAAACTTGTAGAAATAATTACATTCATTTACTATATGTCAATAGTATTTTTCATCTGCTTGATATAATATGAATGAATATTTTGAGGGGTTAAATCTAAGATTTTATTGCATGTAAGTATTCCATATAAATACGATTTTCGTAGATTTTTGTAATTCATCAGAGCTATATATGTAATTTTGAATGTGGTATTGTGTGTCTGGTACACCTTTGTACATTTTTTTCCACATGTATTTTCTGACGAAATCACCACAATGTACATTATTTCTGTGTGAATAAACTACAACAACAACAACAAATACTACTACTACTACCACAACCGCTAGCATATGGTAAATCTCTGAGAAACGAGACAGCATTTCAAAACAACGACATTTATTGGCTAACGAAAATACCCACATCAAAAAAAGTTTTTCATCAGCCCAGTTCCCAGAACTCCTGAAGATAGACATTGACTGTGGATATTGTATCATAGACACAGTCCCTTTGACTTCAGAGATGTCACTGAACTCACCCAAGGATGTAAACAACCATGCATGAGCAGCACCTATTAGATGGAAGGGGCCTGATAGCCGATCAGTTCCAGTCATTCCACCAGGAAGGAGGTACACGGCTCGTGTTGTCTGTAGATGCCTAGATGGTCAATACTTCAGATTGATCGCGTCCGCATTGTAAACTTTGTGCCAGGAAGGGCTCTCAACAAGGGAAGCATCCAGGCGTCTCAGAGTGAACAAAAGCGATGTTGTTTGGACATGGAGGAGATACTGAGAAATAGTAACTGTCGATGACATGCCCCCCTCAGGCCGCCCAAGGGCTACTACTGCAGTGGATGACTGTTACCTATGGATTATGGTTCGGAGGAACCCTAACAGCAACGTCACCATGTCGCATAACGCTTTTTGTGCAGCTGCAGGACGTCGTGTTAGGACTCAAACTGTTCGCAATAGGCTGTATGGTGCGCAACTTCACTCCCGACGTCCATGGCGAGGTCCATCTTTGCAACCACAAGATCATTCAGCGTGGTACAGATGGGCCCAACAACATGCCGAATGGACTGCTTAGGGTTGGCTTCACGTTCGCTTCACCGATGAGTGTCGCATTTGCCTTCAGCCAGACAGTCGTCAGAGACATGTTTGGAGGCAATCCAGTCAGGCTGAACGCCTTAGACACACTGTCCAGCGAGTGCAGCAAGGTGGAGGTTCCCTGCTGTTTTGGGGTGGCATTATGTGGGGCCAACGTACGCCGCGGGTGCTCATGGAAGTTGCCATAATGGCTGTACGATACGTGAACGCCATCCTCCGACCGATAGTGCAACCATATCGGCAGCATATTGGCGAGGCATTCGTCTTCATGGATGACAAATCGCGCCCCCATCGTGCACATCTTGTGAATGACTCCTTCAGGATAATGACATCGCTCGACTAGAGTGGCCAGCATGTTCTCCAGGCGTGAACCCCATAGATCATGCCCGGGATAGATTGAAAAGGGCTGTTTATGGACGGCGTGACCCACCAACCACTCTGAGGGATCTACGTCAAATCGCCGTTGAGGAGTGGGACAATCTGGACCAACAGTGCCTTGATGAACTTGTGGATAGCATGCCACGACGAATACAGGCATGCATCAATGCAAGAAGATATGCTACTGGGTATTAGAGGTACTGGTGTGTACAGCAATCTGGACCACCACCTCTGAAGGTTTCACTGTATGCTGGTACGACATGCAATGTGTGGTTTTCATGAGCAATAAAAATGGCGGAAATGATGTTTATGTTTATCTCTATTCCAATTTTCTGTTCAGTTTCCGGAACTCTTGGAACCTAGGTGACGCAAAACTCTTTTTGATGTGCATATATATATGTTCCAACACATAGCACAAAATTCGTAAGTGTAGACATAGAGACTGTTTACTTTGTATATTATGTTTTGTTTCCCACATTGCAAATACCTTTTTACACAATTGCGTTTTCCTCCTTCAATAGACGTGACTTTTTCACTTAATACTAACTTAGTTAATGAAAATTAATCTGCTTAGTCAATATAAAACGTTAAACATTTTTCGTTTTCAGATATTTGGTCTTTCTTATGGAGGAACACTCAAGGATAGGCAAACCCAAGTCATGAAACATTTGCAACTTCTTACGAAAACAAAGCAAAATAATAAAATAAATTCTAAAAATTCGCATAAGATTGAAATCCAGTGTTATAACAAGAATGACGGCGGCGAAAATACTGTATGCTAATTTCCCATTTTAGTGGCCAATGGGACCAATGCCAAATTAATTTTTTTTCTTTTAGAAAAACCTTGCCTTTGATTCCTGTACCATCCTATTCTATTAAAAGCTTATATGAATGCTGCCACCTCAAATGAGTTGAAGAATGTTTTGACATTTCGTTCCATCACATGTGAATCGACGTTTCTGTGAAATTCTCTACAAGTACATACACACCGCTACAATAATTTTGCGTTGCCTTAATACCAGTAAGTGATTATGGGGATTTGTTGAAGGCCAGAATGAGAACCTTATCACAAGGTTTAAGAATATGTTTCCAATTTGCTTCCTTAGTTGAGGACAAAGTTCAGTAAAGTAAACAGTTATTACTTTTCCTGTCAAACCAGTTGGCATCATATTTCATTTTCATTTCATTTTATTATCTTTCTGTAAATCATTTACATGATGTAGGAATTGTCACAACAAAGTTATGATACTAGTACAAGTACTACAGTCATAATAATGGAATATCACTTGCAAGGCATTTTTTAAAATTACAAATTTAGACATATAAATTAAAATTTTTGGCAATAAATTTACACACAATCAAAGTACTCATCTACGTCATAGAAAGTTTTGCTTAAAAGGTAATTTTTAAGCTCAATCTTAAATTTTACTTCATCTATTATTTCCTTCATGTACACTGGCAGAGCATTGTAAAGTTTTATTCCAAAATAACTTACATGCTTTTGGGTGTGTGTTGTCCTTACCCTTTCTACATACAAATTCTTACGAGTTCTAGTATTATAATTATGGCAGTCTTCATTTGTACGTAGATTTTTCATATGTGCTCTTGTACACAGAATGCTTTTAAAAATATACAGTGATGGTATTGTATTTGCAGTTCTTTGAAAAGGGGCCTACAATGAGTTCTTGGAGAGTTATGTGTTATGATTCGTATAGCTCTTGTACACAGAATGCTTTTAAAAATATACGGTGATGGTATTGTGAGTATTTGCAGTTCTTTGAAAAGGGGCCTACAATGAGTTCTTGGAGAGTTATGTGTTATGATTCATATAGCTCTTTTCTGAAATTTGAAGATATCTGTTAAGCTCGATTTAGTTTTACCCCAGAACACTATGCCATAAGACACGATGGACTGCAAGTAAGCAAAATACGCTAGTCTAGTACAGTCTGTGCTGCATACTCTAGATAATATCCTCAATGCAAAACATGCCGAATTGAGCCTGTGGGATAAGTACTTGAGATGGTCTTTCCAGCTTAAGTTTTGATCAATGTGGATGCCCAAAAACTTTGTGGATTGTACACTCTCTATCTTCTTATCCATTAGTTTTAACTGGAGGTCCGTATCTTGAGTTGCATTGCCATACTATATATAATTTGTTTCATTTAGATTAAGTGTTAACTCATTAGCATTAAACCAATGTTGACTATATTTCAGGACTATATCAGTTGTGGTGGTTAATGATTTTTTTTCATCACTTATAATTATGCTAGTGTCATCTGCGAACAACATTATTTCGGTAGAAATATTAGGATTTTTTATGTCATTTATATAATGCAAGAATAATAAGGCACCAAGAACACTGCCCTGTGGGACACCTATTTCCAATTTCTTTGCATCTGAGACCCACTTGATTTTCTGATTTTTATGTTCTGCGATGATTTCTACCACCTGAGTTCTATCTTGAAGGTAAGATTCAAACCACTGCTTCACAACTCCCCTTACACCTATTGCCTCCATCTTGTTTAACAGAATTTTGTGATTTACTGTATCAAAAGCTTTAGATAAATCTAAGTTAATTCCCACTACACATTTTTTAGTATCGAGACTCCTGACAAACTCTTTGGTATAGGCATGGATAGCTGATTCTGTGCTGCGGCCCGAGCGAAAGCCATGTTGATTGCAGTTTAGAAGTTTGTGAGCATCTAAGTAATTTATGAGTCTGGTTTTCATTAATTTCTATAGAATTTTTGAAAATGATTGGAGAAGGGATATTGGTCTATAATTTTCTACCTTGTATGGATCTCCTTTTTTAAACAGAGGTCTAACCTTAGAGATTTTCAACCTCTCAGGAAACACACTGGGTAGCCAGTAGTGTGTTTCCACAGGCCACCTGACTGGCTGTAGGCGTGGTGGGGGCACAGACCTACATTACTTGACTGGCAACACTGTATATGGCATCATTGATGTCACTAAAGCTGTACTTTAGAATCACAATATGGCGGCGAGCGCAAAGGACATGTGAAAAGCTGTTTATGTATTTGTAACAAAAACGCATTTTATTACCTTCATTCTTTATTTGGTATGTAATATTTGTGAAATTAAAAATTATATTTTATATTAAATATTTGTTTACATTGTACATCATCGCAACTCCTCTTAAACAAATGATTCAGTATAAAATTCTTTCCAGTGAAACAGTAAGAGTAACATGTTCCATTTTGAAATGTTGCGGCTTAAAAAATTTGCGCATTTATTTACTGTAGTATGTGGCAAATACTGTTGCATTTTGAAATGCTACAGGTTAAACAATTTGTATACTTATTTACTGTAATATATGGCAAATACCTCGATCATAGCTATGAAACACTTCTCATAGTGTGGAACACAAAGAGAGACTTGTTCCAGTTTCAAATGCACAGGATAAACAGTCTGTGTACTTATTTACTGTAATATGTGGCAAACATCTTCACCATAGCCTGGAAACAAGTGTCATTAAAGTGGAATGTGAAGAGTGACTTGTTCTGCTCTAAATGTTACAGGAAAAACAGTTTGTGCATTTGTTTACTGTAATATCTGGCAAACTCTGCTCCAGTTCGAAATTTTTGGTAATAGTGAAAATGACGAGAGAGGGGGAAGAAACACACTAAATTGCATTTTCTTATGTTACACAGAGCCATGATTTTCATTTTCCTCAAAATGGTATTTAGTTACACCTGAACAAGTATATATTACTTTAATTAAAAAATAAACGAATTAGGTTGATTTAATTACTTTAATTAAAAAATAAACGAATTAGGTTGATTTATATAACGTTTGGAGCAAACTTCCACACACTGCAGTTGATGAATAACGTTAACAATTTCCCGTCTTCTGTTTCTACCATGTACGTTTGCTGCTTCCTCTTGTTCCAGTACTGGAAGATAGTTGTCATCATCACTAGATGTCTCAAAATCCTCATTCTCTATTTGTTTTGCTACACTGTGCAAAATAAAACAGCCTATACTTACATTGGGAATTTTTTCTGGGCAAGCCTTATTTTCTTTTGCAGGATTAGGAGACGCCTTGTCACCTGTCCAAAGCACTGTTTGATTATCACCCTTTCCTTACAATGAAGTCTGTTGTACGTCCTCCCATCAAGTGTTTCGGTATTTTGGAATGGTCTCATTAACCGCAGCGCAGTGTCATATTCTTCGTCTCCTAAAATTAAAGCATTGCAGTGGATCCTTGATAATATACGGTATATATCTGAGTTTCTCCATATCCTAGCATCGTGTACAAACCCGGGCCACAAAGCATCAACTCTGGCAAACATTTCACTGTAAACACATGTCGCCTGCACGTTTATAGAAGGAAAGCCCTTACGATTCATGTATTCGTCTCCATGTGTAGAAGGTTTCATTATCGGCATGTGCGTGCAAGCAAGGGACCCAACTGCACATGTAAACTGATATCTAGATTGCCACTTAACTTTTGCTGTTTCTGGTTGGTTTAGTGTTCGGAAATCGGACCCCCAACAGTGCTTTTCTGTTACTTCCTGCAGAAGATATGAAAATCAGTGACGCCGTTGATTGGTGTATTCCTATGTCTGCTACTGCCACCACACCAGTCTGATAGTCTGTGTCCGCTAAATAGCGCAAAAATGTTTCATTTTACATTCGTTGGAAAGGGCGCCTCCACTCTATCGTTCTTTTCAGAAAAAATATGATTCTCCAGCGAAGCACTGTTTTCACTGTTAAATCTATATAAACTTCTACAGTTTCTTTCTTCTGTCGTCCTTCATGCTATGTACAATCTTTTTTGCCTTTCAGTAATCATATATTCTGTCATGTTCACTAAAATCACATGGTAACACTTAATCACAATATAATTTACTCAGTTCGAGAGTCTGCTACAGAACTCACTTCAAAAAACAGAATGTCCTCCGCTAGTGAGAAACTTCTCTGGTTTTTATTCATACGAAATCCGAGGATTTTGTTTGTTTTAAGCAGCTTACTCATACTGAGAACTTTCTCGTGTGTGTTCTCCGCTTGTGAGAAACTTCTCTGGTTTTATTCATACGAAATCGGAAGATTTTGTTTGTTTTAAGCAACTTACTCTGAGAACATTTTCGGGCTTAGTGCGCTCACAGACTCGGTTTATTTATGCGGACTTGAGAATGTTCCCCAAAATTCCGAGTATCAAGTATACTCTCCATTTTATTTGTACGACCCACTATACGTAAAACACTAGTGGGCGGGAGGTGCATCTGCAAATTTTCCACGTCTGTGGAAACCAAGGAGATATGTAACTTCCTTGGTCGAAAGTAGCGGAGGATGCTAAGTTCACCGGACTTGTATACGATGTGACGTTGTTATGACGTATACACGCAACATCGAAAACGATAGAAACCGTATATCGACTATTCGACTTTTGTGAACTTTCGAGAGGTTGTGACAGGGTAGCGCTGTGCTCTGCACCATTCGTTGAAATGTGTTTTGCGTTCCTTGCGTTTAAATCGTGTATTGTACTGTGTTTATGTCCTGTGCGTTGTTTTTCGTTTGCTCGTCTCTAAATTTGTGTTCAACATTCGAGAGACTAACGAGAGAAAATCTGAAAGAGTTCAGCATAGATGACGACAGGCAATTGCGTGGTTATTGTGAATCTCAAGCAGAAATTGATGTACTTCTGACCCAGCTGAAGTGCGTCGGTTATTTGTACTCGGAGAGAAGAAGCACTCAGCATCCAAAATCTTTAGATGCCTCAAGACACTAACCTTTCGTTAAGATTACATTGAGAAATCCACTGGCCCTCGTATTTCATCTCCGGTCTACGATTTTTCTTCAACAATGCCTCATATTTTTCTTTTTAAGTTCGAAATTCAATCATTCTACACACCAGTCATTACTGAACACTAAGGTACCTGTCTCTGCATTCTTACTTGGAATTATGGTTGATAAAAGACTATCTTGGGATGGACGTATAAATTACTTAGCTAACGAACTTGCACGAGTTCTCTTTCAGCTATATAAATTAAGAAAAAAAAGTCAGCAAGAGTATGCTGCTACAATCTAATATGTACTGACAAGACCAATTGTATGAAACCATACTAAAATATTGATAATAAATAAATATTTTTTTCGGAGTAAGCGTTCAATACAACAATCACACAATCTAATGTGGTCAGGACACAAGAAGACTTCACTTTTTTACGAAACGTGTTGTCCGGGGTGTTTTCAAGGCCACGGTCAGGAATATTTCTATTAATATCCAGCTCTTTTAGTTTTTGCGAAATACATATACGCTGCCACACTGAGCTGTTATCAGAATCGCACGTGTCAAAAAAAACCACTAGCTCACGAGTCACGACAGTTTAGAATCTCGAACGTTCGTAAAAATCGATAGGTGTGTTAATCGACTAAAGCGTGTTACGTCATAATGACGTCACATCATATCCAGGTTGGGTGAACTTAGCATCCTCCGAAAGTAGCACCACGACACAGACCCAGACTTATGTCTGTTATGGAAACACGCAAAGGAGTTTAAACTTTTAAAGCACATCTCAGGTTAGCGCTATACGAACGGAGTAACAAACGAATTAAGAACACATTGACAAAAGGCATAGGGATTGCGGACAAAGATAACATCAGTAAAGCGAGCTGCAGCTATAGGAACTGTTACCAATTTGAAACTGACGTATACTCGTGAAGTCAAGAGCCATGGAAAATATTAATGGCAGGAGATGTGAAACATGTCATAACAAACGGAAAATAGATTATGCAGCATACAATTTCAAATTCCTAAAGGCCCTGATTTATGAGGACTCATTTGAAATAATCAGCAATTTGCTTTAACCATGCGCCTCTTTTCCTCTACATCTACCTAGAATCAGCATATACAGTTCTCCTTCATGTGAGCATGATTCTGAGTCAGAAGTGGATATAACAACATTTTGTTTTTGTGTCTCACAATTGACTGTGGAAGACAGGAATTTTTGGAAACATTGATGTACACCACTGGCCATTAAAATTGTAACACCAAGAAGAAATGCAGATGATAAACGGGTACCGGTATTCATTGGACAACTAGATTATATTAAGAATGACATATGATTACGACTGGGCATTCAGTCAAACAGCTTGGATGGCATGTACAGGTACAGCTGCCTATGCAGCTTCAACACGATACAACAGTTCATCAAGAGTAGTGACTGGCGTATGTGACGAGCCAGTTGCTCGGCCTCCATTGACCAGACGTTTTCAATTGGTGAGAGATCTGGAGAATGTGCTGGCCAGGGCAGCAGTCAACATTTTCTGTATCCATAAAGGCCCCTACAGGACCTGCAACATGCGGTCGTGCATTATCCTGCTGAAATGTAGGGTTTCGCAGGGATCGAATGAAGGGTAGAGCCATAGGTTATAACACATCTGAAATGTAACGTCCACTGTTCAATGTCCTGTCAATGCGAATAAGTGGTGACCATGGCGTGTAACCAATGGCACCCCATACCATCACGCCGGATGATATGCCAGTATGGCGATGACGAATACACGCTTCCAATGTGAGTTCACCGCGATGTCGCCAAAAACGGATGTGACCATCATGATGCTGTAAACAGAACCTGGATTCATCCAAAAAAATGACGTGTTGCCATTCGTGCACCCAGGTTCGTCGTTGAGTACACCATCGCAGGTGCTCCTGTCTGAGATGCAGCATCAAGGGTAACTGTAGTCATGGTCTCCGAGCTGATAGTCCATGTTGCTACAAACATCGTCGAACTGTTCATGCAGATGGTTGTTGTCTTGCAAACGTCCCCATCTGTTGACTCAGGGATAGATGGTGATGATGTTTGGTTTTGTGGAGAGCTCAACTGCGAGGTTATCAGTGCCTGTACATATTCCCTACCTACGCTCAGCCCCATCTCGTCACTTTCATGAATGATGAGGACAACACAAAGAGCCAGTATCTCGAGGCAGGTGAAAATCTCTGACCCCGCCGGGAATCGAACCCGGGACTCTGTGCTCAGGAAGCAAGAACGTGACCGCAAGACCACGAGCTGCGGACTCAGGGATCGAGACGTGGCTGCATGATCCATTACAGTCATGCAGATAAGATACCTGTCATCTCGACTGCTAGTGATACGAGGCCGTTGGGATCCAGCACGGCATTTCGTATTACCCTCCTGAACCCACCAATTCCATATTCTGCTAAAAGTCATTGGATCTCGATCAACGCGGGCAGAAATGTCACGATACGATAAACCGCAATCACGATAGGCTACAATCCGACCTTTATCAAAGTCGGAAAAGTGATGGTACGCATTTCTCCTCCTTACACAAGGCATAACAACAACGTTTCACCAGGTAACGCCGGTCAACTACTGTTTGTATATGAGAAATCGGTTGGAAATGTACCTCATGACAGCACACTGTAGATGTTGCCACTGCCATCAACCTTGTGGGAATGCTCTAAAAGCTAATCATTTGCACATCACAGCATCTTCTTCCTGTCGGTTAAATGTCGAGTCTGTAGCATGTCATCTTCGTGGTGTAGCAATTTTAATGGCCAGTAGTGCATATGGGACACCACCTTCAGTCAGCTTCTTCTGTTTTGTTTAGTAAAGACAATCGTTTTTATAAAGTGGTTGCTGCTTTGCTATTAGTACACAGAAAAATATATAATTTTTAATAGTTTTCACATTTTCATTTCCCAGTGTTGCTTATGATTAAATTTAAGAAATAGCATTCACTAATAACACAGAAAGCCTTATTTACTGTTGTGCTATTTGTTACAAACTGATTGTGGAAGAAAACTGTGGTAGCTTGTTTTTTTTGTATTTCCAAAATATGCATTTGTGTATTTACTCTGTACAATTAAGTATAGAATATAAATGTGTGCTTTAGATTATTATTAAAGTGGAAACATTGGAGGCAAAATCACACAAAAAAGGAACAGCTATGCTAAGGTAAAGGCACCGATAGTTGACAGAACATCAGTAGTTGATACTTTCAAATAAAAGTTCTTAAAATGAGAAAATCGCTTTATTTAGAGATACAGTTTTGACTGTTGTATGGTGGTGCCATCTACAGTGTAATTTGATAAGTATCATATTTTTCTAGCAACCATCTTGAAGTGGGTGCTTCTGTTTGTAACAGTGTGTTTATGTTTCTCTGCTTTCGTTGATTTTCTTCTCGAAATCAATGAGGAGGTAAGTGTTTTGATGTGGCAAAGCAAACATAAGATATTATTATTTTTTGTGTATAGTTTTTTAGATGGCTTCAGTAGTAAACAAAGTAAGAAAATTTGTGAAATACTTGTGAATTTAGGTTATGGTATAGTGAGGGATCAGGTCTCAAGTACTGGTGCTTATTTTTAGTAGTTGACACATCTGTCAACTACTGAGTCCAACAACTTTTTAAATACCTTTTTCATTCCCTGTATCCTCATAAGCTTAGCTCTGTTGAGTTTGTGTTACATTTATAGTTTCATGTATAGATCCAGTAGTTGTCAACCACTAGCTCATACCATGTCAACTACTGACATTCAAGTAATGTGAATTTCTGACTTTATGTTTTATATTATTTAGGTCATTATAATGCCACCAGTAAAAGGGAAGATGCACAGTTATCCAGAGGAACAAATGCAGCTTGCCATCGATGCCGTACTTAATGGAATGCCTGTTTCTACAGCAGCAAAAAGTTTCTCGGTTCCTCGAATTACTTTAATGTACAAAGCCAGAGGGAAGATGCCTAGAAATTGTCACATGGGTCCTGATACAGTTCTTACCAAAGAAGAGGAGGATTTATTAGTACACTGGACTTGTACTATGGCTAAGACCGGATTCCCCATAACAAAACTCCAACTTCTGGACAGTGTGCAGCACCTGATTGAACAACTGAAATGTAAAAATCCCTTTGTTTGTAACCACCCAGGGAAATCTTGGTGCAATGCTTTTCTGAAGCGCCATCCCAATATTGGGATTAGAATGTCACAGAATTTGACATCAAGCAGGGCAGGAGTAAAGCCGGAAGCTATAAGAAACTGGTTTGATGAGATAGATAAATATTTAACAGGGAACAATTTTAGGCCAATTCTTCAAATTCCTGAAAGAGTTTCTAATTTAGATGAAACTTCTTTCTTTCTGAACCCCAAAGGAAACAAAGTGTTGGCCCTGAAAGGAGAAAAAAAATGTGTACCAGCAAGTGAATACTGACGAGAAAGAATGTCTAACAGTTTTGTTGACTGGAAATGCAAATGGTGATTTAGCACCTCCATTGACAGTGTTTAAATACATTAGAATACAACAGGAACTAGCAGAGAGTGTACCCAAACATTGGGGAATAGGTAAATCTGAAACAGGTTGGATGATAGGTCTATTATTCTTCGAACTTATAACAAATGTTTTCCATCCTTACCTTCTAGAAAAGAAAATACCACTGCCAGTCATTGTGTTTATTGACGGCCATGCATCACATCTCACCTTACACACTAGTAAGTTTTGTAAAGAGCATGGGATAATACTCGTAGCTTTGGCTCCAAATTCTACACATCTTCTTCAACCTATGGATGTTGCTGTCTTTCATTTGTTAAATGAAAGTTGGAAAAACAAGGTACATCAGTATCAGTGGAGATTGGAACATTTGGATCTACCAGTGCTTAGGAAGATCCATTTTGCACCCCTACGGGAGAACGGATTCAAGAGAACTGGACTTGTTGCATGGAATCCAGAGGCTGTAGACTACTCAAAAATTCCATCAGTGAGTGATAATGTTATACTTACTACTCACAGAACTGCCACTTCTGAAAAATTAAACTT
Organism: Schistocerca americana; assembly: GCF_021461395.2. Classification (NCBI taxonomy): domain Eukaryota; kingdom Metazoa; phylum Arthropoda; class Insecta; order Orthoptera; family Acrididae; genus Schistocerca; species Schistocerca americana. Next base: position 112,752,215 of record NC_060126.1, on the reverse strand, counting down.
CAGAGTTAGATTAGAGGTTCTATAAAAATTTATTGGTAAAGATAAACTTTCATGTTTTGAGTCTTCAACTGATGTGTGGGAAGGAAATATAAATGACCAGTCTTTGTTTTTGCTTTGGAAGGAAATTAAAAATGATCGTCATAACTCTATCCTTTCCCAGTCTGTTGATAACACAAACAACTGTGTGGCAAATCATAATGAAAAAATGGAGGAAGGAAATGTCCATCCAGATGAAAAACAAAACAATGAAGTAATCACAAATCAAAAACAGGAAGACATGAAAAGCTTGGCAGGCAACAACCAAAATAAAGAAAGAGAGGAGACTAATGTAACAGATCAGTGTGTCACACCCAAGAATTCAATGAAAAATTCTGATTTTCCTCAGTGTGCTTCTAGTGGAAATATTAATAGGAAATCAGGGGACCAAATAATCCCCTCCCCATTCAAATGTGAATTATTTTGGCCACAGAATACAGGAAAACAAGGGAAAAAATGATTAAGAGAAAAATTTCCAAGTGTTTTGACATCCAACCAGTGGCAGGAATATCATCATTAGAAGGAACAACTGAACTTACAAAGAGAAAGGCTAAATGCTGAGAGAGCAGAAGCATGAAAACTGAAGAAAGAACAGTCTGAGATTGCTAAGAAACTCAAGAAGCAAACTACAGCAGAGAATCGTAGAAAGTCAAAAGTGCACAAGAAAAGAACAATTTCATTGTCCTCAGATTCTGAAGATGAAGAATGGAGTGAGTCAGGCAGCAGTATGGATGACACTAGTATGCTCCCTGATAGTGATTGCAGACATCTGATGGCAAGGAAGATGACAATTCTGATAAACAATTGTAACAGAAAAAGAAACAGCAAACAAAGAATAAAATACAAATAAATTTTATAAAAATTGTGAATTTCTTCGTTTCTTTTCCTGGAAAGAAGAGATATTTCAAATATGTTTGTATTGTTCAGTGTGTTTTTGAGGATGGTGAAATAGAAATAATGGCTCTAAAATCTTGCAACTGTCAGAAAAAAGTTTTTTATGTTGATGAAACTGATGTTAGTGTTATTAGTCCATCACACATTATTGACAAGCTTCCTTTGTCACTCTCAAATATCACTAATGAACAATTGAAATATGAATTCCAAAACAGTATTGACTGTGGTGTGTAGACTAAAGTTATTTATTTAGTGTCAACTACTGAATATTTTTCTTGTCAACTACTGAAACTTTCGTGTATCACTTGTGTCAACTACTGATGACTGCACTTTTACTTTTGTTATAATTTTTATTTACCATTTAATGTACCTTAACATAGTGAATTATAATAAATATCAAATCAGAAAATATCAAAGAACCTGAAGATTAATTGTGTTTGTGCCCAACATCCAGTTGTATTCATAAATATCAAATTAAAGTAGTTTCATTTCTTAAGGTGTCAACTATTAGTGCCTTTACCTTATGTACCCATGTAAATTGCCACTCTCTTCGTATGAACTTTTCCCTGGAAGAACATGCAATGAAAGAATAATAAATATAAAATATGATGCATGTGTTAAGCACTTACACAGTCATAAAGCAGCACGGAATATCAAAGCTGCCTCAATAATACTCTTTCACGTGCCGCTGTCTCATAGTGTGACAGTGCTCTGTAGTAGTCATCAAACTCTTGAATAGATGAAATTTTTTTATGCCAACATGTGCTAAGTCAGTATTTCAACAACTCGTAGTTTTGGAATTTATTATACATATTGACTCAGATTCTTTATTCACCATTGACCACCTGAGGTGGAATAGGCAATTTACATGGATATCATATAACATTTTCCTTGAATAGTACCTTAAAGCTAAATGAGCATTGCAAATAGTGCCCATAGATGCTAGCATACACCATAACATAAGATAAATACATTCAGTGACATCACATAATGAAATCCTTAAAAATTAATGTAAATTGATTTTATATTCATAAATTCTGTTATATTGTAAAAAGGATTGATTAGTAACCAGTTTAGTAGCTTGCTCCTGAAGCTACTTATGTGAGCCAACCAAGAAGAAAATGGAAGTTTATTAAATATTTTTAGACTATTGATTAGATGGAAATTCCCTGTTCTTGTCAGCCTGTGCCTAAGTATGTCTAATTTTGTTTTGCCTCTGGTATTATGCTGGTGTATGTTTTCCCTCATTTCAAAATCTGCTATATTGTTTTTTGCATACAATGTTGAGGTGTATGTATGAGTCGCCTAGATGCAAAACTGTGCATGTCCTCCATAACTGGTTTTGAGAAACAGTGGAAAAACTGTTTTCACTGGGTAAATACACACTGCCCTACACTGTATGTTGCATACATAAGTACAGATTAGTACAAAACCATTTGGGCTATTGAAAAAAAATCAGGAACTCAATGCATGTAAGATATAAGCAAAATAAAAATGGACTTGGACAATTTTGCATCTGACTTTGCAGATCGCCACTTTTGCATGCAACTGAAATGGACATGGACAGTTTTGAACCTGACTAGTTGTACATGATGAGAGGATATGGGGTGAACATAAAACTATGTATTCAGTTTTAATTTCTTTGAATATTTCTGAAGGTACATGGTGCAACAACTGACAAACTACAATCCACTTAATACATCACATCTGGAACAATGTCTTCATCTTCTCTTGCTAGGCATTCTGATTCAACTGATGCCCCTGACCCGCTGGAACCTAGTAATGTCACATACCATGAAAGGGATTCACGTTCCCTCCAGGACTCACAATAGTGTTTCTCGAGGAGTTTTGAATCATCCTCCAGTTTCTTTTCATTAATAGGAACAACCGTGTTCGTAATGCAGCTCGAGTTTGTGTGTCCTAAGTGTTTCCCACGTTTGCATATGGACACTGGTAGGTTGATTTCAGAATTATAATTAGGCTCCCCTTGGACTTTTATAGCATTCTGAGAATCACGGATGATGATCACTCATTTTACTTTCATTATCTGGAAGGGGAATGATGCTGCGGATTTAGTGATGTTTTGAATGGCTCCTTTCCAGTCAACTACCTTCCAGTCTCTTCCTAGAATGTGAAGGGTCCCATACTGTTCCAAGATGGTATGGTACTCAGATGGCTGAACTATCACTTCTCGTTTCCACAGTTGCCTTTCGATGAGCCCAAAAACTATCAGGAGGCATGAATGAATGTCCAGTTACGGGATAAATAACTTCTATTTTGTTTACACCTGGCGCATGTTTGTACATCCAGTGACACAGCATTGAGACAGCTATTGTGTTCTTATTTTGCCCAGGGCATCCATCGGCAATTAATCTCAAAGTTTGTACGTTGCTCATGTCTGTATGGCACAAACGGTGGTAAAGAGCTGACCATATTTCATTTGACCCCTTCTTACTTTCATGTTCAAGCAAAGTGTACATGAAGACATTATTAGTTGTTAACTTTGATTTAGAGGAACCTACTACAATGGCAAAATTGTATAGGTATAATTGCCTGCTGTAATAGACACTCTGATCAGGTATTTTTGGCAATGGTAAATTCTTTTGGCAATCAAAGGACATTGTCGGAAGGTTGTCTTGCTTTTCCTTCAGCAGTGAATAGAAACTGTTTGCTTTAAGGTTATGAGGTCTCTTTCGACCCATAAGTTGAGCTTTCTTAACGTCGCACTTTTCAGTTTTGATCTGCTCCAAACGTCTGAGGCACATGGAACAAACATCTGTTTTTGGAGACCCAAATCCAATGTTAAATTTTGTATTAAATGTGTTCCTAAAAAAATTCTGTGTGACTCGCTTTTCAGGAGTAGCCACGGAATTGTAATGTCGCCACATCTTTCTAATGTTGAGAATCGCAGGTAAATACACACGACAGCTTTTCTCCCTGCAGTAATGTGACTCAGTTGGAACATACCTTTTTATATGAGCAATTAGTTCCTGTCATTTGGGCTCATTCTTAATTGTCTGGCGATCACATCCTCTTCTCTCCTTAGCAATATCTCTAGTCTTGAGGTGATGGCATGCGATGTTTTGCACGCTTGCTTTTGAAACATCAAGAATGTTCAAAAATGTTTCACGACACACTTTCACTTTCACTGACCCACCAGGTACTTTTTTTTGTATGAAATAAGAGATTGTCTGTCCTCTGTTGATTTGTCTTTCTCCCCTACAAGGAGATTTCGAAGGTGTCTTGCCAATAAAACAGTGGAAAATACCATACCCTATCACCTGCCACTCCATATAAATGAACAAACATCAGACCATTTAACCACATTTAATAAATAATAAATTAATGTGAAAACAACTTCAGTCATTAACACTACTACTGTTGGACTGTTGTCCAGTACATCGTTTTCTTTTTCTTTATGACTATTCACTACACTAGTGTATATTACATTTTTTCTCTTTTTTCAGATCAATGTATATTTCTCTAAATAAGTCCGTTTATTATCACAGCATATTATATAAGCGGCCAGACAGATAATTAAGTAAATAAATAAAACAGATAGCTCATTTGTCCCACAAAATATGGCAATTCCATATAACAGTTAATAATACACTGGTCAAATTCATCTTTGAGGGATTTATAATGGTTGTTAAAATGTTTTGCAATGATCTTAAAATATCTGCATTTAATTGTAAGACTAATACAATAAATCGGAATATATCTTTCAATCTTATTATGGTACCGAATTGTACCCCATGCTGTTACCAATTAAAAGTTACACTACTAGGGTAATAAACCTTCTAGGGCTGCAGTATATTGGCCTAGTCTTGTTCTAATAAGTTGTATAGAATGGATGTACAGGGTGGAGAAAAACTGTGTCACGAAATTTTAACCCTGGATAGCTGATGCCAGTAGAAACCAAAATTACTAATGTTGTGCAGGTTGACAACACACCATTTTTGAACTACGGAATCTTGGTGCCATGCGCTCCAATTGGTCGTGGGATTGCCCTGTTGCCAGATGCTCTGGACAACACATGACTGCGAATGCTTTGCCTGCCGGAGATCACAATGTATCCAAGGTGGCTCGCACACTTGGTGGTAGGGTGCCAGACTTCCACTCCGGTGGCCTGGGAGTGAATCCACTGGGGTCCCGACACATCCATTGCAGTTTCATGATAAGACGTACTGGGAACAAACCCATCAGCAGCTGTTAGTTTGCATACAGAACATCTTTTATTAATTGTATAGGCCTTGAAAAGGACCTTTTTTATAGTTAGGGCATTGTTTACTTAAAGCAGGTGCTTGAACTGGAAACCCTCTGATGAGACTCAAGCTTGGTAACATCGTTCAGTGTTTTGCCAAACTCCTTCAAGATTCCTGGCATTGCCCTGATGTGGTTGGTGGCATGTTGAATGTGATCCATTAATTCCTCTTCATTTCTAGGTGGTTCGCGTCTGGGTGGGTGAACTAGAACCTTGAAGAATCCCCACAGGAAAAAGTCCAGTGACGTGAGGCCTAGTGATCGTGGGGGCCATGTACCATGAGCACTTCTGCCAATTACCCAGCTGTTGAAGAGCTCATTTAATTATCCGCGCACAGCAAGAATGTTGTGTGCGGGTGTCCCATCATGCTGCAACCACATGTGTAACCTTACGTCCAGCGGAACATCTTCCTGCAGGCCGGGTAGAGTTTCTTCCAAAAAGTGAAGGTAATTTGCCCCGGTAAGTCGAGGAGGTAGACAGACCACCAATCAGATGATTACCCGCAATGCCTACCCAAATGTTGAGCAAAAATCATTCCTGGTGATCGTGAATGTATGTAATGTGAGGATTTCTCCTTGCCCAATAATGAACATTTCCAGCATTGTAAAGGCCATCCCGAAGGAAGGTACACTCATTGGTAAACAACACAATGGCAGTGAAGTCAGGATCTTGTGCAACGCGTTGCAGAAACCACCGGCAAAACCCTAGCCTGTGTTCATAGTCCACCACAGGATTTAGACTAACCATGAGTGATGCCCATGTCGTGTCCAAACGCTCGAGTACTTGTTGTAGGTGCTTCCTTGAAGCCCTCGAGAACAGTCTCTTCAACTGCAGCGTCCCATCACGTTCAAGGTCTTCCAGTATCAGATATGCTGCTAACGAGTCTATTTCGCCAAGTCGCCAGTTCCTCAAACAACCATCAAGCTTCATATGCATTACTGTCAGCTAGTCCATAAACAAACACCATATCTCATTGTTCTTCAAATGAAAGCTGTGCCGCCATGCTTACTGTGTGACTAAATTGCAGGTGACGTATGTGTGCTCTGAAGTGAAGCCCATGTGTGAATGCCTCTGCGTGATGCGGAGACAAACAGCAAGACCTATTTGACACATTCGCGTTTCATGTTGGGGCAGTGACAGGGAGAGGGACATTTGTACATATGAACCAATAACCATACTGCTGCCCATCAACCAATGAATGGCAACAGAGCAATCCCATGGCCATCAGAGTGCGTCACGCCAAGTTTCCATAGTTTAAAAATGGTGCATTTTCGACCTACACAACATTAGTAATTTTGGTTCCTACTGTCATCACCTATCCAGGATTAAAATTTTGTGACACAATTTTTCTCTATCCTGTATATATAGAATGGGTATATGAAAGGATTTGCAGGATGTAACTTTGGATTTATTGCATATGGAGAGAGGGAGGATAGAATTTGTATCCCAATAGGAGAAGAAACAAAGGAAGAATTAGGAATGTAAAGACCTAAAAAAGGAAGAAGATAGACCCCAAAGAGGGGTGACCTTCCAACCCAGACTCCCTTTCTTGTGGGGACGGGGAAGGGGGTTCTTTGATGGAGGGCTGGAGAATAGCGGCATTTGTTGAACCCACAGAATGGACACCACCAGCTTCACCACACCTCAGGTACCGAAAAGTGGTCCCTGCCCTACTTTGGAATGCTGGAGGGAAAGTGTAGTGTAGTTACCTAGTTTGTTTTCTGAAGATATACAGATGAAAAGGGAACAAGACTACAGGAGGAAGATCGTACACTGAGTTATTCAAAAGGTTAAGGAATAATTGCCCTCTCTGTAGAAAGGGAATGACTTCTGCTTAACAGCTAAGTATGACTACCCTCCCCTAAAAAATTCGTACAATCGATGCCACTGCATTCCAACAAGATAAAATGCTTTTCCGTGCAAAATTTATCCAGACTAACACTACCTTCCATATAAAAAATGGAAACTCTTCCCATTTGTGGTTAAGAAAGGTAAGAAAAAAATCTCTTATTAAACTTAACATCATGAAGTAAAAAAAAAAAAAAAAAAAAAAAAAAAAATTATTTTCTTACTCTATAGTCCAAAGAAAAATTTACACAATTTCAGTAGAATAGGTATAGCATTTACCATTTCAGTATTGTTTGGCCACATATTATGACCTTTGAGAGGAGAGACTAAGGAAAAATTTAGACATCAGTCAGTATTATTGCTAACTACAGAAATAACAGCTCTGATCATTCCTACTACCACGGCATGTGCTATTAGAACAGTCTTTTCTCTCAGTAAGCTACACATAGAAATTCCTTACGCAAGGATAACTGGTCCCAAACACTGCAAACAAACCTTCAACACTGCAAATAATCACCCTTTTCCCTGAACTGTTACTTCAATCCACACTTAAAACACAGTCAACTAGTCACCATTAGGTTAGAAAAAAACCATTTAGAAAAATTTAAAATAAAATCAAGTTGTTCTCAGCCCTACCTAATATCACATATTAAGATTTCTTATGAATCTCAACATCAATGTATACAGTACAATAAGTATGTATTAAATGCTGTCTCTTTGCCAGAGCACCCACAAATAAAATACTTCCTTTGGTACTGTACTACAGTGATAGCAGCTTTAGACTATCCTTCTACTTTGATGAATTTTTCCATTGAACCCTAATATGGAACAATATTTAAATAATTATAGCCTACATTTTTATAAATTATTATTATTTGTTAAACTGTAACCCTTTCTCCCAGAACCCAACAAGTTATCCGAAATTTTAGAATATACTCTGAAGCACCATAGAAACTGGTATAGCCATGTGCTCCAGTCAGCAATACCTATATAATACAACAAGTGTCTGGCACAGTTGTTAGATTGGTTACAGCTGCTACAATGGCAGGTTATCAAGATTTAAGTGAGTTTGAATGTGGTGTTATAGTCAGCACATGAACGATAGGACATAGCATCTCCAAGATATCAATGAAGTGGGGATTTTCATGTATGACCATTTCATGAGCGTACTGTGAATATCAGGAATCTGGTAAAACATCAGATCTCCAACATTGCTGCGACTGGAAAAAGATCCTGCAAGAACAGGACCAACAATAACTGAAGAGAATCAGTCAATGTGACAGAAGCGCAATCCTTCTGCAAATTGCTGCAGATTTCAATGCTGGGCCATCAGTGAGTGTCAGCGTGTGAACCATTCAATGAAACATCGTCGATACGGGCTTTCGGAGCAGAAGGTCCACTTGTATACCCTTGATGACTGCATGATACAAAGCTTTACATCTCACCTGGGCCTGTCGACACAGATGACTGGAAACATGTCGCCTGGCCAGACAGGTCTCATTTCAAATTGTATTGAGTGGATAGATGTGTACATGTATGAAGACAACCTCATGAATCCAGGGACCCTGTATCTCAGCAGGGGACTGTTCAAGCTGGTGGAGGCTCTGTAATGGTGTGGGGCATATGCAGTTTGAGTGATATCGGACCCCTGATATGTCTAGATACGATTCTGACAGGTGACACGTACGTAAGCATTCTGTCTCATCACCTGCATCCATTCATGTCCATTGTGAATTCTGACAGACTTGGGCAATTCCAGCAGGACAATGCAACACCCCACACGTCCAGAATTGCTACAGTGTGGCTCCAGGAACACTCTTCTGAGTTTACACACTTCCACTGGCCACCAAACTCCCCAGACATGAAAATTATTGAGCATTTATGGGATGCCTTGCTACGTGCTGTTCAGAAGATATCTCCACCCACTTATACTCTTACAGATTTATGGACAGCCTTACAGGATTCATGGTGTCAATTCCCTCCAGCACGACTTCAGACATCAGTTGAGTCCATGCCACGTCGTGTTATGGCTCTTTCGCACGCTTTCGGGGGCCCTACACGGTATTAGGCAAGTGTACTAGTTTCTTTGGCTCCAGTGCATTTCTTATACCAAACATTTTTAAGAATGTAATTTCTATTACACATTATTCCCTCATTCAGTTAAAAATGGTCATAAATCTTGAACATTATATATGCCTTACCTTTCCTCGTCCCTGGGTCAGTTAATACTACTACTTTTGAGTGCGGCATTTTATATACCAGAAATGTTCCCTTATACAATGGATAGAGTTTGTTTATGGCTTTCTGACTCATAACACTTTTATTTTGATTTTTTAAAATTAAAAGTAAATCTCCTAACTCTTATGGCACTGGGGTACCTCCTTCCCATCTCTTCTCTCTTTTCTATGTCTCCCTGATTGGCAATTTCTTAACATTATTATATGATGCTGGTTGAATATCGGCATTGTCTTCTGGCCATTAAACTCACTACAGAATTTGTTCTTCTTACAGTTATCCTCCTACTTCTTCCACTGGAGAGACTTTTGTGATGGAGTACAGTAGCTCATTTAATAGCTTTTGAAATACTGCTACTAACTCTGCCCACCTTAAGTATCTGTGTGCACAACAAGTTCAGCATAACCTGTCTACTCACACACAACTCCTTCAGAGGAATTCCACTGTGGATGGTACACAGAAATTAAACTGTAGTTTTCATTTTCCAATGTAAGAAATTCTTTGACCTGTTTGGCTGTCAACTGTGTTCTTTTCTTGGACAATGGGTTCTTAGGCTTAGCAACATTTTAAAAATAATAACCTCTTAATTCAGTTATAACACTATTGGTTGTTACTCTTTTTAGTGGATGTTGATTAATCCACTCAGACCAGCCTTCCAACACATCAAAGACGTATTCCATTCCTTCCCATCCTACAGGTACTGGACTATAGAATTCTGCTGCTGATAATTCCTGTAGCTTGCTGGGAATAATGAGATACAGCATTGTACATACTCCAGTAGCCTTCACTTTAGCTTTTTGACAAGTCTCTCAAGATTTTAGTTAAAATGTTCAAATGTGTGTGAATCCCTAAGAGACCAAACTGCGTAGGTCATTGGTCCCTAGACTTACACACTACTTAAACTAACTTATGCTAAGAACAACATACACACCGATGCCCGAGGGAGGACTCAAACCTCCGGTGGGAGGCGCAAGATTTTAGTAATTTCTTTACCTGGTGACTCAAATTTCTAAAGTAATGATACTTATTTGTATTAGGAGCACAGGAAAAAACATGCTTTGTCCATGTTATCAAATTGTTGAGTATCAGGGTACTAGTGGATAAAATTAATAAATACTAAAGTAATTTGGGAGGATGTGTTATGTAAATTAAATTTAATATTTAAATTGTAGTTTTACTAGCATAATATATAAGTAATCACACATTACAAGGGGAAAGTGTGTTGTTGTATATATCAGAATAGAAGATATTGAAAGTAAAACTGTATTGTTTGATAAACATTGTGTGTCAGAATGTTTTGTAATGAAAAGCGATATTTTAAACAGTAAAAATACTTCTCTTTAAATAATTTCTCTTTGCTGTTCTAACAACATGTGATAAAGTGGTAATAAGAATAAAATATAATAATAGTTTGTCCCAACATGAACTTCTCAGTGTAGTGTAGAAAGTTTGTGTAAATCACTTTTGCTCCTTATCTGCAGTACTCCTTCAATATTGCAGGGGATGTGTATTTTTTTAATTTATTTTATTTATTTATTTGGTCCTGTTGATTACATATTATACAGCCAGTGTACAAGCAATATAGGACAAGTCAGTTGACGCAATTACAGTAGTACATTAACGTTTATACATCACATTGCACAGACATTGGTTTATTTTACAAGAACAATTACTTGCATGCAGTATTAAAGCCTGCATTATGCCAAAAACGGTTTAAGTGATTGTTTAAAATAGTAGAATAAGTGACAGTGCATATTTTTGTGTTACTGACATATATAAGGAAGTAAATTGTCTTCATGGTCATGGTTTGAATGAATACAAGTTTTAACTGCATTCCTTAAGAAGAGGTTTAAGTGAATGCTCAAGAGAGTGGGATACATGGGAGTTCACATTTTCTCGTAATGATACTGATAAATTTACATTTTATCACCACAATTTCAGTTAAACTACAAGTAACAGCATCACACTTTATCTTTAAGGGAGTGCTTTTCTTATAGTTTCCCCCACTCTTGTACATCATAACTCTAAGTATTCATTCATTTTATAGACAGTTTGTTTGATGAGGAATAATTTTAGTTTCCTTTTGAAAACCTGTACTTTATTTTTTTCCTTTTTTATATTGATGGGGAGCTTATTGAAGACCTTTATACCTGACTTAGTAACTCCCCTATGTACTTTAGTGAGAGTTGCAGAGCCTTGATGAAAATTTTTCACCTGTCTTGTGTCATGGTTGTGGATGTCACAATTTTTCTGAAACAGTTCCTTGTTGATGGCTACAAATAACATCAGTGAGTATATATACTGACCTGTGATGGTAAGTATCCTGAGAGATTTGAAGAGACTTCTGCAAGATGTCCCATTAGGGACCCCACATATTAGCCTCACTGCTCGTTTTTGTATTCTGAAGACTTTTTCAACACCTGCAGCATTTCCCCAGAAGATTATGCCATAGGAGAGAACAGAATGGAAATATGCAAAATATGACAACAGCATCATTTCTCTGTCTACTAACTGATGGAGAGCTCTTAGTGCAAAGCACGATGAGCTAAGTTTCTTGACCAGCTGATCAATTTGTTCTTTCCATGTTAGGTGACTGTCTATCTGGATACCTAGGAATTTTGTATGTGTGGTTTCATTAATTTTGTGATTGTTAACATGTATTTCAGGAGCTTTATTTTTTATATTTTTTGTCATAAATTGTATCATATTGGTTTTTGAAATATTTAAGGTTAGGCTATTCACAGTGAACCATTTGTGTACTTGAGTAGAGACTGTCATGGCTGTATCCTGCATAGTGGAGTTGGGTCCTTTTACAGGGATACTTGTATCGTTGGCAAACATTACTATTTTTGCTCTGTTGTTAATTGTGATTGGTAGATCATTAATGTAGATCAGGAAAATTAATGGCTCAAGAATTGAGCCCTGTGGGACTCCATACTTTATATTTCCCCAGTCTGATGTTAATGCTGTTCCTGTCCCCCTTAAGACAACCCTTTGCTTCCTGTTCTGTAAGTATGATTCCAACCAGTCAAAGATTTGTCTTTACTGCCACAATGTGGAAGCTTTTTTAAGAGTGTGTTGTGATCTACACAATCAAATGCCTTGGCAAGGTCACAAAATATCCCCATTGGATACCTTTTGTAATTTAGTTCACCTAAAATTTCATCTGTGAGGTTAAATATAGCTCTGTCTGTGGAGGAGCCCTTACAAAAGCCGAACTGTATAGGATCTAGTAAGCCATTTTGTGTAGTGTGACTATAAATCCTATCATACACTATTCTCTCAAATACCTTTGAGAATACTGGCAGCAGAAAGATGGGCCGATAGTTGGATATTTCATCCCTTGCTCCACTTTTGTGGATTGGCATCACTACTGCATGTTTTAATGTAAAGACTCTATTATTATTATTATTGTTGTTGTCTTCAGTCCTGAGACTGGTTTGATGCAGCTCTCCATGTTACTCTATCCTGTGCAAGCTTCTTCATCTCCCAGTACTTACTGCAACCTACATCCTTCTGAATCTGCTTAGTGTATTCATCTCTTGGTCTCCCTCTACGATTTTTACCCTCCACGCTGCCCTCCAATGCTAAATTTGTGATGTTCTGAGGCCACAAACTCCTCTTCTCCCCAATTCTATTCAATACCTCCTCATTAGTTATGTGATCCACCCATCTAATCTTCAGCATTCTTCTGCAGCACCACATTTTGAAAGCTTCTATTCTCTTCTTGTCCAAACTATTTATCGTCCACGTTTCACTTCCATACATGGCTACACTCCATACAAATACTTTCAGAAACGACTTCCTGACACTTAAATCTATACTCGATGTTAACAAATTTCTCTTCTTCAGAGACGCTTTCCTTGCCATTGCCAGTCTACATTTTATATCCTCTCTACTTCGACAATCATCAGTTACTTTGCTCCCCAAATAGCAAAACTCCTTTACTACTTTAAGTGTCTCATTTCCTAATCTAATTCCGTCAGCATCACCCGATTTAATTCGACTACACTCCATTATCCTCGTTTTGCTTTTGTTGATGTTCATCTCATATCCTCCTTTCAAGACACTGTCCATTCCGTTCAACTGCTCTTCCAAGTCCTTTGCAGTCTCTGACAGAATTACAATGTCATCGGCGAACCTCAATGTATTTATTTCTTCTCCATGGACTTTAATACCTACTCCGAATTTTTCTTTTGTTTCCTTTACTGCTTGCTCAATATACAGATTGAATAACATCAGGGACAGGCTACAACACTGTCTCCCTTCCTTCCCAACCGCTGCTTCTGTTTCATGCCCCTCAACTCTTATAACTGCCATCTGGTTTCTGTACAAATTGTAAATACCCTTTCGCTCCCTGTATTTTACCCCTGCCACCTTTAGAATTTGAAAGAGAGTATTCCAGTCAACATTGTCAAAAGCTTTCTCTAAGTCTACAAATGCTAGAAACGTAGGTTTGCCTTTCCTTAATCTATTTTCTAAGATAAGTCGTAGGGTCAGTATGGCCTCACGTGTTCCAACATTTCTGCGGAATCCAAACTGATCTTCGCCGAGGTCGGCTTCTACCAGTTTTTCCATTCGTCTGTAAAGAATTCGCGTTAGTATTTTGCAGCTGTGACTTATTAAACTGATAGTTCAGTAATTTTCACATCTGTGAACACCTGCTTTCTTTGGGATTGGAATTATTATATTCTTCTTGAAGTCTGAGGGTATTTTGCCTGTCTCATACATCTTGCTCACCAGATGGTAGAGTTTTTTCAGGACTGGCTCTCCCAAGGCCGTCACTAGTTCCAATGGAATGTTGTCTACTCCCGGGGCCTTGTTTCGACTCAGGTCTTTCAGTGCTCTGTCAAACTCTTCACACAGTATCTTATCTCCCATTTCGTCTTCATCTACATCCTCTTCCATTTCCATAATATTGTCCTCAAGTACATCGCCCTTGTATAGACCCTCTATATACTCCTTCCACCTTTCTGCTTTCCCTTCTTTGCTTAGAACTGGGTTTCCATCTGAGCTCTTGATATTCATACAAGTGGCTCTCTTTTCTCCAAAGGTCTCTTTAATTTTCCTGTAGGCAGTATCTATCTCACTCCTACTGAGATAAGCCTCTACATCCTTACACTTGTCCTCTAGTCATCCCTGCTTAGCCATTTTTCACTTCCTGTCGATCTCATTTTTGAGACGTTTGTATTCCCTTTTGCCTGCTTCATTTACTGCATTTTTATATTTTCTCCTTTCATCAATTAAATGCAGTATTTCTTCTGTTACCCAAGGATTTCTACTAGCCCTTGGCTTTTCTGACCTACTTGATCCTCTGCTGCCTTCACTACTTCATCCCTTCTTCTTCTACTGTATTTCTTTCCCCCATTCCTGTCAATTGTTCCCTTATGCTCTCCCTGAAACTCTGTACAACCTCTGGTTCTTTCAGTTTATCCAGGTCCCATCTCCTTAAATTCCCACCTTTTTGCAGTTTCTTCAGTTTTAATCTACAGTTAATAACCAATAGATTGTGGTCAGAGTCCACATCTGCCCCTGGAAATGTCTTACAATTTAAAACCTGGTTCCTAACTCTCTGTCTTACCATTATATAATCTATCTGATACCTTCTAGTATCTCCAGGATTCTTCCATGTATACAACCTTCTTTTATGATTCTTGAACCAAGTGTTAGCTATGATTAAGTTGTGCTCTGTGCAGAATTCTACCAGACGGCTTCCTCTTTCATTTCTCTCCCCCAATCCATATTCACCCACTATGTTTCCTTCTCTCCCTTTTCCTACTCTTGAATTCCAGTCACCCATGACTATTAAATTTTTGTCTCCCCTCACTACCTGAATAATTTCTTTTATCTCATCATACATTTCATCAATTTCTTCATCGTCTGCAGAGCTAGTTGGCATATAAACTTGTACTGCTGTAGTAGGCATGGGCTTCATGTCTATCTTGGCCACAGTAATGCGTTCACTATACTGTTGGTAGTGGCTTACCTGCACTCCTGTTTTTTTATTCATTATTAAACCTACTCCTGCATTACCCCTAATTGATTTTGTATTTATAATCCTGTATTCACCTGGCCAAAAGTCTTGTCCCTCCTGCCTCCGAACTTCACTAATTCCCACTATATCCAACTTCAACCTATCCATTTCCCTTTTTAAATTTTCTAACCTACCTGCCCGATTAAGGGATCTGACATTCCACACTCCGATCCGTAGAACGCCAGTTTCCTTTCTCCTGATAACGACGTCCTCCTGAGTAGTCCCCGCCCGGAGATCCGAATGGGGGACTATTTTACCTCTGGAATATTTGACCCAAGAGGAGCCATCATCATTTAACCATACAGTAAAGCCGCATGGCCTCGGGAAAAATTACGGCTGTAGTTTCCCCTTGCTTTCAGCCGTTCGCAATACCAGCATAGCAAGGCCATTTTGGTTAGTGTTGCAAGGCCAGATCAGTCAATCATCCAGACTGATGCCCCTGCAACTACTGAAAAGGCTGCTGCCCCTCTTCAGGAACCATATGTTTGTCTGGCCTCTCAACAGATACCCCTCCATTGTGGTTGCAACTACGGTACGGCCATCTGTATCGCTGAGGCACGCAAGCCTCCCCACCAATGGCAAGGTCCATGGTTCATGGGGGTAGGATTATTATTATTATTATTATATTATTCTAAAGTAATATTTTACTATATTTTTATATTTTACCTCTGTAAGCAGGAAACCTACTCGCAATTTCCAGGCTGCTGCTCTTAGAGTTGCTGTGAAGCTCTTGCCATCAATTAAATTTAAGCTCCATTATAAGTTTCTCGATCTTGAATGAGGCAGAGATGTTTTTTGTGATGACTGCCACTTTGAAAGGGCCTTTGTAGTATTACCTCAAATATTTCTCCTCAAGAAATGATTTCCAATTTTATATCAAATCTTGGTTGACAACCACTACATCAAAAGGCTTAAGTGTGCATGTGCTTAAACATAATCCACAATCAACCCATTGCAATTCTGCTACTGCTTTTGTGTTGATCAGTCCCATTATCTTATCACACACCATAAAACAAAGTCCTGTAATAGGGAAAGTTACCTTCACTGTCTCCAAAAGCTGTATATCACTCACAAGATAATTAAGGCACCTCAGAATGATGTAGGAGCTGAATACACCACTGCAGTTGTAAGGTTTTTCAGTAATTAAAAGACGACCGGTTTGACCTCTTATGTGGCCATCATCATGTGTTACAATTATGTGCTCTGACCCTGACCGCCATGGTGGATGAATACAGGATGCTGTGTATCACCAGTGAGAGCCAAGAATGGAGTAGCTACTCCGTGCTCTGCGGTCACTCACTGGTGGTACACCATATCCTGTACTCATCTACTGCTGTGCAGCACAAAGTTATAACAGCTGATGGAAAAAAAAAAAAAAAAAAAAAAAAAAAAAAAAAAAAAAAAAAAAAAAAAAAAAAAAAAAAAAATTAAAGATGCTTGACTTTCTTGTCCAATAATACTGTCAGAAAGTGGTTTAAAAAGGAAACAACTACATTGGGCCCTTTTCCTCCAAATCTTCAGGTAATTGTGTAGAACTCTGAACTTGCACTGAAAGCTGATGAATACTGAAATAGTAAACAGACAACTGCCTTTTGTAATACACATCATTAGTATTTACAGTATTATTTGTTAAGCATAAAGTTTTGTGGTGGTAGACTTTTGTCTTTTTAAACGACCATTTCTCTTTCCGGAATAAAGTATTTCAGCTTTGACTTTGTGAACCTCATGGTCAATGGTGATCTTTCTTCCAAGATTTGTTTCTTCATGTCATCATTTAAATTTTCAGATAATTTTGCGTTCATCATTTTCATCTCAGTACTGTACTTATCACACATTGAAAATGTATCAGTCCTTGGATAATCAAAAGCTATATTGAATTTGGTGTTGAACACTGTTCTTTACATTTAATATGAAATGTCAAAATTCAGGTATTTTTCCTGGAACATTTCACACAATTTTTCATCAAAGTTACATAGCTTAGTAGTAGTAGTAGTAGTAGTAGTAGAAGCAGCTTTATTCATCTGTAGATCTCTTTTTACAAGGATATGGGACATGTCAAAGTATTTACAAATTTATATCTAAAAACAAAGAAGATGTGACTTACCAAACGAAAGTGCTGGCAGGTTGATAGACACACAAACAAACACAAACATACACACACAAAATTATAGCTTTCACAACCAATGGCTGCTTCATCAGGAAAGAGGGAAGGAGAGGGAAAGACGAAAGGATGTGGGTTTTAAGGGAGAGGGTAACGAGTCATTCCAATCCCGGGAGCGGAAAGAAGTGTTTCCCTCTATTATATTCATATTTACAAATTTATATATTTTTCCCATGTGGAATGTTTCCCTCTATTGTATTTACAAATTTATATCAATTTAAAATAAGATAATTTGTATACACGTATATTTACAGACTTCTAGTTAGAGACAATCATTAGATTTACTCCTGTATACAATACTTTTTTTTTACAAATAACTTATTAAATTATGTAATGCCACACACGCTATACACACACACACACACACACACACACACACACACACACACACTGGTGTGGTGGTGAGTCAGCATCCCTCCATAATGAGTGAGATGTTCTCAGAAAGAGGAAGAGGTGTCAGTATTGTGCCTTGCATAGCTTGGGGTAAGTATTTCTAGAAAGGAAAAAAAAAGAAGGGGATAAAACATAAAGTGAAGGTGTTATGTGGAATGTTGGATATTTTATAATCATTATTATTTATTTGTATAACATTTTTTATCAAACCCTTACTCTGTTTTATGTAAGTAATCCTTCAATGTACAACATGTATTGCATAACAGGTACTTTTTAGCTGCCTTTTTAAATAAGTGTATTTTTGCAATTTCTTTAATCTCTGTTGGTAATTTATTGTACAGTTCTATTCGTTGGTAGAAAATGCTGTTCTGAGTTTTATATTTATTTTTTCTTGGCAAATGTAAGTCAAGTCTATCTCTTGTTGCATGGTCATGAACAGAACTGTTTGTTTAGTAATTACCTATGTTATTTTTGATGTCTACAACTGACTGGTAAATGTATTCACATGGAGCAGATAAAATCCCCAGTGTTCTGAACAGATCTTTACAATGAGCTTGACTAGAATTTTTGGTTATTATTCTTATGGCTCTTTTCTATAGTTTGAAAAATGTGTTCATATTTTGTGCATTTGTTCCCCAAAAAGAATACCATAGCTAAGAATTGAGTGTACATATGAATAATATGTAACTAAAAGACACCGCATGTTACACTCTGATGATAGGATTTTAAGGGCATAACATGCTGATGACATTCTGTTTGCAAGTACCTTTGTGTGTTCACACCACTTCAACTGAGAATCAATATTCATTCCTAGAACTTTTGCATTTGTTACACAGTCTACAGAGGTGCCATCTACATTTAATTTAACATTGTTATTTTTCCTCTTCAAACTGAAATTCATGGCATTAGTTTTCTTTATGTTCAATGTCACTTTATTACTTATTGACCAATCATAAACTTCCTTAAGAGTTTCATTTGCTTTCTTGTCAAGGAGTTCTCTTGTTTTCTCATTGACTATAATATTGCTGTCATCAGCGAAGAGGATTTTTACACCATGAGTAACACTATTGGGAAAGTCATTGATGTATATCAGGAACAGTATTGGTCCTAATATGCTACCTTTCAGAACCCCTATATTAATGCATTTTGGCTCTGATAAGTGTTTTACTACATGTTTAGATCTATTTGAAGTATGTGTTATCTCTACTCTTTGTACCCTATCTGTTAGGTACGATTGAAACACGTCATTAGCTACCACTCTTATTCCTAATGCTTCTAATTTACTTAATAGAATCTTGTGGTCGACTGTATCAAAAGCCTTAGAAAGATCCAAAAATTGCCTATGACACTCGTCTTTTATCAAGAGCAGCAAGTACAACTTTTGTGAATTCTACTATGGCTGACTCCATATTTTTGCCACTTCAGAAACCAAACTGTGATTCACTTAAAAGATTGTATTTATTCAGGTAATTCATAATTGCTTCTATTATTTTTGAGAATGCTGACAGCAGGGAAATGGTTGGTAATTTTCTATGTCTTCTGCACTACCTTTCTTAAGCAAAGGTACAACTCATGCCTGTTTTAACTGCTCTGAAAATGTCCCTGATGTGAAGGATTCATTTCTTATATTTGTTAAAAGGCCTTGTATAATCCCTATGCATTGTTTCAGTACACACATTGGCACTTCATCTAATCCTACTGAATTTTTATTTTTTAGTTTTTGAATTGTTTTACTGATTTCATTCTCTGTGGTTGGAAGTAACATCATTGTATTTAGTGCAACATTATTTACAGGATTACATTTGTCTGGGGGAATTTTTGGTATAACTTCTCTGCAATACTTGAAAAATGCTCATTTACATAGTTTGCTAACTGCTGTGGGTCATTTATTACTTCTTGGTTGTGTCATTGGTGTAATGATTTGATCTATCTTTAAATGAATCAGTGTAATCGTAAACTGCTTTCCCTACTTCTTTCTTAATTTTCCATGGTCAGTTTCCATGCTTAGCTCTTCCATCATGAGGAGACTTGCACAACTTCATAAATTTCTGAACTGAACTTATTATTCCATGTATTGTGATGAAGGTTTTCCTCCATATACAAACCTAATGTACAATGTCGTCACATTTCACTCTCACTCTGTAGTTCAAATTACACACTTGAAGCTGTGCTTCATCATAATTCTTCCTTGGTCGCCTTCTATGAACTGGAAGTATTGAAATGAGGCCTGTCAGATGCAATGATCTTCATTCCAGTCTTCCAAATCATTAAATTTTCTTATAATATTTGATCTTTCTTCAGCAATTACTCCCTCAAGTCACTTTAACTTATGGTTGCAGTCTTCTCCTAGTTTGTGTGACTGAATCCTTTACACAATAAAGGAAAATTATTTGTTTCTTGCTCTAACACTATTTGACAACCCACAAGGAATCTGAAACTTTATACACAACACTGGACAAAGCACATTTATTCCCTGTACAGGGATACATTACCATGTTCTTTCCCTGCATGCCTAATCTAAAATGGATTATAGAACATGGACAATTCATATTATCACACTGGTCAATTAACAATATTAAACAACATGGAATCCTACACCTCAGATTACTCATAACTCATTTTTGACAAAAAGTGGGCAAAGCACATTCTTTTCCTGTACTCCTCATATGCTTGATGCATTTTTTGGACCAAAGTGTGCATAAAAAATATGTACATACCAGGTTACTGATTTTATGGTATCTTGTGGTACACATAGTAACCATTTCTCTGCATTGTTCTCGCTATGGAATTAGATTTCTTCATACAGCTTCCTCTGGTCAATTGCATTTGTTTCATTTTGTAATAAGTTATCAATATTAATTCTTAAGTGTACATCTTGCCTTTATTATTTTTCTAAATTACAACAGAAAGTTTTCACATCTTTTTCATATTTATTATTAACCTTTAAAAAATAAACTGCAAGGTTTCCTCTTCCTTTTACATCTTGGTTTGACTGATGGCCTACAGTTAATTGAGACTGTGCATCTGATATGTTATCTTCTTCTCTTATGCATGTGATAGAAAATCTAAACTCTTGTCTGTCTAATATGTAATAATTTGCTCTTTAATAGATATGTTAATGTACTATGATCAGTGTGTATTATTGTTTCATTTTCTAATAGATGTTCAAATTTCTTAGACACCCATATCACAGATAAAGTTTCTTTTTCTGTTATAGTGGAATTTCACTCATGTTGTATGAGCAAAAGCTATTGGTCTGTGTTTTATTGTATTGTGTTTATTATATTCCATTAATATGTGGCATCCTGAACTGTAGTCTGATGTTTCCACTGCTAGATGGAAAGATAGAGAAAAATTTGGGTGAATTAGTAGTAGAAAATTTGTCAAAGTTTCTTTAATATTGTTGAATTCCTCTATGCAGAGTCTATCCCAGTTCCATTTTGCATTTTGTTTCAATAATTTCATTAAATTAGGTGCTTTAAGCACTCCATTTGGAAGTAATTTTCTGTAAAATCCTACATTCCCAGATACGATTTGTTTTTCATTGGAAGGTTCTGGACAGAATTTAACTGCACCTAATCTGTATTTATAATGTGCCCCAAAACTTAAATTCATTTCTTCCAAATTGTGATTTCGACAGCTTAACTGTATTTCTTCCATGTTGTGGATACCACTACTACATCATCCATGTATAACAACACTTTATTCCTTACTTCATTAACTATTGCCTTATCCAATGCTTTTAAGAATATTGTTACACAGACAATTAGACCAAATTCTTGTACTTGGAAATGGTATGTTTGTCCTCCAAATAAAAATGCTGTATATTTTCTGGAATTGTTGTGTAGCTCAGTTTGACAATATCGTTCCAGTAAATCCATTGTGTCTATGTACCTTGACCCTGCAAACTTTAGTGACATTCGCTCTATTGTGGGTGTCCCATCCCTTTCTGGTTCAGTTATTTTGTTGACAGTGTGTGCGTCTAGCACCAATTGCATGGTTCCATCTGGTTTTTTAACGGGTACTAAAGGATTGCTGTAACAACTATAATTACATTCCACTAATTTCCTTTTGTACCACTGTGTTTTTAGATACCGGTACAGAGTATGATCTTATGTAGACTGGGCTGTGGGGTTCAATCTTCCAAGTACGAACAAAGTCTTTAAAATTCACTAGTCTCGTTAAAAAGAAATTTATGTATTTGCATAATAAAGTAATCATATCCACTTTTTTCAATTTCATTGAAGTTTTTTGATTTATTTATATTGTTGATTATATCATTTTTGTCTACCTGTAAATTGTAGCTGCATAGCTCATGTTGGTATTTTGTCGTAGTTTAGCTTCTGTCATAAGATTTAAATCAAATCTACATGTAGTTATTTGTTCAATGTACATAGTAATTATTTCTTCTTGTTGTTCATAAGCAAATGTTGCTGTTCCACTATGGAAATTTAATGATAGCTTCTGTTCTGAAAACCAGTCTACACCTAGGATTATAGGTATGTTAAAACCTCCAACAATGAACATTAGTTATTGAAATGTATAATCATCTAAAGCGAATCTAACAAATAACTCATCATGTACTGGTTTACCCATTTCCCCTGCTATCTGTACTCCTTTTACTGGTGCTTAGGAAATACATCCAATAAGCTATTTTGTTCCAAGAAATAGTGATCAGTTACCAAAAAATCACTCCCAGAATCTAAAATTATTCCTACTTAGTTTTAGTTTTATACATTCAATTATTGGTTGTATCTTCCCATGTAAGAATTCTTCTGTTAATTTATCATCTGGTCATACCTACTCAGATCCAAAGCAATTTCTTGAGGCTCATTTTCTATTGCTTCAGATGACTGAGCCCCTTCCTGGAAGCATATTAGTTTTCACTTTCCACGTTCATACTGTTGTTGAATACACTATTCTGAAAGCTTCTATTATTATCTATTCCCAGATCAAATATGATCCTAACCATTGTGTCCTCTGTTTCCTATACTTGTAATGTCTTCTCTAGGTACATGAAATGCTTTGTGGTTCACAGCAAGAGCCCAATAATCAGCATGTCCAAACAAGGCATGTCTGCTACATATAAGAAAAATAGAAGAGGAGCTAGCAATGGTCCCTGTGGAAGGCCACTATTACACTTCATTGCAGGGTTCATCTTACTCACCATCAGGACTTGGAAGCTTCTACTGCTTAGCATAGCGTTCATGAGGTTTCCGATTTTAAGACATGTAGACGCACTAGGGGTGTCTAATTTTAGTTTACCTGAGGCCACATTGGAAAAATGTGAGGAGTTGGTTAGTATTGTTGGTAATGTTACCTGTTTACCATCTTTCTAACTGTCTTTCCACTGTGTCAACTTGTTCTGCATCTTCTAATAAAGAAACTTTTGTTCAATCTTTTCCTACTGGTCTGTCTCCCACTTTCCATGGTAAATAGATGAGGCAGTTATCTATAATGAAGTACTGTTTGAAAGAAGCTGCATAAATATTCAGACAGATCTTGGTAACATTTCTATGTGGTGCAAAGATGGCAACTTTGATTTAAATGTTCAGAAATATAAAACTGTGCACTCCACAAAACGAAAAAATGTAGGATTCTATGATTATAGTATCAGTGAGTCATGGCTGGAATCTGTCAAACCATACAAACACCTGGGTATAAAACTTTGTAGGATTATGAAATGAAATGATCACATAGGCTCAATTATGGTAAACCTGATGGTAGACTTTGGTTTATTGACAGAAGGCTGGGGAAATCCAGTCAGTCTCCTTTGGAGACTGCTTATAAGTCATCCTGTGACCCATCCTGGAATACTGCTCAAGGGTGTGGAACCCATGCCATATAGTACTAACGGAGTATATTGAACACAAACAGGAGAAGGGCAGTATGAATCGTCACAGGTTTCCCTGTTGCATGGGAGGGTGTCAAAGAGATGCCAAAGAAACTGAACTGGCAGACTCTTGAAGATAGATATATATAATCCTGAGAAAGATTACATATCAAGTCTCAATAGCTGCATTTAAATGATGACTTTAGGAATATATTACAACCCCCCAAGTATCGCTCCCGTGCGGGTCCTGAGAATAAGATTACATTAATTACAGCATGCATAAAGGCTTCTAACAATCATTCTTCCCACATTCCATACATGAATGGAACAGATAACAACCCTAATAACTTGTACAGTAGGATGTTGGCGGTAATCGATTGTTGTATGTATCTTTGTCTCATAGCATCATTCTTCATAATTAGTTTTGCCATCTTGATTTTTTAATTCTCAGTTTAATTTTCTTTCCTTCCAGGTTAATTTCACTCCAGTGTCATGTGCAAGAGTTTGGTCAATGTGTGTGTTACTAATAAACTGCACATCTGACAAGAAGAAGGGACAGGATGTTACCAAATAACTTCCATGGTGCTGGTGGGAGCTGTAGAGGATAAAAAGCATACAGAAAGACAGAGATTGGAATACATCCAGCAAATAATTGATGTAGGTTGCAAGTGCTGTGCTATGCTGAGAAGAAGAGGTTGGCACAGGGGAGGATTCTAGGCAGACCACATCAAACCAGTCAAAAGACTATTTAAAAATAAAATAAATATATAAACATATAAATAAATGTGCTCTGTATTAGTTGTCAAATTTCTGACTAGATGAAATCATCTTAAATCTTGGTTCAATGCCAATCAGTATTCTGATAACTTGAAAGTACAGTCAGAATTTATTATTCATTGACTATACATCAAACCAGAGATTAGTCAGTAGTATGTCTCTTTACGTTAGGCTGACATCCAGTTGAGACTCTTGGCATTCAATCGACTCTTACAAAAAGATTCAATATGTACTGAAATTATTGCAATATATCATGTTTGAGTCACTGATATTCCTTCGAGCCACATACAGCACAGCATTCTCTTTGCTGCACTTGCAATGCCATTGAGAGCAGCACTACAGCTCTCATCAGCACACGATGCCCATAAGGAATACCTCAGACAAATACAGGATGGAGTGTGGTAAATTGCTTTTTTAGAATTTATGTTGTGGTGGAACTGTTGGCCAAATACAGGGGAGAGTGGGCATCGTTTATAGTGACTGATTGGAGGTCTGTATTCAGTTGTTGTTCAGTTGCAATAATGCCATGGACACATGAGGTGTGCCCATTTTATGTTGAAGTGTATTTCTCGAATTCCCTCTCAATCATTGCAGTGCAGTGTGCTCTTCGTTTTCGATTTGCAGTACCTTCACGCGAACGTTTTCCTGGACAGCAGTCAATTTTAAATTGGGCAAATGCATTCAAAACAACAGGGGATATGTCATCTGTATGAAGAGGACCTGAAAGAAGCGTTACAACAATACAAAATGTCAACGAGTTAGAGCAGCAGTACTGCAATCTCCGAAACGTTCAGCTTGGAAACATGTACTTGCTCTTGGCATTTCAAGACATTCTCTCCTCTGGATTCTTCACAATGAACTGAATTTTCACCTGTATCGAATGTGAATGGTCCAGCAATTGTCAGTAGGGGATTATGTAACACTAAGAACATCTTGTGAGGACATGCTTGCAACCATACCCTGTGACGCAAATGTGTTCTTTTATGATGAGGCACATTTTCACCTCAGTGGGTGTGTAAACAAACAGAATGTGCAGTACTGGAGCGACACAAACAACCAGAGACACCTGCACTCAGACCATGTCACTGGGTGGTGCGCCTTGTCACGAGTAGGCATCATTGGCCCTTACTTTTTTTCAGGAAAATCATCGTGCTGTAACTGTGAATTCGGCTCATTATATTAGTATGCTGCATGAGTTTTTCCAGCCAGCTTTTGAGGCAATGCAATTACAGGATATCTGGTTTCAACAAGATGGTGCCACTGCACACACTGCAAGCATTATCGTGAATTTTTGAGGCAAACGTTTTCTGAAAGGTTTCCCTCTCGGATGGGAGTTCCCACCTGACCCACACAATCACCGGACTTAGCCCCGCACGATTTTTTTTCTCTGGGATTACCTGAAGTCAAAGGTGTATTGCAACTGCCCTAACACCCTGGAAGACCTGCAGAACAACATTCAGGCTGAAATTGCAAGAAAACCAGAAGCCATGCTTGAAAGAGTACATGACAATTTCAGAAAACAACTGTGGCAGTGTGTAAATTGTGAAGGGGGACATTTGCAAGATATACTGCTTCAACCAAGTAATTAGAAACTTCCATTATTGTCCAATACGAGAAAAATAAAAATATTAGTTTCCAAGTGTTCATTTTTTTTTTTTTTTTTTTTTTAATTTCATTCTCAAATCAGCAATTTACCACACTACACTCTGTACAACCACCACAACAAAGCATACTCCATAATAAATATTCATACATGTTGTTGTTGTGGTCTTCAGTCCTGAGACTGGTTTGATGCAGCTCTCCATGCTACTCTATCCTGTGCAAGCTTCTTCATCTCCCAGTACTTACTGCAACCTACATCCTTCTGAATCTGCTTAGTGTATTCATCTCTTGGTCTCCCTCTACGATTTTTACCCTCCACGCTGCCCTCCAATGCTAAATTTGTGATTCCTTGATGCCTCAAAACATGTCCTACCAACCGATCCCTTCTTCTAGTCAAGTTGTGCCACAAACTTCTCTTCTCCCCAATCCTATTCAATACCTCCTCATTAGTTACGTGATCTACCCACCTTATCTTCAGCATTCTTCTGTAGCACCACATTTCGAAACTTCTATTCTCTTCTTGTCCAAACTAGTTATCGTCCATGTATCGTCCACATGGCTACACTTCATACAAATACTTTCAGAAACGACTTCCTGACACTTAAATCTATACTCAATGTTAACAAATTTTTCTTCTTCAGAAACGATTTCCTTGACATTGCCAGTCTACATTTTATATCCTCTCTACTTCGACCATCATCAGTTATTTTACTCCCTAAATAGCAAAACTTCTTTATAACTTTAAGTGTCTCATTTCCTAATCTAATTCCCTCAGCATCACGCGATTTAATTTGACTACATTCCATTATCTTTGTTTTGCTTTTGTTGATGTTCATCTTATATCCTCCTTTCAAGACACTGTCCATTCCGTTCAACAGCTCTTCCAAGTCCTTTGCTGTCTCTGACAGAATTACAATATCATCAGCGAACCTCAAAGTTTTTACTTCTTCTCCATGAATTTTAATACCTACTCCGAATTTTTCTTTTGTTTCCTTTACTGCTTGCTCAATATACAGATTGAATAACATCGGGGAGAGGCTACAACCCTGTCTCACTCCTTTCCCAACCACTGCTACCCTTTCATGCCCCTCGACTCTTATAACTGCCATCTGGTTTCTGTACAAATTGTAAATAGCCTTTCGCTCCCTGTATTTTACCCCTGCCACCTTCAGAATTTGAAAGAGAGTATTCCAGTTAACATTGTCAAAAGCTTTCTCTAAGTCTACAAATGCTAGAAACGTAGGTTTGCCTTTTCTTAATCTTTCTTCTAAGGTAAGTCGTAAGGTTAGTATTGCCTCACGTGTTCCAACATTTCTACGGAATCCAAACTGATCTTCCCCGAGGTCCGCTTCTACCAGTTTTTCCATTCGTCTGTAAAGAATTCGCGTTAGTATTTTGCAGCTGTGACATATTAAACTGATAGTTCGGTAATTTTCACATCTGTCAACACCTGCTTTCTTTGGGATTGGAATTATTATATTCTTCTTGAAGTCTGAGGGTATTTTGCCTGTCTCATACATCTTGCTCACCAGATGGTAGAGTTTTGACATGACTGGCTCTCCCAAGGCCATCAGTAGTTCTAATGGAATGTTGTCTACTCCCGGGGCCTTGTTTCGACTCAGGTCTTTCAGTGCTCTGTCAAACTCTTCACGCAGTATCTTATCTCCCATTTCGTCTTCATCTACATCCTCTTCCATTTCTATAATATTGTCCTCAAGTACATTGCCCTTGTATAAACCCTCGATATACTCCTTCCACCTTTCTGCCTTCCCTTCCTTGCTTAGAACTGGGTTGCCATCTGAGCTCTTGATATTCATACAAGTGGTTCTCTTAACTCCAAAGGTCTCTTTAATTTTCCTCTAGGCAGTATCTATCTTACCCCTAGTGAGACAAGCCTCTGCATCCTTACATTTGTCCTCTAGCCATCCCTGCTTAACCATTTTGCACTTCCTGGCGATCTCATTTTTGAGACGTTTGTATTCCTTTTTGCCTGCTTCATTTACTGCATCTTTATATTTTCTCCTTTCATCAATTAAATTCAATATTTCTCCTGTTACCCAAGGATTTCTATTAGCCCTCGTCTTTTTACCTACTTGATCGTCTGCTGCCTTCACTACTTCATCCCTCAGAGCTACCCATATTCATACATAATAAAGATATTTCCAACCCTCAAACCCAAACACTCAGCTGTGTACGCTTGTTCATTTACACATCATGCTAGTACAGGATTTCCCTATTAAGCATTTTTTTTCTCAAATTCTTGCCAATTAAATTCAGAAAAGTCTCACACCCTCAAAAGCTGCAGAAGTTATAACATGCTAGTCTTTTTATGGTAGCCCTCTCTGGAGAATCATTGATTGCCTTACAAGAACCCTGAAATCCCAGCTAAAATTCCAAAAGTATCCTCAACAATGTGGAGAGCAGGAGTGTCTGTAAACCATTCATGTTTTAGTTAAATTTCTGTGAGCATAAGGCTTCATTAAAGTGGTTATGACTGAAATAGGATAATCCCAGACTGAGACATACAGCATCTTCACACTGTAATGGGCCACCCTCCTCTAGCATTATCTTTTTTTTGTATAGTAGAAATCACCAAAATCATGTATACTATTGATTCTTGTGTAGGTGAACATTATATCAGCTGTCTAACTGAATGAACTTCATATGATGTTGTATATGATGTGTTATGTTTTGAGGTAAAATATGTAAAAAGAAATTAATTTGTTACAATCGATATGTACTAATGGTTAAAATTAATCTTCTTTTAAAAATATTTTTCTTTTAGAAACATCTGGCATAATTAAAATTCATATTATTAATCACACAATCTAACGCGAATTATAAAATTTATTTCAGAACTCATTTATAAAATAATGTTATATATTGGTGATGATTCTCCATTTGTCAAGAATGTTTGTAAACTCTTTTGCTTTGTAAACTCTTTGGAGTATTGTGAGTACTGCAGAATGTTAGTGATGGAAGTAGACGAATTTCTAATCTTGTCAACAACAAAGTGAATTCATGTTCTGATGTGGAATTTTAATGTTGGTGTGATATAAAAGAATGGGATAAAATAAAAAGACATTCATAGCAACAGGAAAATATTCATCAGTTATTCAGTTCAACAAGAACCTGCAATGTTATAAAAATTACAGCCTCAAGAATGTACTCTAGACGCAAGACTTGGAGCTAACAACAACAACGAGATAATGAAGATAAGAAAAATTTTTTCTTTTGTATATCTTACGCCTCTCGAAGCTATTGAAAACAATGAACAGACTAAGAGGAATTTAATGGTGATGTGCGGGAGGTTAAGATTATTAGTGTGGGCGTCAGCTGTGATCTGTTGACTGATAACGACGTTTTGTCTGTTGCAGAAGAAGAAGGGACAATTATTTGTGTGTGAAGTTTTTATGTAAATGTTCTTTAATTACTTGATGAAAGAAGACACTATAAATGACCAACAATGACGAGATAATATCAACAATGATGGAGCGGATGAATTGAAAGAGGGCTTTACAATTATGATGAAGGTCGCCAGAAAAGATAACTACAAAGTATTTGTGAAATTAATTTTTTTTCTTTTGTGGACTCGTGATTTATAGGGAAATGAATAGAGACAAGGGTAGTGATGATGCCTAGACATGTTTTGATCAAGTAAAAGTGTAGAAAACAAAGAAACAGTGAAAACCGATACTATGAAGTTGATTTTGGCAAAATTCAGAGCAGTTTAATGATCAGTTGACAGAAATAAAAACCAACAACAATAGCAAATTTAATGCAGTCAGTGATCAGTTAACGGAAATATGAACTGAAAACAATAATAAAATGGACAAGTAAAATACCAAATAGAACAACTTAGTAATCAGGTTTCAGAACTAAAAGATGGGTTGCCAGATGGATTAAAAAGCGTGAATGAAAAATTAATGTATTAGAAAATAAATTTATTGTTTTGGAAAATGAGTGAGTTGCACAGTCTGCAAATCAGGAGAAGAATGTTAATGATGTCAAAGTTCAACAGAAGGTCGTAGAGAAAAAAATGGAACAGAACTTCAGTAGTTTAGATCAAAAAATTTTAAATGTTGAAAACAGCATGCTAACTAATGTAAATGTTTTAGACCAAAAATTTTCAGTAGTTAAGGAAAACTGTATTTACAACAATCCATATTCAAATAATGGTACTGTGTGGTCTGACATTCCAATCAAAAGTTTTCCATCAGACAATTTACACCCAGTGGATATTCTACACCATTGTGGAGATAGTTTTGTGTTAGGTATGGTTGATGACCATGAGATTAAATTTGTTACACGATGTTTTGAAATTGAAGCTCTGTAGTGTGTAAATCTAAATTTTGATCTGAAGCTGAACAGGGGAGAATTAAAAGTGAATTTTTGAATGGTCCAAATTATAGGAATGGGGACGGTACACTGAAAGAATTTTGTAAGAATCAACTTAAGAAATTAACACATCTTGACAAACCATTTGATGAAATGACTTTGATTAATAAACTAAAAAGGAGATTACCAGCGAGCTTGCAGTGGGCTTTAGTACACAGACCTGACAATTGCCTTGAACAGTTTTTACGATATGTTGATAGGCTGGATAGGACATTAGAAAGAAGCATGTACCATAACAATCGGAATGACAGAGATCACAATGATAACAACTACAGAAACAGAGAGTGTGGTAACTTTTATCAGGGCCAACATGGTAATAGAGACAGAAACTTTGAACATCAGCAGAATAGGAACAATGGGGATAACGATGGGCAATATAACAGGAAAAACATAGAGGCAACTATTCAGGAAACGGTGGTCCGCCTCAATGTAGGTCCACAGTTCTGTGGCAAGGAAACACAACAAGTACAGGACCCCCAATTTACACTTGCAATTAGGCAATAATAACAGTGTTAACAATGTGGCACAGGTACCTGAAGCTGAACAGAAGGAACATCAGATTTCTCATTTGTGTTTTGATAAAAAGTTTTGGGATACTACGTTTAATTATAGTGATGTAGGTGCTAATCACAAACAAGAATGTGAGAGTAATGAGAATTTTGATATATTGTGTACTAATGATTTCTTCTCTTGGTCAGAAACACTGGTATCGATGTATGTAAAACAGGTGATGACTGTATTGGATCTGAATTAGGTGGTATTTTTGATGATGTGAATGGGAGCTGTGAAATGACTGGGGCTGGTAAGTCTGAGACTGTTAGCTTATTGCAATTGAATGTAGGTGAGTTGTGTGATTTTGATGGAGATGAAACTTGTGTTATTAAAGATGTTGTTGGTGAAACAATTTTGGAAGAGAATGATAATGATGATGAGTATTAGGTATTTGTGGAGTTTAAGAAAAATGAAGTTTCAGAGTTGTTTGTGAATACAGGTAAGGTAAGGTAAGTGATGTATGTGATGATGTAAGTGAGAGACATGGAATACCAGTCCAGTCAAAGTAGTTTTTCATTAATGTCATACAGTGTAATCATCCAAACAGTAAAAGTGAGTTATCTGTAAGGTTAGAGAATAAAGGTGAAAACTTTTTGAAATTTGTTTGGGACCAAATTGATGATAACACACATAAATGTGCATTCTGGAACAAGTTAGCTGTGGTTGATCAAAATTTGTATCTGAATTGGTTGAATGAAGTGAAAGAAGATCTAAGTAGGAAATGTAATTTTGACAGTAATATATTTTGTGTTCCTTCTGTAATAAGTAATGTTAGCTGTGCTACAGAATTCATTCAGTGTAGTCTATCTTTACTTGACAACATGTATGACTTAGTAATGCTATGATACCAGTAAAGTTGATAAAACCCTGCAAAAACAGTGTAGATGTAGTATTTGATGAAACTGAAAGTGATCTTTTGCATGAAGTATCTAATAGCAGAGATGATCATTCAGATTTTGGATGTCCTTACATTAAGATTAAGATTGATCAGTGGTAAGGGAAGTTTGATTGATACAGGTAGCCCAATTTGTGACATATCTGAACAATTTAGAGACGAGATCCAGTATAGTATGGATTTTGTGGAAATGTCCAATGCACCTGTAAAAATAAGAGGAGCTAATGGCAAGCAAACCAAGTATGTAAAATGTCAAGCACTGTTGACATTTGGTACAGACGACAAGATATATGAACATGGATGAATAATGATACCTAGTCTCGAAGAAAATATTCAGTATGTTTGTAGATTTTTAAGACTATGTAATTGTGTTTTGTTTGCCATGAATTTAGTATGTAAGATCATGAAGATTCTAGAGTTCTGTCTTATTCTTTGACTGGGTTTTAATCTGTTTGTAGATATATAAAACTATATAATTGTGTTTTGTTTGTCTGAAATTTAATATGTAAGATGATGTGATTTTTAAAGTTCTATCATATCGGTTGACTAAGTTAAAATCTATGATACACTAGACAGTTGTGTTCTGTAGTAGATTTATGCTTTAGAATTTGATACATATATCCCACGAGACTAAATTAGTAGATTCTTTTGCAATTTTGAAACGGGACAATGTTTATAATTTGTAGTGCAAAAATTAGGAATAGTATCTGAACATATCTGTGTGTGATGCCTTGATAGTCATTTTTTCCATTGCATTTAACTGTCTTCATTAATGTTTCATATGTGAACACTTTTTAATTTCACCTCACATAAATTCCATATAACTGGTGTTGAAAAGTTACTAAGGAGAACATATCTTGTTTGATGTGAAGGGTGTATGGAACATCATATTCAGCTTACAAATCAATGTTTCAGGATCTGATATGAACGCTAGACAGGCAGTCACCTATCCACTGGAGCATGTGTTGAGAACTCTAGGGAGGAAACTGAAAGATGTGGGTGAATCCAGTCCCCACACTGCTGTATGGCTGAACCCTGCTGGACCAGTCAACTTGCAAGAGATCGTAGGTGTTGGGTTGTGCCCTTGAGCATCTGTCAACTGGATCTATGTTGTGACTGATATTTGCAAATTGTTAGCTGAGACTGCTAAAGACAGTGTTATTCAGCAAAATGTATGTAAGGGGATTGACTTTCCAATGCATTATGCAACTTTAAATCAGTATGTATTTTTTATCATTTGTAAATGAATCTTTTAAGTCTTTATGTACATAGGTTAGGTTGTATAGACAATTAGCAAATAGTGTGTAAGTCATTTACTAGTATGGGCAATATAACAAGATGTATACATGTTTGCTTTCGTATACTGATTTTGGTTCTCAAGGTACTGGATTGTGTCATCACTCAAAGCTATTTATGACTCTGTTTGCCTGTATTTATCCTGAGTGATGAAACATTATATCTATTTGGAACTTGAGTTCTTTGCATATAATTGAAGTTATTGATATGATTATGAACTTTATTCATTGTGTTGTGTTGGAACATTTTTTGCTGGTTTGTACCCGGTGTGGTTTGGATTCATGGGTCGGTGGTCGGCCCCCACATCGTAAACTCAGGCCCAATTATTTTTCCATTATTTTGTTCTTTTATGAGTCAACATATCCTTGAATACTATGGTTTATGTGGCTGACTGTTTCCTATTTATGATTGAGTATATTCTTCTAGTCTGTACCCATCGTAAGTTTTTCAAGTCAGCTCACTTGTTGTACACTTAGGCTCTGAAATTTTTTATATTCTCTTTTGAAGATTTTAAAGGTTTGATTATATAGATCTTAACTTAAAAATTATAAATTCAAATAATTCACATAGTCTCTGCAATTATTTCTACAGTTTAGTGGTGTAATGTTGTAGTTTTAACCTTGTGTTATTTGTCTTGTGACATGTATGTTCCACAGATCTGAATGCCATATTCTGATATATGTATAGATTATGATATGTATAGTAGATATTTTTCTTATGTTTTCTGTAATATGTTATGTATCAGACTCTTCTATACATCTATTTGCTATCCTGGGCATCATTTTGTACACCATTTGGCAAACCTTATAGTCTGTCACAATATATTGTAAAAATTTTGTGAGCGGGATATTGTAATGGATCACCCTCCTCTAACATTATTTTTTTATGTAGAAATAATTGATACCATGTATACTATTGAGTCTTGTAAAGATGAACATTATATCAGCTGTCTAACTGAATGAAGTTCATACGATTTTGTATATGTTGTGTTATGTTTTGGGCTAAATATGTAAAAAGAAATTAATGTGTTACAATCTGTACATACTAATGGTTAAAATTAATCTTATTTTAAAATTATTTTTCTTTTAGAAATATCTGGCATACTTAAAATTCATATTATTAGTTGTACAATCTAACACAAATTATAAAATTTATTTCAGGACTAAGTTATACAGTAATGTTATATCTTGGTGATGATTCTTCATTTGTCAAGAGTGTTGTAAACTCTTTCACTTTGTAAACTCTTTGGAATATTGTGAGTACCACAGAATGTTAGGAGTAGTGGGCATGCCTCTGATGGAAGTAGACAAATTTCTAATCTTGTCAACAACAATGTGAATTCGTGTTCTGATGTGGAATTTATATTTGGTATGATACAAAAGAATGGGATAAAATAAAAAGCTGTTCATAGCAACAGGCAAATATTCATCAATTATTCAGTTCAACAAGAATATAAACAAGAATGTACCCTAGATGCAAGACTTGGAACCAACGACAACGAGATAATGAAGATAAGTAAAAGTTTTTCTTTTGTATATCTTCTGCCTTTCAAAGCTATTGAAAATAATGAACAGACTAAGAGGAATTTAATGGTGATGTGTGGGAGGGTAAGATTACAACATTAGTGCTGGAAAATTACTGTTTACCATATTGTCAAATTCATACTGAGACAGCTTTTCAAGAAGCAGGATTCGTAAATGCACCTGCATCGAAACCCTTTCATTTGCACCAACATCATAAGTGATTAAAAATTGTAACTTTCATTTCCATTAACTAAATTCTGAACATATTCTTATAGTTGAATTAATATGATCCTGTTCCTGGTGGCTGTCACGTTTTGCCAGCTATAGCTCCATTACAATTTGGAGCATTTCATTTTTTTTCTTTTAAAACTCTTCTCCCAGCTGCTTCCATTTTGGTTTGGTCTGTGGGGGTATGCAAAGGAACGTCATCTATTATAGCTCGCTATTTCATTTTCCTTGGCATACAATGTAAATTTAGTAATAATTTATGTTTTTCTTCTCTACAGATGCAACTACTCTCACCTTACTAATTTTCATTTGTCAGGCCTTCAAATTGTCAGACTTTTAATATAACATAGGAAAAAAACCTTACAGATGTGCTATTCACTATTTCCTTCATATCCATAGAAAATACTTTGTATCAGGTTGGTGCATAAATTCATAGGTTTTTTCCCTAACTTTGATAAACACAACAGATACATATAACAGAGATTTTAGTAATCAATAATACATTCTTCTTCACTATTTACAACAGTCTGCCAATCTTGGGGTAACTTTTCAATTTCGCAATGTAGAAATCACTTGGTTTTGAGGCAAAGAACTCACCAACCCATGTTCGGAGCGCATTTTCGTCTGTAAAAGAAGTTCCTTGAAGGTTGTTTGATAGAGATAAATGTCATCACTGATGGTTACACCTCAGGGAAGCAATTCATAGGACACCACACTGTCACTGTTCCAACAGATGCGTAACATTATTATTTGTGGATGTGCGCAGATCTTTGTATGGGAAGTTGCTGCTTTCTTTGGGCTCAACCATATCTATATCTTTCTTATGTTAGCATAAAGTTATTGTTTCTCATCACCAGTAATGATACAGGACAGGAAGGGTCGGAGTTGTTCAAGAACCAATTGATGACAAGCAAGCAGGCCACCTGCTGATTTTGGTTTAGAGCATGTAGTACCCATACACCCAATGTCTGAATCTTCTGCATTGCATGCGAATGTTGCACAATGGTGGAATGATCACAGTTCACCACATTTGCCAGTTCTCGAATACACTGATGCGGATCATTGTGGATTAATGTATTTAAGAGATCTTCATCAGACCCTAAATGTCTTCCTGAACAAGGAGAGTCAATAATGTCACAAATGTCATTCTTAAAATGCGAAAACCATTTCCTTGTCATTCTCTGCCCAATGTCATTATCCCCATACATGGCACAAATGTTTCTGGCTGCCTCTGCTGCTGTCACCCCTCTGCTGAACTCAAACAAAAGAATATGTACAAAAGTTCCAATTTGTAGCATCCACAGCTCCACTCACTATCTCCAAATGACAAGACGTAAACTCAAGATAGCAACAGGGAACTACAAATAGTCAATAAATAAGCCCATAGCAACCAAAATACCAACATGCACAACAAAAGCACTACAAGCTAATGCACCAGCCTATTAATGAAAGTGATAAGATCAAATACCATCACTGTTGTAAAATACTTGAGCATAACTCCACTGGTTCATGTGTTTCGTTTGGGAATCCATATAATACAAGCATTCTCTAGCAGGGCCACAACCCAACTCTGCCATGTTACATAAGAAAACACAAAAAGGAAGATTAGTCTGATAAGGTAGAGGACAAGAGGAACTAAGTTATTAGAAGAAGTATGTAACTATGTGTGTACTAGTAAAAACAAAAATTCTGGCATAAGCTTAGGTTATAGAATTGCAGGAGATGAAGCCTTATCC
The DNA here is from genome assembly GCF_021461395.2 of Schistocerca americana. Lineage (NCBI taxonomy): Eukaryota > Metazoa > Arthropoda > Insecta > Orthoptera > Acrididae > Schistocerca > Schistocerca americana. Next base: position 112,715,510 of record NC_060126.1, on the reverse strand, counting down.
AGCAAACTCATGTCCAAAAAATCCGCCAGTGACATTCTGTTATAAGTTTAATTAGGAAATTTGCACAGGTGTTTAGAGACAAGCAGAAGGGCTAATCCAATCCTAGTACTATCCCTTACCACAGCACAGCATCAACAGTCAGTTCACAAACTGCTCATGACACGATATCCCTCATAATCCTGAGTGTAACTGTTCTGTCAAAAATGCTGAAACATGGGATACACTTCGGTGAAAGGCCTTCTGCTTGATAGATAACACTATTAACACCACATTAGTTATTCACACTAACTTCCATTCCATCTATAGATACACCATGGAAGCTCAATGTAACTCACATTTATGAACAAAAGTAGTATGGCCATATTTATCCGTATGTCCATTATCAGAATTTTTATGATCCCCTAACACATTTTCATCACAATTTTTATCAGTGTCTGTGCAGAAATTACTGTTTCAAACTTCATATTTTCAAGGCTGAAGCCAGAAGAAAGAAACCACAAGGTTGCAAACAGACTTTGTTCGCTGAAATGGAGCCTCTCGTGACAGTGGTTGACTTGCCATTTAAAAGTGCAACAATGTCTAATAGTTCACAGATGTTAATTGGACACATAAGTAAATAATCCTTGTAGTTGAGAGGACAGATATGTTGTGGTTACACACACAAACAAGAACACGCACAAAGTTCTGAACATTTTAATGTGAACAAAGTTACAATATTCCATACAGGTCCAGAATACAAAAGCTAGCACTAGTCCAAGATACAAAATGTGATTTGTCCCAAGAGTGGAGGTCAAGTTACTACAAACTTATAGAATACAACAGCAAAAAGAGAGAGAGGCCATTCCACTCTGGAGTTATATGAAGTCAGTTTGTTGATCAGTGTCTTGAGGTGGTGTTGGCCATTGGTATTGTGCAGAGCAACTGAGGCACTGCAGTCTTCTGACAACAAATCATGCCACAGGCTGACTGTTAATCCTGTGCCATCTGACACTTATGCAGGTAAGTTGAATAGCAACAGCTCATTTCGGTGCCTCATGAAATGTCATGGTTGCCCTGGTGATGGCACAGTACAAGATGACTGGTAACACGATGGGTTACTACAGTCCTCTCCCTTTTGAGGCATGACGGTGAGTTGGTGCAACCTTGGCATCCCTCTCCCATACCAAGGGCTGCCCTGTGCTATGCAAGAAGGTGATGTCCACAATCTCCCGTGCCTCAGAGGCTGCCACCCTCAGTGTGGACAGAAGTTCCATGTTTGTGGTAACCAGAGCATAGGGCTGGAAGTGGCCCTGGCAATGGCGACTCAGCCATGAGCAGACACCCCGCAGTGCAATGCCGGACACAGAGCATGTCAGAGCTGGCATAGGAGCAATGTGGACATCTGGCTCCTTGGGAGTGGGAATATGGTGGGGCGTCTCCTGCGATTCACTTCACAGCTCTGACCACTGAAGGGCTCAGATACTACTGACTTCTGATTATCCAGTGGGGGGCTGGGACAGACATCTGGAGCTGTGGACAAGGAGTGAGGGGGGGGGGGGAGGGAGGCACACCACAGGGGGCCACACCAAGGAAAACAAAGGTGCCATGAGAGGCAGTGGAGGGGATGGAAAATCAGGTTCAGATAGCTTGGTCAGCTCAGAAGATGTGCGGGGGGCAGTGGAGACTGGTTCCCCACCCGCAGGCATAATTGTGATGGCAGGGCACCAACTTGTTACCTGTCTTTAACATGAAGATGTACTGACCCTGATGACTGTGAACAACTTCTGGAATCCAATGTTCATGGCACCAAAAGCATGCACCAAAATGGGGGTCCCCAGTGCGTGGTGACAAAGGCACATGAGGCAGGTGAGGGATCGGCAGAAGGAGGTGCAGTACTGTGCATGGCTGGCACCCGTGCAGCAACTCTGCTGGGCTTTCTCGCCAATACGAATGGACCTGTAAATACACAGAAGATGTGAGAACAGCTCTTCTGCCAGAGCGTCCCTGATGTGATTCTTCGTCTACGTCTTGAAGGTCCGAGTGAGGCATTATGACTCCCCATTGGACTGCAGGTGAAAGGGAAAAGGGGGGGGGGGGATGATCTGACATGTTGGATTCCATACTGCAAACAGAAGTCTTTAAGTATCTGAGAGTGAACTGTGGCCTAATACTAATCACCCGGGTGCGAACAAGGCCATCAGTAGTGAAGATCCAGGTGAGAGCAAGTACAGCAGTCTCTGCCATCATAGGGTCACATTTACAATGTGTGAGAAATTGGAATAAGCATCAATGATGTGTTCAAGAAGGCAGTTTGTGAAGTCCAAGTGGATGCATTTCCATGGCTGCATAGGTGCCAGTCACAATGAGTAACATTGTCATAGAGTGTCCTGGTAACCTGCACCCACAGGACAGGCATCAGTTAAGTCTTGAATTTCCCAACTGCCACCTGGCCAATATATGTAGCGTCATGCAAGTATTTTTGGCTGTGAGCTGCCCCCCCCCCCCCTCTCCCAATGACAGCCCATTGGAGGGAAGCCAGAACAACCACCCATGGCATGGTGCGTTGCATCATCAATGAGATCACCCTATCAATGATAGTCTGTGGCACAGCACAAAATAATTACAAATCAGGTCCAATGCTCAGGCCAGGTGCTGTTCATGCCATCCTCGGTGGAATGTTGCCACACTTGGGGGAGAACAAGATCTGCACTGATAGCGTGACTGATGTGAGAGCTCATAATAGGAAAGCCATGCGGTGCCTTCTGAGCTTCATCATCAAGATAAATGCGAAGTATTTTGCTCTTGGTTGAAACCAGGGCCAGGACCAATAGTAAGATGAGGGAGAGCGTCCACATCGGAGTGCTGAGCCTTTGGGTAGAAGTGAATCTCATAATGGTAACAGCTGAGGAACAGGGCCCACTGTTGGAGTCTGTGGGCTGACTTTTATCCAGCAGGTTTGCAGTGGTACCAAAGAGAGAGATCTGAGGCTTATGGTCCACAACAATATGAAACTTCTCATCATGTAAAAATTTCATGAAACTTCTTGATTGCATAAATAATAGCAAAGGCCTCTTTCTCAATTTGGGACCAATTCCATTGTGCCATTTTGAGTACTTTTAGGCAACTGTGAACAGCTTTTCAAAAATGTCAGGATTGCAACAGTCCAGAATAAACCCCAACCCAGGAATGGGATGTATCATTAGACAAGACAAGCTGCTTACCTGGGTGGACCGTAGCAAGGCAAGGGACCAAACAAAGACTATCCTTTAAGGCTGTAAATGCTTGGTCACGTGCAGTCATCCAGACATGCGACCCAAGTTTTTCCAGCAACAGGTTAAGAAGATGCACAACAGTAGCCACTCGTGGGATGAATTTATGACAATAAGCAACTACATCCAGAAATGCCTGGAGCTCCTTCAGGTTAGTGGGTTGGGGAAGAGAATCAGTGTCAGCAACATAACTGTTCATCAGATGTATTCTCCACCGGGAGATGACACGTCCGAGATTTTAAAAAAGTGAGACTTATCCAGACTGCACTTGAGACACACGTCCTGTAGAGCAGAGCTTGAAACAGAAGTTGAAGGTTCCACAGACACTCCTATGTGGAGGGGTCCATATCACAATATAATTGAGATAGTTGGTGTGACATACTCCAAGAAATGTATTGGCTGCTTGGCTGCATGGAATAGATTCAATAACATCCACAGGTGTCTGTGTATTGAGTTTCTCCATAACTTTATTGCAAAGTGGCAGTGGCACTGGTCTGGTAAAAAAAGCTGTGCCATCAATTTCACATTAACATGGGCAGTAAAGTCCTTAGCGCTGCCAAGCCCACATAAAGAAATGTCTGAAAAACTCTTGTAAAGTTCATCAAGTTCCTGGTATGGTACTTGGCTGGAAACTAGGTTAGCCAAACTGGCTACTGTGAAACCAAATACTATGAAAGCATCCAATCCAAACGAGTTTCCTGTGAAAGAACTATCCACCACAAGAAAAGTTAATACACAGAACTCCACTCTGTACGCCATGTCTGCTGTAAATTATCTGAGAATGGGGATCTGTTATAGGTAACAAGACAACATTTAGCTGGAGACAACAGTGGTTCTCAGATGAGTAGGTATGTGTGAGATTTAATAAGAGATGCTGTGGCAACTGAATGATACATGCATCAATGATCAGCTTGTTAGAAACTGTTGCAAGATTGTCACATGCAGGACTGATGGCTGGCAGGGGGAGGGGGGGTTTGAGGGTGCAGCATGGGCACACAATGCTTGACATAACACCACAATGTGTCCCTTCCTTTGACAGTGATGGCACAAAGACCAATGCTTGGGGCAGTCCAGCTGGTCATAGTGAACAAAAGAAGCAAGGCAGGATGGAGGGGCCCGTGAGAAACAGCCCGCCATGGCTGTGTTTGTGCAGTGCATGGTTTACAAGCAGCCTGTGCCCCCACAATACCTGTCTCAATTGATGCACCCAAACCTGAGTGCCAACCATACATATTCCAAGTTGACAGTGCGCAAGTCTGCCCAGGAAACCATCTAGCTTTCCCCCACATGAGAAACTTCAAATAACTGAGTACTAGCAACGACTCTTCCAAGGAGGGATCTTCAAACTGTAACAACCACTGGCAGACCCACTGGCAGCCTTCTTTCTCAAGGGCCTACCTAACAATAGCATTGACGTAAGACTCTCTATGTTGAAAGATAACAAAGCAACATTTCCGACTGAGACCCTGAAATTTCACAGCCCAATCATGGTACGGTTAATGAAGTTGTTTCCTGCACTGATAGAACCCCTTTCCCAAGGAAATAAAATGAGTATGCTGATGACAACAAAACAACAAATTAAAATTTCATCAAACAAGAGGGAAGCGGGTTCCTGAAGGGGAGCCAACTTTTCTAACAGGTAATACAAGGTGGGGCATAATCCAAGAAAGAAAGAAAAAAAGAGCCTTAATGGCATCGGCACCTGTTATCTTGAAGATGGTAAAGCGTTGCCATACGGACTTCTCATATCCCTCCCAGCCCTCTGCATACTCATCACAAGTGGGGAAGGGAGGCAGATGGGCCAGCATTTGGTGTGGCTTTGTCAATAATCCAGTCAACACCCTGCCCAACACGGCTGTGTTTTCCTGCTGTTGCGATTTCAAGAACTGCTGGCTTTTCAGCTGCCTCTGCAACAGCAAATTTTGAAGCATTGCCTCCAAAGATGCACTGGTCATCATCATCAGATTGGCAAGAAGCACACATGAAAAGCCTGATCATCCTTCTTGCCACTTGGGTTGTGAATAAACACACACATTAAGAACACACATGGTTCATGTTGATGTCTCATCAAATGTTCTAGTTGCCAGAGCAGTTGCGAAGATACAAGATGACTGGTAATACGGTGAATTGTCACAAAATACTTCTAATGTCTGTTATCAGCTCTTGGTCGTGAGGTTACCATTGTTGACACTCAGTCAAGGGGCCCCAAGTTCACAATAACTGACACACAAGTTACCAAAGTGGCATCAACTAAAGAGACATGTGCCAGATTCTCCAAAAGGGGATTTTTGGCCAAACATATCCTACACACATTTCACATTTCATTTCTAGTTCTTTGAGCAGATTTTCATGGTTGAAATCAATTCACTTTCTCAACCAATTATTCATGCAGATTTCACTTCACCTTCAATGCCCCTGATTTCTGCACAAAGGACAGGCAGTTACTGTAGTTGCACAAGCTACTTTGGCGATCTACATCCAAAAGTTGACATTTAACAACTAAAGTCATTGCACTATGTGTGGCTAGAAGCATTGCACAATGGTGTGTTTGTGCAAAAACTAGAAAGAGAAGGAAGGTTAGTGTTTTACATTCTGTCAATATTGTGTGTAACAATGGTTTAGCCAAAAATAGTTTGATCATGTACAAGTCACTTTATGTACTGACTTGGCAGAAAATCCTAAGAAATTTTGGTCTTATGTCAAAGCGGTAGGTGGATAAAAACAAAATGTCCAGACACTCTGTGACCAAAATGGTACTGAAACAGAGGATGACAGACTAAAGGCCGAAATACTAAATGTCTTTTTCCAAAGTTGTTTCACAGAGGAAGATTGCACTGTAGTTCCTTCTCTAGATTGTCGCACAGATGACAAAATGGTAGATATCGAAATAGACGACAGAGGGATAGAGAAACAATTAATTTCGCTCAAAAGAGGAAAGGCCTCTGGACCTGATGGGATACCAGTTCAATTTTACACAGAGTACGCCAAGGAACTTGCCCCCCTTCTTGCAGCGGTGTACCATGGGTCTCTAGAAGAGCGTAGCGTTCCAAAGGATTGGAAAAGGGCACAGGTCATCCCCGTTTTCAAGAAGGGACATCGAGCAGATGTGCAGAACTATAGACCTATACCTCTAACGTCGATCAGTTGTAGAATTTTGGAACACGTATTGTGTTCGAGTATAATGACTTTTCTGGAGACTAGAAATCTACTCTGTAGGAATCAGCATGGGTTTCGAAAAAGATGGTCATGTGAAACCCAGCTCGCGCTATTCGTCCACGAGACTCAGAGGGCCATAGATACGGGTTCACAGGTAGATTCCGTGTTTCTTGACTTCCGCAAGGCGTTCGATACAGTTCCCCAGTCGTTTAATGAACAAAGTAAGAGCATATGGACTATCAGACCAATTGTGTGATTGGATTGAAGAGTTCCTAGATAACAGAATGCAGCATGTCATTCTCAATGGAGAGAAGTCTTCCGAAGTAAGAGTGATTTCAGGTGTGCCGCAGGGGAGTGTCATAGGACCGTTGCTATTCACAATATACATAAATGACCTTGTGGATGACATCGGAAGTTCACTGAGGCTTTTTGCGGATGATGCTGTGGTGTATCGAGAGGTTGTAACAATGGAAAATTGTACTGAAATGCAGGAGGATCTGCAGCGAATTGACGCATGGTGCAGGGAATAGCAATTGAATCTCAATGTAGACAAGTGTAATGTGCTGCGAATACACAGAAAGATAGATCCTTTATCATTTAGCTACAAAATAGCAGGTCAGCAACTGGAAGCAGTTAATACCATAAATTATCTGGGAGTACGCATTAGGAGTGATTTAAAATGGAATGATCATATAATGTTGATCGTCGGTAAAGCAGATGCCAGACTGAGATTCATTGGAAGAATCCTAAGGAAATGCAATCCGAAAACAAAGGAAGTAGGTTACAGTACGCTTGTTCGCCCACTGCGTGAATACTGCTCAGCAGTGTGGGATCCGTACCAGATAGGGTTGATAGAAGATATAGAGAAGATCCAACGGAGAGCAGCGCGCTTCGTTACAGGATCATTTAGTAATCGCGAAAGCGTTACGGAGATGATAGATAAACTCCAGTGGAAGACTCTGCAGGAGAGACGCTCAGTAGCTCGGTACGGGCTTTTGTCAAAGTTTCGAGAACATACCTTCACCGAAGAGTCAAGCAGTCTATTGCGGGATGCTGCTTAGTTAAATTACCACTTCAGGAATGCACTCTTTATGGAAAATTAGTTCTCCAACAAGGGGATTCAATAGCTTCAATAGGTGTGTATGATAACATAAGCTGTGAAATAGCCCCAACATACCCAGTTCCAAGCAGGACTGGAGCCTTCAAAGGAAGTAACCTGATCTGCGCAACCGTTTGGTTAACCCTGTAGAAGACATTTTCATCAAACTGCCATGTTATTAAAAAAAAGTCACTAAATAATATTCTAAATGTATACTTAACACTACAAAAATTAATTGATGCAAATCACAACCAGAGTAAATATCCTGGCACTGATGTAAGTGAGCTGTGGTATTCAATTTCAAGAAAAAGGAAGAGGTCCAGCGTAAATCATTCACTCCGAAGTGGACTGTAAACTGATGTGAAATGAGGTCTTTGTAGTGAGTTATCCAAAGGAGACAATACAGTGCTTTTTTCTTATTTCTGGCTATAACCAAATATTGACATCAATTTTTCTGATTTCGCAAATGCATGTTCCCCTTGTGAAACAATTTTGAATACAATTCAATGCTCTTTTGGTAAACTTGATTTAATATCTTACAGTAGTAATCATAGGTGTTGCCTTGGGGAAATCTGACAACTACACTTAAAAGTCTGAAAATATTCAAAGGAACCATGAATGATATGCTTAATGACCTCGCCAGTGTGCAAATGGACATATCGATATGCATAACATCATCCATGTCCTGTGAGTGTGCTTGCAATGGGAAAGTAGATGATACTACAGGCTTATCACACAAAACTTCAGTAGTGGGCAAATATAAGGCCGCCATACACCGGACTCGCTCTCAGTTATACTATTATCCAACTTTGCAAATACAAGTGAATTACAACTGCTGCAGCTGTATAGCTGGACTGAATTAGAATTGCATTGTACAGTGATTCAGCTGATGAGCTTGTGGTTTCCACACAACAAGGCTTAAGGGGAACTATTATAATTTCAATACAATGTAATGGTGCCTGAGCTTTTATGAATTTCAATCGGAAACTGGTGTTTCTATTATTTCTAAGAAGCACTATTATTGTTTGTGTAGTGGTGTCACATGACAACACTGTGGAAACTGAATAGCTGGTGCATCATTATTGTCAACAGGCCTGCAGCAACTACCCAGATGGTGCTTATTATCATGAGTGTCCTTTGATGAGACCATCCCACAACTCTGTATATAAGCAAACTAGTGCTGGTCTGAGTCAGTCGTAATTCAATCAGTGAAGTGAGTGGCAATGACACAGATTTACAGTCCTTATATTTCATACTCTGTTTGTTATTGGTGGAACTCTGATACTGTACAGACTCGACTTTGATTGGAATGCTTACTTAAAATAGCTTGCTCTGTTCTGAAAGCGTTCTGAAACGACTTTCAATTTGTCAAATAAGTCAAGTCAATTCGTCAATTCCCTGTTAGTTTTATGTGTAACTTGCCTTTCCAGACAAGGTGGGATCTGCAGTCTATGCAAGTCAGACTTTAGGCATTTTTGTGATCAAGTGAGAGTGGTCTTTCTTTTTTTCTTCCCCAGCTACACAGGAACATCAACAATTACTAATGCAAAATGTGTAGGATTACTGTAGGCTAAATGCAGCAAATTACAGCAGTGGAAGCATCAGTAAGTGTAATAGGAATGTCTTCCATGCTGCCCATGCTTATGGCTTTTCCACCACTTAATGAACAGAGTGAGGAATGAGATGCCTGCTGCCAACAACTGCAGTTATATTTTATAACTTGACAAATTTATGATATGGAAAGACAAAAGGCCATGTTCTTGTCTCGAGATTCCCAAAATGTATCATCTAATACAAAAATTAGATCCATTGGCAAATCCAGCTGAACTTTGGTTGTCTACATTCTTTCCTTTATTGCAAGAACATTTTTCAATGAAGAAACATATTATTCTATCCTGGTTAAAATTCTGGCAACAAAGAAGAATTTTAATCAATCGTATGCAAACTGGGCTGCCAACCTATAGAGATTAAGTAGAAATTGTATTTTTAAATGTTTGTGTGGGCAGAACTATGTGAACTCTAATTAGGGACATTACTGTGCATCTTACCCTTCAACCTGGAAGTGAGGAATAAAATGTTGAGGAAATTGGATTCTTCTGTGATGGAAATAATGCAAACAAAACAGATCAAGCCTATGAAACTGCTAAAGCAGCCCAGAGTTTTTTTATGATGGAAGAAGATGTTGCAAAAGTCTATTCTCTGGCACTGGTAGTGAAGGATGTCAAACCACCTCTGGCAGGTCTTTCACCTGTTTCATTGTCTGGATGACCTGGCAAACAACCACACGACAACCAAAGGGCCATTTCACTGGCGATACCATGGCCTGGCTGTGAACATTGCTTACTTCACCAATCACACCACAATGTGTGACCCCTTCCAGAATGCTACATGCTATAGAAACAGCAAAATGGGGCACTTGCCAGAAGCAAATATGCCCCAACCTGAGGAAGTGAACCAAGTCAGTAATAAACCTATGGAAGTGTGAAATTCTCAGAACCAGCAAATATACTTACAGTTTATTCACAAAGAGAAGAGTGAGGCCTCCCTAGTTCTGAATCAGCAGATTTCAGTAGGAAAATGTCCCCTTTGGTCTACTTGCATATTGCATCCGGCCACTGCCAAGTTCAGCAGTCTAATACGAAAATTGGTTATGTAGGCTTTGTGAAGTGACTGTTGTGCTGCATGTTGTACTGAGTTTCACTGTAAAATAATACATCTCTTGATGAGTGACATCAAAGTGGTTTCCAGCCCATCATGGGTGATGCCAGATAATCCCATTCCTCGAAGTAGGGCAAGGGGTAACAAATTACGGAATGGAACAAGTAAAATAATTAACAGTGTCACTGAATGTTATGAGTAGGAGAGCAAGAATAAAGTCTTGCTCCATCCTCCATTCTCTTTCTCTCTCTCTCTCTCTCTGGCAAAATTTCAGCTTCAGCTCTGTGAAAATGATTCACAGATTTTGCAAAGAGAATCCTGGGAAATCACCAGAAATTCCCAGCAAAAAGAGGTAAATTTCAGTACAATTTTTTATGCTCAACAGTGGTTTTAAACTACCGTCCATTTTGTCTGGATTGCTTTAAAGTCGTCACTTTGTTTTGTGTGTAAAAGACTTTCTTGTCATCCAGTAGGTGGCTCAATATGGAGTGACAAAGCATACTTTTTAGAAGTCCTCATGCAGCTTAGTGGTTAAGGTACATGACTGCTATGCTGAAAGTTCTGTCACATGTCAGTTTTTTTAACATTGCAATAGAAATGCTGTATAAAAATCTTTTTTTATTGGACACTTATTGTGAGTCCAATAGAAAAAAGATTTTCATATGGCTGAATTAGTTTTCTATTTTCCATGATGCATATTCACAGCTGCAGTTGCCCTGACTATGTAGTCTTTTGTAATAGAAATTACTGCCATTATTATTTTCATTTAATTACTTGTGACATCAACATGTGATACCTGGGACCATAACCTACACTACTGCATGAATGGTTTCAAAAAGTCAATCGTTTTCTCTGGGACCTCTCCTTATTACTTGTAAATATACATTCTCCATAAAATTGAATTCTACTTTCTGACTTTTTTTTAAATTCTCTTTCACTTAGGCTAAGATCTATGGGGAAAATCCAGGTGGGTAACTTTTACAGGGGAGTCTTGAGTCAAAAAATCGAAAATTTCTACTTGAAAAAAAGCTGAAATCATTAAAATTGAACAAGGCACCAGTGCCTGATGGTATCCCTATCAGATTCTATACTGAATTTGCAGCTGAGTTGGTCCCTCTTTTGCCTATAATCTATTGTAGATCCCCCAAACAAAATACCATGCCCGGTTCTTGGAAAACAGGCACAGGTCACAACTATATATGAGAAGGGTAGCAGAAGTGATCCACAATACTACTGTCCATATCCTTGACACTAATTTCTTGTGGAATCTTAGAACATAATCTGAGCTCAAATACAATGGGGTATCTTGAACAGAACGACCTCCTCCATGCCAACCAGCACGGATGCCAAAAACATCAATCATGTGAAACCCAAAGCGCTCTTTTCTCACATGACGTACTGAAGGCTTTGGATCAAGGCAGATTGATGCTGTATTTCTTGATTTCCAAAATGCATTTCACTCAGTGGCACATGTACATTTATTGTCAAAAGTATGATCATGTTGGGTATCAAGTGAAATTTGTGACTGGATTGAGGATTTTGTGATAGGGAGGATACAGCATGTTATCTTGGATGGAGAGTCATCATCAGATGGAGAAGTAACTTTAGGTGTACCCCAGAGAAGTGTGTTGTGACCCTCGCTGTTCATGTTGTATATTGATGATCTTGCAGACAATACTAATAGTAACCTTAGAATTTTCTGCAGATGGTGCAGCTGTCTACAACGAAGTACTATCTGAAAGAATCTGCATAAATACTCATCAGATCTCAACATGATTTTAAATGGTGTGAAGACTGGCAAATTGCCTTAAATGTTCAGAAATGTAAAATTATACACTCCACAAAATCAAAAAATGTACTACCCTATGACTATCATATCAATGAGTCACTGTTTGAATGGGACAACTTACACAAATACCTGGGTGTTATACTTTTAGGGATTTGAAATGGAATGATTATATAGACTCAGTCATGAGTAAATCAGTTGGTAGACTTTGATTTATTGGTAGAATGCTGTACTGGGAAAGTGCAATCAGTTCACAAAGGAGACTGTTTACAAATCACTCATGTGACCAATTCTAGAATATTTCTCAAGTGTGTGGGACCTGTACCAAATAGGACTAACAGGGGATATTGAACATATACAGAGAAGAGCAGCATGAATGGTCACAGGTTTGGTTCATCCATGGGAGAGTATTACAGAGCTACTGAAGAAACAGAACTGGAAGAATCTTGAAGATACACGTAAACTATCCTGAGAAAGTCTATTAACAAAGTTGCAAGAACCAGCTTCAAATGATGACTCTAGAAATATACTAAAATCCCCTTTGTATCACTCACATATGGATCATGAGGGTAAGATTACAATAATTACTGCACATATAGACACCTTCAGACAATCATTACTCCTCCACTCCAGATGTGAATGGAATGGGAAGAATCCCTAATAACTGGTACAATGGGACGTACTGTCTGCTATCACCTGTGGTATGCAGACTACAGATGCAGATGTGGATGGAGATGTAGGTACAGAAGATTGTTCTCTGTCTGCATATATTTCTACCAATGCTCAAGCAACAGATTGGATGGACTTGGGGTATTCTATCTCTGTGAAATATTTTGTTGTCCATGGGATTCACATGGGAAAAAAGTGCAGAATGAGAGGTCTTTACTACTAAAATGTGGAGACATTATTGATCGGCAGTTGCATTTCATTGTAGAAATGAAACACAGTAATGGAAGCAGCCACAGAGATTTTCTATCTGAATGAAACTTGGATGGACAGTAATATGACAACTGGTAAATGTTGGCGGAAGGACGATGATGTCAGCATTATAGAGTGGGGAACCTCCTCTAAAAGATTTATTACTGAAAGTAGTTGAAAGGTAGTTTATAAATATGGTTCTCCCAAATCTTCCTCCAAAGTCAGTCATTCTGACAGACAGTGCTCCATACTATAACAGACAGGCACACAAAACGCCCTCATAGTGTGATACCAAAGTGATAATGTTGGAATGGCTGCAAAAGAGGCATGAGGAAGCATGCTCTGTGCACTTTAATTCAAGAGCATAGACCTGCTAAAAGGCATATGTGATTGATGAAATGGTGAAAGAGAAAAGCCACACAGCTGTCTGCTCGCCACCCTATAATTGTGATTTGAATGTGGTTGAACTGGCATGAGGAAAAGTAAAATGGTTGTTTAGGGAGCACAACATTTCGGGGGACATGTCCAAAGACAATCCGTTTAAGATAGCAAGTGAAACGCTTCTGTCAGAAACTGCTGATGACTGGCAAGGGTACTGCAAGGTATAGCAATTAGACAGAGAATAATGGCGATGTGAGTGTGTCATTGAAATCACAACGGATTAAATCATTATCAATACTGGTACTGCTGAATTGGACAGTCACAACAATACTGCATCATGCACAGATGAAGAACTTAGTGAGACTGAGTCAAAGTGATTCATGTGTACATAAATTTCATACCTAATTAAGAGTTCGAAATTTTACTCATTCTCTTTTCATTGCTGCTATGTGCCCTTTTGAATTTCAAATTGTCTATGAAAACTGATTGGGAAGTAGTAGGCACAAGTACATTCATTTAACATGAAACTACCAATTTTGATTTGTAATGGGACATCCTCATCTAGCATTACTTTTCTCTATAGTAGTAGTCATCGATCGTAGTAATATTTTTCAAATTTTGGACTGATCAGTATTTTCTCAGTTGTTTTTCTGAAAGATTACATATAATTTCATGCACAATATGTTATATTTCAAGCTAAAATTTATGAATAGGAATTATTATTTTGGATACTATAATCAATAAATACTAGTTCTGAATGTACAGTTAAAATTAATTTTTTTATGAACATTTGAAATTACAAAGTATTTGGCACACTTAAAATTTCTGTTATTAATTATGCACTCTAGTACTGTTTATTTTATTTATTTCTGATTCATTTATGAAAAATAACCAAAACTAACAGAAATTCATTTGTCAAGAAAAACTGTAAACCCTTCAGTTGGTTGGTTTAAAAGAGGGGGGGGGGGGGGGGGGGACCAAACTGTAAACCCTTTGGAATATTGTTATTACAGCAGAGTGAAGTAGTAGTAAGCATGCTTTGGATGTGGTCAGATGTGTTTTTGTATTTTAGGCGAACAATGTCATTTCGGGTTTCTTAAAGTGAAATTTCAAAAGACTGTGTGATATACTAAAATGTGATACAATAAATTAATGTAAAAACAAAAATCCTGCAACAAAAATCTTCAAAATTATTTAGATCAATTCAACCATGAGGACCTAAAATGTGAGAATTTCAGCTTCAAGAATCAGACCTTAGGCAAGAAGAACTGGAGCCAACTCTGCAAGAAAAGATAAGTAAACTAAAAAGTCTATTGTAATCTTACTCCACTCAAATCTTCAGAAAAGACTTTGCTTATTGTGAACAATAGCTACAAGAAGGAAGGAGGGGGAGATTACAGATTTCACAGATCCTATAAATTTTTATCACGCTCATGTCTCAATTTTTTCTCGTGGACACACAATACATAGCAGATGACAGCCATTGTGGCGGCAGCTAATAGATGACACTGTCAGTGCAGCATGGAGCATAAACTGAATGAGAAGGCAAGTGTGCTTGACATTAACACAGTTTGTTCCTTCCACACTGCCCCTCACTTCTCAGCAAACAATGTGCTGTCTTTGTGTGGATGATTCTTCCTCTGCTCCTTGCACCCCTCTCAGAATTCACTCTTCCTCTGGTGAACAAAATGTAGATGCACTCATAGGCAAAAACTACTGAAATTTGCCCTTGATACTGGTACATTTTTGTCCTTATTAAATAAACCCAGTATTGTTATTTATTGTATGACTGGAGAAAATACCAGACAGCTATTTACATACTAGACAGCTATTTTTAACAAATATATGCATTTCGGCACAGGTACGCACAATCTCAAGTTCATACCCCTAAGTCCAGGTTTCAAATCCAGTCACAAGCTGCTGCAGATGAATTGTAAAGGTCTTCCACTGTCCCTTTGAATGCTCTAAGGGAACATTCAAATGTTATATGATGTACAGTTTGCTGCTGTCACATTGGGGAGATGATTTCCACTCTCACTGGTGCAGCAATTCTCCACAACTGCCCTGGCCAGTTCTGATCCAAGTCAGTATGCACCAGCGTTGTTGGGGTACATGAAATCCTTCTGATCACTCCCCAAGGAAGTTCCTCCCCTTGATTGGCCCAGGCATCTTTCATGTTAAAATGACTGATCTTCAGACTGAATGCTTTGCGCCACATTAGTTTTCTAGACGTCAATTGCTCGGGTTCTGATAATGAACATTCGGATTAATTGGTAATTCTGGGTTACTTTTTTTTCTTGTCCACACAGCAATGAGTGTGATCTTCTTATCAATCTTTGTAGAATATTACTAAGTACCGTAGCCAGTGCATATTTATCAGACGAATGCACCCTGTGATGGGCACAATGCTTTATTAAGCTGTGTCAACTATTTTAATGTGAGCACTGTTTAGCCAGTCAGAACAGCAGTATTAGGTGACTCAGTACAAAAGAGCTAAAGCTGATGACCTGAGAACTGTTGCAATGGCACCACAGGTGGTTCCAGCTAATTTCTGGAGTATATTGTTTTGTTAATGCCTACAACACTAGGTGAAGTGAGGACTTAACACCAGCCGGCCTCAGATAAACTCTTTGTAAGATTTGGCCACAGCACCTTACTGTAAAATTGACTGATAGAGGCACATTTTGAAATTCCTGTGGGCATAGAACCATAAGCTTACCTGGTGTTAAATATACCACACATCTCTACATTGAAAGCTGGTACATTTTGAAATCTCTTTAACCCCAGCCACATTCCAGCATTTATGGATCAATTATTTGTGCAAGTGTTCTTCCATACAACTGTCCTGGGCATGTTTATGGTTCAACATCAAGGTCAATGGACTCAAACAAATGGAAGATTATGTCACAGCTGCCACCCACATGGAAATGATGTCCAACACTGCACCTAAGTCCTCTGTGGTTCTCTAGCAACTTAAGAGGCCACCTTCAATGGAGGCCACAGCCCGACAAAGCAGCTTCCTGTCTACCCTCACTGCATGCACTAGGACATGTTGAGCCTGACGCTAGCACAAGTCATTGTCAAGGCCCCTCTCTTTCAAGCAGGTACATCAGAACAAACTTTGCCTCCACCATCATCATTGGCAGCTGCCTGTTTCTCTGCCTCCGGCAGACCCTCTGGTCCAGGGGTAATTCATGCAACTTCAATTTAAGAGGTCTGTTCAAAAGAGTCTGGAACATTCACAATTTTACACCAGTGGTATGTTGGAGAGAAATGCAGTTGGCATACCTGCACAAGCCTGTGATTAATGTGTAACAGCCAGAAGTTTCATTGTTGTATGTCTGTTAGTTATTGTTCACTGCTATACTGAGTAATGTTGTGTCATATATTTTGCAAATTTTGAGATGGCAGAGTTAGAGGAGCAACGAGTCTGCATTAAATTTTCCGTGAACCTCGAGAAAACTTTACAGACACACCCCAAATGATTCAGGAAGCCTATGGTGATGAGAGCTTAAACCATACCCAGTGTTATGAATGGTTCACACAGTTTAAAAATGGCTGGACAGAAGTTAAAGACGACCCTCATTCAGAACGCCCTTCAACGTCTACTGATGATGGTCATGTCAAGATTGTCAATGAAATTGTGCATGCCAATCGAAGACTGACTATTCGAGAGAGTGCAGAAGAATGTAACATTCCAGTTGGATCATGTCATGAAATCCTGACACAGCATCTTGGAATGCATCGTGTCGCCACTGAGTTCCTCCCATGGCTCATGAGTCAAGATCAGAAAGACCTTCACCTCGCAATGTGTGAAAACCTTTTGGACAGCGCAAATGAGAATTAGAGAATCGCAACTGGTGATGAGACATGGGTCTACAGTTATTATGTTGATACCAAGGTTCAATCTTCACAATGGGTTGGGAAAGGTTCTCCTAGACAAAAAAAAACTTGTCAGGTCAGGTTATGTCATAGCTTTGCTGATAGTTTTCGTTGACTTTGAAGGACTAGTTCATCACGAATTAATGCCACAGGGACGAACTGTTAAATGATGGTACTATTGGGACATGTTGCAACAAATGTGAGAAAATGTGGGGAGGAAACGACCTGTAATGCGATGAGACAATTCATTACTCTTGCATCACAACAAGACACCTGAACGTTCATCCCTGTTGGTGCACGACTATTGTATAAAAAAACGAAATCACTGTACTGCCTCATCTTCCGTACTCTCCAGACCTTTGTCCCTGCAATATTTTTATTTCCAAAGTTTAAAACCCCCATTGAAAGGATGAAGGTTTGCAATGATAGATGATATAAAAGAAAATTAATTCACAGATGGTGCTTCATGTGATCCAACAAGAGGCATACCAAGATTGCTTCCGGGAGTGGAAACAGCATTGAGAGTATTTCGAAGATGACCAGGCACAATAAGTAGAAGGTAAGGGCAGAAAAATTTTGTGGACAAAGTTCCAAAATTTTTTGAACAGACCTCGTAGACTCATCCTCAACTGGCCTCCCACAATGACACTCATGGACACTGATCCACCACTCCTCCTGCTGGCAGCTCCTCTGGACCATGCATCATCTACATTTTTGTTCCCTGGCTGCCCCTGTTGATGGAGGGGATGTAGTGGTGCCAACTAATGTCACTAGAGAAAATGAATAGCTGGAGTAACATAACACTGGTAGCACTACCCAGATGGCATTTGTCATCAGGAGCGCAATCTGATGAGACAATGGCAGACTCCTGTATATAAGCTCGCCCAGGGGTAATCTGAGTCAGTCAGAATGCGATCAGTGAAGTGTGTGCATATTGGTTTCATTTACATTCTTTGTATTTCAGATTCTGTGTGTTACTGGTGGAACTTTGATACTGTGAAAACTGGACTTTGATTGGAATGATTAATTAAAACAGCTTGCATTACCCTGGAATGTTCTGTAATAATGCCCACTTTCTCAAATGAATTGGGACAAGTCCCTGCTCATCTCGGAAGTAGCTTGCCTTTATAGAAGTTTGATCCATGGGCTTAGATAATTTTAATCTATTTATTTGTGTTCAATAAATGTTGTTGGCCTTGAAGTGAGGGTTACAATATTGGTAGATGGAGGTCTCGGTTTTGGATCACCATGCGATACCATGGAAGCAAAATTTCTCAAGCTTTGGGCAACAGCTAAATCAGCATCAGGAATTGCTCCAGCACTTAACTAGTTCTTCACTGCAGCAGTGAGAGGCACTGCAGCATTCCCATAACCCCTCATGCTGCACTTCCAGGCACATATTGTCACATACCCAGATCATCAATGGGCCTTTTTGTTGTCTACAAATCCACAGCTATGTTACTTGGTCAAAAATTAGCCCCATTGTCTGGTCCACCAGTGTTACCATTGTCTGACATTTTCTCTGAACACCACTAGTCAGACACTGTAAGTTATGCTCCTTGGATTGCAAACTTGCAGGGGTTATGTAGTAAATGTAAATTCACATTTGTGCATGGTCAGTCATAAGTGAAAAATTTCATGTGTGATGTATCCATCTGCTTAGTTCCAGTCAAGGAGATCTGCAGACATTTCTTGAAACAGTTTGACTCCTCCGAGATAAAGTGCTGCAAATTGCACAGGCATTTGAAATATCTCAAACCAATTTTTCAGCAAACTTTGACATTTCACTTGCCACAGCTGTAGTTATACAATGCAGCACATTCCCGAAATAGATTCTAAAGAAGTAAATAAGTTCATTTCAGTCACTCAACTGGTCATGTTCTCTGCAAACACAGGCTAGTACAGGGTGTTTGTACATGACAATACACAAGGTTTCCAAGTTCATCGAACTGTTTTTCTTTGCATCCCAGATGGGAATGCCCATATTATGAGGGGAAATGTTATAAGTGTTTACGTAGCAGACATACTGCGTTGCAGGCACTGGAAATTGGCTCCGCCCAATTCAAATTAATCACATTTCAGGCAGTACCCAGGTGCTGGCACTGTGAAAAATTTTGTTACATGCAACAGTGTGAGATTCCAGTGACTTTTTTTCAGTCTGTTTCTAACCAAACTACGTACTTTACTATGGGCATTCCCTCACTCAGTGAAAAGTATAGTTGTGGGCATATGGCCACCAAGCGCTGCAACTCTTAGATCATGTGCAACCGGCAGTCACTTACAGTGTCTTGAACATTGTCACTTCTGGTTGTGACGGATCTCTTGATTGAGAAAATTTTTGATCTTGATGCATGTTCTATTGTATCCACCTGGTAGTCAATCCCCTGCACACCAGGCAGGCTGTGTGGGCAACCACCCCACCAGGAGGACTTGCAAGAACAGCTATCATCAATACCAAGGTGACCTGTGCTGTTTACCATGGAGTTACATGTGGCCTCCACAGCATCCAGGGTTGCCAACGTTGCTGTCACAGCAGAGAGCTTTGTCGGCACGGCACTATTTTACTGTGCCATGTCATGTGCCCTCGTGCCACCATGCAGACATCCATTCATGCCTCACTATTTAGGCAACTGCCACCAGTAATTCCGTCTGGCCACATCAGCAGTTGACCCAATGCCCCTAGTTGGTAGTACCTGCAGTTTTATCTGAAAGCTCAGTGCCGGCAGAACCTGCCCAGATCACCATGGTCTTCACCAGCAGTACATCAGCCATCATACCCCAGCAGCACTGGCCCAGTAACATCCTAGGTCTTCATGCCACCAACTACGATGATTCTGGGGTTGATTGTATAGGCACATCACAAACATCAGCACATGGGAGACATTTCTGTTGTATGTAAGTGTGCAGAGATTCATTCAAGGATATTATGTTTAGTAACTCTTTATTAACAAAACAGTTATTCTTTGAAAGGGTCTTCAAACACTCCTCAGTAAAAGGATGTCAATGGTGACAAGTCTGTGTCCACGTGTGTTAAGGTATGTTGTTGTACAAGAGTGCTCTCCCCTCGCCCATCATGTAATGCAGAGGCAGCAAGGATAAAGATCTTCACGTTCAAGTTATTAGTGTATCTTTTTGGTAGTCTTCTCTCATTCGCCATAAAGGAGATTGACGACAGGCTGTTTCCACTTGTGTTTCTTGCTGTATGTTAATTTGTTTGCCGGGGTAGCATTCTGTTTTTCTCACTGGTTGACAGGTTTTCTGATGAATAGGTTTTAGCTTGTGTGTGTTCATTTGTTTTTCTGGGGCAGCATATCTCTGTTTTCAGAGTTGTAACAACCTGTGTTCAGTGCTGTTAAGTCACTTTCTGCAGATCTTCCAACAGTATCCAGGGGTCAAATTGGTTGTCTTCTGTTCATGTGTTGTTGCCAACAGAATTAACTTTGTCGATGCTGTTGGTCTGCATTGTTTTCAGTGGTTATTTAGTGGCGTTTTTTTATTTTTGTCACAGTTCAAGCTCAAGACTGGCAGTGTATTTTCACGTACAATTTGAGTGTCGTTTCCATTATCATGCCTGTCAAATAAGCAGACCTGTTTTTTTCTCACATCATTCGGTTAGAGGAACAGCAAATTCAGAAGCTGCTACAGCGTGTAACTTACTTCACTCATGTTTTGGTTACTACACCGGTGTCTCAGCGTGCCCCTCCTGCATTTGATCTGGCTTTTTGTGTGTTTGACAGTCAGAACGAAGATTGGGACCTGTACCATCGACAGTTAAGGTTGTGTTCTATGGACTATGGTATACATGGTATGCAACATAGTGCTCATTTCCTTGCCAGTGCAAGGGGAGAAATATTGAGTCAGTGTTGTCAGTTGTCCCTTGGCCATGGTCTGGAGGACATTAGGCTATGAGCTGTTAGCAGAATGGTTAAATGTGCATTTTTACACTGTCAGTCACCTCCAGCTGAGCAATGCATGTGCCATGTCCTTAGTTCATGTCAGACATTCTTTTCCACAGTATTCGAGTGAGCTTGTTCATGAACAGTGTCTAGAGCACTTGGCAAACTGGGTCTCATTCCGTCAGGTTGTTTCGAATGTTGTTGTGTTGGCAGCACTCCATGTTTTGTTTCCAGAGTATTATGGTGGTAGCCCCCTCGCTCTCAGCCCATCTCTTACCTGTGATGCCATTAGATGTCGACTCTCCCATTGTCAGTAATACTCATGTCACAGCTGGCTCTTTCAGCATCTCTTCTGTCAGTGCCAGACCTATCATGGCCAGCCCTTGTGTCGTTGCCATGCCTGCCTGCGATGATGTCTGCTTCATCGTCAGTACGGAGGTAGACTGTCCTGTCTTGGTTGGCCCTCCATTAACCACCCAGTCTGCCTGTGACATTGTTGGTCTTGTCAGTTCGCCCATCGCAGGCCCTAATGTCTTTGACCATCCTGCATAAGTAGCTGTCACCAGCACTGAGATATTTTCCTTGTATGATCTGGACTGTTTACCACAGAGTTCCAGCTCGCATTTGCAGCATCTGGGGTGCCAACTTCATTGACAGGCAGCATGCCTGTCACAACAGAGAGCACAGGGCACTATTTTGCTACACCAGGTCACATGCCCTTCCAGTACCACACATCCTTGCAGTGCCATGCGGATGTCCACCCACACCTGACTATTTAGGCCACTGCAGGGCTGTGCTAAATCAGTTATGTCATAGGACTAAAGTTGGCGATACCAGTAGTTCCATCCAGATACATTGGCAGTTCAGGCCCAGCACTACTAGCTGGCAGAATCAGCAGTTTCATCTCAGCACTCGATGCCGGCAGAACTGGCCCAATTGATCATTCTTCACTAGCAGTACGTTATTTGTCATACACCGGCAGTGCTGGCACAGGTCTGCAAGTTGCTGGCTACCACAACTCTGGGGTTTGTTGTGTATGCACATCACAGATGTCAGATGAGAGACATTTCTGTTGTACACAGTTGTGTGGATATTCATCCGAGGACATTACAAATGAGTCTTATTTTCTTAATAAACAGCTATTCTTTCAAGCTGTCTTCAATCCCTCCTCAGTATGAGGATATATCACATACTGCCATTGGCTTTTCTTTACACCATGAAGTGCACTCCAAATCGTCGGTACCATTTGGAGCCACTGATACTATTTGTAGCAATTTGTGCCACAGCTTGCACCAGGTTTGGGGAAGGTGGTTGACTTTCAGACCCATACAGTCTTAAGGCCAACAGCAAGTTCTAATTTTGCAAAGTTCACCTGATACAGTTCACTAATACAGAAGAAGTTAAGACTGGACTAGACACACTATAACAAGCTGTTTTGATTTTTTAGAGTCAGTGGCTTTACTGTCAGTAGTGGTCAGGAACCATAGAGGATTTCTTCAGTTTTGTGGAGACTTCAAGTAAATCATTAGTGCTCAAGTGGGTATTGATTTTTATGCCTTCCCTCAGCGGCAGAAAACTATTTTCAAAAATAATTCTAACGGAGCAATATTTTCAGTTTTGAATATATTGCTCCAAAAGTATCAACATTACAGACTGCCTTTGGCGTGACTAATCCCCACCGTATTTCAGATTAGTGTAGGGATTTTGTATTGTGTGAATTATTGCAATGATTCTCTCATCGTCAGTCACATGACAGAACAATTGTACAATCTATGTCTATTTTTTTTTCAGTCCTTGCACAGAAAGGCCTTACGGGTAACTTTTCCAAATGCATCTTATTATATAGATTATGTTCTCAGTGAAGTGGAAAGAATATGCACGGGCTATTCAGAACATGCCCCTCCAAATTTGCATCCAAAGATGCCAATCAGTTGAGGATGACATGGCAGTCCATTGATACTGTTGGGCCTTTCGAGGCCTGTTAGCATGGAGAGAGAAAAAGGCAGTAGCTTCAGCTCAAGAACATGAATATCTTTTGTGTTTATAAATGCCTCACATGTTTTTTTATTTTTGTATGGTCACAAATTTCATCTTATCACTTACCATCCACTCACCATCCCCCCCCCCCCCCCCCTCAAGCTCAAGTCATGAAGCAGA
This sequence comes from Schistocerca americana, assembly GCF_021461395.2. Taxonomy (NCBI): domain Eukaryota; kingdom Metazoa; phylum Arthropoda; class Insecta; order Orthoptera; family Acrididae; genus Schistocerca; species Schistocerca americana. Next base: position 112,692,329 of record NC_060126.1, on the reverse strand, counting down.
CACAGCCACAGTCACATCATTTCATTTACATGCCCTGGTTTGGGCATGCAAATTTGAGTGGGATCTGCGGTGGATGCAGTGATCTGTAGTGGAACAGCAGGGATGCCAGGTAGAGTTGGTGACTACAAAAGTAGGCTACTGCAGCAGCGCTGCAAAGAGCTCAGGCTGCAGCACCCCTCTCATCAGTGAGTCAACGGTTGCAACCACATCGTAGCTCTCCCTCTACTCAGGGAAATTTTTACACCAGGGACAACACACACACACACACACACACACACACACACACACACACAAGGGAGGACTCGAACCATCAACAGGGGAAGCCACGCAAACTGTGGCAAGTCACCTCATACCATGCGACTACTCCACACAGCCTTCAACTCAGGTGTCACAGAGGATGATCACATGGCTTCTCCATCCTGCAAGTTGAGAGGCACGCACATGAACATCAGTAGGTCTTCACCGATTGTCAAATTACTGCACATGCTATGCAGGGACACCTCCGCAAGACACTTTGGATCCAGCACTGTCACTGCTACCAAAGAGGTCTCTCAGGAATGTCTCATCATGACATTTCACAGCTTCCAACCATTTCCATGTCAACATCCCAATCGCTTCCATGTCAACATCCCTTGCACCAGTCAGGAAGCACTAGCCCTATGTGCCAGTTAAAGGAGAGGAGGAACTACTGAACTTCTGTAGCGGGTAAATATAAGGCTGCCTGATTGCAGATGCACTCTCACTTGATATTACCTGAGTTCCCTCTACAAGTGAACTAAAACTGCTGCTGTTATTTACCTAGATCAAGTTAGACTTGTGTTTTATAGTGTGCCATCTGATGAATGTGCATGGTGGTGACCAGCACAGGACTTTCTACTTAATGTTATAATTTCAGTATGTCTGTATAACACTGTAATAGTGTTTCACTTATATTAATTCCAATCAGGAAATATTGCATATATTATCACTATCAAGAGCTAATGTTTGGTTCATGGACTAGTAGAAATTTTCATCTGATTTTACACAAAAAGTTCGTGTTCAATAGCTCTTGTTGGTCCTCTAGTGAGGGTTCAAATAACACAGGATCGAGCTGTGCTCATTGCTTACAAAACTAGCAACAGATAAAGTATTACTGAAGCAATGAACAAACTGATCAGCTTAATTTTTCTATGGCACATGTGGATACAAGGATGTTGAAAGTGCATGTCAGCATTTTTCTTTTCACATCAGCCGACATAATTTAAATTTATCTTTTTGTGAATACACAATGAAATTGAAGGCTACACAATGTCAGACAATTTAGTACCTGAGTATATTTATATGGCTAATTAAACTTGAATACTTTCTTGTTTTACAGTAGGTCTGCAATGCTATAAAAAAATCATGAAGACACATTCTGTACCAATATAAAAAAGGCCTAGCTCATTTTATAGTTAGTCTTTTTAAAAAATAAACATTTGTCATAAGCTAATAAGGGTAAAAGTATAATTCATTATAGTTTTCATAAAAAAATAATTTTGTGACTATTTGTACACTTTAATGTCACTCACACTATATCCTGTATGAGAAATTATCAAGTTGATAACATGGCAATTCCTATGCTGAAATGTTTGGGGCTGGCATTTGTCACATACGGTCAAAATACGGCAGTTCAAGATGATATCTTGTTCATTATCTACTGCATTACTTTCAGTCAGTTTAAGTTCTTCATAAATCCATTCCTAGATCTCAAATATGGTTGGTCTGATTATGTTCCCATTGGACAGGAACTACACAGTATTTATCTGGTTTATCATTGATATTTTCTGTAATAAATAACAAAACTGTGAAACACTTTACAACTGCCAAATTATTGGACAATGAATGGTACTATGACCAGAGGCAGTCACCTGGGCAGCAACAAGCATCCAACGCTTGAAGACAGCTTTGGACTGCATACTATTTACCACTAGTCCACAGGTAGACAGAGCAAAGAGCTGTTCCAATGGTATGGACCATTCTCAAAAAATTAGTGTTGGCACTTGACAGATAGGCTGGATGTGGGATTCTACTAGTGATTTATAGTTGAAACAGTAATGGCTTAGGGTTGTCACTGGAGTGGTCAACTGGCCACCAGATGTATCTGTCAAAGGCAGTGTGGACAAAGAATGGATGATAAAAGATAATGGGTCTGACCACACACCAAGAACCAATATGATCAATGGGATGCCACCACCACAACTAGTAGAAAATGAGCTGTTTATTGACCCCTTTCTTGCTGCAGATGGCCATTTAGCTCCAGAGCCTTCACAGCAGTTCAACATCTTCAGATGAACTGTTATCTTTTGAAATGTTAGTTTTGTACTACCTACAGGTAAATGAAACACTAGCTTGGTAAAATTTGCTTAACGTGCTATTTGAACCTGGAGTGTTTATTGATGGCTGATGATGTGGTGATGTTTTGATATCTTGAGCATCTGTTCTAGACCTACTGCTCCATGCAGCTACACCTAACACTGCTGCCAAACAGTCCATTATGAGACTGGTGTAGAGATACAACTCTTGTGATTTATCTCAGGGTCCAGCTATGCTATGCCCTGTTCTTCCTCAGCATCGAGCTGCTTCCTTCTGCACAGATTTCTACACGTGAAGTGGCTATAAAACAAAGCAATGCTTCTTTACTTTAATAAAATGTAGATTTGTTCCAGTTAATTACGTATATTGTCATAAACTTTCATAAATGGTTAAATGTTACGAGGGAAGTTACTACGCCCAGGACAAACTAATATTACAGTCTCAAAGACCTCTCATCAACATGTCTGTCAATGATATAAAGCAGCAAACACTTATATATATCATATTACGAGACTCAGATGGCCTTAGACTCGGGTTCCCAGGTAGATGCCATGTTTCTTGACTTCCGCAAGGCGTTCGATACAGTTCCCCACAGTTGTTTAATGAACAAAGTAAGAGCATATGGACTATCAGACCAATTGTGTGATTGGATTGAAGAGTTCCTAGATAACAGAATGCAGCATGTCATTCTCAATGGAGAGAAGTCTTCCGAAGTAAGAGTGATTTCTGGTGTGCCGCAGGGGAGTGTCATAGGACCTTTGCTATTCACAGTATACATAAATGACCTTGTGGATAACATCGGAAGTTCACTGAGGCTTTTTGCGGATGATGCTGTGGTATATTGAGAGGTTGTAACAATGGAAAATTGTACTGGAATGCAGGAGGATCTGCAGCGAATTGACGCATGGTGCACGGAACGGCAATTGAATCTCAATGTAGACAAGTGTAATGTGCTGCGAATACACAGAAAGAAAGATCCCTTATCATTTAGCTACAATATAGCAGGTCAGCAACTGGAAGCAGTTAATTCCATAAATTATCTGGGAGTACGCATTAGCAGTGATTTACAATGGAATGATCACATAAAGTTGATCGTTGGTAAAGCAGATGCCAGACTGAGATTCATTGGAAGAATCCTAAGGAAATGCAATCTGAAAACAAAGGGTTACAGTACACTTGTTTGCCCACTGCTTGAATACTGCTCACCAGTGTGGGATCCGTACCAGATAGGGTTGATAGAAGAGATAGAGAAGATCCAACGGAGAGCAGGGTCATTTAGTAATCACAAAAGCGTTACGGAGATGATCGTTGGTAAAGCAGATGCCAGACTGAGATTCATTGGAAGAATCCTAAGGAAATGCAATCTGAAAACAAAGGGTTACAGTACACTTGTTTGCCCACTGGTTGAATAGTGTAAATTCGCGTAGTCTCCTTCCGCCGCCGAGCAGTGTTAGCAGTGCGCAAGTAGCAGCATTACTGCATTTACTAGGCAATCTTGTATTTTAATAACCGTTTAAATTTTGTCGATTTGTTTGCGCTCTCTGTAAATTAGTTCAGACGTTCTTTGCAAAACAGTTTTTAGCATGGATAGGGACTGCAACTGCTGTGTTCGGATGCAGGCTGAGTTGGCATCCCTTCGCTCCCAGCTTCAGGCAGTGTTGGCTTCGGTCACACAGCTTGAGGCTGTTGCCAATGGGCATCACTGTGGGGGTCCGGATGGGGGTTTGTCGGGGACGGCCAGCTCGTCCCACGCATCCCCTGATCGGACTACGACTGTGGTTGCCCGGGATACTGCCCGCATTGAGGCTGATCCCTCACCTGTGGTAGAGTGGGAGGTCGTCTCAAGGTGTGGCAGGGGGCTAAAGACATTCCGGAGGGCTGAACGGAAGGCCTCTCCAGTTTGTCTGACGAACCGGTTTCAGGCTCTGTCTCAGGCTGATACTGATCTTCGGCCTGACATGGCTGCTTGTCCTGTTCCAGAGGTTGCCCCTCAGTCTGCAAGATCTGGGCGGTCGCAGAGGGTGGGCTTACTGGTAGTTGGGAGCTCCAACGTCAGGCGCGTAATGGGGCCCTTTAGGGAAATGGCAGCAAGAGAGGGGAAGAAAACCAATGTGCACTCCGTGTGCATACCGGGGGGAGTCATTCCAGATGTGGAAAGGGTCCTTCCGGGTGCCATGAAGGGTACAGGGCGCACCCATCTGCAGGTGGTCGCTCATGTCGGCACCAATGATGTGTGTCGCTATGGATCGGAGGAAATCCTCTCTGGCTTCTGGCGGCTATCTGATTTGGTGAAGACTGCCAGTCTCGCTAGCGGGATGAAAGCAGAGCTCACCATCTGCAGCATCGTCGACAGGACTGACTGCGGACCTTTGGTACAGAGCCGAGTGGAGGGTCTGAATCAGAGGCTGAGACGGTTCTGTGACCATGTGGGCTGCAGATTCCTCGACTTGTGCCATAGGGTGGTGGGGTTTCGGGCTCCGCTGGATAGGTCAGGAGTCCACTACACGCAACAAGCGGCTACACGGGTAGCAGGGGTCGTGTGGCGTGGGCTGGGCGGTTTTTTTAGGTTAGATGGCCTTGGGCAAGTACAGAAAGGGCAACAGCCTCAACGGGTGCGGGGCAAAGTCAGGACATGCGGGGACCAAGCAGCAATCGGTATTGTAATTGTCAACTGTCGAAGCTGCGTTGGTAAAGTACCAGAACTTCAAGCGCTGATAGAAAGCACCGAAGCTGAAATCGTTATAGGTACAGAAAGCTGGCTTAAGCCAGAGATAAATTCTGCCGAAATTTTTACAAAGGTACAGACGGTGTTTAGAAAGGATAGATTGCATGCAGCAACCAGTGGTGGAGTGTTCGTTGCTGTTAGTAATAGTTTATCCTGTAGTGAAGTAGAAGTGGATAGTTCCTGTGAATTATTATGGGTGGAGGTTACACTCAACAACCGAGCTAGGTTAATAATTGGCTCCTTTTACCGACCTCCCGACTCAGCAGGATTAGTGGCAGAAAAACTGAGAGAAAATTTGGAATACATTTCACATAAATTTTCTCAGCATGTTATAGTCTTAGGTGGAGATTTCAATTTACCAGATATAGACTGGGACACTCAGATGTTTAGGACGGGTGGTAGGGACAGAGCATTGAGTGACATTATTCTGAGTGCACTATCCGAAAATTACCTCAAGCAATTAAACAGAGAACCGACTCTTGGAGATAACATCTTGGACCTACTGATAACAAACAGACCCGAACTTTTCGACTCTTTAAGTGCAGAACAGGGAATCAGTGATCATAAGGCCGTTGCAGCATCCCTGAATATGGAAGTTAATAGGAATATAAAAAAAGGGAGGAAGGTTTATCTGTTTAGCAAGAGTAATAGAAGGCAGATTTCAGACTATCTAACAGATAAAAACGAAAATTTCTGTTCCGACACTGACAATGTTGAGTGTTTATGGAAAAAGTTCATGCGTTTTAGACAGGTACGTGCTGAGTAAAACTGTGAGGGACGGGAAAAACCCACCGTGATACAACAACAAAGTTAGGAAACTACTGCGAAAGCAAAGAGAGTTTCACTCCAAGTTTAAACGCAGCCAAAACCTCTCAGACAAACAGAAGCTAAACGATGTCAAAGTTAGCGTAAGGAGGGCTATGCGTGAAGCGTTCAGTGAATTTGAAAGTAAAATTCTATGTACCGACTTGACAGAAAATCCTAGGAAGTTCTGGTCTTACATTAAATCAGTAAGTGGCTCGAAACAGCATATCCAGACACTCTGGGATGATGATGGCATTGAAACAGAGGATGACACGCGTAAAGCTGAAATACTAAACACCTTTTTCCAAAGCTGTTTCACAGAGGAAGACCGCACTGCAGTTCCTTCTCTAAATCTTCGCACAAACGAAAAAATGGCTGACATCGAAATAAGTGTCCAAGGAATAGAAAAGCAACTGGAATCACTCAATAGAGGAAAGTCTACAGGATCTGACGGGATACCAATTCGATTCTACACAGAGTACGCGAAAGAACTTGCCCCCCTTCCAACAGCCGTGTACCGCAAGTCTCTAGAGGAACGGAGGGTTCCAAATGATTGGAAAAGAGCACAGGTAGTCCCAGTCTTCAAGAAGGGTCGTCGAGCAGATGTGCAAAACTATAGACCTATATCTCTGACGTCGATCTGTTGTAGAATTTTAGAACATGTTTTTTGCTCGAGTATCATGTCGTTTTTGGAAACCCAGAATCTACTATGTAGGAATCAACATGGATTCCGGAAACAGCGATCGTGAGAGACCCAACTCGCTTTATTTGTTCATGAGACCCAGAAAATATTAGATACAGGCTCCCAGGTAGATGCTATTTTTCTTGACTTCCGGAAGGCGTTCGATTCAGTTCCGCACTGTCGCCTGATAAACAAAGTAAGAGCCTACGGAATATCAGACCAGCTGTGTGGCTGGATTGAAGAGTTTTTAGCAAACAGAACACAGCATGTTGTTATCAATGGAGAGACGTCTACAGGCGTTAAAGTAACCTTTGGCGTGCCACAGGGGAGTGTTATGGGACCATTGCTTTTCACAATATATACAAATGATCTAGTAGATAGTGTCGGAAGTTCCATGCGGCTTTTCGCGGATGATGCTGTAGTATACAGAGAAGTTGCAGCATTAGAAAATTGTAGCGAAATGCAGGAAGATCTGCAGCGGATAGGCACTTGGTGCAGGGAGTGGCAACTGTCCCTTAACATAGACAAATGTAATGTATTGCGAATACATAGAAAGAAGGATCCTTTATTGTATGATTATATGATAGCGGAACAAACACTGGTAGCAGTTACTTCTGTAAAATATCTGGGAGTATGCGTGCGGAACGATTTGAAGTGGAATGATCATATAAAATTAATTGTTGGTAAGGCGGGTACCAGGTTGAGATTCATTGGGAGAGTGCTTAGAAAATGTAGTCCATCAACAAAGGAGGTGGCTTACAAAACACTCGTTCGACCTATACTTGAGTATTGCTCATCAGTGTGGGATCCGTACCAGATCGGTTTGACGGAGGATATAGAGAAGATCCAAAGAAGAGCGGCGCGTTTCGTCACAGGGTTATTTGGTAACCGTGATAGCGTTACGGAGATGTTTAATAAACTCAAGTGGCAGACTCTGCAAGAGAGGCGCTCTGCATCGCGGTGTAGCTTGCTCGCCAGGTTTCGAGAGGGTGCATTTCTGGATGAGGTATCGAATATATTGCTTCCCCCTACTTATACCTCCCGAGGAGATCACGAATGTAAAATTAGAGAGATTAGAGTGCGCACGGAGGCTTTCAGACAGTCGTTATTCCCCCGAACCATACGCGACTGGAACAGGAAAGGGAGGTAATGACAGTGGCACGTAAAGTGCCCTCTGCCACACACCGTTGGGTGGCTTGCGGAGTATAAATGTAGATGTAGATGTAGAATACTGCTCACCAGTGTGGGATCCGTACCAGATAGGGTTGATAGAAGAGATAGAGAAGATCCAACGGAGAGCAGGATCATTTAGTAATCACGAAAGCGTTACAGAGATGATAGATAAACTCCAGTGGAAGACTCTGCAGGAGAGACACTTAGTAGCTCGGTACAGGCTTTTGTTGAAGTTTCAAGAACATACCTTCACCGAGGAGTCAAGCAGTATATTGCTCCCTCCTACGTATATCTCGCGAGGAGACCATCAGGATAAAATTAGAGAGATTAGAGCCCACACAGAGGCATACCGACAATCCTTCTTTCCATGAGCAATACGAGACTGGAATAGAAGGGAGAACCAATAGAGGTACTCAAGGTACCCTCCAACACACACTGTCAGGTGGCTTGCGAAGTATGGATGTAGATGTAGATATTCATCTTTCTTGGTGCCAGAGGTCTTTCATGGTACCAGAGCACCTTCATTCCTCCTTACTACACAGGAATTACAAATGCTGTCCACCAGCAGGTATGTGGCCTGACGTTTACATTAGGCAAAATCACTATGTGGACGTTGTGGCCTATTTCACACCATATTTTAGATCTATGTGATGATGCTATGCTGAGTGTACTTATATGTTTTAACGGTGCCATTTCGGATCCGTCACATTAGGACATGGCGTAGAACAGATCTGAAGGTGGTCATTATTGACTGAAACCAGTCATCATCAAAGGAATTTATACTGTGATCAAAGACTGGAATTAAAAATCATTTGACAGTACTGGATCACTGTTCGTATTCACAATTATGTCGCAGTTGGTGAATTACTGAATGCTGGCTGTTTACATTGTGGATTGGAACTCATGACTGGATTAATCCCATGGAAAGATCCACACTAAATTCATTCAACGACAACTGCTTTTCAGATTCTGAAGCAAAGGTGCATATGAGAGTAGTTTGCTTAGGTTTCAACTTACGATGTTCAGTTTCATTTAATGCATTCTTGTTCTGGATGTGCTGGTTTATTCTGTCCCTGTGATGCTTGTCATCGATTGCAATATTTACTTTGCAGATGGCATGTCACAGAATGATGCCATCAGTTTAGATAAAGTGATTCTTGAATTCTTCTGAAAGTGCAAACAACTTCTCCCTCTTAGCCTTCACCATGATTTTCTTGTGAAAAATCCATTTTGGTAAAACACTAACATGGTCGACAAGACAGTATACAGTTGATAGATAGGACTGTTAACCCTGTACATGTCACGCAGAAATCTGTGGCAGACGTGGGAAGTTGAAGAGATTGTGTAGTCAACACTGGAGGTCATGAGAGCCCAGAGAAAAAGTGTAAATATGTTTCAGTTAATCATTGAGTGGCTGGTGTAATGGTTGCAACCTTGGATGTTTCAAAATAAGATAAAAGTTTGTTTTCCTTATAATACTATGGACCATTTCAGCTCACATGTCATGCAAAGGGTTAAATTCATGCCAGAACTAACTGACTCTAGGTTTCAACTGTTGCAGCATCATTGTTTAAATTTTATCTGATTTCTCAGTTGTAGGTTGGCCATTGTTACTGAGACTGACTTGTGCTTTCCATAAATTACGAGTATATTTTAATATTTATAGTCCATCTTTGACCTCTGATTAAGCAAAATCTTAAAATCTTGTTCAAAAAGAGAAAAAAAAATCAGTCTAACCTATTAAACACAGAGATAAAAATTGTTTTGGGGGACAATGAGATGCTTCATCATGGAATAGAAGGGAAAAGGTCCAGAATGTAGTAATTTCACAAGAAGGTACAACACACTGCTTACTTTGCTTCATCTCCAAAAATGCACACCTAACTGTGAAAATAGCTGTATTTCTGGAAAGACGCTGCACCTTAAAATCCCTTCTTCAGTGATTACTCCCCAATACTGAATGCTGGTACTCTTCCTCACAAAAGCTAGGATCACCACCAGAATGCAACAAATTCTGATCAAATGATGAAACTCACAGTTTTTGCCGATAACCATGGAGGTGGGATAGCTTCTCATGTTAATAACACATTAGTTATGAAAATAACACAGTGTCTAAGCCTGGAACTTCCCTATTAGAAATTAGCAAGGTGGTACATTCAGCAGAAACTGGTAAATTGACTCATTCTGCTTGAGGGCTCAAATTATGTTTATAAAACTGATATGTTTGTTGCCTCCTCACTCATTTAACTCACATCCCACATCCTGATAATCTGCTGCTCTGGTCCTGTGTCAATAAAGAAATTCATACTGCAAAAGAACAGCTTTCAAATGCATGCAGACAGTTTAAGAATCCAACTATTATACAACATGTCAGCAGTCTTGGAATGCACCTTGTAATGAAGAAAATACTCAATAAAACACAAAGAAATCCTATTCACAAAATGAATAAAGCAATAAATTGTAGATTCTTTTTTTAGGATAAAAGGCCTCCCAACTGCCAACTCCAAACAGAGTGAATGAGAAAATTGGATGAGAGGAAGCCAAACAACATGACAATAACTTTGACATAGTGCTCTTCTCAAAAGTTTCAAGACATCTTATAACAGCAGTAACAAATTGTAAAACAGAAGTGTGGAAAAGCATACACTCAGAATTTTTCACCAGAACAACATGGGTCTAAATAACAAACTGAAAGAATTATCTTTTCGCATATACAATTGTGATAGAGTAGATATTCCTCAGGTTCTGCAAAACATCATACGAGAGAGTAAGCTGAATTGGTATATCAACATTTAATGCTACAAATAGAATGGAAAGTGGAGGAGTGATAATATATGCTGAAAATAATGTAATACTTATGGCTCCAGATGTTATAAAACCTTGTATAGACCAAATTTCGAGGCGCGTGTTAGTGAATTACTTGTAAAGATTCCCACTTCATGTGCCTGCTACATATCTAGGGCTCTCTTGTGAAATGTTCCTAAAACAACTTGAATGGCTGTTATCTCCACTGTTCAAAAATCAAAGGAAATAAAATTATTTTTAGGATTGTCAACATTTTCTGTCTGGACTATTATTTAATGTATATATTCATAATTGAGATTTATGAGTGACAGCTCAATACAAAGTGTGTTCATGCCTAACCATTCCTTTTAAGTGGACACCGTCCTTATGCCAATAAAGTTTACATATCATGTGCATAATAAGACTGGAGTCTTCAACATCTGCACAGGGCAGTCAGAAACTGTCTGAAAAGCTAGTAAGGATGTTGCATGGAACATTGTGCTCATAAATAATTGTTAAGAAAAAATTTGATATGTTGTACCTTTTCTAAACTACTTAAGATACTGACATTTTTACAAATTATGTTCAACAAAAGTATTTTTTAATTAAAAAAAAAAAACATTTCAGGAACTACATCACATATAAACCTATAAAGATAGCTTTTAAAGCTCAGAATAACAAGTTACACATTTTTGAAGATCATCATTAATGAAATTCTGAGAATACTTGTGCATTGGACTTGAAAATATTCTGAAACTTTGCAGAACCATGTATTTTTCAATGGTTCCCTGTGAACTTCAGGAAGAACTGTGTGGATCACAGTAGACGTATATATCTTGTATCACTGGCAAGCAACTGTCAAGTCACCAGATGAGTTGTTGCCATTTTCAGTCTCCAATTAAGTAACATTAGATTCTTCTTGAATTTTTGATCCACTAAATTCAGTGTAAAACTCAGGATTACAGTAGCCATCGATTTTAGGAAGCACTGCACAGACAATGTTGGGAGACAGAGACTTAAAGCACCTGTTTTATTCTCTAGTATCGAAAGCTGCACTCAGTAAATGTGATATCTAGTGGCAACTACTTCCACAAAAACACTTCAGCCAGGTTACACGTGTAGGGCGGGATGTTCTTTAGTGGCCGATCACTAACTATCAACACTGAAATGGACATAAGTGAGGTTTTAATTTTATTCAAAAGTCTGTTCTTAAGCTGCGCAAGTGTACTCAGGATATCAACTTTCTGTCAAAATAATAAAACAGGATTTTATGTTAAAGGGTTAATTAGCACTGAAGTAAGCCAATCAGGTCAATGTGCACACAAATTCTAGTGGCTTTCTCGAGAGAGTGTCGCCAAATGTGCTCTTTGTTGAGCTTGCTAAAACCAAAAAAGATAGCAATACAAAAATTGGGCAATGGATGATAGCAAGGATCGAATTTGAGCCAAAGGCGGAGCTGTCTCATGCACTATCGTCTATGATATGAGAACTACTGACACTAACTCTATCTGACAGGCTAATTGAATTTGCGCGTGCAACGTCATGATCTGCTAACTTCAATGCTAGTCAACTCAGAAACAGTATAATGTACTGAATTTCTTTTCTTAACAATTATTTCTCAGTACAACCTACACTGCAACACCCTTACAAGCTTTTCAGACTGTTTCTGACTACCTGTATAAAAGCACTTTATGTTATAATTCCTATTGAATTCATTTTGTACCATAATTTTAATTTGATTGCTGTTGTTGACATTCCTATGTAAGTTTAGTATTTTATCCATCCTCAGCACTTTAATTATATATAATGAAAAAAATAAAATAAAAAATAACTGTGAAAGCCCGGTAGACAGTACCGCCTTGGGTAAAAGTAGGTTTAACAACATAATGGACTTTCTGTCCTTGATTTTCAGCTATTGTCAATGTATAATACCAGCTCATCTAATAAGACTACCTGTACTGTCATTAAACCACATTACAAGAAAAATGATACATGTATGTCTGCAGCTGCTGTCTGGTCCCACTAAAAACAAATATTTTTAAAATCCTTGGAAACCTCATTATTCCCAGGCATGACGTTAAACTGCGTCCAAAACCGAGTGACCACCGGTATAAGTGGTCTCCTTCTACCAAGTGCCAAAGGCCTCCTTGGAGGGCGGATGAACGGGTAAAGGATAGAGCACTCTGTTGTCCTTGGGATGAGAAATCATCCCTGAAGGGGGAAGAACCAGACTGGTCAATGGCATTAGAATGTGGAAGGCAACGAGAAACCACCACATTAAAGATCCAATGGATTTCTCTAGTTACACATCATGGCTGTGTTCAAAACCAAATTTCCCCAATCAGATCTCGGGGAGGGGTGTTGGGGACAGTTTTCAGCTACACTGTCACAAAGAAGAGATTATAATCGAAAAATAGTGTAAAGATAAGCACATTGAATGTGAAGACAATGGCTCAGGCTGGAAAAATCAACAATGCAATCCAAGAAATGGAAAGAATAAGCATTAAGATCATGGGCATTAGTGAAATGTGATGGCCAGGTTCAGGCTCTTGTAACATGAATGAACACAGAATTTACTAATCAGGAACATCTAACGTACAGTATAAATCTGGAGTAGGATTTATAGTATCAAAAGCAATCGCAGAATGTGTCACTAATTGTGTACCTGTTTCAGAGAGAGTGATGTTACTCCAAATAAGTGCTCTACCCACACAACTGAACATTATTCAGATCTACGCTCCAACAACAGACCAGAGTGATGAAAAAGTTGCAGAATTTTATTCCCAAATCTCAGGTGTTTTGCAACTGCCGAAGAAAGATCTTACAATAATTATGGGAGGGGATCTGAAGGCGACATTATAGGTCACTATGGACTTGGTGAAAGGTATGAGAGGCGAACTACTCAGTGCATTTGCAGGAGAGTGGAGATTCGTAATAACTAACACATTCTTCACACTACCACCCAGACGTCTCTACACCTGGAAGTCCCCAAGAGATTCAGACAAAAATATTACCCAGAATCAGATTGATTATATCTTGATAAATCAAAGATATAGAAACAGTTGTCTCTCAATGAAAACCTATCCAGGTGCCGACATTAACTCAGACCACATTCCCCTAGTTGGTGTCTTTAAAATCAGAACGATGAGAGTTCAAATGAATAAAGTCAAAATGTATGATATCCACAAACTCAAAGAATCTTCCATAAGAGAAAATGCAGGAGTCCATTTTAATAATGGACTTAAGTCTCTGTCAGGTAACTTGTGCACCGAAGAGAAAATAAAAAGATAAACTCTGTAGTGGAATCAATCAAAGAAGAACATCTGAAACCCAATGTCACCAAAAAGAAGTCATGGATGACTGAAGAGATACTTAAAAGGATGGACAGAAGGAGGAAAGTGAAAAGTAATAAGAATATCAACAAGGAGATCAGGAAACAGATACAAGAAGCTAAGGAAAAAGAAATACAAGAACAGTGCAATGAAATAGAGAAATTACAATTGAAGCATGATAGTTTCAATATTCATAAAAAAAGTCAGGGAAGTGACAAGAAATTACAGAAAAAGGACAGGTAACAGGTTGGTGAATAACGAAGGAAAAATAATAGTTGGACAAGACGAGCTTAAAGAAACACAGAAAACATACATAGAACAACTCTTTTATGACAACCGGCCAGAACTTCCTCAAATATATTGTGAAAAAGGATCTAGAATTCTGCTGGAACAAGTACAAGCTGTGATAAATGGAATGAAAGATGGTAAATCACCTGGTCCCGACAATGTGAATGCCGAAATTCTCAAGCTGCTCTGAGAGGATAATTTAAAATGGTGGATTGCAATATTCAGTTACATCTATGACTCTGGTAACATTCCATGGGAATGGCTTAAATCCAAATTTATTACACTGCCCAAAAAGCCCGGAGCTAAGACTTGTGTTCAATATGGGACCATCAGCCTCATGAGTCACCTGCTAAAGATCTTTCTGCAGGTCATTCACCAGAGAATTTACAAGATGTGTGAAGAACAAATTTCTTCTATGCAGTTTGGTTTCAGAAATGCATTTGGCATGAGTGAAGCATTATTTAGTATCCAAGTACTATTCCAATGGTGCAGAGAATTGCGATATTTATGCCTGCTTTATTGATTATCAGAAGGCTTTCGACAGAGTAAAACACCAGAAGATTGTTGACATTTTAAGAAGCATCGGTTTGGATGATAAGGATCTACATATAATTGTGAACCTATATTGCAACCAGTTGGCTTCTGTGAGGCTGGACAGAGAAAATACAGAAGACAGACATTCTACTAGGTGTAAGACAGGGTTGTATATTGTCCCCACTGATTTTCACCGTCTCTTCAGAACACATCTTTAAGGAAGCTCTTGATGAAGTAGAGATGGGAGTGCTCTTAAATGGAAGATATATAAACAACATCCAATATGCTGATGACACAGTAATATTTTCTGATAGTGGTGATAGTTTGCAGTACGTTGTCGACAGACTTGCACAAAAAAGCTCTGAATATGGTCTAGATGTCAACCTTCAAAAAATGAAAACAATGATAATCAATAAAAACTGAGTCCCTGTATGTCACAGTGAGAACTTGAATTGGAAAAACCAGGGTTGTCTTCAATAAGATGAGTAAGCTTTTCGAGAATCATGGCTTAGTAATGACGAAGAAGATCAGACTTCTATACTGCTACGCATGGTGGTGAAACATGGACTCTGACAGAATCATTGGATAAGTGGCTGGAGGCTTTTGAGATGTGGCTGTACAGGAGAATGTTAAGAATACCGTGGACAGGGCATGTCACAAATGTCGAGGTTCTACGAAGAAAGAGAAAGAAGTACCGGTCACCGTGAAAGCAAGAAAGATTCAGTACCTGGGACATATCATGCGAAACAACAGATACCATCTCCTCCGGACCATTCTGCAAGGAAAAATACCAGGGAAGAGAAGCATTGGCCATAGAAGAATAGCTTGGCTTAAGAACATTAGAATGTGGACCTCTAAAACATCTACAGAGCTATTTAGAGCTGCAGCCAGGTTAATGACAAGATGGTTGGCAACATCCGGAATGGATAGGAAGAGGAAACCTCATGTACAATATGATTTTGTAACATCTTAATAACCACAGGATCTTTAGCAAAAGATTCTAGAAACACTTTGTTACTGAAAAGTCTGTTCTCATTTGTAAATCAAGTTTTGGAGTCAATCAACAATAAAATGCTACCAGTGCCGATACTTTTTGACCTCTCTAAAGCATTCAAATATGTTAGCCGCAAAATTCGACTTGACAAGGTAGAAAACTGGCTTCTGTGGAAAAGCACGGATGCTGCTTGAATCTTATATAAATGACAAGAAACAGTAGATAGGTCTAAACAGCGCAAGATGGAATACCTGTATCCTTCAACTGGGCACCACAACCTGTAGAGTTCCATAGAGCTGTGTCCATATCTTTTTCTCTCTCATTGTATCAACACGACATGTCTTATGCAGTTTTGCACAGCATGAATAATGCTGTATTATGTGGCTATAAAATGTAAATATGAAGATACTTCAAGAGTAGATTCTTCCTGATTCCTGGGACTAAATATATGTAGTAAGCTCACCTGGAGAGTCCACATACTAGAACTATATAGAAAACTGAACGAAGCAGCATCTGCTGTTCACACGACTGTACCCAGTTTTGAAAAAAAGCAACCAAAGTGATATACTAGAGTTACTTACATTCAATTATCATGTATGGCACTATATTCTGGAGTAATGAATCACAAGTAAAGAAAGGTTTTCCCGTCCAAAAGAGAATCAACAAAACAGCAGATTGTGGTACACGTTGGAAAAAATGATGCCTGTCACCTGGGCTCCAAAGACATTCATTGGCCATTCCAGTAACTGGCAGAGAAGGTTGAGAAGACTAGCCTTGCATGTGAAGTTTCAATGAAGTTCACAATTTGCAGCATTGTCCCCAGAACTGATCGTGGCCCTTTTGTTCTGAGTCAAGTGGAAAGACTGAACCAGAGACTTCAAAAGTTCTGTAACAAGCTAGGCTATGAATTCCTGAACTTGCGCCACAGGGTTGAGAACTATAGGGTCCCCTAAATAGGTCAGGTGTGCACTTCACACCAGAGACCACTACTCACGTAGCTGACTGTGTGTGGGGTGCACAGAAGGGCTTTTGGGTTAGGCAACTCTCCATCAAATCAAGATAACAATAGCTGTAGGAAAGCCAGAAGTATTAGTGTAAGATCAAAGGAAATGCATCCCACAGGTGAGAGTAGTAAAACCCTAATGGTAAACTACCGAAGCATTTGCAACAAAGTGCCATAGTTTGAAGAGCTCATGAAAAGCAGTGAAGCTCACATAAAACTAGGTACAGAAAGCTGGTTGCAAGCTGCATATGAGATTGTTTTGGCAAGACTCAGTATCAGGAGTGGGCATAAAATAATTGGATTCTTCTATCGCCCACTAGTCTAATCTCCTGATGTAACCGAAAACTTCAGAGAAAACCTCAGTTCACTTGTACGTAACTTCCACAGACATATTATAATCATTGGTGGAGATTTTACTCATCCAACCATTAAATGGGAAAATTACAGTAGTGGTGGGCATGCTAAGATATCCTGTGGAACATAACTAAATGCCTTCTCTGAAAACTACCTAGAACAGATAGTTAGGAACCCCACTCACAAAGGATGTAATAACAACAAATAGACCTGACCTTTTTCGTGATGTCCAAATTGAAACTGGTATCAGTGACCACGACGTGGTTGTGGCAACATTGATTACCAACGTACAGAGAACAACTAAAATCTATATATGTTCAGTAAATTAGATAAAGAAATCACTAATGTCATATCTCAATGAGGAACTTGAAGCCTTCAGCACAAGTCAGGAGCTTGTAGAGGAGCTCAGGCTCAAGTTTAAAAGAATAGTTGACCACACACTTGATAGGTATATACCCAGTAGAACAGACAATAATCAGAGGGAACCTCCATGGTATACAGTCACTGCAAAGAAAA
This sequence comes from Schistocerca americana, assembly GCF_021461395.2. Lineage (NCBI taxonomy): Eukaryota > Metazoa > Arthropoda > Insecta > Orthoptera > Acrididae > Schistocerca > Schistocerca americana. The sequence goes on along the minus strand of NC_060126.1, from coordinate 112,674,806 downwards.
TTCTAAAGAAACAGAGATTACTGCATAATAGGTGTAAAAGAAAGCATAAGGCTATAGATAGAGAGATGCTGAATGAAATGCACTTCTCTGTCAAGAGAGCAATGTGTGATCCATTCAATGACTACCGTAGCAGAATACTGTCAAATGACACTTCAGAAAATACAAAGAAATTCTGGTCATATAAAAAGGCTTTTAGTGGCACCAAAGTTAGTGTCCAATCCCAAGTGAATGAGACAACTGAAATTGAGGGTAGCAATGCAAAAGCTGAAATGCTTAACTCCGTTTTCAAATGTTCCTTTACAAAGGAAAACCCACGAGAACTGTCCCAATTTAATCCTTGTACCACTGAAAGGATGAATGAAATAAGTATTAATGTCAAGTGTTCAGAAACAGCTAAAATCGTTAAAACTGAATAAAGCTCCAGGCCCTGATGGAATCCCTATCAGATTCTATATTGAATTTGTGGCTGAGTTAGCTCCTCTTCTCACTATGATCTATTGTAGATCCCTCAAACAAAAAACCATGCCAAATTCTTGGAAAAAGGCAAAGGTCACACCCATCTACAAGGAGAATTATAGAAGTGGTCCACAAAACTGCCGTCCAATACTCTTGACATCGATTTGTTGTAGAATCTTAGAACATATTCCGAGATCAAACATAATGAGGTATCTTGAGCAGAAGGACCTTTGAGATACCAACCACCACAGTTTTCGAAAAGATCGATCATGTGAAATCCAACTTGCAATTTTCTTGGATCAGGGCAACCAGGTAGATGCAGTGTTTCTTGATTTCCAAAAAGCATTTGATTCAGTACCACACCTACTCTTATTGCCAAAAGTACAATGAATGGGGTATTAAGTGAAATTTGTGAGTGGATTGAGGACTTTTTGGTAGGAATGGCACAGCATTTTATCTTGGATGGAGAGGCCTCATCATATGAAGTAACTCCGGGTGTGCCCCAGGGAAGTGTGTTGGGACCCTTGCTGTTCATGTTGTATATTAATGACCTTACAGGCAGACAATTAATAGAAAAATCAGACTTTTTGCAGATGATGCAGTGATCTATAATGAAGCACTATCTGAGAGAAGCTACATAAACATTCAGTGAGATTTTGATAACGTGTCAACATGGGGCAGAGATTGGAAACTTGCTCTAAATGTACAGAAATATAAAATTGCGCAGTTCACAAAACAAAACAAAAATTAGGCTCTTATAACTATAACATCTATGAGTCACTGTTCGAAAAGGCCAACTCATACAAATACCCAGGTGTAACACTTTGTAGGGATATGAAATGGAACGATCACATAGGTTCAGTCCTGGGTAAAGCAGTTGGTAGACTTCAGTTTATTGGTAGAATACTGGAAATGTGCAATCAGTCTACAAAACAGATTGCTTACAGATCACTAGTGTGACCCACACTAGAATACTACTCAAGTGTGTGGGACCCGTACCAGATAGGACTAACATGGGCTATCGAGCATATACAGAGAAGGGCAGTACGAATGGTCACAGATTTGTTTAATCCATGGGAGTGTGTCACATAGATACTGAAGGAATTGAAATAGCACACTCTTCAAGCAGAGATAAACTATCCCAAGAAAGTCTGTAAACAAAGTTTCATGAACCAGCTTTAAATGATTACTCTAGGGCTATACTACAACCTCGTACATATCATTCACACAGGAATTGTCAGAATAAGATTGAATAATTACCGCATGCACAGAGGCATTCAAACAATCATCTTCCTGCAGTCTGTACGTGAACCATCCCTGAATGGAACAGGAAGAAACCGAAGTAACTGGTACAATGGGACGTACCCTCTACCATGCACCTCATGGCGGTTTGCAGAGTATAGATGTAGAATCATGAATGAAGCCCATCCCAGACACTCTTACATGGACTATTCACCAATTAGGAAACCTCAGCACACAATGTCAGTAATTCTCTAGCTGATATCCTTCACTGTCAACAATCAAATGTTACACAGACTGAACAATGAGTATCACAGACAACAGACACAATACACCAAATTAACAGTGTAATGTTTTACATAGAAAAATAAAAAGTCTGAGCATGACACATAAAAGAGAATGTTAAGCATCAACTCTTATAAACTCCGTTAGCAGTGACCTGCACCCCCCCCCCCCCAAATACACACACACACACACACACACACACACACACACACACACTCTCTCTCTCTCTCTCTCTCTCTCTCTCTCTTTTCTACTCTACACTATCATACAGTAATTTGTAAGTTATGAGATGCCAATAACGATCCACTTATTGCAACTTGGAGAGAAGTCATTAAAGTACATGGAGAAGAAATAAGAACATTGAGGTTTGCTGATGACATTGTAATTCTGTCAGAATCAGCAAAGGATTTGGGAGAGAAGTTAAATGGAATGGATAGTGTATTGAAAAGAAGTTATTAGATGAGCATCAACAGAAGTAAAAAGCGTTAATGGAATTTAGTCAATTAAATCAAGTGATGCTGATGGTACTGGATTAAGAAATTAGTCACCAGAGGTAAAAAATGAGTTTTGCTATTTGGGCAGCAAAATAAGTGAAAAGCATGGAGGATATGAAACGCTGACTAGTTATAGCAATGAAAGAACTTCTGAAAAAGAAGAATTTGTTTACATCGGATCTAAATTTAAATGTTGGAAAGTATTTTCCGAAGGTAATTGTTGGAACTGCAGCTTTGTATGGGGAAGTAAAATGTGAACAATGAGCAGTTAAGACGAGAAGAGAGTGAAAGCTTTCAAAATGTTGTGCTACAGAAGAATGCTGAAGATCAGGTGGGTATGTTGTGTAACTAATGAGTTGGTACTGAATTGGATTTGGGAGAGAAGATATTTATGGCACTGCTTGACTAAATAAGGGATTGTTGATACAATACATTCCAAGGCATCAAGGAATTGTCAGTTTGGTGTTGAAAGGAAGTGAAGACAGAAATTGCAGAGGGTGACCAATGTATGAATACCATAAGCAGGTTCAACTAGCAGTAGCTTGGAGGAGTTATTGAGAGATAAAGAGGCACAAACAGGATGGACTAGTCTTTGGATTGAAGACCACAGTAATAACTACAACTTACAATCTATGGTTATTATTAACATGAAACACGAGCACTTGTATGGATTGTGATGTAATGAACCACTTACTGCAACTGTAATATCCTATAGGTGTTAGGAATATAATATCTTAGCATCTGCACGATGATATAAGGAACCTGTACACAGTTCACAGATGAACACTAGTATTGCTTTATTCGTGTTAATTATTGCTCTAGAAATGTGACTGGGAAATTATGTATTTAGCTAATAACATATCTGTTCTGCATTATTCCACTCCCACCTGTGTCATGGAATACTATTAAGAGGCAATTCTGTAGGCTCAAAATTAGCCATAAGGCGCATAGCAGGACTTAGCCCATATGAATCATGTCAAGATTATTTTAAGAAACTAAATATAATGACAGTGATTGGTCTGTATATTTACAACTGCATTGTCTTCATTAATGTGAATCTGAGTAAATTTGACAGTTCATGACCATAACATAAGAAGTGGATATACAATTAATACGCCAAATGTTGGGCTTGTAAAGACACACAACAGTTACAAATATCTTTTTCCTGTCTACTTCAACAAATTACCTAAAAATGCCTTCACAGTGTCAGTACATAAATTTAAAACTAGTCTTTTAAGGTGGATGAAAAGTAAAGTATTTACTCTTCTCAAGAGGTCCTTGACTATGTGACATATGACCCTCTTTCCTTATGATAATGAATGATAAATTAACTGCAAACTATACATATACCTCACTGTGCAACTTTTTTTTATTACTGTTTTATGTACTTATTGTTAATTATCTGTTTGATTATTTATTTGTCATTCACTGAACAATGTAGTTCATTTATCTTGTAATTGATCTGTTAGGGTACTTCTATTTGTTACTGACATTTGCATAAATATGTATTGTATCCATCTTGGATTATTATACTGTAGTAGTAGTAGTAGTTGTTGTTGTTATTATGGTGTTAAAACTGATGATACCAATTGCATGCAAATATGCTCAAAGGTGGAATAAAACATTTGTATCTGTACTGGGGTAACATGCGACATGTTCTACATCAGAGTGATGCACTCACAACACAGATCTGTGGAACACAAAGAGAGATACAGAAAATAGCAGTAGTACCATACATAAAGTGTATCCGATACCATAATATCTTAGCTTAAAAACTAATACTATTTTTGACATTTTATCTGTCTACATCCCATCCATAATTCATCAATAACAGAGAGAAATTAATTTTCATTTGCTGCTTTCTTAGGGCATAAAATTATGTTTTGATGCTTTGTCTGCTATTGCAGATACGTAAGAACCATACACATTGCACAATTATTTATTTCAAATAATGTTTTTATAAAATTCATTTATAATATGTAAGACCAACATGAGGAAACTATATATTTGGCTTAAATAAAGACATCTAATGCACAGTGAAAATTAAGTTCTCTGAGGACAATGATCAAATACTCTAACTTTGTAACTGGCCCAGTAATAAAAAAACTGTATGCATAACACATAAACATTTAAATATTACAGTGTCTGAAGTCATAATAGACATAAATACAGTTCAGCATCTAGTATGTAGTATCATTAAATATCTGAAAGTAAGAAAGTTTTATTTTGCAACACTTGTAGGTAATATTTTAAGGAGAAACGGGGAAACACAAGGAATACTGTACAGTAATTAATGATAATGTGTGTGTGTGTGTGTGTGTGTGTGTGTGTGTGTGTGTGTGTGTGTGTGAGAGAGAGAGAGAGAGAGAGAGAGAGAGAGAGAGAGAGAGAGAGAGAGAGAGAGAGGGGTGGGGGGGGGGGGGGGGGGTTGGGCCTCCCAGTGAAACAATTATCTTTCTACAACATAATTTTCAGCCGCAGATTCAGTTATGCACAAAATGGACACATACTAAAAGACAAGATACTTAAGGAGTTTGCTACCTACTGAACTACCAATTTTACCATGGCAGCAAAGAACGAAATGTATCACAGAATTAAGCGTTCATGTTTTCGATAAAATGAAACCAGTCTACTTATATTCTTGCTTCACAAGACGAGCGGGTACCGGTACTAGCTAATAAGAAACACTGAAAAAGTTTCCCAAATGATCCAATGAACATTAATAAGCAGACATTCTTGGGCACATTTGTATCCGCCGGTGTTAATGTCACTTTAAGTACACTTATTGTAAAACTAAACCGATTCTAGTAGGATCCATCGGCGGGCAGCGCCAGTTATACAAGTAGTATTGCAGTTTTCCATCACCCTCTCCAAACTTCAATGCTTCAAGAAACTGTTTATTATCCATTACATCCAGTGAGTTGAAGACATCGAAGCCACTATTTTTTGCGGTCACGAGGGCATCTGTCATTAGCTCAAGCCAAGGAGTTTCTGATGAGACGTTATAGAAAGAATACGCTGCTTTCAAGGTCTTGTGTGTCGGATGATGCATAACTGTTGACGGCAAACTATAATAACTTACAAAATCCGTTATCTTGTCGTTTTTCTCAACTACAAAACTATCAATTACACCGGGTCTCGGTAGAAACCAGTGACAAAACTCTTCATGGGAAAAAACTGGTGCAAGCTCGAATCTTGATAAGTACTGATTTAGTAATATATGCGCACTCGATGAATCTGCTGCAGTTAATTGCCTGAAACCCCGAGTTTTTGTCGAATCTGGCAGTCTGTACAACTTCAAGGTCCTTTGCATGGTCATATTTCGTTTCAGGTGGGAGAATTTCACTTCAATAAGCTTTTTCGGATTGAGCGATCGATGCCAATATCTGCATGTTCCCACAGGTTTGGGCAGAATAACTCCAGCAGTATACACAGCCTGAAATATACCGCAAAGATTCACACGACGGGTTATTTCACGAATCAGTACAGGGGCGACGCGTTTTGATCTCAACTTTTTATGCACACATAGGAAATTTATTTCTACCATACTCAGAGATTGGTCATATACCCTTAATTTGGCGGGAATTGCACTTATGAAACCGACCAAACGGTTGTTTTTCATTACACGAACACCACAGTGCCAGTCTCTTTTCCAGTTAGGGGGCTGCAACGCCCATTTTAGGAACTCTGGTGGATAGTCAAATCTAAACATGCAGTCGTTATCTTCAACATAATTTTCATTGAGTAGCGTGTAGAGCTCCTGTAAAACCGTTGGATCACTCAGGTTAAGTGTGTCCCATCTGAAACCTTCCGGTAGGGAAAACGGCGTCTGCCGGATTTCAGCCACACGTTTATCAGCTTCTATTGGCCCACTGCACGTGACGGATTCATTTATTTTTGGTACAGGTTGAGTGTTCCAGAACGTATACTGCCTTTGTTCTACATCTACATCACTTCTTCCTGCACGTCGGTGAAATGTGAGTGTCTCTGCTGCCAAACGCAGGTCCTGCAAAGAGACATTCAATTTTTCCTGAATTTCGTCTTCGGTGTTTGACTGTTGTTTGTCATCATCATTAACAAGTACCGGCACTGTTTCTTTGTTTTGCCGACTTTTTTTCTTGCTATTTTTTGAAATAATGGTATTGCTTGTATTTTTAATTTCATTTCCCCTGTAGTCTTTTGGAGTTTGGCTATTCATAGCTGGCGTCTTAAGTTAAAATCACAACTTAATTTGACTACGAAATTATAACTCTGCTTGTCCTGCCCACCTTTTGCACGACAGCAATAGGGGGGATTGCAAAATACAAGCAAATACTATGGTGCGATACAGAGCTTGAAGAAATAATGTTAAGTTTCTTCAGTTTACGACACGAAAAGCATTAGCTACACATCACACACGTCTCCCACACTCAGCGCCTGACGCGGTACACTGCCACGTCACTGACTTACAGTTGCCTGACATCTTCCGGGAACAGAATGAAATACGAATCTATGTATAGGTACATGATTTTCGTTTCGTTGTTGCAAACAATTGGAGACTAAAGTTAAGAACACGTCCTCCACATCTGTCACTATAATAATTTCGTTGTGTTTATCAGGGAATATATTTGTGCCATCTGGGTGTCAATCAGCCATTGTTAAGGCAGCTCTTACACAAACTTGCGTATACTTGTAGAAATGACATCATATAACAACTTCAGCTGATCGTCAATTTACTCTTATAATGTGCGACCGGATTCGGCCAAAGACTACTGTCCACCACAGATGTTTGTTAACAGCAAAGAGCTACATAATATACACACAAAAGAAAAACCAATTCTATTCCGTAGAAGAATTTCTATCGTAACGTATGAAAGGTGATGGGTAGGAATAACTAACTCAAATCTGTATATTAAAAATCACTTGTAAATGTTCAACATCGTTGCAAATTAATTTGCGATGTGAAAGTAAAAAGTCTCGCTCCACATCATGATTTATCGTAAGAGAATGATCCATGGCACATGACACTAACAGTATCAAAATTATTTGTAAATAGATAGTTTATAAATAATATTTAGTCATGCATGACGTGCCAATTACAGACAACTATACAAAAGCTGCTTCCATTGCCTGTCTCATCCATACAGTAAAAGTCAATACGGTACTAGTATACATTACCTTATAATATAAGCAAAGCAATACAAGCGACACTTACTCGTTATTTTCAAATATCAATTGCTTTGGTGGTTTTGTTTTTCATATACTGACCACTGGCGCCAAAAATTAACTATTACGCCGTGGCACGCACAAATGATTTATTCTTAATATTGGCGTAAGGCTGAAATCCTTAACGGCCATAAGCGGAGAAAAACGTCCTTTCAACGGTTCAGACAGACTATGAACCCTTTCGCACATGTAAAGCACGCTATGGTACTGTACAGTACAAACTGTAGAACGGAAGGTACGGTACAGAATATATTTTATTAATAAAATTATTTTGTCAGTTGTGACTATTATTCTCGTAAGGAAGACAACAAACAACATGCACTCACAAAATCGTGAACTTTTATTTCAATTCATGATGCATTTCGAGACATGGGCTCATCTTCAGGCGTTTATCAGTTTACATCCTGTTTTTATTAAGTTTTATGTAAATCATGCTATTCTAAAGTTTGCTGCAACATTAAACTTTGTTTGTTCGGTGTATTTTTCACTAGATATTTTTTCAGAAACAGTTTATTTAATTACATCATAAAATTAATGACAAGAATGTTCTGAGTTGATATTTAGCAAACATTATCAATAGATACCAGTAGATAGTCTACCACCTTCTACAGACCAAATGTTCCCCAGAATTGAAAAAAGTCTCTTAACTGGAGCAGATGTCATAGGCAAAAACATAGCAATCCCAATTATTTTAGATATATTTCAACATGAAATATCAGACGTTTGAAACACCTCAACATTTTGTGGCCCAAGAGTAAACATAGGAAGAGAAATATAATAATTTCTTTCAAAATCTATCTTTATTGTCACAGAAAGCAATAATATGTTAAAAAGCAATAACATTTGAATTCCATTATAAAATATTTTGGGTGGTTTCAAAGGGAAACCACTGTAACATTCAGACGATTTTAATGGCTTTTTTTTTTTTTTTTTTTTTTTTTTTTTTTTTTTTTTTTTTTTTTTTTTTTTTTTGTGGGAAATTCAGCGAATCAGTTTTTCGTTTTCGTTATACACAAACTAACATTACATGTTTTACACATTGATCTTGTGCGGTATGGTACTTTAGCAGTTCTACAGTGTGCACATCATTGAGATGGTCCTGTTTCTGGCATATGGGACGCATTCTCATAGCACTTTTCTGGTGCAACAAATGGCTTGAATCTGTACTGCTTGATCTGGGACCTCTTGCGGTTAGGAGATGATGAAGATGCTCTAACTAGACCAGTAATTACAGAGTGTCTGAACAGCTTCAAGGATATTTGATCATTATTGCAATGTTCGTTATAAATTGTGTAGGAATTTACAACAGTGACATCTAGAAAGTGCCACAGAATTCTGTGCTCTTTCTGTCAATCTCTTTGATTGATTTTAACATGGTGGATTTGTCCACAAGCCCCATATGGGCATTGTAATCCTTTACAATATCTGCGCGTGGAAATTCCTTCACTGGTACCACCTCTATATTTTCAATATTGTGGAAATTTGAAAGAAGCTGTATCGATTTGCGACCTTTCCAAATCACTGCTGTGATGCCTTGGCTGCTGCATCGAAACTGGTATTCTTCCTGGGACCTGTGCTTTTCATTTTCAAAGTCTTTTGGGAAACCAACTCTCCCTTTTCTCACTGTTCCATTGGCATATATTCCTTGTTTCCTCAAATCAAGCATGAGGGATACAGAAGTAAAATAATTATCAAAATACAACTTGTGATATTTTCCTGCAAGTTCTGAGCTAAGATTTTAACAACTAGGGAACCTAAGCACTTTTCTGTCTCCTGCCCAAATTTCCCAGTATAGACATGAAATTTGGAAACATAGCCAGTTTCATTTGCCAGTACCCAAACTTTGTATCTGGTTTTATAGGTTTCTGGGGAATATACCACTTTAGGCTTGACCTAGCTTTGAATCAAATCATAGATTCGTCCACAATAAGGTGTTCTGTTGGTAAATAATTTTCCGAGTAGATCTTGCTTAGATAGTCCAGCAGTGGGTGTATCTTGAACAGTTTATCATAACCTTTTTCTCCGTTTTTTGGCCGCTGATTATCATCATTCACATGTATATGGCCTAACATGAGAGCTGAAATGTACGAATCACAGAGAGCTGGGTCAGAATACCAATAATCCCTATATGAAGGACATTTTTTGAGCCCCATTAATAAATTGATGGCAATAAATTTCTTCATTTCCTCAGTATCAGTTGGTTTGAAAGTGGTGGAACTTCCAAATTTGTGAGTCGCATATAAATTTGTAGGAAACACAAGATGATCTAGTAAATCAAATAAGCAGCCAAATATTTCAATGGGGCTTGTTTTGTCAGAAAGAATATTTGAACCATATTTGTGTGAAAATTCAATAGTTTCTTTTGCAAATATGTCTTGCACCCACTCTATGTTCTCTATTAGTTTTGCATTATCATCACACACATCATTGTCATTGTTGACATCATTAATGTGAACAGAGTCACTCTCAACAGAAACACTTTCTTCCACATTATATGCACGTTGAACTATGTACTCATCAGGAACAGTAAGTTGTGGTTGTTGATCAATTTCATCTGATTCACTTTCAATGTCTGAAGCAACCGACTCTGGAATTTCTGGTAGTATGTCCATTAGTATATCAGTGCTGAAATCACTGATGGTGGTCTACTATCCATACTGATGATCTATAAAGAAATGAAAGCATCTGAACTTCTGCAAGAAACGAAACTTATTATAATTATAAATAAAAACTACTTCCAAAATTCCATAAATGAAGTAGAAGAAGGAATCATTACCTCATATTCCAAAAATCTGCTGCAGAAACGTCACAAATTATGTGTATAACAACATCTAATTTACTTACCACTGTATTCAGTGCAACACTACACTGAAAACGCGGGCAACCTTCAACAATCATGTCGCTGCTCCAACTAGTTGTTAGGGCAGAGGCTAGGTGACACTAGCAGTGAGCGTGCAGTGGTGGCTTCAAGATAAAACCAGTGGGCTGGATACGCAAACAAAGTAAAAATATGGTTTCAGATTGAAACCACTGCGCCAGCAAGGGCTGAAAATTGCTTTCCGCATCACTTCAGTAGTACAAGGTAGTTTTTCAGAACTTGAGCCACAATCTATCCTTTGGTTTTGAATTACCTGGTTCAGGAGGAGGAGATTAGTGTTTAACATTTTGTCTCCAACGAGATTACTAGAGATGGAGCACAAACTCAGATTAGGGAAGGATGGGCAAGGAAACTGGCAATGCCCTTTCAAAGGAACCATCACGACATCTGTTTGAAGCGATTTAGGGAAATCATGGAACCTAAATCAGGATGGCCAGACATGGGTTTGAACCATCTTTGTCCCAAATGCGAACCTCATTAGCAATATACATTTGTCAAATAGGTCATCAGTATTAACAGAATCATTCATAATTTCATTAACTTTTGCACTCTATTATAAATCAGACAATGCAATTTCAGTTCGTAATTTTGTCCATCGAAACTTATTAGCTTCTTCAAACCTGGTTCTCCACAACCCTATGTATTGGATACTAGAATTATAAAAATGTCTATGTTTGTTCCTGGACACTACTACTTTCTTTTATAGTGCATAGCAATTATTTGGCAAAAGATGGTATTAAACATTAGGCATGCATTTTCTTTTGCCCATTGCTAAATTATGAGACAAAAAAAGACAGAAATACACTGATCCATAACATATAGAGGAGTTATTTCACATTCAAAAACAACTTAAATACATTGTTCCTACTGTGTTGCTGAATGAATAATTGAAAAATTGTGGCAGAGTCGGTAGCCACATCACTCTATTGATGTCAGTGGTTGCTCCAAGATTGGCTGCAAGAGACTGTGTAAAAATATGAAATCAGACATATGGGTAAAAAATCAGCACAGAGCATTGTCCCAGACGGCACTACAAAAACCCGGACTGTCCGACCTAATCCTAACATATGGTAAACCTATACATAGGTGAAGTGCAGTACAAGGTGATAGGTTATACTGCATTGTAAAACAGTTACAGTTCCTACAAAACCAAGACAAAAAAAGATAAATACAGTACTTACTGTTTTCAGTGGTGGCTACAAAGTTTATAGATATATCTACATGTGCCGTTTCCATTTACTTACAAATACTTTCTCTTGTGCATACCAATGACCTTCATCTGTAACATTCCCAGATGCCAAGTCTGTTTTATTTTCAGATGATAAAAACACTGCAATAAACAACAAATCAAGTATAGTCTTAAATATTGGTTACTGAAATTTTCATTGACGTAAATAAATGATTCCTAGCCAATTATGAAAAAACACATTACATGAATTTTAGAACTTGTAACAGATCTCCCATCAGTATATGCCTAAAATATTATGACAGACAGACAGACAGACAGAAGAATATGCCAATATTGATTCTTGGGGCTACAGCTGGGAGAAGCATGCCACAAAACTACTGAACTGCCTAAACAAACCTCTATTTGCAAAGCAAATGTTGACAGATGTATGTGATATACAAATAAGAACGCTAGCATAGGGTGCCTACTTTCATTCCATAATGTCATATGGGATTATTTTTTGGGATAACTCATCAAACCAAGCTAAAGTTTTCCATATAATAAAAATTATTTATTGTGTGAGCTCAAGAACATCCTGCAGACACGTGTTTGGGGAACTAAACAAATAAATAAAATTACATAATTAATTAATTAATGCTTTACAATATATTTATTTCTTAATGAATTTTGCCATTAAAAATATGTGGTATCTCTTTTTCAAACCAGCAGCTCAGGTCATAGAATCGATACTAAAAATAAGAATAATCATCACAAAAATTTAAAGTCACTTGTTTTCGTCCAAAAAGGTGTTCACTATTCAGGAACACACATTTCCAGTAAGTTGCCAACAGCCAGTAAAAGTTTTAACTACTAATAAAGTTCAGTGTAAGTGGAGCCTAAATGATTTATTGGTGGCCAACTCCTCCTATTTCATTAGCAAATTTTGAAGTTGAACCAATTAATGTGTATGCATCACTAATAACATCAAATAATGCAAGTGTTAGTAAAAACTGACTTCTGTACACATTCAATGCAGTAATGCAATCATTGTAAATTAGTGTTATAAAATGATTTTTCTATTTGATGATGGATGGCTACAATAGTGGAAGAATTACCACATACATCTGAGTGTATTGAACGTTTACATGTTTTTTGACATAATAATAATAATAATAATAATAATGTTTATTTGCCCATGTTAACTTTACAATCTTGGACATCGTCATTTTTTGTACAATTATATCAATATCATGTCATTCCAAGAATGAATATATACATCAAGTAGCACATTGTATGTCATTCCATGCAATAATGTTATAAACACATTAGCGCATTATATATCACTCCATACATATAATGATTATATACATCAATTAGCCAATTGTAACAATACCACCACTAATATACTGCAGTATGTAACAAAATAAACTAACAGCACTGCAGCTCAGAATTCTTTTAATGAGTATAAATACCTTTCTATTAACAAATTTTTCAACTTGCCCTTGAAAAGATTGCCTTGGAGTTGCTTTATATTTTTTGACAACTTATTATAGAATTGTCTCCCAGTTACATATGGACTGTGGTCTGTAGCTTTCTTGTTAGTCCGTATCCTATTATAGTCACTTTTGGCTCGAGTATTGTAATTATGGGTGTCGCTGTTCTTTACACTATTGTTCTCTTTTACAAACATTATGGTCTTAAATACATACAATGAGTAAACAGTCAGTAATTTATAATTTTCGAAATAGTCCCTACAGGACTGGCGTTTGCTTGTATTAGCAATTATCCCAACTGCTCTCTTTTGAAGCCTGAAAATGCGATCCATGTAGACAGTGGGTGCCCCACCCCAGACCTCGATCCCATATTGGAGATGTGTATGTGTTAACACATAATACACTTGTTTAAGGACAAGGGGAGCTACTATATTTGCAAGACGTTTTAGTAAGTAAATATTACTAGAAACCTTTTTACAGGTGGTGCTGATATGCTCTTTCCAAGTGAGATATTCATCAATCAATATGGCTAAAAACTTATGTTTGTCAGATGTTTCAACTGTAGAAAGTGATTGAGTATGAGTATTATTAAAATGTAGCAAGAACTTTATTACTACATTCTTGTCCTTATTCAGTGTAAACTTATTCATTGTTAGATATTCTGTGATCATTTCAAAGTTCTCTTTGTTGCTTTGGAATGCTGCCCACTCTGTACAGCCCCAGCTAATAGAAGATGTATCATCAGCATAGTTCACTAGTTGGAGTTTTGTGGCTGTGTTATATCATTAATTTATACTATAACCAAGAATGTCCAATTATACTTCCTTGGGGAACTCCACAATTGAGAGTTCTGTATGCTGACTTTACTGTTTGGATCTTACTTTCATTCTTATAATTTAGTTTTGTGCACTGTTTTCTATCACAGAGATAAGAACTTAGTAATTTTAGAGCTACTCCTCTTATCCCATAATTTTCTAACTTGGATAACAGTACTGCATGATCCACAGAATCGAATGCTTTAGACAGGTCTAGGAAAGTCCCTATAACTTTGTTTCCTTCATTCAGCCTGCTCAGTAGTTCATGAAAAAAAGTTGCTAATGCTGTTATTGTAGATTGTCCTTTTTGAAACCCATGTTGTGTTTTATTTAATAGTGTCTATTTACAGGAGAAGGATTCCATTTGATCTAGAATTATTCTTTCAAGCAGCTTGCCAAGTGTTGAAGTCAAAGAGATTGGCCAGTAGTTATTTATGTCGGTGATAGCCCCCTTTTTATACACTGGTTGTATCTCAGTGATTTTAAAAAGCTCTGGAAAGTTCCCCTGGCCAATTGAACTGTTAATTAGATGTATTATTGGTTTTATTAACTCATTTTTGCATTCTTTAAGTAGTGTGGACGATATGTCATCCCAGCCACTAGATGATTTTACTTTGAGTTTTGAGAGTATATTCATGATCTCAAACTCTGTTACACTCTTTAGGAAAAATGAATTACTCATTTTAACCATGTTTATTTTCAGGGCGGATTCGTCTTGTTCTTCTCTGCATGCCTTACTAAAATGTTGTATGAAGGCCTCACATACAGACTTTGGTTCATTCAACAGTATTCCATTTTCTTCTAATGCAATGTTGCTGCAGCCTAGTTTTTCTCTATGTTCACATTCTTTGTTTACAATACACCAGGCTGTTTTGCTAATGTTACTAGTTTTTCTTATCTGTTCAGCATAATGAAGTGCTTTTAGTCTCTTCAGGGATTCCCTGTATGTATTTCTGGTGCTTTTGTATTTTGTTAGGAAGTACTGCAATTTTGTTTCTCAGAACAGCACATAAAGGTCCTTCATATTTTCCTTTAGTTTATGTATTTCTGGGGGAATTTTAAGTTTCTTTGTGGGATCTGATTTCTTTAGTTCTTTTTCTACTACTGGACATGCCTGATTAAAGCTATGGTTAAATATTTAATAGAAAAGGCCCCACTTTTCATTAATACCTTGTGATCTATATACCTTATCCCACTCTCTCTCAGCAAGCTCCTTCCTAAGTAAGTTATAATTAATCTTCCTTTTATAAGTGTGTAGGTCGCTATGCAGAACTATTTTGTGGTCTGTATTAATTTCTATGGATAGAGCTGTATGGTCTGAGAGATATGTTTCCACAGCTCTTACCACTATATGTTTGCTATCTAGATTCAAAAGAACATGATCAATACAAGATTGTGAGTTAGGTGTTATTCTGGTTGGTTCATCATTTATTTTGTTATAGTTATAGCAATGCAATAAGTCAGAATATCTAACATAATTTACACTACCAGTATAGTTTAAAGAGTCTATGTTTACGTCTCCTGTTATTATTACCTGTTTTTTGTTTGTTGATAGTTTATTCAGAAATTGTTCTAGCTGGCAAAAGAACTCTTCTACATCACTATTTGGTGTTCTATACAGGCCTGCAATTATTAGGCTGTTTTTGCCTACTTTCATTTTTACAGCTGCTACTTCAAAGGCCAGCTCCATTGCAAGATTGTGAACCCAGTCAATTTTTTCACAATGTATGTAATTTCTAACAAAATTGCCAACACCCCCACCCTTGTGTATCTTTCTGTAGTATGCACTCACAATTTTGTAATTGTTTAACTTAAAACTATGAGCCTCTTCAGACTTGCATCCAAGTTCATTCACAATATATATGTGCGGTTTACATTCTCCAAGAATTTCGTCAATTTGCTCTACTTTGTTTGTGATGTACTGAACATTCTGAAACATTATTTTACATTTTTCGTCTTTCTTGATGCAGTCAGTGAAGCTTTCACCTTCGTGTATGCACACTGAAGGCCGATTTACACTATAAAAGGAACATCAGTTTCACTTGAAAGCAAACTATTTTTATACTGAGTTCGATCTTTTCATTGATCAGTATGCTTACTTTTTCACAAATAAAACGCTTACCCTCATAGTTCAGATGCTGTCCACGTTTAGTATGCATGCCCTTATCTAGTGTGCTTATGTCTAGAATTAAACATTTTTCGTATCTTGAACACAATAATTTAATCCTGGCATTTGTTTTTCTAATCTCTTTGTTTACACATGAGTTGCACATTAAGTCTTGTCGGTGCGGGATGGTAGCAACAATAGTGTTTTTTGATTTGTTTCATTCCAGAAATTTAGACAAACCTCCAATACACGAATCGGCTTCATTACAAGCCACATCATTTGAACCTACAATACACGCAACGAAGTCATTGTCATGCGACATTTTGCCGTCTAAATATGTGTTTATTACAATGTTATTTGCTTTCGCACCTGGCTTCACCACACTACTTACTTGGATGTTTTGATTAACACTTTGTAGAATCTCAGCCAGCTTTCTTCCATGACTGTCAGCAAGCAAGAGTATGTTGCACTTCCTGGCGGAATTCAGAGTGGGGTTGCCGCTACCTTCACGTTGTTTATTAACTTTGTTAACAGGCTTTTTACCATCTGATTCCACATATTTTTTATCTTTTATATGAAAATGCACTTAAGATCTTTTTTACTTTTTCCATATTCATGATGATCATTTCGTATGGGATTTGTGTAAGATACATTGATATATCTGTTTTTCTTCATAAATACTGGGTGTTTCAAAATGAATGTCATGATATTAAAACTTTGTAGCATTTATTTACATTCAATGTACAACTGTAAATAATACATCAAATGAAAGAGCAATTCAAACAGTTTGGTTTTTTGACCCTTGCACATGTAGTGAGACCAAGGGGGACTGAAGAACATGTTGAATGGGTGACAGAGTCTTTCACACATAGCCACAAGAAATCAGTTTGGAAGGCTAATAATGAATTATTAGTTCCAGTGACATATGTGTGAAGGCTTTTAAAGAGATGCTTACAACTACACTATTATTATTTTCAGTTGTTACAAGCTCTAAAGCCTACAGACTACACTCTAGATGCCAACTTTGCAAATGAAATCTTGCTGCTTGATGATGAGCATTTTCTGGATTATACCTCCTTCAGTGATGAATTGACATTTCACCGAAGTGTGTGCACATCTGGGGGTCAACAAATCCCTATGAGATAGTTCAACTGCAACAGGCTCCCCTAACTTGAAAGTTTTTTGTGCCATATTCTGTCAGAAAGTTTATGGGCCTTCCTTTTTTCGTGAAGCAACTGTAACATGTTTCTTATTTTGATGTGGTAGAACTATGGCTCTTTCTTCAGATAGAAAAAGCTGAACTACAGAACTTTATTTGGCAGCAAGATCATGTACTGCCTCATTGGCATAAGTCAGTACAGGACTGATTAAAAGATGTTGTATCCTATTGCTGGATTAACCACAAGGGGCAGATTACAGAGCTTGTTTTGTATGGCTTCCATGTTCACCAGTCTAATGCCATGCTATTTTTACCTTTGTGGGTTCATAAAAGATCAAGTGTACACATCTCTGCTGCTAGCTGATCTACCTGACTTGAGAAAGATGATTGAAGCAGCTGTTGCAACAATTACTCCAGACACATTCATGAACGTTTGGGAAGAACTCTCTTATCAACTCGATGTGCGCCATGTGGCAAATGGTGTTCACAGAGAGCACTTATAAGAAAAACTGAGTTGCTCTTTCATTTTCTGTATTATTTATAATTGTAAGCTGAATGTAACAAATGCTACAAAGCCTTGAAACCCAGATGTTCATTTTAAAACATCCAGTTTTCATTGTGTATTTTTGTTTTTCTGACATGTTCTACATCCTCTAGGATCTCCTCACTATGGATCTATTGGAATGAAAAGTACATCTGATGTAATCTAATCTCCCTGTGCACAGAACCTCTGTTTTGCAAAGCATTATGAAAAACTCAATTAAATCTGTTAATTCAGTAAATAGAGTTTTCAGTCTGGTACATAAAAAAGGTTATAAAAATTTACAAATGAGGCTTTTATACAGGATTGTTAATGTTTCATGCATAACTAGATTTCATAGCAAATTAAATCGTAAAGTCTGCAATGAAGAGATGTCAGGGTTTCAGTGGTTCACAAAGCAATGAAATAAACCTTGTCACCATGTTCCATAAATATTGTATGCAATTTATTTTGAATGTAGATTTGTTGCTATTTTTGGAAAGGCCATGCAGATAAATATAGAGGCTATTGAAACAGCTGTGTGGAAGTAATTCCCAAAATTATAAGTGTGGTTACATTAGCACTAGTCATAATATGTGGTTGTTATACTTAACAGAAGTAGTCTGCAGCAGTCACTTATACCTGTTGATCAGAGCTTGTTTAACAGAGCATATCATAATTACCAGTGAGTACAACCAAATCCTCAGTAATTAGATTTAGATTTATTTTTAAAAAGAAGAGCAATTAATGTACTAGGGAAGAAAAGGAAATGGGTGGATGGAAAATGATTTATTGCTTGCATGAAATAATGGGAAAGGGGGTGGGGGTGCCAGTACACTGAGGTGTCAAATGTCATGGGATACCTCTTAATATCATGTTGGACCTCCTGTTGCTCACTGTAGTGCACTCCTGTTGCTCACTGTAGTGCAGCAACTTGATGTGGCATGGACTCAAAAAGTCATTGGAAGTCCCCTGCAGAAATTTTGAGCTGTCCATAACTGCAAAAGTGTTGCCAGTTCAGGATTTTGTTCATGAATTGACCTCTTGATTATGTCCCATAAATGTTCAACAGGATTTGTGTCTGTCTGGGTAGCCAAATCATTCGCTTGAATTGTCCAGAATGTTCTTCAAACCAATCATGAACAACTGTGGCCTACTGACATGGTACATTGTCATCCATAAAAATTCCATTGGTGGCTGCAGATGGTCTCCAAGTACCTGAACATAACCATTTTCAGACAATGATCAATTCAGTTAGATCAGACGACCCAGTTTATTCCAGGTAAACAAAGCCCTCACTACTATGGAACCACCGCCAGCTTGCACAGTACCTTGTTGATAACTGGCCCATGGCTTTGTGTGGTCTGCACCACAGTCAGACCATAGCATCAGCTCTTATCAACTGAAATTGTGACTCATCTAAGCAGGATGAAGTTTTCCAGTTGTCTAGGGTCCAACAAACATGGTCAGGAGCCTATGAGAGGCACTGCAGACAATGTCGTGCTGTTAGCAAAGGCACTCACATCAGTCATCTGCTGCCATTGCCCTTTAATGCCAAGTTCCACCACACAGTCCTAATGTGTATGTTCATCATATGTCTCACATTGATTTCTGCAGTTGTTTTACACAGTGTTGCTTGTGTGTTGGCACTGAGAACTCTACACAAATGCCACTGCTCTTGGTTGTCAAGTGAAGGCCATTGGCCACTGTGTTGTCCATGGTGGGAGGTTATACCTGAAATTTGGTATTCTCAACCCATTCTTGGCCCTGTACATCTCAGAATATTAAATTCCCTAATGATTTCTGAAATGTAATGTTTCATGAGTATAGCTCCAACTACCATTCTGCTTTCAAGGTATGTTAATTCTCACTATGCAGCCATAATCATGCTGGAAATTTTTCCACACAAATCATATGAGTGCAAATGACTCATCCATCAATGCACTGCCCTTTTATAACCTGTGTTATGTGAAGCTATTGTCATCTGTGTATGCGCCTATCACTATCCCATGATTTTTGTCACCTCAGTGTACACGTAACTTGTGTGGAAAACTGTTGTCAAACCAGATCTGCTACTAATGTATAATGTGACTCATTTCATTTCCACGAAGGCTCTCTTAATGATGAGATTCATGTATCACTGCTTGTGAATGAATGAATTTGTCAAAGAATAACAATTATTTACATTTGTAGTAACAGAAGTCTCTTTATAATGTCCATTCTTACTTACTATTCAGCTAAGAGGAGTCCTCTATCCTAGAATGTTGAAAAATCAGATAATTTATAAAATGAATCTTGGAAGATATTTAAAGCTGTTATGCAGAATGTAATTAATGATGATGGAATTGTCTAACCTTGTCTTCTCCTTCATAATGAATATATGGTGTCAGACCAGTGTAAAAGCCTGCAGAGCATAATCTATTATATTTTATCGACTTGTTAATGATTCAGTTTCAAATTATTTATTCATCGTGTTCCATAGCTTCCATAAGGAAGATCAAACTTTGGGGATGTTCATTAATAACATGCAGCAACTGTTACAAACAATAGTTAATTACCCCCTTTCCTCGTTAATTCTGTGGAGAACCTCTGCATCTCTTATCAGTCCATTTAAGTTACAACACACTTCTGTAACATGACATCTCAAATGCTTCATTTCTCTTCATGTGCACTTTTCCAACAGTCAAGTATTCACTTTATTCACTTTCATGCAATGCTGCCCTCCAAACATACATTCTCAGAAATTTCTTTCTCAAATTAAAGTGTATGTTTGATGCTACTAGACTTCTCTTCTTAGCAAAGAATCCTCACAGAAGCATGATCATATGATGTATCAAACATGATTTATGATTGCTTTGAGGATTTTTTGGTGGGTAGAACACAGCATGTTATCTTAAATGGATAATCACTGATAAATGCAGAAGTAATTGTGGGTGTGTCTCAGGGAAGTGCAATGGGACACTTACTGTTTATGTTGTTTATTAATGACCTCACAGACAGTTAACAGTATCCTCAAACTAATTGCAAATGATGATTATCTATAATGAAATACTGTCAAAAAACAGCTGTACAGATAATGTTTCATTTTGATAAGATTTCTCAGGCTGGTGCAAAGACTGGCAACTTGCCTTAACCCTTTGTTTCCTGACATAAGAAAAAATTTACTTTTTAACATTTTCTTTGCAGAATTTATGCTATTGTGGCCTCAAATGACGGTAGGTTTTTTTGTAAAATTTTATTTTATTTTTCACAACTTTTTTCTCTCCTGGTACTTAGAAGTACCGTCAGACTCCATGTACAGAATCGCAACATGCGCAGAAAAATGTTCCAATTTTTATAACTTGTACCTTATTCCACATAAATATTAAATATTTTTACATTAGAAAATTAATTAACCGAAATATGATATTTCTGATTTTTTTTTTTTTTAAATTTCGCAAAAATTTATTCAAGAGCAACTTCACAATACATAGTAACTTAGCTATACATTTTTGACAGTATATACATATCACATATTTAGTGATACCTCATGAAATTGTAGGAAATAGTTATTTTTATCATTGCAGCACAAATACACTTTACATGTACTACATTGTGAATGTGGTCTCGACCGAATTTTATTTTTTGCATACATTTCGCATCATCCTCTTTTACAACTGAACACTACAAAATGGTTTCCTCGGTTGCCAAGATGTACATCCTTCGGAACAGAAAAGTTATCCTTCCTTCTCTTTGGGAGAGTTATTTCATCTTTACCAGAGTTTCTCTTTTTGAGATTTGGCACTTGCTGTTCATTCATTAGCCCTAGTGCCACAGCACACCTGAATTCCAGCAGTGGTGGTGCCCCATGTAGATAACTGAAAATGACGTAACCATTGACAAAAGCAATTTCTATTGCTCCCCAGAAGAGACGGTAATACCATTTCTTTGATCGCTTGTCAAGACCATAAGTTGAATGTAATCTGTCTGCATGATCCACACCACCCATGTTTTTATGGTAATCACATACAATAACTGGACATGGTATAGTCATACTAGGTCCATATTTCTGTTTTCTTGTCACTACGCTCTGTTCAATGCCATGGAAGTTTGAAGCAAAATATACTACTTTATTTTCCTTCCATTGAAATACTGTTAGGTCTAAAGATGACTCTCTGTGATTTGATTTAGACATTTTTCTTTAGGTAAATTCCCTGGCAAACCTTTCCTGTTTGTTCTAATTGTTCCACAGGCAAATGTATTTACCGATTTCTGTGTGAGAAAAAGTGGACAGAACAACTAGTGAGAGGTAACGCATTGTTGCTACAATAAAGTGTTCGCACAACCTGACGGTACTAATAAGTCCGCTTTACATTTTCCACTTTATCTCATTCACTTGTAACGTAATGCTTCAAACTATTATAAAAAAACAAAGAAGGTAAGTACGTACAATGGAAAACTCAATGGAAGTTTCAATAAATTGCGCACAAATTCAGGCAAGACCATGGAAACAAGCACATACTGTTGTGACAGTGGCACGACATTCAAAAGTGCCGCTACGTTAGTACGCGAACACGGCGATAGAGGCGCTCCGCAGCTCGGCCGAGCGCGGGAGCGCCACCTGGTTATGAACGGCGCCGGCCGCATGTCACGGCCCGGCAGTCGAATGACAAATACGGAGTTAGTAACATGTAACCCGCTAGTGTTTCTACTTTTGTATCTCCACGCCCTTTAGTAGTGATTAAAGGTTATAACACTTCTTGGCGACGAGGTCGGATATTTTTTTTCCTGCGTTGTGGACTTGTGTGTTCGTGTCGGGGCAGACATGGAACAGCTTATGCAAGCGCTTATTGAACAACAAACACAGCTGACGGCTGCTATTCAGGCGTTGTCGATGTCGCTTACTCATCGTCTGTCTTCCTCTTCTCCGCCTCCGTTCCCTCCTTATGACGAGGCCGCTGAAGACTGGGAGGATTATGAGAAGCGTTTGCGGCAACACTTCTTGGCTTTCGGCGTTGTCGACGCTCCTATGTGTAAGTCGTTATTTCTATCTTGGATTTCCCCACGGATCTATCAGCTGCTATCTCAGTTAGCCCCTCTGCGGGAACCTGCCTCTCTGTCCTTCCAAGAAATGTGTGACTTATTGTCTAACTATTACCGAAAAAACACCCATGTCGTTGCCGCCCGCGTGGCTTTTTACCGGTGTCGTAAACAGCCCCATCAATCTTACCGGGCTTGGGCGGCGGAACTCCACGGTCTGAGTCGGAAATGTCAGTTTGTCACGGACACTCATCATGAGTCTTACGCTGATTCAATGGTTTGGGACGCTATTTTACGGCTTGCTCCTGATAAAGAAGTTCGGCAACGTGCCTTACAATTGCCAAACCCGTCGTTGTCGGAAGTTCTCAGCATCGCTCAATCCTTTGAAGTGTCTCACGCTGCTGGTGCGCAAATAGACGCGTGGTGTGATGTAGGCGCTGTCCAGACCACTTTCGACGCAGACAATGTGCCTGTTTCACAGGGAAACGACGATGTGGCGGCGGTGCACTCGCGTCAACAACGTCGCGTTGGGCCGCCACGCTCGCAGCGAAAACAGCAACCACAGAAGCAGGTTCGTTCCGCCCTTCCTTCTTGTCCACGTTGTTTCGTACAGCACGACAGAGCCGCGTGTCCAAAACGTTGGGCCACGTGTAATTCATGTAGGAAAAGAGGCCACATTGCTTCTGTGTGTCAGTCCCCTAAAGTTCCTGTCGACGAGGACGAGGCATCGGACATGGATGTTAACTGTGTGCTTTCTCAAACGAATAAGTTGTTTGTTACTGTTCGTGTTCTGGATAAAGACATTCGCATGCAAGTGGACACTGGCTCTGCAGTAACTCTCATTAATTCTCGCACGTATTTGGAGTTGGGCTCCCCTCCCTTGTCTCCCGTTACGCGAAATCTACGAACCTATAATAAGCAGAAAATTCCTATTGTTGGCCAGTTTGATGTTTCCACTGCCTACAAGTCTGTTGTTAGGCCCCTCACGTTTTATGTGGTGGATCATGCGGGCACTGAAAACCTGTTCGGTTATGATGCTTTCCAGTTGTTCGGGTTTTCCATTGATGATGATGATGTGCACCTCATATCTGAGGACATTCCGTATCCACAGCTGGATGGCTTGTGTTCTGAATTCTCGTCCGTGTTCTCTGCTGGTCTGGGTCGTGCCAAGGAGTTTGAAGCCCACATTACTCTTAAACCTACGGCTCGCCCTAAGGTTTTCCGGGCACGCCCTATTCCAATGGCGTTGCGTGCGCCTGTCAAAGCTGAGATAGACAGGTTAACAGCTTCGGGGATTCTCCTTCCTGTTACCTCCAGCGAATGGGCATCGCCCATCGTGGTGGTTTCTAAACCAAACGGGAGTCTGCGATTGTGTGGTGATTTTAAAGCCACTGTCAACGCTCAAAGCCTCATTGACACTTATCCTCTTCCCCGTCCTGAGGAGTTATTTACCAAGCTCGCTGGGGGCCAGTTCTTTTCCAAACTTGACTTATCGGAGGCGTACCATCAGTTGCCGTTGGATGCATCTTCCAAGGAATTTCTCGTCATCAACACTCCTTGTGGGTTGTATCAGTACCAGCGGTTACCATTTGGCGTCGCTAGCGCGCCGGCCATTTTTCAGCGGTTTTTGGAACAGCTCACGGCTTCCGTTCCCGGCTGCATCAACTACCTGGATGACATTGTTGTCACGGGGGCCTCCACTGAGGAGCACCTTCGCAATTTGCGTTCACTGTTTCGGGTTCTGCATTCAGCAGGGTTGAAGTGCAATCTGGACAAGTCTCAGTTCTTCCAACCCTCCATTGTGTATCTTGGTTTCCACTTGTCCCGTGAGGGTATACGCCCTCTACGACAGCACGTTGCGGCCATTACCGCTCTACCCCGGCCGTCTACGGTCAAAGAACTTCAGGCGTTTCTAGGCGAGGTTGCTTATTATCACAAATTCATTCCCTCCGCGGCGGCGGTGGCTCATCCTCTGCATCAGCTGTTACGCAAAAACGTTCCTTTCTGTTGGACCGCCGAGTGTGAGCAGGCTTTTGTCCGCCTGAAGGCTCATTTGCAGTCGGCGCCTTGTCTTGCCACATTCCGTCCGGGTCAGCACTTGGTTCTGGCGACTGACGCGTCACAGTATGGCCTAGGGGCTGTTCTCGCCCATCGGTATGAGGATGGGTCGGAACGACCCATCGCCTACGCTTCAAAGACCCTCAACGATGCCCAACGGCGTTACTCTCAAATAGAAAAGGAGGCGCTCGCTATCATTTATGCTCTGAAAAAGTTCAGCGTTTTTTTTGTATCGTTCTAAGTTTCACCTCATCACCGACCACAAGCCGCTGGTCTCTCTGTTCAGCCCCTCGGCGTCGCTTCCGGATAAGGCAGCTCACCGCCTGCAACGTTGGGCCTTATACTTGTCTCGTTTTCACTATGAGATTCACTATCGCCCCACGGCCCAGCACGCCAACGCTGACGCGTTGTCGCGTTTGCCGATGGGCCCCGACCCGGTTTTCGATCGCGATGAACTCCTCTGTTTCCACATTGATGAGGAAGAACGTCGTGCGGTCGAGGGTTTTCCACTTACAGGTTCGCAGGTCGCGTCGGCTACTGCGCGGGATCCGGTCCTGCGTCAGGTGATCAGTTTTGTTCAGCGTGGTTGGCCGGACAGGACCAAGGGCCGGGCGTCGGATCCCCTTCGCAACTACCATGCCTTGCGCCTTCGTCTGTCTGTTCGTGAGGGTGTTGTTCTTCTGGCCACGGATGGCGCATCTCCACGGGTTGTGGTGCCCGCCTCTCTTCGCAAAGCTGTTCTCAAACTATTGCATGGGGGCCATTGGGGGATTTCTTGGACTAAGTCCCTGGCCCGCAGGCACGTTTATTGGCCCGGTATCGATTCGGACATCGCCCACATGGTCGCTGCGTGTGATCAGTGTGTTCAACAACTGGCTGCGCCTCGTACTCTGCCCTCTCCGTGGCCTGATCCGGCGCAGCCGTGGGAACGGGTGCACGCTGACTTTGCTGGCCCCTTCCTCGGCACTTATTGGCTACTGTTGATTGACGCCTTCTCGAAGTTTCCGTTTGTTGTTCGCTGTCCGTCGCCCACCACTGCGGCGACGACGCTGGCTTTGTCAAAAATCTTTGCGCTAGAAGGTCTTCCATCCACGATTGTCACGGACAATGGCCCTCAGTTCTCTTCGCAGGCCTTCCGTGATTTTTGTACTGGACAAGGGATTCATCATGTTACAGCACCGCCCTTCCATCCGCAATCGAATGGGGAGGTCGAGCGCCTTGTCCGCACTTTCAAAAGCCAAATGAAAAAATTCCTTAGTGATTTTTCCACAGATGACGCTCTGTTGCAATTTCTGAGTTCTTATCGCTTCACGCCTCTGGGTGATCGCAGCCCTGCTGAACTCTTGCATGGCCGCCAACCGCGCACCCTACTGCATCTGCTTCACCCTGTCAGGCCTTGTACTGTGTCCCCTAGTGCGGGAAAATACCAGGTGGGCGCCGACGTGTGGGCACGGGGGTATGGATCTCGCCCTAAATGGATTCCAGGGGTGGTCCAGGCTCTTCGCGGCCGCCGGCTTTGTGAAATACGTACGGACGTTGGCATGGTTGTTCGCCATTACGACCAGATGCGCCCACGAGTGGTGGCCACGCCGGTACCACCGCCCCTTCTTTCGTCTCCACCAGCCCGAGAAGCCAGTCCTGTCGCTGCTGCCGATCTTCCGGGCGTGTTGCTGCCGCCGCCGTCGCTACCGCTTCCGAGTACGCCGGAACCGGCCCCAGTCGCGACGCCGCCTTCTCCGGGACCCATCTCGCTGGAGCACACCCCCAGGTCCACGACACCTATGGATGCTGCTCCGGAGTTTTCACCCATCATCTCGTCCAGGAGGCACGTTCCACGCGCCAGCTTCCGTCCTGGACATTTTCGACCATACTCTCGTGTTTCTCCGCGGGATCTTCTCGGGACCTCCCAAGAGGCCATGGATGTTTCCGCACTGTCCGTGTCTCCACGAAAGTGAGCGTTTTTTTTTCAAGGGGGGAAAAGTGTTGTGACAGTGCCACGACATTCAAAAGTGCCGCTACGTTAGTACGCGAACACGGTGATAGAGGCGCTCCGCAGCTCGGCCGAGCGCGGGAGCGCCACCTGGTTATGAACGGCGCCGGCCGCATGTCACGGCCCGGCAGTCGAATGACAGATACGGAGTTAGTAACATGTAACCCGCTAGTGTTTCTACTTTTGTATCTCCACGCACTTTAGTAGTGATTAAAGGTTATAACACATACAATCTTCTGTTTTCACAGCAGCGCGCGAAAAACAATTTCAAGCTCTGACCGCCAGAGAGGTCTATGTATTGCGCAATAACATCTATGAAACAGTAGAGCAGAGTTACTGTTACGTACCGACAGGCTCTCAGATCACGAAAATGCACCACGAGAAAATAATTAGAGTCAAAACTTACTCGTACTTTTAAGTACCGTCAGGCAACAAAGGGTTAAATATCCAGAACATAAAATTTTGATGTTTAAAAAAACAAGAAAACAATCTTCTGTGTCTACAAAATCAGTCACAGTTGGAATTAGTCAACTCATACAAGTACCTGGGTGTAACAATTTGTAAGGATATGAAATGGCACAATTGTATAGGCTCCGTTGTAGGTTAACTCAAGTGGTAAGACTGTACCTCTTTGATAGAATACTAAGGAAATGCAATTAGTCAACGAGGATAATGCTTATAAATAAACTGCTCTATGCAATCTAGAGCATTGTTCAGGTGTGTGGGACACATACCAATAAGACTGACAGGGGATGTTGAACATACACGGAGAACGGCAACACAAATGTTCACACATTTGGGAGTGTCATGGAGATGCTGAAAGAACTGAACTGACAGACTCTTGAAGACAGATTCAAACAATCTCATTAAAACCTACTTATTAAGTTTCTAGAACCAATTTTTAAGTGATGAATCTAGGAATATACTACAATTCCCTACGTATTGCTTGCACAGGAACTACAAAGACGAGATTAGACTACTTAGGCTACAGTGTGCACAGAGGCTTCTGAAGTCATCTTTCTTCCTGTGCTTCATATGTGAATGGAACTGAAAAAGGCCCCAATAACTTGGAATTAAATGGGAAGTACACTCTGCCATGTGCTTCACAATGGTTTGCAGAATATAGACATAGCTGTAGATACAACACCCAGCAGCTCGACACAATGTGAATTCAAAAGTTAATGTGCAACTGATGGAAAATTGATTGAAGGTTCCTCATCCATATGAGCATCGCTGACAGCTTCTTCTACATTATGAGTCTGTGCAGTTTGTTACCCTCCTTAGTATCATTTGTCTTGTTTCCTTTAGCCACTGTAGCATTCCTGGAAACATTGTGTGCATTACATGTCTCCTAACATGACCTGTCACTTTATTTATAGTTTCCCTTTGCCTATTTATACATGGAAATCATGTCTGCTAATTTTGTAACTGGATATGACACCATTTTACAAAACACTGACATTAAAATGAAGATTACTTTGAATACCACAGTGCTTTTCTAGGCAAGGTTGCTATGCCCTTGTCTTTCTCTGACTTTTGAACTGACTTGCATGGCAATGTACAGCAGGACCTGCAGTTTAACATGGGCTCTGAACCAGGGTGCAGCTTGGCATTTTTCATGTTAACAATTAACTGCCAGAAACATTGTAGGACCTACCAGAGAAAAGACCATGGACCTTTGATTTTTTAATCTGGCAGTTACATCCTAGAAGCATCAACTTGTAGATTATTATCATTCCAGTGGTAGAGTCATCTTGAAACATGTCTGGCTTCATAACTGTTGACAAACGAAGAATGATATTGATTTAATGCCCTATCAGGGATGAGGTCATTAGAGACTGAGTACAAACTTGGATTGGGAAATGGCAGAGAAGGAAATAAGCACTGTCCTTTTCACAGGAACCACCTCGGCATTTGCCTTAGCTATTTTGAGAAATCAAAAATACCTAAATCTGGACGGTCGTATGAGGATTTTAATATTAATCCATTTGATTGTAAGTCTACTGTTGTAAAATGTGTACCTTCATGCCCACTAACAAGTAATATTTGACTCAGTTACTTCTGAACCACAGCTCCTTATCTCAGATTAATACATTTGCCCTTCTCCAACATTCCACACAGCTTGTATCACCACTAAGTTAAAAAAAAAAAAAAAAAAAAAAAAAAAAAAAAAAAAAAAAAAAATATAATAATAATAATAATAATAATTTTCTAGGTGGAACAAAAAACTACAAAATCCCTTATTAATATGGAACTCTACACTGGAATCCTTACAATGAATGATGTTATACAGGTGATGACAATAGCACAAAGAAGATACACTTAAAGCACTACATAGAATGACACCATTCTTCAGTTCAAATCAGTATGACAGTGTTTCACTAAGGAGGGACCAAAAATGTGTTGGGATTGAAAGGACATAAGAATATTGGTAAACAACTGCAGGAGCCCCTTTGATGAAACTGATCATGAATGAAATGCTTCCAAGTAGTAGGATATGTTTTTATATTTCAAAAGTAGATGTATTTATTTAATTTGTTTTTGCAGGATTCCTGAGGCATTAGCTTAGCTATGCATCTAATGGCTTTCTTTTGAAGTTCTAGGATTCTTTTTACACGTACATCTGCTGCACCACCCCATATTGGGATACAGTGGGATATGTGTGGGGAAATAGGTCTGTAGTGCATTTTTTGCAAGGTTTCTGTGTCCACTGTGGAGCACATTTTTTTTCATTAAAACATAGTTGTATTTAGTTTGGAACTGATCCTGTCAATGTGGTTTTGCCCTGTCAGAAATTTGTCCACTGATTCTAAATGTACATCCCCAATACACAGAGTAAATTCCTCTGCTCTGTTAGCTCTGTTTGTATACATAGTTTTCTTCCTGTTGATCAATAAGTTATTTTCTGTAAAATACCTTTCTGTCATTTGCAAGTTCTCACTTGCTCTTTTTTCCAACTCCTTCACTGAGTCACTACATACTAGTAAAGCTGTGTCATCAGCATACATGAATACTTTTTGTTTACAGCAAAGTGCATATCATTTATATATAAGATAAAGAGTAAAAGTCCTAGTACTGAACCTTGAGCTACTCCATATTTTACCTGCAGAAAATCAGAGTAGACATTTCTCTCTGTATTTCCAGATTTATGTTTTATTTTAACACACTGTTGTCTGTTTTCAACAAAGGTTTTCATAATATCAGCAGCTTTTTCTCTTATGCCATAGCAGTTCAGTTTCTGTAGAAGAGTTTTATTGTAGGCACAGTTGAAAGCTTTTGAAAGGTATAAATAGACTCTAGATACTTTCTTTTGATCCAGTGCCTCACTGATATGTGTTATGAAGTTTGTAACTACAGCCTTGGTGGATCTTCCCTTTTTTAAATCAATATTGTGGCTCATTTAAGATGTTATGATTGTCTATGAACTTTATAAATCTATCTTTAATCACTGCTTCTACTATTTGAGACAGAACAGGTGTGATCTTTATGGACCTATAGTTTCTGTGGTCTCCTTTGTCCCCTCTGTTGAATGGTACACCTTTACTCATATTTAAACATTTGGGGAATATTCCTTGCTTCATTACTAAATTTATCAGGAATACTAGAGGCTTAGCAAGATATCTAGCACAGTGTTTGACCAAGCAAGATATCTAGCACAGTGTTTGGCCATTTTTGCTGGGATGCTATCCAGACCCTCTGCATTTTAATTTTTTTGTGCTCCCATTTTTTTTAAGAACTTCCAATTCATCTGTAAGGAAGAGGTATAAACTCTTGACCACCTTTTTAGGACTTTCCATTCTTTCTGGTACTGATATGTTTTGTTTTAGACGTTTCTCCACTATAGCTGTATAGTGCTAGTTGAAAATATTGCACACTTGTTGTTGGGTTGTTTGGGGAAGGAGACCAGACAGTGAGGTCATCGGTCTCAGCACACTTGTTGCGCTTTGGTCACTTCTTTCCCTTCCCTTGTCAGTGCCCTATTTGTATTTATCAAGGCATGTGATTCTTGTGAAATGAAGGTGGTGTATTTGTTGCAGTAGACGTGAAATTCAGATCCACTGAAATAGAAATTGAAGCTGTATGTGAGATATGAGATTGTTTGGGCCAAGCTCAATGTCAGGGATGAGCACAAAATTGTGACTGGATCCTCCTGACACCCATCAGACTTACCTCCAGATGTAAGCAAAACCTTTGGAGAAGACCTCAGTTTCTTAGTGCTTAAATTCCCCAATCATACTGTAATCACTGGTTCAGACTTTAATCATCCAATGATCAATTGAAAAAAATAACAATTTTTGTTAGTAGTGTGCGTGCCAAGATGTCCCGTGAAACATTACTAAATGCTGTCTCTGAAAACTACTTAGAACAGTTACTTCAGAACCCCACTCACGACAGAAATATACTAGACATAATGGCAATAAAGAGACCTCACCCCTTTGAAGATATCCACATCGAAGTTGGAATCAGTCACCAAGAGGCAGTTGTGGAAGCAATGATTACCAAAGTACAACTGAAACAAGTAGAAAGACATACATGTTTAGTAAACTAGAAAAAAAGCAGTAGCTCAGGACAGGAGCATGTAGGGGAACTATGACTCAAGTTTGAAAGAATTGTTGAACACACACAGGATACATATTTATCCAGTAGAACAGTTCATGATGGGAGGCACACTCAATGATATGCAGTCACTGTAACGAAACTTATAATGAAACAGACACTACTGCATAATAGCTGTAAAAAAAGGACAGAACTATAGAGAGATGCTGAATGAAATGTGTTTGGCTGTCAGGAGAGCAGTCCATGAAGTGTCCAATGACTATTGTAGCAGAATATTATCAAATGATCTTTTACAAAACTCAAAGACATTCTGGTCATACGTAAAGGCTGTTAGTGGCACCAAAATTAGTATCCAGTCACTCATGGTTGAGACTGGAACAGAAATTGAGAGTAGCAAAGCAAAAGTAGAAATACTTAAGCCCATTTTCAAATCATTATTTACAAAGGAAAATTCAGGAGTATTGCCTCAATTTAATTCTCATACTATTCAACAAATATTAATGTCTGAAATTGTTGAAACTGAACAAAGCTCCAGGACCCAATGGAATCTCTATCACATTCTATACTGAAATAGTGGCCGAGTTACTTTCTCTTTTAACTACACTCCTGGAAATGGAAAAAAGAACACATTGACACCGGTGTGTCAGACCCACCATACTTGCTCCGGACACTGCGAGAGGGCTGTACAAGCAATGATCACACACACGGCACAGCGGACACACCAGGAACCGCGGTGTTGGCCGTCGAATGGCACTAGCTGCGCAGCATTTGTGCACCGCCGCCGTCAGTGTCAGCCAGTTTGCCGTGGCATACGGAGCTCCATCGCAGTCTTTAACACTGGTAGCATGCCGCGACAGCGTGGACGTGAACCGTATGTGCAGTTGACGGACTTTGAGCGAGGGCGTATAGTGGGCATGCGGGAGGCCGGGTGGCCGTACCGCCGAATTGCTCAACACGTGAACACGTGGGGCGTGAGGTCTCCACAGTACATCGATGTTGTCGCCAGTGGTCGGCGGAAGGTGCACGTGCCCGTCGACCTGGGACCGGACCGCAGCGACGCACGGATGCACGCCAAGACCGTAGGATCCTACGCAGTGCCGTAGGGGACTGCACCGCCACTTCCCAGCAAATTAGGGACACTGTTGCTCCTGGGGTATCGGCGAGGACCATTCGCAACCGTCTCCATGAAGCTGGGCTACGGTCCCGCACACCGTTAGGCCGTCTTCCGCTCACGCCCCAACATCGTGCAGCCCGCCTTCAGTGGTGTCGCGACAGGCGTGAGTGGAGGGACGAATGGAGACGTGTCGTCTTCAGCGATGAGAGTCGCTTCTGCCTTGGTGCCAATGATGGTCGTATGCGTGTTTGGCGCCGTGCAGGTGAGCGCCACAATCAGGACTGCATACGACCAAGGCACACAGGGCCAACACCCGGCATCATGGTGTGGGGAGCGATCTCCTGCACTGGCCGTACACCACTGGTGATCGTCGAGGGGACACTGAATAGTGCACGGTACATCCAAACCGTCATCGAACCCATCGTTCTACCATTCCTAGACCGGCAACGGAACTTGCTGTTCCAACAGGACAATGCACGTCCGCATGTATCCCGTGCCACCCAACGTGCTCTAGAAGGTGTAAGTCAACTACCCTCGCCAGCAAGATCTCCGGATCTGTCCCCCATTGAGCATGTTTGGGACTGGATGAAGCGTCGTCTCACGCGGTCTGCACGTCCAGCACGAACGCTGGTCCAACTGAGGCGCCAGGTGGAAATGGCATGGCAAACCGTTCCACAGCACTACATCCAGCATCTCTACGATCGTGTCCATGGGAGAATAGCAGCCTGCATTGCTGCAAAAGGTGGATATACACTGTACTAGTGCCGACATTGTGCATGCTCTGTTGCCTGTGTCTATGTGCCTGTGGTTCTGTCAGTGTGATCATGTGATGTATCTGACCCCAGGAATGTGTCAATAAAGTTTCCCCTTCCTGGGACAATGAATTCACGGTGTTCTTATTTCAATTACTAGGAGTGTATAATGAACCACAGTTCCCTCAAACAAAAACCCATGTCCAGTAGTCAGAAGAAAGCACAGGTAACACCACTACAAGTCATGGAAGAGATCCGGAGAACTACTGTCCGATTCCTTGACACTGATATGTTGTAGAATCTTAGAACTGATATGTTGTAGGCTCTTAGAACATATTCTGAGCTCAAACATGATGAGATATCTGAAACAGAATGACTTCCTACATGCCAACCAACATGGATTGCAAAAACACAGATCATGTGAAATCCAACTTACACTTATCTATTCTTAAAGTTTAGTTGTATGTGGGGGATCAACTGAATTTTTTTGGTAGAGAGGACACAGCAAATTATCTTGGATGGAGAATGATCAACAGATCTGCATCTTCTGGTGTGCCCCATGGAAGAATTTTGGGACCCTTCCTGTTCATGCTGAATATTAATGACATTTCATACAATATTAATAGTAACCTCAGACTCTTTGCTGATGATCCAGTTATCCATAATGAAGTAATGTCTGAAAGAAGCTGCATAAATATTTATTCAGATCTTGGTAAGATTTCAAACTGGTGCGAAGACTGGCAACTTGCTTTAATGTCCATAAATGTTAAATTGTCTACTTTATGTAATGAAAAAAGTAGTATCCTATGACTATAATATCAGTGAGTCGCAATTCAAATTGTGCAACTCATACAAATACTTGTATGTCGCACATTTTAGCAATATGAAATGAAATTATCTTTGACCTATCCAATATCAATTGAACAATTTGTGCTGTATGATAAAACTGGACCAATTAAAAATCAAATCAAATCAAAATTATCACATTGGCCCAGTCATAGATAAATCAGGTGGCAGACTTAATTTTATTGGTAGTATATTGAGAAAATGCAATTAGTTTTCAAAGGAGATTGATTACCTATAACTCATGTTGCCGATTGTAGGATATTGCTCATGTGTGTTGGACTTTCACCAAATAAGACTAACAAGGGATATCAGACGTATATTGACTAGGGCAGCATGGATGGTCCAGATTTGTGTGATCCATGAGTGTCATGGAGATGCTGAAAGAACTGAACTGACAATCATAAAGACAGATGCAAACAATCCAATTAAAGCCTACTTAGTAAGTTTCCAGAACCAACTTTTAAGTGAGCAGTTAGTTATATATACTACAACCGCCAACATATTGCTCTTGCAGGGGCAATGGGGACATTATTATTAATTACAGCATGTGCACAGGTAGTATAACAAATATTCTTCCACATGTGAATGGGATAAAAACCCTAATAACTAGTAGAAGGGGCATGCTACCTGTCATGCAATTCACAGGGGTTTACAGAGAATATATGTAGATGAAGCACTGCTACTTCAGTCCACAATGAGAGTGGCTAATGGGCTTCTTGGTGTCAATAATTCATCGAAGCAGTGGTTTACTATTTGCTCCAAGAACTTTCTTATACAGTCTGTTAAGTGATAATTCCACAACTAGTGGGGCACGTTTGGTTCTTTCCTGGCTTGACAAAGTGGGCCGTAATTGCTTCACTCACCAAGATGGAAAATTCTGCATGGAAAAACATTTCATATACTGTCTTCGGAGAAACAGATGAAGATATAGCACCAATCACATAAATACTTAAACTAGAATAAGTGGGAAATCCTTTTCTGAACAGATTTTGTTGCCAATGTTTATAGAGTACACAACTGTAGTTCACAATTTACTAGAAAATATATTGCACACAACACTCTTGAGTGTCCAGGATTTCTCAAAAATACAGCTTTTATCATAAAAATACACAATCAAATTAGGGAACAGTTAATTTTGAATCAGGATAGTATTGCAAAAAGTTTCTAAAAAGCACAAATTTAGTTTACAATTCATGACAGAGTATGAATTTTGTGGGGCACTTGCAAATGTTCGAAAATGTACAATGTATCATTATACATAAAATCCTTCAATCAATGAAAAATTATGCAGAAACAACACAAACAGAAAAGTATTATGATATATCTGTCACAAATGGTCTCATTCAAAGGAAAAATGTAGAAGTTGGCTTACATATTTAAACAAATACGCATAACACACAGATCTTTTACTTATAATATAATTCGATATATAAAAAATCTACTTACCGAGTGGCTGCAGGAGAACACACATATAAAGGTATTTAAATTTGCATGCTTTTGGAGCCAGTGACTCTTCCTTCTGGCAGAAAGGTTGAAGAGGAAGGAAGAAGGGTGAAGGAAAAGGACTAGTGAGGTTAGGAAAAGTCACCCAGAATCCCAAGTCAGGGGAGACTTACTGGATAGTATGAGAAGGAAAGTTTTCTCCAGTATCACCTGAAGATGGCCAGAAGACTCTGCACCAAAATATTGTGGCAGGAAGTTGCAAACATCCGGCAGTTTGCCCAAAATTTTGTGGAACAATATGTATGCTGGGACGGTTTTAAATCTCATTGGCTTATGTTTCCCAGAAATCCATTAATGTTTTCCACAGTGGCATTGAGTATGTGCAGTGGTTGACTGAATCCAAGAACATTTGTCAAATTCTCTTCTCGGCCTCTTGAATAGTTCATCAAGTCTTCCTTCTCACAATCTCGCAAACTGTAAGTCTGCAAGGATCTCTGTGACTGGGTGGTATTTGAAGCTTATTGGCTGTACAGTATCCAAGTAATCCTGGTAAACAATCATTTTGGCAACTTCCTGTCAGCCACTGCTCCACCAGCTAAATGTACTTAGATTGTTGAATGGTGTATGCATAATTTGCAATTTCTTGGTCAACAGTGTGTTCAAGAGTTGAAGAGCATGTTGAGAGATCTGTGAAAGAGGATGGGGCACTAAAAAGCAAATTACCTATAGCAGCACTGAGGTCCATACTCTGTCCCAAATTCAGAAGGTATATGTTATCTGAAAATGGTGTAACCTCTGGACTAGAAAATAATGGATCTCAAAAGCAAGTCCCAACAAAAGAAGAAAGGACAGGGCAGATCTACCCCTTCATTTAAAGTGTCACCTGGGGGCAGATACAGGTAGACAGGGTCTCTCTCCTACGTGTCATCATATGTATTTTGTCTGGTGTTTTGGCAGGTAGGTGCAACATGTAGCTGGGGTCAGACTGAATAAATCCTTCTATCACATCTTTCATATGATGCCCAGCATTGTTGGTAAGCGTAATTTTGTTTCCCATTACAAATAAATGATTTTCAAATCAGAATTTTGTGTGTTGATTTGATAGAGCAGTCCCAAATTAGTCTAGTGTGTTATTTGTTTTATTGACACATATTAACAGGAACATAAAAACCATGAAGAATAATCAGTACTTCAGTAGCAACTTAGCAGTGCTTCTGTATGGCGGTAGCAGTCAGCACTGGCCTGGCTGGTGCTGCCGCTGCTGGAGTACTGGCTATTCTGCGTATTTTACTGCCCCTTTTAATATGCATTAATAAAATGAATATCACATTAGACTACTGTGGGACACTGTGCTGAATGAGCACAAAAAATCCCACTTTAAAAATAATTTTGTTTGCAACAGGAAACAAACAGTTGCTTTTTATCAACACCAGGTGTTGCGTGAAAGACATGAATGAGCAGTATTCGTTTGGGTTGACACCAGCTACTTTTTGCAAAAATGAAATTGCAAGTATTTGTGGAAACACTAAAAAAAATGTGCCTGACAACTCTTAGCAGAGACACCCTGTATAAACTGCACTAAACCACCTCCATATCTGTGAACAAGTGAAAGATTAGATTCAAGAGGCATATGGAATGAAAGATTAAGAAACTTCCTGGCAGATTAAAATTGTGTGCCGAACCGAGACTTGAACTCAGGACCTTTGCATTTCGCGGGCAAGTGCTCTACCATCTGAGCTACCCAGCACAACTCACTCCCTGTCCTCACAGCTCTACTTCTGCCAGTATCTTGTCTCCTACCTTTCAAACTTCACAGAAGCTCTCTTGCGAACCTTGCAGAACTAGCACTCCTGGAAGAAAAGATATTGCGAAGACATGGAGATATTGCGAAAAGAAAAGGTCCCGAGTTCGAGTCTCAGTTTGGCACACAGTTTTTATCTGCTGGGAAGTTTCATATCAGCGCACACTCTGTTGCAGAGTGAAAATCTCATTCTGGAAAAGATTAATACTTATTAAACAAAAAAAGTTTACTTTGTAATAAAATCAATACAGTAAGCAAAATTGAGCCAGTCTCTCTGAAAGTGTGCACCTTGGAAATCAATATATGCTGCTGGGTAACATTCAGTACTATGTTACTCCAGTATGTGTATTATGACATACTTGGATCCTCCTCGGCCTGGTTTCCCCAAGAGGTTGATGAGACACTCCTGTTCAAGCCTCTTCCAGTCTTCAATGGTGGGATCATACAGGGTGTGAGAAGGAGTCTTGCAGTAACAAACTGCAAGTTTCAATTTATCCCAACTGTGGTCAGTCAGGCTGATGTCGGCAGATGCAACAGGAGATTCATTTTGATTGAATCCCATTTCCTGCAAGATGGTGTTAAAGAGCTGTGTGCAGCGTACTTGTGCGTTACTGTATTGAAATATGAATCAAAGAAATGTTGACTACAAGGCTGGAAAATAGCTTGGAGATCCTGTTCCAATACTGGACAGCATTATAACTTAACTATTCTCTAAGATAGTGATAGGCACCTGACATCAGTTCATGATATCGACCTAAAGCAATACTGACTACTTCCCTGCTGAACCTGTGGGACTGAATGCTCAGACTGTGCTCCGACTAAATAATGAAAAGTGTGAGGTCATGCTTACAAGTTCTAAAAGGAATCCATTAAATTTCGGTTAAATGATAACTCACGCTTATCTAAAAGCTGTCACTTCATAGCGATAACAACTACATAGCGATAACAACTATGAACAACTGAAGTTGGGATGATCACATAGGTAATGTTGTGTGGAAGGCAAACCACAGATCACATTTTATTGGCAGAAGACTAAGAAGGGGCAACAAACCCATTAAAGACACTGTTGTCCATCCTCTGCTAGAGTACTGCTGTGCAGTATGGTACCCTTACCAAACAGGAGTGACGGAGGACATCAAACAATTTCAAAGGAGGACTGCTCACTTTGTACATTCATGAAATGGGGTTTGGGGGGGGGGGGGGGGTGTTAGTGTCACAGACACGATATGTGAGTTGGAGTGACAGTCATTAAAACAAAAACGTTTTTTGATGTGGCAAGATCTATTCACGAAATTTAAACCTCCAACTTTCTCCTCTGAATGCACAGATATTTTGTTGACACCCACCTACATTTGCAAAAATGATCATTGTAATAAAACAAGAGAAATCAGAGCTTGCATTGAGAGATTTAAGTGTTCTCTTTTCCAATGCTTTGTTTGAGAGTGGAACAGAGAAATAGCGTGAAAGTGATTCGATGAAACCTCTGCCAGACACGCAACTGTGAATTGTGGAGTAGCCTTGTAGATATAGACGCCACTTACACATTCATCTACACTGATCATCAGGAATCAGATGAGTCCAGTTGCTGGCGAAGGGATCCTGATGCCATAGATATAGTTGGTTGGTTGGTTGATTGGGGATGAAGGGACCAAACAGCAAGGTCATCAGTCCCTTGTTTCAAATGTGGTCCATTCCGATAGTGTGACATCTCAGAAAAGTCAGAATGATAAAAGGGAAAAGGCTAAAAAACGTAAAAGTGCAGTCATGTCCTCAATGGTATAAACAAAATGAGGTAAGTCAGCAAGAGAGCGAACCCAATGTTATGCTAGAGGCAGGAAATATCCCACCTCTGAAGCAGTAGAGGCAAGACCACCTGCAACTTAAAAGCGTGCAACTGCTAGAATGTAGTAGTGTGTATGGGAAAAGGAGACTAACGAATCCTAAAAAGTGATAAAAACAGAGTAAAAGGGGAAGAAAAGAGGATCTCAGCCAGGGAGGGG
The DNA here is from genome assembly GCF_021461395.2 of Schistocerca americana. Classification (NCBI taxonomy): domain Eukaryota; kingdom Metazoa; phylum Arthropoda; class Insecta; order Orthoptera; family Acrididae; genus Schistocerca; species Schistocerca americana. The sequence continues at coordinate 112,635,407 of NC_060126.1, read as the reverse complement.
AGTCGGGAATCTCCAAACATGGCTTACAGTGGGAGACACCCCAACGCTCACCACCATGCTCCAACACCAGAGAGAGATTAAAAACCTTAAAACTGAGCATAAAAACCACTTTCCCAGAGGAAATCGAGAATCAGTTCGACCATCCGGGAATCATCAGCCAACATCAAAGGTAAAGTGTGGGGGAGTCTGTACTTAGCACGCAGAGCCAAAAGAAGGGGGCATTCAACCAAAATGTGGGCTACTGACTGGAAGGCTCCACAACCACAAAGTGGGGATGGCTCATCACGCAAAAGAAAACCATGGGTCAGCCTGGTATGGCCAATGCAGAGATGACACAGTGTGGTCGAGTCCTTTCGGGAGAGGCGAAAGGAAGAACGCCACGGGCCTGGTGTCACCTTAATCGCATGAAGTTTATTAGACAGCGAGTTAGCCTCCCAAGAGTTGGCCTATGATTGTGCAAAGTGGGATTTGATGTGAAGCCGTAAATCCGGTGCAGGAGGGGTTACAGAAAATGAGGGGTAAGTGGCTGCTCCCCCAGCCAAACTATCAGCGAGCTCATTACCTGGGATACCCAGATGACCAGGGACCCAAAGAAAGTCAATGGAACAAGCAGCATGGTGAATATCAGCGAGACGGTCATGGATGGCAGAGACCAAGGGATGGCGTGAAAAACATCGGTCAATAGCCAGAAGGCCACTCATTGAGTCCGTACATAGCAAAACGCAATTGTGTTGGGACTGTTTAATAAAGGTAAGTGCCTGGGAAATTGCCGTCAATTCCACAGTAAATATCCCACATGTAGGTGGCAGCAGATGATTTTCCATTCCAACCAAGGATGTGAAGGCATATCTCACATGATCAGCAGATTTAGAGCCATCGGTGTAAAAAACCATAGCATCCCGAAACTCACATAAAATTCGGCGGACAAAGGAACGGAACACCATCGGGGGGATGGAATCTTTCGGACCTCAGTGGAGATCCATCTGAACTCAGGACCGAGGAACTAACCAGAGGGGTGGAGGGGAGGGAGTGTGGAAGACAGGACAAAGAAGGAAGCTGAAAATCACGGCGAAGAGACGCAAGGTGGAGCCCAACCGGTAAACCTGCCCGAGGGCGGGAATCAGGTGGGCGACGTCCATGGTCTGGGAACAGGATAGAATAGGAAGGATGAGTGGGAGAGGAACGGACAGCAATTGCATAAGACACCAGAAGCTGGGACCGCCAAACAGAAAGGGTGGGGGGGGGGGGGGGATCCCAGCTTTAACCAGGAGACTATCAACAGGGCTAGTAGGGAAGGCACCGGTGACTGGTGGCCAAACGGATACCACGATAATGGACTGGATTCAGCACGTGCAGTGTGGAAGGAGCAGCTAAACCATAAACTTGACAACCATAGTCCAAGTGAGACAGAACTAAAGCACGATAAAGGTGGAAAAGGAGGGAGCGGTCCGCACCCCAAGAGGTGTGGGCAAGAAAGCAAAGAACATTAAGTTTACGGAAACATCCTACCTTCAGAAGTCTGATATGGGGCAGCCAAGTGAGCTTGTTGTCGACAAGAAGACACAGGAAACGAAACTGTGGGACCACAGGCAATTGTTGTGCATCGAGATAGAGCTCTGGATCAGGGTGGATCATAGTACGGCGACAGAAGTGGACCACCCGCGATTTTAAAGGAGAGAATTGAAACCCGTGTGAGTGGGTCCAAGTAGAAGCATGCCGTATAGGTCCTTGGAGCTGCCACTCTGCAGAGGCCATCGAAGAGGAACTAACCCAAACGCAGAAATCATCCACATACAGAGCAGGGGCGACCAAAGGACCGACAGAGGCCACAAGTCCACCGATAGCATTGAGGAAAAGAATTACACTCAAGACAGAACCCTGAGGGATGCCCGTCTCCTGGGTCCGTGGAGAACTAAAAACAGTACCAACCCGAACCCTGAATGATTGATGGAACAGGAACTGGCAGATAAAAATCGTGAGTGGGCCCCGAAGACCCCACTGATGAAGTGCAAGTAAGATGTGATGGCACCAAGCTGTGTCATAGGCCTTGCAAAGGTAAAAAAATACTGCAACCAAATGGCGGCGCTGGGAAAAAGCCTGCCGAACTGCGGATTCCAAGCGAAGTAAATGATTGATTGAGGACCATCCCTCTCGGAAGCCACACTGGTAAGGGGACAATAGATCCCAAGATTCGTGGACCCAATTGAGCCGACGGGCAACCATCCGTTCAAGTAACTTGCAAACAACATGTTTCAGACTAATTGGCCCATAGCCTTTCAACAAATAGGGGGTTCTTACCAGGCTTAAGGACAGGAACCGCGATGCTATCCCTCCACTGAGAAGGGAAGTCACCCTGGAGCCAAATACGGTTAAACACCTGGAGAAGATGTTGCCGTTGTGGAGCACTGAGATGTTGAAGCAGTTGGTTATGAATGGAGTCTGGGCCAGGGGCTGTATCATGAGAAAAAGAAAGTGCAGAAAGAAATTCCCATTCAGTAAAAGGTTCGTTATAAGATTCTGACTAACAAGGGGTAAAACATAAAGCGGAAGCTTCCGCCTGCTGTTTCCGGTGAAGGAAAGCAGCCAGATAGCAGACTGATGCTGATGCTGTTGCAAAATGGGTTGCAAGATGTTCCGAAGAATCAACAGGTCCGTACAAAGGCCATCTGGGAGGTGAAGGCCTGGGAGGGTGGACTGCCGATGGCAACCTTGGAGAGAGCAAAATGTAGCCCATACCCATGACACAGGGACAGTAGAACTGAGGGAAGAAACAAATTGTTCCCAACATATCCGTTTGCTCTGTTTGATTAAATAATGGGCTTTAGCGCGACGGTGTTTAAAGGTAATAAGGTTGGCAACAGATGGGTACCTCTTAATTTGTTGCAAAGCTTAATGGCAATCACGTATGGCAATGGCAATGGCCGTACTCCACCACAGGACTTGCCAGCGATGAAATGGTCCAGATGAGTGTGGTACAGCAAGGCTAGCAGCGTGAACAATTGCGTCAGACACGTCATGTAGGACATCATCAATACAACCTGACAAAGAGGGAGAAAACATGACCTGTGCAGTGTACAGAGGCCAATCGGTGCGTTGGAAAGGCCAACGAGGTAACCTGTCCATCGGGGAGCGGGAAGGGAGTGAGAGAATCAATGGGAAATGGTCTCTATCACAAATTTTGTCGTGTGGTGACTAGTGTAATGAAGGGAGGAGGCAGGGAGAAGAAAGAAAAAGATCAATGGCATAAAGGTACCATGAGCAGCACTGAAATGAGTAAGGGAGCCATCATTAAGAAGGCACAAGTCGTGGTCTGTAAAAAACTGGTCTATGAGAAGACCTCGTCTAGATGGAAATGCACTGCCCCCACAAGGGATGATGAGCATTAAAATCCCCGAGAAGGAGGAAGGGAGGAGGAAGTTGCTGAAGAAGAGCAGTTAAGGCAGCATGTGTAAGAGTCCTGTCAGGAGGGAGATAAAGATTGCAAACCGTGACCTCAGAGTCCAGGTGGACCCTAACAGCAACCGCTTCCAATGTAGTTTGAAGAGGAATCCACATGCTGGCAACATCTGTACGGGCCAACGTACAAATGGGTAGCAACGTCTGTATGGACCAACATACAAACGCCACCAGAAGCCCGCAGGGGGCCGACCCGATTTTGACAGAAAACATGGAACCCACAGAGGGTCGGCGAGTGATCATCAGTAAAATGAGATTCCTGTAGAACCACACAAGCTGCAGAGTAAGATGAAATAAGGGATTTCAATTCCAGAAGGTGACGGTAGTATCCATTACAATTCCATTGGATAACCACAGAACAATGATTCAAATGGAGGTTGAACAGGCTAAAGCCAGTCATACTGCTGGGTCACCACCCGTCATCGACAAGGAGGGGGCGACATCCATGAACAAAAGGTCAGAATCTGGTTGTGAAGCTGGGGATGGGATCTCTGGTGACACCAGAGGCCCCTTGTCCCAGGACTTATGTTTCTTCTTCTTTTCTGTTTGAGATCGAGGAGGGCTGTGTGGCATAAAGGAGTCACCTGCAGCAAGATCAGGAACAGAAAGAGATCGGGCGACCTGTGGGTCAACAGACCGTGGTTCTCGTGGTTGTCGTGTGGCAGCAGATCTTTGGCCTGGAAGCTGCCGGGAAGGGGAATCCTGGGAGGGACGCCCTTGACCAGCAGACGCTGAAGAAGTGGGACACTTCTCCGGATGGGGAGTGGGAGCAGCGCCCGGAGGAGATTGTGTGGGAGCCTCAGGGGAGGGGGGGGGGGAGCAGAGGGGTCCGGGACTGGGGTAAGGAAGGGGTGAAGATGTAACTAAGACGTCATGGACACAGGGTGAAGACGTACGTACTTCTTACAGGCCTCAGTGTAGGTTAAACGATCAAGGGACTTATACTCCTGTATCTTCTTTTCCTTCTTATATACTGGGCAATTTCGTGAATGTGGAAAATGATTGCCATGGGAATTAACACACACAGGAGGGGGAACACAGGAACTCCCCTCATGGAGTGGACGTCCACAGTTATCACAGAGAGGGGCCTGTGAACAGTTGAAAGACATGTGTCCAAAATGCAAGCACTTAAAACACCTCATAGGAGGTGGGATGTATGGCTTCACATCACATCGATAAACCATAATCTTTACTTTCTCAGGGAGGGTATCCCCTTCAAAGGCCAGGATAAAGGCACCAGTATCAATTCGATTGTCCTTTGGACCCTTCTGAACACGCCGAACAAAGTGAACACCCTGCTGTCCGAGATTATCCCGAAGTTCCTCATCAGTTTGAAGGATAAGGTCCCTATGAAAAATCACACCTTGAACCATATTTAGGGAATGGTGGGGGGTAATGGACACAGGAATTGTGCCAAGATGGGTACAGGCACGAAGGGCCGCGGACTGGGCAGCTGAAGCAGTTTTGGTCAACAGCGAACCCGACCGCATCTTGCTCAGGGAGTCCACTTCGCCAAACTTGTCTTCAATGTGTTATACAAAGAATAAAGGTTTGGTATTGGTGAAAGTATCCACATCAGTCCTGGTGCAAACCAGATAGGGGGATAAAGGTTTTGCCCCTAGCCGACGGGCCTGACCCTCCTCCCAGGGGGTAACCATGGAAGGGAAGGCCTAAGGGGCAGGAGAAGCAGCACTAGAAGAATCAGTTCCACACAGAGAGATGGCCGCAGAAGAATGGCCAGAGTTCTGGACCCGTATGTGCTTCATTTGCATAGTGTCTGCCCTGATACCACCCACTCCGATCAGGGGCTCTCCTCACAGGCACCACCCAGCCACAGCAAGGGCCGTCTGGCACAGTGGCTATGCCCCAGGATGACAAGCAACCACTCCTAGGCTTACATGAGGAGGTCACAGCTCAGGTATCAGAAGTGTGATCCCTGTGTGTTCAGGGGGCTCAACCAAAAGGGTACATAGTGACCCACCACACGGGCTGGCTACTGTGCTGGTTATGCTCCCTAGCATCAGACAGCGACGTGAAAGAAAAGGTGGAATGAATGAGGAGGGCACACGTTGGAGACACTAGGTAAGGTGCTCTTCCCCAAATGGCTCACACTACAGAAGAGAAATTTAGTAATGGAAGTCAAACCCCAGAGGGGGACCAGGGAGTGCCAAAAGAAGGAGGTAATTATGCAACAAAACTAAATTGCAAAACCAACATAACCAGGAGGATAGTGGGGCCAACATAAGCAATGACACCAAGAGAGGGAGAGGAGAGGGCAAAGGGGAAGGAGGAAGGAGAGGAAAGGAGGGGAAGGGCAAGGAAATGCAGCCCTGGAAAGGAGGAAGGGCAAGGAAATGCAGCCCTGGAAAGAAGGAAGGCTGCAATAGCTCGGGGCCCCTTGCTTGCCATGCACTTACTCACGAAAGAACTGTGAGCCCCCTGGGGGGAGGGGGGGGGGGCATAGATATATGCTCTTGCCACTCAGTGCTCAGACTTTGAATTAGTGGAGAACACTCCCAGTGCTCAGACTTTGAATTAGTGGATAATTAAAGATCCATCAAGATACTACAGCACCAATCAGCTTAAACCAAATCCCTCACAGTGCTTTTCATTTGAGAAATAGGGAAGCTACTCATAAGTTATTGATAGTATGGTCAGGAGTTGAGTTGCAGCATTGCTACACTCCAAAATACCTGGGAGTGACACTGGACAAATCTCTTACTTTCAAGAGACATAGCATGAATTGCATGTTGAATGTTTCCAGGAACAATCTGTTAAGAAAATTGGCCAGATCACTGTGGGGTAGTCAATTTGAAACCATCCAAATCTCTGCAGTTGCATTAGCCTAATCTGCAGCAGAGTATGCTTGTCTTGTTTGGTATAACTCATCACATGCCAAACAGGTAACTGGAGCTCTCAATGACACCTGCAGAATTGTAACAGATTGTCTGAAATCTACTCCTGTTGAATGTATTTACCACCTTGCAGGAAAAGCACCACCTTCCATTTGAAGAGAAATTGCAGTGAATAAGGAATGAAATAAAGTGCAATAAGAACAAACCCATCCCTTGTATGAGCATAAACTGCATTCGCAGCAACTGAAGTCAAGGAAAAGTTTTCTTAGAACATCAAATGTACTTACTACCACTGCTGAAAATGCTAGGGTACAACTTTGGAGGGATAAGACTTCCCTTCCTTCTAGTTGAAAAATAGTTTCTGGATCTCTGCCTCCATGACATGATGTGGACTGGATGACCCACAAATCTTTGAATAGGCTGAGATCAGGAATCAGTAGATCAAAGTTTAATTTTGCAAGCTGGAGCTTAAATAAACAATATTAACTGTGATTTTGGAGACGTCCAGACTGTCCAGCACATGCTCCACTGTTGACTGTATCCAGCTTCCTGTACTGCAAAAGACTTCTGTCAAGCAACAGCTAGGCATAGATTATGATTATACAAACTTACGTGTGTGTGTGTGTGGGGGGGAGGGGGGGGGGGGAGGGGGGGGGGGCGGGGAGTCTTAACACGCCTCCCTTTATTGCTATATTTCAGTTTGTTCATTTAGTGATTGCAAACTGAATCAAGGTCAACAGAAATTATTTAGCTGGGGATGAAGAAGTTGCATATGGTGAACAGGAGATGATATTATATACTTATTTATTTATAGCACCGGGGATTATCTCAGAATGACGTAAGGTTTGTCATCATAATAGAACAAAAATAAATAGTCAAAATAGACAGTATATAAACAATCATTTATGAGGGCAGAACAGGTGGTTGGATGTGCCTTTGATGAAGAAAGGATGTAGGTACAGTGTTTGTGAGTGTCCCATGTCAGAGTACTTCAGTGTAACTTTGATAATGTCAATAGAATAAGAAGAAAGTCTCATAATGTATCTGTTGTGGGTAACGGAGTTTGGGCTTATCTTCATCTGATAAGGTTTCTCTTTGAGGCTGCAACATGTGAAATCTCAGTATGATTGTTTAGGTATTACACCTAAAGCAAAATAAAATAACATTAAGAGTGCACAATATAAGCTAGCAATGGTACGATAAAAATAAAGGAAGTGAAGATACATCTCAAAAATTTCCTGATATAACAGCAGCATATGAAGTTCTTAGTAAGTTGAAACAGAGAAAATTGTATGAGATAGGTATAACGCACACTGTAGGGGTGCAATGTGCACCGATAGGAACGGTGGATGTTGAAGATGATTCAGAAGTGAAATTCTATAAATTGTCAACGTACATAGCTATGCTGCCAACAGCAATGGAAAAAGAACCTACATATGATTTTAATGAGTGCATGCAAGCACGTTACTGTGACACTTTTGCCTGTAAACAGAAAGGTAAAACTAAACATGAAGAAGCACCTCTTCTGCATAAATTAAAAACATAAGATATAGAAAAATATGACACTGTAACAAGACAAAAAAAACTGGACAATTGCAAGTAGGACTCACGCACTGAAGTTTCTGTACAAACTTAATTATGCATACAGATAGTAATAATGATGCTGTATAGCTCAATGGCCTGGTGCAAGTCTTTCTGCTGGACACCACTATGGTGACTTGTGTGTCCCTAACCTACCCGAGTTATCCAACTGGAGAAAGAGGTCCTACAGATTAACGTGTAATCTGAACCATGTGCTGTTCCGGGTGACTCCTCACATTGTTGAAAAGTGAAGGCTAGGTTAAAACATAGACAAAAAAATCCATGGTCAGACCAATAAACAATCCCGCAATCTCTCAGTTTTGAGCTACATGCTTCAATGCAAGATCACAGGTCAGATATGTGTATAGACAGTTCATCTAAATGTTTTGATGAGTGAGTTTGTGAGTACTAAAATATGTGACATATATGGCCATATCTTTTGACTGCATTGACTTAGAAGCTTAAATTATTTACATTGCCAAGTGACAGTAGACCTTAGTATTAGACATCAATTTCAGCTTGATATTGCTACCCATTCCTGGGAAAAAAAGTGTCTTTACTGATGGACAGGCAGCAGGCAGGCAGGCAGACAACAAGGTGATTCTGTGTACAGAACCCTAACAATGCTGTGTTCCATGACAATGCATCGTCTAGTTGAAAAACTATATGCGTAAATAAATGTAGCTTTGATATGCCTTGAGGGACTTGTTACTGTACAAAAAAATTGTGAAGCTGTGCATCAGCCTCTATACAGTGTTGTTTGATGTAAAAAGCATTATGATGCAGCTAACGTGGCAAATGATATTTAAGTTTGGTATACTGGGTAATGTTGTTGTGTGGTTACAATGCCCTTCAGTAACACATCTCTGAGGTGTGCTCCGGTAAGACAAATGTTTTTAACCATCATCTTTTGGAGTGATACAATGGGTACACAATATCATATTATAGCAGTAACAGTTATGCTGAATGCAGTCAGTATGGCAGTTTCCTGGATAGGAGTTTGCTACTACTTGAATAACAACACCCTTTCATAGTTCCACTCAATATTTCATTGAAACAACTAGGAAAGAAACATTTTTAACAAAATTCTGTTTTTCATAAATTATAACTCTGCACAATTATGCACTGAAGCAGCCCAGTTGTATATGTAACTGTAAGAAAGAATAAATATTTATAGTTTAAAATAGTACAGTTGATGTACATTTATTATCAGATATCTATACCATTCTGCTCGCATGTTGTCTATATAGGTCCAAGCCTCATATGTCTGATTACATATCTTTTATGTACTACAGAAAATATATAAATAATCTATGGTGAGAGAGACTGTCAACTGGTACACATTAACTGGTAGCCTGTGTAACAAGGGAGTGCTTTATTTGGATGCAAAATAAATTACTAATTTGCAAACATTTATAAGCCACTAAATTGTGTGTTACCAGAAACTTGAACTATATCAAAATTATATCTAATTAGTGACTAAAAAATTGTATACTGTTCTTTAATTTATACACAATTAAGAGCAAAGACCATGTGCCTATTACCAATATCAGGTCCTCGTTTCAATCTTTAGCCAACATTCAGAGCATTACTCACTGTAATTTAATAGATAATGTAATGTCAAAGGTTATATTTAATAATTTGCCAAAAGCAATTGTAATTGAAGCAATTATTTATTAGATAACAATTTCAGCCTAACAATTCTTCAGTCTACACACTTTCTCTCCATTGTACTTACGGAACTATTTTTACTCTGGTTAACTTACTTCCCCTAAAAATTACTGAATCTTAAATACCAATTGTGACAGTTAATCAAACAGTCAAAAATCCAGGATGGAATGTAACAATGTCATGAAAAGGAAAGTTGCTACTCATTATATAGCGGAGATGCTGAGTCGTCACAGATAGGGGGGAAAAAAAAAAAAATTTGTCACAAATAAACTATATAATATATATAATCTCTCTCTCTCTCTCTCTCTCTCTCTCTCTCTCTCTCTCTCTCTCTCTCTCTCTCTCTCACACACACACACACACACACACACACACACACACACACACACACACACACACACACAATTATTTGTAACAGTCTTTTTGTTATGCCTATCTGTAACTGCATGACTGTTAATCTTAAACAATTAAGTCAAGTGAATGTTAAGTAAGGAGGAAGTTTGTTTTATATTGTTTTGTTCTGAACTATTTTGGATCTTATGAGACTTTTCCCAAGTTTTCCATTACTTTCATTTATCTAATGAATTTTTTGTGCCATATTTTTCACAGACTGCATTAAGACTGTGCACAGAATGGTGCACAATTCCAGTGTCTTAGATTATTATATTGTTGACTGCATACAAAATGTATTAAAACTTCTATTTTCAGATTACTTCTTCTTCTTCTTCTTGGTTTTTGCATTTATTACTATTTTCTGTTTCCACAAAGACATTTAATTACTTTAGTCAGCTGCTTAAAGTGGAAAGACTGGCCTGCCGATGTTCTGGGCTAGTTTTCCAAACTCTCCCCATTTCCTAAACCTTGCCAGGTCTTTTCCTTCTTCCCTCTTCCTTCTCCTTCAGTCCTTATGCCAGAAGACAAACCTACTGGCTGTGATAGTTTGCTCACTTCTGTAACCTTTGTAAGTGTTTTCTCCTGCCACCACATAGTGAGTAGATGTTTTTATATGTCCCATTACACGATACTTTAAAAGAAGATATTAATGATTTTAAAGTGGTTTAAGCTGGCAAATTATCAGAACCCTTCACCATTTCAACTAAAATAATGTTTTGCACAATTTCAAACCATTTCGGTTATTAGCGTGTTTTATACTCTAGTTTTGAAGTGAGTGCATATACAGGTTGTCCAGAAATTAAATATCTATTTTGTAGAAATATATACTGTATGAGCAGGCTATATGTGGTAGATCATTTGCTGGTACATTTAACATATGTTGTGTGTATTTTATTGCCTCATATCATTCATAATCTCATGCTAACAATGAAACATGTTTTTCTTTGTTTACAAGGTGAATGTGCATGATGTTTACCATAGAAGAGAAGGTGGCTATGGTGATGTGGAGGCAACAGAGGCCATCATACGATGATATTTGGATGAGATTTCACCACCCATTATGGTGGTCCCATTGATAAAACAATGGGTACATTGGTATAAAAGTTTAGGTGCACTGGGTCTCTAGCAATGGATAATGGACTAGAATGTCCATCAGCCTCTAATGGAAAGATGGAGGCCATTGGGACATTCATTGAAAGCAGTCCAAAATTGGTGTGGAACTGAACATTCCACATTTGGTGGTACACAAGGTATTGTGGCTTACCCTGAGGAAGAAACCGTACCATCTTCTGCATGAAGATGATTTTGCAGAGTGTATAGACATGTGCATTGGCCTCCTCATTGCACATGAAGAGCACAGCATTGTGTACCACATCTTATTCAGCAATGAAGCAACCTTCCAAATTTGTGAAAAGGTTAATAAGCATAACTGTGTTATCTGGGCTAACACACCACAAGTGGAACATGTTGAAATCATGTGAGACTCACCCAGGGTTAATGTTTGGATGGGCATTAAATGTGACAGGGTTTACAGACCGCCTTTCTTTGCTGGAAAAAAAAGTAAATGGAGCAGTGTACCAAGACATGCTCACAAATTTTCTGTCACCACAATTTATCCAGGAGAGTGTTGGGATACTGTTTACTTTCAGCAAGATGGGACATCATGTCACTACACCTTAGATGTTCTCACATTCCTGAATTCACAGTTCCATAGGAGATACATTGGATGTGCATGCCATATGCCGTGGGCAGCACATTACCATATCCTCATGCTGATGGAATTTTTGGGTGGGGATTTATCAAAGGACATTTGTTCATGCAATGCATTACTACATTTCAGGAGCTCAGGAACTGCAGTACACAAGCTGCTGGTGCCATAACACCAATAATGCTTCAAAATGTGTCACTGCTGAAAGTGGGTAGTGTGACGTGATATTGAAGGTGAAAATGTTGAAAGTAGTCACTAATAAACCAATACCATAGCAAACATTGCAAGTCCATCACTATTTATACAAAACAGATATTTAATTTCTGAACATTCTGCACTGTACAAGGGATTCATTTCAATAAGGGCACTCTGAAAAGTAATGTCTCCCAATTTTTTAAGTAAAAACTCTTAAAGCTTTTTAAGTATAACAAAGGTTGTTAACATTCTACATCTTTATTTTTGAAGTCTACGTATCTGTTTCTCAAGAGTCACCCTGGTGACAAATAGATTTCTCTCGATAGACTAGTTTGTTGTCACTGTCACTATAGAATGTTTGGCTTCGTTGATGGAGCTACAACCTCACCTTCAAAGTGAAGGTCTTGAAGGTTTTCTTTACGTTTTGGAAACAGATGAAAATCAGATGGGGCCAAGTCAGGATTGTTGGAGGATGACTGCTGACAGTGAATACAAGCCATCAGATTGTAGCAGATGTCACATACATGGTCTAGCATTACCAATTTGAAGGAGAGAGTGTTCCATGTGTTGAGCAACTCTTCAAATTTGAAACTTGAGTACAGCACGTTGTTTTTCATGCACAAATATAGTTACGATACATGCCTCTATGTTACACGTGACAATTCAGAGCCCTCTTGTGGAGGCGGGATGTAAATACATAGACGTGAAGAATAATTATGTAGGATGTTAATAACGATTGTTTTATTTTAAAAGTGTAGGAGTTTTCACATAAGAAAATTTGGAGACATTACTTTTCAGCATGCTCTTGTATTTGTTTCATCTACGTTCTTCTGGAGTTTTTCATAAAACATGTCTGTTGACTCCTTTTCTACCTATTCCTATCACTGTTACATGGCATCTGCACATTTGTAACTTTAAGCTTAAGGAATTTTTATCTATTAAAAATGGCTACCACTGACTTACTTCAAATATTCTGTGGTATGCCACAGGACATCATTGTGTAAGTGACAACATCTTTGGTCCATTTTAATTTATTCTTTGTTTCGGTTGCTCCTATAATGTTAATTTTATGCTTGTACAATGTATCTTCTGATTCAGGTTCATTAACACCTGATTCTTTTGCTTTCCACAAAACAATTTTTAATTTATCATCAATGTCAAACATCGCTCTTGTCCACATGTGGCTCAGTTCCCACTGTCAGCTGTTTTTACTGTTCTTTTGTTGTAAAGATTGAGATTTTTTTCCTTAGTGTGCATTCCTAGTCCACAGAAAACCAGTCAGATGTTTGGGCTTCCATCCTAAACCTTCTGATATGCTTAGTTTCTGTCAGGGACTCTCCCTTGGGTGACTGAGTTCTCTGTGGCTAAAGAGTTTCATCTGCCCTGTGTTATGGGACACATTTCTTGTTTCTATGCCAAACCCTTTCAGCTTGGCTCATCCTACCAGCAGCTACCTTACCATCAGCACAGACCTTGGCGGCACTGAAGTACGAGAGCTGTTCAAAAAGTATACAACCTCATTTTTATTGTTGAAACTAATAATGGTATCAGGATGCATGCACTCTTAGTTTGTAGCCATATGTAGTGGGATGCTGGATCTTTTTCATGACTGTGGAAACAACAAGTCACTAGCTAGCCGTTAGCAAGTGAACATACAGTTGTCGGATTGAGCTGTGGCCAAAATGGCAGACAAAGTGGAACCATGTTATTGTCTCAAATTTTATCTTAAGTTTGACTATTTTCAAGTTGAAACACCCTGCAAGATTCAACAAGTGTATGGGGCAATGCAATAGGTACCACATAGATAAACGAGTGGTACAACTGCCTCAAAGTGCTTTATCAATGAAGAGTGAAGCACATTCAGGTAGGCACTCAACATCTGCAAATGAGATTGTTATTGGTCACATAAGGACCCTGGTGATGCATAATAGACAAATCATGATCAGAGAAATTGCAGACAAGGTTAAAATATTATTGGATCCATTAATTCCATTTTAATAAAAAAATTGGCAATCAGAAGGATCACAGCAAAATTTGTGCCAACATTGCTCACAACTGAGCAGGAGCAACTTCTTTCAGTGATTGCACAGGACATGATGGACACTGAACATTAATCCAAACTTTGTTAACACGGTGATCACTGGTGCTAAATCCTGGGTTTATGGGTACAACCTAGAAACACAGTTCCAGTCATCGCAATGGAAGCAGCCATCGCCCCGAGATCCGAAACACTGAGACAGGTCAGCAGGAATGTGAAAGTCATGCTGACAGCCTTTTTCGATTCCAACAGCATGGTCCGCCACAAGTACATCCCAGAGGGTATTAATGTCAATAAGAAATAGTAGCAAGAGGTTTTGTGCCACCTTCATGAAGCAGTGAGATGCAAATGGCCAGATCTGTAGGCAGCAGTTAGTCGATACCTTCACCGTGATGATGCATCCGCTCATGATTATTGATTAATTCAGACTTTTTTGGCCAAACTCAATACAGCTGTGGCCTGTCTGAATCCCTGTTGTCATAACCTAACATCAAGTGATTTCTGGCATTTCCCTAAACTGAAAACAACTCTGAAAGGGACCAGATTTCAGAACAGGGAAGGCATTGTGCTCTGTTTATGGAATTACCGAAAACAATAGAACCTTGCTCAAAAAACCTACACCAAATGCCAGTTCAGTAAAGAAAATGTGAACTCATTCTATCAGTGATTAAATAAGGTGGAGTGGGCTATGGAATAAAAATCTCTAGGGCAAGAAAAAGATGGCTACATAGGAACTAAAACAAAACAAAAGTCCTGATTTTATTACCTATGTAAAAGATTACAAAAATATTTTTTTAAAAAGTTGTAAAGACAGCCAAAGAACTGGCAATTAATAGATTTATATTGGATAGTGAAAATAAATCATAGGTATTATGGTCAGTGATCAAAGCTGAAACGGGTGCCACAGGTAGAGGCCATGATATTTCTGCAATCAAGATAAGGGATAAAACTATCGTAAATCCTGCTCAAATTTCTGAATTATTAAATGAATTATTTATAAACGTAAACAAATCTAATGTCAATGTAGCAGATTACACAGACAAGGTAAATTTCTACAACAGTGAGCAATCTGACAGTGAATTTTTCAGTACATTTACCAAAACTACTGTAAAAGATATAGAAAATGTGATACTATCACTAAAATGTAAAACATCAGCAGGATGGGGTAGGATACCAACAAAAGTGTTAAAAACAGTCTCTAAATTAATTCCACAGCCAGTAACTACAATAGTTAACTAGTCCCTTCAAGAAGGTTACATTCCAGACACACTGAAGTATGCAGTAGTTTTGCCACTACTCAAAAAAGGCACACAAGAACATATGGGAAACTATCGCCCAGTCTCTTTTCTTCCATCACTATCAAAAATATTTGAAAAGGTAGTCAACATACAAATTCAAAATTTCATAGAAATATTTAAAGTAATCTCAAAAAATCGCTATGGATTTCAAAAAGGCAAAATGACAGTATGATAAAATTAGCTGAACTCTAGACAACTCACTGCATGCTACAGGAATTTTTTGTGACCTATCAAAGGCCTTTGATAGTGTAATCACTCCATGCTACTCTGTAAACTGGTAAAGTATGGAATTAGGGGCACAGTAATAGAACAGTTTAAATCCTATCTAAGCAACTGAAGATAAAGAGTGGTTATAACATCAGCAAGAGGAACTTATACTTCAAAATGGAAAACTATTTCACATGGAGTACAGCAAGGTTTGGTCCTATGTCCCATATTGAGTGTCACTCAGTTTTATTTGCAGATGACACATCTTTAATCATTACAGTAACAGTACTGATCAAATTCCACAAACTGTATTAAATACTTTAGAATAATTAGATACCTGGTTTGATTTAAATGGGTTAAAATCAAACATGGAAAAGACTCAGTTAATGCAGTTTAAAACAAAACAAGCAAAATTAGATGATATTCAGGTCAGTCACAGGAAACAGGATTTGCAGGAAGCTAGCTGTGTGAAATCCCTAGGAATGCAACTAGATAAAAATCTGTCATGGAAATCACATATACAGTACCTTGCAAATAAATTCAATAGCCTAGCATTTGCAGTGAGAATATTGTACAGCACAACCAGTATGGGCATAAGAAAAGCAGTATATCACACCTATTTTGAGTCAGTAATAAGGTATGGAATTGTATTTTGGGGTATCTCAAACCATATGTGTCGAATACTAAAACTTCAGAAAACCATCATTAGAAACATGCACAGTGTAGGGCGAAGAAAATCATGTCACCCACTCCTAAAAAGTCTAAGTATATTATGTGTGCCCTCACTATACACATATGAGCTGATTATCTTTGTACATAGTAACCCTGATTTATTTGTAGCAAATCATTTTCAACATGATTACAACAGCAGAAATCAAAATAATTTTATGCTGCCCACCCACCGTTTAAAACTTTATGCTCAAACTCTACATCATATGGGTATGAAAATTTATAACAAAGTGAAAGGAAGAGAATTTCTCAGCGTACATTTAGAAACAATGAAAAAAATCATCTTATGAGAAACTAATGCAGAAATGATACTATTCCGTAGAAGAAAATTCTGAAAATTTGAGCAGGAGAGAGCAAGTACTTAGGACTGTTAATCCTTAAAAGTTTGTTACTTTTCAAGAAAAATTATTAATTGCTTAATTAAGTAATTATTCATTACTGTATATTATATTACTGGTATTTAAGGAACATTGTAAACGTTTTTGTGTTTTGACTAGTCTCCTGTACTTTAAGTCAATGGCTTGGAATTGTATTTTACGAGACAATGAACTTCTATTCTATACTATTATGTGGAATTAGACAGAGCAGTTGTGCACCAAACAAAAGAGGCTTCGCAGTGATGTTTCCAGCAGTGACGACAGCTTCGGGAGAGGTGTGTAGAAGATGAAGTGGACTACTCTGAAGATAGTGTCAAATAATTGTATCTGGTTATGGATTGGTTTTACAAATAAAAGTCTGATACTTTTTGATCAGCTCCTCAAATGCAAACCTTCCTCCATGGTAAAAAGTTGCCCCTTGGAGGGCGCATGCTTTCTTCAGAAACATAATAATTACAGGCCTAAGAACACAAACCTGTCAACAAAATTTATGAAACTGCAGAAATCCACCACATTTTGAAAAAAAATGTATCATGCTTTCCTCAGAACAATTCCACTGATATGTCATTAATACCTGAACATTTGTCCCTTCCAAGCTCTGCAGAGCTTTTTGGAATTCATTGATAACAGTTGCATCTCTCCTATCATTATTGTATTATCATTTTCAACTTGCATAGGTTTCTTGTGGGTGACTATAAGGCTTCTCCACATATTGTTTTCATCATCTTGGATACAAATTTTCTGTTTGAACATTATTAATTTTTGCCCACAAAACTGAAAAAACCCCAATGTACAGACATGTCAGCAAATGAAAAGGAGAAACTCTAATAAATGAAAAGACTTACTCGACTTGACTTAATTCCTTTGGCTCACATGAGGGCATAGGGCATCCAGAAGAACTCATCATCCGTCTCTGTCTTTCGCCGTTTGCCTCAATTCTGTCCAGGTCTTGTCAACTCTTTTTGCTTCCCCTTCCACTGTCCTCTTCTATGTGCCCCTAGCTCTTCCTGGCTTCCTTGTTCCCTGGGGATTCCATTCCAATGCTTTTTTCTTGATGGTTCCATCTGGTTTTCTTGTTGTGTGCCCCAACCACCCCCACTTTCTCTCCCGTATTTGGTCTTCTATAGGTATCTGGTTTGTTATTTGCCAGAGCTCCTCATTACATATTTTTTCTGGCCACCAGATATTCATGATGTGTCGGAGACATCTATTTATGAAGCTTTGTAACTGGGATATTATCTTTTCATCCATTTTCCAGCTTTCACTGGCATACAGAAGGACAGCCTTCACATTTGTATTAAAAATACAGATTTATCTTCACAGCAAAAAAAGTGAAAACTCTCGCAAAACAGATAGATTTGCCCTACCTGTGCCTCAGCTCTAACCAGAAACCAATAGTGATACATGTGAAATTGTGAAATTTGGCAAAAATGAATTTCGTAAACTATGCAGTGGAGAAACAAACAAAAAAATGCTAAAAATACAATCTTCAAACCGTCAAAAAGAAAAAGGTACTCTTATTAACAGACAGCCATGGCAAAAATTTGGCAAGTGTTTTACAGGACAACTACAAAGATATCCAAGCAATGGGAATAGTGAAACCAGGTGCAAGTACAAAATCTGTTACTGATGTCAACCTGCAAGGAAACAAGAAAGAAGAGAATGAATATGTAGTATGTATAGCTGGTGCCAATTACATCACAAGAATTGAAGAACAAAATTGCCTAGCAAGCCTGGAAAACTTCCTAGAAGCAAATAAATCACGAAACACCATTATTACAATGCTGCTTCATGGGTATGATCTCATGTACAATTCGTGTGTAAATAAGTTGATTTGAAAAACAAACATTAAAATGAAACAAATGTGTCCTCGTTTTGGCAAATGTAAAATATTAGATATAGGCAAACTGAACAGAAGCTTACATACCAGACATGGTATGCACCTAAATTTTGAAGGCAAAAAATTCTTGTGTGACAAAATATGGGAAATTATCAAAGAAAAATATGAATTAAACAGAATCCTCAGTCACAATGATGTTTTTTTAGAGGAAAGCATAATAAATTAACCCTTTCATATCATAATGTCCAATATGTAACTAATAAAACAGAGCAGCTGAGTATTTACCTAAATGAAACTAAGCCACACCTCTTCACACATCTTCCTAGTGAGTGAATGGGGATGCAAGGAAGAGGAAGCATATGGTTACAGGCTAAAAAATTACAAACTTATAAACTTGTATTGCAGAAAGACACACAAAAGTGGTAGGGTAGACATTTATAGTAGAAATGATGTAAAATGTGAAAAAGTGAAATGGATAGATGATCTGAGTACTGAAATGGTATTTGAGGTTGCATCAGTAAACCTAAAGTATGAAAACAACAGCCTTATTACAGCAGCACTGTATAGGCCACCTGGAAGTAACACAGAAGAGTTTCTAAATTGCGTAGAGGACTTGCTGGAGGGGACAGCAGTGTATAGAAAACACTTGTTGCTTGTTGGAGACATCAGCATAGACCTATTAAATAATAGTGTTAATTATTTGCACTATATGGATGTATTACAGTGTTATAACTTTAAGCAAATGAACTCAGAACCTACAAGTCACTGCAAGTACGAAGACATGTATTGACAATGTTCTCACAGATGTAGGAAAAGAGAAAGTAAATGTAAGCCCCTTAGAAAACTACATTTGTGATCACAGAGTCCTTACTATGGAAATTGATGTAGGAAACATAGATGTAACTGAAATCGATACAGTTATATGTAAAAGAAAATTTAATTATTCTAGCCGGCCGAAGTGGCCGTGCAGTTAAAGGCGCTGCAGTCTGGAACCGCAAGACCGCTACGGTCGCAGGTTCGAATCCTGCCTCGGGCATGGATGTTTGTGATGTCCTTAGGTTAGTTAGGTTTAACTAGTTCTAAGTTCTAGGGGACTAATGACCTCAGCAGTTGAGTCCCATAGTGCTCAGAGCCATTTGAACCAACCATTTAATTATTCTAAACTTAAGATGGCACTAGAGAATGAAAAATGGGAACCAGTGTGCAATGCAACTGAAGTGAATGAAAAATAGGAATATTTCTATAAGTTATTCAGTAACACTTTAAATGAAACGTGTCCTTTAGTTAAAAAAGTAAATAAAGCTGTAAACCATAAAGCTGAGAATCTTCCTTCTGAAATTATTTAACTGAGGGAGAAGATGAAAGCTTGCTATATACTTTTTACAGGTACTAAACTACCATACTTATCAACAAAATATAAACTGTGATTCTTCAGTTCCTCCTGGCGTATTTGTTGCTCGAACAGTCCACGGGTATACTGCTGGTTCATAGTGTCCAACGGGCACCCGTGGACTGTTCGAGCAAAATATACACTGCTCAGAAAAACATACAGAGTGTCCTTGACTAACCTAAAAGCACAGAAATATACCTCTGAAATAAGGAACTCTAGCTGTATCAGTAAAACTGCCTGGAAAATAATGTATAAGGTAAGTGGGAAACAGAATTCCTGTGAACACAGCAACATAACATTAAAAGAAAATGGTGAAGAAATAAATGACCCAAAAGAAGTGTGTGAGAAATTTATACAAAAGTTCAGTACAGTTGGTACAAATGAAGTTCATGTCAAGCCACAAAATTTTAGACTTGGAAAATGTAGCCAGTCCTTTTATATCCATGGAATTACTGAGAGGGACGTCCTAGCAATCATATCAGCACTCCGACCAAAAATGTCTTGTGGCTGGGATGACATTTCACCTAAACTGCCAAAGGAATGCAGGGATGAATTAGTGTAACCCCTGACTCACTTGATAAATACCTCCGTCAGTAATTGTGTATTCCCTGACCTTTTGAAAATTACTGAAATTATACTAGTGCATTAAAATGGATTAAAAACGGACACTAAAAACTACAGGCCAATATCATTAACCTCAGAACTAGGCAAATTGTTAGAGAGAGTAATACTAAATCAAGTTGAATCATATTTCATCAAACTCAATCTATTAAACAACCTACAACATGGATTTAGAAAAGGGAGGTCTACTACAACAGCAGTAGCATCTTTTATACATGAAATATTAAATAAGCTGGACAAAAGTGACAAGGTAATAGGCACTTTCCTAGTTATGAGTAAAGCCTTTGATACTGTGAATCATACCATTCTTCTGTGTAAGCTAGAAGAATACGGGTTGAGAGGACTAGCCTTGAAACTACTTACCTCCTATTTGAAAGGCAGGAAACTGTGTGTAAAGCTAACTTATAAAAATAATGAGCAGCTCCTAACAACCAAATCAACCTTCAGGACACTTCAATGTGGCATGCCTCAAGGAAGCATACTAGGGCCTTTTCTGTTCTTTGTATATGTAAATAATTTGAACCCCAAAATTGCATGGTTGTAAGCTATGCCGATGACATATCCTTCATCAGCTGTGGCAGTGATATACAGTCTGCAGCTAACAGTACCAAAATCAGTTTCAATACTCTGTCCGCATACCTTACAGCAAACAAGCTTCTTGTAAGTAAAGACAAAATGGTAATAACGAAGTTCATCCTCAGTTATAATGCTGCCATAACTGATACTTTATTTACATACCCATTGGGTCTTGCATATGCAAATTCACATAAATTTTTGGGCATCATTGTTTATGAACACTTATCATGGAAAGAACATGTAGATAATATTTGCAAGAAAATCAGTAGAAATGTTTATGTACTGCACGGGTCTCAGCCTTCTTGGACCATGATACTTTAAGACAAATATATTTTGGGTTGATTCATCCACACCTTCAGTATGGTATTGAGATGTGGAATGGGGCATCATCAGCAGTTCATTTTGATAGACTTTTTAGATTACAAAAAAAAGGCAGTAAGAATGGTAGCCAAGGTAAACAAAAGAGAGCCTTGTAGAGACATCTTTAGAAAATATAAAATTCTTACAGTGTACTCCATGTTTATACTGCAGACGGTCATGTTCATGAAACAAAATCCTTAATTTAATATGACAAACAATAATATACACAACTATGATAAACGGGGAAGGGAAAATTTTCATATAATTGTGACCAACAGAAAGGCAACGAACCACAGTCCACATAGAATGGGAGCAATTTTCTACAATGCACTACCCTGTGAACTCAAGAAAGCAAATCTAAATATGGTAAAGAGTAGACTGAAGCAATTATTAATAGAGAAGTGTTGTTACTCTATAGAGGACTTTAAGTTGTAGTTCCATCTTGGAAAACAGTGTATATAGACAATGTCTCCGATCTATCAGTGGTATGAAAGAACGTAATTATACACTGTATTATGTGTACTGTACTATTATAAATATAAGCTAAATTGTGTTACACTATAGAGGAATCTACTTATAGTGCCCTTTTGAAAAATAGTGTGTACAGATATGTGTCTGATCCATATGATGTTATGAAAGAATGTAAATATTTTACTGTATATGTGAAATGTAAGCTAAATTTTCCTGACAATATCCGAAAACTTTTTGTTATATGGAAAGAAAATAAATAAATAAATTTTTGTTTTGTACCTGATGTTTCTATTTTTCCATATTGACACAACTGTATTGCCTTTTTAATGCGGTTCTTCATCTCATCTCAAGCTCCACCATCTTGCATCACTATACTACTCAGATACAGGAATGAGTTGACGTCTCCACCTGCTGCTCCCCTATTAACAGTGGCACCTCTATGTTCCCTGAATTTACTCTCATTTCCTTTGTTTTGCCTATATTTATCTTGAGGTCAGCAGTCTCTGCTGCTTCTTTCAGCAAGTTTAATTTACCTTGCATATTAGTCAACCTTTGAGCTAGTAAAACTATGTTGTCTGCAAAATGCAAATCCTACAGACGTTCATGGATCCCCTATTGGATTCCTCGTCTCCTGCCTGCTGTGACACTCTTCTCATAACTGAGTCTAAAACAAGTAGAAAAAGTATTGGTGATAAAATGTAACCCTGTCGGATTCAAGTTGTTACTTTTATGGGCTCTGTCGTATTTCCCTTGTGGAGTACGCAACATTTGTAGTCATCATATAGACCTTTTATGATGTTTAAGATCTTCTGTGGTATGCCATAATTCCGCAACACCTGCCAGAGTGCTTTATGTTTCATGGAATAGAAGGCCTTTTGAAAATCAATGAATCCAGGTACATGACTGCTTGAAATTCTTTGCTTTGCTCTAAAATGATCCTAAGAGTGTTAACAAGATCAACACAACTGCGTTGTGCCCTAAAACTGGCCTGTTCTTAACGCAGTTGCTTTTTCAAGAGACACTGTAATTCTGTTTAAAATAATTCTGGTGAGGACCTTACTAGGCACTGACAACAATGTAATACCACGCCAGTTGTTACAGTTGGACAAGTTTCCCTTTTTTGGGAGCTTTACCACCAAACCATTTTTCCACTCCTTTGGAGATTTCTCTCCAAGTCAAATATGCTTCAGCAAGGAGTGGAGCATTGTAACAGTACTTCCAATATTGGCTTTTAAGAACTTTGGTGCTATGTTGTCTACACCTAGAGTCTTTGCATTCTTTAGGGTTTTCAGAGCAATCCTAATTTCGTCTATTGTGGGGCACTGCAGATTTATATCTTGATCTTCTTTGACTTCCTCTGGAACATCTCTTACCTATTCCTCTTGGTTGTCTTCACAATTTAACAGTTCCTTGAAATGCTCTTCCCATTGTAGCTGTCCCTGTTGAGTTGTAAGCATCACTCCATCCTTGTTCTTAACTAGTCCTTCATGTCTGAAGTTCTTCATTGACAACCATTTGGTTGTATTGTAGAGCTCTTTCGTATTTCCTTGTCTTGCTGCCTCTTCTGCTAACTTTCGTATGTTACAAGACAATAAACTTCTATTCTACTATATTACGCAATATACAGAGCAGTTGTGCACCAAACAAGAGGCTTCACAGAGATGTTTCTAGCAGTGACGGCAGCCTTGGAAGAGGTTTGTGGAAGCTGAAGTAGACTACTTTGAAGGTAGCATCAAATAATTGTATTGAATTATGGATTGGTTTTACAAATAAAAGTCTGTTACTTTTTGATCAGCTCATCAAATGTAAATCTGGTAAACAGTGGTAAAAAGTTCCCCTTGGAGGGCACACGCTATCTTCAGAAACATAATAATTACAGGCCTAAGAGCACAACCCTGTCAACAAAATTTATGAAACTGCAGAAATCCACCACATTTTGAAAATAAAGTAGCTTGCTTTCCTCAGAACAGTTCTACTGGTATGCCATTAATACCTGAACATTTGTTCCTTCCAAGCTCTGCAGAGCTTTTTGAAATTCAGCAGTAACAGTTGTATCTCTCCTATCATTATTGTATTATCATTTTCAACTTGCCTAGGTTTCTTGTGGGTGACTATAAGGCTTCTCTACATATTGTTTTCATCATCTTGGACACAAATTTTCTCTTTGGACATTATTAATTTTTGCTCACAAAACTGATAAACACCCAGTGTCCAGACATATCAAAATATGAAAAAGAGAAACTAACAAATGAAAAGAAATTAGTTGTAAACATTGGGTGGTCTTAGCTGTAAACTCTCCAGTTTTCTTTCTAACGATGGAAAGTTTAGGATGGAACACAATACAATATTACGAAAAGCATAGACTGCCACTCACCACACACAGCTGGCTCTGAGTGACTCACAGACTACAAAAAATTTAAGCTTTCGGACAAAATGTCCTCCTACAGAAATAGAAAAGACACACAGAGTCACACAAGCACAACTTGCGCACACATGGCCAATGGCTCCAGCCTCTGTTGCCTGACAAACTGCATCTGACATGAGCAGCAATTTCGGGTGGGCAGAGGGGGTAAGGCAGTGGCTTGAGGTAGGGAGGGAGAGGTGTAACAGGGTAGGGGCGAGGGAAAGAAGGCAAAAAGACTAGTAGATGCACCTGTGTGTACTTCCAGAGGGATAACAAGGAAGATGACAGGTAGATGGAGGGCAGGGAGTAATGAAGGATGAGGTGAGAGGGTTTACAGGAGCAAAGGATATGTTGTAAGGAGAATTCCAACCTGCCCAGTTCAGGATAGCCGGTGTTGGTAAGAAGAATCCAAATCGCACAGGTTGTCAAGCAGTTATTGAAGTGAAGCACATCTTGGGCAGCATGCTCTGCAACTGGGTGGCCAAGCTGTCTCACTGTCACAGTTTGTTGGATGTCATTCACGTAGAAGGCAGCACAGTGGGTGCAGCTTAGTTTGCAGATAATATGGCTGCTTTCACAGATAGTCTTGCCTTTGATGGGCTAGGAGAAGCCTGTGACAGGATTGGAGCAGCTGGTAGTGGATGTATGGGGGCAAGTTTTGCATCTAAGCCTATTGCAGGGACATGAGTCATAAGGCAAGGTGTTGACAGCAGGGGTGGAGTAGGGATGGACATTATTTCAGGAATGATGAGAGGTAGTTGAAACCCAGGCGGAGACTCAGTTCTGGGCAGTACAGAGTCATGAAAGGAGTGTTCCTTTGTGGTCTGACAGTGGGTATTTGGGAGCTGACTGCAGAGACAAGGCACAGGAGGTCTGTTTCTTAACAAGGTTGAGAAGGTAATTTCAGTCTGTCAAGGCCTCGGTGACATTTGGCATATCTGGGGAGGGTCTGCTCATCATCAAGCAATGAACATGCGTGGCTAGGCTGTATGGAAGGGACTTCTTGGCTTGGGATGGGTAGTAGCTGTCGAAGTGGAGGTATTGTTAGTGGTTGGTGAGTTATGGACAGAGGAACAGGTTTAACCATGCTCGAGGTGGACATCAACATTGAGGAATATTGTCTTATTGGGTTGAAGAGGACCATGTGAAGTGAATGGGAAAGAAGGCGTTGGGGGCCTGGAGGAATTTGGACATGGTGTCCTCACCCTACATTCAGATCATGAAGATGTCATCAATGAATCTGAACCAGGTGAGGGGTTTGAGATTCTGGGTGGTTACGAACGATACCCCTAGATGGCCCATGAATAGACTAAACCTTTTGGAGCCCATTGCTGTACCACTGATTTGTTTTTATGTGGTGTTTTCAAAGGAGAAGTAATTGGAAGTGAATGTAGTTGCCATAGAGACCAGGAAGAAGGTTACAATGAATCATCCTCCTCTAACATTAACTTTTTCCTCATAGAGATAACCGATACCATGTATACTATCGATTCTTGCATAGGTTAAATTATCTCAGCTGTTTCACTAAAAGGGAGCAGTACAGAGTCGCGAAAGGAGTGTTACTTTTGTATATGATGTATTACATTTCAGGCTAAAATGTATAAAATGAAATTAATGTGTTACAATCGCTATGTACTAATAGTTAAAATTACTCTTCTTTTAAGAATAATTGAAATTATGAAATTTCTTGCATTCTTAAAATTCATATTATTAATTGCACATTCTAATGCTAATTATTAAATTTATTTCTGGATTAATTTATAAAGTAATGATATATTTTAGTGATGATTCATCTTTTGTTTTGTAAACTTCTTGTAATAATGTGAGCACTGCAGAATGTAAGTAGTGGTGGGCATGCCTCAAATGGAAACGCATGTATATTGCTAATCTTGTCTCTAATAATGTAATTTATGGTGTGACAAAAATGAAGATTGTGAAGCCAGTGTCATATAGCAGAATGGGATAAAATAAAAAGATATTTATAGCAACAGGCAAATCTTCATTAGTTATTTAGTACAACAAGAACCTGTAACATTAAATCAAAATTTTCAGCAGCAAGAATGTATTCCTACACACAACAAGATTTTGAGCCAGCTGCAGCGACAACAACTACAAGATAATCAAGTAAAAAAAGTTGTTCTTTTTTAATCTTACTCCTCTCGAAGTTTTCAAAATTTGTGCAAAGCAAGAGAACTTTAATGGTGATATGTGGGAGGATAAGATTACAAGGTTGTAGGATTGGAGTCAGTCAGGTGTTGGGAAAGGTAGTGTCCAATAAAGACAAGGCCATGAGTATTGAGGATGTTACTGTAGAGAAGTGTTTCCCAACTTGGGGCCAATTACATCTCTGAGGAGTAAAATGTAATTTTCTTAGGGGTAAAAATAAAAGGATTCAATTGTGTTTTGGTCATAAAACTAAATCTGCTTTGAAAGATCATTAGCTTTTTCATTATTTTGTAAGACTCTAAATCTAAATAAGTTACCAACAATTAAATTTTTTTGCAGATACTAGTATTAACACGTGACACAATCGGATGCAGGTTCAGCTTGCAAAACGAATGCATGAAGAACATCTTCCTCACGTAGTTTACCATTGCACACATACTTTGTACCATGCAACAATGACAGTAAAATTGACATGGCAGTGGCCAAGACACGAAACATTCGCAGCCTGAAGTCCTTCGATTTCTGCCAGTTCAGAAGTAAGGACTGCACCAATCAAGTTATTTACAAGACAACAGGCCTGAGTGTAGTGCACACATTTTAATTTGGTTGATTTTAAATAATAGTGCAGGGTGTGGGTGAAAAAAGTGTCACTAGGAGAGTAGTGCAGAGAAAGTATTTCTTGTAACTAGTGGCTATGTTTAGTAGCACTTGTGATAACCTGAGAACTGTTTCATAATTCTATAAAAGAGGTTGTCAGAATAAGCAGTTCCTAATGTCCCATTGGCTCAGTTCACAGTTTAATAAAACACTTGCAAAATCTGAATTATCTTTCATCATTTTTAAAATGGAAGTCTTGAAAGAAATTTATTTTTCATTCTAAAGTTTAGTTGGGTGTTAATTTTGAGTGTGGTGTGGGAAAAGTGGGAGGCAAGGTAATAGCCAATACTATCTTGCACTCAGAGGGTAATGGCCTCAGAGAGGTTGAGAACCACTGGTGTAGAGGGAGGTGGCACTGACGATGATGAGCGGAGCACTGGATGGTAAAGGAACAGTAACTGTAGATAGCTGGTGGAGAAAAATGATTGGTGTCATTTATATTGGAGTTTAAGTTACCAGTAATAGGTGGAAGGACCTGATCCACAAGAGCTGAGATTCTCTCTGTGGGGGACGCAGTAACTAGCCACAATCGGATATCCTGGGTGGTTGGGTTTATGGACTTGAGATCCTGCTGGATTTCTGAAGTGGGGTCCCTGTGGCAGAGTCTGTAAGTGACAGCTTGCAGAGTTTTTTTGCCAGGTAATCCTTGCGGCTCAAAACAACAATGGTGGAGCTTTTGACAGCAGATAGGATTATAAGGTTGGGATCCGTTTCCAGTTGGTGGATTGCAGTTCTTTCTGCAGATGTAAAGTTGGTTTCCACAATCAGGGTTTTGGGGACAATGGTGAGGCAAGTACAAAAGTTACAAAATTCTAAAAAGTTAACGGAGGGATTTGGTGGCAGTGGGGATTGGTAACTTCTGGGTAGAGGGGGGTGAGCTGAATCGCACAGGGTTCATTATTGATTCTGGACTGAGTCTAATTGGTAGCATTGGTGGTGAAAAAATTTTTCCACTACAGGTATCAGGAGAAGGAGAAAAGGTTTATAACAAACCAAACATGATTGAATTTGGGAGTAAGACCAAAGGTAAGACCTTTGAAAGGACTGATACAGCTGTGGGACTGAGATTTTTGGAGGACAGATTCCCAATTGTATTTTGGATCTCTTAGATTTTGGGCTCTTTATGGTAATGTGAGTGAGTATCTGATGATGTAGTAAATGCAGTAGGTCTGAAAAACAAGGTTTTCTGGCTATCCGGGATGCTCGGGAGTTGAAATGGAGGCTCTCATAGACGTGGTGGTAGTGGTAGTCCAAGGCGAGTAGGTTGGTGAGTTTCAGGTGGTACTGTGGATGCTCCTCTAGTTCCTGGAGGGTAAGAGTTTCACTCTAGGATTACAGAGCAGGAGAATTTTATGGGTGGAGAGGAGAGTATAGCAAGGTTTGGGCCTGATCTACATGATTTTGCAGAACTATGTTAGTGAGGACTACAGACTGATGGAATTTGAACAGATTGAGATCATTGTCAAGGGGGAGTTGCAGCCAGAGATGGTTAATCTGATGGTCAGGTTAAGTGGGGGAATTCCATGGGCTAGGCAACAGTGATGAGGCAACAATGCTGAATACAACAGTATGTGGGACTGGGTTCTGCCTCGGGATAGTAAACATTTGTCTGTAAGCGCAGATTGAAGGAGCAAGAATCCATAGTAGAGGATATAAAAAAAAGAAAATGAGGTGTGTGTGTGTGTGTGTGTGTGTGTGTGTGTGTGTGTGTGTTGGAATGAGAGAGGGGGAGGGAGAGGGGGGGAGGGAGGGAGGGAGGGAGGGGGAGGGAGGGAGGGAAGGAGGGAGGGAGACTGAAGTTCACTGCAGTGTTTTACATCTACATCTACATCTACATCTACATTTATACTCCGCAAGCCACCCAACAGTGTGTGGCGAAGGGCGTCATCTTGGAAAACTTGACAACATTAAACAATTGAAAATCCATGTTGGAAGTGGAAATGATGAGTGACAGATAGGCACAACAAAAAGACTGTCTTACAAAGCTTTCGGCCAAACAGGCCTTCAACACACACACACACACACACACACACACACACACACACACACACACACACAGAGAAAATACGATCTGTCTCTCGGGTGGAACAGAGGGCTGTGTAGTACTGGAATGGGAACAGTGAAGGGGATGACTACTGAAGGTTGAGCCCAGGGGGTTATTGAAATGTAGGATATATTCTAGGCAGTGTTCTGAACTGTGCAATTCAGAAAAGCCAGTGGTTTTGGGGAGGTACCAGATGGCATAGTTTGTGAAGCAGTCACTGAAATGAAGAAAGTCATGTTGGGCAGCATGCTTAGCAACTGGGTGGTCCGTCTGATTCTTGTGCACAGTTTGTCGGTGGCCATTCATACGGACAGACAGCTTGTTGGTTTTCATGCCCATGTAGAATACAGCATAGTGGCTGCAGCTTAGCTAGTAGATCACATAACAGGTTTTACAGATAGCCCTGCCTTTGATGTGATAGGTGATGCATCTGACTGGGCTAAAATAGGTAGTTGTGGGATTGTGTATGGGACAGGTCTTGTAGCTAGGTCTATTACAGGGATGTGAGCCATGAGGCACGGAGTTAGGAGCAGGGGTTGTGTAGAGATGGAAAAGGATATTGTGTAGGTTCGGTGGGCAGCTGAATACCACTGTGTGACAGTTGGAAAGGATAGTGGGTAGGACATTCATCATTTCAGGACACAATGAGAGTTTGTTGAAACCTAAGTGGAAAATTTGATTCATTTGCTCCAGTCCTGGGTGGTACTGAGTTGCGAGGGGAATGCTCCTCAGTGGCTGGATGGTGGGACTTCGGGAAATGGTGGGTGACTGGACAGATAAGGCATGGGAAATCTGTTTTCGTACAATGTGTTGTAAAGACATCAGTGAGATCCTTGGGATATTTTGAGAGGGAATGCTTCTCACTACGGATGCAACAGCCATGGGCGGCTAGGCTGTATGGAAGAAACTTCTTGGTATGGAACAGGTGGCGGCTTTTGGAATGAATGTGTTGCTGGTGGTCGGTGGGTTTGGTGTGTGTGGAGGTACTAATGTGGCCATCTTTGTGGTGGAGGTCAACCAGGAGAAGGGTGGCCTCTTGGTTTGAGGAGGACCAGATGAAGTAAATGAGGGAGAAGTTGTTTAGGT
Organism: Schistocerca americana; assembly: GCF_021461395.2. NCBI lineage: Eukaryota > Metazoa > Arthropoda > Insecta > Orthoptera > Acrididae > Schistocerca > Schistocerca americana. The sequence goes on along the minus strand of NC_060126.1, from coordinate 112,605,284 downwards.
TCTGGAGGAATGTGGATAGGATTTCCTCATCTTCAATCCTGATCACAAAGATCTCATCAGTGAATCTGAACCAGGTGATTAGATTAGATTAATACTAGTTCCATGGATCATGAATACAGTATTTCGTAATGATGTGGAACGAGTCAAATTTTCCAATACATGACATAATTAAGTTAATTTAACAACATACTTAAGGTAATATAACAATATGAGTGGTTTGGGATTCTGGGTTGTTAGAAAGGATTCCTCTAGATGGCCCACAAATGGGTTAGCATAGGATGGCACCATGGGGGTGCTCATAGCCGTATCCCAGATTTATAGGTAGGTGATGCCTTCAAAGGAGAAGTAATTGTGCATGAGAATGTAGTCAGTCATGGTGACTAGCAAGGACGTTGTAGGTTTGTAACCTGTTGGGCATTGGGGAAGTAGCGTACAATAGCGGCAAGCCCTTGGGTATTTTTACTAGTCACCATCTTTTGAACTGTAGTCAATTTTAGTGCTAATTATTGTGATGTTATGAGAACTGTGTAATGTATCTATTTATGACGTAATGACTATTATTTGCCATTAGTGTGAAACATTTTTTCCTTATACTTAGAAGTAAAAGAGAGTATTCTAAAGAAGGGTATTTTGTCTAATATTTTCATGTACTGTGGCAGAGGAGAATCACCTCCAAGGGAACTGATAGCAGTGGATTTCCTTTCTAGCTGCCACTTAGACCTGTTGAAAGTGTGGACAACTTGGTGAGAAAATGTGTTAAAGCTAATTAAGAAAGTGAAAGTGCTGGTGAAAAATACTAAACATTGAAAAAGTGAAATTGCCTGACTGAAAATGAACTGCAATGCACAGTGTAATTTAACTTTTTGCAACCGAAGATCATTTGTTCTTTGAAGCAAGACAGAACTCATATAAAATGATATGTATCTTAGAATACAATCTTTGTTTATACAGAAAGAACATCACTTATGATGAAGATGCCCAATGTTATAAAAATATAATTTGTGAATATTTTGTGCCATTGTATGATACACTATACACAAACATTTTGCATGGGGATTTTCATATGGTCAGTTCATATAAGTAGAAATTTGAAAAACATATGTACTGCAGTTTTTGATAAGATTTCTTATGTAATATTTTTTGCATGTAGATTGTTAAATCCACTTTCTGGGGTCATTTGTGGTCACTGACTTGCCCAGTTAGCTATTTGCAATATCTATCTGGTCAACAAAATAAGGGGGTAATGTGACAAAGCAAGCTGTCCAGTCTGTGTCATACTGGGATATATTTACTTCCTCTCGTTTTGCCGTCTGCCTCATGAAATTAATTTTATTTTCGTTTTTGCCTAATTACCATTAACGTACGTGAGTATACTCTGCATTTCCATAAAGGAGAAAGGTTGGTCCCAGTCTTAAGGAATGTACCACCAGGCCTGATTTTGGGCTTAGTTTTGTGTGGGTAATCAATTTCCTAATTTATTTTGACTATTCCTAGTTAATATCTTTTGTTATGGGGTGAAATCAGTAATTGTTTCGTGACTTAAATTCTATTGTAGGCTTATAAACAAATATAAATTCTGTCCTAATTATAAACACTTGGAAGAAGAACTACTAGGATTCTTTAAGTATTTATGTGGCTCTATTTGAAAACATATTAGCAAAGCCAGCCCTTAATTAATTCCAAAATAATTACCAGGCTTGTCAAAAGTATTGTTTGTATAACTATACTATGTAATCAAAAGTATCCGGACACCTGGCTGAAAATGACTCAAGTTTGTGGCGCACTCCTTCGGTGATCCTGGAATTCAGTATGGTGTTGGGCCACCCTTAGCCTTGATGACAGCTTCCACTCTCACAGGCATATGTTCAACCAGGTGCTGGAGGGTTTCTTTGGGAATGGCAGCCCATTCTTCACAGAGTACTGCACTGAGGAGAGGTATTGATGTTGGTCGGTGAGGCCTGGCACAAAGTGGGTGTTCCAAAACATCCCAAAGGTGTTCTATAGGATTCAGGTCAGGATTCTGCGCAGGCCAGTCCATTACAGGGATGTTATTGTAGTGTAACCACACTGCCACAGACCGTGCATAATGAACAGGTGCACGATTGAGTTGAAAGACACTATCGCCATCCCTGAATTGCTCTTCAATAGTGGGAACCAAAAAGGTGCTTAAAACATCAATGTAGGCCTGTGCTGTGATAGTGGCACACAAAACAACAAGGTGTGCAAGCCCCCTCCATGAAAAACACAACCACACTAAAGCACCACCATCTCTGAATTTTAATGTTGGCACTGCACACACTGGCAGATGACGTTCACCAGGCATTCGCCATGCCCATATCCTGCCAATGGACTGTCACATTGTGTACCATGATTCATCACTCTGACAACGTTTTTCCACTGTTCAATTGTCCAATATTTACACTCCTTACATAAAGTGAGGTGTCATTTGGCATTTACCAGCGTAATGTGTGTGGCTTATGAGCAGCCGCTCGACCATGAAATCAGAGTTTTCTCACCTCCTGCCTAACTGTCATAGTACTTGCAGTGGGGATCCTAATGCAGTTTGGAATTCCTGTGTCATGGTCTGGATAAATGTCTCCCTGTTACACATTATGACCCTCATCAACTGTCGGCGGTCTCTGTCAGTCAACAGACGAGGTCGGCCTGTACGCTTTTGTGCTGTATGTGTCCCTTCACATTTCCACTTCACCATGACATCAGAAACTGTTGACCTAGGGATGTTTAGGAGTGTGGAAATCTCATGTACAGACATAAGACCCAAGTGACACCCAATCACCTCAACACCTTCGAAGTTTGTGAGTTCCGCAGAGCACCCCATTCGAAAACTTATGTTTTTGGGGGTGTCCAGATACTTCTGATCACATAGTGTATATCTGTTAATTTCATTATTTAAACAAATAATTTGGCCTATCCTTTGTGGTAGAAGTAACTGTTTAAAAGGAGGAATTTTTCTATATATTAAGTTAATTTAATGAGTTATGTTTTAATTGCAATTTCTGTAACAAATATCGAACAACATAGAATTTCAGTGACCATTATTGTGAGGATATATAAAGGCCCAATTTTTGGTCCCAAAACAGTCAGTCCACGGCTGATTTTCAGGCGGGAAGTCTGTATCGGTTAGAATAACAAAAATGCATTAACAAAGGAATTAGTTTACCACAAATAGACCGTGTGTTAAAACAATGACAGTGTCTGGTCAACAGAGTCACACACACCATATTATTCTGCAAGAACTGTGTGGTTAGGTTTTTACTGCTTATAGATGTACAACAGTAAACTATTGTAGCAGTACGCTGACATTTGCCTGCAAACTATTAATGAGACTTATCAGAAGTTAACCAGTAGTGAACACGCCTTATAATTGTGTAATATTGTATGGTTGTGAACAGAATAAGTAAAGAACTGTGAAAAGCAACTGTGCAACTGTCGGCTACATTGTTTACAGTAGTCAGTGTTGAACTCCTCCTCGCCCCCCCCCCCCCCCCATTTTTCAACCAGTATAACAATGCAGTACATTGACTCTGACAGCTGGCAGAGGCCTTCTGTCACATGGTGCCTGCTCATCACTATTGAGGCACCTTCCTTTATCGAGCAAGGCAGGGCACACTGGACTCATATTCAGGATGATGGTGATTCAAACCCACGTTGGGCCATCCTGATTTAGGTGTCCTGTGCTTTCCCTAAATCACTTCAGGCAATTACCAGGATGGTTCCTTTGAAAGAGCATGGCCACCTTCCTTTCCCGTTCTTCCCTAATTCGATGGGAACAATGACCTTGATGTTTGGTCCCCTCCCTCAAATTAACCAACCAACCACTTCCCTTTAGGCTAACACTCCTAATGCCCATGGCCTTGCTGCTATTGAACACTACCTTTCTCAATGCCCAACGGATTCCAAACCTACAAAATCCATGCTAGACACCATGATTAACTATATTCCCATCCACAATTATTTCTCCTTCGAAGGTATCACCTACAAAAAATCTGGCATATGGCTTTGGGCATCCTCATGGCACCATCCTTGTAGTTCAAATCAACAGTGGTGGATTCTTTGTCAGCACATAGCATTATAAGGTTGGAATCAGTTTTTAGGCAGTAGATTGAAATTCTTTCTGTGGACATAAGTTTAGCTTATATGTTGAGGGATTTGGGGAATGATGGTGATGCAAGGCATGAGCTAAATAAATTTTGGAAAATTAACAGGGGGTGATTTGGGGGCATTGAGGATGGATCATGGTTGGATGGAAGAGTGGACTGAGGCAGGCAGGGTTCAAGATTGGTCGTATATTAAGTCTAGTTGGCATGGTTGGTGGCGAAAAATTATTTCCGCTGTGGGGACTAAGAGAAGGAGAGAAGGTGAAAATGTCTTTAACAAGCCTTGCATGATTGCATTTGGGAGTGGGGCAAAAGGTGAGGCCTTTGGAAAGGACTGATAATTCTGTGGGGTTAAGGCCTCTGGAGGATTGGTTTGTGATTGTGTTACGGGTCTGTTTATACTGTGGACTCTGCATGGTGGGGGAGTGAGTTTTTCAGAAGGGGTAAATGCAGTAGGTGTGCAAGGTAGGGTTTGTCAGCTATGAGGAGATGAGGGGGAGGTTCAGAGAGTGTTGTAGAGGTGGAGGGAGTAGGAAGTGAACAGGGCGCAGAATTTTTTTAGGGGGCGTTGTGCATGCTACTCTAGTTCTTGGAGGGCAAGTGTTTCAATGTGTGATATGAGATCTAGCAATTTGGGATTGCACACTGGGAGAAATTTATGGATAAAGAGGAGGTATTGCAAGGAGGTTTGGGTCTGATTGACATGGTTCTGTAGGACGGTATTGGTGAGGGTTAAGGAATGGCGGAATCTGAACAGGTGGGGGTCATTGTGGTAAGAAGAGTGGCAGCTAGAGTTGGATAATTTGATGGTAAGTCTATTTGCAGGGACTCCATGAGCCAAACAACAATGCAGGAGCAATATGTGGGACTGGGTTCTGGCTTCAGATAAGGAAATTTTTCTGTACTAATGCAGATGTAAGGAGCAAGGATTCATGGTAAAGCATAAAAATATGTAAATAACACAGAAATACACCCAAAAAACTTTGTGATAATACACCAAAAAACATGTGCAAAATCACAAAACTGATGGATTGGACAAGTATGGGGAAATAAGATGAAATCTGAGGGAGTAGTCCGATAGCGAATGGTGAAAACCAACTGAAATTGACATGAAAACACCATGAGATCAAAGAAAGAATAAAGAGATTGTAATGTGAATTACAGGTCTGTGGGTGGATAAGTGTGAAGAAGGGGCATGGCTGATGCGACTATATTAGCTGAAGTAAGTAGGTGAAAACACTAAAATACAGAGGAGGAGTGGTGCGTGGGGAGGGGTTGGTAGGCTGAGATACAAATTCGTGTGGCACAGGAAGGTATGGAAATTAACATGACAAATATGTGAGAGTGATGCAGAAAGAGTTTTCAATTTGAAGGTTTAGTATTATTATTGTCAGGAGTAATGTTGGACATGAGATGCTACACTAACAATCAGCATGGTTCTTTAGCTGTCCATTGTGCATGGCTGAGATGGTTGATACAGTGTGACTCTTAAGTAGACTATACTGTGTAGTTAGGAAGGCAACAAATGAAACACAAGAAAGAAGAGAAAGAAGGATGGACACTGAGTATAGTAATGCGTTAGAAAATAGTAACAATGGAAAAGAGCACTAGGTTATGGGATGGAAGAAAAGCCATCAGACAAAATCAAACAATGGAAAGTCTAGAACATCCAGGGCAGAATAATTACAATGCTATGAAAAGGATAGTTGCTACTCACCAGACAGCAGAGATACCGAGAGACACAAAAAAAAAAAAAAAAAAAAAAAAAAAAAAAAAAAAAAAAAAAAAACTTTCAAACAAAGTTTTCGACCGAACAGGCCTTTGTCAGAGTTGGACGACACACACACACACACACACACACACACACACACACACACTCCTGCCTTGGACTACCACTATCCACCACCTCTACAAGCACCTCCAAACCTCAACCACATCCCTTCATGGTTGACAAACACTGCCTTGCAGACCTACTACATTCACCCCATCCTCAAAAACTATACAGAATCCAGAACCTAAACAGATACATAATACAGTCACAAACCTTTTCTCCAAAAGCCTTACCCCCACAAAAGTATCAGTCCTTTCCAAAGGCTTCATCTTTTGCCCCACTCCCAAATTCAATCATTCAGGACTTGTTAAAGACCATCTCTCCTCCTCCTGGTCCCTACAGTGGAAAGACTTTTTTGCCAGCAACCCTACCATCAGACTGACCCTAAGACCAATTTTGAACCCTGTGTAAATCAGTTCACTCCTCCAGCCAACCATGATCCATTCTCACTGCCCCAAACCACCCTGTTAACTTTCCAGAATTTATTAACCTCAAACCTTGGATCATCATCATCATTCTCAAATCTCTCAACATTCAAGCTAACCTTATATCCCCAGAAAGATCTGCAATCCACTACCTGAAGCCTGATCCCAACCTTACAATCCTACCTGCTGACAAAGGCTCCACCACTGTTGTTTTGAACTGTAAGGATTAACTGGAAGACAGACTCTGCCAACTGTCTCATTCATCCATCTACAAACCCTCCACAGTGACCCCATTCTAGAAATCCAACACAATCTCCAGTCTCTCCTCATACCCTTTTGCCCATCCCAGAACGTCCCTTCAGATTCTATCTCTCCCCTCACCCCTACCACTCCCTGCACTACCACCTTCTACATGCTTCCTAAAGTCTATAAACCCAAGCACTCAGGAAGCCACATTGTGGCTGGTTACTGTGCCCCCACTAACAGAATCTCTGCTCTCACAGACCAAAACTTTCAGCCTATTACTCAGAACCTCCCCTCCTACATAAAAGATACCAACCATTTCCTCCACCAACTCTCCACAGTTCATGTTCCTTTATCATGTCGTGCCCTGTTCATTACTACTGATGCCACCTCCCTTTACACTAACATCCCTAACATCCACTGCCGTGCCACTATTGAACACTACCTTTCCCAATGCCTGACGGGTTCCAAACTTACAACATCCTTGTTAGTCACCATGACTGACTACATGGTCACCCACAATTACTTCTCCTTTGATGGCATCACCTACCAACAAATCTGGAGCACAGCTATGAGCACCCGCATAGTGCCATCCTGTGCCAACCCGTTTGTGGGCCATCTAGAGGAATCCTTTCTAACCAACCAGAATCCCAAACCCCTCACCTGGTTCAGATTCGCTGATGAGATCTTCGTGATCAGGTTTGAAGACGAGGAAATTCTACCACATTCTGTCAGAACCTCAACACCTTCTCCCTCATTCACTCCATCTGGTCCTCCTCAAACCAACAAGCAACCTTTCTCTGGCTTGAACTCCACCACAAAGATAGCCACATCAATGACTCCACCCACATCAAACCTACTAAGCACCAGCTATACATCCACTTCAAAAGCTGCCACCCACTCCATACCAAGAAGTTCCTTCCATACAGCCTAGCTGCCCGTAGACGTCACATCTGCAGTCATGAGTAGCCCCTATTGAAGTATCCCAAGTGTCTCACTGAGGCCTTCACAGACTGTAATTAACCTCCCAACATTGTACGAACACATGCCTTAGCTGTCCAGTCACCCACCATCTCCCGGAGTCCCACCATCCAGCCACAGAGGAGCATTCCCCTCATGACTCAATATCAACTAGGACTGGAGCAAATGAATCACATTTTCCACTAAGGTTTTAATGATTTCTTGTTGCATCCTGAAATGATAAATATCCTACCCACTATCTTTTCCACTTGCCATACAGTGGAATTCTGCTGCCCACCGAACCTACACAACCCCCTGCTTCCAACTCCTTGCCTCATGGCTCAAATCCCTGTAGTAGACCTAGGTGCAAGACCTGTCTCCTACACAATCCCTACACTACCATCTTAGCCCAGTCACATGCATCACCTATCACATCAAAGGCAGGGCTATCTGTGAAACCAGTCATATGATCCACAAGCTAAGCTGCAGCCACTGTGCTGTATTCTACATAGTCATGAAAACAAACAAGCTGTCTGTCCATATGAATGGCCACTGACAAACTGGCAGCCAAGAATCAGATGGACCACCGTTGCTGAGCATGCTGCCTAACACAACTTTCTTCATTTTGATGACTGCTTCACAAATTATGCCATCTGGATCCTCCCCAAAACCACCGGCTTTTCTGAATTGCACAGTTCAGAACACTGCCTAGAATATATCCTACATTTCAGTAACCCCCCTGGGCTCAACGTTCAGTAGTCATTGTCCTTTACCTACCTATGCCCTTGCCTGTTCTCTTTCCAGCACTACACAGTTCTCTGTTCCACGTATGCACTAACAGTATTTTCACTTCTCTCCTTTTCTGCTGCCCCCCCCCCCCCCCCTCTCCCCCAACCCTCTGTCTATCTCCCGACTGCACCCAGCTGCCCTATCCTCTCCCCACCTCATCCCTGTATTCTCCCACAAGCAGCAGTTTACAGTCTCCCTCCCCTATTTCTGTGTCCCTCCCCCTCTATGCCCGAGCTTCCTCTTTACCTCCCACCCAGTTTGCTGCTCCCATTATGTGCTGCTGCTCACAGTTTGGCCTTGGCAGCCAGAGACTGTGCCATGTGCATGTGAGTTGCACTTCTTCTAGTGTTTGTATGGTGTCTAGTTCTTGTGAATGCCTGTTTGGCTAAAAGCTTTGTCTGACAGTTCTTTTCGGTTGTGACTATCTGCAACTCAGCATCATCACTATACGGTGAGTAGCCACTGTACTTTGAGTGACATATGGTACACAATGTCAGTGGTAATGGTACCAAAAACTAAATGTTTGTTCAAGATTCACTAGATGAACAAACTCTTGTAGTAATTAAGCTATTATTGATTAATAAATAAATAAATGTTATATTACTGCTTAACCAAATGCCATTCAGTGTTATTGTTATATCCTAGCCAGTAATGCCACCCGAGCCCGCTGCCAAAAAGGTTGGCAGCATCAAAGTCTGGACGCCGTCCGCATAAGCAGCGCCAGTGAGACAGGAAATCGCCGCAAGTCTGCGCGCGCCACCGCTGGCTTCTGGTTTCTTAAGCGCTGGAGTCGCGAGCGCTAGGACAGTTCTGTATTCGCCGCTCAGTTGTATACTCGCCACCGAATTGTGTACTTGTTAGTCAGTTGTGTGTTCATCGCAGCAGAGTTGTTGTTTGTCGTCAGCCGACGCTGACCTAGCCGCTCCGACTCGAACTAGACAGATTTCTGTAGACACGGAGTTCACTACTGTGTTTCTGTATCTTCGTTAATAAAGATAAGTACCGACTTTTATTTAATCAGAGTATTTGGGTTTTCATCTTTCTGTTCACTGTTCCAGCGGACCGGTCGGCCCGCTATTAAAAGTGTGGCGGTGACTTTGTAAGCCGTTTCTACAGCGAATTGCTTGTCGCTACGAACGCCGCCACAGAACTGGCGACGAGGGCTTCCGAACTCGTGTGCAGGGCTGGTTCAACTTGTTTCTGGTTATACTAATTATAGCGATAAAATTTTGGGGGCTGGTTTAATTTGTGTTCACTATGTCTGCCGAATTACAACAGTTGATCTTGTTACAGAGTCAGCAAATACAAAGTCTGGTGGAAGCAATCGCCAAACAAGCGGCTAATCCTCCAACACAAAAGGAACAAGCACAGGCAGCACCACCTTTCCGTGCTTTTGATGCATCAAGAGAAGAATGGCGAGAATATTTCGCGCAGTTGCAGGCGCACATGACAGTCTACAAAATCACGGGTACTGAGCGGCAGCTTTATTTAATTTCCACTGCAGGCGTGGAAGTCCATTGACTACTTAGTAAGTTGTTCCCGGAATCCAAGCCAGAAGCTTTAGACTATGACGTTGTTGTTAACAAGCTTGCTGAGTATTTCGAGTCGCGAGTTCATGTGGCAGCAGCCAGATTCAAGTTCTTCAGATTAAAGAAACTGCCACATCAATCTAATAAACAGTGGTTAACAGATTTACGGGGCCTCACCCGTCAGTGCCGATTTAATTGTGTGTGTGGAGCTTCCTACAGTGATGTCATGTTACGAGACGCTATTACTCAAAACATTGCAGATTCTCGTATTCGTGCTGCTATCTTAAAGTTGTCTGACCCGTCATTAGAGACTGTGATGAACATCATTGAAGCCTAAGATACTTATGACTATGCTGAGTGTGAGTTAGATCAGCCATGTATTTCTCAAATTGCCTGTGCTAAGCAAGTTATGTCACGCCCGCGGCCCCACCGGCAGAGTCAGACTGTAAACACTAGCTGGCCGCGTCATGTTAAACACATTCGTCAGCCGCGTGTGCAAAATGATAGAGTTAAGTCTTGCCCTAAGTGTGTTCTTGCTCATCCTCGTGAACGTTGCCCGTTAAGAAACGCGGTTTGTCACTTTTGTCAAAGGAAAGGACACATCCAGACTGTTTGTTTGCGTAAACGCAAGAACAATTCTAGTGCTGCCCAGGCCATGGATATTCATGTTCTTCAAAGCCAGCCCGCCCAGAAGGTCGCGTTTAAAGACTCTTCCACGGTTCGTGTGGGTAATAAACCTGTTCGCAATAAGCCACCCACCCAGCCCTCTGCTATGCGACCCAAGCTTAATTCAAACGCTGTAAAACGTAATGTACAGACTGCAAGTGAAGCGGGAGTTGTTGTTCCACCCGCCCAACCCACGAGTTGTCGTAAGCAGCGAACACGCGCTAAACGCGCTGATTTTGTGTCTTCCACCTCCACTGCACCGATCCAGAGACAGTGTAATAAACTATTTGTGAAGCTACGCATCCAGGATAAGACTTTCAATTTTCAATTAGACACTGGTGCGTCTGTGACTCTCATAAATAGTGCTACGTATGCGGCTATCGGCCGCCCTAAACTTTCAGCGGCAAAACATTCTTTGGCTACTTATAGTGGAGAACAAATTCCTGTGTTAGGTATACGTAGCGTGCCAGCCACATTCCGTGGCAATACAAAAACAGTTTCATTCACAGTGCTCCGCGCTACAGACAGTGTAAACATTTTCGGATTAGACTGTTTTGACTTGTTTGGCCTGTCTATCCAAGACAATGTGTTGCAAATTAATTCTGTTGTTGTTCCTCAAGACAGCATAACCGATTTGTGTAAACGATACAGTGACATATTTAAAGACGAACTAGGTTGTGCTGCGAACTTTGCCGCTCATATTACGTTAAAAGATAATGCTCAGCCTTGATTTTTTCGTGCTCGTCCAGTGCCTCACGCCCTCCGGGCACCTGTAGAAGATGAACTTCGTCGTTGGCAAAACAACGGTGTTATTCAACCCGTTTCAGCGAGCCAGTGGGCTTCTCCCTTAGTTATTATAAAGAAACCGTCTGGCAAGTTACGTTTGTGTGCTGATTTTAAGTCGACAGTTAATCCTCAGACTGTCATTGATTCTTTTCCTTTGCCTAGACCGGACGAACTGATGGATAAGTTAGGGGAAGCTCGTTTCTTTCCCAAAATTGATCTCCATGAAGCATATTTGCAATTGCCCCTTGACGAGCAATCACAACAGTATTTTGTCATAAACATGTCGTTGGGGTTGTTCCGTTTTCTGCGTTTGCCTTTTGGTTGTGCGTCAGCTCCAGCTGTTTTTCAGCGTTTTTTGTCACAACTTCTGGCTAATGTGCCATCGTGTTGCAACTATTTAGACGATATTGTTGTGTCCGGTCGGATGCCTGCTGAACATATCCGTAATTTGGAGTGTTTGTTTACAGTGTTGTCTCAGGCAGGCCTACGTTGCAACATTGATAAATGTTCATTTTTCCTTACGGAGATGGAGTATCTGGGACATGTTATTAATGCTCAAGGCATTCATCCCTCCCAGTCACATTTAGCAGCTATTCGTGATTTGCCCGCCCCTCGCAATCTGTAGGAATTGCAGGCAGTTCTTGGCAAATTGACATATTATATTAGGTTTATACCTAATGCATCACAGATTGCTGCACCGTTGCATCATCTCCGCCGTAAGAATGTTCCGTTTGTGTGATCAGCTGATTGCCAATCAGCCTTTCAGCAGCTTAAAGAGGCTTTATTGAATGATCGTTGTCTGGTCCATTACGACCCTAACAAGCCTCTGGTGTTAGCTTGTGATGCCTCTTCTTTTGGCCTCGGTGCTGTGTTGTCTCACCGAGTCTGTAACACCGAACGTCCTATTGCGTTCGCATCTAAATTGCTAAACAAAGCTCAGTGTAATTATAGCCAATTGGACAAGGAAGCGTTGGCTATTGTGTTTGGTGTCACAAAATTCCATCACTACCTCTATGGTAGACCATTCTATTTAGTAACAGATCACAAGCCCCTGACGTCACTGTTTCATCCGTCTAAACCAGTTCCTCAGCGGACAGCTCAGAGATTACAACGTTGGGCTCTTTTGTTATCACAATACCAGTATGAGATACTGTATCGCCCTACAGCTCAGCATGCAAACGCTGACGCGCTTTCTAGATTGCCGATTGCTGCGGATGATGTCTTCGATTCCTCTGACGACTCTTGCCATCAGATTGACGCCGATGAGCATCAATCCCTCCGGGATTTTCCGATTGATTATCGTCAGGTGGCACGTGAGACAGCTACAGATCCTCATCTGAGTTTGCTATTACGTTTTGTTCAACGTGGTTGGCCATCCAAGGCAAAGGACATATCGGATCCTGTGGTTCGTCGCTATTATCCGCAACGTCATCTGTTGTCTGTTTCGCACGGAGTTTTGCTGTTACGCACCGAGAATGACCAGCTTCGTGTAGTGGTTCCCCAAGTGCTCCAATCCCAGGTCCTCGACTTGTTGCATCAAGGTCATTGGGGAGTGGTCCGCACCAAGCAGCTTGCCCGCCGTCATTGTACATGGATCGGCATTGATAAGCAGATTACGCAGATGTCTACAGATTGTTCGACGTGTGCCGAACACCAAGCTGCTCCGCCTCAACGCTATTTTGAGTGGGGACGCCCTGCCGGTCCTTGGCAGCGAATACATATTGATTTCGCTGGTCCGTATTGGAATTCTCGTTGGCTCATCGTGATAGATGCATTTGGTAATTTTCCGTTTGTTGTGCCCATGCAGTCTACAACGTCTGCACAAACTATACAGGCGTTGACTTCAATTTTTTGTATTGAGGGTCTTCCAGAAGTTTTAGTGTCTGACAATGGTCCACAATTTACCTCTGCTGAATTTGAAAGTTTTTGTTCTGCCAATGGCATTCGCCATGTTCTTACTCCGCCGTTCCACCCTCAATCGAATGGTGCAGCGGAACGTTTTGTACGCACATTCAAGGATCATATGGACCGCCTTCGTGCTACGCACTCTCGTCAGCAGGCCCTCATCACGTACCTGTTGTCGTACCGGACCACGCCACGCGACGGCCCTTCGCCTGCGGAGCTTCTCCACGGCTGTCGTCATCGCACCCTACTACGGTTGTTGCACCCCCCCGGATCGACCCGCCGCTTCTGAGCATCGCACGCATTTTCAGCGCAACGACGCCGTTTTTTTCAGAGTTTATCACAGTCGCCGTCGTTGGGAACGTGGTACCGTGATAAGTGTCCAGGGTCACGGTTTTTATACTGTTCAAGGTGCTACTGGGGTGCACAGGAGGCATCAGAACCAGTTGCAACACGCAGGCCGCCCGGATTCTGCCGCTCGTTCTTTGTCCACAGATTTGGTCTGCGGCGGGTTCCAGCCGCGCCTTCCGACTTCGCTGCCGCCCCCAGGGCAGCAGCAGCAGCCGTCGCCGCTACCACGCCGACAGCCCGTCCCGTTGATGCCTCCCGCACAGCTTCATCCGGGAGCGCCCCAGGCGGTCCCTCTTCAGTCGCCACCGCCTTCGGAGCTGATGGACATCGACCCCTCAGCCGGGCCGCCTTCCCAAGCGGTGGCTGTGCAGCCTGTCCTGCAGCCGCTTTCCTTGGGCACCCCCAAGGAGTCTGACACTGCAGCGCCTTGTCCGGCGCCCACTCAGCAGCCGTCGACGCAGCGTCAGGAGACGCTGCCTCTCTTCGTGGGTCCCGACGCCCCGTCGCGTCCAGTACCAGAAGCTGCGCCCGTGGTCACAGGCGTGCACCCTGACCTCGGTTTTCAGTCGGTGTTTCCCGAGGCCCCGCGCAGCCAATGCTGGGGTGCGGACCGGGGACTGCCACCGACAACAGTCTCCGCCCCGGTCTCGTCCGCTACGCCTGCGGCCAGACCCCTCCCCCGCCGTCGACGCTCGCCATGTCATTATTCAATGACGGTGCGGCGATTTGGGGGGGGAGGAGTGTTATATCCTAGCCAGTAATGCCACCCGAGCCCGCTGCCAAAAAGGTTGGCAGCATCAAAGTCCGGACGCCGTCCGCATAAGCAGAGCCAGCGAGACAGGAAATCGCCGCAAGTCTGCGTGCACCACCGCTGGCTTCTGGTTTCTTAAACGCTGGAGTCGCGAGCGCTAGGACAGTTCTGTATTCGCCGCTCAGTTGTATACTCGCCACCGAATTGTGTACTTGCTAGTCAGTTGTGTGTTCATCGCAGCAGAGTAGTTGTTTGTCGTCAGCCGACGCTGACCTAGCCGCTCCGACTCGAACTAGACAGATTTCTGTAGACACAGCGTTCACTACTGTGTTTCTGTATCTTCGTTAATAAAGATAAGTACCGACTTTTATTTAATCAGAGTGTTTGGGTTTTCATCTTTCTGTTCACTGTTCCAGCGGACCGGTTGGCCCGCTATTAAAAGTGTGGCGGTGACTTTGTAAGCCGTTTCTACAGCGAATTGCTTGTCGCTACGAACGCCGCCACAAAAGTTATAGTTCAAGAGGAATACACTCTGATATTCAAGACAGGTCCCCTTAAATGTTTTGAAGTGAATTTTGGAATCCAAAGACCAAGAGGCTTACTTAAAGTGCCACATTAAAATAAAATTTATTTACTTTAGCTAGTATACAATAGCACCATTAGGTATGTTCAATGAAGGGAGTAATGTTAAACATGTGAAAATTAATTTTATGACAACTGGTTTGCATTCATCATTTATTGGAAACCTTATTTAATATGACAAAGTAATGTATACAGAATAAATTACAATAAATTTTATTTGAACACAGGACACAAAAAATTAAATAAATCTTAAAAATAAACGGGCCACTCAACTCTCACTTTCAAAAGAAAGAGTTAATTCTACTTTCCTGTTAAAAATCTGCAGACTTCTTCCACAAACTCATTAGGTTTATCTGCATGTACCCAGTGTCCAGCACCGGGAATGTACTTGAAAGTTGCTGATGGGAAGATTTTCTTAATTTCCTGCTCATCTTCTTTTCTAGAGGAGGAAAAAATACTCCAATGCATTGCAACTAAATATACAGCATTAAGTATGTAAGTATACCAAGTACAAGGGCCCCCCCCCCTCACTGCGCGCGCGCGCTCGCGCACACACACACGCACACACACACACACACACACACACACACACACACACACACACACACAGAGAGAGAGAGAGAGAGAGAGAGAGAGAGAGAGAGAGAGAGAGAGAGAGAGAGAGAGAGAGAGGGCAATACTTATTGACATTAACAAACTAAAAGTAGGGTAAATTAGTTTCCAGACCAATATACCAATACAGGTAAAATACCTTACAGAACAACGCAAATTCATACATTAGTTATGCGGATTCTGACCAGTAATGAAATGACACAACTGAGCATCGCTGGTTGTGTTCAAAATGACCACCGGCAGCGACAATACATACTTCCTGTCTGGTATCAAATGACTGCTGCACACATGCTAGTGTCAGTGGAGGTCTTCGAGTAGGCTGCAGGAATATGTTATCATTGGATATAGTTGGTATGTCCTTGACGACAGCGCCTTTCAGCTTTCTCCACAGAAAAAAGCCTGCAGGTGTCAAATCCAGAAAATGTGTCAGCAAAGACACAGCATCTCTTCGTCCAAATGGGAAACAATTCATGAAGCTGTAATACTTCGTGCACTATGGGCTGGGCAGCCATCATGTTGGTACCAGAGGTTCCTCCTACTCTATCGAGGACCATCTTCTAGCATCTGTAGACGATGGTATGCTAGGAGGCTGCAATACTTGGGTGCTTTCCATGTTCAGTCAGTCAGACATGGGCCTATGAGCTGATGGTTCACTATCCCACACCACACATCTACACTCTTTGGACGCTGACGTTCCATGTGACAAAGCCAACAGGGCCTGACAACAGATCGATAGTGCATGTTTCGGCAGTTCACATAGCCATGATAGGTAAATGTGGCATAATCACTAAAGAAGATGCATTTGAACGATCCTGTTATAATGCCCATGTATAGGAGTTCATGTGATTCTTATAATAGTTCCCATGCACCTCTTGATGGAGAGAGGTGTGATAGGGATGGAACCTATGTTGGTGGAGAATACATATGACACTTGCCTAAGTCATGCCATTTCCTCATGCGATTGTGTGGGAGCTAATGTACGAATCAACTGCAACAGCAGCAAGAATATTAATTTCCCCCTCTTCTGTTGTCACTTTGTCCTGTTATGTTATCTAGGTGTTACACTAACACTTTCATGTAACTGTTTGATGAGGATGATACATAATTGGCAAGATGACTTGCCACATACACCACACAAGAATGAACTGCATTCTTCCTACACTCTCCCTACACCATAAGCATGTCAGCTTTTTCTGCATCGGTAAATCCCATCATCCCTCTGAACCTACTGCTTGGACTGTCGCACACTGACTGATTAGAAAGTCGCACTGCACTCAAGCATCACACAAGCACACTGTAAGCAAACATAACAACATTGTACCAAGCAATTACACAGATTCAATGACACAAACATGTGTCGGTGTGGAAACGCTGCACAATATCATATCTCGTAAATGGCTTGCACTAGACTCCTGCAATGAACACCAATGACATTCTAATTTACCCTACTTACAGTTTGTTAATGTCAATAGACATTGGTTCATTTGCAAAACAAATACTCTTTCTAAGTATTATTACAATATGTGTATAGACTAGCAATATGAACCTGACTATCAAGCCAACATCAATAGCAAGTTCCATTTCCCCAATATCCATGGTGCAAATTTGATATATATATATATTAGAAGGAAACTTCCACGTGGGGTGCGAGCGCGCATGTACGATAGATAGAGAGAGAGAGAGAGAGAGAGAGAGAGAGACTGTTTCAATTATAGTGGAAATTGTCATGACCGCAATGGAATTATTGCTCTCTAGTCAGTATAAAATATTTTGCTAAAAGACAGCAAGCAGTAATCTGCACAGTAAAAGCACAAAAAACTGGTGGTTCATCACCAGAAAAGGAACCCATTATCTGAATAGCATTCCAATTTTTCAGACTGTGTATCTGAAAATCACTTGTTCCCTCCTGGGTGGCTTAAGTGAGAACAAGTCATATACCAGGTGTTTCAAAATGAGTAGCAGCGTCCTAAGACTTTGCAGCATTCCTTACATTCAACTTACACTTATAAATAATACATCAAATGAAAGAGCAACAATTTTGTTTGTATATCTGTGTGTATGTGCATGCACTGTTTCCGTGTCTTCTGCTAGAATGCGCTAGTAGCAAATATTGCAACCAGTGAACAGAAAGCTTTTAGTGTTTTATGGTTTGCAAGGACAGAATCTGTTGTTACAGTACAATGTGCATTCTGTAGTAAGTTCCACAGTAATCTCCAAATGACATCATCCATAGGTGAATTAGTAATTTAAGTGATGTCTGTGGGAGACTTAAGGAGATGCTGACAAATAGGTCCTTATCTTTGCAGTTGTTACAAGCTCTAAATCATACAAACTGCAGTTTATATGCCAACTTTGCAAATGAATGTTGTTGCATGATCACAAAGACTTTCTGAATTGTATCGTCTCCAGTAATGAATCAACATTTTACTTAAGTGGCAGTGTGAACACGCACAATGTGTGCATCCTGGGATCAGCAGATCCCCATGAAATGGCACAGCTGCATTGAGACTCCCCTGAATTTAATATTTTTTGTTCCATTTCATCATGGAAAGTTTATGGGCCTTTCTTTTTTGATGAAGAAACTGCAACTTGTGTTTCTTATCTTTATGTGCTTCAACTACGTCTGTTCCTGCATTTGAAGAAGCTGAACGATTGAGTTTTATTTGGCAGCAAGATGGTGCACTGCCACACTCGATAACTCAGTACACAACTGGTTAAACAATGTTATACTCAACCACTGGATTGCTTGCAAGGGCCAAATGACAGAGTTTGTTTTTCTTGGCCCCCACGCTCACTCGATCTGACAACAAGCGATTTATACTTTTGACTACAAATCAAAATATCCAGGGTCCCAGGTTCAAAACTCACCATTGCTTAAATTTTGAATAAAAATCATCAGCAATGGTGGGCAAAGACTTCTGGCATAAGAAGTCACTCTCGTGCTGCTAATGGCCCAGCCAGAGAGTGTGGATGAGTGGACAGCAGTTCAGGACACACTCTTGCCCTTGAGGTGGGAAACTGTCCCTATAAGATGGAAGAATCAGCAATGATCAATGGCTTGAGGATGCAAAAGGCAATGGAAATTACTGCATTAAAGTTACATTTGTGTATCCAAGCAATGTGGCTTCTAACTGAAAAAGTGTCAATGATCTTTCCACTGGCAAATGATTCCAGACAAGCCCCCATTCGGATCTCCAGGAGGGGACTACCAAGGGAGAGGCAACCACGAGAAAAAGAGTGAATAATAAATGTAAACCTAATGTTCTATGAGTCAGAGCATGAAATGCCAGAAGTTTGAACATGGTAGGGAACCTAGAAAATCTGAAAAGGGAAATGCAGAGGCTCAATCTAGATACAGCAGGGGCCAGTGAAGTAACATCGAAAGAAGACAAGCATTTCTGGTCAGATGTGTAAGGGTAATATCAACAGCAGCAAAAACATGGTATAATGGGAGAAGAGTTCATCATCATGGATATGAAGGCAGGGCAGATAGTGAGTTGCTGTGAACAGTTCAGTGAGAGGATTGTTATCATAATTGAGAACAAATCAATACCAACAAGAATAGTTCAGGTATGCGTGCCAACATCACACGCAGATGATGAAGAGAGAGAGAGTTTATGAGGCTACTGAATAGATAATTCAGTATGTAAAGGAAAATGAAATCTAACAGTCAAGCAGGACTGGAAAGGGGTTGTAGAGAGGCAGTGGAGAAAGGGTTATTGGAGAATAAGTGCTTGATAGTAGGAAGAACAGAGGAGAAAGACTAATTGAGTTCTGCAATAAATAGCAGTAATAACAAATATTCTCTTCAAGAATAACAAGAAGAGGAGGTATGCTTGGAAAAGGATGGGAGATACAGGAAGATTCCAGTTACATCGTGTTCGTGCAGTGATTCCGAAATCAGATATTGGATTGTAAAGCATACCCAGGAATAGAGATAGACTATGATCCAATTTAATTATAATGAAGAATAGGCTGAAGTCTAAGAAATTAGTCCAGAAGAATCAAAACATAAAGAAGTGGGATACAGAAGTACTACTGAAGAGATACATTAGAAGTTCTCTGATGCTACAGATACTGTGACAATAAATAGCTCAGTTGACAGCTTTTGTAGAGGAATGGGCATCTCTAGAAAGGGCAATCGCAGAAGCTGGAATGAGAAACTTATGTAGAAGGATGATAACTATGAATAAATCATGGTTAACAGAAGAAATACTTCAGTGGATCGACAAAAGGAGGAAGTCCAAAAATGTGCAGGGAAATTCAGGAACACAGAAATACAAGTCATTTAGGAATGTAATAAATAGGAAGTGCAGGGAAACTAAGGTGAAACAAATGATTGAAAAATGTAAAGAAATCTAAAAAGAAAAGATAGTCGGAAGAATGCACTCAGCAAGCAGAAGTAAAACAAGCTTCGGTGAAATTACAAGCAAGGGCAGTAACATTAAGAGCACAATGGCATTCCACTGTTTAATACAGAGGAGAGAGTGGATGAGTGGAAAGAGTACACTGTTGGCCTCTATGAGACAGAGGACTTGGCTAATGACATGATAGAAGAAGAAACATGAGCCGACGGGGAACAGAGAGGTGATCCAATATTATCATCACTGTTTGAAAGAGTTTTGTTTTTGTTTTGTTTTAGGGCACAAAAACAAGTGGGGTCATACGCACCCAAGTCAAAACTATAGAACATGAAGACAGAGAGGAGTTAAAAAAACTACTGTATGTCAAGCCCAATTGACATAAGAGAAGACAGCTAAAAGCAGGGACATGAAGAAAGGGCTACAAACAGCACTATACAGAAATGGAGGTCCAAAACTAAAAATTAAGTGATCTTCACAATATTGCTTCAGATAAAAAGTGAAAAGCAAACAGCCCATGCAGCATCGGGCAGTTAAAACTTGGGTGCAATGTGTACAGAGAGCACCACTTATCAAATGACGATGGCTAAAACGGCAGTGCCCAATACACAACCTAGTTAAAATGACCTCCTCCTGGTGGAAGGGCCAAGAGGAGCTTGTCCAACCCACTGGGAGAGGCTTAATAATCCAGAGTTTACTCCCTTGAAGAGAGGACCAATGACAATGCTAAAGGAACACAACCTCCTGACAGACGGCAACACAGAGATCACTGGAGGGAATATAGGAACTAGTGGGCTGAGATACGAGGACAGCAGCCTCTGCAGGAGCCTTGTTTCCTGGCAGACCGACATGACCAGGAACCCACATAAACATCACAGCGGCTTCACCAAGAGTGAGTAAGTGACAGTTTTCCTGGACCCGTTGCATTCAAGGGATGGGAGGTGTACAGCGCACATAGGCAATAGAGTGAGGCTGGAGTAGTATCCTTAGGAAGCGAATGAAGACCAAGATTAATGCAGGCCACTTCACGAAGCCAAGGTGTTGAAGGGTTCACACCCACTGGGAAAGTTGCAGGTAGTGTGAAGTCAAGCCGCTGGAACAATTGCCGAAAGCAAACTCCAGGAGGTGACAGAGAAGGGGAATGCACTGTATACTGGCGATCAAAGGGATCATCAAAAAAGGAGGCATAGGATGAGTGGCCACGCATGGTAGACAAACAGCCAACAAACCTGCCGAGGAGAAAGTCATGGCGGTAGGACAGTGATGGTTCAGCGACTTCAGCATACAGACTCTCAACCGGGCTAGGGTAAAAGGCGCCAGTGGCCAAATGGATGGCACAATAGAGGATAGTGTTAATATAGCATAAGAGGGATGGACGTGCAGATGCGGAAACAAGGCACCCATAGTCTAGTTCCGAATGGACACGGAACCAGTACAAACGGAGGAGGGTAGTTTGATCGGCACCCCAAAAAGTACCATTGAGGACACACAAGACATTGAGGGACCGCGTACAGCAGGCTGCCAGGTAAGACACATGGGACGACAAAGAGTGTTGTTTCCTATTGAGCATGAGCCCCAGGAATTTCGTAGTTTCAACAAACGGAAGATCAACAGGCCCAAGATGTAAAGATGGTGGGAGAAACAAACTGAGCTGCAAGAAATTCATGCAGATGGTTTTGTCAGTTATATGCTCTTGGCTTCTAATGGATGATATAACTGTTCCCACTCAGAAACAATAACATTAAAGGTGCTGAGGTGCCTGTTCTTTGAGGTTAGAGTGGGGTCCAATAATGCCATATGCACCCACGTCTATTTCTGTGAGCCACAGTATGGTGCATTGCAGAGGGTTTCAATAGCAAACTTCTATTTGAGCACAACACCTCTCTTTTTCGAACTTGCCACTGGAGTTTGTAGAGAATCACCATGAGGCTGCCATGGTCTTTCTTGGATCTTATCTAACTCTTCTATTAATGCAAACTGGTGAGGATATCAGACTGAGAGTGATGTTCAAAAACTGATCAAATAAGTGTTTTGTAAGCCACATCTTAAATGGATGAATTACATTTCCTTGAGATTCCTCCACAATGAATCTCAGCTTGACATCCAATTTTCCTAAAATTTGTTTCATGTGACCATTCTACTTTAGGTCATTCTGGACGGTTACTCGTACATATTTTACAGCAATTAATGTATCCAGTACTTATTGCCAATGGCATAATCATACAGAAGTGGATTTATTTGCCCACTTATGCTACACTGATTTATGTTCAATGACAACTGCAACACCCTCCAGTAACTACCGATCCTCTGCAGACTTCCTACATTTCACTACAGTCTTCTGGTGTTGCTACCTTGCTATAGATGATCGCATCATCTGTGAACAGCCTCACTGAGATTCCAGTGTTATGCTCTAGAACATTTACAGTCTTATCACATTTCCTCAGGGTGCTCCTGAAATTACATATGTAGATATTGTTCCATTAAGAGTGATGTGTTGGCTTCTGTCTGCAAGGAAGTCCTGAAGCCTGTTAAAAATATGGTCAAACAATCAATATATTCATATTTTATTCATTAAATGACAGTGTGGAACTATATCAAATGCTTTCCTGAAGAAGTCAACAAAACAACTTCAATCTGGGTGCCATTGTCTACAACACTTTTGATCTCATGAACAGACAGAATGAGCCGAGTTTCACAAGATCTCCATTTGTGGAAATCCATGTTGATTTTCACAGGAGTTTTTTGTTCCCACAATATGCGAGCATAATACATGTTCCCTAATTCTACAACAAAGTGATGTATCAGTGATATAATTATCTGCATCTGTCATATGACCCTTCTTGAGAACTGGAATGACCTGCAATTTTCCAGTTGCTTGGGACCCTTTCTTGTTCCAGCAACCTATGGTAAACTACTGTTAGAAGAGAAGCAAGATTTTTTGATAATCTCTGCAAAATCTCTCGTGTATTTCATCCAAATCATGATGCCTTTCCACTATTAAGCCATTGTAATTGTTTTTTATGATCACTCCTTTTAATATCTGTCATTTTGTTGTTCATATGATCGAATGGAGGAGGAGATATGGTTTAACATCCCGTCGACAATGAGGTCATTAGAGATGGAGCACATCTCAGATTGAGGAAGATAAAGAAGAAAATCAGCTGTGTTCTTTTGAAGGAACCATACTGGCATTTGTCTTAAGAAATTTCGGGAAATCGCAGAAAATCTAAATAAGGTTGGCCAGATGCAGGATTGAACCATTGTCCTCCTGAATGCAAGAATGGGGTGCCAACCACTGCACTACACCACTCAGTGTGACCGAAAGGAGCAACCGTATTATGCTTTTCCATGATGGAAGTGTTTTGAAGGACTGAATTCAGAATTTTGGTCTTCTTTTTTCTTTTGTTTTGTTGCCAGTATCATCACTGAGTGACTGAACATATGAACTGAATATACGTAATGACTTCACATAAACTTATCAGAGTTTTTAGTTAGATCAGACGGCAATATTTTACTTTCACATTCATTGAACATTTTCTTCAAACTGCTATCTTTATTTTTTTTTTTTTTTTATTCATTTTGCTAGTTGCCTAGGTTTTGACTTCACTTACACCTGTGATGAAGCTCTCTTTGCTTATGTAGCAACATTCTACCATGGTTATTTAACCACGGGGTGTCTTCCCACTACATTAAAATCATGCTCAACACATACTTGTTTAAGGTGTATCAAACACTGCTTTTGAATTTTATCCATTTGTGCTCCACGTTTCCATCCTCCAAACTGAATATTTTATGCTGGCTACACAAATACTTTGCAATTTGCATCCTGTCACTCTTGCTAAACAAAAATATTTTTCTACATTTCTTAACATTCCTTATAACGTCTTTAGTGATTGATGCTGTCACAGCCTGATGATCACTAAACCATCCTGAACATTAACTGATTTGATAAGTTCAGGACTGTCTGTTGCTAGGAGATGTAAGACATTGTGGTATGAGTTTGTTCTCTAAGTATCTGCTCAAGCTAACTTACAAAACCTTCTGAATAATCTTACATGAATTTGTCTCTGACACGAGCTGTGATTAAATTGAAGTCTTCCCCCTGTCACAATAGCATGATAAGGAAACTTATTCATGATATTCAGCAAGTTCTCTCTGAAATACTCTGCCAGTACAACTTCTGATGTAGGTATTCAATAAAGGCATCTGCTTGTCACGTTTAACCCACCAATAGTTTATGATTTGTTATTAATGAAAACTTTGATCCAAATAGACAGACATGGACATTCCTGATGCCAAACAATATGATCGAAACCTACATCTCGATTTGTGAGAAGTCTCATTGTGCTGGTTCCAGTGGTTTCGATGAATAGGTGATGGGCTGTTTTGAGTTGTTTTCATTCCTGTGCACAAATGCTGCCTCAATGCCATAAGGAGAAGTGACAGCTGTCAATGTTAAGGACATTGGGGGATATTTTAGGGGTCATATCTGTCAGCATTGTACTTGATCTTGCCCTTCTTTGAGACTGCTGGTGCCATACGGTCATCAGCAAGAGATGACTTAGTCCGCTTCATTGCAGGTCATCCGTCCTGACGCCACCCACTCTGATCAGGGGCTCTCCCCATGGGTGCCACCTGGCCACAGCAGAGGCTACCTGGCATGATGGCTGTTGCCGGCCCCACCACAACAGACTGGCTACTGTGCTGGATAGTGGGTGCAGAGAAATCCAATGTCTTGGGGGTGAAAGAGGACAGGAGACAACGGAAGAAGATGACATACCCTGGACAGTGTCCTCACCCATATAGTTGAATTGCAGGTGGAGATGCAAAGCCATGACGAGAGGTTCAGGAGATCAAATCTAAGGGCACTATGGACAACTCGTGCACCATGTAAGGCATCCTTCTCTATATGGCCTGCACTTCTGTAGAATTTGGAAAGTGGCAGGTCAAACCATAAAATGGGACCTGAACTTACAGAGCTGAAAAGTGAGACACTCCTTTTATATGCCTCTTACAACAGGCAGGGCCTATTCTAACCCCTGGACCCGCACTGGGTTACATTTGTGATTCTTAATCTAAAGGCAGCTGCAAATATCCAACTGCCAGGTAAATTCAGACTCAACTATCCCAGCAGCCTGGGATCAGTAGAGTTCTTGTTTTAATGCTGCACATAGAGTGACAAACAAGTCACTGTATTTGGGTGGTGACCACCTTTGAAGTCTCATGCACAGCCCAAGTTTGATAGTTTGATTTAAATGTAGGTGCAAATGCATAACAAAACTCACCCATTTCCTAAAATGGGACTGCGTCCAAAATGACTTCGACTTCACAGGAGACAGAAAACTCAAATGCTGTAGAAATGTCTGAGGTGAAAATGTTGGTAGCTGAAGGATGACCACTGATGAATAAGGTGACCGAGAACATGACCTGTTAGTTGGCCTTAGTAACTGAGAAATGACCAGAAGGGGGATGGAACTGCCCTAAAAGCTACCAAATACCAAGACAATTACCTGATTAATCAGTGAAACTGTTGTCCCAGGATCCACTTGAACAAAGACATGGTTGGAAATCCTAAGATACAGGAACAATTTCCACACTAGAGGCTACGGACTGTAGCACACATATGGTTCCTCGCTGCAGGATTATAGCAGATACCCAATTCCATCACACTGACCTAGGGTGCCCCTCTTCCCCAAAGTGTGTTCAGTGTACCCATCAATCTGGACACACTGCTCGTAACTGAGTACCTGACAATGGCAACACGTCTGATCAACCAAATATTGTGGCCATTGGACAGTATGAACTGGTACTACACCTATGGACTGTTTGTCATGAGGTGTTCACCAGCCATCCAATTTCAGTGCTGCTGTGTGCACTTCTAGATCTGGAGTCAGCTGGAAAAAAAAGTCAGGATAAGAAACTTTGCAGTCTGAGTCTGTGCATATGAAATTGCATTTGTAGCTCAGTTTTTACAAATCAGTTACCCAAGAAGGGTATGTTTGTGGCATTTGTGGAACTCTAAACCTGAGGTAACAAAACAACATGATACCTCTGGAAATAGTAATTAGTCATATGTGAGCATATGCCGGTGACCGAGAGAGAGCATCTTGGTTGAGCAGTGGCACTAACTTCCCAACTAGGATATATGTTTCTGGTGATGTCCATCACAAAAACAACAACTGCTCTCATGAGTCTTCTTTAACCTGATGCACTGTGAAATGTAGACTCAGGAGACATGCACATGTCCCTATCTTCCTTACTAGGACATGTGTGAGTGCCTACTGCCAAGTGCCCTAAGGTTTGGAATGATTGGCTCTTCTGCACAGTAAATTTGTGCATCAGTACCTGCAGCAACTTCTGTAAAAACTCTGTCTGCTGCTACTGCTCCACAAGACAAATCAATATGGCTTCCATGATACTAAAGAATGTGCTGCTTCCTTGTCATCAACATTGTGACCAGGAGGTGACACAGTCATAGATGTAGTAAGAACAAAATAACTCAAGACAAAAGACAGTGATTAAAGATAAGTGAACAACAACCAAGCAGGTTCAAAAGATGGACCAAGACAATGTGATAATGCAGTAGAGTCAATCCGGAGTCACATGTCAGCAAATATACACAACAAAAGTGAATATTAGAGTCATGAATCACCAACCCTACTTCTCTCTACCATGGCAAGGGTTACTGGCCGGAGCATTCACATGAAGAATATGGGTAACTGTAGTGCTTCACAGGTACTGTTGCTGCCTTTTGGCTGTCTAAGTTGTCTTCTTACAGCAGGCATTAAAATTTGCCGGGCCAGGATACAAGAGGATGTATGTGGGAATAAGTTGGTGGAAGCCCCACATGCAGATTTGTATGATGATGAATGCTTTCAAGTAGTATCACGTCTTCAAAAAAAAAAAAAAAAAAAAAAAAAAAAAAAAAAAACTGATACATGAAAGATTGGCTATAAGATCTCTATGTGGAGGAAAGTGTGCTGAGGCATCATCCCCAGGATGATTAGGAAATTAACCTTGGACATCCTGACTATGTAGTTTGCTGTCTGTGGAGAAGATAATATTATAAACTAAACCAGAGGCTGAAAGCTTATGGATCCCAGGAAATCCCACTCCAAGCGACCTGTGAAAAGGCTGGCATAGGAAGGAGCCATCCTGGTTCCCACGGCCACACCCCTGACGTTTGTATGTCTGCCCCTCAAAGGTGAAATAGCTGTTGGTAAGAATAAAGTTGATTTCAGTGAGCACGAAGGATGTCATAGGTTTGGAATCAGGTGGCCACTTACTGAGGAAGTGTTCAGCAGCAGAGAGACCATTGTACATGGGGGATGTTGGTAAAGAGGGAGGTGGCATCAATGGTGACAAGCAAGGCGTGTGGTGGGAGTGGGGTGGGCACAGATTTCAAACTATTTAGGAAATGGTTGGTGTTTTTAATATAAGAGGGAAGTCTTTGTACTATGGTTTCAGGTGGTGATCACCTATGGTAAATGTACAAGATTCTCTCACTCTAGTGTTTCCAGTCAGTACCGCTTAAAACATCCAAGAGAGTTCCCTACACAACATTTCATTTGAGCTGTAAAGTGCTGGATTTGATCACTTCCTGGGGCTGCTCGGCTGAAAGGAAGGGGAAACTAGAGTTTCCCGAGGGCATGCAGTTTTACTGTATGGTTAAATGATGGTGGCGTCCCCCTCGAGTAAAATACTCCGGAGGTAAAATAGTGCCCCCTTCAGATCTCTGGGCAGGAACTACTCAGGAGGATGTTGTTCTCAAGAGAAAGAAAACTGGCATTCTACGGATCAGAGTGTGAAACGTCATATCTCTTAATTGGACAGGTAGGTTAGAAAATTTATAAAGGGAAATGGATAGGTTAAAATTAGATATAGTCAGAATAATTAAAGTTCGGTGGCAGGAGGAACAATACTTATGGTCAGGTGAATACAGGGTTATAAATGCAAAATCAAATAGGGGTTATGCAGGAGTAGGTTTAATAAAGAATAAAGAAATAGGAATGCAGGTAAGCTACTTCAAACACCATAGTGAACATATTATTGTAGCCAAGATTGACACAAAGCCCATGCCTACCACAGTAGCACAAGTTTATATGCCAACTTGCTCCACAGATGATGAAGAGATTGAAGAAATGTATGATGCGATAAAAGAAATTATTCAGGTAGTGAAGGGAGATGAAAATTCAATAGTCATGGGGGACTGGAATTTGATAGTAGGAAAAGGAAGTGAAAGAAAAGTAGTAGGTGAATATGGAATGGGGTTAAGGAATGAAAGAGGAAGCCACCTGGTAGAATTTTGCAGAGCATAACTTAACCATAGCTAACACTTGGTTTAAGAATCATGAAGGAAGATTGTATACGTGAAAGAGACCTGGAGACACTGGAAGGTTTCAGATAGATTATATAATGGTAAGACAGATATAGGAAACATGTTTTAAATTGTATTTTCAGGGGCAGATGTGGACTCTGGCCACAATTTACTGATTATGAACTGTGGATTAAAACTGAAGGAACTGCAAAAAGGTGGGAATTTAAGGACATGGGACCTGGTTAAACTGAAAGAACTGGAGGTTGTAGAGAGTCTCAGAGAGAGCATTAAGGAACAAGAACGGAGGAAGGAAATACAGTAGAAAAAGAATGGGTAGCTTTGAGAGATGAAATAGTGAAGTCAGCAGAGAATCAAGTAGGTAAAAAGACGAGTGCTAGTAGAAATCCTTGGGTAACAGAAGAAATATTGAGTTTAATTGATGAAAGGAGAAAATATAAAAATGCAGCAGATGAAGCAGGCGAAAAGGAATACAAATGATTCAAAAATGAGATCGACAGGAAGTGCAAAATGACTAAGCAGGGATGGCTAGAGGACAAATTTAAGGATGTAGAGGCCTATATCACTACAGGGTAAGATAGATAATGCCTACAGGAAAATTAAAGAGACATTTGAAGAAGAGAGAACCACCTGTATGAATATCAAGAGCTCAGATGGAAAACCAGTTCTAAGCAAATAAGGAAAATCAGAAAGATGGAAGGAGTATATAGAGGGTCTATACAAGGGCGATGTACTTGAGGGCAATATTATGGAAATAGAATAGGACATACGTGAAGATGAAATGGGAGATATGATACTGCATGAAGAATTTGACAGAGCACTGAAAGATCTAAGCTGAAGCAAGGCCCCAAGAGTAGACAACACTCCATTAGAATTACTGATAGACTTGGGAGAGCCAGCCATGACAAAACTCTACCATCTGGTGAGCAAGATGTATGAGGCAGGCAAAATACCCTCAGACTTCAAGAAGAATATAATAATTCCAATCTTAAAGAAAGCATGTGTAGACAGGCGTGAAAATTACAAAACTATTGGTTTTAAGTCACGGCTGCAAAATACTAACACAAATTCTTTACAGACAAATGGGAAAACTGGTAGAAGCCGACCTAGGGGAAGATCAATTTGGACTCCATAGAAACACTGGAACACACAAGGCAATACTGACCCTGAGACTTATCTTAAAAGATAGATTAAGGACAGGCAAACATATGTTTCTAGTACTTGTAGAATTAGAGAAGGCATTTGACAATGCTGACTGGAATACTCTCTTTCAAATTCTGAAGGTGGCAGGGATAGAATACAGGGAGAAAAAGGCTATTTACAATCTATATAAAAACTAGATGGCAATTATAAGAGTTGAGGGCATGAATAGGAAGCAGTGGTTGGGAAGGGAGTGAGACAGGGTTGTAGCTTATTCCCGATGTTATTCAATCTGTATATTGAGCAAGCAGTAAAGGAAACACAAGAAAAATTTGGAGTATGAATTAAAATCCATGGAGAAGAAATAAACACTGTGAGGTTTGCCAATGACATTTTAATTCTGTCTGAGACAGCAAAGGATCTGGAAGAGCAGTTTAATGGAATGAACAGTGTCTTGAAAGGAGGATATAAGATGAACCTCAAAAAAAGCAAAATGGGGATAATGGAATGTAGTCCAATTATATCATATGATGTTGAGGGAATTAGATTAGGGAACGAGATGCTTAAACTAGCAGATGAGTTTTGCTTTCTGGGGACCAAAATAACTGATGACGGTCGAAGTAGCGAGGATATAAAATGTAGACTGGTGATGGCAAGGAAAGCATTTAGAAGAAGAGAAATTTGTTAACATCAAATACAGACTTAAGTGTGGGGAAGTCTTTTCTGAAAGTATTTGTATAGAGTGTAGGATTGTGTGGAAATGAAACATGGACAACAAATAGTTTAGACAAGAATGGAATAGATGCTTTCAAAATGTGGTGCTACAGAAGAATGCTGAAGATTAGATGGGTAGATTATGTAACTAATGAGGTGGTACTGAATAGAATTAGGAGGAAAAAAAGTTGTGGCACAACTTGACTAGAAGAAAGTATGGGTTTTGTAGGACACACTCTGAGGCATCAAGCGATCATCAATTTAGTATTTGAGGGAAGCATGGCGGGTAAAAATCATAGAGAGAGACCAAAAGCTGAATACACTAAGCAGATTCAGAAAGATGTAGATTGCAGTATTTGCTCAGAGATAAAGGAGCTTGCACAGGATAGAGTAGCATGGAGAGCTGCATCAAACCCGTCTCTGGACTGAAGATCACAACAATAACAACTGGGCCTGCCATATGATCAGTAAAATCTACCTCCTCAATGTTCTTTGAACTGAATTCCAAATGACTATCTCCATCAATGCATGGCGACAATAGAATTAGATCCTGATTTACAGTACAGTGATTGTAAAGAAAATTAATATGCCAGTGTAGTTTACATAATGTGTGTTTGAGTTCTGTGGAGGCATCCCTGCTTCAATACAGCAGCCAGGAATTATATCCTATGCTGTCCAATTCATGCTGATGAGTTCCTGAGCTCTTGTTTTAAGTGATTAAGCCTGAAAAACCTTGCAAGTACTACTACTTGTTCTTTCAAGTCAATTGTCTTGCTTTTATTCCAAAGATGAAAAATGCTCTGATATTCAGTGAACAGCACTTATAATTGAACAATTACACTGCTAAATGCAGAGCAACATATGTTGTGTCATCATTGGAAAGAAAATTTCTTATGCAAAGGTCCTACAGGACTCTTGTGTCAATGTTGATTTAAGTCTGCTTCTTCACTTATGGTAACCAAATGTCAAAGATAAGTAACAATGAAGTACAAATCACAGCCCATAAGAAAACAGTAGTGCAGGGTGATTGTCAATAGGTACACTGGAGAGCCTGCTGTAAACATCAGCTGATTGCAACATGTGACACTATGATGGTCCATACCAGTCCTCAGATCTGTTGCAGGTGCTCTGTCACATGCCACTGACATATAAATGCTTCTGCACCATGCCTAGTGACCTCCT
This sequence comes from Schistocerca americana, assembly GCF_021461395.2. Taxonomy (NCBI): domain Eukaryota; kingdom Metazoa; phylum Arthropoda; class Insecta; order Orthoptera; family Acrididae; genus Schistocerca; species Schistocerca americana. The sequence continues at coordinate 112,574,007 of NC_060126.1, read as the reverse complement.
CTGACATATATGTATTATACTGATTAATTCATTGATATGTCTGGTGGGATTACGAGAAGTGTTGTAGTGGATCACAACTGTAATGCGATCCATCCAATCCTTGGATTCTGTCTCACTACTCAACTCCACTGAGCAACCATCATGGCAACTTCATCACATTGTGGACTGTTCTATGGATAGCTACATCCAAATGGGGAAGTGGGCGCTATCATGTGAGTGTTCTGCTTTTCACTGAGTAGTGTCCGAGAGTTCAGAGGATTATGATGAGAGCTGAATGGTAAAGAATGATCCACATCATAGAGTTGACAAATGTATCAGTTATCATGCTGAGAAGATGTAATTGCTCTGATAATATGAATCACTTTGTGTGTATTACTCCCTCCAGTAGAGACAACTGGTAAGAGCCATTGTGAAATAATTGCTAAAGGAAACACACAAAGTGCTTGGATATTTATTATGAGAGTGGCACAATGTTTGCATTTCATACTGCTTGATACAAAGGGTGTTCAATAAGTTTTGCACACTCATCTCTAATTTTTTAATTTTTTTCAGGAGGAGAATGAAATTTTTTGTGAACATACTTGGAACATTTAGCTATAAGTTGTTGTATAAAAGTATTTTCTTTTATTTACAGGTGAGCCATAATGGACCATGAAGTAGCTGTCTGGTTGCAACAACAGTTGGTGATGGAGACCCTCTTCAAGAGCAGCGATGACTCTGCCACATCAATTCACAGGAAGTTGCTGCCTGTTTATGGGGAGGACATAGTGGATCGCAGCAGTATCCAGTGGTGGTTGCAGAGATTTAAAGAAGGTGATTTATCTCAAATGGACAATCCATGATGTGGTAGACCATTGATGGCAGTGAGTGATGTGAATAAGGAGACCATTGATCAAATCATCCAAAATGACAGATGTGGGATGACAGGATGGCTTGCTAAAATGACTCGTTTGTCATTCGGTAGTGTGGTATCACTGGTACAGTTACTAGGGTACAGAAAAATCTGTGCATGTTGAGAGCTTAGATTATTGACAAGAGAAATGAAAACGATGAGGAAGAATGTGTGCGAGGGTCTCATCAAGACCTTTACTGAAGAGAGGAAACAGTGTTTTGACAGCATCATTACCCAGGATGAAACACAGTTGCTTTTGTCTGAACCTGAAAGCAAAACCCAATCCATGGAGTGGCGTCATCTGGGTTCCCTTCGGACGAAGAAACCAAGACTTTCACAAACAGCAGGCCAAAAGGTGATGGCCTCCTCCTTCTGGGATCAGTATGGTGTCATTTTTTCATCAACTTTTTGGAACCTGGCTCCACAATTAACTGGGACCATTACCGTTTGTCATTGGACAAACTGTGACGTGCCAACAAGACCCACAGACCACAGCTTCAGGGTCAGCTCATCAGACTACATTATGACAATGCCAAATCTAAAAAAGTCCTTATGGCGCAGGAGAAAATCAGGATGACAATGGGTTGGAAAATTGTTCCTCATTCTCTCTACAATCTGGACATGGTTCCATCTGATTTTTACCTCTATGTTCGTCTGAAGACCCACCTGCATGGTAAAACATTTGATAGTGGGAAGACCTTATTTCCTGTGTCAAGTGATGGTGTAAAAGTCAATCCCCAGAATTTTACCAAAGTGAATTTACATCATGGAAAGAACGTTGGGCCAGATGCGTCACAGCTGATGGAGACTACACTGAGTAGGTTCAACGTGTAGCTAAATGTTCCAAGTATGCTCAAAAAAAATTTCATTCTCCTCCTGCAAAAAATAAAAACAAATTAGAGAAGACTGTGCAAAACTTTTTGAACACCCTTTGTAGTTGGTCACTCAATTGTTACCAGTTTCTCACCGAGATCATACTTCCAGGGGAAGCTGCGCCCATTATCACAAAAAACAATAGTAAGTTTAAAATTTGTCTCTGACACACCAATGTGAAGAACACTGCAGTTGGTACATCCCATTTTACCAGTTATTAGGGCCTTTTCCCTGTTCCAATGACATGTTGAGTGCAGGAAGTATAACTGCTGAAATGTGTCTGAACATGCTGTAATTAGTCTAATACTGTCTGTGTGATCCCTGTGGGAGTTATACAAAGGGGTTTTTAATATATTCCTATAATCAGCATATAAAGTTGCTTCTAAAACTTTCCAAGCAGGTTTCCATGGGATAGTTTGTATCTATTTTCAAGATTCTACCAGTTCATTTCTTGCAGTGTCTTCATGACGCACTCCTATGGGTCAATCAAATGTGGGAACATTTGCGTTGGCCTTTTTTGTATATATCCGATAACCACCATTAGTCCTATTTGGTATGATCCCACACATTTGAGCAATATTCTAGGTGAGTTGCACCAGTTTTTTTTTTTTTTTTTTTTTTTTTTTTTGTATACAGTCTCTTCTGTAGAGTGACTGCATTTCTCTACTATTCGAGCAATGAACTGCATGGTGCCACCTGTATTATCTAAGACTGAGCCCATGTATTCATTCCATTTCATATCCTACATATTCTTAGATATAGGTATTTTTATGAACTGGCCAATTCCAGTTGTGACTCACTGATATTATAGTCATAGTTGCTATGGTTTTTTTTTCCTGCTTTGTGAATTTTACAGTTTTTTAATTTCTAAACATTTAAAGTGATTTACACCACTCTGAAATCTTATCAAGATCCGAATGAATAATTGTGCAGCCTCTTTCAGACAAAACTTCATTATAGATAACTGTGTCACTGCAAAAAGGTTGAGCTTACTATTAATACTGTCTGCAAGGTCAACAATATACAACACATACAGCAACGGTCCCAACACTTTCCTGGGGCATATCCAAAGTTACTTCTACATCTGTCAATGATTGTCTGTCCTATATAACTTGCCCTGTCCTACCTTCCAAAAAATCCATAATACTGTCACAAACTTCTCTCTATACCCCATACAATCACACCTTTGATAATAAGTGTAGTTACAGTATCAAATCACACGTTTTTCAAAGATCAAGAAACAGTGAATCTGCCTGACTGTCTTGACCCATGGCTTTCAATACATCACATAAGAAAAGTGTCCATGGCTCGTGGTCTTGCGGTAGTGTTCTTGCTTCCCGCGCACGGGGTCCCAGATTCGATTCCCGGCGGGGTCAGGGATTTTCTCTGCCTCGAGATGACTGGGTGTTGTGTGCCATTCATCATCATTGACTCGCAAGTCGCCGAAGTGGCGTCAACTAAAAAGAACTTGTAATATGGCGGCTGAACTGCCCCGCATGGAGCCTCCCGGCCAACAATGCCATACAATCACTTAATTTCATAAGAAAAGTGCAAATTGGGTCTCATGTGACCATTGCTTTCAGAAATCATGCTATGTGGCATGAAGTAGTTCATTCTGTTTGAGAAACCTCATTATGTTTGAGCTCAGAATATGCTCTAAGATTCTACAACAAATGAATGTCAAGGATACTGGACACTAGCTGCTACCTTTCTTGCAGATGAATGTGACATGGGCTTTCTTCCAACAACTAGGCACAGGTTTTGTTTGAGGAATCTATAGTAGATTCTAGTTTTAAAAAAAAAATGTACTAATTCAGGCACAAATTCATTATAGAATCCGATAGGGATAAGATGGGCCCTGGAGCTTTGTTCAATTTTAACAATTTCAGCTGTTTCTCAATGCCACTGACACTAATATCTATTTCACTCATTTTTCAATGTCATGAAAATTAAATTGGGCAATACTCCAGGATTTTAATTTGTAAAGCAACATTTGAAAATTGAGTTAAGCATTTTTACTTTTGCTTTGCTTTCATCAGTTTCAGTTCCTATCTTGTCCACGACTCCTGGGCACCAACTTTTGTGCCACTAACAAATTTTAAACACGCCCAGAATTTCTTTGAGTTCTGTAGAACATCTTTCAACAGTATCCTGCCACAGCAGTCACTAAAGGCTTCATGAATTGCTCTGTTGACAACTAAACACGTTTCATTTAGCACATCTCTATCTACCTCCCTACGCTTTGTTTTACACCTGTTATGCAGTAGTCTCTCTTTCTTTAGAAGTTCCTTTACAGAGACTCATATATATTGAAGGGTCCCTCCCATAATGAACTGTTCTACTAGGTACATATCTACAAAGTGCATGACCAACTATTCTTTGAAACTTTAGCTGTAGTTCTTCTACACACTCCTGCCTTGAGCTAGAAGTTTCAAGTTCCTCACTGAGATATGACTACTTTTTTCCCTAGTATACTGAACAGGCATACCTTTCTACTTGTTTTAGTTGTACTTTGCTAATCACTTAGTCTACTACTGCTCCATGGTCATTAATACCAGTTTCGAAGTGGACGCCATCAAAGAGTTCAGGTCTATTTCTTGCTGTTGTATTTATAACATTTTCCTTGTGAGTAGGATTTTGAACTATCCGTTCTACGTAATTGCAAAAAAGGCATTTAGTAATGATTCACAAGATGTCTTGTCACACTCACCATTAACAAAACCATAATCTTCCCAAGTGATTGTTGGATGGTTCAAGTCTCCTCCAATAATTACAGTATGGTTGGGGAAATTATGTATTAGCGAACCAAGGTTTTCTCTCAAGTTTTTATGTACGTCACGAGGAGAGTCTGTTTCTTGATAGAAGGATCCAATAATGCTTCTTTGTCTGCACAAATCTATGGCTCCAATGTGATATGAATTAATAAAATTTTCTGTTTCCCTGTCAAATCAAGTGTTTAAATCTCATGAGATACAAGCCAGGTTCTCTTCAGCTGTTATACAAAATGCCACAACAAACGACTTCTTTCTTATACTAACATAATGTCAGCAGTGATGTCACCACTGCTCACAGCTAAATATGGCAATATTCAGTCTATGTCACTGAAACAGCTTCAGCCTTATAGCGAGTGGATCTCTTGCTGTACCAAGTTGCAGACAGCTGTCTATATTGAGGGTGTTTTCTGCAATTTTAATTTCAGTCAATTCTTTTATTACACTATCACTCATCACAGGCATCATAAGGTGTTATATTTTTGCTGGCTACCTGAAGACTGATTTAGTGTTCTCTCTTCTGGACCCAGCTATCTTCCCTGTCACTGAGGTACAGAATGTGTAAAACCAAACTTCTTGCTCCATTTTTCAGTGGTGTCTCACTTATACTCGTCATCAGAAATGGCCTTTGGAGTTTGATGGTAATTTTAGGGATTTTCACAGATGAAGTTTTGAGAGGTGAATCAGTTCTTGTGGCAAATTTTTTCCACCTGAGGTGGTTTTTGCACGATGCTCGAGGACCATCAGGAAAATGAGGTTCTGTGCTGACTCAGGGACTGCAGCTCCTGGTCCAGTCAGGTGAATTTCTTATAACCACTTTGCCTGAGGCACCCATTGGTTTAGTGGCATATGAGGACATAAACAACTTCATCACAAATCTGATGTCATAAATTCAGTTCCGGTGCTGCATCAACCTACTCAGTTTTCATATCCACATGGACAGAGGACAAATGTGATGTCAGTGTAGAAATAAAAGCAACTAGACTTTTCTGGAGCACCACCAGATAGCCCATGAGGAAATTTACATGTACACTTTAAAAATAGCAGTGGCACACCACACTTCAGAAAAGAGGCACCAAATTGTACATGGTTGTTATAATTAAACTTTTGCTACTCGAGAGGGCACCAATGACAAATAAGTGATTGGTTGGTTGGTTTAAAAGAGGGGGAAAGCCACCAAACTACAAGGTTCCTAATAAAACAATGCCACAAGTGTGAGAATAAAACAGACGAGACATATAACACAAAACAGAAAGAAAGGAAAGAACACGAGAACGAAGGAAAGGCAACAAACACTAAAAGGAACAAAAGAGGGCAAGAAAACAGAGAGATGCAAGAAACAGAAGAGAGTAAAACAAGAAAACAGATGACAGTGGCTGGCCGACCACGAAAATAAAAAGGAGAAGCCAGCCACTCTGCAACACATTAAAACCTCCACCCTAAAGCACTAGAGTGGAGGACACAGAGGACATGTGCTAAAACTTAGGTCAAATGATAAAACCCACTCTCATGAATAAAACGTGAAACTAAATCAGCCAATGAGGCGCTGTCAGATAAAATGAGCGGCAGCGAGTCCAGTAAGCCATGATTTCATCACTGGGCAGTCAAAGTTGGACAGTGCACCAGAATATGGGCCACTGTCAACCAGGTGCCACAGCGATACTGAGGTGAGTCTTCACGGCACAGGAGGTAGCTGTGGGTCGCCCGGGCATGGTCAATGCAGAGCCAGCAGAGAACCACAGAGGACTTCCACACATTCCTGGTCCTCTTAACGGCTCGCAGTTTGGTTGGTTGGTTGTTTGCGGTTTAAGGGACCAAACAGCAAGGTCATCAGTCCCTTGTTTCAAACATGGTCCATTCCGCTAATGGGACATCTCAAGAAAGTCAGAACAATAAAAGGGAAAAAGCTAAAAACATAGAAGAGCAGTAATGGTAAAAACAAAATGAGGGAACTCAGCAAGAGAACGAACCCAACGCTATGCTGAAGCAGCATAGGCAAGACCACCTGTGACTTAAAAGGTGCAACCGCGAGAATGTAGAAGTACGTATGGGAAAAGGAGACTAACCAATCCTTAAAACAAAAAAAAGGGATGAAAACAGAGTAAAAGGGGAAGAAAAGAGGATCTTGGTCAGGGAGGTGAATCGGGAATCTCCGAACACGGCGTACAGTGGGAGACACCCAAACACTCACCGCCCTGTCCCAACACCAGAGAGAGATTAAAAACCTTAAAACTGAGAATAAAAACCACTTTCCCGGAGGAAACCAAGAACCAGAGAGACCATCCGGGAATCGTCAGCCAACATCAAAGGTAAAGTGTGGGGGAGTCTGTACTTAGCACGCAGAGCCAAAAGAAGGAGGCATTCAACCAAAATGTGGGCTACTTACTGGAAAGCTCCACAACCACAAAGTGGGGGTGGCTCATCACGCAAAAGAAAACCATGGGTCAGCCTGATATGGCCAATGCGGAGATGACACAGTGTGGTCGAGTCCTTTCGGGAGAGGCGAAAGGAAGAACGCCACTGTCCTGGTGTCACCTTAATCGCACGAAGTTTATTAGACAGGGAAGTAGCCTCCCAAGAATTGGCCCATGACTGTGCGAAGGGGTATTTGATGTGAAGCCGTAAATCCGCTGCAGTAGGGGTTACAGAAAAGGGGGGTAAGTGGCTGCTCCCCCAGCCAAACGATCAGCGAGCTCATTACCCGGGATACCCACATGGCCAGGGACACAAAGGAAGTCAATGGAACAAGCAGCACGGTGAATATCAGCGAGATGGTCATGGATGGCAGAGACCAATGGATGGCGCGAAAAACACCGGTCAATAGCAAGAAGGCCACTCATCGAGTCTGTACATAACAAAACGCGGCTGTGTTGGAACTGTTTAATAAAGGTAAGGGCCTGGGAAACTGCCATCAATTCCGCAGTAAACACCCCACATGTTGATGGCAGCAGATGATTTTCTGTTCCAACAGAGGACGTGAAGGCATATCCCGCATGATCAGCAGATTTAGAGCCATCGGTGTAAAAAACAACAGCAACCCGGAACTCCCATAAAATTTGGCGGAAAAAGGAACGGAACACCACCGGGGGGATGGAATGTTTCGGACCTCGGTGGAGATCCATCCGAATTCGAGGCTGAGGAACTAACCAAGGGGCGGTGGAGGGGAGGGAGTGAGGAAGACAGGACAAAGAAGGAAGCTGAAAATCACGGCAAAGAGACGGAAGGCGGAGCCCAACCGGTTAACCCGCCCGTGGGCGGGAGTCGGGTGGGCATCGTCCATGGTCTGGGAACAGGATAGAATAGGAAGGATGAGTGGGAGAGGAACGGATAGCGAGTGCATACGACACCAGAAGCTGGGACCGCCGAACGGAAAGGAGGGGGATCCCAGCTTCAACCAGGAGGCTATCAACAGGGCTAGTAGGGAAGGCACCGGTGACTGGTGGCCAAACGGATACCACGATGGTGGACTGGATCCAGCGCGTGCAGTGTGGAAGGAGCAGCTGAACCATAAACTTGACAACCATAGTCCAAGCGAGACAGAACTAGAGCATGATAAAGACGGAGAAGGAGGGAACAGTCCGCACCCCAAAAGGAGTGGGCAAGAAAGCGAAGGACATTGAGTTTACGGAAACATCCTACCTTGAGGAGTCTGATATGGGGCAGCCAAGTGAGTTTGTTGCCGAAAAGAAGGCCCAGGAAATGAAACTGTGGGACCACAGACAATTGTTGTGCATCGAGATAGAGCTCTGGATCAGGGTGGATCGTAGTACGGCGACAGAAGTGGACCACCCACGATTTTGAAGGAGAGAATTGAAACCCGTGTGAGAGCGTCCATGCAGAGGCACGCCGTATAGCTCCCTGGAGCAGCCGTTCTGCAGATGCCATCGAGGAGGAACTAACCCAAATGCAGAAATCATCCACATACAGAGCAGGGGCGATCTAGGGACCGACAAAGGCCACAAGTCCATCGATAGCAATGAGGAAAAGAAGGACATTCAAGACAGAACACTGTGGGATGCCCGTCTCTTGGGTCTGTGGAGAACTAAAAACAGTACCAACTTGAACTCTGAATGACCGATGGAACAGGAACTGGCAGATAAAAAACCGGGAGTGGGCCCCGAAGACCCCACTGATGAAGGGTAAGTAAGATGTGATGGCGCCAGGCCGTGTCACAGGCCTTGCGAAGGTCAAGAAACACTGCAACCAAATGGCGGCGCTGGAAAAAAGCCTGCCGAACTGCGGATTCCAAGCGAAGTAAATGATCGATTGGAGACCGTCCCTCTTGAAAGCCACACTGGTAAGGGGACAATAGATCCCGAGATTCGAGGACCCAATTGAGCCGACAGGCTACCATCCATTCAAGTAACTTACAAACAACATTGGTCAAACTAATTGGCCGATAGCTGCCAACAGATAGGGGGTTCTTACCAGGCTTAAGGACAGGAACCACGATGCTATCCCTCCACTGAGAAGGAAGTCACCCTGGAGCCAGATACGGTTAAACACCCGAAGAAGATGTTGCCTTTCTGGAGCACTGAGATGTTGAAGCAGTTGGTTATGAATGGAATCTGGGCCAGGGGCCGTATTATGAGAAGAAGATAGAGCAGAAAGAAATTCCCATTAAGTAAAAGGTTCGTTGTAAAATTCTGACTCACAAGGGGGCCACTGCAAAATGAGTCGCAAGATGTTCTGCAAGAACTAATGGGTCCGTACAAAGGCCATCTGGGAGGTGAAGGTCTGGGAGGGTGGACTGCTGATGGCAACCTTGGAGAGAGCGAAGTGTAGCCCATACCCATGGCAGAGGGACAGTAGAACCAAGGGAAGAAACAAATTGTTCCCAACATATCCGCTTGCTCCATTTGATTAAATAACGGGCTTAAGCATGGAGGCGTTTAAAGGTAGTAAGGCTGGCTACGGATGGGTGCCTCTTAAAGTGTTGCAAAGCTCAACGGCGATCACGGATGGCAATGGCAATGGCCGTACTCCACCATGGGACTTGCCGGCGACGAAATGGCCCAGATGAGCACGGGACAGCAAGGCTAGCAGCGCGAACAATCGCGTCAGACACGTCACGTAGGACATCATCAATACAACCCGACAAAGAGGGAGAAAACACGACCTGTGCAGTGTATAGAGGCCAATCAGCACGTTGGAAAGACCAATGAGGTAACCTGTCTACCGGGAAGCGGGAAGGGAACAAGATAATCAATGGGAAATGGTCACTATCACAAAGGTCGTCATGTGGCAACCAGTGTAATGAAGGGAGGAGAGAGGGAGAAGAAAGAAAAAGATCAATGGCAGAAAAGGTAGAAATGGGTAGGGGAGCCATCACTAAGAAGGCACAAGTCGTAGTCTGCAATAAACTGGTCTATAACAAGACCTCATCTAGACGGAAAGGCACTGCCCCACAAGGGATGATGAGCATTAAAATCCCCAAGGAGGAGGAAGGGAGGAGGAAGTTGCTGAAGAAGGGCAGTTAAGGCAGCAGGTGTAAGAGTCCTGTCAGGAGGGAGATAAAGATTGCAAACTGTGACCGCAGAGTCTAAGTGGACCCTAACAGCAACTGCTTCCAATGTAGTTTGAAGAGGAATCCACGTGCTAGCAATGTCTGTACGGACCAACGTACAAACGCCACCAAAAGCCCGCAGGGGTCCGACCCGATTTCGACAGAAAACACGGAACCCACAGAGGGTCGGTGAGTGTGCATCAGTAAAATGAGATTCCTGGAGAACCACACAAGCTGCAGAGTAGGACGAAAGAAGGGATTTCAATTCCAAAAGGTGACGATAGTATCCATTACAATTCCATTGGAGAACCACAGAATGATGATTTAAATGGGGGCTGAACAGGCTAAAGCCAGTCATACCGCCGGGTCCCCACCCGTCACCGACAAGGAGGGGGCGACATCCATGAACGACAGGCAGAATCCGGTTGTGAAGTTGGGGAAGGGACCTCCGGTGAAACCAGAGGCTCTTTGTCCCAGGACTTATGTTTCTTCTTCTTTTCAGGCTGAGATCGAGGAGGGCTGTGTGGCATAAAGGAGCCAGCTGCAGCAAGATCAGGAACAGAAAGAGACCGGGCGACCTGGGGCCCGACAGACTGCGGCTCTCGCGGTCGTCGTGCGGCAGCAGACCTTTGGCCTGGAAGGTGCGGGGAAGGGGCATCCCGAGAGAGGCGCCCTTGACCGCCAGACGCCGAAGGAGTGGGACACTTCTCCGGCTGGGGAGGGGGAGCAGCGCCCAGAGCAGAAGGTGTGAGAGCCGCAGGGGAGGGGGGGAGGAGAGGGGTCCGGGATGGGGGTAAGGAAGGGGGAGGAAGGGGTGAATATGTAACCAAGGCGTAACTAAATGTCATGGACACAGGGTGAAGACGTGTATATTTCTTATGGGCCTCTGTGTAGGTTAAGCGATCGAGGGACTTATACTCCTGTATCTTCTTTTCCTTCTTATATACTGGGCAATCTGGTGAACGTGGTGAACATGACAATTTACACACACAGGAGGGGGAACACAGGGACTCCCCACATGGAGTGGACGTCCACTGTCACCACAGAGAGGGGCCTGTGAACAGCGGGAAGACATGTGTCCAAAAAGCAAGCACTTAAAACACCTCATAGGAGGTGGGATGTACGGCTTCACATCACATCGATAAACCATAATCTTAACTTTCTCAGGGAGGGTATCCCCTTCAAAGTCCAGGATAAAGGCACCAGTATCAATGCGATTGTCCTTCGGACCCTTCTGAACACGCCGAACAAAGTGAACACCCTGCTGTCCGAGATTGTCCCGAAGTTCCTCATCAGTTTGAAGGATGAGGTCCCTCTGAAAAATCACACCTTGTACCATATTTAAAGACTGGTGGGGGGTAATGGACACAGGAATCGTGCCAAGATGGGTACAGGCATGAAGGGCTGCAGATTGGGCAGCTGAAGCAGTTTTGATCAGCAACGAACCCGACCGCATCTTGCTCAGGGAGTCTACATCGCCAAACTTGTCTTCAATGTGTTCCACAAAGAATAAAGGTTTGGTATTGGTGAAAGTATCTCCATCAGTCCTGGTGCCAACTAGATAACGGGGGAAAGGTTTCGCCCCTAGCCGAGGGGCCTGACCCTCTTGCCAGGGGGTAGCCATGGAAGGGAAGGCCGAAGGGGCAAGAGAAGCAGCACTTGAAGCATCAGTTCACACGCAGAGAGACGGCCGCAGAAGAACGGCCAGAGTTCTGGACCCGTATGCGTTTCATGTGCATAGCGTCTGCCCTGATACCACCCACTCCGATCAGGGGCTCTCCTCATGGGCACCACCCAGCCACGGCAAGGGCCGTCTGGCACGGTGGCCATTGCCGGGAGTTCCGATGCTCCAGGATGATGAGCAATCACTCCAAGGCATGCATGAGGAGGTCACAGCTCAGGTGTCAGGAGTGTGATCCCTGTGTGTTCAGGGGGCTCAACCAAAAGGGTACATAGCGACCCCACCACACGGGCTGGCTACCGTGCTGGCTATGCACCCTAGCATTAGACAACGACATGAAAGAAGAGGTGGAATGTACTAGGAGGGCGCACGTCGGAGACACTAGGTAAGTTGTTCTTCCCCAAATGGCTCACACTACGGAGGAGAAATTTTGTAATGGAGGTCAAACCCCAGAGGGGGACCAAGGAATGCCAAAAGGAGGAGATGATTGCGCAACAAAGCCGAATTGTAAAACCAACAGAACCAGGAGAATAGCGGGGGCCAACATAAGCAAGGACACCAAGAGAGGGAGAGGAGAGGGGGACGGGAAAGGGGAAAGGAGGGGTAGGGAAAGGAAATGCAGCCCTGGAGAGAAAGAAGGCTGCAATAGCTCGGGGCCCGTGCTCGCCACGCACGTATCCACAAAAGAGTTGTGGACCCCCCTGGGGGAGGCTCGCAGTTTGTTGTGCATACTGAGATTTTGCCATTCCGTCTTCCAAAGCTGAAAAACCTTGTGGCGTAATAACAAACGCAGGTCAGTTGCGAGGATGACCATCTCCAGAAGTGGTTTCCGTGTAGCCTGTTTGGCCAGCCTGTCAGCAAGTTCATTTCCTGGGATTCCTACATGACCAGGGGTCCAGACAAACACCACTGAATGCCTGGACCATTCCAGGGCACAGATGAACTCCTGGATGGACGCTACCAAAGGATGATGGGGGTAGCACTGGTCAATAGTTTTCAGGCTGCTAGAGGAGTCAGTACAAAAAAGAAAAGACTCCCCAGGGCATGAACGGAGATACTAAAGTGCATAAGAAATAGCCACCAGCTCTGCAGTGAATACGCTGCAGCCATCAGGTAAGGGATGCTGTTCAATATGGCCGCTGTGAACATAGGCAAAGCCAATGTGACCATCAGCCATTGAGCCATCGGTGTAAACCACTTCAGAGCCCTGGAACACATCAAGAATCGAGAGGAAGTGACAGCAGAGAGCCGCAGGGTTAACAGAGTCCTTAGGGTCACGTGAAAGGTCCAGACGAAGCTGCGGCTTAAGCATACACCATGTAGGTGTACGTGAACAGATCGTAAGTAGAGGTGGTAAAGGGAAGGATTCCAGTTCGGCGAGAAGGGACCACACACGAACCGCAATTGTTAACCCCAACCTGGGCCGCTGATGCGGGAGATGGACTGCTGCGGGCATGAAAAGGAGACTGTAATTCAGGTGCCCAGGAGTACTATGAATGTGTGCTGTGTAACTGGTGAGCAGTTGTGCACATCTGATTTGCAATGGAGGGACCCCACCCTCCACCGGTATGCTGGTCACTGGACTCATCCTAAAAGCTCCAGTCGCTAGTCGAATCACGCAGTGGTGCACAGGGTCGAGTAAATGCAACACTGACGGAGCTGCTGAACCATAAACAACACTCCCATAGTCAATTTGGGATTCAACAAGGGCTCTGTAGAGCCGCAAGACTGTAGAGCGATCTGCACCCCAATTGGTGTTGCTCAGGCAATGGAGGGCACTGAGGTGCTGCCAGCACTTTTGCTTAAACTGATGAAGATGAGGAAGCCAAGTCAAACGAGCATTGAAAAGCAGTCCTAAGAATCAATATGTCTCCACTACAGTGAGTGAATCGTCATTAAGGTAAAGTTCTGGGTCCGGATGAACAGTACGACACCAACAGAAGTGCATGACACACGCCTTTGCGGCTGAAAACTGGAAGCCGTGGGCTAGAGTCCATGACTGCGCCTTGGGGATGGCTCCCTGTAGGCTATGCTCAGCAACAACAGTACTGGAACAGCAGTACGAAATGTGGAAGTCGTCTGCATACAGAGAAGGTGGCACGGAGGTCCCGACAGCTGCTGCTAGACCGTTAATGGCCACTAAAAATAGACACACATTCAATACAGAGCCCTGTGGGACTCCATTCTCCTGGATATGGATGGAACTATGGGAGGCACCAACTTCAACACGAAAAGGACAGAGTGACAGGAAGTTTTGGATAAAAATCAGGAGCGGGCCGCAGAGCCCCCACTCATTCAATGTGGCAAGGATATGATGTCGCCAGGTGGTGTCATGTTTTTGATAAATAAAAAAAGACAGCAATCAGGTGTTGGCATCTGGAAAAGGCTGTTCAGATGGCAGACTCTAGTGACACAAGATTATCAGTGGTAGAGCGCCCCTGGCAAAGCCGCCCTGACATGGAGCCAGTAGGCCCCAGGACCCAACCCAACTGCCGGCAGCTTGCATACTTCTTTGGTGAGGCTGATAGCTATCCACATCAAACAGGTTTTTACCAGGTTTGAGCACTGGAATGATGGTGCTCTCCCAACATTGCAATGGAAAGACACCACCACATGAGATCTGGTTGAAGATGGCGAGGAGATGTCTCTTGTAATCAGATGAGAGATGTTTAATCATCTGGCTGTGGATCTGATACGGCCCAGCAGCTGTGTTGGGGCAATGTACAAGGGCACTGACGTCCTTCCACTCTGTAAATGGGGTGTCATAGGATTCACTGTGGTATGTAGTGAATGAGAGGACGTTCCCTTCCAGCCGCCGTTTGAGAGTGCTGGGGATAATTCTCCAACGCAGAGGCTCAAGCAAAGTGGTTCGCAATCGTGTTTGCATTGGTAGAAAACACGCCATTTATGGTTGCACCGGAAACACCTGTTGAAGATGTTTAATCTTTTCCCAGACTTGGGAAGATGACGTATGGCACCCAATGCTCGAGATCTATCTCTCCCAACACTCCTGCTTCCATCGTTTGATAAGTTGGCGAATGCAGGCACGGAGCCGTTTAAAGGCTATGAGATGCTCCAGGGAAGGGAGCCACTTACGCTGCTGTAGAGCTCGCTGATGCTCCTTAATTGCATCAGCAACTGCCGATGACCACCAAGGGACTACCTCACGCCTAGGGCACCCTAAAGAGCGAGGGATCGCATTTTCTTCTGCGGAAACAATTGTTGTAGTCACCTGCTCAACCACCACATCAATGTTACCGTGTGGGGGAGATTAAACATTGACAGGAGTGGTGAAAGTTTCCCAGTCTGCCTTGTTTAAAGACCATCTGGGCAGGCATACATGAGCCTGAGCCTGGGGCAGTAACAGGAAGATGGGGAAGTGGTCACTACCACACAGGTCGTCATGTGCTCTCCAGTGGATAGATGGGAAAAGTCCTGGGCTGCAAAGTGATAAATCAATGGCTGAGTAACTACCATGAGCCACACTGAAATGTGTGGTGGCCCCTGTATTTAAGAGGCAGAGGTCAAATTGCGACAGTAAAGTTTCGACATATCTGCCTCGGCCAGTAAGCATAGTACCACCCCACTAACGGTTATGGGCATTAAAATCTCCCAGAAGTAGGAAAGGTTTAGGGAGTTCATCAATCAGTGCAGTACATTCTGGGGTACTGCACCATCTAGAGGAAGATATACATTGCAGACAGTTATTTCCCCGTATCGTCCTTATTCTGACAGCCACAGCTTCAAGAGGGGTTTGAAGGGTAACATGTTCACTACAGACTGAGTTTAGCACATAAACGCAAACTCCACCTGACAGTCGATTATAGTCACTACCGTTCCTTTAACATCCCCTATAGCCGCAGAGGGCAGGGGTCTGCATTGCTGGGAACCATGTTTCCTGGAGGGCAATGCAGATAGCTGGTGTAAAGCTTGCTGTAGCTCAGCCAGGCAGTGGAAAAAATCACCGCAATTCCATGATGACATCATTGTGAGACTGGGAAGGCATGGAACATTCAATAAGGCAGTTTACGCCTCAGGGTCACCTGCTGACACCAACTTATTGCCTGAGCAGCCTACAGCCAGTGTGTCTGAGGGTTTGGCGAGATCTAGGTCCTCAGCGGGTCCCAAAATCTCCACCCCATCCTCAAGAGCCCTTCCTAGCGAGAGAAGCCAGTTTAGAAGTGGGGACGGACATCCCCGATGGTTGGGGGGGGGGGAGGTGTGTTGCTCCCGAAGTAGGTGGTTCAGGAGCAACAGGGAGGGAAATGCACCCTACCATCAAGGGGGCAGGTGTAGTCTTCTGGCTCAGAGGTGACTGGGTTGGTGAAGCTGATGGTGCCAGAATTGTTGCAGTGGCGGCGTAGGATGATGTCATATGCACAGGATGCAGGCATTCAAATTTTCTCTTAGCCTCAGTGTAGGTCAGTCAGTCCAAGGTCTTGTACTCCATGATTTTCCTTTCTTTCTGGAGAATCTTGTAGTCTGGTGGACAAGGCAAATGGTGCTCTCTGCTGTTGACACAGATGGGAGCCAGGATACATGGAGTATTGGGATGTGATGGGCGTCTGCAATCTTGACATGTGATGCTGGAAGTACAGCAGGAAGACGTAGGCCGAACTTCCTGCACTTAAAGCTTAGGGCTTTACATCACAGCAGTAGACCATCACCTTAACCTTCTCGGGCAATGTATCACTCTCAAAGTCTAAGATGAAAGCACCAGTGGCAACATGATTATCCCTCTATGAAGATGGTATCTGTTCTTTTGGACATGTCTGAAAGAACAGATACCATCTTCATATAGTAAGTTTAACTGGCCATTGACCGCCTCCTTCTGTGCTGGATGCACACGCATTGCCCAAACTCTTACAAGATTCAGTAGGATTGTCTGCCGTGAGTAATGAGTGTAGTGGGCAGGGGCACTATGAATGTAGTGTGTGGACATTAAGTTAAGAATGTGGGTCTCACGGGGAGCGTGCAAGGGATAAATCCCTGCAGTCGCACTATCCTCTGTGCCCTCAGTGGCTCAGATGGGTAGAGCATCTGCTATGTAAGCAGGAGATCCTGAGTTCGAGCCCCGGTTGGGCACACATTTTCAAACTGTGTGTATCAACGACTGTCAACAGCGTAGGGCGTTGATTTAATTATCATTTGATTATCTCTCGCACCCTGGTGGACACGCCGGACAAAATGTACACCTTGTCACTCTAAATTTGCGCCAGCTCATCGTCAGACTGCAAAAGAAGGTCCCTGTGAAATATGATACCCTGGACCATCCTTAAGCTCTTATGGGGCGTGATGGTTACAGAAACATCCCCCAGCTTGTCACAAGCAAGTAACGCCCGTAACTGGGCCGAGAATGCTGTTTTGATCAAGACTGACCTAGATCTCATTTTCGACAAGCCCTCCACCTCCCCAAACTTGTCCTCTAAATGCTCAACAAAAAACTGAGGCTTCATCATCATGAAATATTCCCTATCAGCTCTCGAACATACAATGTACCGGGGCGAATAAGATCTGTTGCCATCCTTAGCCTGACATTCCTCCCACGGTGGGGCCACGGAGGGGAACGATTTGGGGTCATACTTCTGTGCATTGAATTGAGCTCGTGAATGCTTAGAGACTGCTGGTGTTTCACCGCCAGCAAGAGATGATGGACTACACTTCATTGCGCGTCATCTGCCCTGATGCCACCCACTCCGACCAGGGGGCCTCCCCATGGACGCCACCCAGCCGCAGCAAAGGCTATCTAGCAGGATGGCCTCTGCCAGGAGTCCTGATGCCCCAGGGGGATGGGCATCTACACCTTGGCATACATGAGGAGTTAACAGTGCAGGCATCAGCAGAGTGATCCCTGTGTGGTCGGAGCTACAACCAACAGGGTACATGGCAGCCCCACCACAACAGTCTGGCTACCGTGCTGGATATGAGGTGCAAAGAAGTCCATGGTCATCGTCGACATAGAAAGCAACACTGCATAGTGAATGGTGGAATACGCACCCAGGAAGGTGTCCTCGCCCAAGAGATGTAGATTGGGTGGGACTGCAATGTGACAATGAGAAAGTGGGCTAAAGGTCTCAATGCACAATGGACACAATGCACCATGTAAGGCACCCTTCCCCAGTTGGGTTGCTCTTCAGGAAAATTTTGAAGAATAGGGGTCAAACCCTATGGGGGACCATCACTTAAAGGTCCAAATGTGTGGAACTCCTTTTAGTTGCTTCTTACAACAGGCAGAAATATCTTGGGCCTATTCTTACCACCAGACCCACGGGGGGAGGAGGGGGGGGGGGGGGGGGGGGGGAGGAGGTTAAACAAGTGACTGTAGGACAATGAAACTATATGTGGAAAAGACACATTGCTACTTACCGTAAATTAGTTGCAGACAGGCAAATTAAAAGACACTTACATAAAGTTTTTGGTTACAGCCTCTATCAGTAAAAAGAGAGACACGCGCCATTCATACAAACAAGCAAGCCCATCTCATGCACAAATAACTGTCAACTCCAGAATTCTGGTCCAAGGCGCTAGAGTTGGTGGTCATGTGTGCATGAGGTGCACTTCCTTGTGTCTACGAATGGTGCATGTCTCTCTTTTACTGATAAAGGCTGTGACCAAAAGCTTTATATGCCTTAACTGTGCCTGTCTGCAACTTAACATCTCTTCTTTACAGTAAGCAGCAATCTGTCTTTCCTGCATTGTTGATATTCCTACCTGGAGTTTTCATTGTTTGACTTTGTCAAAACTATGTGGAAACATTTGTAAGGACATTTGGAACAGAAAAAGTGAATAACATTGACAAAAAAAAAACAAAAAAAAACACAACTGTACAAGTGAGGATAAGGGAAGGTAACACTTTTTAGTTGCATACCATGTTTATATTCCAGGTTGCTCAATGTCATGACCACTGAATCCCCAATAGCCTGAAAATGCAACAGAGATTGCACTACAGCTACCTGAAAGAATGCTCAGCTGTTGTGACACAGCTTGTGCACTGCTTGAAGATCGTACACTGCATCCAGCATTCTCAGCCATGACAGGAGAAATTGCCAAATCACCAGCCAATTGAAACTTTTAAATTATGTTCTTCAGTCACAGTGTGGAAAGAGGACTTCTCCGTATCCCTCTAATGTACTGATACTCTCAAAGAGCAGCAGTACTGATGTTAATTTGATAAAACAGCTTTATGAGTAAGGCCCTGCTCACCTTTTGCAGATCCATGTTGACTGACTGCAACTGTAATGATGCTGATGCTTGTGTTTTAACCCTACATCATTATACCAGTATCGGCACCTAGTGGCAAGTCATGACCACTAACACTGCAAATCCTACAGAACACAGACTTAACATCATTTTTATAATGTTGGGTACCCATACAGTTTTCCATCTATACTACCCATATAGTTTTCCATCGATACTAGCTCAAGTAGCAAAAGTTTAATTATAGCAATACTGTATTTGAAAATACCTCTGTCATTATGAGGAGAAATGATTTTTGAGAAAGCATAATAAAAGAAATGATAGAAATTAAAATACTGGATAAAAATTAAAATATTGGAAAATGCTCTTAATACAAGGTGCTGCCTGGAACTTAGTAGTGCAGGATCTGGTCATTAGAAGGTTGAAGTACACGGTGTGATGGATATAAGAGATGAACGATGATATATCTGCCAATGGACTGAGCACTAATGACATCACAGCTGGTGATATGGCTGTATAAGGATGAAGCTATCAAAAAGACTTCAGTTACCTACCATCTGACAATGACTGGAAGCTCATGGGTTTTTAGCCACCTGCCGTAGCTGAAAGCAAAGAATACTCCAATTTTTCCTCAACATTTTTCTTTTTCTGGCTGCTGAATTGATGAGTAAAGGTATCACTCACCATACAGTTCAGACTTTAGCAGTCAACAGGCACATAGAAATAAGTGTAATTATTGTGAAGTATTTTGGAAAATGTCCTCCTTTGGAGTAGATCTTTTCCCTTCCTCCCTCTCTGAAATATGGCACTTTTAAAGAAATTTTAAAACTGTAGTTCCGATTCATCACATGACGCAGAGCGCTACTGAGATATAGTTCTGCCTTTAACCTTGGGAGTGTCCGGCAGCTTTGTCATTGCCCACGGCGCACATGCAGATGGCCCTTCTGCAGCTCCCAGCACAGGGCACCAGGAGTGCCACTTTCCTC
Source organism: Schistocerca americana (assembly GCF_021461395.2). Lineage (NCBI taxonomy): Eukaryota > Metazoa > Arthropoda > Insecta > Orthoptera > Acrididae > Schistocerca > Schistocerca americana. Next base: position 112,554,101 of record NC_060126.1, on the reverse strand, counting down.
CAGCTACAAGTGTCTTCTCGCACACGCATATTGCCTGCTCCCAGCATGATAAATTTCGCTGCCGCCACGTGATTATGATCAGTCACGCCTTGCAGCAGTGACAGCAGCAGATACTACCACATGATGATGTCAAGCAGTTGCATCTATTAAATATTGTGCAAATTACACAATACGATCCGGTGGCAAACACGAGAAGTGTTTTTGCAACAGATCTGTCGGGAAAGCATGAAAAGATACATAGAATATTTAAACATGGATGACACAAGGACAATGTCTTCTTAAAAGGAACAGTGCCTTGATACACTTCACACTATAATTTTTTGTAAAAAACAATTTTTATTTATTTATTTTTTTATTTTATTTTTTGTTTTTGCAAAATACGAGGGTGGTTTCAAAAGTTCTTGAAAACACTACGAGAGGTCAGTGCTAGCGCAATGAGTTGTTCATGTGATATTCATTGGACTGTTGCCTGCAAACACGTGCCCCATCAGTGCTCTTGGTTGGTTGGTTGGTTGGTTTGTGGGATTAAAGGGACCAGACTGCAACGGTCATTGGTCCCTTGTTCCAAAACTTAAAAACTACCACACAGAGTAAAAAAAACGGATAATAGAGATAACAGACAACACAGGACAAGAAAAACTCAGACAAAGAACAGACAGAACAAATTAAAATCACACGGGGTGTGGCAGTGGTTGGCCAACCGTAGAATAAAAAAGGAAAAGCCAACCACCGAGAACACATTAAAAACTCAGTTTAAAACCGTAGGCCAAAGGCCAGAATCAACACAAAACAATAAAATAAAACATAAACACTCATATTAAATGATAAAAAACCCCTGCCCGAATAAAACGTAAAACTAAGCCAGCCATAGCAGGGTCATCAGTTAAAAGGGCAGGGAGCGTATCAGGCAGCGCAAAATGTCTGCCTGACCACAGCTAAAAGGGGGCAGGCCAACAAAATGTGGGCCACTGTCAAAGCCGCCCCACAGCGACACAGAGGAGGGTCCTCCCGACGCAGTAAGAAACTGTGTGTCAGCCGGGAGTGGCCAATGTGGAGCCGACAAAGGACGACTGAGTCCCTGCGGTTGGCTCGCATGGATGACCGCCACACAGTCGTCGTCTCCTTAATGGCACGGAGTTTATTGGGCGTGAACCAATCGTGCCATTCAGCGTCCCGAAGCGCAAAAACTTTTCGGCGGAGGACTGCTCGTAAATCAGTCTCTGGGAGGCCAATGTCCAGAGATGGTTTACTGATGGCCTCTTTCGCCAGGCGGTCAACATATTCATTGCCCGGGATACCGACATGACCGGGGGTCCACACAAAGACCACAGAGCGGCCGCAACGGGCAAGAGTGTGCAGGGACTCCTGGATAGCCATCACCAGATGAGAACGAGGGAAACACTGGTCGAGAGCTCGTAAACCGCTCAGGGAATCGCTACAGATCACGAAGGACTCACCTGAGCAGGAGCGGATATACTCTAGGGTACGAAAGATGGCGACCATCTCAGCAGTGTAGCAGCAGTGCTGCAGCCAGCCCACAAGGATCGTTGTTCGTAATGGTCCCCTAGAGTTAGTGCATAACCGACACGACCAGCAACCATCGAGCCGTCAGTGTAAACAATGCCAGAGCCCTGATACATGGCCAGGATGGAATAAAAGCGGAGGCGGAAGGCCTCTGGAGGGACTGAGTCCTTCAGGCCCTGTGCCAAGTCGAGCCGAAGGCAAGGGCGAGGAACACACCATTGGGGTGTACGCAAAGTGGCCCGAAAAGGAGGTGGAACAGTGAAAACCCTAAGCCCGGAGAGAAGCTCTTTGACACGGACCGCGATCGTACAACCTGACCAGGGCCGACGTTCTGGCAGATGGATGACCGAGCGCGGGAACAGGAGACGATAGTTTGGATGCCCGGGCAAGCTAAAAACATGGGCAGCATAAGCGGCCAGTAAATTTTGGCGCCTGAACCGCAATGGAGGAACACCTGCCTCCGCAAATATGCTGTCCACTGGGCTGGTCCAGAAAGCACCAGTGGCAAGGCGTATTCCACTGTGGAGGATTGGGTCCAGCACCTGCAACGCAGATGGGGATGCTGAGCCATAAGCCAGGCTCCCATAATTCAGACGGGACTGGATTAACGCCTGGTAGAGCCGTAACAGGGGAGATCGGTCAGCGCCCCAGTGGGTGTGGCTCAAGCATCTCAGAGCATTTAGATGCCGCCAACACACCTGTTTAAGCTGCCGAATATGAGGCAGCCAAGTCAGCCGGGCATCAAAAACTACACCCAAAAACCTGTGGGTCTCCACCACAGCAAGGAGTTCGTCGGCAAGATAAAGCTGCGGCTCAGGATGGACCGTTCGGCGCCGGCAGAAATGCATAACGCAGGTCTTGGCAGCCGAAAACTGAAAACCATGCACTACAGCCCAAGACTGCGCCTTGCGGATAGCGCCCTGTAGCTGACGTTCAACAGCTGCAATGCCAGTAGAGCTGTAGTAAAGGCAGAAGTCGTCAGCATACAGGGAAGCGGAGACAGAATTTCCCACCGCTGCAGCGAGCCCGTTTATTGCGATTAAAAACAGGCAGACACTGAGGACAGATACTTGTGGTACCCCATTCTCCTGGACTCGGGAGGAACTATGAGAGGCCGCGACTTGCACGCGGAAGGTACTATATGACAGAAAATTTCGGATAAAGATCGGCAGAGGACCCCGAAGACCCCATCCATGAAGTGTAGAAAGTATGTGATGACACCATGTCATATCATACGCCTTCCGCATGTCGAAAAAGACAGCGACCAGGTGCTGACGGCGGGCAAAGGCAGTACAGATGGCCAACTCCAGACTCACCAGACTGTCAGTGGCAGAGCGACCTTTACGGAACCCACCCTGAGACGGAGCCAGAAGGCCCCGAGACTCCAGTAGCCAATTCGAGCGCCGGCTCACCATCCGTTCGAGAAGCTTGCAAAGAACGTTGGTGAGGCTAATGGGGCGGTAGCTGTCCACCTCCAAAGGGCTCTTGCCCGGTTTCAAAATGGGGATGACAATGCTTTCCCGCCATTGCGACGGAAACTCACCCTCGACCCAGAGACAGTTGTAAAGGTCGAGGAGGCGTCACTGGCAATCCACTGAAAGGTGTTCCAGCATCTGACAGTGAATGCGATCTGGCCCAGGAGCGGTATCAGGGCAAGCGGCAAGGGCGCTGTGAAATTCCCACTCACTGAATGGACCATTGTAGGATTCAGAATGGTGGGTGCGAAAAGAAAGGCTCCGACGTTCCATCCCCTCTTTAATGGAGCGGAAGGCCAGTGGGTAATTGGAAGAAGCGGAACTAAGAGCAAAATGCTCTGCCAAGCTGTTGGCAATTTTGTCAGAGTCTGTACAAACTGCTCCATTCAGTGAGAGCGCAGGGACGCTGATAGGGGTCCGATAGCCATAGAGGCGTCGGGTCTTGGCCCAGACCTGCGATGGAGAGACATGGAGGCCAATGGTGGACACATACCACTACCAACACTCCTGCTTGCTTTGGCGGATAAGGCGGTGGGCCCGCGCACGCAGCCGTTTGAAGGTGATGAGGTGTTCAATGCAGGGATGTCGCTTGTGACGCTGTAGCACCCGCCGGCGATCTTTAATCGCCTCAGCGATCTCAGGCGACAACCAAGGCACAGTCCGCCGCCGAGGGGACCCAGAAGAACTGGGAATGGCAGATTCTGTGGTAGTAACGATGCTGGTGGTGACTGAGTGAACCACCACATCAAGGTCGTCACTAGAGAAAGGCTCAATAGCGGCAATGGAGGAGAACAAGTCCCAGTCAGCCTTATTCACAGCCCATCTGCTGGGGCGCCCAGAAGAGTGACGCCGTGGCAGTGACAGAAAGATTGGAAAATGGTCACCACCACACAGGTCGTCATGCACACTCCATTGGACAGACGGTAAGAGGCTAGGGCTACAGATCGATAGGTCAATGGCGGAGTATGTGCCATACGCCACACCGAAGTGTGTGGAGGCACCATCATTTAAAATCGAGAGATCAAGCTGCGCCAATAAATGCTCAATGGTGACGCCTCGACCTGTTGCCACTGACCCATCCTACAGAGGGTTATGGGCGTTAAAGTCGCCTAGTAACAAGAAAGTTGGCGGCAATTGGGCTATCAGCGCAGCCAGGACATGCTGTGCGACATCACCATCTGGTTGAAGGTAAAGACTGCAGACAGTAACAGCCTGTGGCGTCCACACCCGAACAGCGACAGCCTCTAAAGCTGTATGTAGAGGGACAGACTCGCTGTGAAGAGAGTTAAGGACATATATGCAGACACCACCAGACACCCTTTCATAAGCTGCCTGGTTCTTATAATAACCCCGATAGCCACGGAGGGCGGGGGTTCGCATTGCTGGAAACCAAGTTTCCTGAAGTGCAATGCAGAAGAAAGGGTGAAGGCTGATAAGTTGGCGGAGCTCAGCTAGATGGTGGAAGAAACCGCTGCAGTTCCACTGGAGGATGGTATTGTCCATGTCTGAGAAAGGCGTGACAGGACTGGGAAGGCAGATTACGCCGCTGGGTCACCTGCTGCCTCCGAATGAGCACCTGTGCTAGTGCTTTCCATGGCGTCTGAGGGACTGGCGAGATCGAGGTCCTCAGCGGACGCCAGAATCTCCACCTCGTCCTCAGACTCAGTGCTTGTAGGAAGCGGTGGGATGGGTGCCACCACAATGTTGTTAGCCTTGGGGACTTTCTTCTTCTTCTTCTTCTTCTTCTGTTTCTCTCACTGTGCCTTCAGTGGTTCAGGCTTGGAGGGTTTCACTGGGTCAGTCTCAGGGACGGACGACGACCGTGAGGCCCTACGACCAGGGACTGGTGATCCACTTGCGGGTGTCTGCTTTTCCACTGGTCGGAACTTACAAAGGTAGGTCCCCAAGGGACCCCTTCCTGGCGAGAGTAGCCGAAGAAGTCTTACTCTTCTCCGGCTGGGGAGGGGGAACTGATGTCCCCGATGGTTGGGGGGGTGTTGCTCCTGAAGAAGATGGAGCAGGAGCAACAGGGAGTGAAGTGCTCCCCACAACCAAGGGGGCTGGTGGATTCTGACAGATCTTAGAGCCAACGATAAGTGACGATGGGAGAACCGTTGTTGCAGCAGCGGCGTAGGTCGACGTCATTGCCACAGGATGGAGCCGCTCACACTCCCGTTTAGCCTCGGCGTAGGTCAGGCGGTCCAGGGTCTTATATTCCATTATCTTTCGTTCCTTCTGGAATATCCTACAGTCCGGTGAGCAAGGGGAATGGTGTTCTCCGCAGTTAACACAGATGGGAGGCGAAGCACATGGAGTATTGGGATGCAAAGGACGTCCACAATCTTGACATGTGACGCCGGAAGTACAGCGAGATGACATGTGCCCGAACTTCCAGCATTTAAAACACCGCATCGGAGGAGGGATATATGGCTTCACATCACAGCGGTAAACCACCACCTTGACCTTTTCGGGTAAAACATCACCTTCGAAGGCCAAGATGAAGGCACCAGTGGCTACCTGATTATCCCTCGGACCCCGATGGACGTGCCGGACGAAGTGAACACCTCGTCGTTCTAAATTGGCGTGTAGTTCATCGTCGGACTGCAGAAGAAGATCCCTGTGGAATATAATACCCTGGACCATGTTTAAACTCTTATGGGGAGTGATGATGACGGAAACATCCCCCAACCTGTCGCAAGTGAGCAACCTCCGTGACTGGGCAGAGGATGCTGTTTTGATGAGAACTGACCCAGAGCGCAGTTTGGACAAGCCCTCCACCTCCCCGAACTTGTCCTCTAAATGCTCCACAAAAAACTGGGGCTTGGTCGACATAAATGATTCCCCATCTACTCGCGTACACAAGAGGTACCGGGGTGAATAATCTCCACTGCCTTCTTTGGACAAACGTTCCTCCCATGGAGTGGCCAGGGACGGAAATGATCTCTGATCAAATTTTTTTCCATTGAGGTTAGACCTCGATCGCTTAGAGACTGCTGGTGGAGGCCCACCAGCGAGAGATGATGTACCACGCTTCATTGCGGGTCATCCGCCCTGATGCCACCCACTCCGACCAGGGGCTCTCCCCACGGGCACCACCCAGCCGCAGCAAAGACCACCTGGCAGGATGGCCTTTGCCGGGAGTCCCGATGCCCCAAAGGGATAGGCATCTACTACTCGGCATATGTGGGGAGGTAGCAGATCAGGCATCAACAGTGCGATCCCTGTGTAGTCAGGGGGCTACCACCACACGACCCCACCACAACGGACTGGCTACTGTGCTGGATGTCGGGTGTCGAAATATCCATGTACATCATCATGAGGGCAAAGATGGAACTGCACAATGGAAGGAAGGGATGCTATCCGGAACACACTGCAGCGGATGTGGCCGGAAGCTCGATGTAAGTCCAACTCCATGAAAATATCAGGTGTGCCAGATCTTAGGGCAAGATGGATTTAAGATGCACCACGTAAGGTGTCCTTCCCCAAATGGTATGCACTAACGGAAAAATTTGGAAATAGAGTGGTCAAAGCCCTCAGGGGACCATCACATTAAAGGCCAAAACAGTTGAGATTCCTTTTAGTCGCCTCTTACGACAGGCAGGAATACCGCGGGCCTATTCTTACCCCCGAACCCGCAGGGGGGCAGTGCTCTTGGAAGAGAGCTGTGGCAGTGACTTAGTTCTCTTGTTTTTCCCGCGTAGTGATTTGTGAAGATGGGGGGAAAAAAAATTATCGAGATTCGAGCAGTGAGTAAGTACTTCATAAAGAAAGGTATGAAAGCAAAGGACATTCATGTCGATTTCCAGAATACTCTGGGGGACTCCGCTTCTTCACATTAAACTGTTGCCAAGTGGATAAATGAATTTAAATTTGGTCGGGAGAGCTTAGATGATGATCCGCACAGTAGTCGGCTAAGATGTGTCACCACTCCAGAAATCATTGCAAAAGTGCACAAAATGGTCATGGAGGATCACCGATTGAAAGTTTGTGAAATTGCTCATGTTTGCCAAATGTCATCTGAAAAAGTATATCACATTTTAACTGAAGAATTAGAAATGAAAAAATTATCTGCAAGATGGGTGCCACAACTCTTGACGATGGATCAAAAACACATGAGAATGGACTTATCCGAATAATGTTTGGCGCGCTTTAGGAGAAATGAACAAGATTTTTTTTTGCCGGTTTGAGGCCAAAGATGAAACTTGGGTGCACAATTATACCCCACAGACTCTCTGCTACCAAAGAAAGCAAAGACATTTCCTTTGGTGGAAAAGATCATGGCATCAGTGTTCCAGGCTGTGGAGGGGATTCTGTTTGTAGATTATCTCCCCACTGGGCAAACAATTACTGGAGAATGCTATGCTAACCTCCTGGACAAGTTGCAACAAAAGATATGCAAAAAAGAGGCCAGGTTTAGCAAGGAAGAAAGTCATCTTCCATCAAAACAATATGCGCGCGCATACATGTGCCATCGCCGTGCCAAAATTACATTAACTAAGGTATGAATTGTTGCCACATCCACCTTATTCACCTGATATGGCTCCGTCAGACTTCCATCTCTTCCTAAAACTGAAAATTTTTCTTGGTAGATGAAGATTCACTGCAAATGAAGAATTGATAACTGGAGTTGACAACTATTTTGCAGGCCTGGAGGAAACTCATTTTTGAGATGGGATCAAAGCACTGGAACATCGTTGAACCAAGTGCATTAATCTACAAGGAGACTACATTGAAAAATAAAAAAAATTCCAGAGATGTAAGTACTTTTTTTTTTCTATTCCATTCCGAGAACTTTTCAAACCACCCTCATATTTTGAGAGCATGATGATGTGGTGTCTGTGGCAGATACCACGGAGGATCTTTAAACTCAGGTCAAAACATGGTGCGATTTTCAGCAACGATTTGACCTCTGTTCAAACATCCACAAAACTGAGTGCCTCAAAATGATTCCATTTCCTGGAAATGTACAAATTAATGGAAGTCCTCTTACCAAGGTAAGTATCTAGGTTCTTGTCTACAGAGTGAATGAAGATGTGTGAGCAAGAATAAAAGCAAGCTGGATGCAATTCAGAGACCTCACTGGCATTCTTTATGATAAGAAGAGGCCTATTCACCTAAAATCAAAGATATAACAATTGACTGTGAGGCCAGTTGCATTATATAGTACAAAGTGTTGGTCGTGTGAAGATTTACTGGGCACTCCCTACATGTCATGGAAATACTGATGCTGAGGAAATCACTAGGCACCTCTACAATACATTGATTGACAACTCACTGGAGTGGCTCCAATCAATGAGAAGATCTAAGAATGGGGACTTCTATGGGATGGACACATCACATGGGCACAACATGCTTCAGTCATCAGCTCAGTCTATCACCTATCCGTTGAGGGCCACAGACAATGTGGAAGACCCAAATTATGATGGCAATGCACTATAAACACATGTCTAAGACCAAGATGCCTAAATCCACAGGAAGCGTTAGACAGAAAGAAATGGATGCACTGCTCCAAAAGACAGACCACAATCCAATGGGAAGGTGCTAAGAAGAAGAAGAAGAAGAAGAAGAAGAAGAAACTGAATGAATGAATAAATGAGTGAGTGAGTGAATGAATGAATGACTCCCTTGTTGAATAGGTCTTTATGCAATTTATAATGTTGCAGTTACCACTTGAAAATGGCACAATACACCAAAATCACATTTATAGTGAATAAATAAAGTTTTAACATTACAGATGATGTTTTTACTAAAATATTACAAGACAGTGGACACAAACAGAAATTAACATTTATGCCATGCTTCCACAGTATTGTAATTTTCACAAACGTTAGGGGCAAGAAATTCACTTCTTTGTGTAAACTATGATACATTATAATAATTTTTAAGGAACTTCAAGAAATGTAACAAACCTCATATAATCAGAATCACCTCCACCTATGAAGTATGTTGGACCTTCAAAAACTTTTTCTGTTGCTGGAAATGAAGAAATTTCATCAAAAGTGTCTACAAGTGTATCCAGATTTACTTTCCATTTCATCTCACCATTTTCTGCCTGAGTTACATTCATGGCAAGGAACTGACAGACAGCTGGTACCTATAAAAAGTGGAAGAACTGAAAAAAATGCAGATGATCAAATATGTATTTGGTCTCTGTCACTTACTAAAATACATACTTTTACAATGGGAGACAATTTCTGTTCTATAAGCTTACGAGCAGCTGACATTGACATGTTTTTTCCAAACTTTATTTGCTGCATAGCCTCTAAGTATTTTTTAACTGTGGTGAAACTTGGACTGACTCTCCTTGGAGAAACATCAACTACAACCAGTTTTTCCACAAGTTCTGGCTAAAACAAACACATGTTAAAAACATGTTCCAAGAAACTGGAAAAAGTTGAATAGTGTCTACACACACACACACACACACACACCTTGCAAGTGGTTTGGCAAATAACTACACACGATGTAATATCTTAGATTTATGATAACACATTTTATTAACAACCTAAACTGAAAAATAATATCGTAGATCCTCTTGCACAGTTACTTCAAGAAGATGAAAGTCAGCAGGTTAATATAACATTTATTAGTATTACATAAGACAATATTTAATTATCATTCTCTCTCTCTGCAAAGTATTCATTTCTTAAGAAGTATATATATCTTAGTCAATTGCTTGAAATTAGAAATACAGATGCATGTATTTCTCAGATGAATTCTTTTACAAGAATCTACTTAGCCACAGAGTCACAGATATATTGGACTACACTTCCAAATCACATTATTAAAATTCTGTGATATTATCTATAGTAATAACGATAAGCTGAATATACAGCTGCTAGACAAGATAAAAGTGACTCAATTGGGTGCAGATGGGTCTTTATGTGCTTTGGTAACCATGCTATCTTCACAGCTGTTATAATCTCTCAGATTACAAAACTGGGAATTGTTAGCCAAAAGTGTATTTTATACTTTTGATCACATTCTTCTAGCTACTTGGTGATCCTTCTAGTTGTGTATGTGAATGTAATACCTTGATAAAAGACCCCACCCTCCCTCGGGGAGATAACTGTCATGTACAACTGAATGTTATTATTGAGGACAGATTCGTAACTGAATCATCCATGTGTGTCTAGTGTATGGATTGGTAGTAAAAGGTATCAAAATTGTCCTCTTATCATACCAGTACAGTACCCAATTCTGTTCTTCCTGCAGCAACTGCAGAGACATCTCTCTCCAGCATTTGTCAGTCACCATGCCCCTATTCAACTGCCCTACATAACAAAAATCTTAACTCGATGCAGAATACTATATGTTTTCATTCAATTGCAGTCCAACTGTGGTTAGGTGGTTGGTTAGTTAGTTGCCACAGAAAAGCTGTTGCCATGTTACATGCCAAGGTATGGCACTGAATCTACAAAAGTAGCATGGTTCATTGAAAAAGTTGTGGTCACAGGAGTCTGATTGTCCCCTGGTTCATTTGGACACAGACTTGTTCCACTGTAGAATCCCAGCTGATGTTTATAGCTGACATTCATTTCCCACACCAACAACATATGAGGCTCTACAATTTCCACAATGTTATCTGATATAATTTCAACAAATTTACCTTGTCAGCAATATTGCCCCTGCCTCTTCCCCCACTTAACCTAAAAGCTGATGTTTATTCCTTTTTGCCACTATAACTGTTTGTCTTACCCATGACAGCACTAAGTGAAACACATTGACTGCCTTTCAGAACACATGTACAACAACATGGCCAGTGCACATCAGATGACATATCACGTAATGAGCTACGTACCAAGGTGGTCACACCTAAGTGGAGATTATAAAAAATATAACTTGACAGTTTAGGAACCAAGCAAAGTGACGGACTGGCACTCACACAGAATAATGTTTGCACCCCTCTCTGATCGTCCAGGTTTATATTTCCTACGATTTCTTAACTCTTTGAGTAGATCATAGTTGGATTCCATTGGAACCGTTGCACACTCAAAGCCTGTACATCATCTCAAATATTGTCACTGGGACATTAAACTCTAATATATCCTATCATCAATGATAAAGGAATCATTACCTAATTGCTGATGAGTACATTCCAAGACAAGGCTACTTCTTCCAGACAATGTTTTCATGCTAGTCTCCTTTTCATCATTGTTACTGCTGCCAACATTTGCTTTGTAAGCAATGGCTTTAAGAAATTTATTTTGTACAGTTGTGCTAACAAGTAAGGGTTCAAAACAGCTAAAATCAAATTTGATGAAGGCAAAGATTCACAGTAACTGTTGGTCCAGGATCAGTACTGTCACAGAATTTACAGTCTTTTATAATAATGAAATATTGTAAAGATGAATTTGGTAGCTATTTTTTGATTCAAAGTTCAATTCCAGTGGGACTTTGTGATGTCATTTCACAAATACACCAGACAAACATCTGGTTCCTTCTGAAAGTGGACTATTCTCAACTGTACCATTACTTTTGTGTCCTTGTAGCTCATATGTTCTTTCACATCAGTGATAGGTAGCAGTTTACAGTTTACGTAGTTTTTACTTACCTCCCAACCAGCCATTCATTTATTCATGTGTTCCATTGTGCACATCTTAAAAGAATCTTCAGAGATGTGAAACAGTTACGGTATACATTACACCAGAGTAGAGGAGATCATTCACAGAACACTAGTAAAAGTTCAGTGCAGTTCATCTGAGATACAAAGGAGGCTCTCCTGACAGCTATCTAACACACAGCCCCATGTCAGCACAAATTATGCGTCACTTGGGTCCAGAGGTCATCCTCGGTTCCTTTCACTTGATGCCCAGTTTGATGAAGGCAACTAGCCACTGCATGTGACACATAAGCTAAGCTCACTATTTGTAGCGTTGTACACAGAGCTGATAAGGGTCTTTTGGTTTGGAGCAGGGGGAACAGTCTAAACCAGAGGTTCAGAGGATTCTGCGATGGCATCAGATGCAAATTTTTCCATTCCACTATTGCACGGATGATTATAAGATTTCCCCCTAATAGCCCAGGCATGCACTACATGCAGGAAATGGCTACTAGGGTAGCAGAGTACATATGGCATGTATTTTTTTTTCTTTCATCTTCTTTAGGTTAGCAGAACCCTCCTCAGGATCAGAGATGAACTGCCTGTTAAAACTGAAGATACATTAGCCACATTATTATTAAAGAATGCTTGTCCTTGCAGATAGGAAACAGAATAGATTAATAGGCCTATGACATTGGTGAACTGCAGAAGTGTTCATGCCAAGGCCCCAGAATTAGTATTCCTTATTAAAGGTAATAATGCCCAGATAATATTAGGAATAGAAAGTTAGCTGAAACTAGAAGTGAATAGCAATGAAATTCTGAATTCAGAATGGATACCTGTTACAACGATACTTTATATGCCAAAGCTGAAGGCGTATTTACTGCAGTACAGAATTTGATAATATGTAGTGTTGTTATCATGCATTCCCAACATGCACGGTATTAATCTACATCTACACCTACATCTACATACATACTCCGCAAGCCAGCATATGGTATATGACTACTAGTCATTTCGTTTCCTGTTACATCCCCAAAGAGAAAGAGAAAAACAAATGTCTGTATGCCTCCATAAGCACCCTAATTTCTCTTACCTTGTCTTCATGGTCTGGTCCAATGACCAGTGCCAATAATAAATAAAAAGCTGCTAATGGTAATGCCTTGCCTAGCCTGGGTTAATGTCATGTGAAACTTAAATAGGGAAATTTTCCTGACCATTTTATTTTTTGATTGTTAAAGGACTTACTACTTCAGTTGTTTAGGGTGTGATTCTTTCCTTAGAATCCATTGTGTTATTAATTATATTGACTGCCGATGTTTTTTTGCAAATGTTAAGATTCTATTTTGCCACCATAAAGTGCAGCATGATGCTCATGTGGTCAGTGGAGAAGAGGGGCCCTTTGATTTGAGCCACCTAAGTCATCCTCAGAGAGAGCATGTTTCTGATGTTTCACAACAGTTTCCTGAAGTCCTTACTGACCGGCTAAGGTTTACCAACCGCATTAAATATCAGATTCGATTAACTGATTCCATCCCAATGATATAGACCCTGTATAGATTGCCACCTCTGAAAATGAAAGCTTCGTCAAATTATTGATCAATTGTTGGTTGATTATGTTATTTGACCATCGGTGTTGTCTTATGCTTCTCCGATTTTCCAGATGCCTAAGTATGGGGGAGAAGGATATAAGCCAATTTGTTGATTACAGGGCTCTTAATCAGAAAGTTGTACTGAATAAGACCCCATGCCTAATTTACATAATTGTTTTTCGTGGTTTTCGGGTGCTAAATTTTTTAGTGTCAGTGATTTCAATCAGGCAACTACCAGATGTCATTAGCTGAGGAACCTAGAAGTGTCATTTTGCAATAATTGCAACTTATACAAGTTTAATCATGTGCCATCTGGCCTCGCTACTGGGGCAGCATTATCTTCATGACTACTTTACTCAATGCTGGGGGACCTTAAGTTTTACTGCATTGACAATTACTTAGATGATGTCATGTATAGCAAGCGACTTGAGTAACACCTGCATCACTTGTCTTAGATTTTAAGCAGGCTTAAGGAGCCCAGACTCACAGTTAAGCCATCTAAGGTGAATCTTGTCCACAGACAGATTTCATTTTTGGGACATGTTGTCTCGAGTGCAGGCGTGGTCAATGATCAGTCTCGAACACAAGTCATTTATAACTTCAAACCTCCCAGAGATAAGAAAAAAGAGGGGTGTTTCATTATGATGGTAAAATTTTTTAGAATGTATATTCCTAACTTCGCCCTAATAGTTCCACTGCTAAGTCAGCTCTGTAAGAAGAATGACAGTTTCAGTTGGTCATTGGCCCAGCAGGAGGCCTTCGATGCCTTGAAGAAAGCTCTTATGAGTGCACCATTATTGGGGATTCCTGACTTTAATCGAGAATTTATTGTGCAGACCGATGCTTTCCATTTAGGAGAAACTGCAATGCTTTTTCAGGGGGAACAGGGTGAGTGGAGACCTCTCACATATGCATCACGCAGTTTGTCTGAGGTACAATGTAGGTACTCTGTTCATTAACTGGTAGTGCTGGTTTTTTAGTTTGCACCTGAAAAGTTCCACTTTTATCTGGAGCATAAGTATTTTGCCTCAAGACAATAAGTGCTGAGTTGATGCTGGCTAAACCACGAAAGATCGGGTGGATTGTCCACTGTGCCATCTGAATTTGTGCCTTTAAATTCATGGTCAAATGTACACACAACACACAAAATCAGGTGGCAGATGTGCTGAGTAGGACTGAGTAGGATGTTCCAGGAGGACAAAGGTGGGGGATATCATGAAGCAGTATACTGTGGCTTGGTTGAAGAGATGTTTGCTGTGGTTTTAACAGATGTTCCGTCGCTCTTTGGCAATTTGAAGGAACAGCACCATCAGGACACTGATTTGGCCCAAGTCTGGGAGAGGATCAACAGGGCAAAGCTGTGGAACTATACCTGCTGTCCCATGGTGTTCTTTGCTACTGCACCTGATGTGGTCAGAAACTGAAGATTTGTCTTCCGAAGAGACTTGTTTCAGCCATTTTTAACTATTTTCATGCTTTCCTGTGTTGTGCACATTTTGGACTTAGTTAAAACACTTCACAGCATTAAACATTTTACCTGTAATGGTTTGATACAGGACGTTAAGTTGATGGCGCAATGCGAGTTGTTTAAGATGGCTAAGCCGAACTCTAACACCCAGCAGGGGTCGTTGAGTTCCTCATTGGAGGACACGCCCATAGATAAGCTGTTTATTAATTATGGGGTCTTTTACCCTGTATAAAAGACAGTTATTGATATATCTTTGTGGCTGTGGACACCTTTAGTCACTTTGTATGACTTTTACCCAGTACATCAATCACAGCGTGCACCACCATTAACCCTCTCACCAGTATTTTCTCCAGTTTTGGTCCACCTATGGCCATAATTTCTGAGAATTCACCCGCATTTCTGTCAGCATCCTTAAAGAAGTTTTGTTTTGACTATGCTATCAAGCATTTTACAACCATACTGTACTAACTGCAGCCATCTTTCGATGAACACATTAACTGCAATTTAAAGGTGGCTTTAATCATGTATCACGCAAAGAGTCAATTGTGCTAGGTTAGGTTGGTAAGGTAGTTGGTGTATGCCTTTAATATCACTCTTCATGGGGCGCATAGGCTTACACTTTTCCAGTTCATGTTGGGCTATCCTCTTAATTCTCCACTTTCCAATCTGTGGACGATTGGTGATCTCCTGCCAGAGAAATCTGACCCTTCTGATATTAAGATCAAGTGGAGCAATCCTGGCATAATATCCTCAAGTGCATTACAGACAGGCAAGGAGGTACAACAGGGACAACAGGAGTGCAACCTCCAGGTGGGAGATTTAGTTTACATGTGTAACTTCTGGGTTCAAAGCAAAGACAGTGATGGGATTAGACAGAAGATGATCCCTCCTCATTTGTGGGTCCATGTAAGGTAGTTGAAAAGATTCTTCGTCCAATTTCTGGGTGGCATCAGTCAAATAAAGCCTGATATTAAAGCAAATGTTTATGTTAAGGTGTAGTGGCTCATTGCTACTTCTGCTCCCCTCCTGGTTGTTCTGGTTTTAGTGGGGGACATTGAGACAGTCTGTGGTCGATGGCAGTGATGATTTCCTTACAAGCAAGGTTTGCATTGCCGAAAGGGGGCAGGATGGGGCCACAGAGGTCTGAAGAGCACTCACACACCATCTTGACACAGTGTGTCTGGACGTCATGCGAGCCTGGCAGAGAACTCGTGCATGGTTATACATGTTTTGGACAGCGCTATGTAGAATTGGATATGTGATTAGCTGAGCTAATGAAGTTACCTGAACTGGTTGTAGTGCACCTTTTGTAATGACAAGCAACCACGGCTGTTTGTTTGGCCCAGTCTGAAATCTGTGCATTTGTACGGAAGTCAACATCACAGCCTGCTTAACTGGGGTGGCCTTGCCATTGTGCTGCAGAAAAGATGTTATTTTGCAGAGGCTACAGCACTGTATTGATTGAACATTGGTTTCAGGATGGATGGAGAGGAGCCTTGTGGGGTCATTTGAGATGTACTTCATGGCATGATTGATTGTGTTGAGCACTGCCCATACTTATTAATAGAATGCAAGTATCAGGCTTGTCTGTGCCGGTAATGTTTTGTTGGCTCCTGCTTGAGTAGTCATATTAAGTGACCACTAATGGTGTTAATTTGGAGTGTTTCTAAATGTTAAGCTCAGAGTGTTTAAACTTGGTGGGCTTTGGAGTTGTTAAGTGAATACCTACTATCGAAATCTAATCTCCGATTTGTGCTACTGCATAAATTTGATTTCTGCTGTATGATTATAAATATCAAACATGAATTGATGTAACTGAGCTTCCACTGTTCAAGTCTGGTGGGCCTTTGCAGTTTTCATGAGAATTATTGTTACCTAAATCTCATCTGATGTTTGTGGTACTTAGTAAATCAGATTTTTGTTGCACACTCATAAACATGAAACAATCATTGATCTGTAGAGCTTCCACCCGTCTTACTAGTGATATTGAAAATTTATTAAGATTCTGAAGTTTCTTTCTCTTTTAAATTAGTTTCAAGGTTACCTCACACATGGCATGGGTTTGATGTAAGTGTTTTATAATTGTTTGGGAATTAAAGTTTAGTTTATTTTGTTTTAGATTGCCAGCTGGTTAGTGTTTTCAATGTTATTTGACTGAGGGTGGCTACTGTTGGCATCATCTTGACACTGGGGCATGTTGTGCCTATTTGTAAGAAAAGAAATACAAGAATTTGAAATGTAATTCTTACATACATGTGAATGAGGACTATTTATTAATTGTATCATAACTTTGTAAATAACTTTCTACTTAAGGTTTTAGACAGTTCTCGGTTCCAAGAGTTATTTGAGTATGGTTATCTTCCTGGAGGGCAGAATTCTGGAACATTGTTATTAATACTTTGACAATTAACTGTTAGAATTTCGATAGTCAATGGAAACTGCAAAAAGGTGGGAATTTAAGGAGATGGGACCTGGATAAACTAAAAGAACCAGAGGTTGTACAGAGATTCAGGGAGAGCATAAGGGAGCAATTGACAGGAATGGGGGAAATAAATACAGTAGAAGAAGAATGGGTAGCTTTGAGGGATGAAGTAGTGAAGGCAGCAGAGGATCAAGTAGGTAAAAAGACGAGGGCTGGTAGAAATCCTTGGGTAACAGAAGAAATATTGAATTTAATTGATGAAAGGAGAAAATATAAAAATGCAGTAAGTGAAACAGGCAAAAAGGAATACAAACGTCTCAAAAATGAGATCGACAGAAAGTGCAAAATGGCTAAGCAGGGATGGCTAGAGGACAAATGTAAGGATGTAGAGGCCTATCTCACTAGGGGTAAGATAGATACCGCCTACAGGAAAATTAGAGAGACCTTTGGAGATAAGAGAACGACTTGTATGAATATCAAGAGCTCAGATGGAAACCCAGTTCTAAGCAAAGAAGGGAAAGCAGAAAGGTGGAAGGAGTATATAGAGGGTCTATACAAGGGCGATGTACTTGAGGACAATATTATGGAAATGGAAGAGGATGTAGATGAAGATGAAATGGGAGATATGATACTGCGTGAAGAGTTTGACAGAGCACTGAAAAACCTGAGTCGAAACAAAGCCCCCGGAGTAGACAATATTCCATTGGAACTACTGACGGCCGTGGGAGAGCCAGTCCTGACAAAACTCTACCATCTGGTGAGGAAGATGTATGAGACAAGCGAAATACTCTCAGACTTCAAGAAGAATATAATAATTCCAATCCCAAAGAAAGCAGGTGTTGACAGATGTGAAAATTACCGAACTATCAGCTTAATAAGTCACAGCTGCAAAATACTAACACGAATTCTTTACAGACGAATGGAAAAACTAGTAGAAGCCAACCTTGGGGAAGATCAGTTTGGATTCCGTAGAAACACTGGAACACGTGAGGCAATACTGACCTTACGACTTATCTTAGAAGAAAGATTAAGGAAAGGCAAACCTACGTTTCTAGCATTTGTAGACTTAGAGAAAGCTTTTGACAATGTTGACTGGAATACTCTCTTTCAAATTCTAAAGGTGGCAGGGGTAAAATACAGGGAGCGAAAGGCTATTTACAATTTGTACAGAAACCAGATGGCAGTTATAAGAGTCGAGGGACATGAAAGGGAAGCAGTGGTTGGGAAGGGAGTAAGACAGGGTTGTAGCCTCTCCCCGATGTTGTTCAATCTGTATATTGAGCAAGCAGTAATGGAAACAAAAGAAAAATTCGGAGTAGGTATTAAAATCCATGGAGAAGAAATAAAAACTTTGAGGCAAGGAAAGGCAAGGAAAGGCAAACCTACGTTTCTAGCATTTGTAGACTTAGAGAAAGCTTTTGACAATGTTGACTGGAATACTCTCTTTCAAATTCTAAAGGTGGCAGGGGTAAAATACAGGGAGCGAAAGGCTATTTACAATTTGTACAGAAACCAGATGGCAGTTATAAGAGTCGAGGGACATGAAAGGGAAGCAGTGGTTGGGAAGGGAGTAAGACAGGGTTGTAGCCTCTCCCCGATGTTGTTCAATCTGTATATTGAGCAAGCAGTAATGGAAACAAAAGAAAAATTCGGAGTAGGTATTAAAATCCATGGAGAAGAAATAAAAACTTTGAGGTTCGCCGATGACATTGTAATTCTGTCAGAGACAGCAAAGGACTTGGAAGAGCAGTTGAATGGACTGGACAGTGTCTTGAAAGGAGGATATAAGATGAACATCAACAAAAGCAAAACAAGGATAATGGAATGTAGTCTAATTAAGTCGGGTGATGCTGAGGGAATTAGATTAGGGAATGAGGCACTTAAAGTAGTGAAGGAGTTTTGCTATTTGGGGAGCAAAATAACTGATGATGGTCGAAGTAGAGAGGATATAAAAGGTAGGCTGGCAATGGCAAGGAAAGCGTTTCTGAAGAAGAGAAATTTGTTAACATCCAGTATTGATTTAAGTGTCAGGAAGTCATTTCTGAAAGTATTCGTATGGAGTGTAGCCATGTATGGAAGTGAAACATGGACGATAAATAGTTTGGATAAGAAGAGAATAGAGGCTTTCGAAATGTGGTGCTACAGAAGAATGCTGAAGATTAGATGGGTAGATCACATAACTAATGAGGAAGTATTGAATAGGATTGGGGAGAAGAGAAGTTTGTGGCACAACTTGACCAGAAGAAGGGATCGGTTGGTAGGACATGTTCTGAGGCATCAAGGGATCACCAATTTAGTATTGGAGGGCAGCGTGGAGGGTAAAAATCGTAGAGGGAGACCAAGAGATGAATACACTAAGCAGATTCAGAAGGATGTAGGTTGCAGTAGGTACTGGGAGATGAAAAAGCTTGCACAGGATAGAGTAGCATGGAGAGCTGCATCAAACCAGTCTCAGGACTGAAGACCACAACAACAACAACAAGGTGTCATTACTATTTTGCACACTGTCTGACTTCACACTCAGCGCACTGACGAGTGAGCATTCATTAAAGGACCTCAAACTACCATCCAACTTTAAAAAACCATGAGCATTCCACATACATTCTAGCCTATCAAGGGGAGTCTTAGAATTCTCCACACCATAATGCAGGTCCAGACCTTTGAAGCAGTCACAGAATTGATGGAGCCATGGTTGAGACACACTATCAATTCCGCAAACAATGCTGCCCATTGTAACCTCTGCTGGCACCCTCCAAGCAGTCTCACCATGTCTGCCAGCTGCCTGCTTGTCTAAGCAACAAACGTCATCGGTGCCAATGAGAGCCACAACTTACACATGACTGCATCCTGCAAGCACAATAGCAACAGGCACGGCCACCTCCAAATCTCAGATGAGGCTCCCTCGCAGACATACCAAGTGCACACTGGATTTCTTTCCAGCCCTGGACGCTATTTACCTGAGAGGCTCTATAACATGCCTAACATTGGAGCTCCCAATACCCAGTGAACCCCTCCTCACATAAGTCTGCTTGGATCCTGCTGAAGGAGCAGCCACCTGTCCACTCACAATGGTAACGGGTGAGGCCAGCCAGCCTCCACATCGATACACTGTCTCAAGCTATACAAATGCGTTGCCACCTGCCATTCACATTCTGCAATTATGGTCGATTCCTCGTGTTGGGCACACGGTGAGGTGCCTCAGCAGCAGAGCCCATGGGCAAAACAACTGATACCCGAGATTTCCCAATATGATGCACCAGATTCTTCAGCACTGCTAAAGCCTGAAGTAGCACCTTGAAGATGGCTGACCATGGCCAAAACAGTCTTCAGCTTTTCGCATACTGCGGCCAGCTCTTCTGCACCAGACACAGCATGCAGACGTCCTATCCATCCTCGTTCTACTAACTTAAGAATTAGCTATGAAAGAACATAAAAAAAGCTAAATATGTGACTTTCTGCTCTGCTGGCACGTCACAGGTGGCAGCTGAATGTGTGTGAAGTCAAGCATCAAAGTTGGGTCAAAAATAGTAATCTGATGCTTTACGGAGCTGTAGCAGAGGTAGTGCTTCAGCAGGCCTTGTAGAATTTCATGAATAGGTTTCCTGATCACACTGCTTTAATAGAGGGTGACTTGGACTTGCCAAGCATACAATGAGAGAGTCATGTGATCAAACCTGGTGCTAGAGATAGGGATTCGTGTGACATTATTGTGAATGTCTTGTCCAAACATTACTTTCAGCAGATAGTTAGACAACCAATTTGTGAAAGGAAAATCTTAGGCCTCCTAGCAGACAGACAGACTTTCATTTTTCAAATCAGTTAACATGAAGGAAGGTATCAGTGATCCTAGGGCTGTGATAGCACCTGTGACTATGGTTATTGCAAGGAATGTTCAGAAAGGTAGGAAAATATTTTTGCTTACCAAGCAAATGCTAAAACATTAATGCTGAGGACAAAGATGTGGAAAAATTCAAAAGCATCATTCAGTAAGCCTTAGACAAGTATGTTCTGAGCAAGGTGTTAGAATAATGTTAGAAAACTGCTATGTAAACAAAGAGAGCTTCAGCACATAATCAAGATAAGTCAACACCTAGTGGGGGCAGGGGAGAGGGAGCGGGCAGGCGGGGGAAGAGGAGTGGGTAAAGGCGGGCGACGGGAGGGGTGGGGAGGAGAGGGGGAATGGGTAAGACCGGGCGAAGGGGGGAGAGAGGGAGAGGGAGGGAGAGAGGGAGGGGCGGATGGAGGGAGGGGCGGATGGAGGGAGGGGCGGATGGAGGGAGGGGCGGATGGAGGGAGGGGCGGATGGAGGGAGGGGCGGATGGAGGGAGGGGCGGATGGAGGGAGGGGCGGATGGAGGGAGGGGCGGATGGAGGGAGGGGCGGATGGAGGGATGGGCGGATGGAGGGAGGGGCGGATGGAGGGAGGGAGGGACGTGCAGATAGAGGAAGGGAGGGAGGGAGGTGCAGATGGAGGAAGGGGCGGATGGAGGGAGGGAGAGACGGATGGAGGAAGTAAGGGAGGGAGGGAGGGGCAGATGGAGGGAGGGAGGGGCGGATGGAGGGAGGGAGGGGCGGATGGAGGGTGGGAGGGGCGGAGGGAGGGAGGGAGGGTGGGAGGGGCGGAGGGAGGGAGGGAGGGAGGGGCGGAGGGAGGGAGGGAGGGTGGGAGGGGCGGAGGGAGGGAGGGAGGGAGGGGCGGAGGGAGGGAGGGAGGGTGGGAGGGGCGGAGGGAGGGAGGGAGGGAGGGGCGGAGGGAGGGAGGGAGGGGCAGATGGAGGGAGAGAGGGGCAGATGGAGGGAGAGAGGGGCGGATGGAGGGAGAGAGGGGCGAATGGATGGAGGGAGGGAGGGAGGGAGGGAGGGAGGGGCGGATGGATGGAGGGAGGGAGGGAGGGGCGGATGGATGGAGGGAGGGAGGGAGGGAGGGGCGGATGGAGGGAGAGAGGGAGGGAGGGGCGAATGGATGGAGGGAGGGGCGAATGGATGGAGGGAGGGGCGAATGGATGGAGGGAGGGGCGAATGGATGGAGGGAGGGGCGGATGGTGGGAGGGAGGGGCGGATGGTGGGAGGGAGGGGCGGATGGAGGGAGGGAGGGAGGGGCGGATGGAGGGAGGGAGGGAGGGGCGGATGGAGGGAGGGAGGGAGGGGCGGATGGAGGGAGGGAGGGAGGGGCGGATGGAGGGAGGGAGGGAGGGGCGGATGGAGGGAGGGAGGGAGGGGCGGATGGAGGGAGGGAGGGAGGGGCGGATGGAGGGAGGGAGGGAGGGGCGGATGGAGGGAGGGAGGGGCGGATGGACGGAGGGAGGGAGGGGCGGATGGAGGGAGGGAGAGGGAGGGGCGGATGGAGGGAGGGAGAGGGAGGGGCGGATGGAGGGAGGGAGAGGGAGGGGCGGATGGAGGGAGGGAGAGGGAGGGGCGGATGGAGGGAGGGAGAGGGAGGGGCGGATAGAGGGAGGGGCGGATGGAGGGAGGGGCGGATAGAGGGAGGGGCGGATGGAGGGAGGGGCGGATGGAGGGAGGGGCGGATGGAGGGAGGGTGAGAGAGGGGAAAGAGAGAAGGGGGAGGGGGAGAGAGGGTGAGGGAGAGAAGGGAGAGAGGGGGCAGGGGCAGGGAGACAGAGGGGGAGGGAGAGAGAGGTGGGAGGGAGACAGAGGTGGGAGGGAGGGAGAGAGAGGTGGGAGGGAGAGAGGGAGAGAGGGGGAGAGGGGGAGAGGTAAGAGGGAGTGGTGGGAGGGAGGGAGTGGTGGGAGGGAGGGAGTGGTGGGAGGGAGGGAGGGGTGGGAGGGAGAGAGGGGTGGGAGGGAGAGAGGGGTGGGAGGGAGAGAGGGGTGGGAGGGAGAGAGGGGTGGGAGGGGGAGAGGGGTGGGAGGGGGAGAGGGGTGGGAGGGGGAGAGGGGTGGGAGGGGGAGAGGGGTGGGAGGGAGAGAGGGGTGGGAGGGAGAGAGGGGTGGGAGGGAGAGAGGGGTGGGAGGGAGAGAGGGGTGGGAGGGAGAGAGGGGTGGGAGGGGGAGAGGGGTGGGGGGGAGAGGGGTGGGGGGGAGAGGGGTGGGGGGGGAGGGAGAGAGAGGAGGGAGGGAGGGAGGGAGAGGTGGGAGGGAGAGAGAGGTGGGAGGGAGGGAGGGAGGGAGAGGTGGGAGGGAGGGAGAGGTGGGAGGGAGAGAGGTGGGAGGGAGAGGTGGGAGGGAGAGAAGTGGGAAGGAGAGAGGGAGAGAGGTGGGAGGGAGAGAGGGGGAGAGGTGGGAGGGAGAGAGGGAGAGAGGGGGAGAGGGGGAGAGGTGGGAGGGAGAGAGGGGGAGAGGTGGGAGGGAGAGAGGGGGAGAGGTGGGAGGGAGAGAGGGAGAGAGGGGGAGAGGTGGGAGGGAGAGAGGGAGAGAGGGGGAGAGGTGGGAGGGAGAGAGGGAGAGAGGGGGAGAGGTGGGAGGGAGAGAGGGAGAGAGGGGGAGAGGTGGGAGGGAGAGAGGGAGAGAGGGGGAGAGGTGGGAGGGAGAGAGGGAGAGAGGGGGAGAGGTGGGAGAGAGAGAGGGAGAGAAGGAGAGGTGAGAGGGAGAGAGGGGGAGAGGTGGGAGAGGTGGGAGGGAGAGAGGGGGAGAGGTGGGAGAGAGGGGGAGAGGTGGGAGGGAGAGAGGCAGAGAGGTAAGAGGGAGTGGTGGGAGAGAGGGGGAGAGGTAAGAGGGAGTGGTGGGAGGGAGAGAGGGGTGGGAAGGAGAGAGGGGTGGGAGGGAGAGAGGGGTGGGAGGGAGAGAGGGGTGGGAGGGAGAGAGGGGTGGGAGGGAGAGAGGGGTGGGAGGGAGAGAGGGGGTGAGAGGGAGAGAGGGGTGAGAGGGAGAGAGGTGTGAGAGGGAGAGAGGTGTGGGAGGGAGAGAGGTGTGGGAGGGAGTGAGGGGTGGGAGGGAGTGAGGGGTGGGAGGGAGTGAGGGGTGGGAGGGAGAGAGGGGTGGGAGGGAGTGAGGGGTGGGAGGGAGTGAGGGGTGGGAGGGAGTGAGGGGTGGGAGGGAGTGAGGGGTGGGAGGGAGAGAGGGGTGGGAGGGAGAGAGGGGGAGGGAGAGAGGGGGAGGGAGAGAGGCGGAGGGAGAGAGGCGGAGGGAGAGAGGGGGAGGGAGAGATGGGGAGGAAGAGAGGGAGGGAGAGAGGGGGCAGGGAGAGAGAGGTGCCGGGTGAAAGGGGGGAGGGGTACAGGAGGGGGAGGGGGGAGAGCGGTAAAGGAGGGCGAGGGGGAGAGGGGGAGAGGGGGAAAGGAGGGGGAGAGGGGAAAAGAAGGGGCAGGTGGTTAGAGGGGGAGGGGGTTAGAGGGGAAAGAGGGGGAGAGGGGAAAGAGGGGGGAGCGGAAAAGAGGGGGGAGCGGAAAAGAGGGGGGAGCGGAAAAGAGGGGGGAGCGGGAAAGAGGGGGGAGCGGGAAAGAGGGGGGAGCGGGAAAGAGGGGGAGGAGAGGGGGTAGGAGAGAGGGGAGGAGAGAGGGGAGGAGAGAGGGGAGGAGAGAGGGGAGGAGAGAGGGGAGGAGTGGGGAGGAGAGGGGGTGAGAGTGAGATGGGGTAGAGCGAGGGGGGAGAGAGGGGGTAGAAAGGGGGAGAAAGGGGGTGGAGAGAGGGGAGAGAGAGGTGGTGGAGAGAGGGGGGAGAGAGAGGTGGTGGAGAGAGGCGGGAGAGAGGGGGTGGAGAGAGGGTGGAGAGAGGGTGGAGAGAGGGTGGAGAGAGGGTGGAGAGAGGGGGTGGAGAGGAGAGAGGGGGTAGAGAGGAGAGAGGGGGGAGATGGGTGAGAGGGGGGAACAGGGGGTGTGAGGGGAGAGGGGGGAACAGGGGGGAGTGAGGGGTGAGGGGGAGATGGGGGACAGGGGGTAGTGAGGGGAGAGGGCGAGATGGGGGACAGGGGGGAGTGAGGGGAGAGGGCGAGATGGGGGACAGGGGGGAGTGAGGGGAGAGGGCGAGATGGGGGACAGGGGGGAGTGAGGGGAGAGGGCGAGATGGGGGACAGGGGGGAGTGAGGGGAGAGGGGGAGATGGGGGACAGGGGGAGAGGGGGGAGATGGGGGACAGGTGGAGAGGGGTGAGAGGGGGGAGAGGGGGAGGGGGAGAGGGTGGAGAGGGGGAGGGGGAGAGGGTGGAGAGGTAGAGAGGGGGAGGGGGAGGGGGGAGGGGGGAGAGGGGGGAGATGGGGAGTGGGTGGAGAGGAGGGGGAGGGGGTGAGAGAGGGGGTGAGAAGGGGGGAGAGAGGGGGGCGAGAGAGCGAGGGGGAGAGAGAGCGAGGGGGAGAGAGAGCGAGGGGGGAGAGAGAGCGAGGGGGGGGGAGAGCGAGGGGGGGGGAGAGAGCGAGGGGGGGAGAGAGAGCGAGGGGGGGGAGAGAGAGCGAGGGGGGGGAGAGAGAGCGAGGGGGGGAGAGAGAGCGAGGGGGGGAGAGAGAGCGAGGGCGGAGAGAGAGCGAGGGGGGGAGAGAGAGCGAGGGGGGAGAGAGAGCGAGGGGGAGAGAGGTGGGCGAGAGGGGGGAGAGAGAGGGGGAGAGAGAGGGGGAGAGAGAGGGGGAGAGAGAGGGGGAGAGAGGGGGGGAGAGAGGGGGGGAGAGAGGGGGGGAGAGAGGGGGGGAGAGAGGGGGGGAGAGAGGGGGGGAGAGAGGGGGGGAGAGAGGGGGGGAGAGAGGGGGAGAGAGGGGGGGAGAGAGGGGGAGAGAGGGGGGGAGAGAGGGGGGAGAGAGGGGGGAGAGAGAGGGGGAGAGAGAGGGGGGGAGAGAGGGGGAGAGAGAGGGGGAGAGAGGGGGGAGAGAGGGGGGTGAGAGAGGGGGGAGAGAGGGGGGAGAGAGAGGGGGAGAGAGAGGGGGAGAGAGAGGGGGAGAGAGAGGGGGAGAGAGGGGGGGGTGAGAGAGGGGGGAGAGAGGGAGGAGAGAGAGGGAGGAGAGAGGGGGGAGAGAGAGGGGGGAGAGAGAGGGGGAGAGAGGTTAGGAGGTGGGAGGAGAGAGGGTAGGAGGCGGGGGGAGAGAGGGTAGGAGGCGTGGGAGGAGGGGTGGGGGGAGAGAGGGTAGGAGGCGAGGGAGGAGGGGTGGGTGGAGAGAGAGAGGGGTGGGTGGAGAGAGAGAGGGGTGGAGGAGAGAGAGAGAGGGGTGCTGGGAGAGAGAGAGGGGGTGGTGGGAGAGAGAGAGGGGGGTGGTGGGAGAGAGAGAGAGGGGTGGTGGCAGAGAGAGAGAGGGGTGGTGGCAGAGGGAGAGAGGGGTGGGGGCAGAGGGAGAGAGGGGTGGGGCAGAGAGAGAGAGGGGTGGGGGCAGAGAGAGAGAGCGGTGGGGGCAGAGAGAGAGAGCGGTGGGGGCAGAGAGAGAGAGCGGTGGGGGCAGAGAGAGAGAGCGGTGGGGGCAGAGAGAGAGAGCGGTGGGGGCAGAGAGAGAGAGCGGTGGGGGCAGAGAGAGAGAGCGGTGGGGGCAGAGAGAGAGAGCGGTGGGGGCAGAGAGAGAGAGCGGTGGGGGCAGAGAGAGAGAGCGGTGGGGGCAGAGAGAGAGAGCGGTGGGGGCAGAGAGAGAGAGCGGTGGGGGCAGAGAGAGAGAGCGGTGGGGGCAGAGAGAGAGAGCGGTGGGGGCAGAGAGAGAGAGCGGTGGGGGCAGAGAGAGAGAGCGGTGGGGGCAGAGAGAGAGAGAGCGGTGGGGGCAGAGAGAGAGAGAGAGCGGTGGGGGGCAGAGAGAGAGAGAGCGGTGGGGGCAGAGAGAGAGAGAGGTGGGGGGCAGAGAGAGAGAGAGGTGGGGGGCAGAGAGAGAGAGAGAGGTGGGGGGCAGAGAGAGAGAGAGGTGGGGGGCAGAGAGAGAGAGAGAGGTGGGGGGCAGAGAGAGAGAGAGAGGTGGGGGCAGAGAGAGAGAGGTGGGGGCAGAGAGAGAGAGAGAGGTGGGGGCAGAGAGAGAGAGAGAGGTGGGGGGGCGGGGAGAGAGGTGGGGGGCGGGGAGAGAGGTGGGGGGCGGGGAGAGAGGTGGGGGGAGAGAGAGGTGGGTTGAGAGAGAGGTGGGGGGAGAGAGAGGTGGGGGGAGAGAGAGGTGGGGGGAGAGAGAGGTGGGGGGGTGAGATGGGGGGGGTGAGATGGGGGGGAGTGAGATGGGGGGGAAGTGAGATGGGGGGGGGAGTGAGATGGGGGGGAGTGAGATGGGGGGGAGTGAGATGGGGGGGAGTGAGATGGGGGGGAGAGAGATGGGGGGGAGAGAGATGGGGGGGAGAGAGATGGGGGGGAGAGAGATGGGGGGGGAGAGATGGGGGGGGGAGAGAGATGGAGGGGGGAGAGAGATGGAGGGGGGAGAGAGATGGAGGGGGGAGAGAGATGGAGGGGGGAGAGTGATGGGGGGGAGAGTGATGGGGGGGAGAGTGATGGGGGGGAGAGTGATGGGGGGGAGAGTGATGGGGGGGAGAGTGATGGGGGGGAGAGTGATGGGGGGGAGAGTGATGGGGGGGAGAGTGATGGGGGGGGAGAGTGATGGGGGGGAGAGTGATGGGGGGGAGAGTGATGGGGGGGAGAGTGATGGGGGGGAGAGTGATGGGGGGAGAGAGAGAGAGGGGGGAGAGAGAGGGGGGAGAGAGGGGGAAGGGCGGGAGAGACGGGGGAAGGGAGAGAGGGGGAAGGGCGGGAGAGACGGGGGAAGGGAGAGAGGGTGAAGGGTGGGAGAGACGGGGGAAGGGAGAGAGGGTGATTGGCAGGAGAGACGGGGGAAGGGAGAGAGGGTGATTGGCAGGAGAGACAGGGGAAGGGAGAGAGGCTGAAGGGCGGGAGAGACGGGGGAAGGGAGAGAGGCTGAAGGGCGGGAGAGACGGGGGAAGGGAGAGGGGGGAGGGCGGGGAGACGGTGGAAGGGAGAGGGGTGGAGGGCAGGACAGAGGGGGAAGATCCAATGAAGTCTGGCAAGTCTTATCACAGGATCATTTAATCAGTGTGAGAATATTACAGCGATACTTGACAAATTCCACTGTGCTTCATGGAGTAGTTTACTATTGAAATTCTAAGATAGTACAGTCAAGGAAGAATTGGACAACCTATTATTTCCTTGTGCATGTCTTGCAAAATGACCACACTTAGAAAATTCGAGAAATTAGAACTAACGCAGATATTTACCGACAATATTTTTCCCACACACCTTTCGCACCTGGAACGGGGGGGTATCATTTAGTGGTACCAGAAGCACCTGCTGCTACACATCAGTAGATTGCTTGCAGAGTACTGATGGCAATGTAGATAAGACATATACGCTTTTTCTGGAGGGCCTGTCTCTAATGGGATAGGCTAAGCTTTTGACAGGACTGGAGTAGGATGAGATAGATTGGTTAATCAGGAAGGTCTTGCACATGGACTTCTCTGGAGATATGACCCCTCATCAAGGAGCTGGTAGTGGCAGCAGCATAGGGATGGACCAGACTATTTGGTAGGTTTGGTGGGCGATGACATCCACTTTAGGAGGGGTGGAAGGGATTGCAGATAACATGGATGATTTCCAGACATGATAGTAGATAGTAAAAGCCTTGGCGAAGGGCAGCTGGTTCTTGTGGGTGGCAGGGTGATTATTTGCTTGTGAGGATATGGCACAGGAAACCTGTGGATTATTTTTTGGGGATGGTACTTGCCTGTGAAGGCCTTTGAGAGAACATCAGCATACTGAACAAGGGAGTTCTCATCAGTGCAGATGTGACATCAGAGTTGGCCAGGCAAAATAGGAGCAAATTTTGGGCATGGAAGGAGTAACAGGTGTCATAATGCATGTACTCTTGGTGGTTAGTGGGCTCAGTGTAGGCAGAGATAGGGATGCAGCCATCAATGGGTTGAAATCAGTGTCCAGGAAGGACAAGGGGAACATTATGGAAAAGGTGTTGAAGCTGCACACGGATGAGGATAGGATGTCTTGCTCCTGGGTACTGACCATGAAGATATCAATGGACCTGAATCAGACAAGGAGTTTGGGGTTTTCAGAGGCTATGGTTTCCTATAGACAGCCCATGTACGGATTGGCATAGGAGGTTGGCCAACAACTACTTACCCTTTCTGGGGAAGATACATAAACAAATCCACATTACAACCAAGGACACTTGCACGATTATTATTATTATTTCTTTCCTTTCTCAGATGATATGTCTGGAAAGTTACGCGGACCTTGTTCAAGCGTGACTTCCTTTTAACTGTACGGTATATGTTACATTGCATTTAGGAACTTTTGGGTAATTGAACATGTATCAATAATTACGGATTTCTGTAGTTGTATATATATGTTTGGATGTAGCTGTATTGCGTTGATGTACTGGTGGATACTGTGTGGTATGACTCCTGTAGTTGATGGTATAATTGGTACAATGTCAACTTTATCCTGATGCCACATGTCCTTGACTTCCTCAGCCAGTTGGATGTATTTTTCAATTTTTTCTCCTGTTTTCTTGCGTATATTTGTTGTATTGGGTATGGATATTTCGATTAGTTGTGTTAATTTCTTCTTTTTATTGGTGAGTATGATGTCAGGTTTGTTATGTGGTGGTGTTTTATCTGTTATAATGGTTCTGTTCCAGTATAATTTGTATTCATCATTCTCCAGTACATTTTGTGGTGCATACTTGTATGTGGGAACGTGTTGTTTTATAAGTTTATGTTGTAAGGCAAGCTGGTGATGTATTATTTTTGCTACATTGTCATGTCTTCTGGGATATTCTGTATTTGCTAGTATTGTACATCCACTTGTGATGTGATCTACTGTTTCTATTTGTTGTTTGCAAAGTCTGCAATTATCTGTTGTGGTATTGGGATCTTTAATAATATGCTTGCTGTAATATCTGGTGTTTATTGTTTGATCCTGTATTGCAATCATGAATCCTTCCATCTTACTGTATATATTGCCTTTTCTTAGCCATGTGTTGGATGCGTCTTGATCGATGTGTGGCTGTGTTAGATGATACGGGTGCTTGCCATGTAGTGTTTTCTTTTTCCAATTTACTTTCTTCGTATCTGTTGATGTTATGTGATCTAAATGGTTATAGAAGTGGTTATGATATTGCAGTGGTGTAGCCGATGTATTTATATGAGTGATTGCTTTGTGTATTTTGCTAGTTTCTGCTCGTTCTATAAAGAATTTTCTTAAATTATCTACCTGTCCATAATATAGATTTTTTATATCGATAAATCCCCTTCCTCCTTCCTTTCTGCTTAATGTGAATCTTTCTGTTGCTGAATGTATGTGATGTATTCTATATTTGTGGCATTGTGATCGTGTAAGTGTATTGAGTGCTTCTAGGTCTGTGTTACTCCATTTCACTACTCCAAATGAGTAGGTCAATATTGGTATAGCATAAGTATTTATAGTTTTTGTCTAGTTTCTTGCTGTCAATTCTGTTTTCAATATTGTTGTTCGTCTTTGTCTATATTTTTCTTTTAGTTCTTCTTTAATATTTGTATTATCTATTCCTATTTTTTGTCTGTATCCTAGATATTTATAGGCATCTGTTTTTTCCATCGCTTCTATGCAGTCGCTGTGGTCATCCAATATGTAATCTTCTTGTTTAGTGTGTTTTCCCTTGACTATGCTATTTTTCTTACATTTGTCTGTTCCAAAAGCCATATTTATATCATTGCTAAATACTTCTGTTATCTTTAGTAATTGGTTGAGTTGTTGATTTGTTGCTGCCAGTAGTTTTAGATCATCCATGTATAGCAAATGTGTGATTTTGTGTGGGTATGTTCCAGTAATATTGTATCCATAATTTGTATTATTTAGCATGTTGGATAGTGGGTTCAGAGCAAGGCAGAACCAGAAAGGACTTAATGAGTCTCCTTGGTATATTCCACACTTAATCTGCATTGGCTGTGATGTGATATTGTTTGAATTTGTTTGGATATTAAGTGTGGTTTTCCAATTTTTCATTACTATGTTTAGGAACTGTATCAATTTAGGATCTACTTTGTATATTTTCAATATTCGTAGTAACCATGAGTGGGGTACACAATCAAAAACTTTTTGGTAATCAATGTACACATAGTGTAGCGACCTTTGTTTAGTTTTAGCTTGATATGTCACCTCTGCATCTATTATCAGTTGCTCTTTACATCCTCGTGCTCCTTTGCAACAGACATTTTGTTCTTCATTTATAATTTTGTTCTGTGTTGTATGTGTCATTAATTTCTGTGTAATGACTGAAGTTAATATTTTGTATATTGTTGGTAGGCATGTTAAGGGACGATATTTAGCTGGGTTTGCTGTGTGTGCTTGATATTTAGGTTTCAGATAAGTTGTTCCATGTGTAAGTGTATCAGGGAATGTGTATGGGTCTGCAATGTAACTGTTAAATAATTTAGTTAGATGTGAATGCGTTGAGGTGAACTACTTTAGCCAGAAATTTGCTATTTTATCTTTTCCAGGGGCTTTCCAATTGTGAGTAGAATTAATTGCTTGGGTGACTTCATGTTGCAAAATTATCACTTCAAGCATTTGTGGTATCATCTTGTATGTGTGTGTTTCTGCTTGTATCCACCATGCATGCCTGATATGTTGTACCGGGTTTGACCATATGTTGCTCCAGAAGTGTTCCATGTCTGTTATGTTTGGTAGATTGTCTATTTTAATGTGTGTGTTATCTATTGTCTGGTAAAATTTCTTTTGATTTGTGTTGAATGTTTGGTTTTGTTTCCTTCTATTTTCACTTTTTTTGTATCTTCCAAGTCGTTTGGCCAATGCTTGTAACTTCTGCTTCTTTTCATCTAATTGCTCTATCGCTTCTTGTTGTGAGATTTTACCTAACCTTTTTCGTTTTTTTTTTTTTCCTGACATTTCATTTCTTATAAATTGTGTTAGCTGTCCGATGTTTTTTCTCAGTTTTTCTATTCTGATCTGTAGCCTGTGTTGCCATGCTGGTTTTGTGGGTTTCTTCTGTGTGTTGGTTGGTTCTGATCTCTGCCTAGTGTGTATATTTAGTGTAGTGAGTGCTCCTATATAAACCAGTAGTTGTAACTCTTCCACAGTTGTATTTTCATTTATTTTGTTGTGTATGATTGTGTTGATAGTTTTTATTGTTGTTTCGACTTGTGGGTTATTTGGCGGTCTATGCAAGAATGGTCTAATGTCTGTATTTGTGTCTTTGTATTCTATATATGTCAGCTGAAATTTTTCTTCTATATCTAACATGTGCGTCACTTCATGTTCTATTTATTATTATTATTATTATTATTATTATTGTGGTAATTATTATTAGACTATTTACAAACTCTTGCAGACAGGGACATATATCCCTTGACTTGGAGCTGAACTGATATGGAAAAAGTGTCAGTTGGATAAAATAGCTTTAATCCATAACACCAGTGTGGCACAGGCACTCAATTTCTCAGACTTTTTAATAAAAGAGGCAATCGCAATTAGCATTTTAAATAAGATGGACAGAGGCTTTAGTTTATCTTAAGAGTGCGATCTAGTGCTCAATTTGTTTAGATCACATCAGAATGTAATTCAATGCTGTTTTTACTCTACAACTACATAAAAATAAAGTCTCAAACTACTGTGATGTGCACGGCAGAGGGTACTTAGCATGGTACCATGTGTTAAGGTTTCTTCCCATTCCAATGGAGTGCAGGAATAATGACTCAAATCTCTCTGTACCTGCTGAAATTACTCTAATTATGTCTTCAGAGTCTCAATTCAGGTTTTACAACATTTCCACGATGCTCTTTTGTGCATCAAACAAATCTGGGACCACTTGTACCAAAGTTCTTTGCATACATTTGGTACACTCTTTTCAATCATATTTGGTACAGGGCCCAACAATTGAGCAATATTGTAAGATGTGCTGCACAATTGATCTGTACACAGCGTCCTTCATGGACTGACTGCATTTTCCCAGTCTCCTGCCAATGAACCACCATTCTCACTCTGTGAATCATTGATATTGCAGTCGTAGGAAGCATTCTTTTTGTTTGTTAAATGCATAATTTACATTTCTGGACATTTATCGCAAGTTACAAATCTTTGCAACACTTTGAAATCCTACCAAAATATGAGAATATTTATGGTCCATATGAACAGGAGTTGGGTGTATGTGTAGTTTAAGAACTGAGCAGTATATTTCATTAATTGGGTGATTAGTGGTATACCACTTTTGTAAAGTTGAAAAGAATATTCCCCAGTTCAGAGTGTGATGAAAGATAGTCTAAGCACTGACAATATTTGTGCAGTTTTTTTCAAACACTGCTTCACTAACGATGACTGCATCATCAGCAGAGAGGCCAAGGTTCCTATTAATATTATCTATCAGATCACTGATGTACAACATGAACAACAAGTTCCTGGGACGTGCATGAAGTTACTTTTACTTCTATCGATGACTCTTCATCAACGATAACATACTGCATCTTGCCTACAAAGAAATCCTTAACCTTGTCACAAATTTTGATTGATACCCATGAAATACTTTTGCTAACCATCAATGATGTGGCACCAACTCAAATGTTTTTGGAAGTCAAAAAATACTGCTTCTAACCAATTTACTTAATCCATGGTTTTCAGGATGTTATGTAAGAAAAGTACAGAATAGGTTCACGTAGGTAAGTGTTTGCTAATGCATTTTTAGGTTTAGTGTATTGTCTTATGGCTTACTTATAACCTTTTTTATGGTTTGACATGGTCTTTTGGTTGGTCTTAAATTTCTGTGAGACAGACTGACACTTGAACTGCACTGTAAAGTAATGGCAAGGCTGAGGCACAGAATCTCTCATTCACAGG
Source organism: Schistocerca americana (assembly GCF_021461395.2). Classification (NCBI taxonomy): domain Eukaryota; kingdom Metazoa; phylum Arthropoda; class Insecta; order Orthoptera; family Acrididae; genus Schistocerca; species Schistocerca americana. The sequence continues at coordinate 112,520,394 of NC_060126.1, read as the reverse complement.
CAAGTGAGAGCCCAAATAGTTAACAATGAAATCTACACCCAACATACTTGAACGCAATTAGAGAAGTTGTCAAAACATCATGGAAGGAAAATGATAATATTAAATCAACTGTAAACACACAAAACTGGAAATCATATGGAAGTAGAATACCTCATACCTGACTTAAGATAATGGATTTTTGTTCTACGGGCCAGTCATGTGTGAAAATGTGATTATCGAATAGAAATACATAATAAGCTGTTGTAAATAAAAATGCCGTGCTTCACCAACAGCTTGACTGCAGACATTATGCTCTAAGATAAAATATGAAATTAAAACAATGTATCACATACTCACTAAAACTTTAAGACAATTTCATCATACATCAACATGCGTGATCTACACCTACTGTGCTATCTAACAGAACAAGCAAATTACTTACGAGTTAAAGCCATCTTCAGCCTGGTCCTACTCTTGATATCCTCCAATCTATGAACTGACTTAGCCCATCAGATACAAGGGAACCTAAAGTTTAAAATGGACACTGAAGCAAAGTGAAATTTGGCTTTTTCTCATTATCACTGGCAGGGATGAAAGGAACAATAACTGACAGGGAAAATGAGAACTGAACCCTAGGCTTTTCGATCTATAGTATGGCAGTTACTTACTCCTTACAGAGCCACACTACTTACACTCCTTTTGTGGTTCATTTATAACTTTGTAATTGAAGACGTGCAGCCCTCCCATTTCTGCAAAACACTTCGCTTTTACTCTTAAGACTCACAAGCTGTAAAAGAAAACTTTTGCAAAATAGTTACACTTCTTCAATTAAAAAGTTATGAACAAACCACACTAGAAGTAGATGAATGATACAACAAAAGAAAAAGAAGCAACACAATGAATGAGCTTAACAGGAGACCAGCAATTTCCTGGGTTTCCTTAGCTCTTTGAGTACCAGTGCTTACTGCTTGAAATGATGTTGCAAGACAGACGGGCGTCTAGTAGAATAATGAGGTATTGCTATTGCATTGTAGCAGTTACTCACAGTGTTCAAAGCAATAGGCAGCATGGATGCCGTGTTACATGACAGTAGGAGATTGTGCCACCCCCCCCCCTTTTTTTATGCTGTATTAACGAGACAAAGTAAGTCTATCCAAAGCTATTGTACATAAATTTGAATTTTTACTGCTGCTTTTATGTGAAGTTTTGAAATGAAACAACTGTGGCAGCATGCAGTTTGAGTATAAAATTTATTAAATTTTACATTTATATTTGCTTGTTATTTAGGACTATAATCTGTTTCAGGCATTGAGTGTTCATAGAAGTTTCAAAATGTGGTATTTTGTCTAGGAAACAAGTGCATTTGCTATCAAATATAGTACACAAATTTATGGGTGGTTGAAAACTGTAGGTCGTAAATGCTCTAAAGAGAAACAACCCACTTAAAACAGTTCAATATTTGTTTTCTGTCAATTTGTTCGTGTATTTGTTGCTTGCTGTGATAATATAGCTTAGTTTTGAGAAAATTTTTAAAATTATATTCCATAGTGAAATCATCTTAATACAACTGAATGTTTATTATTTTTTGCCAATTTCTTCTTTTATTTGTTCCTTACTATGCTGATAAAGCCTGCTTTTGTGAAAAATGTAAAATTATATATTTTTTATATTGTTGATATGGTACTCAAAAAGTTAGCACTAATTATGTGTGGGCACAATCGAGAATATGAAGATTCAAGAGTGGGAAGGAAACATAAAATAAAACAGAAGACTGAGAATGAAACACAAATGACGTACAAGACAAATTTATCATGGAAGAATACTAATGTCATTGCCAAGGGTGACTGGAGCACAGCACATGCTCGGCTTATAAAATATAGAAAAGTAATGTAGGCCCATTACATCATTTTGCAACGCGACAAATGAGGAAAAAAAAAATCATACATAAAAGCAGAGTACTTCGGTTTCCAAAGCATTCAAGGACTCAAACTAAACAGTCGTAAACGATCAAAGTTATCATTTTGTATTTGTAACTTATGAACAATTACAATAAAATGTGTTTCACTCACGTGCGTTAGAGCAAACAGCATCACCACCTTTCCACCCATACTATGTCCAATTGGACATACACGACCCAGTTTAAGTTCATCTACAAACAGACGAAGATCCTCTACCATATGACCGTATGTCATGTCAGGCGAATGTGCACTATCTCCGTGATTCCGTGCGTCTATGGCAATCACCTGTAATAAGGCTTGCTTGGATTATTTGATCTAGGTTTGAAATCATCTAATATGCGAAAAAAGTTGCATAATTTTACATTCCGGTTAATTTTGGAGACTATTGCTTTGGAGACTGAATTCCAGTTCATTCTAGAGCCCATCAACCCGTGCACTATTAACACGGGGGATCCAGAACTACTTCCCTCTTTGCTGTAAATCGAATATGCGAGGCGAACAGATGTTGATCTGTAACGAATAAAACTTATGATAATTCGAACTCTGTCAGCTAATTACAGTATTAAATTACTATGCAATGTAAACTCACTGTTCGCGGTATAGTGTCTTGTTCCTGCTATTGTAGTTGATTGCATTTTCTATATGTCGATACGCGTTCACACCAAGTGTGTTTTGAATAAACAAACACCGTAGGCCGGCGTAACGTGTAAATACAGAGCCCATTCCCATTGTACCAGCAGTTGCGAGAACTGTGTAACATCAAATTTTAGTTACTGCATACAAATGATCGACGCTACCGATTGTCGTCTGCTGATCAGCTGAACCGGAAGATATATATCTGCAAGTGTGTGCTTTGGGTAGGAGGCTATCTTCCTGTGAAAGCAACTGTCTAGTTATATTTTGGATGATTCATTTTATTCATCTTTTGTTTTTTTATTCTACGTTATCTTTCTTGTGTGTGTAGAGAAGACGACGATAGCCAGGCAACTAGGTTTAAACGATATAAGCGCGTTTGTCGCTTAACCAAACGTAATGGCTAGGGAGTATGACCATCTCTTCAAACTACTCATTATAGGCGATAGCGGTGAGTAAAATACAAACTAATAGATTTTCTGTGACAGTTGCCGAAAATCTTACGAATATGTATGGATGTCTAAGAAAAAACATTAGTAACGTTGTCTTTCAAACACAAACTAGGAGTTGGAAAGAGCTCTCTGCTCCTTAGATTTGCGGATAATACATTTTCTGGCAGCTACATCACAACAATTGGCGTAGATTTTAAAATACGAACAGTCGAAGTTGAAGGAGAAAGGGTGAAACTACAGATATGGGATACCGCCGGCCAGGAACGATTTCGAACAATAACTTCTACGTAAGTATGTCTGTTCAGTAAATTCTTTTTTTCGCATTATAAAGGTAAACACCGTTTCTTATCTGTTCGTCTTACAGTTACTATAGGGGTACTCACGGCGTAATTGTAGTCTATGATGTCACAAATGGAGATTCATTCGCAAATGTTAAGAGATGGCTTCATGAAATTGAACAAAACTGTGAAGTGGTGAACAGGATACTCGGTAAGCTGTTGACACATTAAACTGACTAGATCCTTGCATTCATTCTCAAAATTTCTACAGTATGGGTGCATGGAACTTGACAATATATGTTGACAGTAGATGCAGTTGTTATCGTAGAAATTTGTTGCACTATACGCACTATTCTGACAAATTTCAAGCACTTTATATCAGAAAAATAATGATTTTCATTTACTGCCAGAATTAGTGCTTACATCTTGGTTTTGAGATGAAATTTTTATGTGGTAACCTTTTATTCTTAAATAGACTTTTTTCTATTCTCATAATATGCATTTATTTGTTGCTTCTTAAAGTTGAGCACGACATAATTTATATGATGATATACATTTCCCAGGCAATTCATAACTAAACTTAAATTTATGCATCTACAATTTTTTACTGTTGGTAGTAATTAGACGGAAATTAGTATTTCACTCATTAAATGTCTGCTGGATTGATGGCTTGAATATTAGCTGAATGTATCACCAAGGAGAGATACTACTGAACTGAAAACAATGCTTTAACACAAAATAGAAGAAAAATCATACTCCACAATTAGTTTGCCTTTTTGTGTAAATTGTTATTGCAATACTTCTTCTGAACTGTACTAAGTATCCAGCAATGCACTATAGTAATGCAGTACATGCATTAGCCTTTCAAGCACTTCACATTGTGGTAATGGTGTAGTATAAAATAAAAATATATTTTGCACAGTAACAATTTGTGTAGTTGAAACTGATTTCTTTGTGGTGAACAGATAGCGGTTTGACTTGCAGAAATTGTCTTCATAAATGTACTGGTAATTAAATGTGGAGCATGTGGCACTGGCAGTCACTTTTCAATATTTGTTGTGTATCATTTGCAGTTGGCAATAAAAATGACGCACCTGATAGAAAAGTTGTGTTAACCGAAGATGCTCAGAGATTTGCAGATCAGATGGGAATACAGCTTTTTGAAACTAGTGCGAAAGACAACATCAATGTTGAAGAAGTGAGTAGTTCATTTTATTGTTTTGTTTGTGCTGGATCTTGGGAACTCTGTGGCCATCAAGGATTGCTGCTGAAGAACGCAATCGACCACAAATACTTTTAAAAAGATTTAGTGTAATGCCATAAATTGTTTCAGGCTATCACACCCATCTTTGGATGACTAACATTTCCAGTACGTTATTGCTGCCGATGAGTACTTTAATGTAATTGGAAACCTTAGCCATCTGAACATTGGCATGATAGCTCAATGCAGTTAAGGAATTGTAATAAAGCTTTTACAAAGTAATTGCAGCTTTTTCATCAATAGTTAACTTAATGTTTCTAACTACTGAATTATTCTACCTTTCAAACAGTTGTGGTAAATTGGGTATGTTTCAGATGTTTATGGCGATTACAAGACAAGTTCTGAGGACGAAGAAGGAACGAAAAGAGAGGCAGGCAATTCAGAACAATGACACTGTAAATCTTCGAAAACCAAAACAGAGCAAAAGGAAATGCTGTTAGCATCCTCGAGTACACCTATAAACAGGTACACTTATGGCTCTGTTATTACACTTCAGAAGCCAGTTTTGAACATTATCTTGTAAGGAACTGATTACTGCTAGAGTGCCTAAAATAATAGGATGTTTTGACATTGCCTCTTTAAATGAGAATCTAGCTAAATCTTGTAAATCCTATATCATAATGAAATCGTAGATTCCCTCTTCGAGAGAGAGAGAGAGAGAGAGAGAGAGAGAGAGAGAGAGAGAGAGAGAGAGAGAGAGAGAGAGAGAGAAATGTGGTTATTATATGAAAATTTTTGCTCCTTGTTTGAGCTGCAGCTGTTTCAACTGTGCTAGTATCAGCAAACCAAAGAGAGCATCACAAATAGTGGAATATTTCTGTGCTCTGTGTTGCTACACAACTGATATGCTTGAACGCACTGAGTAGGGGGATCAATATTCTTTAATTAAATCATGCGAGAAGATAGGTGGCTCAACGGTTTTTGTCCATGATTGAATTAAAAAATGTTTATCCACTTACTCAAAGAGGTGGTTTTTGCTTTGTTTCCAGATGATTCCATCCACACAAACCTTTGACTAAGTCATTTCACCATCACATTTGATACATTTTTGTCTCGCTGCAGAAATGATTCACTTAAATTGGTCCACTTTATAGCACTCGCACCCATAATCACAAAATATTTCTCTCGAAACTCGCAAATATGTGGAAAAAAGAGCAAACGAGACAATGATTTCAATTTTGGCACTAGAAATACAGTGCCTCTTTTCTCACTTCTCATTGCTTATGTCAGTGAGTCATTCCATTGGCTACATGAGACTGGCAGGTTGCCAACCTATGAACAGTACATAAGTCTATTAGTAATCAGCAGTTCAGTGTACAGTGAATGATGATACCCATTAGGGAAATGGCAGCAAGGGGTGGGAAAGAAAATCAGGTGCTCTCAGTGCGTATGTCTGGGAGCTTCATTTAGCATGTTGAAGAGGCACTTCTAGCATCCATTGAGGGAACAGTGTGCAACCAATTGCAGATTGAGGCCCATGTCAGAACACACAATGCATGTCATCTGGCTCCAAGCTCTGGATCTTTCCAGTAACTGGCAGAGACGGATGAAAAGATCAACCTTGCTCGCAGAGTTTCAGCAGAGCTTGCAATTTGCAGCATTGTTCCGGTTCTGAGTTCAGTGGAAGAATTGAACTAGACTTTGAGAGTTCTGTGATAAAATAGGCTACGACTTCCTGAACTTGTATCGTAGAATTGAGAACATAGGGTGTTCCTAAATTGGCCACATGTGTAGTACTCATTGGAAACTGCTACTCAAGTAGTTGACTGCATGTGGGTTGCACAAAAGACTTCTTTTGGATTAGATGACTCCATCTAGACGAGATAACAATAGCTTCCAGGACACAGAAGTGTCAGTATAAGAGCCAAAGCAGTGCCCTTCCTACTGGTGAAAGTATTAAAATCTTGGTGATTAATTGCCACAGCATTAACAACAAAATGCCAGAGTTTTAAACACTCATAAAAAGCAGTGCTCATATAATACGGGTTGCAGAAAGATGGTAAAAATGATTTGGGGAAAATCTAAGTATATATGAAAAGGATATGCTAATGGTAAATGGGGGTGGTGTATTTCCCACAGTAGATCGGAAACGCAGATCTTCTGAGATAGAAATTGAAACTGCTTTCCAGATTGTCTGAGTAAGACAGTATCAAGGCTGGGCATAAACTTCTAATTGTATCCTTCTGTTGACAACCTGATTCACTTCAGAGTGTAACTCAAAACTTTACAGAAGGTTTAAGCTCACTGGTACATAATTTCTGCTTATCAATCAGTCAGCAGAGGGGACGTTAATCATCCAACAATTAATTGGAAAAATTACAGTTTCGTAAATAGCTGGTGTGGCATGTTGTTCTGTGAAACATTACTAAATACCCTATCTGAGAAATACATAGAACACATAACTGGATTTTAGGTCAACCTAGTCTGCAAACTACTGCCAAAACATGTTTCACCACCTTTGTCGGTGGATACGTTTCTTCTGTTTTGTAGAATCTAAACACATTTTAAGTAATAAACAATTCTAAATTGGACTGGAAATCCTTATAGAGGTATGAAAGCATTGTGAATATAATTATTAAAAGGGAAAAATATACCTAAAAACAAAGATGATGTGACTTACCAAACGAAAGCGCTGGCACGTAGAGAGACACACAAACACAAACATACACACAAAATTCAAGCTTTCGCAACAAACTGTTGCCTCATCAGGAAAGAGGGAAGGAGAGGGAAAGATGAAAGGATGTGGGTTTTAAGGGAGAGGGTAAGGAGTCATTCCAATCCCGGGAGCGGAAAGAATTAAATTATTAAAAGGAATTTACAAAAGCTGCATGGTTACTTAAGAATGTTCACAAATTTCCTCTTAATTTGTTTATTAAGGCTAATGACATATTAGAAACACCTAAACCAACAGATGTTATGTTGCAGTTTTTTTACAGACTCGCAGATGCCTTATAAGTCAGTTCTACACGAATAGTTTTCAGGAACGAAACGCTTTTTGACAAAGGAATACAAACCGCTTTAAATATGAATACTTGATTCTTTGACATAGATGTCAAAGAATGTCATTACCAGAACTCGCAACATAAGCGGTTGCACTGGTCGTTACTTGTATGGGACTTGAACGGGTAGGGTCAAACTGTACAATTAATGGTGCTACCTGTTTTTCTATATTTTGGTAATGACAATCTGACGTTTACAGTAGAGTCTTGTGTACTTGTATCAAAAATAGTATGTATTCATTTACCACTAAGTGTTTTGTTATTGAATATGACATTTATGTCTCTGTAAAAACATTGTATCATCGCATGTTATATTGTCTGTTTATAATAGGACATCAGATAATCGGTTAAACCTCAAACGTGTCAAGACAGATAATAAACAGATTCATAGAAAATTAGTGACTGTTTTTAAACAACCACACAGCTTTTTAAACTCTTTCCGTTAATTATATGTAATAATGGTTCTAACAAAATTAAGCATAAAACAGTTTGTTGTTACCTTAATTTTTCTCTTCCCCCTCCCCCTTTACAGAAACTGCTTTAGGCCTGGTTTTGCCACAATAATTATTACTTAAAAATGTTTATACTTTATGGAACTAAGTAAAAGTGCCCAATGATGATAGCACAAAATGTAGAAACATTTTGGGGCATTTACAGAAAACACTTGTTTGCGAAATAGGCATACCTGAAATCCAGTAATTTTGCTGGTAAACATGGCTGCGGCCAACTTCTAAACCAAATTATGTAGAGTAGAATAGATCATTTGCACACTCACTTATGATGGAAAAATATTGCATCTGATGGCAACAAATAGACCTGACCTCTTTGAGGACGTCCATACTGAAACTGCTTTCAGCGACCATGAGGCAGTTGTAGCAACAGTGATTATCAAGATATAAAGGGCAACTGAAACAAGCAGAAATATTTATATTTTCAGCAAACTGTGCAAAGAGGTGGGAGTGTCATATCTCAGCAAGGAACTCGAAACATTTGATCTGAAGGTGAGCATGTAGAGGAACATTGGCTCAAGTTTAGAAGAGTTGTTGACCATCTACTTGGTAGATATGTTCCTAGTAGAACAGTTAATGATGAGAGGGTCCTTCCAACTATATCATTACTATAAAGAAACTCCTTAAAAAAAAAAAAGTAGTAGTTGTTGTTGTTATTGTGGTCTTCAGTCCTGAGACTGGTTTGATGCAGCTCTCCATGCTACTCTATCCTGTGCAAGCTTCTTCATCTCCCAGTATGTACTGCAGCCTACATCCTTCTGAATCTGCTTAGTGTATTCATCTCTCGGTCTCCCTTTATGATTTTTACCCTCCACGCTGCTCTCCAATACTAAATTGGTGATCCCTTGATGCCTCAGAACATGCCCTACCAACCGATCCCTTCTTCTAATCAAGTTGTGGCACAAACTCCTCTTCTCCCCAACCCTATTCAGTACCTCCTCATTAGTTATGTGATCTACCCATCTAATCTTCAGCATTCTTCTGTAGCACCACATTTCGAAAGCTTCTATTCTCTTCTTGTCTAAACTATTTATCGTCCACGTTTCACTTCCATACATGGCTACACTCCACACACATACTTTCAGAAATGACTTCCTGACACTTAAATTAATACTCGATGTTAACAAATTTTTCTTCTTCAGAAACGCTTTCCTTGCCATTGCCAGTCTACATTTTATATCCTCTCTACTTCGACCACCATCAGTTATTTTGCACCCCAAATAGAAAAACTCCTTTACTACTTTAAGTCTCTCATTTCCTAATCTAATTCCCTCAGCATCACCCAATTTAATTCGACTACATTCCATTATCCTTGTTTTGCTTTTGTTGATGTTCATCTTATATCCTCCTTTCAAGACACTGTCCATTCTGTTCAAATGCTCTTCCAAGTCCTTTGCTGTCTCTGACAGAATCACAATGTCATCGCCGAACCTCAACATTTTCATTTCTTCTCCATGGATTTTAATTCCTACTCCAAATTTTTCTTTTGTTTCCTTTACTGCTTGCTCAATATACAGATTGAATAACATCGGGGATAGGCTACAACCCTGTCTCACTCCCTTCCCAACCACTGCTTCCCTTTCATGCCCCTCGACTCTTATAACTGCCATCTGGTTTCTGTACAAATTGTAAATAGCCTTTCGCTCCCTGTATTTTACCCCTGCCAACTTCAGAATTTGAAAGAGAGTATTCCAGTCAACATTGTCAAAAGCTTTCTCTAAGTCTACAAATGCTAGAAATGTAGGTTTGCCTATTCTTAATCTAGCTTCTAAAATAATTCGTAGGGTCAGTATTGCCTCACGTGTTCCTATATTTCTACGGAATCCAAATTGATCTTCCCTGAGGTCGGCTTCGTCTGTAAAGAATTCGCGTTACTATTTTGCAGCTGTGACTTATTAAACTGACAGTTCGGTAATTTTCACATCTGTCAACCCCTGCTTTCTTTGTGATTGGAATTATTATATTCTTCTTGAAGTCTGAGGGTATTTATTTTGCTCACCAGATGGTAGAGTTTTGTCAGGACTGGCTCTCCCAAGGCTGTCAGTAGTTCTAATGGAATGTTGTCTAGTCCGGGGGCCTTGTTTCAACTCAGATCTTTCAGTGCTCTTTCGAACTCTTGACGCAGTATCATATCTCCCATTTCATCTACATCCTCTTCCATTTCCATAATATTGTCCTCAAGTACATCACCCTTGTATAGACCCTCTATATACTCTTTCCACCTTTCTGCTTTCCCTTCTTTGCTTAGAACTGGGTTTCCATCTGAGCTCTTAATATTCATACAAGTGGTTCTCATTTCTCGATATATGAAAAGCATTTCACTCAGTACAGTTTTATTTGGTATTAAGTGAAATTTGTCTCGATTGAGGATTTATTGGTAGGAAGGATGTGTCATCAACAACGTAGAAGTAACTTTTGGTGTGAGGAAAGCTGCACAAATATTAAGTTAGATCTTGATAAGATTTTGAAGTGGTGCAAAGATTGGCAAGTTGTTTTAAATGTTCGGAAATGTAAAATTGTGCACGTCACAAAATGAATAAAACTTAATATCCCTATGACTATAATATTAGCGAGTCATAGTTGGAATTGGCCAACTCTTGCAAATACCTCTATTGGGTAACTCTTTGTAGGTATATGAAATTAGATTGTCACAAAGGCTCAGTAGCAGGTAAAGCAGGTGCAGACTTTGGACCATTGGTAAAGGAGTAGGAAAATGGAGTCAGTCTATTAAGGAGATTGGAACACACTCTAGAATATTGCTGATATATGTGGAACCCATATCAATAGGACTAACAGGGGATGTTGAGTGTATACAGAGAAGGACAGCATGAATGGTCGCAAATTTGTTTGCTCAGTTGGAGAGGAGATGAAGAAAATTGAGCTGACGTACACTTGAAGATATATGCAAACTACCCCAGAAAGCCTATTTACAAAGTTTCATGAACCATAGGAATATACGACTACTCTTGTGTCTCACTCCTTCAGGGATTGCAAGAACAAGATTAGATGAGTTACGGTGTGCCTTGAGGTGCTGAACTTTCCAATTGCTCTGTATAAAATCGTGAATCAGTTTTATTTGATAATTAGAAAAGCTTGTCTTAGAGGAATGGAACAAGAAAGCCAAAAACTTGATTTAGATGCCTTTTTTAATTGACATTTAACATACATAATGCAGAAAATGTGTAAAGCATGTTCAGCATTATAAATGCAGGATAAACGTGCTGATAATTTTTCTGAGTGTTTGCAGCACCATGTCTGTTAGAACAGTCACCATTGTTGTGGCTTCTTTTCATGCAGTATCAGAAAGACGAGCACTGACAGTGGTGCATCCAGCAACAATGCTGGAGAAAGGAGTGTCAGCACATTGTCTTTTCAGACAAATCCCAGTTTTGACTACAGCATCATTTTGATGCTTGATGCTCCGAGAACAATTGTTCCCAGATTGCATTTGTGATTGTCATCTGAAAGTGAGGGTACATTTGCAGGCTAATAAAACTGATTACAGTATTGCTGGTGCAAGAACCTATATGTTTAAGTGTGCGGGTGAGACTTGAGAACTTGCAAAATGTGGCTTCCAGTGTTCCAGAGCAACAAAGTAAGATTCAGTGGCAAAATAGTAGTGACTTCTGGTGTGCAAATAGCCCAGAAATCATAACTAACACACTTACAGAGTGCCCCATGGCATTGTACAAAAAGAGTTGAAGGCGCATATGTGCAATGTCCTGGCTTAAACATTCTTGCTGTGCTCCATATGTAAATGGAATGGAAGTAGTTCTAATAACTATTACAATGGGAAATAACCTCTGCTGTGTATTTTGCAGTTGTTTGCAGAGTACGGATATAGATGGGAATAGGAAGAATTACTGCTTAATTGCAACTTTGCCTGCTGTAATTAGTCTAAACTTTTCTTCGCAGTCTTTATGGGAGTGAGGCATAGAGGGCTGAAGTATATTTCTAGATTCTACATTTAATATGGATTCTTGAAATTTTGCAGGAAAATTGACGTGCTGCCAAATCAGGTTTTTTCAGCATTTCTGTGCTGCTTTCCCACAAGTCAAACAAACCTGTGACAATTTGTGCTGCTCTTTTTTGAATCACTGATATAATTTCTGGTGTAACATGTTCATAATGGTGTGGAAAACTGGCCATCATTTAATATGAAATATTGCTGTGGTAAACTGATTTTGATCCTTGAGTAATTGATCAAGGCGCAAACAACAGGAAAAGATATGTAATAGGAACATTGTGAACTTGAAATCAGTGTTGCCCTAATATTGTGCCACTAAATATCCTGTAGCAGTCCAGCGACTTTCAGAAATATTCTGCAATCTGACTACTGCACTGGATAAGGTAAACTGCTGGCATTTCATAAACTGCCTCCAGCTTCCAATAGGCAAGAAGACATTCAAAAACATGATGCTTCAACTTTCCATGGGAAAAATGGAATATATTGCTGCCATTTAAACATGGCCATGCCCACCTTGAGTTGAAAAACATCTGCTGTCGTGGAAAAATCAGTTGCCCTTCAGCCAGCGTAGTAGTCACAGACAACACCCCATCAGGGATTACAGAAAAACTGGCAAATCATCTCCAGGCTGAACAAAGCAGTCAGTCTTCTGGATACAGGCAACTAACTCTGACACACTCAAAGCCTAGGACTGTCCCACTGATGTGGCTAGGAAATGACATGTTACAATTTGTCCTGGAGCAAAATTCACCTCAGGCCTTGTTATTTTTCTCCACCTCATCAAAGCTCAACAAACTGCTGCAAAGTAATTCTGAATTTGTTTTTCCTGCTTTGATTGTTTTGTATTTGTCAAGCAATAAATTGTCACAAAATTGCGCTCTTGCTGCAGCTGTGACAATTGTTTGACAATTAGACTTTTAAATTAAAAGGTATTCTGATGGATCCAGTGACATAATAATTCCATAGTTGTAACTAAAAAGTTATTGACAGAAGAAACCCACATTCGTGTGTGTGGTCAGCTAGCTCTTTCAAGCTCCAGCTAGCAATTTTGACAACTGCAACCACCATTACACTCACTGAGTGCGTGATGTGTGACCACTCCAAACTTCTTGTTTGGCTGTGATGTATACAGTGTGTGTGCGGTAAAAACTTGATTAAATCTGTTGTTGTTGTTGTTGTTTTCTGTCCAAAGACTGGTTTGATACAGTTCTCCATGCCAATCTATCCTGTCCAAGCATCTTCATCTCTGAATAACTATTACAGCCTACCTCCTTCAGAATCTGTTTACCATATACATCTCTTCTTCTCCCTCCAAGATTTTTACACACCACACTTCCCTCCAGTACTAAATTGGTGATCCCTTGATGTCTCTGATTATATCCTATGAACCGATCCCTTCTAGTCAGGTTGTGCCACAAATTTCTTTTCTTCCTAGTTCTATTCATTACCTCCACATTAGTTACGTGATCTACCCATTTTATCTTCAGCATTTTTCTGTCGCATCTCGTTTTGGAAGCTCCTATTCTCTTTTTGTCCAAACTGTTTATTGTCCATGTTTCACTTCCATACATAGCTACACTTCAGACTACTTTTAGAAAATACTTCCTAATACTTAAGTCTGTTTTTGATTTTAACAAATTTCTCTTCTTCAGAAAAACTTTTCTTGTCATTTCAAGACTCCATTTTACATTTGCTCTACTTCAGCAATCATCAGTTGTTTTGTGCCCAAATAGCAAAAACTATCTACTACTTTCAAGTATCTCATTTCCTAATATAATTCCCTCAGCATCATATGACTTAATTTGACTGCATTCTGTTATCCTTGTCTTGCTTTTATTGGTGTTCATCGTATATCCTCCTTTCAAGACACTATCCATTCTGTTCAAATGCTCTTCCAAGTCTCTGTTTCTGACAGAATTACAATGTCATCAGTAAACCTCAAAGTTTTCATTTCTTCTCCCTCAACTTCAATTCCTTCCTCAAATTTTTCTTTGGTTTGCTTTACTGTTTGCTGAGTCTATGAGATTAATATCATTTATAGGCTACAACCCTGTCTCACTCCCTTCTAAACTACTGCTTCCCTTTCATGCCTCTAGACTCGCCATCTGGTTTCTGTACAAGTTGTAAATAGCCTTTTGCTCCCTGTACTTTCAGAATTTCAAAGAGATTATTCCAGTCAATATTGTCAAGCCTTTCTCTAAGTCTACAAACACTATAAACATGTTTTTGTCATTGTGTAATCTACCTTCTGTGATAAGTGGGTACAATCTATATTGCCTTGTGCTCGCCCATTTCTGCAGAATCCAAACTGATTTTCCGCAAAGTCAGCTTCTGTCAGCTTCTGTCACCTTTTACATTCTGCTTCTGCAAAGAATTCGTGATAGTTTTTTCCCACCGTGACTTATTAAACAGATAGTTTGATAACATTCATACCTGTCAGCACCTACTTTGTTTGGAATTGTAATTATTACATTCTTCTTGGAGTTTGAGGGTATTTCGCCTGTCTCGTACGTCTTGCACACCAAATGGAAGAGTTTTGTGATGGTTGGCTCCCCCAAAACTATTAGTAATTCTGACGGAATGTTGTCTATTCTCAGGACCTTGTTTCAACTTAGGTCTTTCAGTGCTCTGTCAAATTCTTCTCATGGTATCATATCTCCCATATCATCATCATCATCATCATCATCATCTACGTCCTCTTCCATTTCTCTAATACTGCCTTCAAGTTTATCTCACTTGTACAGACTCTATATATATTCCTTCCACTTTTCAGCTTTCCCTTCTTTGCTTAGTTCTAGTTTTCCATCTGAGCTCTTGATATTCGTGCAGCTGCAGCTGCTTCTCTTCTCCGAAGGTCTGTTTAATCTTCCTGTAGATGATATCTGTTTTTGTTACTGAAATATGCTTCTAAATCCTTACCCTCTAGCCATTCCTGCTTGGCAATTTTGTACTTCCTGTCAATCTAATTTTTTAAACTTTTATATTCCCTTTCGCCTGCTTCATTTGCTGCATTTTTAATTTTTCTCCTTTCTCAGTTTAATTCAATCTCTCTTGAGTTATCCAATGATTCCTACCAGGCCTTACCTTTTTGCCTATATGATCCTCTGCTGCCTTAATCATGTAGTCATCTCATTACTGTCCCCATCACGTCTCTGAAAGTTCCTTAGTAAAGAAAACTCCTCACGATTGGTTGCCTCAAAATTATTATTAATATTTGACTAAGACTGGCAGAACTGTTACCCTACTTGCCACGGCCTTTGCACAGTAGTGCTGGGGTGTACTAGACAATAATCCAAAGATTTGAGTTTTTTCATGATGGCTGAAAACTTTTCTAGTACTCAGCTCCAGGCTTAAAATTTATGGGAAAGACAAGCTGCCTGTGAATGTAAGGCCCCCCCCCCCCTTCCAGAAAAAAAAGAAAATATCTTTTTCACGCCACCACACAATGCTGCTCTGAACAACATTATGCACTTAGGATCATTCCATGTAGGTTTTCAAGGCCGGCGTCTTCATCAGTAAACACTTAGCCCGGAAGTGTTTACTGATGGACACTTAGGATCATTTTGTCTACCTGTCCATCTGGATACACAAGTATTCCATCTATTTTCTGTTAGACCCTTTCGCTGTCTCTCTTGTCAGATGTGCTTTCACAAATTCCAGTGGCCTTTCTTGCCACTTCCGCATCTTTCACATTCTGCAGTGATATGATAATGTGAAAAATGACAAGTTGCATTCTGGTTTCCACCCCACATGAAACTGCACATTCCCTTACACCTAGCTATCTAAGTCAGCTCAGAGGCCAGATGAAGGCAACAAACCACCTGCAATACAGCCGTGCTTGGTAAAACAATGAAAAACCTTCAGTTTAAGTTTAGCTTAACTTTGATTGGCCACTAATGTGGGATTTAATTTCACCTCGCTTCAAAGCCTGACTGGGAATAGTCTCTAATGGTAGTTGGTAGTGCAGAGAAGGGAGAAACAATTCTTACAAAATTGAAACTCGCCATAATCCCTCAAAATAGCTGTGGGCATAATACACATCTACATCTACATACATACTCCATAAACTGCTGTATGGTGCATGGCTGTGGGTACCTTGTTGCACTACTAGTCATTTCCTCTCTGTTCCTCTTGCAAATAGATTGAGCAATAATGGCTGTCTAAAACCCTCTTAACGAACCCTAATTTCTCATACCTTATCTTCGTGATCCTTACGTGAAATGTACTTTGGCTTGCATGCTGATCAAACCTACTGGTAATGTATCTAGCAGCCCGCCTTTGATTTGTTTTGATGTCTTCCTTTAATCCAACCTGGTGGGATCTCAAGCACTCGAATAGTACTCAGGAATAAGTCACACTAGTGTTCTACACACCATGTTCTTTATGGGCGAGCTACACTTTCCCACAATTCTTCCAATAAAGCTACCAACCTGACATGCTCTTTCCATTTCATATCACGTTCCAACATTACGTATGAATATTTAATCGAAGTGACTGACAAGCTGCACTCTGCTAATGCTGTATTTGAATTTTACAGGACTGTTTTCCTACACACCCCACATTCACTTTGATTTTTCTACATTTAGAGCAAGCTGCTATTGATCCCACGAACTAGAAATTTTGTCCAAGTCATCTTGTATATTCCTACAGTCACCCAACAATGACACTTTCCCATACACCACAGTGTCATCAGAAAACAGCTGTAAATTACTGTTCACTCTGTCCACTGGGTCATTTATGTACATAGAGGAGGAGGGTACGCAGTCCGGTTACACTTCCATGGGGCAATCCTAGTAATACCCTTGTCCCTTGTCGTTAAGGATAACAAACTGGATTTTATTACTTAAGAAGTCTTTAAGTAACTCACGTATTTGGGAACCTAATCCATATGATCTGACCTTCGGCAACAACCTGCAGTGGAGCACCATGTCAAATGCTTTCTGGAAATCTAGAAATATGGAATCTGCTTGTTACTATACATGGTTAGTAGGATATGTGAGAAAATGGGAAGCTGAGTTTCACACAAGCAGTGCTTTCTAAATCCGTGCTGATCTGTGGAACAGAAGCTTTTCTGTTTCAAGGAAATTTATTATATTTGAACTTGGGATATGTTCAAAAATGCTGCGGCAAACCGGATGTTGCGGGTATTGGTGTATATTATGTGGGGGTATGTTCTCTTACATTTCTTACATGCTGGTGCTGTGTGCACTTTTCCCATTTGCTTGGGACTTTACACTGGCGATAGATTCACAGTAAATGCAGGCTAAGTAAGGGGCCGTTGCCGCAGGGAACCCCCTGTAAAACCGAATTAGTGTTCCATCTATGTTAGATGCCTGTCTACACCATCAATACTAATTTCTCTCTGTGTGAGAGTCTGTATGTCAGACAATGGTATGATTGTACAATTCTCTTGCGCAATCATTTCCTTCTGCTGTTTTCTGATGCCACTCCACACTGGTCGACCAGTGACAGGATAGAAACATTTTACCTACTAAATGATTTTTTTTGTGTGATCAGAATTTTCTCAGGCTCTTGGCAAGATCTTTCGCTAAGTTATGATCGCAGAAGTTACTGTATACTTTGTGTATTTCTCTTCATACGGATCTATGAATTTCTACTAATTTTTGCATGTCAACATTTGCGTGCTTTTTTTTTTTTTAAATATAAATAACTGGGAAGTTAGCAATCTCTGTTTCCTCAGCATTTCCCAAATTTGATTATTAAACTATAGAGACTGTAGAATGAGATTTTCACTCTGCAGCGGAGTGTGCTCGGATATGAAACTTCTGAGAAGATTAAAACTGTGTGCTGGACTGATACTCTAACTCGGGTCCTAAGTTAGAGTCTCGGTCCGGCACACAGTTTTAATCTGCCAGGAAGTTTTATAGAGGTTGTTTTCCATCCTTAATCCACATACGTAGCACATTTGTCTCCAGACTGTGATTTACAAATTTTAGAATATGCCCGTAATCTCTCTACACCCATCATACTGAAGGTAAATTTCTGTATGTTGGTACACTAAAAACTGCTTAACTGCTTTTTCTAGTGTAAACACTCTCCTGGCCTTCTTGATAGATTAACTTGTAGCAAGCATCATCACTGTGACCATATCGTGATCACTAATCCCCATTTCTGTTCTGACACTGTCGATAAGTGTAGAGCTGTTTGTTGCTACAATGTCTAAAATATTTACATTGTGTGTGGATTGTCTTACTAGTTGTTTGAGGGAGTTTACTGAAAATGTGTTCAGAAGTTCTTCACAAGACCGTCATTACCACCTTTGGTGAATCCATAGACATTCCAGTCTATACTAGGTAGGTTAAAGTCGCCTCCAAATTATATTACATGATCTGCGTATTTCCATGATACTGACCATAGATTTTCCTTTAATGACTCTAAAACAGTCACAGCAGAATCAGATGGCTGGTAAAAGCATCCACCTGATTTCACCCAAACCTGTTATATGCATCAAGATAACCTCACTGTCACACTCAAATTCAGCCTAGATAGAGATATTATTTCCGTTAACTGCAGTGAACACACACCCTCTCCTATGGTGTCTAGTCTGTCTTTCTGATGTACATTCCATGAATTGCTAAATATCTCAGAGCTTTCTGCTTAAGATTTCAGCCACTCTCGGCCCAAAGAATAATTTGAACATGAGAAATTTCCTGGAGGAACTTTGTCATAAACACTTCATCAATTTACTCTTAAAATTTTGACTGTTGTCGTGTGTCTACTTTATATCTGATCTAATTTCACGCTCTGCTTATCAACTGATGAGCATTCATCAGATGACCACAAACAATCGCCTAGCCTTAAAAAATTGTGAACTCCACAATTACTCCGCTATTAGAGTAGCTACTTCCTGTGTATAGTGCATCCCTGACCTATCAATTCCCCACCCTGTAACACTGGTCAGAAATCTACAGCCCGGATCATCACAGAATTGATGAAACCTCTTGTTGCAACCCTCCACTTGGCTCCAAACCAAAGGATCCTTATCGACTCTGGGTACAATGTAGCACATTGTGAGCTCTGTTTGCACACCAGGAGTGATGCCAGCTGTCTTCACCAGCAATCTATAGGAACTGAAGGTGTTCTCAGAATACAAGCAACAGGTGTCGTTGGTGCAGACTTGAGCATCTACATCTACATTTATACTCCGCAAGCCACCCAACGGTGTGTGGCGGAGGGCACTTTACGTGCCACTGTCATTACCTCCCTTTCCTGTTCCAGTCGCGTATGGTTCGCGGGAAGAACGACTGTCTGAAAGCCTCCGTGTGCGCTCTAATCTCTCTAATTTTACATTCGTGATCTCCTCGGGAGGTATAAGTAGGGGGAAGCAATATATTCGATACCTCATCCAGAAACGCACTCTCTCGAAACCTGGCGAGCAAGCTACACCGCGATGCAGAGCGCCTCTCTTGCAGAGTCTGCCACTTGAGTTTATTAAACATCTCCGTAACACTATCACGGTTACCAAATAACCCTGTGACGAAACGCGCCGCTCTTCTTTGGATCTTCTCTATCTCCTCCGTCAAACAGATCTGGTACGGATTCCACACTGATGAGCAATACTCAAGTATAGGTCGAACGAGTGTTTTGTAAGTCACCTCCTTTGTTGATGGACTACATTTTCTAAGCACTCTCCCAATGAATCTCAACCTGGTACCCACCTTACCAACAATTAATTTTATATGATCATTCCACTTCAAATCGTTCCGCACGCATACTCCCAGATATTTTACAGAAGTAACTGCTACCAGTGTTTGTTCCGCTATCATATAATCATACAATAAAGGATCCTTCTTTCTATGTATTCGCAATACATTGCATTTGTATATGTTAAGGGTCAGTTGCCACTCCCTGCACCAAGTGCCTATCCGCTGCAGATCTTCCTGCATTTCGCTACAATTTTCTAATGCTGCAACTTCTCTGTATACTACAGCATCATCCGCGAAAAGCCGCATGGAACTTCCGACACTTATCTACTAGGTCATTTATATATATTGTGAAAAGCAATGGTCCCATAACACTCCCCTGTGGCACGCCAGAGGTTACTTTAACGTCTGTAGACGTCTCTCCATTGATAACAACATGCTGTGTTCTGTTTGCTAAAAACTCTTCAATCCAGCCACACAGCTGTTCTGATATTCCGTAGGCTCTTACTTTGTTTATCAGGCGACAGTGCGGAACTGTATCGAACGCCTTCCGGAAGTCAAGAAAAATAGCATCTACCTGGGAGCCTGTATCTAATATTTTCTGGGTCTCATGAACAAATAAAGCGAGTTGGGTCTCACACGATCGCTGTTTCCTGAATCCATGTTGATTCCTACATAGTAGATTCTGGGTTTCCAAAAACGACATGATACTCGAGCAAAAAACATGTTCTAAAATTCTACAACAGATCGACGTCAGAGATATAGGTCTATAGTTTTGCGCATCTGCTCGACGACCCTTCTTAAAGACTGGGACTATCTGTGCTCTTTTCCAATCATTTGGAACCCTCCGTTCCTCTAGAGACTTGCGGTACACGGCTGTTAGAAGGGGGGCAAGTTCTTTCGCGTACTCTGTGTAGAATCGAATTGGTATCCCGTCAGGTCCAGTGGACTTTCCTCTATTGAGTGATTCCAGTTGCTTTTCTATTCCTTGGACACTTATTTCGATGTCAGCCATTTTTTCGTTTGTGCGAGGATTTAGAGAAGGAACTACAGTGCGGTCTTCCTCTGTGAAACAGCTTTGGAAAAAGGTGTTTAGTATTTCAGCTTTACGCGTGTCATCCTCTGTTTCAATGCCATCTTCATCCAGTAGTGTCTGGATATGCTGTTTCGAGCCACTTACTGATTTAACGTAAGACCAGAACTTCCTAGGATTTTCTGTCAAGTCGGTACATAGAATTTTACTTTCGAATTCACTGAACGCTTCACGCATAGCCCTCCTTACGCTAACTTTGACATCGTTTAGCTTCTGTTTGTCTGAGAGGTTTTGGCTGCGTTTAAACTCGGAGTGGAGCTCTCTTTGCTTTCGCAGAAGTTTCCTAACTTTGTTGTTGTACCACGGTGGGTTTTTCCCGTCCCTCACAGTTTTACTCAGCATGTACCTGTCTAAAACGCATGAACTTTTTCCATAAACACTCAACATTGTCAGTGTCGGAACAGAAATTTTCGTTTTTATCTGTTAGATAGTCTGAAATCTGCTTCTATTACTCTTGCTAAACAGATAAACCTTCCTCCCTTTTTTTATATTCCTATTAACTTCCATATTGAGGGATGCTGCAACGGCCTTATGATCACTGATTCCCTGTTCTGCACTTAAAAGAGTCGAAAAGTTCGGGTCTGTTTGTTATCAGTAGGTCCAAGATGTTATCTCCAAGAGTCGGTTCTCTGTTTAATTGCTCGAGGTAATTTTCGGATAGTGCACTCAGAATAATGTCACTCAATGCTCTGTCCCTACCACCCGTCCTAAACATCTGAGTGTCCCAGTCTATATCTGGTAAATTGAAATCTCCACCTAAGACTATAACATGCTGAGAAAATTTATGTGAAATGTATTCCAAATTTTCTCTCAGTTTTTCTGCCACTAATCCTGCTGAGTCGGGAGGTCGGTAAAAGGAGCCAATTATTAACCTAGCTCGGTTGTTGAGTGTAACCTCCACCCATAATAATTCACAGGAACTATCCACTTCTACTTCACTACAGGATAAACTATTACTAACAGCAACGAACACTCCACCACTGGTTGCATGCAATCTATCCTTTCTAAACACCGTCTGTACCTTTGTAAAAATTTCGGCAGAATTTATCTCTGGCTTAAGCCAGCTTTCTGTACCTATAACGATTTCAGCTTCGGTGCTTTCTATCAGCGCTTGAAGTTCTGGTACTTTACCAACGCAGCTTCGACAGTTGACAATTACAATACCGATTGCTGCTTGGTCCCCGCATGTCCTGACTTTGCCCCACACCCGTTGAGGCTGTTGCCCTTTCTGTACTTGCCCAAGGCCATCTAACCTAAAAAACCGCCCAGCCCACGCCACACAACCCCTGCTACCCGTGTAGCCGCTTGTTGCGTGTAGTGGACTCCTGACCTATCCAGCGGAACCCGAAACTCCACCACCCTATGGCGCAAGTCGAGGAATGTGCAGCCCACACGGTCGCAGAACCGTCTCAGCCTCTGATTCAGACCCTCCACTCGGCTCTGTACCAAAGGTCCGCAGTCAGTCCTGTCGACGATGCTGCAGATGGTGAGCTCTGCTTTCATCCCGCTAGCGAGACTGGCAGTCTTCACCAAATCAGATAGCCGCCAGAAGCCAGAGAGGATTTCCTCCGATCCATAGCGACACACATCATTGGTGCCGACATGAGCGACCACCTGCAGATGGGTGCACCCTGTACCCTTCATAGCATCCGGAAGGACCCTTTCCACATCTGGAATGACTCCCCCCGGTATGCACACGGAGTGCACATTGGTTTTCTTCCCCTCTCTTGCTGCCATTTCCCTAAGGGGCCCCATTACGCGCCTGACGTTGGAGCTCCCAACTACCAGTAAGCCCACCCTCTGCGACCGCCCGGATCTTGCAGACTGAGGGGCAACCTCTGGAACAGGACAAGCAGCCATGTCAGGCCGAAGATCAGTATCAGCCTGAGACAGAGCCTGAAACCGGTTCGTCAGACAAACTGGAGAGGCCTTCCGTTCAGCCCTCCGGAATGTCTTTCGCCCCCTGCCACACCTTGAGACGACCTCCCACTCTACCACAGGTGAAGGATCAGCCTCAATGCGGGCAGTATCCCGGGCAACCACAGTCGTAGTCCGATCAGGGGATGCGTGGGACGAGCTGGCCGTCCCCGACAAACCCCCATCCGGACCCCCACAGTGATGCCCATTGGCAACAGCCTCAAGCTGTGTGACCGAAGCCAACACTGCCTGAAGCTGGGAGCGAAGGGATGCCAACTCAGCCTGCATCCGAACACAGCAGTTGCAGTCCCTATCCATGCTAAAAACTGTTGTGCAAAGAACGTCTGAACTAATCTACAGAGAGCGCAAACAAATCAACAAAATTTAAACGGTTATTAAAATACAAGATTGCCTAGTAAATGCAGTAATGCTGCTACTTGCGCACTGCTGACACTGCTCGGCGGCGGAAGGAGACTACGCGATTTTACACTATTCTGGTACTAAAACGCGATGCTACACTCTCAAATACTATAATACGCCTGAAATTTATGAATTAAACAATGCAAGTACCAAAAACACGCAAAGAAATTAAGAATTAAACTATGTAACAAATGAGTGAGCTAGGGATATACGACTTGCTGCTCAGCTGCTTATCCAACGGCGGCAGGGAGCACACTGCAGATACTGCACCCTGCACCTTTGATAGCCTCAGGCAGGCAAGGCCACTTCTACATCTTGGATGAACCGGGTGCCCCTTCTCCTCCCCCTCTCACCCCCCCCCCCCACCCCCCCACCCCCACGCCCTCCCTTCCCTGCTTCCAGTCGGCACACTGAAAATTGGAGTTCTTTCTGGCCTTGGACATTATTTTGCTAATGACTCCATAACACACCTAACATTAGAGCTCCCACTAACTTGTAAACCCCTCTTTCTGTGTGCTTGCTGAAGGTGCAAGGGTGAATGGATGAGGCCAGACGAGCAGCCTCCACATTGACTCTCCAACTCGAATGACGCGATTACGTATCGAGGTGCCACATGCCCTGCAGTGAGTGCAGATACCCCACATCAGGTACATTGGAAGGTGCCTTGACAGTAGAGATCATGGGTGAAACAACTTAAGTTTGAGGTGTTCTATGCAATGTGTCAGGTCCTCTACTGCTGCCATACCCCTAGGCAGCAGCCTGCAGACAGCTGACTGTGACCATCAGTGTCTTCAGCCGTTTGTGAACTGTGGTTAGCTCCTGCCGCATCCACTCACAGCATGCGCACACCGAATCCGCCCTGCTACTTGTAACTTGAGAATTGAGCTAGAGAAACAAACATAAAAACCTATATTGTGATTCGCTAATCTTCTGGTGCTTCACATATTGAAGCTGATAGCTGACTGACTGTGATCGATGATTGCTGTCAGTCAAAAAGAAATGATGACAGCAGAAATGTACACGTGACAATTATAGAAACACAATACTACACAAAAGCATGCAATGTAGCTAAGAATTAAAGTTTTTAAACTCACAGTAGCATGCAATTATTTTAAGAATTAAACAGAAAATGCAAACAGAGAAGCTAAATATGCTATTTGTTTGCCTCCTGGTTCTTCAGCCACAAAGGCCAATGGCTGATTGGCTGTGATTGATGGCTAGTGCCCCTCCAAATCACTATGAGGACATAACTAAATTAAAAATACATATTAACAAACAAGGTTCTTTTCCTCCTATGTTAGCAACGATAGACCCTAGTTAACAACACAAAAGAAACACTACAGAAATTCTGCTACAAAATAGTCAGGAGATATAAATCATTGTATTAATCCCCCCCCCCCCCCCTCTCTCTCTCTCTCTCTCTCTCTCTCTCTCTCTCTCTCTCTCTCTCTCTCTCTCACACACACACACACACACACACACACACACACACACACACACACACACACACACAATATATTCGCTTGGATCACCTCTCGGAGAAGAAAAAAGCCATACAAAGTCTTCTGTCCAAACTGTCTCGTCTGGCACGATCAGTCAAAGAATGGTTGGCAGCACAGTAAAAAGAAGAAGATAGCAAGAATTGACTGCACCACTCAATACAATATTAGTCTATTCACTAGTGACAAAAGCTTGTAGTGGTCAAATGGGTCTTGACTCGAGAACAGACAAAAGTGTCTTCAATATCTCTCGCCTCAGAACAAAAAGTCGCATAAATAAAATATCTTAGAAATTCTTTACGCAGATGATGTATGTATGATGGCTAATTCTTCTGAATCTCTCCGAACATACATGAACCTTCTAAATGACTCCTGCAGAAGATTTGATTTAGTAATAAGCATCACCAAGAGGCAAGTCCTTCAACAACCACCTAGGAGTTCCAATACAGATGACTGCAGTATTAAGCTTGACAATAAACATTTAGAAAATGTCACAATTTAAACATCTAGATAGCCAAACTATAAGCGACAACAGCCTGACAACAGAAATTGCAGCTCGTATAGCCAATGCAGCTTCAGTTTACGGCAAACTGAATCACCAAGTATGGAAATCACATGATCTCAGACTGCAAACTAAAATTGCAGTCTACAAAGCAATAATATTACCAACTTTACTCTACACCTCGGAAACCTGGTGCTGTTATAAAGCTGACAGTAGTCATCTTCGCTGTGTGAGATCAATTCTCCGCATAAAATGGGAAGACCGTGTTCCAAACACGGAGATTTTGCGTCGTGTGAAATTGCTTGGCATTGAAACTCTCTTAACTCGACTGAGATTGAGTGGCCATATCATATGCATGGATGACAGTAGACTTCCCAAAGCAGTGTTCTACTCAGAGCTCTCGTGTGGAAAGCGGCGGCTAGGTGGCCAACACCTGAGGTATAGACACCATCAAACGCCACCTCACAGCCTGTGGCATTCCGAGCAAATGTTGGGAGAAGCTTGCATTGCACCTATCAGAGTGGCGCTCAACTGTACACAAGAGTGTGGAACAATTCAAGCATATCCTCCTAAAGAACCTGGACGATAAATGAAAGCTCCACAAATCTAAGCCCAAGCCTAATTACATCTATACGTATAATTCCACTAGGCAACTATATTGCTCTTTGTGCAACCGGAACTTCAAAGCAAAGCTTGGCTTTGCAAGCCACATCTGAGCCCGCCACAATACAGACTAAACTACTGACGGAGTCGCATCGCCGGACACGGCGAGGTGAACATCATCATTCTCTAGTGTAAACTTTATTCTTTTCATCACTCAAGGTGGTCCTTTCATTGTGTTTGATGGATGAGAACGTTATGCATGCTTCTACATACACTAACCTGTTACACTGTTTTGTCTGCTTGGTTCCAATGTGATTAACTCGGCCATCAAGTGAAGTCTGTTGGCCACAGAAGTGTGTTAAAATTGATGCTTGGTAATTGATATGGTGTATAAGTTGCATTGCTAAAATCTGAAAATGGTAATGGGCAAGACTTAACTCTCTTGATTTCAGGTGACACAGCTTTTTCCCTGATCAGATCTGCTTCTTTGGCAGCTCTGCTCCTGACCTGTATGGTCTTGTCAATTCAAGATAGTGTAAGCTTGGACAGAGGCTTGAAAGGGGGTTTATTGCAGGGCTTAGCAGGTTCTGTTGCATTATACTTGTCCTCTCTTGAGCTCGGTCTCTTTTCATTGTCTATCTTGTATCCTCCTGCTAACATACCACCTAATGTAGGAGCAGTACGATGTACCTGACCACCTTCTTAATCCCAAGTGAGGACTGTGTATGAGTTTCGTGGCTCTCAGCTATATTTTTGAGCTATAAGCATTTAGATGTTGCAAATGCTAATTCAATGCAGCCCTTTTAAAAGGGACATCAATTTGGGAACTAGTTTGTCTTCTGTCAGTGATTGGTAAAGAGTTTTGACGAACTAATCCTACTACTGGTTACACTCATTCTTTCATGTACTAGTCTGTCCTCAGTATCTTTTCATTTTCTGCATGTGGGACAAAATGGGCTTTCCCCCATACTGTCCCACGAACCAAGTACTACTATAGTTTCGTTTGGTATCATGTTCCAACATTTTCATTTAATTAGAAATAATGTCACCTAAAATTATAAGCTGCTGTTAAGTGTTATTTTATTAATGAGTGCTTTCAAAGGCCATTTTTCAGTACAGCTTGTTTTAACAGTAAGAGTGGCATTGGAATACTGTGATGTCAAAAAAGCAGCACTAAACAAAAGGAAATTCTATAGGTAGGAAATTTGCTACTTCCCACTTCTTGTTACAAGCAACCTATAGGAGCCTTTAAACTTCTCAAATTACTCTTTCATACAGGTTTCCTTTCTGGGACTAAAAATATGTGCCTTACTTCACTTTTATTTCCTCCAGTCCATTCTTGCTAATGTAACTCATGATCTGTGATCGTTGCCATAGTGATAGATGTGGATGGACAGAATCTGCGGCCATCCTGATTTAGGTTTTCCGTGATTTCCCTAAACCGCTCCAGGCAAATGCCGGGATGGTTCCTTTCAAAGGGCACGACCGACTTCCTTCCCCGTCCTTCCCTAATCCGATGAGACTGATGATCTCGCTGTCTGCTCTCCTTCCCCAAACTAACCAACCAACAGAATCTGCACCAAAGATTTTGATAATATAGTGTATCACTGCATGTGCCACAATTCTGTGGAGTGGATACAGTTTCCGAAGTTTCCAGAAGGAATCCGATATTGTAAGAATGTGGGCCACCACTCTCCTACCATAGTTACACATCCCATAAAGCGGACGCAGATAATTTTTATCAATCGCTTGGTTATCACACAGTGTGTTTTTCCCCAATAGCTTTCCGTTGTCATCTTACGATGACCCCTAGTGTAGGTGACATTCTACTATGATTTTTGTTGTTTTGCAGCTCAGGTCATTAATGAAACTGTTTGACATAAAACCTGGTCACCAGCTAGGCACCGTAGAGACGAAGCCCGAGCCATTCATGTAAGTGGCCAATAGGACTGGTCTCCCCTCAGTCCGGCCATCTGCACAAACTGGAAGTGTCTGGAAGAAGTGTTCTCTTCTTCTCAAGCTGTCACAGTGCTGTATCTGCTCGTGGCCTAGTGGTAAACATGAGATACAGACGTGTAGTCACAACTTTGAGTCCAGTTGTTCCTTTATTATTATTTTTAACCATATTTTGGGTGTCTGATAAAGGTATCAATATGATGGTATCTCGTAGATAGTTGGTTTCAGTTTCTAATCAACCAGTAATATCAAAACCTTCTTCAAAAGAGCTTGTGATTGCTTCAAGGTCAGAACAGTTCTCACGCTATAGCGGCCATCTGCCACTAGCTAATTAATGTCGGCAGCCATCTGTCATCACACCTTGGGCATGTTTCTGCTCTCCCATTGATAATAATAACATTGTTTGTTATTGTAGTTTGAATGTCAGGTGTGGAGTGAGTGCTATTCAGTATATCATGTCGGGAAACGATGTAACTGTATCAATAATGATCTGATGTTCCATATTCAGGAAGTATCAGTAATTGACATTTGATGAACTATGACCATTTAACATTTTTGCTACATTTGCATTCAATAGGCAAAATTCAGAATTCGGATGTAGGAGTAATGCCTGCTCTAATTCAAAATACAAAATTCAGAAGGGCAACTCTTACTGTGTTTTTACTTCAACTTCGTCAGCTTGCTCATTGAGCAGTCCTGTGTGGAATATTGTTACTGTTGATATGTTGTTGTGCATTTATATTAACTTCTTAAAAAAAACTTAATAGCTGAGGTATAACAAAGGCATACACTCGAGCCGAGAGCAACATCAGTAGATAATATTGTGCATCTGGTGGCACATAAGGATACTGTGCACTATGAATATGGAATAGCAAAAGTATGCACAATTTATTCCCATTTCTGTGATCAGGTTTAGGGACTAGAGCACAAGTTACTGATAATACTCAGATGCACTGATTGCATATTAAACGTCATAAAACTCTATCAATTATTTTTATCTCGTAAGTGTTCTGAAAACTGAGAAACTATTCGCTAGACATGAGATGTGATTCACATTTGTGTAGCATCTCCAGTACTTACCTCAACAGTGAGCTTAGCTGCACCAGTACCCCTATGCACATTAAAAGAAATGAATGTGGATGCAATTATGAAAATGTTATCATATGGTGAGGAGAAAACTATAAAATGATACTCATGCACTCACCCACACCTCACTCGCTACTTATTCTGTTAACATTATGAGTAAACAATAAATATCATCCCCCCCCCGACTGATTATTATATGCCAGTTAAATGCCTGCACTTTTCTGCCAGCAACTTAATTCCTTTTGCAGCACACATCTTGTCGTGGAAGCGATAAACATGTGTTACAGTTCATCACACCATCGTCATGTCGACACCCTCCCACCCGTAATCACTGTGGATGTCTTATAAATTGTGACACTAGACTCAGATTTATACCTACTTTACTTAGTTCTTGTTGTCATCTTTTCTGGCTAGGCATTTTGCTGTTGCTCTGAATACTGTTTTCATTCTTCCAGCCCCACCATTCAGAAAGTAGTGAAAATAAGTGACAGAATAGCCCCTATGATCTAATAAGTAACAATATAGTAATAGTTAGTGAAGCTCACAAAACTCAATCAATCGTAGTATTTTTTTGAATGATTTCCTGATGCTTTCAGCTGCCATTATCTTTATTTGATGTAATGTTGTACAGTTTTCGCCGTAGCCCGTTTTAAAGCAACTAAAACGGAAGCGTTACACAGTAGATGCATTAGTATCACAGGAATTTAACTTAGAAACAAGTCATATACCAAGACATACTAGGCAAATTATAATTTCTTTAATGGTATATCGTGCATGGTGTGCCCTTGCTCCTGTGATTGCATGTAGTTCTCACTTTTTTTTTTTTGGGCGCTCATTACTTTTGAATAGTTGTTGCAAAGCCCTTCACTCATTCCATGTCGAATTAGCACAGAAAAGTACAATTTTCAACTTAACCATCTTTGATTTTTATCAAATTTGGTGTGTTCATTACACATGACGAGAATGAAAAATGCCAAATTACAGTTTTAAACATTGCTGTTTCTCAGCAACCATTTATAATTTTCAAACATAGGAATTACGCAGGCAACGAATAGTTGTCTGGTGCAGTGACCTAGGTTTCAACGACTCAGACTCAGTCTGTTGTTGTTGGTAGTTAGGCATATGTGCCAAAGGCTGGAACATGTTTTGTTTTATTTTTGACTTGAGTATATCTGATTTAATTTCTGACCATTGCCTTCTCGCAGTATAATTTTGTGTTTTCTCAAAATTTAATTCTGATGAAGACAGCTTTATAGGTGTCGTAACCTAGGTATGTGTACCAAATAGTTATTTGCAACTGATTGGCTGTGCAATTCTATGTTTGAATACCAAATAACAGAATTTTAGTGCAGAAAAGAAAACGATGAATGGCCACTCAAAGTTCTAAAAATGTGCGGAAAATTTGGCAAACACTGCTGACAAATATGCCTGTATCTTCTGTTCTAATACAGATAGAATAGGTAATTTTGGAAAGATCTTGAAACAAGCTTTTCAGTGGTATGCAAATTCGTCATATTTGAAGAATGTACACAATTAAAGTGATCTTGACCTGGAATATCTCAAAACATGTCACCTTCCAAATTGACAAAAAATATATATATTTACTTCTTCATGTTACACTTTACAGGGTAGTAAAAAATCAAGGTGGTATGACAATGGGATCAGGAGATATAAATAAATGTTGGATTAGTGCAAAATAAATTGTATTCAGACTCCTAACGATATGACACAAAGCACTGAAAAACATGTTTATTGTTAAAGAGGTGGTGTTACAACAGTGCACAGTAAGATAACCATATAGGCAGGCCAATATCAAACTACCAAACATTGGATGGCAGTTTGGCTGCCACAAGTACACAGATAGTTGCTGCAAAAAGTGTTGCATGTTGAAATTATATAAACCGACTTTGAAGATCATGTATTGCTGTAATCCATTCAGGAAAGATGGACACAACAGATAGAACAAAAATCTACGAAAAGTGCAAATGTGGATGGTTGATAAGATCAGTGGCACAGTGACAAACTACAAAACATGTGATAGACGTAGAAAAAAATTAACTTGCAGGCAAAGGCCCGTGGCTGACCCAACTACATTGAAACAAGTGGAAACAACAAACCTGCATAGTGCCTCAGAAGTCACACACACCTGTAGCCCCAAAAATTGCTTTAGATGCATTAAATTGTAGTTAAATATCTCTTGGCAAGTCCCCGGTCAAAAGGAAGAGACTGAGAGAGAGGGCGTATGTGCAGAAAACGTTCGAGCAAGTGTATGAGGTATTTCGAAGTAAATACTTACCTAGTATGGAAGAATATGTAGATATGAAATAAATGTTGAGTGTGAAATAACGCGATTGAAAGAGAAATTCAGTACCAGGATGACAAGGAGCAAGAAGATCCAAAGTGTGACAGTTCTTCCATAATGAGAAAAGCAAAACAAATTGTCAAAGACTGTGGTACCTTAGAAACTCCCAATCCAAGACCTAAACGTGTCTTAAATGAACAAATTGTGAACGTTGTCATAGAATTCTGAAACGGGTACGATATAAGCCGCTTTTTTAGCCGGGGGAGAAGGGTTTTGTTTGTATTAAGAAAAATGGTTCCAGGATTCTTAAACTAAAACAAATAGTGTTGGGAAACCTGCATGAACTGTGTTGGACATTCAAAGATGAATCCCAGGATTGAAAATAGGATTCTCAAAATTCTGCCAGTTACGACCCAAGAACTGTGTTTTGGCTAGTGCAACCATTACCCACAGTGTGTGTGTTTTCAAGATTTACAAAAATGGTGATGCTCGTGCTGGAAGGTTCCAGATTAAAAGAAGTGACACATGATGCAGACTGTCAACTTAGCAACTACACTCACTGTCTTGCTCAGATCATCTGTAATACTGCACAGCCAAAATGCTATATCTTCACATGTGAAAACTGCCCATGTACACATTCTATCATGACCCAAATGCAAGAGTTGTTTGATGAAAATGGAATTGATGAAATAACATATAAACTGTGGACATGTACTGATAGAACAACTCTCAAGACATGTCTCATCTGTGGAAAATGTCTTGGAAAACCCTGCAGTCAAATTAAAAAAAAGTCTAGATCATACATTTGTCATTTGTTTCTGTAAATCTGAACCTGTTTACCATGCCTTTCATTCATATGTCCAGTTGGGATAGCTATATCACGTTTTGCATCATTGAAGCTCAGATGTCGTAGTGTGCGACCTTGCATATTATAAGTGCTTGCTATTAGCCTGTTGTCAACACTAACTTACTGTACTATGTTACAACACCAACTGTTTAACAATAAACATGTTTTTCAGTGCTTTGTATCTTACTATTAGAGACTAAATGCAATTTATTTTGTATTAGTGCAATGCATTGCTGTACATATTAATTTGTCTCTCCTAATCCCATTGTCACCCCAACGTGATGTTTAACAATGTTGTATATTGTAACATGAAGAAGCAAATATATTCTTTCACGTATTTCGAAGGTGGCATGTTTTGAGATATTAAAGGTCAAAGGTCAAGTTCACTGACCTTACTTGTGTACATTCTTCGAATATGACAAAATTGGATATCATTGAAAAGCTAATTTCAATGCCTTTCCAAAATTACCTGGTTCACTGTTCTATCTTTATTAGAACAGAGGTTACAGCCGTTTTTGTCGTCATTTTTTGTCAGATTTTCTGCACATTTTTAAAACTTCAAGTGGTCATTACTCTTGTCTTACTTGTGCTAAAATTCTGCAATGTGATATTTTTCGTTCTCTTGTCATGTGCAACACCAAATTTTGTGAAAATCAGAGGGGGTCAGGTTAGCACCTGTGTTAATTTGACATTCTCGAATATAACTACGATGTTTTTGATGTACTTATAATTATTTTACTGAAATTTGTTAATTAATATATATTTTTATTCTCAAATATGTGTATTTATCATTAATCATTGGTGTAAATATGACTGTAGTAATTTCATTAAAATAACTTGGAAATTTTTATTCTGTTGTTGTGGCAGTACATCATTTTTTAATTGTTTTTACAAAGATCTTATAGTAAAGCCAGCCGCAGTACTATAATGAAAGAGCACTGAAAACCATGGGAATCAAGTAAAACCTTTCACGACCTGCTTCATCGTGTGAGATACTTTGCAAGACAGTTCTGTTTATTTGAGAGTATAGCAATAATTATACATTCAGTGCTTCTGTGATGCTTTGTCATATAACTGGTAGAAAGCTGTCTAGGAATTTTCCATTTTTCAGGTCTTTTTGTTCATTTAAAACTTTATCTGATTGGTCTTTCAATTGTATGCAAATTTCAATTTCTTCTATTGCATCCATGATTTTATGTTTTTGTAACTTACATAATATTTTAGTGATTCATGATTTATAATTTATTTTGTGACAACTGCATATGTCATAGGAGCAAGGACATGAATTAAGAATTGTCCATAAAGTACTTTATAATCCACCTACTATATCTTGGGATATGACTTGTTCCTGTGTTAAATTCTTGTGGTACTGATGCATCCTTTCTACATACTTGAAAATGACCAAAGCCAAAATTGTAATAATACAAAGAGAATGGCAGCTGCAGACATTATCGCTATGAATATTGTAGAATCATAGGATGATTATGAAAAGCTTCTCTTTTTACTTGCAAAGCACTGATGTACAATCTCCAGCGTTCTTAGGTTTCTGTTACTTAATTTCATGGTGGTCATTTTCAACTACAATAAAATACAGAGTGTACATCTGACTTTAAATATACTTTTCCAGCAAGATTACAATCTAACGCTACAGTTGCACTAGTGCAGAACTAGTGAGATGTATTGAAAAGGTGCACATTTTTTCGTTGCTGAGCTAGTGGCTAAGGCAAAAATAGGAAGGTTTCTCACAAAGTAGATGATGAGAGAAATCGTAATTTGTTAAAAAATTAAAATTTCTGTTTCACTGCCACTTATTATGCAAGAATTGCTCAGAATATTTCATCAAAATTACAGCGAGAAGTACAAGCTTTTAATCTTTCCTGTCTTAACACTATGCTGTCCGGCAACACCTGAGTGGTGTCATGCATGAAATAGTGGTCAACAGTCGGCAACAGTACAGTGGTGTCATGAGCATCGTATCGCACAGTGGCCAACGACAGCACTTTAGTATCCTTTGCATTCTGTTGGTGTTTTGTTTAGGCAACACTAAGTTACAGACATCAACAAGTTTGTTTTTATAAGTACTTGTGCCCTTTCATGATGGCAGACGAAAGAGACTATACGACGTTCTGGACGACTTGGCCGATTGGGAAGAAGACAATGGATATAAAAAAGATCAAAGTGAAACAGAATCGTCAGAAGATAGTGAAATTCGTACAAGAAGAATTCAGCGAATGCTACGGGTGCCAACTGATTCGGATGAATCAAATGAAGAAGACAGTGCACAGTGGTCAGACTTCGATTTGCCGAGGACCAATAATAAATTTCAAGGGTATCCGGGTCCAAACATATTTCCCAAAGATACAGTGTCTCGAGAATATTGTAAAATTATATATTGGGAATGATATTTTGAGTATATACACTCCTGGAAATGGAAAAAAGAACACATTGACACCGGTGTGTCAGACCCACCATACTTGCTCCGGACACTGCGAGAGGGCTGTACAAGCAATGATCACACGCACGGCACAGCGGACACACCAGGAACCGCGGTGTTGGCCGTCGAATGGCGCTAGCTGCGCAGCATTTGTGCACCGCCGCCGTCAGTGTCAGCCAGTTTGCCGTGGCATACGGAGCTCCATCGCAGTCTTTAACACTGGTAGCATGCCGCGACAGCGTGGACGTGAACCATATGTGCAGTTGACGGACTTTGGGCGAGGGCGTATGGTGGGCATGCGGGAGGCCGGGTGGACGTACTGCCGAATTGCTCAACACGTGGGGCGTGAGGTCTCCACAGTACATCGATGTTGTCGCCAGTGGTCGGCGGAAGGTGCACGTGGCCGTCGACCTGGGACCGGACCGCAGCGACGCACGGATGCACGCCAAGACCGTAGGATCCTACGCAGTGCCGTAGGGGACCGCACCGCCACTTCCCAGCAAATTAGGGACACTGTTGCTCCTGGGGTATCGGCGAGGACCATTCGCAACCGTCTCCATGAAGCTGGGCTACGGTCCCGCACACCGTTAGGCCGTCTTCCGCTCACGCCCCAACATCGTGCAGCCCGCCTCCAGTGGTGTCGCGACAGGCGTGAATGGAGGGACGAATGGAGACGTGTCGTCTTCAGCGATGAGAGTCGCTTCTGCCTTGGTGCCAATGATGGTCGTATGCGTGTTTGGCGCCGTGCAGGTGAGCGCCACAATCAGGACTGCATACGACCGAGGCACACAGGGCCAACACCCGGCATCATGGAGTGGGGAGCGATCTCCTACACTGGCCGTACACCACTGGTGATTGTCGAGGGGACGCTGAATAGTGCACGATACATCCAAACCGTCATCGAACCCATCGTTCTACCATTCCTAGACCGGCAACGGAACTTGCTGTTCCAACAGGACAATGCACGTCCGCATGTATCCCGTGCCACCCAACGTGTTCTAGAAGGTGTAAGTCAACTACCCTGGCCAGCAAGATCTCCGGATCTGTCCCCCATTGAGCATGTTTGGGACTGGATGAAGCGTCGTCTCACGCGGTCTGCACGTCCAGCACGAACGCTGGTCCAACTGAGGCGCCAGGTGGAAATGGCATGGCAAGCCGTTCCACAGGACTACATCCAGCATCTCTACGATCGTCTCCATGGGAGAATAGCAGCCTGCATTGCTGCGAAAGGTGGATATACACTGTACTAGTGCCGACATTGTGCATGCTCTGTTGCCTGTGTCTATGTGCCTGTGGTTCTGTCAGTGTGATCATGTGATGTATCTGACCCCAGGAATGTGTCAATAAAGTTTCCCCTTCCTGGGACAATGAATTCACGGTGTTCTTATTTCAATTTCCAGGAGTGTAATTGCAACGAAACCAACAAGTACTACAGTCAAAATTGCACCAGAAGGAAACTGGATTTAAAAAATGCCAAATTTGTTGACTTTATGAGAAACGAACTTAGAAGATGGTTTGGGCTTGCTGTCCTTATGGGAATTGTGAAAAAAGCAAGGATCGATGTTTATTAGGCAACAAATCCTTTGATACACACTCCGATATTTCGCAAAACAATGTCCCGCAACCAATTCAGACAAGTATGATCATTTTTACATTTTTCGGACAACAGTAAACTGGGTAATGCTGGCCAGCTTATCAAAGTGCAATTTGTAATTGGAAAGAAACTGTTAATCTAAGTCAAAACATCTAAATTGATGAAGGAATGATATCGTGGCATGGACGGTTAAATTTTAAAATTTACAATCCATCAAAAATTAAGAAATATGGCATACTCATTTGGATGCTGTGTGATTTGAGTACAGGATACATTTCCTCATTCAAAATATATACCGGTGCTGGACAGCCCTTAGCAAAAACAGTGGTGGAACTATTGACACCTTCTTATGGAAAGTGGCATCACCTCTTCATTGATAATTATTATAAATGTATAACTTGCAGAGAAGTTACTTGAAACCAAAATTCGAGTTTGTGGAAAGATATGGCAAAATTGAGGATTTCTGGAAAAATTAAAGCACGGAAAATTCAATGTGCTCAAGGCTTGTCATCAGTGGAAAGGTGAAGTACTCGCACAGGTATGGAGAGCTTTGAAAACTAAAATGATATGAATGATCTCTACGTAATGCCACTTTGACTGACACTCAAAGAAAATGTAGAAAAACCAATTACACAATAAAAAAAACCTGAAAATGTATTAGACTACAACAAATACATGAAAGGAGTGGATCGGGCAGACCAATATTTGAGTTGATCACCTTATATACAGAAAAACTATAAAATGGTCAAAAAAGGTTTGCATGTACCTCTTAATTGTGCATTATTTAATGCATTCCATACATGGCAATATTTCAATACAGAACACAAGAGTCTCGGATTTCATGATTTTCCATTGGAAGTGTCTGATTCGTGGATAAAAGACCATGTACCTGCTTCTGAGCAAAGCTTGTAGGTTGCCACTACATCGTGTACATCTCGTCATGATCCAGTTGACAGACTTTCTGGTCATAAAGCAACACCAACTAATACATATTTCCAAAACGAATAAACAAAAACGAGGACACTGCCATGTATGTTCCAAAAACAAAAAAACAACAAACAACTTAATGTGCAAGTCTTGTGGAGTTGTGTTACATCTTGGAGACTGTTTTGCTGCATATCATATGAAAGACAAATACTAAGTATCAAAGACAATGCAAACAAACAAATTTTGTATTTATTTACCTATGTATATCTTCAAAATTTCATGAAAGTAGGGGAACAGGGTTGAAAACTTATGAGAACTAATGAGATTAGTAAAATGTAACAATTTATAATCTACCAATAAAGTCAAGAATGGCCGGCGACAAGCCAAGTAATCCGAGTTAACGCTGCTCGCTCCAAGAGAATAAATTTGTACGAGACGTGCGGACGGCAGAGTGTTAAGATCTCTAAGTTTCAATGCTTATGGCTTGTCAGTTGCTTCCCAAGGACCATCATTCTTAAACAAAATTTAGCGATTTTCCTTTTAAGTTTTTAACTGCAGCCATGAATCTTAATCAATATTCGATCCCCTTGATGGAACTTTGGTGCTCTGGTATTTACATTATGTCTCTTTCATTGACTCTTCGCACTTGAAATGAGGTTTTGCTTAACTTGTTTTTGTAGTATACGTTTTTGCATTTGGTGTCCTGGTGACCATAATAACTTAGTTAATAACGGTTCCCAATAACGGTTCCCCTATAATCTTTAGGCCCACAATTTCATAAGGTGCTAAATCTGAGCTTAGGTGTGGTCAGTTCATTCAGTAAGGTTTCAAATTCGCCAATCATTTTGGACCATTTCCTGTGTCATTTGTTACGGTATGTTCTACAAAGGCGTCAGATTGCTTTCACAATTCTCTGTCGGATTACTGGATGGATGGCACACTGAAATTTTCACATGTTTTACATTATAATTACGCAGGCCAAAGAAAAATTTTTTTTTTGAAAAACCTTTTTTTACTTTGATAGTTGATCTCTATAGATTTTTATGAGCTGAATCCAAATCTGACTTAGTTTTTTTGTATCGCGCATAGTTTTCGAACAATATGATTTTTATTATATAGTATAAAAATCCTATGCTCTACGGTAAACGGGCAAATGAATGAAACACTTTGTTACAACGTAACTACTTAAAACAATGATGTGTGTTAATAGAGGTTTCACTTGTCAGCTGGAATTTGTTTGTATTTCCTTTCTCGTTTTTCTTTAAAACCTTCTTGTGTAACTTGCTGAACTTATTGGTGAAGTGACCAACTGTAGTCCCCCATCACGTTGGTGTTCCAGCGATCTTGGTAGCGTTTTTCCATCACTTTAATGTCCTGGTGAAAATTCTCTCCTTGCTCCTTACTAACATCTCCCATATTGTCCGGCACGTAATAAACGCGACTGTTCAAAAAGTGAACTTTCAGGCTAATTCAACATCTTAAAGTTTTAAACTTCTTTAACATTGTAGCTATAATAGAAACACATTCTGGGTCTTTTTCATGTCCTATGAAGCTCGTAATGACTTGCTTGGATGATATCCATGCTTCTTTCTCATTTAAGGTCATTGTGGATTCAAAGTTAATATCAAACATCAATTTATTGTCAAGTCCAACAAAGATGCCTTCATTTAGATTAGCTTCTGAAAGACGTGGAAACTTTATGCAGAGATACTTAAAACATGATCTATCTTTAGGCAAAGCCATTACAAACTGTTTGATTAGGCCTACCGTAAGGGTAGAGGTGGTAGAGTATGTTTTTTTGGATCTACAAGGTTTTTGCGTACAATGTTCTTCTCACCATGTTTTAAAGACTCCCTCACAAGCCAGTTCTTTCTGCACCAGTGTTGATCCCTAGCCCTACTGTCCCATTCACACAAGAAACATGGAAATTTGGTAAAGCCACCGTGCTGACCAAGGAGAATGCATGTTGCTTTTAGATCTACATCTAAATCTACTTCCATCTACGTCCATACTCTGTACCATCTACATCCATACTCTGCACCATCTACATCCATACTCTGCAAGCCACCTGACGGTATGTGGCAGAGGGTACCTTGAGTACCTCTATCAAGTTCTCCCTTCTATTCCAGTCTCGTATTGTTCGTGGAACAAAAGACTGTTGCTATGCCTCTGTGTGGGCTCTAATCTCATGGTCTCTTCGCGAGATATACGTGGGAGGGAGCAATATACTGCTTGACTCCTCGGTGAAGGTATGTTCTCGAAACTTCAACAAAAGCCCCTACTGAGCGTCTCTGTTGCAGAGTCTTCCACTAGAGTTTATCTATCATCTCGGTAACGCTTTCGCGATTACCAAATGATCCTGTTACGAAGCGTGCTGCTCTCTGTTGGATCTTCTCTATATCTTCTATCAACCCTTTCTGCTACGGATCGTACACCGGTGAGCAGTATTCAACCAGTGGGTGAACAGGTGTACTGTAACCTACTTCCTTTGTTTTTGGACTGAATTTCCTTAAGATTCTTCCAATGAATCAGTCTGGCATCTGCTTTGCTGATGATTAATTTTGTATGGCCACTACATTTTAAATCACTCCTAATACCTACTCCCGGATAATTTATGGAATTAACTGCTTCCAGTTGCTGACCTGTTATATTGTAGCTGAATAATGAAGGATCTTTCTGTGTATTCACAGCACATTACACTTGTCTACATTGAGATTCAATTGCCATTCCCTGCACCATGCATCAATTCGTTGCAGATCCTCCTGCATTTCAGTACAATTTTCCATCGTTACAACCTCTTGACATATTACAGCATCATCCACAAAAGCC
This sequence comes from Schistocerca americana, assembly GCF_021461395.2. Classification (NCBI taxonomy): domain Eukaryota; kingdom Metazoa; phylum Arthropoda; class Insecta; order Orthoptera; family Acrididae; genus Schistocerca; species Schistocerca americana. The sequence continues at coordinate 112,480,685 of NC_060126.1, read as the reverse complement.
TCAGTGAATTTCTGAAGTTATCCACAACGTCATTTATATATACTGTGAATAGCAACGGTCCTACGACACTCCCCTACGGCACACCTGAAATCATTCTTACTTTGGAAGACATCTCTCTATTGAGAATGACATGCTGCATTCTGTTATCTAGGAACTCTTCAATCCAATCACACAATTGGTCTTGTAGTCCATATGCTCTTACTTTGTTCATTAAACGACAATGGGGAACTGTATCAAATGCCTTGTGGAAGACAAGAAACACGGCATCTACCTGGGAACCCATGTCTAAGGCCCTCTGAGTCTTGTGGACGAATAGCGCAGGCTGGGTTTCACACGATCGTCTTTTTCGAAACCCATGCTGATTCCTACAGAGTAGATTTCTAGTCTCCAGAAAAGACATTATACTTGAATATAATATTCTACAACAAATCGACGTGAGAGATATATGTCTATAGTTCTGCACATCTGTTCGACGTCCCTTCTTGAAAACGGGGATGACCTGTGCCCTTTTCCAATCTTTTGGAATGCTACGCTCTTCTAGAGACCTATGGTGCACCGCTGCAAGAAGGGGGCCAAGTTCCTTCACGTATTCTGTGCAAAATCGAACTGGTATCCCATCAGGTCCAACGGCCTTTCCTCTTTTGAGTGATTTTAATTGGTTTTCTATCCTTCTGTCAACTATTTTAATATCTACCATTTTGTCATCTGTGCGACAATCTAGAGAAGGAACTACAGTGCAGTCTTCCTCTGTGAAACAGCCTTGGAAAAAGACCTTCAGTATTTCGGCCTTTAGTCTGTTATCCTCTGTTTCAGTACCATTTTGGTCACAGAGTGTCTGGACATTTTGTTTTGATCCACCTACCGCTTTAACATCAGACCAAAATTTCTTAGGGTTTTCTGCCAAGTCAGTACATAGAACTTTACTTTCAAATTCGTTGAACGCCTCTAGCATAGCCCTCCTCACACTACATTTTGCTTCGTGTAATTTTTGTCTACAAAGCTTTGGCTATGTTTATGTTTGCTGTGAAGTTCCCTTTTCTTCCGTAGCAGTTTTCTAACTCGGTTGTTGTACCACGGTGGCTCTTTTCCATCTCTTACGATCTTGCTCGGCACATATTCATCTAATGCATATTGTACGATGGTTTTGAACTTTGTCCATTGATCCTCAACACTATCTGTACTTGAGATAAAACTTTTGTGTTGAACTGTCAAGTACTCTGAAATCTGCTTTTTGTCACTTTTGCTAAACAGAAAAATCTTCCTACCATTTTTAATATTTCTATTTGTGGCTGAACTCACCGATGCTGTAACCACTTTGTGATCGTTGATTCCCTGTTCTGCGTTAACTGTTTCAAATACACTGCTGGAAATTGAAATAAGAACACCGTGAATTCATTGTCCCAGGAAGGGGAAACTTTATTGACACATTCCTGGGGTCAGATACATCACATGATCATACTGACAGAACCACAGGCACATAGACACAGGCAACAGAGCATGCGCAATGTCGGCACTAGTACAGTGTATATCCACCTTTCGCAGCAATGCAGGCTGCTATTCTCCCATGGAGACGATCGTAGAGATGCTGGATGTAGTCCTGTGGAACAGCTTGCCATGCCATTTCCACCTGGCGCCTCAGTTGGACCAGCGTCCGTGCTGGACGTGCAGACCGCGTGAGACGACGCTTCATCCAGTCCCAAACATGCTCAATGGGGGACAGATCCGGAGATCGTGCTGGCCAGGGTAGTTGACTTACACCTTCTAGAGCACGTTGGGTGGCACGGGATACATGCGGACGTGCATTGTCCTGTTGGAACAGCAAGTTCCGTTGCCGGTCTAGGAATGGTAGAACGATGGGTTCGATGACGGTTTGGATGTATCGTGCACTATTCAGTGTCCCCTCGACAATCACCAGTGGTGTACGGCCAGTGTAGGAGATCGCTCCCCACTCCATGATTCCGGGTGTTGGCCCTGTGTGCCTCGGTCGTATGCAGTCCTGATTGTGGCGCTCACCTGCACGGCGCCAAACACGCATACGACCATCATTGGCACCAAGGCAGAAGCGACTCTCATTGCTGAAGACGACACGTCTCCATTCGTCCCTCCATTCACGCCTGTCGCGACACCACTGGAGGCGGGCTGCACGATGTTGGGGCGTGAGCGGAAGACGGCCTAACGGTGTGCGGGACCGTAGCCCAGCTTCATGGAGACGGTTGCGAATGGTCCTCGCCGATACCCCAGGAGCAACAGTGTCCCTAATTTGCTGGGAAGTGGCGGTGCAGTCCCCTACGGCATTGCGTAGGATCCTACGGTCTTGGCGTGCATCCGTGCGTCGCTGCGGTCCGGTCCCAGGTCGACGGGCACGTGCACCTTCCGCCGACCACTGGCGACAACATCGATGTACTGTGGAGACCTCACGCCCCACGTGTTGAGCAATTCGGCGGTACGTCCACCCGGCCTCCCGCATGCCCACTATACGCCCTCGCTCAAAGTCCGTCAACTGCACATACGGTTCACGTCCACGCTGTCGGGGCATGCTACCAGTGTTAAAGACTGCGATGGAGCTCCGTATGCCACGGCAAACTGGCTGACACTGACGGTGGCGGTGCACAAATGCTGCGCAGCTAGCGCCATTCGACGGCCAACACCGCGGTTCCTGGTGTGTCCGCTGTGCCGTGCGTGTGATCATTGCTTGTACAGCCCTCTCGCAGTGTCCGGAGCAAGTATGGTGGGTCTGACACAATGGTGTCAATGTGTTCTTTTTTCCATTTCCAGGAGTGTAGTTCAGGTCTGTTTGTCACCAGAAGGTCTAATATGTTATTCCCACGAGTCAGTTCTCTGTTTAACTGCTCAAGGTAGTTTTCAGATAATGCAGTTAAAAAAATTTCACTGGATTCTTTATAAACGTTTGAGTCTCCCAATCTATATCTGGTGCATTAAAATCTCCTCCCAAAACCATAACATGGTCAGGAAGTCTATTCGAAAAATTTTCCAAATTTTCCTTTGGTGTTCTATCACAACAGCTGCTGAGCCAGGGGGCCTATAGGGACATCAAATTACCATGTTTCAGCCTGCTTTAACCGTGATGTTCACCCAAATTATTTCACATTTCGGATCTCCATCAATTTCCTTAGATACTATTGCACTTTTTATCGCTATAAACACGCCTCCCCCTTCACTGTCCAGCCTGTCTCTGTGATACTTTCGCCGGCCGGTGTGGCCGTGCGGTTCTAAGCGCGTCAGTTTGGAACCGCGTGACCGCTATGGTTGCAGGTTCGAATCCTGCCTCGGGCATGGATGTGTGTGATGTCCTTAGGTTAGTTAGGTTTAAGTAGTTCTAAGTAGGTTTAAGTAGTTCTAAGTTCTAGGGGACTGATGACCTCAGTAGTTAAGTCCCATAGTGCTCAGAACCATTTGAACCATTTTGTGATACATTCCAATCTGAATTTAGAATTTAATTACTGTTTACCTTTGGTTTCAGCCAACTTTCCATCCCTTGCACTATGTGGGCATTGTGACCATTTATTAATGAGAGCAGTTCCTGGGGCCTTTCTACAGACACTCCTGCAGTTTACTATTACCGCATTAATATTGTGATTCCCTGATGCATTTTGCCTACCGCTACCTTGTCGCACCTCAGGGGCGTCTTGTCGGGCCTAGGGAGGGAATTCTCTAACCTAAAAAAAAAACACATGTGCACTCCACACATACTCCGCTACCCTTGTGACCGCTTCCTGCATGTAGTGCACGCCTGACCTATTCTGGGGGACCCTACATTTCTCCACCCGATAGCGGAGGTCGAGAAATTTGCAACCCAGATCTCCGCAGAATCATCTGAGCCTCTGGTTTAAGCCTTCCACTCGGCTCCGAACCAGAAGACCACGATCGGTTCTGGGAATGACACTACAAATACCTCAGATTCCACCCTGCGAGCAGGGCTTTCCGCCTTCACCAACTCCTCCAACCGTCTGTATCAACTGAGGCTCACCGCAGAACCCAGATGGCAGGAGTCATTGGTGCCGACATGAGCAACAATTTGCAGTTGGGTGCACCCAGTGCTCTCTATCGCTGCCGGCAGGGCCTCCTCCACATCTCGGATGAGACCCCTCGTGCCAGCAGACAGAGTGAACACTGGCCTTCGTCCCCAACCTTTCTACTATTTCCCTAAGGGGTTCCATCACCACATACCATCCAACCATGAGCAGAGTAGCCTATTTTATTTAGCACTATTTCTAGGTTTTCATAGCTTTCTTTCAAATATACAGAATGTTCGACAGGTATAGATGCGTACATGTTACCATTGTGTAATAAAATAGCCTTTAAACTAGTTTTGCATGAATCGATAAACAGCCTCCAGTCTTCCTTTTTGTATTCAATGCCAAACTCATTCATCAGACTGGGAATGTCTGGGAAGTACACTAAATCACCTTCTTATTGAAAAAACTTGGAAAATTGCTGTTATCTCTTTCTATACATGTATATGCTGGCTCCGACTGCCAATAAGTTATTTCCTTTTAATCTAGAGCCAAGCAATTCAGCTTTTTTCTTTCGTTAAGCCCAGATCCCTAACCAAATCGTTAAGCTTGGACTGAGTAAACAGTATGGGCTGAATCTACACCATGCCCTACTGGTCGGATGTGTGGATGGAAGATTAGGGTAGCTTATTACCTTCTTGTTTTTCGAATTATGACCAGTAATGTCAACACTGAAAAGTAACAATCGTTGGAATAATTTCTTGGTTTCCTCCATCTAAAGGCTTTTTTTTTTTTTTTTTTCTCCCTTTTGGACTATTTTCTCAGATCTTCAGCACACACATAACATACCTTATGTGATGCCCAAGATTTATCTTGATCGCCAAGTTTAGATCCAAAGCATGATAGATAAACCTTTTTCACAAAGTCTGTAATGTTTCTTTGGTGTTTCGTAATCACAAATTCACCACAAATATAACAAAAACTGTCAGCAGAGTTTTTACAACCATGATTAGACATTGTACTGAGCACATGTACAGGAAATGGGAAAGTGAGGTTAAGTTGACAGTAAACAAAACACCATCTGTTAAACACAAAATAGAATCAACCTTTTTTGTCAACATACATTTTTCAGCAGTGCTAACAACTTCATCTACATTGATTGCACGTCCTTTTTGAATTATTTTAACTATATAAAAACTGTTAAATTCTTTTAAAAATTGCTTAAGTTAATAAATTTAACTGTAAAATGTGAAGAAATGGTGGGTGATAGTTTTTTAAGTGTCATATTTGGATTTCCCATCCTAAAAAACATAAGAATAAGATATTTTCAGCAAAAAGTTTTTCTGTCGTTGGCCTGTGTTATCTACGAATTATTTAAATAATTCTCCACAGAACTGACTACCATAACCTCTTTGGTACCTGATAATTGACAAAGTAATCATTCTTAGTACATTGAATTGTTCCTTTAGCCATAGCCAACTTTAAAGGATACAGTTTTACAAATTTTGATCAGCACTCTTAACACACGAAAATATAAGACAATCCACCTTTTCCTTTCATAATAGACCATAAAGATCGATGGTAATGAGATCCCACATTCCTTTAGGTATTATCAGGTAAAGCATAAATTTATATGGAATTCTTATATCTTTAGCCTTCTGACGTATTTTGCAGCATCTGATGTTACTTCTAACCACCCTGCCATAGCAGAATTTATTAATATGTTGTAGGCACTTTACACAAAGATGACTGTATTCTTCATGTATATAAGTAACTAGCATGTGTAGTGTATGCTCAGGGACACAAATTCGCCATCTCTTGTCTCCAGCTTGGCTGCGCCAATACGATATTGTCTTGAATAGCAGCCAATGATCTTCCTTTTCTTTAGTTATACTATCCTTTTCCAGTACATCTATTATCCCTGCTAGATACTTATCTTTAATCTGTTCCCACATAATACTGTCAGCTAACTTCTTTTCATACCATTTTGTACTCTGTGATTGTAAAAAATAAATATGTATTTCCTTACCTCCTACTTCTGATGTAGGTAAGCTTTCTAATCCCATGGGTATCTTACAGAGAACGTCTGTAATGATATTCTCACTTTCCATTTACGTATCTTATTTCAAAATCAAATTCCTGCAAAAATAAAATCCAACACATTAATTGTGGATGTAATAACTTGTTTTTCATTAGGAATGTGAGTGCATGATGGTATGTATAAATTATGGTCTTTCTACCTGATAATAGATATCTAAATCTTTTAAACCCCCACACGAAAGATAAGGCTTCGTTCTCAGTAACTGTATAATTCATTTAGAGAACCCTCTTGAAAAGTCTAACAGGCTATCCTGTAGGAAGGTGCATCAATGGATGTTTTAAAATCCACGTCCATATGGGGATGGTGCAATAAACCAGATGTAAGTAAATCCCATTTTATCTGATCAAACCATTCCTTTTGACCCTATTTCCATTTACTATTTTGTTTAAGTAAGGCAATGATATCGGGATGTACTATATTCATTCCTGGCAAATATATATCTGCAATAATATCCCACCATTCCTAGAAATGACTTTGTTTTCTTGTTCTAGGGTAGGGATGTTACGCTTTAGCTTCCAGTTTTTCTGGATCTGGTCCTACCCCTTTACTATCAACAATGTGTCCTAAATACACTCCTGGAAATTGAAATAAGAACACCGTGAATTCTTTGTCCCAGGAAGGGGAAACTTTATTGACACATTCCTGGGGTCAGATACATCACATGATCACACTGACAGAACCACAGGCACATAGACACAGGCAACAGAGCATGCACAATGTCGGCACTAGTACAGTGTATATCCACCTTTCGCAGCAATGCAGGCTGCTATTCTCCCATGGAGACGATCGTAGAGATGCTGGATGTAGTCCTGTGGAACGGCTTGCCATGCCATTTCCACCTGGCGCCTCAGTTGGACCAGCGTTCGTGCTGGACGTGCAGACCGCGTGAGACGACGCTTCATCCAGTCCCAAACATGCTCAATGGGGGACAGATCCGGAGATCTTGCTGCCCAGGGTAGTTGACTTACACCTTCTAGAGCACGTTGGGTGGCACGGGATACATGCGGACGTGCATTGTCCTGTTGGAACAGCAATTTCCCTTGCCGGTCTAGGAATGGTAGAATGATGGGTTCGATGACGGTTTGGATGTACCGTGCACTATTCAGTGTCCCCTCGACGATCACCAGTGGAGTACGGCCAGTGTAGAAGATCGCTCCCCACACCATGATGCCGGGTGTTGGCCCTGTGTGCCTCGGTCGTATGCAGTCCTGATTGTGGCGCTCACCTGCACGGCGCCAAACACGCATACGACCATCATTGGCACCAAGGCAGAAGCGACTCTCATCGCTGAAGACGACACGTCTCCATTCGTCCCTCCATTCACGCCTGTCGCGACACCACTGGAGGCGGGCTGCACGATGTTGGGGCGTGAGCGGAAGACGGCCTAACGGTGTGCGGGACCGTAGCCCAGCTTCATGGAGACGGTTGCGAATGGTCCTCGCCGATACCCCAGGAGCAACAGTGTCCCTAATTTGCTGGGAAGTGGCGGTGCGGTCCCCTACGGCACTGCGTAGGATCCTACGGTCTTGGCGTGCATCCGCGCGTCGCTGCGGTCCGGTCCTAGGCCGACGGGCACGTGCACCTTCCGCCGACCACTGGCGACAACATCGATGTACTGTGGAGACCTCACGCCCCACGTGTTGAGCAATTCGGCGGTACGTCCACCCGGCCTCCCGCATGCCCACTATACGCCCTCGCTCAAAGTCCGTCAACTGCACATACGGTTCACGTCCACGCTGTCGCGGCATGCTACCAGTGTTGAAGACTGCGATGGAGCTCCGTATGCCACAGCAAACTGGCTGACACTGACGGCAGCGGTGCACAAATGCTGCGCAGCTAGCGCCATTCGACGGCCAACACCGCGGTTCCTGGTGTGTCCGCTGTGCCGTGCGTGTGATCATTGCTTGTGCAGCCCTCTCGCAGTGTCCGGAGCAAGTATGGTGGGTCTGACACACCGGTGTCAATGTGTTCTTTTTTCCATTTCCAGGAGTGTATTTCACTTTCTTTGCCCCAAATACAGACTTATTCAATTTTATAGTAATTTCTGCATCAAGAATCCTTTAACACATGTTGTAGGAGTTTGATGTGTTCAGTCCAGTTATTGTTCCTATTAGCACATCGTCTACATACAAATTATTTTCTGAACTAGTTCACGCCCTAGAACTTGATCCAGTGCCCTCATGAACTCACTGACACATTCAGCACAAAAGGTAGCACTTTAAATTGGTATGACTTCCCTTCAAAAATGAAGGCTCTTACAGGCCATGACGTAGCGCAACCTATCAGTATCCTGATGCGAGCTTCATAGAGGTCCTATACTTACTCCCCCTAATTTTGATAAAATTTCTTCTGTGTGTACTGGTTGGTCCCTTTCCATTTCAGTATACTGATTTAATGTTCGGCTGTCCAGAACTAATCTCACGTTTCCACATGGTTTCTTTACCTCCAACAGAGAATTATTAAATGCACTTATATATCTCTCGATTATACTTTATCATTTTATTGATCTCCCTAGTAGCAACTTCCTTACATACTAGAGGTACTGGTGATGGTTTTTTAAAGAATGGCTGTAATGCCTTAATTTTTAATTTACATTCGTACCCTATAATTATATTGGGCTCGTCCCAAAATACTTCTTGGTATTTACTCTGTATGATTTTTATATCTTCCTTTTCTTGTTCATTCAGTACCTAACTTTGCCTTATTTTATTGTTAATACTGTGTGTGCCTTCTGACAGGTTTAAGTCTGCTTTCCCTTTATTTTCTCTAGTGCATGAAATCTTACAGACATTAGAATTTGCCCAAACTTTGTCTGATTTAGTCTCTGATCTTCTTATGATTTCCCTTCTACTAAAACTAATTTCCTGTATCGGTTGTAATGTGGAAAATTTTATCTTCCTATTTTCAAAATCGATTATGACGATTTCTACCAATCCAATCTACGCCTAGTTATAGGGGAACATTTAAGTATGGCATTACTAAGAAATTCTGGGCGAACTTCAAGCTTCCCGAAGAAATTGTCAATAACATCTCTTCTTTAATCGGTTTCCCTCAGTTCTCGCAGATACCTATTATTCGTATTCCTTTCAGTGGTAAAGCGGGATAATGTGCATTTCGTCTTAACTGGTTCTAAGTACTTCTATTTATAACACTAATATTGCTACCATGTCTCAAATCAACTGAATTGTTATAGTCTATTTCTCCAGATATTACCAGTTTATCATCTGCCATTCAAATTCTCTTGCCTCGAACGGCTCTTCTCTTAACAATCGGTTTTGGTTCAAGGTTTGTACACTAAGCAATCTGGGCTCCCTACTTCTATACCTAGGTCCTACAGCATGGCCCCTTCCAGAGGACTATCTTTTTTTTCCAAGATTTGATCGTGACTGTCCCAATAATATATCCTAAGTCATTCTGATTTCCACGTATTGTCTTTGATAATTGGACGTTGATTAACCAGTCGATTTCCCTGATCATTACCATGATTATTATTATTACATTTTATTCTCTTAGTTTCACAATACTTACTATGTTTTCTATCACCTGTCCTCTTTCCATTTACATAACAACTATGACCCAAAACCCCATTCCTATTTTTTCGAGCCCATTCGTCTTCGTTCACTTAACTTAAAATGTTTAGCCCACCCAAGTATCGTAAAAGTTCATATGTTTTTGTGTAATCTTTACCTACCATTTTCTCCTATGTTGGTAGTTGACTAATCAGAACTTTTATTAATTGCATTTTATTTAACTTCTTGACAAACTATTGTGCCTTGTTTTAATGCCATTGAAATATTGTTCGAAACCCCTCCCCATTGTCTCTGATATGGGCTGGGCATCATATGTTCTAATGATAACTTATGTGGCTGAGCTGTAGGCCAATACTTTTCTTTAAGCCTTTTACATAATTGCCCCATGTCAGTAAATTCACCACGATGCAATGTACCCCAGTTTGCAGCTTCTCCCTCCAAGGCTACTAATGCCCATTGTATTTTCTGCTCATCATTCCATGAACCTGGCACTGCATCTTCAAACCTTTCAAAAAAAAATTTAGAGGGTGTATGATGATGTACTACGTGGTTGAGTTAATTATCTACATCATTTTTAACCACCAGCAATATCTCTACTTAGACAGCTGCCACCTGTTCCATACTAAGAAGTCCTTCCATACAGCCTAGCCACCCATGGCCGTCGCATCTGCAGTAAAGAGCAGTCCCTCTCTCAACATACTGAGGGGCTCACTGAAGCCTTCACTGACTGTAAGTATCCTCCCAACCTTGTACAAAAACAAATCTCCCATGCCTAATCTTTCCAGTCTCCCACCTCCACCCAAAGTCCCACCGTCCAGCAACAGAGGAGCAGTCCCCATGTAACTCGGTACCACCCAGGACTGGAGCAACGGAATTACATTTTCCACCAGGGTTTCAATTACCTTTTGTTGTGGCCTGAAATGAGAAATGTCCTGCCCACTATTCTTCCCACACCTCCCACAGTGGTATTCCGCCATCCAACGAACCTACATAATATAATCGTCCATCCTTACACAAGCTCTGCTCCCAGTCCCTTATCTCATGGCTCATACCCCTGTAATAGGCCTAGATGCAAGACCTGTCCCATCCCCCCCCCCCCCCCACCCACTTCCCCCAACCCCCCACCTTCCGTCTAATGTACTGACTACACCTAACTACCCTACCGTCTCTCCACCTCGTTCTTGCGTGCTCCCCAGCAGCACTTTACTGTCCTTCGCCCCATCCTGCTATCCCTCTGCATCCCCACCACAGTAACCTCCTTACCCCCACCCAGTTGCCATTCGCATTTGAACTGCTGTCGTTGCTTGCAGTGTGGCTTCAGCTGCCAGAGCTGCAGTCATGTGTGTGCATGTGTAGGTATGTGAGTTGCATGTGAGGGTTTTTTCTTTCATGTGCGTGTGTCTGTCTGTCTCTGTCGGTCGTCTGTTTTCGACAAAAGCGTTGTTCGCCGGAAGCTAATATTGTTACAGTCTTTTTGTTGTTCCTATCTGCGACCCAGCATCTCCACTATATTATATTGGCACGTTTAATCTTACCATCCATAGCATCACTTCGAGTGATCAAAGCATCTTTAATCTTAAGCTTCCTTAATAGCATGTGCCTGTTCAGTTATAGAGCCCCATGTTTTGACCATTTTCTTATTGTAGGCAATAAGTACTGATTATAAATTCCCTTTTCTTTGAATAATTACAGTAAATATTAGGGGTTAACTGTTTATTTACATCCTGACTTTACGTTTATTGTGTGTATTTAGTATAATTACTTAAGCAGTGAACTCTTTAACTTGTCATCTAGAAGTTTTGAACCACCTAACACTCAAACTGAGATCACCAATGAAAAATGCTATTAGTTATTGTTCACTAAACTCACCGGATTTCTTTCAATTAATAATGTCAGATATAATTGTGGTGAGACAACCTGTTGAATGCAGCAGGTTGGCGATGGCTGAACATTGTATAGGTGCACTGGCAGGCTGTTATAGCCCCAGACTGATCAGCTACAACTTGTACAAGCTACTCTGCTAACAATTTCTTGACACTGCTAGGCCGGCAGCCAATTTGCTCATATACGCATATGCTCACTAACGCCAGAACCTGTAAGAAACCTCCTCCTCCCCCCCCCCTCCCCCCCTCCATTTTTTTCTCTTTCCCCTGGGCCACTTCTTTTCTTGTGTTTTCGTCGTCTTTCATGCTCCATCTCTTCTCCATCATCTTATCCCTTCTTACTTTCAAATTATAAGGTTGGTTTGTGAGTTAATCTCGTTTTCACTTTATTTTTGTGCTGGTGTTTTCTTCATTTCTAGTCCTCTGTGGCCATACTCTTACTACATAAAATTGTCAATTATCCAGTATTCTGCGGGCCAAGTCCGGCAATCTCTTTCGCCACCTACGATGTGCAGGCACCTGGACTTTACTTGCACAGAAATGTATTCACAGATTGACCGTGCTATCACATTGAAGGGGCTGATATTTAATGTCGTCTCTTCTGAAGAATTGTTCTCTATATTTTCAAAAAGGACAAACGAGTACTAACAGCTTTTACCCTCGTAAAGATTCATGTTGTAAATATAAATTTTAAACTACTTTTCGTATTCTGATACATTGCAGTTTGTTTCTGTTGTCAAGACAACCAGAGCTGCTCGCACATATTAACAGTGTTCTGTGTTGAATCTGCTGGCCCAGGGACCAGGTCCTCTGGCATGGCATGGCTATCAGCTCAGCGTGTACAGTGACCAGCTTGTGAAGCTGCCATTACTGTGCTACTGCCAGTCTGCCATCGTTTTTTGTGTCCTCGAACACGTGGAACGTAAGAACACACAGTACATCTTTTACATTTATGAATATTAACCATGAAACTCGATCTACTTGCTACTTCATATACATATTATATAGTATAAATAGTATTCTTACCACAGGTTCAAATGTGGAACAGCGTTATGAAGCAGGCAGTGGTGGTCGGCAAAGAAATGTGTGATATTCACTCAAGAATATCCACACAAATTAAAATAATTAAGTCAGTATATTTCAGATGACTGGAAGCAGGAAGGCATTAAGCTGATTATTTAACTAATTGTGACATATAAAATTAGCTTAGCGACTGGCATTTCAGTTGTATAGCAGATGGTGATATGTGTTGTGCAACTATCTGCAGAATTAATGTATTTACAGCAAAAAGAACATGGTTGTCATTTTTTATCATTAGCAGCTCATGAATTGAGTACTGTTTTTGTTACGTTAGTTTATTCAGATTAATGCCAAATACGAGAGATTTTGTTTTCATATCCATCTTGAGGTGCACTTTCAAACAGTGGTGCATGGTTTAACTGCAAAGTGAGCAATGTTTAATCTGTCATATAATATATAAGAATGTTAGTTATGAAACGAGGTGCATAAAGAATAATTATATCCAAAAATAGCACACTCATCTACAGAAGGGCTATATCTCCCTTATATCTCATGCAGGTGTGCTGCTGTTATGACGGTTCATGTACCAACAGGATGGTCACTCCTGATGTTGTTTGTAAATGTAAACCTAGTTACCATGAATGCTACAAAAGGATAGAGCACCACACTCAAATGGATTGCAGCATTTCATTTGAAATAATGAACCAATAAGGATGCATTAGAGATGGCCTTGGAACAATAGCGTGAACATCCATCATGCCACAAAGGAAAATCACAAACAGTGATTGGCTCCACATTGTCACATTACGCACAGGGAGCCTGTTAACCATGGATGTTTACTCGATATGTGCTCTGGATTGAAATGATGTGATGCGATCATTGAATTGTTTCCAATCAACAGGTAATGTTTAGGATCTGCACCGCACAGGCTCTCTACATTTGGTCGGTGCAAAGGATGATTAATACCTACGACCTTTCGAGTCAAAGGAACTGTGGACTGTGAGCTCCAGAATTTGGCATTTGAAAAGGCTACAGGACATCAGCTATCACTTCATGCTGTTAAGAGATGATCTCATGATATGAATCTCCACTTCCGATGACTATGGTGCGCACCATGCTGTACACCATAATACTGTGGTCTTAGTTAGAGATGGACAAGAAATCATGCAGAATGGATGCCCCAGAATTGGTATTGTGTTGTTTATGGGCGAAATTTGGATCTATTTGGAGACAACCAGGTAATATTGAATGCCTCTAACAGTGTTCCACATGTGCAACAAGGTGGTGGTGGTGGTGGTGGTGGTGGTGGTCACTGTGTACCTTTCATGGTTGCTGAAGGACATCTCACTGCTCAGTGGTACAGCAACGAGGTTCTGCAACAAATAGAGGGACCATATTGCCAATATTTTGTTGACACTTATCATCTTGATGGAAGATAACGCTCATGTTTGTTGTACTGTTTGCATGTACACATTGCTTCAAGATGCTAGGTTGACCTGACTGGAATGGCCTGCCGCTTCACCGGACATGAAGGGAAAGTGCTGGCAGGTCGATAGACACACAAAATTCAAACTTTCGCAACCAACGGTTGCTTCGTCAGGAAAGAGGGAAGGAGAGGGGAAGATGAAAGGATGTGGGTTTTAAGGGAGAGAGTAAGGAGTCATTCCAATCCCGGGAGCAGAAAGACTTACCTTAGGGGGAAAAAAGGACAGGTATACACTCGCTCGTGCGCGCACGCACACATCCATCCGCACACACACACACACACACACACACACACACACACACACACACACACACACACACAAAAAAGCAGACATTTCTGCTTATATATATATATATCTGGATGCATTGCAAATGGTTATACAAGCATTCCTCAGAGGCAGTTTTTATTTTTTTAGCCATGAATTTTGAAGTAATGGGATGGTGCAATCCCTTTTGTTGGCATGTGTACTATAACAGGTGAGATAAAGTGGCCATGTTGAGTAGTATTATTTACAGTAATTATTTATTTCATGGAAAATTGCAGCTATGATCTGAAAGTATGTGTTTGTCTAAAGTACGGAATAAATACATGCACAATTACACAAGACAAATTTAACTTCATTTTCCACCTGTACTCCATTGTAAATATATCATGGGAGCTTTATTTGTGGTTTCTCAGCAGCCAACACACAACAACTTGCATCTTTACAGAGGTGATATGTAGACCTTTATTTATTCATTTTTCAGCATTTAGAAGCTGTGCAACAATTCATTACAGTCAAATCAGTACTTTCCAGATGGTTGAATGGTGGCGACAATAGGTTAAGCCAGTCAGAAACAGTACACAGCCCAGGTCGATAGCCAAGCTTTATTTTTGCTCTCGTAGATAGATTATTATTATTATTAACAACAGTAAACGCTTAACATCAAGTGTCAAAATAATGGTTAAATAGCAGTGAAGGCATAATCATTAACAAAGGAGCTGACTGTAACTGTCATTTGACATTGCATTGCAGTTACTGGCCATAAAATAAGAAAACCAATGACGTAATGTAAATAAGAATATGTCTTGACACACCATAGCTTATGTTTAATTCACAAGATTCATATTAAGCAATTTTTTTTTAAGGTAGAACTCTGCAAACAGCTGTATTTTGAACCAATGTTATTGAGACACTATTGGTTTTGTGGCTTATAACCAAATGGTCAGATGCATATGTGAACAACAACGAATAAACAGTGATAGTGTTTGAATCTCTGTACATCAAAGTAATAACAGAGCCATAAGTACCTAATGATGAGAATGGATATAAACCCAAGTATACTTACAAAGTTGGGCCTTCTGTTTACCCATTCATGTTGTTTACTGTTTTTTAATGTTTGTAAATACTCTTTCGTGTCTATGTATTCTCATATTTAGGTGTTATGGCTCCAGTATTACGTTAATATACATGGGTTCAATCACTATCAGTTTTTATTTCATATTGTGTAGGGGTGCAGACGTTTTATGTTGTGCAACTATTTATTCATTGATTATCGACCCTAAGGACATCATACCTTTAATTGTAAAGGATGGGCCTTCCATATTTTCGCTATATTGTGCACCATGTTTCAGTGTTTGTAAGTACACTTGTGTTTTTATCTGTTCTCATAATTAGATGCATATGACTCTGGTATTACTTTGATCTGTAGAGGTTCAATCACTAGCATTGTTTATTTCTTGCTGTTCAGCTAGATACCTAATCGTGTGGCTACAACCCACGAAACTGGTAGTGCCTTAATGAAATTGGTTCAAAATACAGCTGTTTGCAGAATTCATAATATGGCCTGCACTCTTAAGCGACAGTGGGTTTATTTAGCCTATTGCTACTCTATGAGCAGGTAGTTGCTTAAGCCATTCTGGACCATGGACACAAGCCAAGTGTTTCATTATATTATTCAGTCCTGTTGAAGTCGGAAATATGTGCAGTATAGTTCAGAAAAAAGTGACTAAAGTGGAACAAAGTATTAGAGAAAAATTACATTTCATGTCTGGGTAAGCTGAAAAAGTATTTTCAACTAATGGTAAGGTACTGTATTGTAAACTGCCCAGTGTAGTATCTGCAGAGGAGTCATTTAATGTTCAGTATCCTATGGCAACAGAAAAAACAAATGTGAAGTGCAATGGATTGAAAATGGAAAAACACTACAGCAGATGCTCCTAGGGTAATCCAATCAATCTTATTCACCATTCTGTGAAGAAATTTTTACAGAATTCCTGCGTGCTAACATTCTGTGAAGTAAACTGAACCGTCCAGAGTTTCTTGAATTCTTAAAAAAAAAAATCACATCTCTTCCTGATTCTTCGACATTAAGAATGGTCTGTGTCAGCTGAAGCTATGAAAAAGCAGTGCAACAGATCAGCCTGGGTTGCAAATAAAAATACGGTTATCAGTTGATGAAACCAGACTCTATATTGCAAATGTCATTGTGGAAACTGTGGAAGAAGGCGGGCCAGGCAAAAAGTTTGTATCTTTGAACATGTAGAAAAAGTAAATTTCTCCACCATTAGTAAATTGTTTGACAAATTCATAGGTGCCATGTGGTCTGAAGACGTTAAGCATGATGATGTACTACTCTTTGTAATGGATGCTGTGATTTATATGATGAAAGCTGCCCATTCACTGGCATACAGTTCAGCATTGGCCTCAGAATTGTGGATATTGGATCCAATACACCACTCCAGGGTTCAACTTGAAACAGGAGCCTTTCAAACTAGAGCTATGGCCAGCTTACTCATGGAAGCTAGGGTCCCTCCATTGTGGATCAGGCACCAACAGCAGCTTGTCAATTATGCTGCAGATGTAAAATGGTGTATGTGACTTGTTTAGCTCACACCTTAAACAAAGTTGTAGAAGAGCTCCATTGCTATGTTGCAGCATTTAATTTGTTAGCTCTAAACTTTCCTTACTATCACATCCCATTCTGATGATGTGGGGGTCATGGATTTATGCCTGCTACAATTGAAATGATAATTAAATGGACACCCTAGCTGCAAACAGGCGTTGATATACTTCATTGGAGACAGGGTGAAAATGTGTGCTCTGACTGGGACTCAAACCCGAGATCTCCTGCTTACATGGCAGATGCTCTATCCATCTGAGCCACCAAGGAGGACACAGAGGATAGTGCGCCTGCAGGGACTTATCCCTTGCACGCTCCCCATGAGACCCACATTCCCAACATGTCCAGACCACTACATTCGTAGTGCGCCTAATAGATGTTTGCCTATCATCCTCATTACTCGTGGCAAATTAATCTATCAAGTCCTGTATGAATTCGGGCATAGCGTGTGCGTTCACACAAGAAGGTCAATGGCAGGGAAGCCATATTTTAACTATATATGACGATAGTATCTGTTCCCGAAAGAACAGGTACCGTTGCCGACCTTGCAGCTTTGCTAGAATGAAATGAGTCCCGGTCGGGGCACACATTGTCACCCTGTCCCCAATGAAATATATCAATGCCTGTTTGCAGCTAGGGTGTCCTTTTAATTATCATGCTCTTTCCAGTAGCATCAATGGTCTAGCAGCAGCTGTGAGGGGTCCTCAGTATCACCCTCCTCGTATGCTGACAACTTTTGCCTCTACCAGTGCTCCTCTAGTGTGGATATTGCTGAAAGTAAACTGCTAGGCACATTATGAAAGGTGCAGGCATGGGCCCTCATCTGCCAAGATTCGCATCATGCACTTCTGTCATAGTCATACCATTCGCCCACAACCATAATTTATCTCGACAACCAACTACTCAGTGTAATGGAGACTTATTGCCTTTTAAGACTAGTCTTTGATGCTTGGTTGATATATTCACCAGCTTTAGCAAAAGTGCTGGCTGCACCTTAAGGCTGCGTTCACACTGCCGGCCGGGCCGAGCCGGGCTGACGCGTACTGGCTCGGCTCGTGCCTAGCCAGCTTAGGCCGACGAGTAGTGCATTCACATTGCGCGCCGCGCCGAGCCGGGACGGCGAAATGGGGGAAAATCCACTTCTCCGATTTTCATGTTTTAAAAATTCTTAGCGGTATATAAGACTTCGCCACATCGTTTTATGAACTTATTTTTTCCTTAAAAGCGTTACTTACGTCGTGAAAAAAGAAAAAGTCTACTTTTCGTTTCGCGTGATTTCTTAGTTTCGTAACGCTTCCCAACCGATTTTGAAGAAAGTATGTGGCTAAAGAATCTGATTTTTGAACACGTGGTAGTGCAACATCTTAGCTTCGTATTGAATCATTTATCTTTCCATATTTCTTAACAGTCATTGTGAAATGATGCTATTTGTCAACGTTGTGCACTTGATTTACAAATCTTGTAGTGAAAAAGTTATGTAGCGGGTAGCTTACTGTTAGATCCGTTTTAGACCATACATTGTTGGGAATGAAATGTAGCTAAAAGTACCAAAAAGTTTTTGAAATGATAATGATACTGATATCTGTCTCTGGTCTCAAGTAATGCGAGCTATTCAGTGGCGTCAGTGCCGCGTCCACAAGCCACGGAGTTCGCGCGGTTACAGCTTGGTTTAGTGTAGTCATATAATGCAGCACAGAAAAAATCTAATTACTAGTGATCAGCGCAGACCTAGTGCCGGTCCCTCTTATTATTTTAATGGTCTCATTCTCTAGATAAATCCAAATGTATAAGAATTTTTCCCTCGGCTACTGGACAATTCATCTGCTATGCTTTTATAATTGGCCACACGTTGCATCACAAAAGACAAACAATTATTTGTCATCAACATCCGACAATTAGTATGATGTACATTTCGTATTTCGAACTAAAAGATAACTGAAGCGCAATTCTGTAGTCTCGTTGTCTACTTTGACAGAAAAAATAATGGAGAGTTAATGAAACTACTGTAGATCGGCACAGATGTGTGTTTCATTGTTCTTCATTGTTTTTTTTTCTTCTTTCGTGGGCTGCGCTGCACTGTCAAGGTAATCCCCACTCTTTGGCTAAATGGCTGGCGGGAGGCCAAATAAATAAATTTAAAAAGATCTCCACCCTTCGACAGCTGACAAGCAAGTCAGTAGAAAACGCAGCTGCAGTCAACAGTTGCTCGCCTTTAGCTAGTCTGTGCTGCCGTGTAGAACAATGTCTTCACTCTTTTATTGGTATTGTTTTGACTCTGCAGTAACTCGTCGAGTTTTGAAGTACAGAAGAACTAGGAGGTTATGGATTCATCCTATGAATAGCGACAGACATTTAGGAGAGTTTTTTTCTTTATATGAAGAACTTACAAACTATCCTGAAAAATTTTATTCAAATTACAGAATGAATCATAATACATTTCAGTATGTGCTGCAGAACATTCAAGACAAAATTTCTAAACAGAACACAAATTTTCGCAGAAGTATAACAGCAGAAGAAAAATTGTGTATAACGATAAGGTAAGACTCGTTAGTAGACACTTTTTGGTTTGCAGTAGAACTTTGTACAGCATTCGCTACCTCCAGTTAATTATAGTAATGCTTTTGTATTTTAAATTTCACAAACGCTAACCTCTGAGGGGAAGAGAGTTTATGGGACTCCTGAGAATCATTAGGAAGTAATTAGCTTCGTCATTTTGGGTAATGTCTTGCTGTGCCTTCAACGAAGAATCGCAGAAATACTCCTTCAGAATTTTCCAACTTTTTTCTTCTTTTTTCTTCATGATGCAGCGCTTGGCAGTGGTAATGGTTCATCATGTGGTGCCACTGATGACCTCACAGAATTCTTTTCATTACCTTGTAAGATAGACAGATTGATAGGCGAAGAGTTTTGAGATAATGCCCTTTGACTCAGTGGTTTTATCTCCACTGATAAGGAACTGCCACAGCATGACTTTACAATGCATTATCATCTGGTAGGGACACATTTCCGTCCCTCAGTGACACTCATATCTGTCTCCGTTTACAAGTAAATGCGAACTATTCAGTGGCGGCAATGCCGTGATTGCTGGCAAGCTATTGTTGTAAATGCATGTAAATACGGTAGATTAAATAAATGAAATAAAAGTAATTTCGCATGTATCATCATAATAAACGTAATTTTTCCTCACTGATTGTGAAGTGTGAGGTAACATCTTAAAATAAAAGACGTGTGCAGTCACACTTGTGAAGAAAGCAGAAGGGAGACGTGTGATGTGTGTACTGCAGAAGCTGTAGTGCTGCTCCACAGGCTCGCGCCTGCGGTCGGCTCGCGCCGGCAATATTAAACACTCGGAATGTCGTCGGCTCGGCTCCGGGAGGCTCACGCCGTGTCGGCGCGGCCCGGCCGCCAGTGTGAACACCGCAATTCGGAACCATGTGTTTGATATCGAAGCGGGCGGCGGCCCGGCCAGGCTCGGCTCGGCCCGGCCGGCAGTGTGAACGCAGCCTAATACACTTTACTGCCTGAGTAACAGCAGCTGGGGCTGGCATACAGTTCAGCATTGGCCTCAGAATTGTGGATATTGGATCCAATACACCACTCCAGGGTTCAACTTGAAACAGGAGCCTTTCAAACTAGAGCTATGGCCAGCTTACTCGTGGAAGCTAGGGTCCCTCCATTGTGGATCAGGCACCAACAGCAGCTTGTCAATTATGCTACAGACATTAACAGTTCCCCTAGGCATCCAAACTGCTGTCTCCTCTTCCCAAACACGGAAATCTGTATCCTGCAGCTGCAGCCTAGATCAGGGATTACTATTGCAATCCACATCCGGTTCCTCTCTCTGAACTCTAGTTGATTCCTTTACCAGTTCTTTCGTTGGCCCAGTCACTTATACCTCTGTGGTGCATCCCTCGGCAACAGCATCATCTTGACTTATCACAAGCACCCTCCACCACCAATTTTTCTCCATCCTTGGCGCATCCCAGGATTCAGAAGTAGTCTATACTGGTGGCTCAGTGGTTGTTGGTCATGTAGGCTTTGCTTTTACACAAGCGGGATGTTCTGCACTACAATCCTTGCAGAGTTAATAGCCACTTCTCATGCACTTGAGCCTATTCCTTCCTGCACTGGTGAGTTATTTCTCATCTGCAGGAAGTTCGTGCAATGAAGACGATCATATCCGGCAGCATACCCGTGAAGAGCATAAGCATAAACTTCTTGAGCAGTGCGCAATCGCACATCTTCCCTAGGTCATGGCGAACCAGGATTCCATCTGTCCCCTTAAACAAGGTGGAGGCTCAGTGACCTTCATCTGAACTCTGGGCCACTTTGGGATCCTGAGGATTGTCCAAGTTTAATTGCTAGAATCTTACTGCCTTAAGTAGTACTCCATTTTGGTTGGATTAGACTTGGAAAATGATATTAATTTGATTTAGAGTCCATCTTCTGATGACTTGCTAAAACACTCCATGTCAGTAAGCCCTTAAAAAAGAATCTGCAAGCAGTAGAAATGCATTTGGAGTATGAACAGAAACAGTCTGTAGGATGGAAGTGTTGACAGTGCCCCGGTTTTTACAACGTTTCCAATGGGTAAGTGTAATGGCACAACCTGTTGTGTGTTAATTTCTGAGAAACTGCAAATAAAACTTCCATGACACCTTTATAATGAAGTACAGTTTGATCTGTGTAGTTGTGAGATGAACAAATACTTTCAAATTGTACTTGGAAGTTATTCATAAAATGAGTAATTACTATAAATAATACTAGTCATACAGTGTGTACACATTTTTTGCATGTGTAATTATTCTTTAGGCAGCTCATTTAATAAATAACATTTTTAAATAATATATGACAGGTTAAATATGGCTCACTTTGCAGTTAAATCATGCATCACTGTTTGAAAATAGCCCTCAGGGGCACACCACTCGTTTACTGAATATGGGCTTGGCGACCCCAGGGTTCCTCAGATGGGGACAGGTAAGCGCTATCAGTCTCCTGTTTCCAGAAACTCTAGGCATGCTTCAGTGACCACTGTATGGCACGGCTGTAGAATGTTGTGTGTCACAGGGAATGGGGATGAGGTGCATGGGTGTTGAAGTGGAACAGTCAACCTTTTGGGAACCTGTCACACCTCAGTTGCATAAGGCATACTCAGGCATGCGGGGCTCTGTCTGTGTGGACGCTTGTTTCCCTAGATGCTCATGGGACTGAGATGTAACCCTTGAAGTCATAATCTCCTCCTCCCAGTGGGAAGGGTGTGCCACCTGGGAGTATTCATTCCCAAATCCTGCAAATGAATGAGGGAGCCTACGGTTCAATCCCGCGTCCGGCCATTCTGATTTAGGTTTTCCGTGATTTCCCTAAATTGCTCCAGGCAAATGCCGGGATGGTTCCTTTGAAAGGGCACAGCCGATTTCCTTCCCCAGCCTTCCCTAATCCAATGAAACCAATGACCTCGCAGTTGGTCTCTTCCCCCAAACAACCTCACCCCAGTGAGGGAGCCTAGCCCTCTTGGTAATCTGAATCATTTTAATTATAACAGGGCTCAAGGAATCGTAAATTAAAATGTGTTTTTGGTCGTTAAGAGGAAGGAAGGGACGTTTGAAAAAGTGTCCCCCTTCTACGCCCATAAAGGCTTTGGAAGAGCTTGCTGGAAGCCTGAAATCTATTAAGCGGCTGCAGAATGGTTCCCGGCTGTCGAGACTAAGAGGGTAAAGTAGGTGCAACTACTTAAAAAGACTGAAAAATTGGGTGAATTTGATGTAACTGTTGAACAGCTAAACTCCCTTAACTCGAGCAAAGGTGTGGTCACATGCTGGGATATTATGTATATCGACATGGCCGGACTTAAACAGGAATGGGCATTACAGGGGATAGTGGACATAGAGCAAAGGATTCGTAGGGATAATGGAGAAATTGAGAAGACCGTCACCTTCATTGTGACCTTTAATTCTCCATTGTTACCTGACCACATCATGGTATGTTCCCTCCAACTTAGGGTTAAGTCTTATGTACCTAACACTATGATGTGCTACAAATGCCAGCTTTTCGGTCACACAACACTGAGTTGTGGAGGTGAAGCGACCTGAGAGAAATGTGGAAAGGCAACCACAAAACTGGGATTGACTATCCATCTCCAGCTGTCTGTGTTAACTACTCTGTGAGCCACCCAGTCTGGAGCCAAGACTGCCCTGTTTTTGCTGAGGAACAAAAAATTCAGGAACTAA
The DNA here is from genome assembly GCF_021461395.2 of Schistocerca americana. NCBI lineage: Eukaryota > Metazoa > Arthropoda > Insecta > Orthoptera > Acrididae > Schistocerca > Schistocerca americana. The sequence goes on along the minus strand of NC_060126.1, from coordinate 112,457,582 downwards.
AAGTCATCAAACAGATCCCCTATGCTGTAGCTGGAAAGGAACATAAAGCGATGAAACCTCCCCTCTTTACCACTTCTTATGCTTCCATGGCGCAGAAACCTGTTCCTAAGGTCGATGCCTCGACACAGTCATAAGGATAAAGCAATCCAAGCAGCCACCACAGAAAAGACCAGCAACAGTCCTGTAGTGAGTGTCAAGAAGGCATACAATAAGCAGAGTGCCTGTCAACACCCCCTTCCCCCCTTATCCTCGAAGGGATAGGGTGCAGGGAAAGGTTCATGACGTTTAGGTCAAAAGCCATACCAAGTGCCGTCAGACGTCATTCTTTCATGTTTGACTGATAAGTACATCATGTAGTTAGATACCTTGGATCCAGGCAGCCCCCCACTCCCTCTCACTCTCAAAGTGCTTCACCTCCACAGTGCAAATATAGGGGTAAATTAAAACCACATTGATGAAATGGCTCCCATCCTACCGTGGAACTTGCAGGGGTTGAGGATGCATGTGGAGGAACTCCGTCACTTATCTCAGGGTAGACCACTGTGTTCATGTCTCCAGGAGAATCATTTCCAACAATCGTACTCTCCTGAGCTACAAGGCTATGTACTCTACAAAAAGGATGACCTGAGTGGAAAGAGATCTAGAGGCAGCGTATGTATTTTCGTCAGTACTGACTACCACCCTGCTCCTCCCTCACTTACGACACCTTTACAAGCATTGCTGTATCAGCACACGTGCGTCATCTGTTGACAATGTTACCTTTACTTGCCCCCACATGATGCACTTCATGAAGAGGCCCTGACCGACCTTATTACAAAGCTCCCCTCCCCTTCATCCTCCGTGGTGATTTTAATGCACACAATGTGCTTTGGGGCCCTGCAACTACCTGCCCCAGGAGTAGTAGAGCAGTCAAGAGGCTTCTCATGTCATTGTGCACTTACTTGCTAAATGTGGGACAGAGCACTCACTTCTTCACAGCAACTGGGTCATTATCTCCCATTGACCTCTTGCTTTACTCTCCAGCTCTTGCTCACACTACTCAGTGGTATATAGCTTCCTGATCTGGATTCACCTGCCAGATGGGGTGGAACCGGATAGGAAACTAGCACAATGGGTGCTCAACAGAGCTGACTGGACACTTTATAGCCACTTGGCCCAGTTTGAGCATTGTGCGAATGTTGAGGCATGGGTGGATCATATTGCCAAAATGATCCACCATGCTGCTTCAGCATCCATTCCACAGTCCATGGGACAACAGAAGAGACAACCTGTCCCTAGGTGGAATGCCACTCTGTAATTGGGACCAGACATGCAGCTCTGTGTAGGTTAAAGTGTCGGCCAACTGCAGAGAATCTTGCAGGCTTTCGGGCAGTGAGGGCAAAGTATCACCAAATTATTCGAGAAAGCGAGAAGAGGTCATGGAAACAGTTCCTGAACACCATTAATCATTCCATCAAAAGTTCCGTTGTATGGGAGACCATCAGGAGAATTTCTGGAAGAGGAGACAGGTGCTCCATGGCAGGTGCTGTAATGGGGAATGCCACTCTCCAAACCAATCTGCAAGACAAAACCCAGACAACTGCAGTGTATTTTGCCACAGTTACTGGAACAGCCAGTCAGGATCCAGGTTTCCAGCGCCATAGAGCGGTTACTGAGAGCTGTAGTTTGGACTTCCGGTCCACCTCTGATGAAGATTGCAACTGCCCATTTTCCATGTGGGAGCTGGATTCTGCATTGTCTGCGGCTTCACACACATCCCCTGGTCATGATATGATCCATTACACACAAGGCGAAACTAAAATATCCTCCTCGCACTTTTTAATGCCATTTGGGCATCAGGTCACTTTCCCAACTCGTGGCATGAGGCAATTTTAATTCCTCTTTTAAAACCTGGGAAAGAACGTACACGCCCAAGTAGTTACCATAGTGTTGCCATCACTAGCTGCATGGGGAAGACCTTGGAGCAGATGGTCAGCTGCCTCCTTGTCTGGATCTTAGAATCCAGGCAACTCCTTAATCGCTTTCAGTGCCGGTTCAGGAGGTTATCACTCCACCTTTTGATAACCTGGCCATCCTGAAGGAGGCTATACACAGACTTTCCTATGCCGTCATCACCTTCTAGGTACATTTTTTGACACTGAGAAGGTCCACGATACTGTTTGGAGGCATCTTATCCTGGAGCAGCTTCATGAATGGGGTTTTTGTGGTTGGCTTCCCATTTTTATTCAGTCCTTCCTCTCACCACAATATTTTAGGTACAGAATCGGTGATGTCCTGTCTGATCACTTTGAGCAGGAGAATGGTGTCCCTCAAGATAGTGTTTTAAATGTGACTGTCTTTGCCATAGCTATTAATAGCATTACGTCCATAGTGAAAAGTCCTGTCCAATGTTCTTTGTTTGTGGGTGACTTCCCTGTGTTTTGCTCTTCTTCAAGCTTCACGACGACAACATGTCAGTTGCGACTAGCTCTTCGACATTTGGATGAATGGCAGAAGTGTGGCTTTAAGTTTTCCACCGAGAAGTCTGTGTGTGTTCTTTTTAATCATTCTGATTCCATTTTAAACTTTCTAAGTTGAGGATGAGGGACACTGCCCTTACTTTTAAAGACACTGTGAGGTTTCTGGGCCTGATATTTTACTCTAAGCGTATGTGGTTATCACATCTTAAGGACCTGAAAAAACAATCACTTGAGGCTTTAAGTATTTTAAAATGTCTTAGCCACAGTACATGGGGAACAGATTGGCTCAATTATGGGTGCTCGGTGGATGGGTCTGCGACACCCTCTTATTTAAAGATGTTGGACGTGGTGCACCATGAAGGGATTCGGTTGGCCACTGGTGCATTCGGAACAAGCCCCATACCAAGCCTCTGTGCAGAGGTTGGTGAACTGCCACTTTACATCAGGTAACGGCTGCTTATAGTGCACCAGGTGCATAAAACACTGTCCACATCATACACAACCGCCTACCATACCTTCGCTGGAAAGGCATTTTCGTGACCGGCTACAGGCAATGAGACTGTATGGGATTTCTACACGCATCGCCTTCTAGAGGTGTCAGGTTCAGTCTTCACGTTTAACATCGCGGTGAGAGCAGATTTTCACCTTGGCTTCTCTGGCGGCCCAGACTTATTTTAGGCTTGATGAATTTTAAGAAAGATCGTACATCAGATTATACATTTCAATCTCTGTTTTTTAACATTTTAGATATGCATCTCAGTTTCACAGTAGTGTACACTGATGGCTCCAACAAGGGAATTCCCTTGGCTGCTCTGTCATGTTCCCCGACCATGTCACCAGGATTCACTTTCCTGACGAGTATACCGTTTTCTCAGTGGAGCTCTATGTGATCCTGAAGGCACTGGAGCAGATGCATTATATTTGGGGTAAACGGTTTCTCATTTGCTCTGATTCCCTTAGTGCCTTACAATCGTTGAAGAATCTGTACCCCGCTGAGGAGTTGGTCTGGCTGATATATGCTCCAACAGTAGGGCAAATGGGCATTATTCTGCTGGGTGCCAGGTCATGTAGGGATATGGGGAAATGAACCGGCCGATTGGGTTGCAAAGGAGGCCTGTGCCTGTGGCACAGTGTTCTATTCCCTTGCAGGTTGTTGTTTCTGCACTACATAGGAAGTGCATGCAGTTGTGGGATGAGGAATGGTTGGCGGCAATGGCCAATAAGCTGCAGTTGGTGAAATCAACAACCCGGCCGTGGCGTTCCTCCTGCCAATTGCTCAGGTGGGATGAAGTGACCCTCGCGCGCCTTAGAACTGGGCACTGCACTTTCACACAGAGCATTTTACTACAGCAAGAGGATGCCCCATTTTGTGATGCTTGTGGCATGCACACCTCTATCTGCCGTCTATTTTAGCTGATCATGAGACAAGTGTGACTGTTTTAAAATTTCGTGATGTGTCTGGACTCTGGCCTAAACTCTTGGGCTGGAGATTTTAGTGTGTTGCAGAGTCACTAGCTTCTCTCTCTCTCTCTCTCTCTCTTTCTCTTTCTTTCTTTTTCTTTTTCTTCTTCTTCTTCTCTTTTTTTGTGGTCAGCCAGCCACATCCATCTGCTATATTGTCTTCGCTACTTGTACCACTTTCTTCCTCTGTTGTTAAATTTTTTAAATTCTGACGCAATACTTTGTTCAGTGGTTCTGTGCATGTACGCACATAGTTTTCCAACTTTTGTTACCCATGTTTTACGTGCGGTTTTATCTTCTGTTTTGGGTATTTTCTGATACTTGCCTCGATCTGTTTTCGCACGGGCACTAAAGACCTTGCAGTTGTGTGCCCATACAAACATGTCCAAGTCCATGTTCGAAAATACACGTCAAGATTGATATGAAAACTTAGTCTCTTTTATTTGGGATTGGTTAGAACAAGCTAATTTAACAAAAATAGTGTTCAATTCGTGACCTGCTAATGATTCAAAAAATGAGAAGAGTTCATTGTTGTAATTACATTAATTCTTTAAAAGTTGCATAATAAATATCCCCATCCACTGTACAACTGAAATGCCAGTCACTATGTAAGCTCTATATGTTACAGTTAGTTTAATGATCAGGTTGCTGCATTCCTGCTTCCACTGTTATGAAATATACTGGCAATTAATTATTTGACGAAATGTGTGCTGCACTTTGATTCACATGCATTTGGCATTGATTGGCCATCACAAAACAAAGAAAGGATACCATTCAAGTTCTGTTACACAAAGAGCCAAGACAGATGTTTTGCAACTCACTTATATTGTCTCAAAAAGATATATACCTAAAAAGTGCCATCTGGAAAGTGATTGACAGCTTGAGAGTTAGGACTGTAGCTGAATTATCCTGCTAAGTTCACTAGATATTTACTTGTAATTTTGATGAAATATTCTGAACAATTTTTGCATGTTGAGTGGCAGTGAGTTTGAAAATTTAATTTTTTGACACAAGAAAACTATTTTATGACTAAATGACAGTTTCTCTCGTCTTTTACTTTCTGGGAAGTCTGCCTTGGTCAGTAGTGCAGCAATGAAACGATATTTACTTTTTCATGGCATCATTAGCTATGTGCTAGTGCGCCTGTAGCAGTAGAATCAAATCTCAGTGGAAAAGTATATTTAAAGTCAAACGTATTTCCTCCTCTCTATAATGTAATTGAAAACTATCATGACAAATTTAAGTACAGAATCTTAAGTATCCTGGAGATTGTACATAAGTGCTGTGTATGTCAAAAGAGAAGCTTTTTTAAATTATCATATGACTGGTGGTTCCCCAAACTTCGCTAATGATTACTATATTGTTCTTTATTAATTCATAGGGGCTATCCTGTCATTTATTTTCACTGCTTTTTGAATAGTGGTGCCTGAAGAATGAAAACCTCAGATATTTGTAGCTACCTTCAGTATTCATCTTCAGAGCAACAGTGGAACACCTACTCAGATAACCTGACAACAAAACCCAGGTAAATTGAGCATAAATCTGTGCCTAGTGCCATAATTTGAGACATTCATAGTTGATGTGGGGGCAGGGAGTAGGCATGATGATGGTGCGATACACTTGAGGACTTGTCCGTAGCATCCACAAGAAGTTGATAATCGGCTGCAAAAAGAAAAAAAATAATAATTCACTAGCAGAAAGGTGCAAGCATAGGGCATTTTCCTGTGATTAATTGGCATATACTGGACCTGTGTTGTGTATGGAGTGCAAGGGTGTTCATGCTATTCCCACACTGTAGAGCAGTTATTAGTATTCATGGCTCAGGAAGTCTCCCTGTAGATGTAAGCATTCTGCTAGCAATGCTGTGTTCCTCTGTTTTAGGGATAGTACCAAAGACAGAGTTCATAACAAAGAAAAAAAGTTCAAAGTTTATAGTGATTAAAGGATGTAGTATCTACTCATAATGTTAACAGTGCATCCATGGGAGAAACTATGTAAAATGTATGTCTTTCGGCCATTAATTTCTTCGTAAGAAGTTAATATAAAGGTATCATAATGTCACCAATAACAATATTGCATTGAGCAAACTGATGATGTTCAAACAAAAATACAGTAATAGTAACTCTCACCTTCCTATTGAGTGCAGGTGTCAGCCAAAAGTAAAATGATAAATTGTCCCCCCCCCCCCCCCCCCACACACACACACACACACACACACACACACACACACACACACACACACACACACACACAGAACAGACAATTGTTGTGAATATTAGATGTTTTCGACTTGTGACTAAACTTTTTGACGGGGCCATTCTGTGCCAAGTGGACTAATTTTAGATAAAGTTCCCATGTGACCAGTATGGAACAGTCACATGTCCCCTATGAATGTTGGTAAATGTTTTACTTTTTCCAATATAATACTTTCAAGCATATAGTCATTCATTTGATCCCATAGCGCAACTATCAAAAGTCTACCTCCTGAGTTTTTGGCAGCTTTGAGACACGATATATCCTGCAGTATTTTCTCGAAAGAGACAAAGCTAGGCCACCTTGTTCAATCTTCTTGCATCCTGTTAAACGAAATAATGAAAAAAAAATTCTTTTTCAATTTTCGTATGGATAATTTTAAGCTAAAGTAGGCAGAAAAAATAGTCACTAGGAAAAAAATGTGAAATTTAGCTTTCTGTATCTCCATAGGTCATTACAGAGTAAACCTGAAACTTTGCATAACTTACTAATACAAGGTTTTAGAATATAAAATTTCATTTTACTGCTGCTTTCCAATAGTTTACAAATTGAGGTTCTTGCAAAAATGCCAAAAATGTCTACTTTTTGCCTACTTTTACAATAAAAGTTTCTTTTGTAAAAACTTTTAAACAGTTTTATTAGGAAGACCATGTTCTAAACCACCTGAAAAACTAGACTTGGTTTCCCAATGTGAGCATATAATAACCTAAAAATAATTACAAGATAGAGGTGCATTTAAAATACGTCCATATGCCGCTGGTCCACAGTGTAAATCTGACATCATTCATTGCGCTCTACAATTGTTTGGTACTGTCTAGGGAAGGTAATATTGAAAGACCTGATGACGAGATATGAGGTAGTCAGAATAATTTGGGGAGGGGTAGCTGATAATATGATAAGTGTCTTTTGCCACAACCCATCATGATACATTTCAGCCAGTTTTTCTGCTATGATAACTACATAATCCTCCACCCCCAAGAGCTCACCACTCTTTTGTTAACTTGTGCTGGGCTACAATGGGCCCTGGCCTTTGCAGCACCTTTTCCCTTCCCATGCTGCATGTCTATCCTCTGGGATATTTTTTGTGAATGTGTCCTGAAGTTCCAGTAGCCAAACATCAAATCAGTTCTTCCACTGTTTTCTTTCTTTCTTCATTCTCCATCTACCCTGCCTCCGCTTCTGCATTTGGGGTTCCTTTCTGTTTCTTCTTCATCCCTGTGCGCTACTGAAGGCCGGCCCACACATGTGACGCGCAACAGGTGACTGGCTAATGCATAATTCCCAGCCCCTGGTCGACAGGTAGGATTCGTGTGTATCCCCCAGTGCAAGCCAGACCCAGGGTGGGGTGATTGCCTTACCTGTTACCTTCCCAAATTGCCTATTGGTCCTTCTGTCAGGAGTTCGGGAGGTATGGCCAGAGGTGTGAACAATTACCTAAGGCAGGTGGGTCCCACTGTGAGAGGGGGAGGGGAAGGGGTGCAGTTAAAATGTGTGCACAATCAGAGGTGCTGGAAAACATGAGGGATTTTCTTGCAATGAACCAATCATCGTCTCAGACTATTTCTTCTAAATGTAAATGGAATGAGGCTAAAGAGTACAAGAATCTCCCAGCTGCCCCTTGGTTCCTCAATCCTTTGCCACGGTTGATCCATTTATTATTGAGAAAGTTGTTGACACAGCTGCAGGTCCTGAGAAATCCTGCTCTTGTATATGTAATGGCATTTTGCTTTTGGAGACCAATTGCGATTCTCAAGCCCAACAACTGCTTCCAACTTCGCTCCTCCACAGCTATTCTGCTCGTGTCAAGGTCCATTGAAGTGTGAATCCTGTGAGTGGTGTTACTTACACTAGGCTGCTTAATGGTCTGACTGATGGAGAAATCCAAACTTACATCCGTGTTCAGGGTGTCGGTGCAGTCCACCAGGTAATAAAAAAGGTTACTGCAATATTAGTGCTTACACACACTCTTTTTGTCATGTTTAATAGAGTAGTGCTTCCCTCAAAGATAAAAGCAGGATATTAATTCATCATGTTCCGATCATTCATTTCAAACCCTATGTGCTGCTGTCAGTGTCAGCTTTACAACCACACACGAATCTCCTGTTGAAACAGTGTCAGATGTGTTGCTTGCAGTAGGGATGCTCATGAGGGCAATATTCCACCTCCCTCTCCCTGCTTGCAGTGGTGACCATGCAGCCTCATACCAGGAATGTCTTTTGCATCTCGATGAGTGGGCCGTCCAGGAGACCCGGGTGAAGGAAAAAGTGCCTTACCCTGTCGCTCACAAGTTGTTGGCTAGTCGAAAGCCCTGCATTTTATCACCTGGCACTTGCAGTACCATTCTTGCGACGCCCCGCTCCATGGAGGACGTAGGCATGCAGACTTGCGACCTCAAATTCAGCACTGCAGTTATAAGATCACCCAGTTTCCTCCTCCTCCTCCTCCTCCTACAGCTGTGCAACAACCCACCAAGTCTTCATCTCTGGCAGCCAAAAAGGACAGAAGAAATATTCCCACAAAGACTTCTTACGCCCCTCCAGCCAGGAAACTTCTGAGCAATCAGCCAATTGCAAAGGCTCTAAGAAATCAATTCTTCATTGACGTTGAGATCCTCTTCAGTGGTGCTGCCGCATGATACCCTCATCTGGCCGACCTCCATTTTGCTGATGCACACTGCCAATCCTGTTTCTGCCCTGGAATCCGCAGGCTAACCCAGAGAGACTGCCAATGCGTCTGTAGGTATCATTGTGCAGTTCCCTCCAGTCTCTGCGCTCTGTAGCAGTGAGTCTTAGAAGGGTGGCACTCGGCAGCTGCCGAGGTGAAAGCCATTTTTTCTTTTCTTTTTTCCCCCTGCTGTCATCTCTCTCTTCCAATGACACATTCATGGCATTAGATCCTACAAGGAGGAATTATGGGTGCATCTGGCATCGCAATGTCCACTTGTTTCCTGCCTCCAGGAAATGAAAGTGCATCCTCTTGACCACTTTGACCTCTTGCATTTCTTTCCAGTCCGATTTGACCTTCACCTTAAGGACAGCACTGTCCATCTCATGTGGGAATCATGCTGCTCATCTGGGATGATTTCATAGTCAAACCATCTCACCGAACACCCAGCTGCAAGGTGTTATAGTCCGCATTTCCCTTCCTTGCTTCACCTTTTCTCTATGTAATGTCTACATCCCTCCGTTGTTCGGTGTCAGCAGGGCACACTTCCTCCAGCTTATTGGTCAGCTCCCTCACCCGTTTCTGTTGCTCGGTAACTTTAATGCACACTATCCCCTTTGGGGCTCTTCAAGAACTTGCCCAAGAAATGCCCTCTTGGATGAACATCCCAATTAACTAAACCACATCTGCCTAAACGCTGCAGCACCCTTGTTCCTTTCAGACTCCATGTACATACAGGGTGTTACAAAAAGGTATGGCCAAACTTTCAGGAAACATTCCTCACACACAAAGAAAGAAAATATGTTATGTGGACATGTGTCCGGAAACGCTTACTTTCCATGTTAGAGCTCATTTTATTACTTCTCTTCAAATCACATTAATCATGGAATGGAAACATACAGCAACAGAACGTACCAGCATGACTTCAAACACTTTGTTACAGGAAATGTTCAAAATGTCGTCCGTTAGCGAGGATACATGCATCCACCCTCCGTCGCATGGAATCCTGATGCGCTGATGCAGCCCTGGAGAATGGCGTATTGTATCACAGCCGTCCACAATACGAGCACGAAGAGTCTCTACATTTGGTACCGGGGTTGTGTAGACAAGAGCTTTCAAATGCCCCCATAAATGAAAGTCAAGAGGGTTGAGGTCAGGAGAGCGTGGAGGCCATGGAATTGGTCCGCCTCTACCAATCCATCGGTCACCGAATCTGTTGTTGAGAAGCGTACAAACACTTCGACTGAAATGTGCAGGAGCTCCATCGTGCATGAACCACATGTTGTGTCGTACTTGTAAAGGCATATGTTCTAGCAGCACAGGTAGAGTATCCCGTATGAAATCATGGCGGTGAATAGAGGAAGTACAGTACATACTGACGAAACTAAAATGAGCTCTAACATGGAAATTAAGCGTTTCCGGACACATGTCACATGTCCACATAACATCTTTTCTTTATTTGGGTGTGAGGAATCTTTCCTGAAAGTTTGGCCGTACCTTTTTGTAACACCCTGTATATTCCCATTTGGACCTCTTGTTGTGCACTATCCACCTTACCTGTCGTCTTGAGTGGTCCATTCTCTATGACATGTACTCAAGCGATCATTTCTCGTGTGCTGACTCTTTACTGTCTCCTACCCCACCTACGTGTAAACCCAGTTGGCAGCTTTCTAAGGCTGACTGGTGGCTTTACTCCTCCCTGGTGACCTTTGATGAACATTATCTCCCCACTTGTAATGACCAGATAGAATACATTCCAAACAGTATCCTTACCACCGCAGAATGTTTCATTCTTTGCACTTCTTTAGTGCACTATGTCTCAGTACCCAGGTGGACTAAGGTGTGCCGTGACGCAACTTGCTCATGGAGACGTGCTCTCCATGTTTTTAACCATCATCCTACGATGTTGAATTGTATTCGTTACAAACAATTGAGTGTGCAGTGTTGTTGCATTCTATGGTATAGCAAAAAGCTAGCTGGATTTCATTTAGTAGTTCTTATAGCTGTTCCTCTCCCTTTTCTGTTGTGTGGGCCTGTCTCCTCGGCTCTCTGGGACCAAGCCCCAGTCATCATTATCCGGCCTGACCATAGCAGATGATGTCATTGCCAACCCCATTGCTATCTCAAACACTTTAGGCCGCTATTTGGAAGAGATTTCGAGCTCCACCCACTATCACCCTGCCTTCCCCCATCGGAAGCAAGTGGAGGAGGCTGATGGGAGAGGCTCGGATGATACCGTTCTCCTCTCAGAATGGTGAATGCTACAATGCCACCTTTACTATGAGGGAGCTAGGTCATGAACTCACTTCGTCATCCCAGGCAATGTTAACATTCAGATGTTGTAGCACCTGTCTCTTGCGGGCAAGCACTTTCTCCTTCATACGTAGTCACATCTGGGCAGATGGCACGTTTCCTAGATGTTGGTATGAATCCACTGTCATATCCATATATAAGCCCGATGAAGACAAACCCTTCCATCTAGCTACTGCTTCATTTCTCTCATTACTCATGTTTGCATGTTGATGGAATGTAAGATTCATGCTCGGCGGGTATGGTGGCTAGAGTCTCGCGATTTTATCATCACTGCACAATGTGGAATTAGAGTGCCATTCTGCAGTTGACCATCTCGTTGCTTTGTCAACCCATGTCGTGAATAGTATTCTGCAGAAATACCAAACTGTGGATGTCATTTTTTATTTGGAAAAAGCATAACAACACCTGCTGGAAGACTGATATTCTCCATACTCGCTACTTGTGGGGTTTCCAAGGCCGCCTGCCCATTTCCTACAGGAATTTTTAAAAGACAGGGTTTTAAAGGTATGTGTGGGTTTTCCCTTGTTGGACACCTTTATCCAAGAAATGGGGTGCCTCAGGGCTCCGTCCTGAGTGTCGTCCTCTTTGCTATAGCCATTAGCCCTATTATTGCCTGTCTCTCCACCGGCCATCTCCGGCTCCCTTTTCGTTGACAATTTTGCGATCTATTGCAGTTCTCCATGGACTTGTCTCCTTGAGTGACATCGTCAGTGATGTCTCAGTTGTCTTTACTCATGATGCATCGACAATGGCTTTCGCTTTTCCACTGACAAAACAATTTGTATTAATTTCTGATGGTGCAATGGGTTTCTTCCAGTGCCTTTAAATCTTGAGCCTACTGCTCTTTGGTTTGACGAAACTATGACATTACTGGGGCTCATGATTCATAGGGAACTTTCTTGGTCCTCCCATGGGTCTTACTTGGCCACCTGCTGCACCTAGTTCCTACGTGTCCTAAGTGGTACTGTAAGTAAGTCTATTCAAAACTAGACTAGGGGTGTTTTGTTTATGCATCTGCACATGTGTCCATCTTTCGCTGTCTAAATACAATGCACCATTGTAAATCCGTTTGGCTTCTGGCGCCTTTTTACACTAGCTCAGTTGATAGCCCCATGCAGAAGCTGCCAAACTCCTGCTGCAATACTGATGTGATGTTCTCCTCAGCAGTTATGCATGCCATTTGTCTGCCATGCCCGGCCAACTGTCCTATACCTCTTTCTTTGAAGACTCCTTTGACCACCAGTGTAGGGTGTGTCCCTCTCCTCTGTTACGTCCTGCAGTTCACTTTCGGTTATTGCTCCAGCAATGTAACTTCAAGCAACCTGCCACTTTCCTGATAGGTGTGAACACTTCACCACCTTGGCTTTGTGAGGCGAGCCGTGTTCACCTTGGACTTCATTCGCTTCTGAAAGAAATTACTCCAGATATGGTCTATCGCGATAAGTTTCTCGACCTTTGCACGGAACTTAGCATATTACCTTTGTGTACAATGATGTCTCTCAGTCTGGCCCTGGTGATGGGTGTTTGTTCATCATTGGTACATGCGATTTTTGGTATCAGTTTCTGGAACACTGCTCAATATTTACAGCAGAGCTCTTTACCCTTTATCAGGCCATGCAGTACATCTGGTGACACAGGCTTTTCAATTGTGTCACCTGCTCTGATTCCCTCAGTGCCTTACAAGCATTGGTGCTGTACACATTCCATCCCTTACTGCAATGGGCCCAAGAAAGCTTCCACTTGGTCACTCTTGAAGGAGCCACTCTGATGTTTGTGGGTTCGCGGTCACGTTGTTCTTATGGGAAACGAGGCTACTGCCAAAGCTGTAGTCATCCTACCTCGGCCCCCTAGTTCTTCCGTTCCTTCCTATGATCTCCCTGTTGCCATCTGTCATAAGGTGGTGTCACTCGGGTATCACAGCTGGTCTTCTCTTCATGGGAACAAGCTCTGGAGAATTAAACGTCTCCCAGTGGCTTAACTGGCTTCTTGGAGTCTCTCCGCTAGGGGATTATTTTAGCTAGGTTGTGTATTGGGCACTGTCGTTTCAGCCATTGCCATTTGCTGAGTGGTGGTCCCACACCACTTTGTGCTCATTGTCATAAACATTTGATGATTCACCACTTCCTGACCGAATGCCCTTTTTTTAACCACGTATGTACTAATGTATGTTTGCTGTCTGAATTACCAGCTGTTGTAGTGAATGACACACGGGCTGTCGACCACATTTACTTTTTACCTGCCTTAGCAGTATGGCAAACGACACTTAATCTTCAGTTCAGGACATCCATTGTCTCTTTGGCATATTCTGTGGACCCTTCTTCAAGAGGAAGTCCCTGCTCTTGGCTATTTTTCCTTGCATTGATTGGGCTTACCGATTAGTTGCTTTTAAATCCTTTTTCGTATTAGTGTTCTAAGGTTCTGACATGGGCACATATGACCTTAGTTGTTTTCATTCCCGAAAACAAAACTAAACTGCAGAATCAAACTGCTTATAAACCTAAAAATTGAACTGTGTGTTACCAAGGCACTGGATATCATGGTAGTAAAACTTTTGCATATTAACTGCAGCACATATTGTATTAACTGCTTTCAAGTTTTACACCATTGTGCAAGTTTTGGTGAACTTCACAGCAGTGTGCCTCTCTCTCTCTCTCTCTCTCTCTCTCTCTCTCTCTCTCTCTCTCTCTCTCTGCATGTTCCCCCCAGGGGGTCCACAACTCTTTTGTGGACACGTGCGTAGCGAGCACGGGACCCCGAGCTAATGTGGCCCTCCTTCCTTTCCGGGCTGCATACCTCCCCTTCCCTTTCCGCATCCCTCCCCGTCCCCCATCTTCGCCCCCCCCCCCCCTCACCTCTGGCTCTTTCCTTCCCTTTCTCCCCCCTCTGGGAGTATGGTTTGTGCCTACGTCCAGAGACGGACGCTCGAAACTGTTCCAAATTCCTTGCTCTTACACTTGCAAGTCCTCGTCCTTCCTCTGTCCTTCTCTTTTCCTTCCCTCTTCTCCTTGCCCTTTTCTCCGCTGCGGCGTTTGAGACCCCCTCTTCTTTCCTTTCCCTTTCTCTTCTTTCCTCCCTGTGCGTGTCTGAAGGCCGACCCACGCACTTCCATGCGTAGCCGGTGACGGGGTAACGTGTAATTCCCCGCCCCGGGTAGACAGGTAGGACACGTACGTACCCCCTGGTAACGGCCAGGCCCAGGGAGGGGTGATTACCCGAGTTGATACCTTCCGAAAGTGCCGATTGGTCCCTCCGTCCGTTTGTCGGGAGGTGTGACCTGAGGTGTGAACAATCACCTAAGGCGGGTGTGCCCTCGGTGAGGGCCCCCACAAGGGAGGAGTGCGCCATCGGAGACGCCGGTAATCATGGGGGATTCTTCCGCAATGGTTTCCTCACCTTCCACTATGTCTGCTCACAAACGTAAGTTCACTGAGTCTCAGCCACAGACGGTTCTTCCATCGTTGCCACAGTTCCTTGTTGTTTCTCGGTCTGACGAAGGTCACGACTTTTCCACGGTCAACCCTTTCATTATTCAGAAAGGTGTCGACGCAATTGCGGGTCCTGTAAAGTCTTGTTCCAGATTACGGAATGGCACCCTGTTGTTAGAAACACACAGTGCCCTCCAGGCTCAAAAATTGCTGCGTACTTCTCTGCTCCACACCTTCCCTGTCCGGGTGGAACCGCACCGTACCTTAAATTCCTCGCGTGGAGTCGTTTATACACGCTCCCTCGATGGATTGTCTGACGAAGAAATTCAGCACTACCTGTCTGACCAGGGCGTCACGGCTGTTCATCGGGTTATGAAAAGGGTTGACTCGAACATCATTCCAACCCGCACTGTCTTCTTGACATTTGACAAAGTTCAACTCCCATCAAAAATCAAAGCGGGCTATGAGATAATTTCCGTTCGCCCTTATGTCCCAAACCCTACGCGTTGCTATCGATGTCAGCGGTTCAATCACACCAGCCAGTCCTGTTCCAATCCGGCCAAATGTGTTACATGTGGCAAGGATGCCCATGAGGGTGCTTGTCCACCTCCATCCCCTCGCTGCATCAACTGTATGGGTGACCACGCTGCTTCCTCTCGAGATTGCCCCGTTTTTAAGGATGAAAAGCTCATCCAGGAAATAAGAGTGAAGGAAAAGGTGTCGACCTTTGCTGCTCGAAAGTTACTCGCCAGTCGACAGCCCACCGTGCCTCAGAAAGGTAAATACAGCACTGTCCTTGCTTCTCCTCGACCAACAAAGGAGGCGGCCACGCAGACTTGCGACCTCACCTTTAGTACCACGGTCGTCAGATCGGCCAGCGCAAAGATCGCCCGTTCAACCTCACCCCTTTCGCCTGCCCACTCTATGGCTCACCCTTCGTCGGGTTCTGCTAAATCTCGAGCCCAAAAGTCAGACGCCAAGTCTTCGAAAAAAGAGCATTCTCGTGAAGAGTTTTTACGTACCGCAACTTCACAACCATCGGTTCCTCCTTCATCTAAACATCATACTTCTAAGAAGGTTACGAAGAAACACAGTTCCTCTCCTTCTCCGCCAAGGCGTGTCCCATCTACAGCACCACCTGGCGGAAATCGCCCTCGGCCGTCTTCTGTGTCGCCGAGGCGCACTGCTGGTGGCCGGTCAAGTGGCCGATCGTTGGTGGCAGGAGCTGCTCCTGACCAACCTATGGATCAGGATCTTCTGCCTTCGACTGAATGCCATTCCATGCTGTCGGTCGCAAGCTCTGAGCAGTCGTTGAGTTGACAGCACCCTTGGTCACGTTCCTCCATTTTCTGTTCAATCTATGTCCATTATCCACTGGAATATCCGCGGCATTCGAGCCAATCGGGATGAATTGTCGATCCTCTTACGATCCTACTCGCCGGTCATCTTCTGTCTTCAGGAAACAAAGCTGCGTCCCCATGACCGCTTTGTTCTACCTCATTTTCAGTCCGTTCGATATGACCTCCCCTCTGTTGAGGGCACTCCAGCCCATGGAGGACTCATGATTCTGCTCCATGATACTCTCCATTATCACCCAATCCATTTAAACACTTCCTTCCAAGCTGTCGCCGTCCGTCTTTCCCTTTCTGGATACACGTTCTCTCTTTGTACGGTATACATTCCATCGTCCACACCAATGGCACGAGCTGATGTCCTTCATCTTCTTGATCAGCTACCACCCCCCTATTTGCTGGTTGGGGACTTCAATGCCCACCACCCACTTTGGGGATCTCCAGATCCTTGTCCACGTGGCTCACTATTGCTAGACGTCTTCCACCAAGCGGATCTAGTCTGCCTCAACACTGGGGTCCCCACATTTTTGTCTGCCTCCACGACAAATTTATCTCATTTGGACCTTGCGGTCGGTACTGTTCCGCTAGCTCGGCGCTTCGAATGGTTCGCCCTTGATGATACACACTCGAGTGACCACTTTCCATGTGTTCTTAGACTGCAGCCTCAACTGCCATATATGCGCTCGCGACGCTGGAAGTTTGCCCAAGCCGATTGGACACTTTTTTCGTCTCTAGCGACATTCGATGACCGTCGCTTTCCCAGCGTCGACGATGAGGTCACACATGTTACCGACGTTATTCTCACAGCTGCGGAACGTTCCATACCACGCACCTCCGAATTGCCCCGGCGCCCCCCAGTTCCTTGGTGGAACGAGGCATGCCGTGACGCAATACGTGAGCGGCGACGGGCTCTTCGCATTTTCCGTCACCATCCAACTTTGGCCAACTGTATCCGATATAAGCAGCTCCGTGCGCGATGCCGTCACGTCATCCGCGATAGCAAGAAGGCAAGCTGGAAATTCTTTATTAGCTCATTTAACACCTTCACTCCCTCCTCGGAAGTTTGGAGTCGGCTTCGACGGTTCTCAGGCGCGCCTAGTTTCTCCCCGGTCTCTGGGCTCACTGTCGCGCATGATACCTTAGTGGACCCTGTCGCAATTTCTAACTCATTGGGTCAGCATTTTGCTGAGATTTCGAGCTCTTCAAATTACCCGCCAGCGTTTCTCCCGAAGAAACGTGCAGCGGAAGTGCGACATCTTGCTTTCTCCTCTCAAAATCACGAAAGCTACAATACTGTTTTCTCCATGCGGGAACTCCAACATGCCCTCTCTTCTTCTCGCTCCTCCGCCCCAGGACCGGATGGTATCCATGTCCAAATGTTGCTGCATTTATCAACCCATAGTCTGCGTTACCTCCTTCGCCTTTATAATCGAATTTGGACCAACAGTACCTTTCCCAGGCGATGGCGGGAAGCTATTGTCGTTCCCGTTCCGAAACCTGGAAAGGACAAACATCTCCCCTCTAGCTATCGCCCCATTTCTCTCACGAGTAGTGTCTGTAAGGTTTTGGAGCGTATGGTGAATTACCGTTTAGCTTGGTGGCTGGAATCCCGCAGTCTTTTAACACCAGCCCAATGCGGATTCCGAAAGCATCGTTCTGCTGTTGACCATCTTGTTGCTCTCTCCACTTATATCATGAACAATTTTCTCCGGAAACGCCAAACGGTAGCAATATTTTTTGATCTGGAGAGAGCATACGATACCTGTTGGAGGACAGGCATCCTCCGCACACTGTTCTCTTGGGGCTTTCGAGGCCGGCTGCCCCTTTTTCTTCGCGAATTTATGGCAGAGCGCACATTTAGGGTGCGGGTGAACACTACTCTCTCCCGTACTTTCTCCCAAGAAAACGGGGTACCCCAGGGCTCCGTGCTGAGTGTTGTACTGTTTGCCATTGCCATCAATCCAATTATGGATTGTCTCCTTCCTGATGTCTCGGGCTCCCTCTTTGTGGACGATTTTGCGATCTACTACAGCTCTCAACGGACCAGCCTTCTTGAAAGACGTCTTCAAGGATGTCTCGATCGCCTCCACTCGTGGAGCATCGAAACCGGCTTCCATTTCTCACCCAGTAAGACCGTTTGTGTTAATTTTTGGCGACGTAAGGAGTTTCTTCCGCCCGCCTTACATGTAGGTCCTGTCAACCTTCCGTTTTCCGACGTCGCTAAATTCTTGGGTCTTATGTTTGACAGAAAACTGTGCTGGTCCTCCCACGTTTCCTATCTTTCGGCTCGCTGTCTGCGTTCCCTTAACACCCTCTGTGTCCTGAATGGTACCTCCTGGGGAGCGGACCGAGTGGTCCTTCTCCGCCTCTATCGCGCCTTAGTGCGCTCGAAATTGGATTATGGAAGCATAGTCTACTCCTCTGCTCGGCCGTCTATTCTTCGGCGTCTCGACTCTATCCACCACCGTGGATTACGTTTAGTGTCTGGAGCTTTTTACACCAGCCCTGTGGAAAGCCTTTATGCTGAGACTGCTGAACCTCCGCTGTCCAATCGGCGGGCAGTCCTTCTGAGTCGTTATGCTAGCCATCTGTCTTCCATGCCTGCTAATCCAGCCCATGACCTTTTTTTCGACGCCTCCTTTGATGTCGGGTATGCAGGCCGCTCCTCCTCCCTACTACCCCCGGGAGTCCGCTTCCGTCAACTGCTCCATTCTCTTTCCTTCCGCTTTCCTAAAACCTTCTTGACAACTTGGGGTACAGCACCGCCTTGGCTCCGTCCCCGGATCGACTTGCTCAGAGACCTATGTCAATTTCCCAAGGATGGTACCCCTACACTTGTCTACCGTCGGGCATTTGCTGCTCTATGTGCACAAATGACGGAAGCCACATTTATTTACACCGATGGCTCGAAAACATCGTTAGGTGTAGGGAGTGCCTATATCGTTGGCGACACCCCAAATCACTTTCGGCTTCCCGACCAGTGTTCGGTTTATACTGTGGAGCTTTACGCTGTTCTCCAGGCTGTCCACTACATCCGCCGCCATCAGCGGATACAGTACTTAATCTGCTCAGATTCTCTCAGCTCTCTCCTAAGTCTCCAAGCTCTTTACCCTGTGCGCCCTCTGGTCCACCGGATTCAGGACTGTCTGCGCTTGCTCCACCTGGGGGGCGTCTCAGTGGCGTTCCTCTGGCTCCCGGGACACGCTGGTATCTGTGGGAATGAGGCGGCCGATATAGCGGCCAAGGCTGCAGTCTCTCTTCCTCGGCCAGCTATTCAGTCTCTTCCGTTTACCGATCTACGGAGTGGTTTATGTCGCCAAGTTGCTCATTTATGGAATGCGCATTGGTCAACACTTCCCCATAATAAATTGCGGGAAGTGAAAGCCCTTCCTTGCGCTTGGACCTCTTCCTCCCGAACGCGTCGTCGGGAGGAGGTAATTTTAGCTAGACTCCGGATAGGGCACTGTCTTTTTAGCCATCGACATCTTTTAAGCGGTGATCCTCCCCCACTCTGTCCCCACTGCTCTCAGCTGTGGACGGTCAGACACCTTTTAATTGAGTGCCCCTATTTTAATCCGTTATGCTCCCGTCTACAGTTATCGCCTGATCTATCGTCGATTTTAGCAGATGACACGCGCTCAGCTGACCGCGTTCTACAGTTTATTAGGACAGTGAAACGACGTCAGTGATTTGAAGCTTTTTTTGGGGACGAACAACCCCTTTCTATAGTGGATTTTTAAGCATTCCTTCTGCCTTTAGTTTCTCAAATTTTATGACCTTGTTCCCATTGCTGCTGATTTTACCTTTCGTTTATTCCTGTTTCCTACGTCACGGGCTGGGCGCTAATGACCATAGAAGTTTTGCACCCTAAAACCACAAACAAAAAAAAAAAAACAAAAAAAAAAAAAAATCTCTGCATGTTGTTACAGAGAACTTTGAGAATGTCTTTTTATTGTGCAATGCTGTTGACATGCTAGTTTAATTCCAGTTTGAAGTATGGTATATTCCATGTTTGCATGGTTTGCAGTTTATGTGAACTTATTACAAAATTGTGTAAATCTGTTGCCGTAGTCCATGGTGGCTTAACCAGTGCTGGCTTCTTGTAAAGTGAGAAAACCAGTATCCATCACCATAGAGGTCACACCCAATAGCTGTGCAACAGCCGTCAGTGATAGGTTTCCTTCCCACAGGTTACCAAGCCTGATATGGGTTTCTTTACACAGGCTCCCTGTCCTGATGATACAATTCTTTTAGTGTCAGAGGACAAGACTAAAAGAGGTATCTTTTAGGATTTTAAGCTTATGTTTCCTTAAAGCTACTTGATTTTTTTAGATGTTTCATTGATTTGATATAGAATGTCATGAGGAAAAGCATACGTTCTACAGACAATGTCACTGAGGGTGCTCGAATAACTGCAATAATGTCCTGTGAATTGTTGTGAGACTTTTGCTGAGGTAAAGGAACCTTTAATAAGCTTTATGCACCCACATGGTTCAGTAAATTCATTTTATTGACCACCAAGAAGTGACAAGTGCCGTTTCTGGAACAACACATCATGCACAGGTAGTCCCAGTCTTCAAGAAGGGTCGTCGAGCAGATGCGCAAAACTATAGACTTATATCTCTGACGTCGATCTGTTGTAGAATTTTAGAACATGTTTTTTGCTCGAGTATCATGTTGTTTTTGGAAACCCAGAATCTACTATGTAGGAATCAACATGGATTCCGGAAACAGCGATCGTGTGAGACCCGGAAAATATTAGATACAGGCTCCCAGGTAGATGCTATTTTTCTTGACTTCCGGAAGGCGTTCGATACAGTTCCGCACTGTCGCCTGATAAACAAAGTAAGAGCCTACGGAATATCAGACCAGCTGTGTGGCTGGATTGAAGCGTTTTTAGCAAACAGAACACAGCATGTTGTTATCAATGGAGAGACGTCTACAGACGTTAAAGTAACCTCTGGCGTGCCACAGGGGAGTGTTATGGGACCATTGCTTTTCACAATATATATACAGGGTGAGTCACCTAACGTTACCGCTGGATATATTTCGTAAACCACATCAAATACTGACGAACCGATTCCACAGACCGAACGTGAGGAGAGGGGCTAGTGTAATTGTTTAATACAAACCATACAGAAATGCACGGAAGTATGTTTTTTAACACAAACCTACGTTTTTTTTAAATGGAACCACGTTAGTTTTTGTTAGCACATCTGAACATATAAACAAATACGTAATCAGTGCCATTTGTTGCATTGTAAAATGTTAATTACATCCGGAGATATTGTAACCTAAAGTTGACGCTTGAAACCTCTGACGTTCAGTTGCGTGTTGTAGCAAACAAGGGCCACGGTAGGCGAGCAGCATCTGCAGGGACATGTTTACGATGACGACCGTGTTTACGAGTGTGGCTGTAGTGCACTGTTGTGGTTTGGTCTGTCGCAGTGTCCGCATGTAGGGCTTGCTGCTATTGTTATTCTGCATTCGTCTCCGCACGCAGACCAACTGTAGTACACCGTGTTACCAGACGTCTGTGATAGTGTAGTGTTGTAGGAACTGTGACCATGGTGTATTCGAACTCTGAAAAGGCGGAGATGATACTCATATATGGCGAGTGTCGACGAAATGCAGCTGAAGCCTGCAGGGTGTATGCAGAACGGTACCCGGACAGAGAGCATCCAACGTGCCGCACATTGCAAAACATCTACCGCCAACTGTATGCAACAGGTATGGTCGTAGCACGCAAACGGGTCCGTAACAGGCCCGTCACAGGAGAAGCGGGTGCAGTTGGTGTGTTAGCTGCTGTTGCCATGAACCCACACATGAGTACACGGGACATTGCGAGAGCCGGTGGACTGAGTCAAAGTAGTGACATGCGCATACTGCATCGTCACCGCTTTCACCCGTTTCATGTGTCGCTACATCACCAATTACATGGTGATGACGTTAATCATCGAGTGCAATTCTGTCAATGGGCATTAACAGAGAATGCGTTGCAGTTCTACCTGTTTACCGATGAAGCGGGTTTCACAAACCACGGGGCAGTGAATCTACGGAACATGCATTACTGGTCCGTGGACAATCCTCGCTGGCTCAGACAGGTAGAGCGACAGCGACCGTGGACTGTAAATGTATGGTGCGGAATCATTGGCGACCACCTCATTGGTCCTCACTTCATTGCAGGGGCCCAAACAGCTGCAACATACATCACGTTTCTACAGAATGATCTGCCAACGTTGCTCGAAAATATCCCACTGGAAATGCGTCGACGTATGTGGTATCAGCATGATGGTGCACCTGCACATTCCGCAATTAACACAAGGCTGACCCTTGACAGGATGTTCGACGGGCGTTTCATTGGACGTGGAGGACGCATAAATTGGCCAGCCCCTTCTCCTGATCTTACACCTCTGGACTTCCTTCTGTGCGGTACTTTAAAGGAGAATGTGTACCGTGATGTGCCTGCAACCCCAGAGGATATCAAACAACGTATTGTGGCAGCCTGCGTCGACATTACACCAGATGTACTGCGGCGTGTACGACATTCATTACGCCAGAGATTGCAATTGTGTGCAGCAAATGATGGCCACCACATTCAACATCTATTGGCCTGACATGTTGGGACACACACTATTCCACTCCGTAGTTGAAAACAGAAACCACGTGTGTACGTGTACCTCACCCCTCATGGTAATGTACATGTGCGTCAGTGAGAAAGACCAATAAAAAGGTGTTTCCATGTGGACGTAATGTGCTGTTCCAGTCTCTTCTGTACCTAAGGTCCATCACCGTTCCCTTTGGATCCCTACGTAATTCGGTGCTCTCCGATACACACGATCGAACAGCGGAGGAGTGGTACTCAAGCGTCAACTTTAGGTTACAATATCTCCGGATGTAATTAACATTTTACAATGCAACAAACGGCACTGATTACGTATTTATTTATATGTTCAGATGTGCTAACAAAACTAACGGGGTTCCATTTTAAAAAAATGTAGGTTTGTGTTAAAAAACATACTTCCGTGTATTTTTTTAAGGTTGTATTAACCAATTACACTAGCCCCTCTCCTCACGTTCCGTCTGTGGAATCGATTCGTCAGTATTTGATGTGGTTTACGAAATATATCCAGCGGTAATGTTAGGTGACTCACCCTGTATATGACCTAGTAGATAGTGTCGGAAGTTCCATGCGGCTTTTCGCGGATGATGCTGTAGTATACAGAGAAGTTGCAGCATTAGAAAATTGTAGCGAAATGCAGGAAGACCTGCAGCGGATAGGCACTTGGTGCAGGGAGTGGCAACTGACCATTAACATAGACAAATGTAATGTACTGCGAATACATAGAAAGAAGGATCCTTTATTGTATGATTATATGATAGCGGAACAAACACTGGTAGCAGTTACTTCTGTAAAATATCAGGGAGTATGCGTGCGGAACGATTTGAAGTGGAATGATCATATAAAATTAATTGTTGGTAAGGCGGGTACCAGGTTGAGATTCATTGGGAGAGTCCTTACAAAATGTAGTCCATCAACAAAGGAGGTGGCTTACAAAACACTCGTTCGACCTATACTTGAGTATTGCTCATCAGTGTGGGATCCGTACCAGATCGGTTTGACGGAGGATATAGGGAAGATCCAAAGAAGAGCGGCGCGTTTCGTCACAGGGTTATTTGGTAACCGTGATAGCGTTACGGAGATGTTTAATAAACTCAAGTGGCAGACTCTGCAAGAGAGGCGCTCTGCATCGCGGTGTAGCTTGCTCGCCAGGTTTCGAGTGGGTGCGTTTCTGGATGAGGTATCGAATATATTGCTTCCCCCTACTTATACCTCCCGAGGAGATCACGAATGTAAAATTAGAGAGATTAGAGCGCGCACAGAGGCTTTCAGACAGTCGTTCTTCCCGCGAACCATACGCGACTGGAACAGGAAAGGGAGGTAATGACAGTGGCACGTAAAGTGCCCTCCGCCACACACCGTTGGGTGGCTTGTGGAGTATAAATGTAGATGTAGATGTAGCAGTTATTCCAGCATCCTCAGTGACATAATATTTTGCCAGCAGTGTAGTTTTCCTCATGACATTCTATAGAAGTTAATGAAACCTGTAAAACTTCAAATGGCTTGAGGAAAATGTACACTTAGGATCCTAAAAGACACATCTCCTAACTTCATTCTCTGACGCTTAAGGAGTTGTATTACCTAACTTGGGAGGCTGTGTAAGGAAATCGTTATCAGGTTTGCGAACCTGTGGTAAAAAACCCACCTGTGGCTGCTGCTGTGCAGCTATTGGGTGGAGTTTCTATGGCAGTGGGAATGTAGGTTTTCTCACTTTACAAGTAACCAGTAGTGGTTAAGCCACCATCAACTACAGCAACACATTCATGTAATTTTTCATCAGTTCTCATAAACCACAAACTATACAAACACAAAATATGCCATACTTCAAACTGGAATTAACTAGTGTGTTAGTAGCATTGCACAATACAAAGATGTACTCATAATTCTCTGTAACATGAATCCTTTCCAAAAAAAAATATAAAGCAGACCGCTATTAACTTCCTCAAACTTGCACAATGCGACAATGATGTAAAACTTGATAGCAATTTATACAATGTGTTTTGTGGCTGTTACGCAAAAATTTTACTGCCATGATGTCCAGTGATTTGATAATGCACAGTTCAGTTAAACCAGTTTGATTCTGTAGTTATCACAGCAGAAAAACAGGCTGAATTAGGTCAAGAGTTGTGACAAGACACCCACTTCTTTCGCCACAGTTGTTATGACTCGATCTCACATCCTGGTCATCAGTACTTTCAACATTACCTTCCCCAGAGAAAACCAAGCAATTGTAGAGCATAATAAAAGATGTCAGGTTTAATTTGAGGACCAACGGCATATGCTCATATTTTAAATGCACCTCCATCTTGTCATTGGTTTTTAGCGCCTTATGTGCTGACATTGCAAAGCCAAACATAGTTTTTCAGAGGGTTTTGAACACCGTCTTCCTGAAGAAAATTGTTCGAAAGTATTTACAGCAGACTCTTTTTACGTAAAAGATGCTAAAAAATAGACTTTTTTGTGTTTTTGCAAGAACAACACTTTGTAAACTATTGGAAAGCAGTAGGGGTATGAAAGTTTGTATCTAAAACCTTGGATTGATAAGTTATACGAAGTTTCAGGTTTATCCTGCAAGCTAAGCTAAGCTTCATTTTTTTCCAAGCTTCTCTCTCTCTCTCTCTCTCTCTCTCTCTCTCTCTCTATCTCCTTTAAAGCTAACTTTGGCTTCAAATTATCCATATCAAAATAATTACTCAAGAAATCTTGTTCATTATCTCACTTAATAGATTGCAAAAAGCTGTACAAGATGGCATAGTTTTTCTTCCTAGAAATTATTGCTGGTGATATTATGTCTCAGTCTCTGAAAACTCGGGGGGGGGGGGGGGGGGGGGGGGGGGGTACTTTTGATTAGTTGTGCTATGGGTTCAAACGAGTGGCTGTCTCCAGAAGTATTGTATAGGTGAAAGTAAAACTTTTCCAGTATTCTTCAGAAATGTGTGTGAATGTTGACACAGTTTCAGCAAAATCTGTGACTGTCATGCAGGAACGTTAGAGTACTTGGCATACAATGCCCCAGTGCTTAAGCAACATTCATAAGATGCAGGTATTCAAAATCCATTTTGTAATTGCAAGATAAATACTAGAACTTAAAATAAGATAATAACACTCATAGTAACGTATGCAAGGTTTGTATCTGCACAGTGTTCACTCAGTTCAGGTGATGTATTTTGCCCATATATTCAGTTTACAATAAGAAACTATTTTATGCATATCAGTAAGAGAGCAGAAAAGCACCCAAGGTGTGCCACGTCACTTTTACCTTGTTGAATGGGATCTGACATCAAAAGGCTAATGGCTAGTGGCTGCTGTAGAGCAAGGAAGCTCTGGAGTGTGAACGGTTCTTAACTTAAATCATCTGCAAGGTCTTTCATGGAAAGTGTTCTTTTTATGTATGGGTTAGAAACTGAAGCAAATTATCATTTGTTCATGCAGATACCTTTCACTGACAGCCGAAAAGCGATTAAAGAAATAAAGGAACGAGTAGACTCAGTCATGACTTTGTGTGTATATTCTGCTATATTTATCACTAGACCATGAGCAAATACAGCGCTGTAAAAGCTCAAGCTAAAGAAATCATTTGTTCATTGTACAATGTTGCCAGATTGCACAGCTGATGGGAGATAGAATTCCAAGGGGTGTCCAGCTTTATTATTCACTTTTGTAAATGTCATGGACCAAGTCTCTGCAGCAGCTTACTAGTGATCAGGTTTTATGTCGGAAATTTAGAAAGGCCCACTAAATATTTTTCTGACCCAAAAGGTCTTTATTGTTCGTTAGCCAACAGTATAATGTCTGTTGTTTGCTGTAGCACACAAGTCTTCCAGTTTTTTCTATTGGAGCAAGGTCACCAAAAAACACCTAGATATACCTGAGGATTCTGGGGAAACATTTCAGACAAATGCATTTGTTTCAACTTGTCCAGCTTAGAATCTCGATCCTGCTATTACCAATATATTGTTGATTCCTCTGTAGTTTACTGTGCTGACCACAATTTATAAGTACCACTACCTCAAAATGTGTCTCGTGATTTTGTAACCTTCTGTCTTTGTTTCTTATTGCCTCAAGTTGTCATGGTGGGACATCAGCTGTGATGCTCTCTTCTGTCATCTGTATGTGATAGTGAAATGATAATTCTGCAAGGGCATGGTCCATCTCATTAGTCATCCATGCAGCAGTTGACGCACAGTGATGAACAACATAGTGGTCTGTGGCTGGAGTAAACTTATATAAATGACCTGAATCAATATACTGCAGAGTGAAATTATTGACCCTGTTCACCACTACACTGAATGCCCCATGATGGTGGTGAGGGCATTTTACATGGTGAAGTAAGTATGTAAGTGGAACAAAGACAAATTGGAATCCTAGCAATGATTCAAGTGCAAATTGAGAAATCCATTGACAGATGACGTAGACAAAGGGCAAATTGTTATGGCCCGGACATAGACAAAGGGCAAATTGTTATGGCCCAGTGACTGGAAATGAACATAAAGATGGTGAAGCTACAAGCAGGTGACAAGATGTTTGACATCCATGCCTAAATACAAAATGTGGTGGTCAGAGGCTTGCTAACTATGTAAAGCACTATCTGTGGCAGATCTGATGACAAGGTACAGTGTTGGTGCAGGCACAAGTGCTTTTAACAACACATTTCAGTGCACATTATTGACTGGAAGGTTCCACAGCAGCCAACCCGTATGTGTTCCCATGTTGACACAACGGGATCATCAAGATTGCATTGGGCATGGAAGCATAGAGTGTGGACCTTGGATCAATGTAAACATGTCATCTGTTTGGATGAATCACATTTCTCATCAGAACAAGTCAGTGGTTGCATCCGTATATGCTGTCTTCCAGACAAATAGCTGCTCAAAATGTCCTGCAAACCATATATGCAGACAGGTATTATGCTGTAGGGACAGTCACCTGGGCTTCCATGGGACCTCTGGCAGGAAGCAAAGGCAGTATGACAAATGTAGACCAGATGAACGTTATTGTGGACCACCTACATGCCTTTATGCACAATGTGGTGGCGTCTTACAGTACGACAAGTGTCTGTGTCACATTGCCACAATTGTAGTACAGTGGTTTGAGGAGCATATTAGTGAACTCGTGTTGATGTATCGGCAAACAGATTTGCTTTACCTGAACCTGAACACATCTGGGACATTATCGAGCTCCAGATCTGTACCCACAAACCCACAGCACATAATTTATATGAATTGTGTGAGTCTGTAGACATTTGGTGCACATATGTCCAGAAACCTACCAAGAACTTAATGAATCCATGCAATGCAGAACTGCTCCTGTGATGTGTTCCAAAGGTGGACCAGCACACTATTAAGCAGGTGGTCTTAATGTTTTGGTTCACCAATACAGCCACAGATTCCGTATTACTCCTAGAGTAACTCTAAAATGATGATCGTAGAAACTCTCGCTTGATGTTCTATTCTTTCGTTTGTCTCCACTTCTTAGAATAACTCAGACATTCCCCTCGTCTGGGTGTCAGTGGCCAGGCATAAGATTAAATTGAGATCGAGCTGAAAGTACTCCCTGTATTAATGAAGTCTTCATTCTCTTAAATGTGTCAGACGGTGTGTGTGTGTGTGTGTGTGTGTGTGTGTGTGTGTGTGTGTGTGTGTGTCTCTCTCTCTCTTTCCTTCTGTACCTAGATTATTACTTTTGAGAGCACTAATGCTTTACAATCGACACAATGTTTGTTTTTACAGCATGCATCACATTTACTGAGATGATAATCCATGTACTGTATATTGTTAGCTCATTTTTCCTTTCATGTTAACAGGTCTGGTTTGATGATTATGGCTATTGTTGTTTTATTAATCTGTGAACTGTTATTCAGTA
This sequence comes from Schistocerca americana, assembly GCF_021461395.2. Classification (NCBI taxonomy): domain Eukaryota; kingdom Metazoa; phylum Arthropoda; class Insecta; order Orthoptera; family Acrididae; genus Schistocerca; species Schistocerca americana. The sequence continues at coordinate 112,429,171 of NC_060126.1, read as the reverse complement.
AGTTTTTATTATAGTGCGGCCTAACTTCAAAATTGTTGCTTTAAAAAAAAAAATACAAATAAAATTGGAAATGAGACGTCGCATTTCCATTTATGTTAGTGCGCAGTCCCCACCACCTTCTGTTACCAGAATTTTATTTTCTGTGCCAATCTGCTTTTCTCTGCAAGTGTTTAAAAATTTGCTACAAACCACAGTAACATGTATGATAATTCAGGGATTTCAAACATATATGAATGCCAAATATGTTTCTTCTGCTAGATGATGAATATAGACAAAATTTATTCACTATTTTGTTGATCAAAATTCATTACTTTTAATTCAGCTCTTGCATCCAGAAAGATTTGGTTATGGATTAATAGTGTTTGATTTGATTTGCATTGAGAAGTAGGTAATTATTATTATTATTATTATTATTTATATGGCCTTCATTGGACCACTCTAGTCAAAATACAAAGTTGTAAAAAAGTTGTTGCACGGAGATACAATTTGGCTCAACAATAACTTAATATGATATTTAGGTAGTATATTAGAGTCCATTCTTATATGAAATGTGTTTTGCTCTTCTGTCTGCCCAATATTTCTTCATTCTTTCAGATATTTTCTTTCTTTCTTCATCTGAGACCATTCTTCCTGTACTCCTTTTATTGATTTTCATTTGTAGTCTGGTTTGTGGGCTTGCAGTATTCTGGTTTTCTCTGTCTTCTTTTTTTAGGTCATCTACTGTAATTTGGAGTTCTTTTATATCTTCCTTAATTTCTGTGATCCATTTAATGTCGCTCTTGCTATTCCACAATTTTTGTATTATGTTTTTACTAATTCTGTTTTCTGGAGTTCTCATCAGATGCCCAAAGAATGAGATGCATTTCTTCCTGATTGTGCTCATGACTGGTTCTATTTTCTTATATACTGTTTCATTTGATGCTATTCTCCATTTATTTTATGCTGTTTATTTATACATGTCCTAATTATTCTTCTTTCTATTTTTTGTATTCTGTCAATTTCTGCTGTATTAGTTGTTTTGAAGATAGTTTCAGCTGCATACGTTATTTCTGGTTGTGTAACTGTTTTAATTTTGCATCTATAGATAGGCTTTTGTTGTTGTATGTAGTTTTGGTAATGTAATTTGCGTAGTTCAGTTTTTTATTCTATTCTGCCATGATGGCTTCTCATTTAGATTGTATGTTATTATTTCCTGTTCTCCTATCGTAATTTTGTTTGCAAGTGGTGGGTCAGTTACCACAATCTCTTTCATTTTTTAGGTTGATGCCATTTTCTTCAGTTTCATGTGTTTGAAACTTTAACTATGCTTGGTGTCTATCTTCATGGAATTTTTCACATTCTGATGTCCACCATGCATGTTTCCTTCGGGGGTTCAAGGGAGCTAGATTCTCTGCTTCTTTTTTAAGATTAGGCTCTAGTTGTTCTAGATCATCTGTTAATTTGATGGTTTGTGTTATTTGTTGGTATTTATTATGTGATGTGGGTCAAACCTCCATTTTATTTTATTAGTTTTTCCGGTCCTCTTCTTTAACAGAGTGAATTTGATTTTAATTTTAACTATATAATGGTCTGAGCCTGTGTCTACTCCTCTCAGTACTTTAACATTGTGGATCTCCTTATGAAAATTTTTGTCCATACAGACATGGTCTAGCTGCCACTCCCCCTTCCTCCAGTCTGGATGTTTCCCTGTTTTAAGTTTACTTTGGTTCCTCTTAAAGTATGTTGATTTAGATATAAGGTTGTGTTCTCTGCAGAGTTCTAAAAGTCTTTGACCGTTTTTGTTCGTAAATTTATGTGGACTCCATTTTCCAATTATATCTTTATATTTCCTTTCTTTTCCCAACAGAGCATTGAAATCTCCCAATAAGATTTTTACATTCTTTTTATTTACTCTGTTCACAGTTTGTTGTAGAAGGTCCCAAAATTTATCTACCTATTCCTTTTTGTTAGACAATTTTTTTTCATTTGTTGGGGCATGAGCATTTATTATTGTATACAGGTACTAATAATGGTTCTGCTGTCAAATTACAGATTGACAAAATGTTGTTCAAAAATGAAGTGCCCTTACAAACTTCGTTTCTGTACTATTTTCTGAATGCTATGGCGGCGATTCTACTGTATACCAGGGCTGCAGGCATTCACATGCAAACAACAAAAAATTAATTATATAACTTTATTTTTTCGGGACAATGATTAAAACTTTGACTACTCCTTATTTTAAGACAAGCTTAGAGTTTTGTGATTGTTGATTGAACCTCTTAATACTACTTAATCTGCTTAGTTGTAATAAAAGCAGAATTTATAAAAAGAATATGCTCCATAATTCGCATTATCAAAATATAAGGTATGTTTGGAGATGTAGCCCATCATAGTACAATGAAAATAGTTTGTACATTGTCATGGCAATATATAATTTTAGATACAGTTTGATAACTATCTGTACCTCTACAAACATTGGCATCTAATTCCTCTTTAAACATTCACTATTCAGCAATTTATCCTTATTTCCACAAGGGATGAAATGACTAGGTAGTTAAAAATGAGAAATAGATCACCTTTTCTTTCCATACGTTTACATGATTCCCTTTACATGGAAGAGTGTGTGTGTGTGTGTGTGTGTGTGTGTGTGTGTCGTCTTTATGGTAATTAGCAATCTGTCTTTTTGTACATTGTTCATATTTAAATTCTTCTTTTACATATACGTAAAACACATTGATTCAGTGGGCTCACATGAAAATTCAGTACATAGACAAAAATAACATTAAACATCAGAAAAATATCTACCACATTAAAACACAAGTAAATTGTATACAGCACAAGAAATTGCAGTTATTTTGTGGAAATGGTATGGTGCTTTCCATACACATTCTCAAAACTACTACACACCATAAAAAATCAAAGTTTCATTGGATGACAAATAATTTTAGACAGAAAAAAAATGCTATAATGTTCATTTCAGATTCCAGAGTCTCGTACGAAAAAATCATAACTCGAATATAAAGTGGAAGTATCACAAGTGCTAACTCATAAACCACAAAGAAAATTGTATTAAGAACTGGATAAATGCTCAGGAATTGACTGAGACTTGTACTCAGAGCTTCAGCTTTTCAAATGATCAGTTAATTGAAACACTACTCTAAATATTGACAGGTAACACTGTAAAGAAACTTTTGACGAAAGGACATAATAAAATACAAATCATGAGTTACTTACAATCTGTAGAAAAGTGAGGTAGCATAAGCAAAACTAATAAGTTACTATAACTACATAGTTCACTACATATGGTAGGGGGGAGGAGACTGCAAGTGCTGGGTTCCGACCTGCCTCGATCGGTGCACTCTCGTCATATGCTTGTTAAAGTTGTGTTCCATGCGGTGCTGAGTTGGAAGCCGCTATCCCAGTTAATCAGGTTTCACTGATTCGTATCTTCACCACCTCTTTAATAATAGTCCCAGAAACCTTTCACTCTACACAGCATCTTAGTTTGTTCCAACTGAAACTTGTGTTTTACACTGAGGCTGTGATCCACTACCGCAGATTTTTCCTTTTGTCAGAGGCGAAAACTTCTCACGTGTTCAGAGATTGTGTGATGCAATGCTGCACTAGTCCGATATATTGTTTTCCACATTCACAGGAAATACCGTAGACACCCAATGTTCTTAGATCCAAGTTGACCTTCATTGAGCCCAGCATATTCCTGATTTTTGCTGGAGGACGGAAGATGATTATCATCTTGTTCTTCTTCAGTATTTTGGCAATCTTTGCTGTGGGTGGCCCTGCATATGGAAGCAGCACCTGGCCCTTGTTGTTGTCTTCGACCTGAAGTCCTCCTCCTCCTCCTCCTCCTCGCTCATCTTGAGGGTGCATCTAATCTGTGTTTCAGTGCAGCCATTCTTCTGGAAGGTTTTCTTCAGGTGTTGAATCTCAGTAGATAAACTGTCCTTGTCACATATGCCATGAGCTCTGCAGAAACGGGTAGTGAGCACAGATTTCCATTGTGCTGGATGATGGCAGCTGTTGGTGTTGAGGTTCAGGTCTGTGTGTGTGTGTGTGTGTGTGTGTGTGTGTGTGTGTGTGTGTGTGTGTGTGTGTTTTCGTTTGGTAGACAGTGTGTCCTAGTGTGCCGTCCATTTTCTTCTTCATCAGGATATCGAGGAAGGGTAGGCACCCATTTTATTCTAATTCCGCTGCTGCAAACTGGGTGGACAATGGCCTCAGTGAAGGCCTTAGGGATTTCTTTTTTGTTTTTCCTAACCATTTCAACCAGGGTTATCTTGTGCTTGCATAAAAGTGTAGTGGCCACGTTGAATGTTGGTGTACCAGTTGTCTTTCATTAGGTTTCTTCCCGATCCAGATAGCCTGGCTATGAGGCATTCAGTCGCATCAGATGGGAAGTTGCTCTAGTGGAAAACTCCTTCAGGTTGCTTTCTGACGTACACCTCCATGCAGAAGTTGTAGAACACATTAGCGTTGCACGTGGCAAAGATCTTGATACCGTACTTGCCCGGCTTTGTCAGGATGTGTTGAATGAAAGAGCATTGGTCACAGAAACTCTCTAGTTTCTCATCAGTCGTAACGTTGCTATCAAGGATATAACTCTCCTGGCAGTTCTAGTTAAAGTGGTCGAAGACTTCACAGATTGGACAGTGTTATTACTGTGCACCCTGAGCCTGTCAGGTACTGAGATCGTCAAACTGGAGACAGTGCAGGAGGAATCTGACTCAAGTCATGGTCATCATCAGGGGGAAAGATCTGAACACTGGTCCCATTGGTGGACCAGGAGCTTGCCAGGTTCACTTGTCCAGTTTTGAATCCTCCTATTAGATAGAGAAGCACGAGGAGAGTCATGACCTCAGATTTGTCTGTCTTCCCATTCAGACTACCTGCCGTGATCTTGTAGTTTTCAGTACAGCTCTGCCTTCTTGTAGGTGTAGTCGACGATGATCTGGACAATCTCTGTTGTAATGAAAAGGCTGAGGGCTTCATTGGGAGTCTTTGCATTTCTCATGGGTCCAGGAGCTTCTTTAATGATGTTCCAACATCTGATTCTAAATACTGCGAATCTGGAGGATTCTTCATCCACTTGCTGACACAATTTTTTCAGAAGTAAATTTTATCATGTCCGTTGATTCCATCATTGCTAGCATCCTCATTTGAATCGATATTACATCACTCTCTGCTATTTGACCATCAGACTCCTTACCCCCATCAGCAACAGATAGTGGTTTGTGCAGTTAGTGATCCTCCTCATCCTCAGCTTCCTCCTCCTCTCCCTCCTTGTTTTCCAATAGCTCTTTCAGCCTAGCATTTTCCCATCCATATAATATCTAAAATACAACATAATATGCTTAATTGCAGTATGTTGTTGTTGGGGTCTTCAGTCCAGAGACTGGTTTGATGCAGCTCTCCATGCCACTCATCCTGTGCAAGCTTCATCTCCCAGTACCTAGAGCAACCTACATCCTTCTGAATCTGCTTAGTGTATTCATCTCTTGGTCTCCCTCTACAATTTTTACCCTCCACGCTGCCTTCCAATACTAAATTGCTGATCCTTTGATGCCTCCGAACATGTCCTACCAACCGATCCCGTCTTCTAATCAAGTTGTGCCACAAATTTCTCTTCTCCCCAGTTCTATTCAATACCTCCTCATTAGTTAAATTCTTCTGTAGCACCACATTTCGAAAGCTTCTATTCTCTTCTTGTCCAAACTAGTTATCGTCCATGTTTCACTTCCATACATGGCTACACTCCATACAAATACTTTCAGAAACGACTTCCTGACACTTAAATCTATACTCGATGTTAACAAATTTTTCTTCTTCAGAAACGATTTCCTTGCCATTGCCAGTCTACATTTTATATCCTCTCTACTTCGACCATCATCAGTTATTTTACTCCCTAAATAGCAAAACTTCTTTATAACTTTAAGTGTCTCATTTCCTAATCTAATTCCCTCAGCATCACGCGATTTAATTTGACTACATTCCATTATCTTCGTTTTGCTTTTGTTGATGTTCATCTTATATCCTCCTTTCAAGACACTGTCCATTCCGTTCAACAGCTCTTCCAAGTCCTTTGCTGTCTCTGACAGAATTACAATGTCATCGGCGAACCTCAAAGATTTTATTTCTTCTCCATGGGTTTTAATACCTACTCCGAACTTTTCTTTTGTTTCCTTTACTGCTTGCTCAATATACAGATTGAATAACATCGGGGATAGGCTACAACCCTGTCTCACTCCCTTCCCAACCACAGCTTCCCTTTCATGCCCCTCGACTGTTATAACTGCCATCTGCTTTCTGTACAAATTGTAAATAGCCTTTCGCTCCCTGTATTTTACCCCTGCCACCTTCAGAATTTGAAAGAGAGTATTCCAGTCAATATTGTCAAAAGCTTTCTCTAAGTCTACAAGTGCTAGAAACGTAGGTTTGCCTTTCCTTAACCTTTCTTCTAAGATAAGTCATAGGGTCAGTATTGCCTCACGTGTTCCAACATTTCTACAGAATCCAAACTGATCTTCCCCGAGGTTGGCTTCCATCAGCTTTTCCATTCGTCTGTAAAGAATTCATGTTAGTACTTTGCAGCTGTGACTTATTAAACTGATAGTTCGGTAATTTTCACATCTGTCAACACCTGCTTTCTTTGGGATTGGAATTACTATATTCTTCTTGAAGTCTGAGGGTATTTCACCTGTCTCATACATCTTGCTCACCAGATGGTAGAGTTTTGCCAGGACTGGCTCTCTCAAGGCTGTCAGTAGTTCTAATGGAATGTTGTCTACTCCCAGGGCCTTGTTTCGACTCAGGTCTATCAGTGCTCCGTCAAATTCTTCACTCGGTATCATATCTCCTATTTCATCTTCATCTACATCCTCTTCCATTTCCATTCAGCACACCATACACCAATTTTTAAATCATGGAACGGCTTTTGCATTATGCCATGGGGGATTCTCTGTAGCTCAGCGTCTTGTGTTTTGTGAATTAACGTAACCCGACAGATGAAACCAAGCTTCATCCATCGAAAAAAGGAGGAATGGATCAACATGTCCCCCAGCAACATTTACCAGCAACCAATTACAGTAATGTGTACTCTTACCCTTGTCCGCTTCTTTTATTTGCTGAACAACACTCACAGAGTAAGGTTTCGTTTTTAAGCCATGAAAGATGCATTGACATGACCTGCGAGATATTCCACATTGCTGTGATAATCGTCGTGTTGACTTGTAGGGACTACTTTCAATGTGTGCCATCACGCTTGCCACAACTTCAGGTGTACGTACAATCGGTGCCTTATTTCTCTTTGAATTAACAACACTACCTGTCGAACACCACTGTCTCACTAGATCCTGAATCATTGATTTTGCAGGAATATTACTTTCAGGAAACTTTTCATGAAAGGTGTCACAAACAACTTTAATGGTTTCAGACCGCACATACTCTTCAACAATGAATAGACGTTCTTCAACGGAGTAAGGCATGACAATGATGTACACGGTTTATATCGACTACTTTCCGTATGAACTACTCAAACAATATTGCTGTTGGAAGGTGGCAAAGAAACCAAAAAGCTAGTAATGCTACTCACGCGCATGCGCATTCTGGTTCAGACCGGTTTTATGTGCGCCACTCTATAGTTATTTGGTAGTGGATTTCTGGGTTTTTAGCCTTCAATAAGGGAATCAGTCATTTCATGTGATTCAAGATCGAGTAGTACGTTTATTTCAGCATAACAAGTTTTATTGTAGCAAGTCTTGATCAACTTGGACTGTGAATGCTTTTCTTGCATCACCCCAAGAACATTGGTTGGCCGTGCTTTTCCCCCCCCCCCTGCCTGCTTGCCGGGGGGGGGGGGGGGGGGGGGGGGGGAGATGTGAAAAAAGAATCTCCAAACTAAAATACTAGCAAACCGTTCTTCTTCAAATAGCCATCTTTAAAAGTATTTAAGTGAATAAATGTTTTTTCCATTTCAGGTGTACATTTTTCCCTGGTGTGGAGCAGAAAACTTCAAGAATGTTTCAAGGAGTGCTGCAAAGTGTGCAGAACAGCATTGAACAGATTGCTCTGTCAGCACTGCTTTCTTTTCCTTAAATTTGATGTTTGGTGTACATATTACATAAAAATCGTATCAAATCAAGTTTTTCCAACCGACGAAAATGTCCTTGAGGAATTCAGCTGCAGCTAAGGATGAAAGTGTGTGGTGTTTCGTCATTTTGATTTGCTACATTGGGTCAACAGTCGTAGGTCCTTTTCACCCACAAATATTTATAGAATGTCTGACAGGATAAGCATTGAGTGACAGGAGTGAAAAATAAGCAGAAAAGACACATTGTTTAGAGAATACTCTATAGAGTGAAACTGCGTGCATGTATGGATGGTGTGCATGTTGTACATTTGCTTCGAGTGTCTGAAATTATCGAAGTTCTGTAACAAAAGTATTTTCTAAATATAAGTGAGGAAATTCGTGTATGCATGTCTGCATTTATAGATGTTGCATAATGCCAAATATGAAATATGTTGTCATTCTTAATTTTCTGCATGTACTTGAAATCAAGAAATCATTGTATTATATTTCTAGTTATACACTTTGGTATTTTTACATACATTTCTATGTATTCAAATAATTTACTAATGTATAGGAAAAATAAAGAATATATTTTTATTTATTTTTCATGCAATAAATTTTGTATTGTATTAGTATTCTATAAATGTGAATGAATTGTTACAGATGTAAGGCATATATGCCTTGTTTTGTTGTGTAGATAAGTCAGAAGTTCTCAAAAGCATTACAGTATTGTGGATGTTGTAATTCATTGATGATGCATGAAACAAAATTAAATATTTTAAAACAAGTTGTCCTATTATTTCATGGAATTTGGATGCAGTTACAGGGTACCAATAATTGTCAACAACAGATACTGCATAGCATCATCAGCTTTGCTCTTTACCTCTTGCTGTCAATGAATACTATATGAAGAGAGTGCATTTATAAATGAGTGTTAAATGTTCTTGAAACCCGTATCGTATTTCATATTTAATTACATTTTCTAAGTACATTCCAGTTGCAGGTTTTTAAATAATTTTCCAGGGTACAAAAATTCCAATGATATGGTGTTTCTGTCCCAGTATTTGTTTACCAGTTGCAGTTGTAGTACTTTCATTTTCACATCTGAAAGTACGTTGTTACAGATGTGTTGCAATAATTAACATATTTGTAAGCAGATTTGACATGCACAGTAAAAAATAAAATGAGTACTACAGACTCTTTAATTAATAGCAATGTAGATAACAGATTAGTTGAGATGAAAAGATGTTTCACACTGTTGCTGAGAAGTATTTTTTTAACATAGCTGTTTTGCTTTTATGCATCTTCAATTTTTAGCAGATTTATAGCAACTTCCATGTATTGATTTAATTATTTGTTTATTTGCAGAAGACCCTGTACCTCAGTATGTATCTTAAATGTTACCAGTATACTGAACTTTGTAGTTTTGCACTTGAAAGCCTCTTACAACCATGCATTATGTTGGTGAGGAGATAAGATCATCTTGCGGCAACAGTCATTGATGTGTTGGAGATACAAAATTAGTATATGAAATATAGAGCAAATTTTTTCGGGTCTGTTTTATACATCTGGGATATGAATTTTTTTCTTTTCTAAGACCACTTGTAATATTAGAATTAAAAAAGAGTTCACTTTTTGACACAAAGTATATCATCACATCCCAGCAAACTATACTTAAGTCATGTCTTTTTACGTGTGAAGATGTGCTAATGAAACAAAGGCAAAATCATTGTTTCATTGACTTTATTTTAAAGATTTCTGCATTTATGAAAATAACTTTGAATAGTAGTTCTTTTTCTTTTTTTCATACTTAACTGAGAAAAACATTTAAAACTGAGCATAAAGGAGTAACTAAATGTTATTACAAACTTGACTTTCATAAATTGTTTTGGAATAATTTAAAGTAGAATTTCTTTGCTCTATGTACATGTATTGTAAGAAATAATGTAACCGATACTGTTTCAAATACAAGTGCATATCAGGTCGTCCAAATGTTTTAAAACAAATTTAATCTTGACAGTTTTTGTATTATTGTAATGTGTCAATTGTGTGTTGATCTGGCTGTAAAGACAAACAAATCCACAGTGTGAAATATATATGTATATATAAATGTGCATATTATATTGTATTTTGATATTCATGTCCATTTTGCTTTCCTGCAGAGTAATGTGTGCTCACTGTGAAATGTTCCCACTACCTTGGGAAGCATTCCAATTACTATCATGTTAAAGATTGCATCGAATAGTAAGATCGGCACTTACAGAATTAAGCACATGTTTCTTTGTGGCTGGTTAAGGAATGCTTAACCTAAATTCCTTTAAATGTAGGTTGCTGCAGCTGGTCTTCCTATATGTATATGTTGCAATAATAATCTGCAGAATTATGAGGCATCATCGTTTATTCACGAAAATACAAAAAATTTTCAAAGTCCAATTGTTCCATCATCAGCCACATGCATTCAACTGCCATTCCAACTTCCCTCCAAAACCCATCTCCTCCAAAGAACAAACAATTGACAAAACATTAACATCTTTGGAAATGGAAGATTAATGATGTAACCACTAAAATTAATATTGATAATTCTGTCACACTAGAAAATGCATAATAAGATTTGATTAACAATTGGCATAAATCTCAAAGTAGACATTAAGATCTGCTCATAGTAATGGGAAGGTGGCTCCATTTCAATACCCCCTGAAGAGCTTTTACTACTGTCAGTTAGTGGAAAACTCTTCTACAGCCAGCAGGTGGAGTGCATGTGAAATCTGGAAAAGTAAGCAAAATTCCAGCACCAGTGGTAGACGAACAAGAGTCAATAAGTTTCAAACCCTACATAAGAAACTTTCAAAATGCAGATTGAATTGTGTGCAGCACATTGTCAAACATAAATCGTAAAAACAACATTAAAATGGTGTTAAGCAGCTATTAATGTAGAAATACAAAAAGTGTAAGCACAAAATCATACATAAGTTTTAAATGGTGTGATGCACCAATCAAATTAATAAATGAAGTATATGAGAGTCATGTTGTGTGAAACACAATTAACAACATAAGTTATGAAACTATATTAAATGGTGTTAAGCACCTGAACAAAAATAACCAAAATGCAAAATTTACATGAAACTAGTAAAGTGGCATGAAACGGTTCATTCTACAGTTCTATAAGGAAACTGTCATAACACAATGCCATAAAGTTTTCCATACATTAGTGTGAGGCATTGAAACATATTTTATCAAACAAGTTAAACAGTGAAAATTTATTAGAATTAATGTAACAGAAGTTAATAAGTATAAACGACATTGTAAATTACTTACAGAAGTTTTCTCTTTACGTAAATTCACTTTTGCCAGAGGCCAGATCTCTTGCAGAGAGGTGTCTGCTCTCAAATTTGGTCCTTTATATTAGCTGGTCTCGGATATATTACTGACTTTTCAGTTCCTGAAACTAGTTTTATCCATCTGCTGCTGTCCCCCTGGATCGAGTAGCAACAATATTCACAAAACCAAGGCATAAGTAAGATCATCACTTCATAATATCATCAAATAATTGTAGTATATGCCGAAATATGCATGGAACATGTAACAATCAACAATTCATCTTCACTATAAAGCAGTGTGTTCAAGCAAGCATAGAATCATGAAGATGTTGAAAATCATCGTCCGAGTCAAAATTCCTGATAGGTTTGTCAAATATCATAAGCTGATGTATAAATGTGAAACACTTTCTCCATCAATCTACATTCTCAATATAATTTGTCTCAGCACTGAAAAGAAGTTTTCAAATGCATCACTCACAGATTTTCAAAAGACAAAATTCACCACTTTCAAATATATGCAAAAAACAACCAAAAAATCAAATGTGTCAATCTGTATATGAGTGATGTGGTACTGAGGTGTAACTTTGTGATGCATATGGTTTAAGCTGCACTATGTTTCTCAATTCAAACACTTTCCTGGATCTAGGATAGATGAGTCTGTACGCATTGGGATGTGGCATTTCACTAATTTCAAAAGGACCTATATAAATATCAAAAAACTTTATCTCCTTATTTATAGCTTTTGATTTCTCATAACTTTTTGTTAACACCGGGTCACCAACTTTGTACTGAATCACCTTAACATTTTTGTCATGCTTTAACTACTTGCTGTGATACATCTCCATATTTCTCCTCACAATGTCTTCTCTCTCAGCAGGAGACAACTCAGAACACTTGGGAAACTTAACTAGTTCATACAATAAATTAGTTGGTTTTTTATTGTAATGTATCTCATAAGGAGTAAATCCAGTTGTTGTGTGTTGCAGATGGTTGAGAATATCCTCAAATTGTGTTACATATGAGTACCAATTTGAAGGATCTTTGGAACAGTAAGTCCTACAAAGCCAACCAATCTCACGCATGTATCTTTCAGTAGGATTGCAAGATGGTGAGTAAATAGAAATGCAAATATATTTGATGTTGTGATCTGTCATAAACTGTTTCCGTACATATGAGATGAACTGGCTTCCATTGTCAGACAATACAGCTTTAGGTTTGCCAGCATTGGTGAAATAATCATTTTCAAAACATTGTATAATTTTCATATTGGTAGCCTTTTTCAGTGGATACTACTTAACTAATTTACTAAACAAATCAATCATGACAAAGATGTAACTGTATCCTTCTTTGGAACGAGGTAATTGTCCAAAGAAGTCAACCCCAACAGATTTACCTTTGGGTATAATGCTATTTAAAACACCATTATGGCACTGGTTTGTTACCTTTACTCTCTGGCATCTATCACAAGAAGCTAGCCAACACTTTACTCTCCTGGCTATATTATTGAAATAAACATTTTCTTGTAGCTTTTGAGTGCATTTCATACTACCACAGTGGCCAAAACTCTCATGTATAAACTTAATTGGTAATTCTGTGTGTTTGGGCCAACATAGCTTCCAGTTATCAGAGTCTGGTCTGTGTCTCCTGAACAAAATACCCATGTGCACCTGGTAATACTGTCCAACTTTATCTTCACCTTTCTTACTGAGTAAGCTTTTCACTAATTTCAAGTCCTCATCTTGGTTTTGGTGTCTCCGTAATTGTCCACAAATTTTTCTAATTTCTCTCTCACACTTTACTCCCTTAATAAACATAATTCTAAAGTTTTTGTCCTCCTGAATCTCAACATTCTCCTGATCATTACCAACTGGCAACTTAGATAAGGCATCAGCAACACAATTTTGCTCACCTTTGATACGGGCAATAGCGTAATCAAATTGCTGAAGAAATAATGCCCAGCGAGTGATCTGGTTATGGTACAGCTTACATTCCTGTAAATAGCTCAGAGCTCTGTGATCAGAGAATACGACTAATTTCTGTCCAGTGAGATAGTTCCTAAATTTCTTGAAACCCTACACAATTGCTAGCAACTCTTTCTCAGTGACCGTGTAATTCCTCTCGTGCTTAAGTAAACTTCTGCTTGCAAGACTTACTGCACATTGTTCCATCTGACCATCAATCTCCTTCTGCTGAAAAATATAGGCACCAAGTCTATAATCACAACTATTTTTCATAAGGCAAAATGGTAAGGAAAGATCAGGCCTAAATAGAATCTGACTATTGCAAAGCTGTGTTTTGATCTCATCAAAAACTGTTTGACATTCTGTAGACCATTCCCATAATGTGTTCTTTTCCACTAAATGAAGTAAACATGGTGCATTCAGGACTTGTGATCTTATGTATTTACAGTAGAAGTTACATAATCCATAGAAGGATCTTAATTCCTTTTTATTTCTAGGTCTGGGAAAATCGGCAATAGCTTTAATTTTATCTGCATTGGACAGAATTCCTTCCTCACCGATGATGTGACCCAAGAAGTTCAAAGATTTAACCCCAAATCTACATTTAGCCAATTTGAGGGTCATACGTCCTTTTCTGACTTTCATTGCTGTCTCCTTAATTGTCTTGATATGCTTGTTCAATGAATTACTCGTAACGAGGATGTCATCAACATAAATAACCAGTTTCGATAGTATATCACTACCTAACACTAAATCAAAGGCTCTTATAAATTCTGCAACTGACACGTTGAGACCAAAAGGAACTACACAGTACTGGTAACTTTTTCCAGAGAATAAAAAGGCGGTGTATTTTCTGGAACTAGGATCGAGAGTGAACTGATGGAAGCCTGATGTCAGATCCAAACAAGTAAAATACCTGGCACCATGGAATTTATTTAATAATTCTTCCATTGACTCTGGGTGATCTGTCTCCCTTTCCAAATATTTGTTTAGATGTCTGGAATCAGGTACAAGCCTGACTCCGCTGTCTCTTTTGGATACGACAACTAGAGGATTGTTGCACTGGCTTATGCTTCTTTCAATAGTTCCCCACTCTTGTAACTTTTAAGGTTTCCTCTCCACAATTTGTTTCTTACATATAGCTACTGAGTATGGTCTTATGAAGAACGGCTGATGCTGCTTCAGCCAAAGCTTACAAGAATAATTCTTAACTACCTGGCTTTTCACTGAAAATATCTTCAAACTCTCTCAACACACTTTCAAGTTCAGATTTTTCATATTCAGTAAGCCTATCAGCCTCATTGACCTTATCACTAACCAAATGATCAAAGTCTTTAACAGTAACATCAACACCTGTAAGATCATAATCTAAAACTCCTTTCTTTACTTCTATCTCATAGCCACACACTTTGTTAGTTGTAGTATCACCAGTTCTTAGATGTAGCTTAGCATGACCAGAAATTTGAACTTCACTCTCACAACGGTCAATTCCGTACCAGACCTTTGAATTAACCCAGTCAAAATATGTATTATTCTTTAGGATCCAATCCATTCCCAGGAGTATCTCCTCGTTGAGATCACTGACAATCAGAAAACCTTGCTCAAACACAGTCTTTCCTATATGGAGGGTAATTAATGCTTGTTTATTAATTACTTTCCTGTACTTACCAGTTGCACCTTAATGTTAACTCCAGAGATAGGAAATTCAGTGTAGTCAGGACTATTCTGTACACTGTCTCTAAATTTCTCAGATGTGATTGAAATTGCACTGCCGGTGTCAATTAGACATAAACCTGTCCAGTTACCAACCGATATCTCTATGTATGGGCTACCCACAAAATTATGCTGTTCTCTAACATTATCTTTTCTCAATAAACCACTCTCAACCTCCTTAAAGTCTAAGTCACAAAACTGGTTCACACCATTGTTGGACATTTGTACAGGATGAATGGGTATGTCTGTGTTAAGAACATCTTCGCTTTATTGATTTGATTCATAATTAAAGAGAGGATTGGTGTGAACATTTAACTGACTATTCACATCAAGTTGAGGATCATTCATATTATCTGTTGCAACCTCCCTAAAGTTTCTAAAGTGTTCCTTAATTCTACTGTCAATTTCAGTATGTTGACTACTTATGTCCTGGTTTGCTACAATGTCACTTACATCAATGGGGTTAGTTGACTTTCCTGCATTGAATGACTGGTACAGTTAGTTATTATTGAATATTTCTAAGTATACCATTCTGTCCAGCTCACTCAAATCTATTGTTTCAATCACTGCATTTTCAACAGAATTGTTTGTGTTGTCACCCCTTACTTGAGTGTCACCCACTTCCAACAAAATAGGCAGGACAAGCCCTCCTACCTTCATGACCATAAGTTTCAGAATTTGTATGTTTAGAACACACAAGATTAGCAATCCCATAGAAATCACAGTCTTTGCCATCACTACAGGCAGAACAATCAGAAAATAAATTTGTTAAGACACCCTCTTCCAATTCATATTCAGGTACAATACTTTTCTTTCCACCATACATTTCCTTTAGGTGCATGTTCCAAAACTTACTTTCAACAACAGTTAAATTTACTGGGTACTCGTACTTACAATTATCTGATACCTCTGCAGGTGTATTCAGAGTTGCCTGGTCATGAAATGTACTGGTTTCCTCTACTTGATAGGCCTCAAGTGAAGGAATTATTGGTTTTCCTGGTTGTGGGAGTTGTGGTTATTGTTCCTATTACCATTCCAATTATTGTGGTGGTTCCTTCTGTGTCTGTTGTGAAAGTTCTGCTGGTTATGATTAGCAGAACCACCATTCTGGTTACCGTTTGTGTCATGTGAATTTTTGTATCTGTCTTCCTCATCTAAGGCTTTTCCTAATTTATCAACATGCCTTAAGAAATTGTCAATTGAGTCATCGGGACCGTGTACTAGACCCCATTGAGATCTTCTGGGTAAACGTCTCCTTAAAGCATCTATAAGTATTAAATCATCTAGTGGTTTGTCGAGATGAGCAAGCTTACGCAACTGTCTTTCACTGAATTTCCTCATTTATACATTACCAGGCCTATAATGGCTATCATTTAAAAATGCTCTTTTAATGCTGGCCTGTTTGTTCACCGACCAGAATTTGTTTAAAAATACTACTCAGTCTCTTTAAACGTAATTTCATCTTTAATATGCTGATTGGTCCAAGACAAGGCTTCGCCATCAAGAAACCGTTTTGCTAATTTTATCTTAGCCGAGTCAGACATGCCAGCAGGAAAGCTATCCCTACATTGACAAATAAGATCAACTGGGTGCATCTTAAAATCCCGGGAAAATGCTTAATCAATAAGTTTCAGGATGGTACAAAGCTACTGTTAACTTGGTGCAACCATAGCCGATTCTACATTGTTCAGACAGATTCAAAAGTTTGAATATTGTCTGAAACAACATTTATTTTATAGTTAACATTTAAAAAATGTTGCTGCATTTGATTATCATTCTGTTTTAGTTTCTCTTCAATAAAGGCGCTTTCTTGCTCAGTATATTGATTCATGACCTTAAACTCTACTTTGCATCTATCGAGTTCTTTGCAAATGGTAACCTCAGTATTCTTAACACGGGATTCTACATTTTCTCTGCTTGTCATTAACTATTTGAAAATCTAAGGCAGTATATTCGCTTAGCTAATCAATTTCTAACAGAGTGCCTGCTACATGTTCATTAGTGTCTGTAATATCTTGCTTAATTCTTCTAACAGATTCTTTCAGGTTATCAATAGTATGATTTAATCCTTCAAATTTGCTATCAATGTCCTCTTTCAGGTCTTTAATGTCCTTTTGTAAACCATGTTGCATGTCCTTATTTTGTTTTAACAGTTCTGCTAAGTTTGCTAGTAAACCAGATGCTTGCTCACTTGGTCCAAATCCCAAAAATGGCAGGTTTTCTGACGATTGTTGCTGGTTTGGTGTCGACATGTGGATTTGTTGTGGTGGAGTAGATGTTTCTGCTGTAACGTCTATACTCTCGGATCTAGACATGGTGATTGCTATAGCAAGATACAGTATACATAACAGGAAATCCTAACCTCAGACTTCGTCACACACATTTAACACATTATTCTGCCTACAATATAGACACTCGCAAACACTACGAAAGGAATTGAAGAGCAAGTTACTGCAAATTATTGTACTCATCTTTTGTGTGGCAATCCAGCGATGATTGGTCACCTTTCACATATCATGTTCTTTTATCCGCAAATCCTTGCTCGAAATTTGTTCATGGCAACACTCACTATTAACTGCACACATGCGAACATATTATAGACCATCTTTGTGCAATCCTAGCTCCTCCACCATACTCAGATGTTCCCGCTACCTTAGGAAGCATTCCAATTACTATCGATGTTAAAGATTGCGTCGAATAGTAATATTGGCACTTACAGAATTAAGCACATGTTGCTTTGTTGCTGGTTAAGGAATGCTTAACCTAAATTCTTTTGAATGTAGGATGCTGCAACTGGTCTTCCTATATGTGTGTGTTGCAATAATATTCTGCAGAATTTTGAGTTATCATCATTTATTCATGAAAAATACAAAACATTTTCAAAGTCCAATCATTCCATCAACACCAGCCATGTGCATTCAACTGCCGTCCCAACTTCACTCCAACCCATCTCCTCCAAAGAACAAACAATTGACAAAACCATAGAATGAAGGCTTTCATGGCAGGTGTTGTCATCACGTAACACTTCCGGGCTGAGAAGCCGTGGTCCGTACATTAGACTGTCCTGTGACGTTTCGCCTTCCGACTGCAAAAGGCATCCTCCAAGGACAATCGGCGAACTGCGACAAGAGCGTGAGTGAGCACCGTATATATAAGACATCCAGAGAGCGCCGCTGTCAATCACGTGATGTCGGCTGTGCTATGATCTCTGATATTGCCAACTCTCTCAATTGAAATTAATCAGTTGTCATGCTGTTGCTGCAATGTTGACATCCATATCTTATCCAGCTTAATGCCTTCATTTTTTTTTTTTTATAAAATTAATGCAGTGTTTGGCAATCTCAATGGCCTCTCAGTATATTCGCGCATAATAATGCGATGTCTTTGCTATGATGGTCATCTCACTAAACTTTATTTCATGATTACCTTCCTGACACACATGTTCTGCTACAGCCGATTTATCAATACGTCCGAGGCGGCAGTTCCTTTTATGTTCACCCAGACGGGTGTTGACGCTTCTTTTTGTTGTGCCTATATAGACCTTTCCACAACTGCACGGAATTTTATAGACGCCTGGTGTAGCTAGAGGATCTTAAACATTCTTTTATTTTCGCGTTGGGTCTGAAGACAGTTTCTACATCATACTTGCTTAAAATTTTTCCAATTCGGTCAGTGACCTTAATGATGAATGGTAAGAACACTTTCCCCTTGGGTTGATGTCAATCCTCATCCGTCCTGGTTGTCATTCTAGAGCGTAATGCACGCTCTATCTCTCTGTTGGAATACCCATTCTTCTTGAGGGTCGCTCTAAGGTGTTCACTCTCCTCATCTAAGTGAACTCACTCACATATTTTGTGTGCCCTGTCTATTAATGTTTTAATCACCCCTCTTTTATGACTTTGGTAGTAGTTGGAATCTTTCTGCAGATAACGATCAGTGTGTGTGTCTTTTGTAAAAACCTTATGACCCACTGGTCCGTCCTCTCGTTTGATTACGGTCACATCTAAGAAGTTCAGGTGACCATCGATTTCCTTTTCCATAGTGAATTGAATTCTTGGATTAATATTATTCAGATGTAACAGGAAGGCATCCAGTTCCTGTTCCCCATGGGTCCATATAACAAATGTATCGTCTACATAACGATACCATCTGGCTGGTCTTTTTCTAGCTGTTTGAAGTGCCCGTTGTTCAAAGTTCTCCAGGAACAAGTTAGCCACAACTGGACTAATAGGACTTCCCATAGCCACCTTGTCAATCTGTTCATAAAAAACATTATTATATTGAAAATAAGTTGTTGTAAGGCAATGTCTGAATAATACCAAAATATCAGTAGGAACAACGTCCACTATACATGTGATCGCTTCATTCACTGGAATCATGGTAAACGACGACACCACATCAAAACTGACCAGGAGATCATGAGGGCCCACACTAATATCTTTAATAATATCGATGAAGTGGTATGAATTTTTAAAATGACTGTCAGCTCCACCAACCTCAGGTTTAAGCAGTGAGGCAAGGTGTCCGGCTAATTCAAGGGTGGTGGTTGTTGTTGTTGTTGTTGTTGTTGTTGTTGTTGTGGTGGTCTTCAGTCCAGAGACTGGTCTGATGCAGCTCTCCATGCTACTCTATCCTGTGCAAGCTTCATCATCTCCCAGTACCTACTGCAGCCTACATCTTTCTGAATCTGCTTAGTGTATTCATCTCTTGGTCTCCCTCTACTATTTTTACCCCCTAATACTAAATTGGTGATCCCTCGATGTCTCAGAACATGTCCTACCAACCAATCCCTTCTTCTCGTCAAGTTGTGCCACAAGCTCCTGTTCTTCCCGGTTCTATTCAATACCTCCTCATCAGTTATGTGATCTACCTATCTAATCATCAGCATTCTTCTGTAGCACCACACTTCGAAAGATTCTATTCTCTTCTTGTCTAAACTATTTATCGTCCACATTTCACTTCCATACATGGCTACACTCCATACAAATATTTTCAGAAACGACTTCCTGACATTTAAATCTAAACTCGATGTTAACAAATTTCTCTTCTTCAGAAACACTTTCCTTGCCATTGCTATTCTACATTTTATATCCTCTCTACTTCGACCATCATCAGTTATTTTGCTCCCCAAATAGCAAAACTCCTTTACTACTGTAAGTTCTCATTTCCTAATCTAATTCCCTCAGCATCACCCAACTTAATTCGACTACATTCCATTATCCTCGATTTGCTTTTGTTGATGTTCATCCTATACCCTCCTTTCAAGGCACTGTCCATTCCGTTCAACTGCTCTTCCAGGTCCTTTGCTGTCTCTGACAGAATTACAATGTCATCGGCGAACCTCAAGGTTGTTATATCTTCTCCATGGATTTTAATACCTACTCCGAATTTTTCTTTTGTTTCCTTGACTGCTTGCTCAATATACAGATTGAATAACATCGGGGATAGGCTACAACCCTGTCTCACTCCCTTCCCAATCACTGCTTCCCTTTCGTGCCCCTCGACTCTTGTAACTGCCATCTGTTTTCTGTACAAATTGTAAATAGCCTTTCGCTCCCTGTATTTTACCCCTGCCATCTTCAGAATTTGAAAGAGAGTATTCCAGTCAACATTGTCAAAAGCTTTCTCTGTAACCTTTCTTCTACGATAAGTCATAGGGTCAGTATTGCCTCACGTGTTCCAACATTTCTACGGAATCCAAACTGATCTTCCCCGAGGCAGCTTCCATCAGTTTTTCCATTTGTCTGTAAAGAATTCTCATTAGTACTTTGCAGCTGTGACTTATTAAGCTGATAGTTCGGTAATTTTCACAACTGTCAACACCTGCTTCCTTTGGGATTGGAATTATTATATTCTTCTTGAAGTCTGAGGGTATTTTGCCTGTCTCATACATCTTCTCACCAGATGGTAGAGTTTTGTCAGGACTGGCTCCGCCAAGGCTGTCAGTAGTTCTAATGGAATGTTGTCTACTCCGGGGGCCTCGTTTCGACTCGGGTCTTCCAGTGCTCTGTCAAACTCTTCACGCAGTATCATATCTCCCATTTCATCTTCATCTACATCCTCTTCCATTTCCGTAATATTGTCCTCAAGTACATCGCCCATGTATAGACCCTCTATATACTCCTTCCACCTTTCTGCTTTCCCTTCTTTGCTTAGAACTGGGTTTCCATCTGAGCTCTTGATATTCATACAAGTGGCTCTCTTTTCTCCAAAGGTCTCTTTAATTTTCTTGTAGGCAGTATGTATCTTGCCCCTAGTGAGATAAGCCTCTACGTCCTTACATTTGTCCTCTAGCCATCCCTGATTAGCCATTTTGCACTTCCTGTCAATCTCATTTTTGAGACGTTTGTATTCCTTTTTGCCTGCTTCATTTACTGCATTTTTATATTTTCTCCTTTCATCAATTAAATTCAATATTTCTTCTGTTATCCAAGGGTTTCTACTAGCCCTTGTCTTTTTACCCATGTGCTCCTCTGCTGCCTTCACTATTTCATCCCTCAAAGCCATCCATTCTTCTTCTACTGTATTTCCTTCCCCCATTCCTGTTAATTGTTCCCTTATGGTCTCCCTGAAACTCTGTACAACCTCTGGTTCTTTCAGTTTATCCAGGTCCTGTCTCCTTAAATTCCCACCTTTTTGCAATGTCTTCAGTTTTAATTTACAGTTCATAACCAATAGATTGTGTTCAGAGTCCACATCTGCCCCTGGAAATGTCTTACAATTTAAAACCTGGTTCCTAAATCTCTGTCTTACCATTATATAATCTATCTGATACCTTTTAGTATCTCCAGGATTCTTCCAGGTATACAACCTTCTCTTATGATTCTTGAACCAAGTGTTAGCTATGATTAAGTTATGCTCTGTGCAAAATTCTACAAGGTGCCTTCCTCTTTCACTCCTTCCCCCCAATCCATATTCACCTACTATGTTTCCTTCTCTCCCTTTTCCTACTCTCGATTTCCAGTCACCCATGACTATTAAATTTTCGTCTCCCTTCACTACCTGAATAATTTCTTTTATCTCATCATACATTTCATCAATTTCTTCATCATCTGCAGAGCTAGTTGGCATATAAACTTGTACTACTGTAGTAGGCATAGGCTTCGTGTCTATCTTGGCCACAATAACGCGGTCACTATGCTGTTGGTAGTAGCTTACCTGCATTCCTAATTTTTTTATTCATTATTAAACCTACTCCTACATTTTATAACCCTGTATTCACCTGACCATAAGTCTTGTTCCTCCTGCCACCGAACTTCACTAATTCCCACTATATCTAACTTCAACCTATCCATTTCCCTTTTTAAATTTTCTAACCTACCTGCCCGATTAAGGGATCTGACATTCCACGCTCCGATCCCTAGAACACCAGTTTTCTTTCTTCTGATACCAACGTCCTCTTGAGTAGTCCCTGCCCGGAGATTCGAATGTGGGACTATTTTACCTCCGGAATATTTTACCCAAGAGGACGCCATCATCATTTAATCATACAGTAAAGCTGCATGCCCTCGGGAAAAATTATGGCTGTAGTTTCCCCTTGCTTTCAGCCATTCGCAGTACCAGAACAGCAAGGCCATTTTGGTTAGTGTTACAAGGCCAGATCAGTCAATCATCCAGACTGTTGCCCCAGCAACTACTGAAAAGGCTGCTGCCCCTCTTCAGGAACCACAGGTTTGTCTGGCCTCTCAACAGATACCCCTCCATTGTGCATTGTGGTTACACGTACGGTACGGCTATTTGTATCTTTGAGGCACGCAAGCCTCCCCACCAACAGCAAGGTCCATGGTTCATTGGAGGGGGGGGGGGGGGGAGATGTAGAAAATAATTTATGGCATTGGTAGCCGGGAGACCCCTTGCAGGGCGGTTCGACTGCCGCTCCACATGTTCTTTAACGCCACTACGGCGACCTGCGAGTGAATGAGGATGAAATGATGATATAAGACACACAACACCCAGTCATCTCGAGGCAGAGAAAATCCCTGACCCACCCGGGACCCGTGCGCGGGTAGCGAGAATGCTACCGCAAGACCACGAGCTGCAGAGAGGCCGGGTGGGAGACCCTATTACGCTGATTATAGGTCTCAAAGACACCAACGGTTTATGTACCTTGTGTTACCCATAGAGTCTGGGCGGGTAAGCTTCTGATTGAAAGAGTTGCTTCTTGTCTACCGAAGAGGGGGAAGACGCTTTCACCAATTGATTGGTCATTTTTAAAATCCTCAATGTCGGATCCTTCTGAAGTTGTTTGTAATTGTTGGGGTCCAAAATGTCCATGATTTTTTCATGATAATCTTTACTCTTCATTATGACAGTAGCGTTGCCTTTATCTGCAGAAAGCACAATGATGATTTCATCTGCGTTGTCCCTCAGTGCCTTCCTTTGTGCCTGTGATAGATTACTTTTAGGTGGCTTACATGTGCACAAGATTCAAGCTGTTTCCATGCTTATAACATCAGCAGACAACTGACAGAGACCAGCTTCAACATTAGCCACAATATCTTCCGTGGGAACCATTCGAGGCGTCACTGCAAAATTTCCACCCTTAGCAAGTACTGAAACTTCACTGTTCCTAGTGATATTTTGGCATTATTCAGACATTGCCTTACAACAACTTATTTTCAATATAATAATGTTTTTTATGAACAGATTGACAAGGTGGCTATGGGAAGTCCTCTTAGTCCAGCTGTGGCTAACTTGTTCATGGAGAACTTTGAACAACGGGCACTTCAAACAGCTAGAAAAAGACCAGCCAGATGGTATCATTATGTAGACGATACATTTGTTATATGGACCCATGGGGAACAGGAACTGGATGCCTTCCTGTTACATCTGAATAATATTAATCCAAGAATTCAATTCACTATGGAAAAGGAAATCGATGGTCGCCTGAACTTCTTAAATGTGACCGTAATCAAACGAGAGGACGGACCATTGGGTCATAAGGTTTTTACAAAAGACACACACACTGATCGTTATGTGCAGAAAGATTCCAACCACCACCCAAGACATAAAAGAGGGGTGATTAAAACGTTAATAGACAGGGCTCACAAAATATGTGAACCAGTTAACTTAGATGATGAGAGTGAACACCTTAGAGCGACCCTCAAGAAGAATGGGTATTCCAACAGAGAGATAGATCGTGCATTACGCTCTAGAATGACAACCAGGACGGACGAGGAGTGACACCAACCCAAGGGGAAAGTGTTCTTACCATTCATCAGTAAGGTCACTGACCGAATTGGAAAAATTTTAAGCAAGTACGATGTGGAAACTGTCTTCAGACCCACCACGAAAATAAAAGAATGTTTAAGATCCTCTAGCTACACCAGGCATCTATAAAATTCCGTGCAGTTGTGGAAAGGTCTATATAGGCACAACAAAAATAAGCGTCAACACCCGTCTGGGTGAACATAAAAGGAACTGCCGCCTCGGACGTATTGATAAATCGGCTGTAGCAGAACATGTGTGTCAGGAAGGTGATCATGAAATAAAGTTTAGTGAGACGACCATCATAGCAAAGACATCGCATTATTATGCGCGAATATACTGAGAGGCCATTGAGATTGCCAAACACTGCATTAATTTTATAAAAAAAAAATGAAGGCATTAAGCTGGATAAGATATGGATGTCAACATTGCAGAAACAGCATGACAACTGATTAATTTCAATTGAGAGAGTTGGCAATATCAGAGATCATAGCACAGCCGACATCACGTGATTGACAGCGGCGCCCTCTGGATGTCTTATATATACGCTCTTGTCCAGTTCGCCGATTGTCCTTGGAGGATGCCTTCTGCAGTCGGAAGGGGAAATGTCACAGGAGAGTCTTATGTATGGACCATGGTATCTCAGCTCAGAAGTGTTAAGTGATACTTGACAAAACATTAACATCTTTGGAAATGGAAGATTAGTGATGTAACCACTAGAATTAATATCGATAATTCTGTCACACTAGTAAATGCATAATATGATTTGATTAACAATTGGCATAAATCTGAAAGTAGACATTAAAATCTGCACATGGTAAAATGCGTAATTAAGATCTGCACATAATTTGCATAAAAATGAAAGTAGACACTAAGATCTGCACATAGCAATGGGAAGGATAGAAATGGGAAGGTGGTTCC
Organism: Schistocerca americana; assembly: GCF_021461395.2. Taxonomy (NCBI): domain Eukaryota; kingdom Metazoa; phylum Arthropoda; class Insecta; order Orthoptera; family Acrididae; genus Schistocerca; species Schistocerca americana. The sequence goes on along the minus strand of NC_060126.1, from coordinate 112,403,990 downwards.
ATTTCAAATGCTGTAAAACACTTAACCAACTCCATAAATACGGCGCTCCCATGACAATTTCCGTAATTGTTTAGTTTGAATTTTGCAGCAGCATGTATAGTCCGCACTGACTGGTAGGCGCGAAGACGGCACGGCATACGTTGGGAGAGCAGTTGTGGGGGTGGGGGATTACGGGCAGGCTTTGTATGGAAATGCTGAGTGCTGGAGGGGAAATGCTGTTCAAATCTGAAGCATATGGTTCAAATGGCTTGGAGAACTATGGGACTTAACATCTGAGGTCATCAGTCCCCTAGAACTTAGAACTACTTAAACCTAACTAACCTAAGGACATCACACACATCCATGCCCGAAGCAGGATTCGAACCTGCAACCGTAGTGGTCTCGCGGTTCCAGACTTAAGCGCCTAGAACCGCTCGGCCACCCTGGCCGGCTGAAGTCTATGCTCACATTTTTTGTAAATATTAAGTCTAGACCCTCATGCTTACACTTGTGTGATGACCATTCAAAAAGATCTACTGTCACCTCTGCTTTGGTTAGTATCTAAAAAGAATTCTGCTGAAAATGCAGAGATTTATTTTCACCTGGCTTCGTAACCACTTATAACATTCAGAGAAGCGTCATGAGTGGCGAATTTTGAGTAAAACCTACACATTTCTCTGGTTGCCATGTTAAAATTTGCTTCTTTTGCCAAAACACAGAGGAGTTTATGTAGTCTCACCTCACAGTTGCAAGAGAATTCTGATGCAGTGGTTAATAAACGTAATAGCTTATTAAGTGAGGAACTAAGGAAAATTAAGGTCATAGCTTATGAAGAAGTACATCCTTGGTGCAAAAAAAAGTGTGATGTATTAGTTATGTTGTTCTAAAACCCGTAGCATTTCTTGATTCATCAACTATTGATGGCCCTTAAAAATTACGTTATATCACAAGAAAAGCCTATGGTTAGTAAAATCACGATATGGCAAAATATTCTTCTTTTTGCGTGCTATCATTTGCCAAAATCTCATTTCGATAACTGAAACCGTTTATGAAATATGAGGGATGTTGTGGATATTTCACTCTGTCTTTATGGCTGGCACAGTGCAATAGCAAATGAGCATGCTACATCAGATCAATTGTCGTGAGAATGGTGACAGATAGATAAGTTTACAGGGTCATAGTGAAATTGTTTCCTAACAAAAAACCAGAACAGTTAGAGTTTGAAACTTAAGTTAGCAAGTTAACCACTTACTTTGATTTGGGGGGGGAGGGGGGGGGGGACACCCATGGCTGCTGCAACGTTCAAGTTTTCCCACCTTCAGTGGAAGCAGATAAAACTCACAAACAGTGGATCACTGAACTACAAGGTTTAACAAGACACTGCAAATTTTTGTGTCATTATGGACAATCGCACAGTGATGTCATGCAGCATGATGCTATAACTCAAAATATTTGTGACAATAGAATTCATGGTGCTGTTTTGAAATAACCTGATACTTCTTTAGATACAGTGTCATAGTAATTGAGGCTCAGCTCACTTATGATTTAGCTAAGTGTGAGATGCAAATATTAATGAATTGCATAGTGACACTGTTGGTAGTGCTGTAAAACATAAGTAGTCCCGTGCTCGCCCAGGCCATGTGACGTCATGTGCAGAGGTGAACAGTGCTTTCCATGCTGGTAGACAGAAAAACGTAGCAAAGTCTTGCCCAAAGCAGTTTAGTCACCACAAGCATGCTCAGTGTCTAAGTTACGACACTATTTGTTATTTTTGCAACACAGAATGTCACATTCACTCAGTGTACGTGAAAAATCTGTGTGGATGGCAAATTCCCAAGCAACATGCCACTAAACCAGTTCAAATCATTAATGTTGTCATGGCACAGCCAACCATGGAACAGTGCAAGCTGGTGGCTGTTGTAAGAGTTGTGAAAGGTCGCCTAAATTCAGGACTTAGCAAACACCAGTTGGGTGATTTTCATGTGCCAAACAAGTCATGCTGATGCAAACACAGGTCCACTACTAAATCTTTGCCCATTTCACCTATGATGTATTGCAATAGCTCACAGCAACAGGCAGTTCTCTCATAGATGTGGAATGTAGTTGGGACGAGGTATTTGTTACTTTGGCAGTAGCTAAGAAAGATGTCAAACTGCAACTGAACACTGGTGCTTCAGATACAGTTCTGAACAAATTTACATATGAATGATTAGGTTCACCAATACTGAGTCCAGCTACACATGTTGTCAGCTTATAACAGACAGGAAATTCCAGTTTTAGGAACTTTTAGTATGCCATCTAGTTTTCAAGGTATGATGAAGGCCGTTGTATTCACAGTGCTTTCTGCCAAATCTTCACAGAATACTTTTGGCTTAGGTTCTACTGACATTTTCGAATTGTCAATCCACAAGTGAGTATTGCAATTTCCAACAGATACGCCTACAGACAAGTGTCAAGCTCTGTCTGCCAAATTTAGTGAATTGTTTAGCAATGTTCTTGGTTGTGCCGACAAGTTTTTAGCTCATGTATCACTTGGAGACACTGCACAACCAAAGTTTTGTCAAGCTCGACAATTCCTCATTGCCGTCAGGGAACAGGTTGCTGAATAATTATGGCAATGGCAAGCTGGTGGGTTCATCAAGTCAATCAGTGCAAGTCGTGGTCTTCCCCATTAGTTATCCTTCGCAAACCTTCAGGACACCTTCAACTGTGTTGATGTTAAGTTGACTGTGAATTCTCAAACAGTGATCTACATGTACCCTTTGTCCCATCCAGAGGAACTGATGGACAGACTAAGTGGGGGTCATCATTTTTCTGAAATAGACTTGGCAGATGCTCACCTATAACTAATACTACGACTACTCAAAGAAATTTTTGGGTAATTGAACAATGGAAACTCCAGGTCAGAATATCAACAATGCAGGAAAAAAAACAGATTGCTATTTACCATAAAGAAGACATGTCAAGTTGCAGACAGGCACAATTAAAAGATACTCACATGTAGCTTTTGGCCACAGCCTTCATCGGTGAACACACACACACACACACACACACACACACACACACACACACACGCAAGCAAGCAAGCACACCTCATGCACATATGACCACCAACTCCAGCATCTCAGGCCACAGTTCAGCATTATGTGGGATGCAAGCAGCAATCTTAAGGGGGTGTGGAAGGGGTAGGGGAAGGTATAGTAGTGTATGAGTGAGGAGAGAGACGAACAATATCTGGTGGCATGTGCAGAGACTACATTCCAACAAGTGCTGTCCCAGGAGGTTGGGCAGTGAGGTGGGGAGAAAAGGAACAAAAAAGAAGAAAGGAGAGGAATGGGAAAAGACAGATGGATGCACTGGCAGAGGGCGGCAAATAAACAGGGTGGGAGATGAGAATGGGTAAGAGATAATAGGACATAGAGGGTGGAAACTGTTGGGTGGAGGGTGTGGGGACAGTATGTTACCGTAGGTTGAGGCCAGGGCAGTTCTGGGAGGGGAGAATTTGTTCTAATGATAAGTCCCATCTGCGCAGTTCAGAAAATCCGGTGTTGGAGGGAAGGATCCACAGGGCTTCGGTAGTGAAGCAGCCACTGAAATTAAGGGCAACTGCATGTTGTGCAGAGGGCACTCTACTTTGCTCTTGGCCAAAGTTTGGCGGGGACCTTTCATCCTGGTGGACAGCTGGTTGGTAGTCGTACCAATATAAAAAGCTGTGCAATGATTGCAGCAGAGATGGTAAATGACATGGATATTTTCACAGGTGATAGGATGGGATAAACCTGTGACAGGACTGGAATAGGAAGTGCTGGGTGAGTGGATTGGGCAGGTATTGCACCTGGGTCTTCCTCAGGGATATGATCCTTGTGGCATAGGGACGGACTGGGATGTTATGGAGGTTGTGTGGATAATGGAATACCATTTTAGGAGGAGTCGGAAGTATCTTGGGTAGTATGCCTTTCATTTCATGGCACAATGCTAGGTACTCAAGGCCCTGGCAAAGGATGTGGTTCAGTTGTTTCAGTCTGGGGGGAGGGGGGGGGGGACGGCACTCCTTTGTGGCTGGTTTTTGGGGGGGGTGGTAGGATTGGGGTTATGAGGGGAAATGGCATGGTAGATCTGTTTGTGGAGTAGGTCTGGGGGATAGGACCTGTCTGTGAAGGCCTTGGTGAGACACTTAGCATACTGAGCAAGGGAGTTTTTGTACTGCACATACACTGTCCCCGGGTAGCCAGGCTATATGGGAAGTACTTTTTGGTGTGAAAGGGATGACAGCTTTCAAAACGCAGGTTGGTGGTTGTTGGGTTGAATGTGGACAGAGGAGTGGATGGAACCATCAGGAGGCCAACATATAGGAAAGTGGCATGCTGGGTTGAGGAGGACCACATGAAGTGGATGGAAGTGAAGGTGTTGAGATTGTGAAGGAATGAAGATTGGGTGTCTTGGCCCTGGGTCCAGATGATGAAAACGTCATCAATGAACCTGAACCAGACTAAGGGCTTGGTGTTTTGGGAGGCTAGGAAAGTCTCCTCTAGATAGTCCATAAAAAAGTTTGGCATAGGAGGTGCCATGCAGGTGCCCATGGCTGTGCCACAGATTTGTTTGTATACCTTCTCTTCAAATGGGAAGTAGTTATGGGTTAAGATGAAGTTAGTAAGGTGTATGAGGAACGAGGTAGTGGGTTTGGAATCTTAAGGGCATTGGGAAAGTTAGTGTTCAATCATGGTAAGACCATGGGCAGGAGGGATGTTGGTGTACAGGGAGGTGGTATCAGCAGTTATGAGTAGGGATCCAAGAGTTAAAGGAGTGGGGATGGTGAAGAGTCTGTGAAGGAAGTGGTTGGTGTCTTTGACATGGAAGGCTAGATTATGGGCAATTGGTTTGAGGTGTTGGTCAATGTGTGCCTAAATTCTTTCAGTGGGGGTACAGTAACCAGTAATTTTGGTTATTAACACTTATCTCGGATGACTTGAGTCTCAATGCATGCCCCTTGATAGTACCTCAGGACCAGTGATTGTTCAATGTTTTTTAGAACAAGTGGCTGCCAGAATACCTTCTTGCTCACATTATCTGTATGACATTGTCTTGTCTGGATGTTCTGCAGAAGAACATTCAGCCAATTTCAAGTGACTTTTTCAAGTTCTGTTGTCAGCAGGCCTCAAGTATCACAAAGACAAGTGCTCTTTTTTCCAGATGAAAATAGAATGTCTGTGACATGTCATTAATCTGCAGGGTATCCATGCAAGCCATCAAAGATTTGCTAGCTCCCAAATATCTGAAAGTAACTGCAAGCAGTGTTAGGCAAACTCTGAACTACTAGTTCTCGCACCTCTCAGATTCCATCTCTGTTTTAGTTATGGTATAGGGATGTTCCATTTGCATGGACTGAGGAATGAGAGTTGGCTTTTGATCAACTGAAATGGGCACTACTTAGTAATGCATGCCTCATACACTTTGATCTGGCTAAACCAGTGGTGTTAGTGGTTGATGCTTCTTCTATTGGCCTAGGTGCTGTTCTGTCACATCATGTTGGATCAATGGATCATCCAACAGCATTTGCCTCCAAACTTCTGACTAAGACTCTGGCAAATTACAGTCAGATTGAAAAAGAAGCATTAGCAATGATTTATGATGTAACGAAGTTTCATCATGTGGAAGGAAGTTCTACTCGGTCATGGATCATAAGCCATTCGCTTCTCTCTTCCACTCAACTAAGCTTGTTCCGCAACACACTGTGCAGAAATTTCAAAGATGGGCTTTGTTGATGTCGAACTACAATTATGAAATCTTCTACCATCCTATGGCTCAACATTCCTTTGCCGATGCGTTGTTAAGGTTGGTGGTGGACAAGGATGATCAGTTCAACTCCTCCAAAGCATTGTATTGTCAGATAGATGTTCTGGAGTTCTTAATTTTCCCATGGATTTTCATCACATAGCACAGGAGACAATTGCGGATGCAGGTTTAAGCATTGTACTGAATTACATGTGCACAGAGTGACCAAGGAGAGTGAAAGACATTGTTCAGCAGGAAGTACATTGATACTTCCCTCACTGTCAAGCCTTGTCAGTACAGCATGGTGTCTTACTGTTGCACTTTGAGAATAACCAGGCCCAGGTCATCGTCCCAGGCACTCTTCAGCAGGATGTTTTAAGGTTGTTACATAATACACTCTGGGGTATCGGCAGAACAAAGCAGCTTGCTTGATGCCATTGCTCTTGGCCAGGGATCGATGCCTAGATTGAAAACATGATGTCATGCTGTACAGCTTGCATCGAGCAACAGGCAGCTCCATCTCAATCCTTTTCTGTCTGGTCTCACCCCTGTGGCCCATGGAAACATCCACAGTTTAGTGTCTGAAAGCAGATCACAGTTTACCTCATAGGAATTTGAAAAATTTTGTGCAGCTAATGGTATTGAACATCTGACCAGTGCCATTCCACCTGCAATCAAATGGTGAAGCTGAAAGTTGTGCAAACATTCAAGGTGCAGATGAGTAAATTTCATGGAACTCACTCACAGGAGCAGGCTTGCAGCTATTCCTGTCCACCTTCCATGTGGTGCCTTCCCTGACTGAACTCCTGTTTGGCTGCTGGCTTCGCACCCTGACTTACCTACTGCACCCATCAATGAGGAGTACCAGTCAGTATAAAAATTTTGATTTTCAGATCCAGGATGCAGTATTCTTCAGTATTTTCCAGCCCAGGAAGCAATAACAACAGAGGATCACTTCGTGTGTCCTTGGACACAACAAATTCTTGGTTTCACCCACTACAGGGTTGCTTTTCAAAAGACACCAGAACCAGCTCCATCCTCAGAGATCCTGTTGTTGCATTTTGTTTTACAGATTCAGCATGCAGCCAGCAGCCAGGATCGCTGCCATCCACCATGGACCAAGTGGCACCTCTGTCCAAGGCTCTTTCCATGAGGTGGGCTTGCCCTCATCCCCCATGCCATCATCACAGCGGCTCATGTCACTGCAGGCGACACCTCTGCGCCCTGCTGTCTTCCTATCCAAAGGGGTCCTCCAGCATTTGAGACCCTAGTCCTGGATGGAGCCATGCACCCTCCCTGTGGCTTGTCAGGTGTTCCCCCGTGGGCACTCAGGGTGAATGCCAGAGCACGGACAGGGCCTGTCGCTGGCTTCAGTCCCAGTTCCTGTCCCATCTGCGTTGCCTGCATGCAGACCTCCCCCTTGCCATTGGTTTGCACCACAACCATATGCAACCATGGCCAGGAGATTGAGGGGAGAGGTGTTTGGTGTCATAAGCACAGCATGGACCATCAGGCAGCACCACAGGTGTTGACAGGTTGACAACCCACTCCAGAGATGGTGTATAGCCCAGCGATTGTCGCCTTAAGGAGCCATAGCGATGGTGCCACCAGAGAAGTGATGTTTGTGGGTGCCACAGCAGAGTGGGCAGTTCCACATCAGCTCGACTACCAAGAAGACCGCCTTCTACTTCTGTACTGCACTTCACATCATCTGCTTCTAGCAGGTCCATACCAGCCCATCTTCAGTGAAGATTCTAGTGGGACAAGAACTGTTTACTATCCAACCTTAGCTTCTGGAATATTAGTTGAACTTCAGGATCTGCTGTGTGTGATGATGTGTACAGAGCTGAGTATTTGTCAATAAATGTGTGTATTCATGTCACTAATCATCATCAGTGTTTCAGTGTTCTCCTCCCTTAGTGTTTCCCTCAGCGCACTATAAATAGTTGAGGGTGGTGACTAGTAAGATCTCCTGTGATTGTATCAAACAACAGTTATCCCTTGCCATGCCTGGAAGAACTGATGGATTGATTGGGTGCGGGTCATCACTTTTCCAAAATTGATTTGTGCAATACTTACTTGCAAATCTGTCTGGATGAACAGTCATATGAGGTCTTTGTCATTTATGCTCATCTACTCATCTGTCTCTCTTCAAATTTTTGAGATTGTTGTCAGTGCATCCACACCCACCATTTTTCAGTGCTTTCTTGACAGATGACTGCAAAAGTTCATTTATGTTTGAATTATTTAGATGAGATTGTCATCTCAAGCCACATTCCTCAAGAAGTTATTAGCAATCTTCGTATTCTGTTTCATGTGTTTTCTGCAGCTGGTCTCAGATGTAACAGAGACAAATGTGTTGGTTTTTTTTTTTTTCAGATGGAACTTGAGTACTTAGAACATGTCATTAACAGCCAGGGTGTTCACCCATTGCAACCACATTTGATTGCTATCCGTGACCTTCCACCCCCGAGCAATGTATGGGAATTGCAATATGTGTTAAAGAAGCTCATGAATTACAGCCAATATATTTGCATGCAATTCCCTTGCATCAGTTGCACAGGAAAAATGTTCTTTTGTTTGGTTGCAAGACTGTCAGTCTGCTTTTCGGAAGTTCATTTTGATCCAGCCAAACCTGTGGTCTTGGCTGTGGATGCTCCCACTTACAGCATCACTGCAGATTTGTCACATAAACTTGTTCTGTTGTCAGGCTGACTGCCTCTGCTTCAAAGTTGTTGAATACAGCTCAATGTAATTATTGGCAAATTGAAAAGAGGGCTCTCACCATTGTCTGTGGCATCACTAAGTTTCACCAGTATTTTTTTGGCAGAAAATTTGATTTGGTGACTGACCATATGCCTCTAGAATCTTTGATAAGCCCTTCTCAGTTGGTCCCAACTCACACAGCACAGAAGCTGCAATGGTGGGCTCTTCTTTTGTCAATTTACCAGTATGAGATTGTGTACAGCCCACTTCTAAGCATTCCATAGTAGATGCCCTTTCTCACGTTCCTGTTGGCCCAGATTCTTCTGCTTCTTGTTGGTACATTGAGGCATAACACACAGATGCTTTGCATAGCTTTATGCTTAATCACCAGAAAATTGCCCAGGCCACAGCAGTGGATCCTGATTTGCAGATTCTGTTGCACTACATCTCAACTGGTTGGCCACATTCAACCAGGTATTTCGTAGCTCAGTGGTTTGCCAATGCTTTGCTCATTGACACATTCTTGAAGATCACCAAGGTGTAATTTTGGTTCACACCAATAATGACCAGTCATGTGCTATGGTACCCCAGGCTCTCCAGAGCGATATGCTTAATTTGCTACTCCAAGGTCACTAGGCTGTCACTCGCATCAGTCGGAGTGACATCATTGCACTTGGCACGGTCTGGATGCGCAAATTGAACAGTTGACTTCCAAGCCCATGCTGATCATCAGTTAGCCCCGCCTCAGCAGTTCTTTGCATGTCCAGACCTCAAGCACCTTGGATTTTACGGGTCATTACTTGAATACACGTTTGCTCATTGTCGTTTGATGCTTTCAGCAAATTTCCCTTTATGGTTCCTACACTTTGTACTACAGTTCGTTCCACAATCCAGGCCTTGCCGTCAATGTGCACAAAAGAACTTTCCCCCTTCTAACAGCTGTGTACCACAAGTCTCTAGAGGAACGGAAGGTTCCAAATGATTGGAAAAGAGCACAGGTAGTTCCAGTTTTCAAGAAGGGTCGTCGAGCAGATGCGCAAAACTGTAGCCCTATATCTCTGACACTGATCTGTTGTAGAATTTTAGAACATGTTTTTTGCTCGCATATCATGTCATTTCTGGAAACCCACAATCTACTCTGTAGGAATCAACATGTATTCCGGAAACAGCGATCATGTGAGACCCAACTCACTTTATTTAATCATGAGATACAGGCTCCCAGGTAGATGCCATTTCCCTTGACTTCTGGAAGGCGTTCGATACAGTTCCGCACTGTTGCCTGATAAACAAAGTAAGAGCCTACGGAATATCAGACCAGCTGTGTGGCTGGATTGAAGAGTTTTTAACAAACAGAACACAGCATGTTGTTCTTGATGGAGAGACGTCTACAGACGTTAAAGTAACCTCTGGCTGCCACAGGGGAGTGTTATGGGACCATTGCTTGTCACAATATATATATAAATGACCTAGTAGATAGTGTCGGAAGTTCCATGCGGCTTTTTGTGGATGATGCTGTAGTATACGGAGAAGTTGCAGCATTAGAAAATTGCAGCGAAATGCAGGAAGATCTGCAGCGGATAGGCAATTGGTGCAGGGAGTGGCAACTGACCATTAACATAGACAAATGTAATGTACTGCGAATACATAGAAAGAAGGATCCTTTATTGTATGATTATATGATAGCGGAACAAACACTGGTAGCAGTTACTTCTGTAAAATATCTGGGAGTATGCGTGCAGAACGATTTGAAGTGGAATGATCATACAAAATTAATTGTTGGTAAGGCGGGTACCAGGTTGAGATTCATTGGGAGAGTCCTTAGAAAATGTAGTCCATCAACAAAGGAGGTGGCTTACAAAACACTCGTTTGACCTATACTTGAGTATTGCTCATCAGTGTGGGATCCGTACCAGGTCGGGTTGACAGAGGAGATAGAGAGGCTCCAAAGAAGAGCGATCATTCCACCCACAACCCAGTGGTGAAGCTGAACACTTTGCACAAACATTTATGCAATAGATGGCCAAACTTCATGCCTCCCACACATGGTATCGAGCTCTGTTGCTCTCCTTGTCTTCCTACTGCTCCTAGTCATGTGATGAACCATCGCCAGTGGAGTTGTTACATGGCCAGTGCCACCGTACCTTGCTTCAGTTGCTCAACTTGCCATGGCAGGTGGTGCGTACTCTCCTCAGTCAGGCAAAGTATAACACTAATAATATGGCCTGTTACAGATTGTATGACAGACAGAGGCACTGGGAGCGAGGCACCATTGTATGAAATATTGGACACACTACGTTCCTCCTGCGAGGACTGAGCGGATTGTTGAGACACCACCCAGAACTAACTTCATCCATTTGAACTGTGTGATCCTGCCACAGGACTTGTGCTTTCAGATTCTGTGCCTGTCTTAATGCAGCAGCCCTCATTTCATCTGGCTCTGCAAGTCCCACACTATCTGCATTGGTCTTAGAGCCGAAGGAGGTAAACGATCATTCACTGTCATCGCAGTCTCGACAGCCCAGCCACTGTCATCTGGGGTTGGGCTCTGCTTGCTTGCAACTGTCTCATGTGCCACCTCAGGTTGCTCTGCAATCGTTGAGGTGCCACAATCTTCATTGTTTGCTCTGCCTCTGGATGTGTGAGTGTGCCCTCTGCAGAGTTTTTTGGCTGGTGTCTCCAGGCAGATTCAGGCATATGCCAAAATACAGATGGGGGCCTCAGTTTTGACTCCTGTCTTCTCATTGATCTGCATCTTGCCCACCCCCTCCCACCCTTTATTGTCGTTCACTCATCTACACTACACAATGAGAATGAGGAAGTTTGGGGTGATGGATGTGATATGTATCGATACCACCCCACGTGCATGTGAGGTTGGTAACAGAATAGCAACTTTCTGTTAGACACTGACAGCAGTCATGGGGGATCTGGCAGATCCAATGAATGACTACTAATCCATACATCCAGCAGCTCTGTATGATGAGCACCCTCAGCTGTTGCGATATAAGGTGGATGGTGGCAGCCGCACAGCCCACTTGCACTTGGAGTCTCATTATCTGTAAAATGTTTATTGATGTGTGCCACATCTTAAAAAGTACCGAAAAGGGAAACGAATAAGCAGAGAGGGGGATGCAAAATTACATGTGAGCAAAAAAACCAAATAATATCAAAATGCTTTCCAAACGAAAATCTACACACAGTAATAAATAAATCTGGAACCATGTATATTATGCATTACAATATAGATGGTCTAAACTCTAACTCCTCGAATAGCATATGTAAAATAGATGAATTGCAAATATTTCTGTCTTAATGCAACTTTGAAAAAATTGTATGTCTGAACAAACATTGGTTGATGAAAGACACTGTAAAATTTCTAAATAAAATCCAAAACTTCACCATAGTTGCTAGCTACTGCAGACAAAATAAATCACATGGAGGCATTGTATATTTGTTCATTCTAACATAACATTTAAAATAAGGAATGAGTTTGATCATTTAAATGAGGAACGCAGCTTTGAAAGTTTCTGTGTAGAACTTGTACATCTAGGTATTATTGTAATTTCAATTTACAGAATCCTGGGAAATCAAATAACGAACCACTTCCTATACAAATTAGAAAATATGCTCGAAAGCCTAATTAAAGAAAAAAAGAAAAAAGTAGTAATAGCAGCTGACTTCAACATCAATGTGTTAAGTGAATGCCATGAAGCTGACAAATTCACTGATCTAATAAAAAAAAAATCCAGCTTCAAACTAAACTTAAATATACCAGAGAAAATGCCCAGTCAGCAACCAGCATTGGTAACATTCTGACAAATTATGTGTTTGAAGACGTTCATAAATTTTGCTTAGATATAGGAACGTCTGACCATAAAGCACTGTTTATTGAACTGGCAAAAACAAACACAGAAACCTCACTTAAAAATAAGCCTAAGCACTTTAATAGAAATTTCAAAAGACAGACTGGCAATGTAACAATAACAAGTCAATTAATGAAAACTTTCAAAAATTCCTAAACAGCTTTCTTCTTGTATTCAATGAAACCTTTCCATCTAAGTGTGCCAACGCCAAAGTGACAAGTAAACTAAGTTGGATAACAGAAGGAATAAAAATTTCTAGTGCTAGGAAATAACAGCTGCACAAAGAGCTGAAACTGAAATATAACAAAGATCTAGCTTTTATTGAATATGTGAAGCATTATAAAAATGTTTTCAAAAATGCTGTAAAGGCAGCAAAACAAATGTTTAACACCAAACTAATCTCAAATCATAAGAATAAATCAAAAGCAGTGTGGTCTGTTGTTAAATCAGAATTGGGCATTAAAGTCAGCAGCCATGAAATTTGTAAAATAAAGCATGAAAACACTACAATTGTAAATCCTGCTCAAATATCGGAACACTTCAATGAATTCTTTATCAATGTCACAAAATCAAACGTCAGTGTTATAAATTACAATAAAAATGCATGTCCATATGGGCTTGATCGGAAAAATATATCTCCCATGAAATTTAGAAATATTACAATGAAAGAAATAGAAGACATTATATTATCACTAAAAAATAAAAATTCGGTGGGTTGAGATGGGATACCTGCGAAAGTAATTAAATCAGTGTACAAAATAGTAAGTCTTCCACTAGCTGAATTAATCAACAAATCATTTGAAGAAGGTTGTTTTCCAGAATCATTAAAATGCACAGAAATAAAACCACTTTTTAAGAAAGGGTCAAGAGAAGATATGGGGAATTATTGTCCTATCTCCCTCCTTCCATTGCTGTCAAAAATTTTCAAGAAAGTAGCTGCTATCCAGATCCAAAACTTTATTGTACCACAGGGGATTATTTTGTGCAATCAGTATGGCTTCCAGCAAGGGAAAAACAAAACGGATGCCGTAAATAATTTCATAGAAAAAATTAGCACAGCTCTAGACAAAAACAGTAAAGGAGCCGGAATCTTCTGCAACCTGACAAAGGCTTTCGATTTCGTAAATCATTCCTTGCTAATCCACAAACTAGAAAAATATGGGTTTAAGGGTGCAGTACTTAAATGGCTTACTTCTTACTGATCTAATAGAAAACAAAGAACAATCATCTAATCAAATGGTGTAAACTACCATTCAGACTGGAAAACAGTAACACAGGGTGTCCCACAAGGTTCGATCCTCAGACCAAATTCTCTTTCTACTGTAAGTCAATGACTTAAGATTAAACATAAATTCACCATCCGTTCTGTTTGCTGATGACATGTCTGTCTTGATAGAAAGCGAAGAAACAGAAATGATTCCTGATAGAGTCACTGGTACATTAGACAGGCTAGAGTCATGGTTCCAGTTAAATGGTCTGAAGCTTAACATATCAAAAACAAACTTGATTCAATTCAGAACGAAACAGTCAAAAGACCAGGAAATTAGTATAAATCATAAAAGTGAAGAATTAACAGAAGTGCATTCTGCCAAATTTCTAGGTCTACACCTTGGTAAGAATTTAAACTGGAACACACACATTGAGTACCTGTGCAGCAAACTGGGTAGCTTTGCATATGCCATGGATATATTATCAAGTGCTACTAATATGTCCACTCGCAAAGTAGCATATCTAAGTTACTTTGAATCAGTGATAAGATATGGCATTATTTTCTGGGGGAGCTCCAATAATATATCTCGTGTACTGAAGCTCCAGAAGAAAATTATCAGAAATATGTGCACTTCACAGCAAAGAGAATCATGTCGTCCATTATTGGGTGTGAAATCTTATGGGACTTAACTGCTAAGGTCATCAGTCCGCATCCATTATTATTGTTGTTGTTGTTGTTGTTGTTGTAGTCTTCAGTCCTGAGATTGGTTTGATGCAGCTCTCCAAGCTACTCTATCCTGTGCAAGCTCCTTCATCTCTCAGTATTTACTGCAACCAACATCCTTCTGAATATGCTTAGTGTATTCATCTCTTGGTCTCTCTCTATGATTTTTACCCTCCATGCTACCCTCCAATGCTAAATTTGTGATCACCTGATGCCTCAGAACATGTCCTACCAACCGGTCCCTTCTTTTAGCCAAGTTGTGCCACAAACTCCTCTTCTCCCCAATTCTATTCAATACCTCCTGATTAGTTATGTGATCTACCCATCTAATCTTCAGCATTCTTCTTTAGCACTGCATTTCAAAAGCTTCTATTCTCTTCTTGTCCAAACTATTTATCGTCCATGTTTCACTGCCATACATGGCTACACTCCATACAAATACTTTCAGAAACGACTTCCTGACACTTAAATTAATACTCGATGATAACAAATTTCTCTTCTTCAGAAACACTTTCCTTGCCATTGCAAGTTTACATTTTATATCCTCTCTCCTTTGACCATCATCAGTTATTTTGCTCCCCAAATAGCAAAACTCATTTACTACTTTAAGTGTCTCATTTCCTAATCTAATTCCCTCACCATCACCCGACTTAATTCGAATACATTCCATTATCCTCTTTTTGCTTTTGTTGATGTTCATCTTGTATCCTCCTTCCGAGACACTGTCCATTCCGTTCAACTGCTCTTCCAGGTCCTTTGCTGTCTCTGACAGAATTACAATGTCATCGGCGAACCTCAAAGTTTTTATATCTTCTCCATGGATTTTAATACCTACTCCGAATTTTTCTTTTGTTTCCTTTACTGCTTGCTCAATATACAGATTGAATAACATCGGGGATAGGCTACAACCCTGTCTCACTCCCTTCCCAATCACTGCTTCCCTTTCGTGCCCCTCGACTCTTGTAACTGCCATCTGTTTTCTGTACAAATTGTAAATAGCCTTGCTCCCTGTATTTTACCCCTGCCACCTTTAGAATTTGAAAGAGAGTATTCCAGTCAACATTGTCAAAAGCTTTCTCTAAGTCTACAAATGCTAGAAAAGTAGGCTTGCCTTTCCTTAAATCTAGCCTCTAAGATAAGTCATAAGGTCAGTATTGCCTCACGTGTTCCAACATTTCTATGGAATCCAAACTGATCTTCCCTGACGTCTGCTTCTACCAGTTTGTCTGTAAAGAATTCGCGTTAGTATTTTGCAACCGTGACTTATTAAACTGATAGTTCGGTAATTTTCACATGTGTCAACACCTGCTCTCTTTGGGATTGGAATTATTATATTCTTCTTGAAGTCTGAGGGTATTTTGCCTTGCTCACCAGATGGTAGAGTTTTGTCAGGGCTGGCTCTCCCAAGGCTATCAGTAGTTCTAATGGAATATTGTCTACTCCTGGGGCCTTGTTGCTACTCAGGTCTTTCAGTGCTCTGGTAAACTCTTCACACAGTATCGTATCTCCCATTTCATCTTCATCTACATCCTCTTCCATTTCCATAATATTGTTCTCAAGTACATCGCCCTTTTATAGACCCTCTATATACTCCTTCCACCTTTGTGCTTTCCCTTCTTTGCTTAGAACTGGGTTTCCATCTGAACTCTTGATATTCATACAAGTGGCTCTCTTTTCTCCAAAGGTCTCTTTAATTTTCCTGTAGGCAGTATGTATCTTGCCCCTAGTGAGATAAGCCTCTACATCCTTACATTTGTCCTCTAGCCATCCCTGATTAGCCATTTTGCACTTCCTGTCAATCTCATTTTTGAGACGTTTGTATTCCTTTTCCCTGCTTCATTTACTGCATTTTTATATTTTCTCCTTTCATCAATTAAATTCAATACTTCTTCTGTTACCCAAGGATTTCTACTAGATTTCTACTAGCCCTCATCTTTTTACCTACTTGATCCTCTGCTGCCTTCACTACTTCATCCCTCAGAGCTACCCATTCTTCTTCTACTGTATTTCCTTCCCCCATTCCTGTCAATTATTCCCTTATGCTCTCCCTGAAACCCTGTACAACCTCTGGTTTAGTCAGTTTATCCAGATCCTATCTCCTTATATTCCCACCTTTTTGCAGTTTTTTCAGTTTTAATCTACAGTTCGTAACCAGTAGATTGTGGTCAGAGTCCACATCTGCCCCTGGAAATGTCTTACAATTTAAAACCTGGTTCCTAAATCTCTGTCTTACCATTATATAATCTATCTGATACCTTCTAGTATCTCCAGGAGTCTTCCAGGTATACAGCCTTCTTTTATGATTCTTGAACCAAGTGTTATGCTCTGTGCAAAATTCTACCAGGCGGCTTCCTCTTTCATTTCTTACCCCCAATCCATATTCACCTACTATGTTTCCTTCTCTCCCTTTTCCTACTCTCGATTTCCAGTCACCCATGACTATTAAATTTTCGTCTCCCTTCACTACCTGAATAATTTCTTTTATCTCATCATACATTTCATCAATTTCTTCATCATCTGCAGAGCTAGTTGGCATATGTACTACTGTAGTAGGCATGGGCTTCATCTCTATCTTGGCCACAATAATGCATTCACTATGCTGTTTCTAGTAGCTTACCCACACTCCTACTTTTTTATTCATTATTAAACTTGCTCCTACATTACCCCTATTTGATTTTGTATTTATAACCCTGTATTCACCTGACCAAAAGTCTTGTTCCTCCTGCCACCGAACTTCAGTAATTCCCACTATATCTAACTTTAACCTATGCTTTTCCCTTTTTAAATTTTCTAACCTGCCTGCCCAATTAAGGGATCTGACATTCCACGCTCCGATCCATAGAACACAAGTTTTCTTTCTCCTGGTAACTGCATCCTCTTGAGTAGTCCCCACCCGGAGATCCAAATGGGGGACTATTTTACCTCCGGAATATTTTACTGAAGAGGACGGCATCATCATTTAATCATACAGTAAAGCTACATGCCCTCAGGAAAAATTAAGGCTGTAGTTTCCCCTTGCTTTCAGCCGTTCACAGTACCAGCACAGCAAGGCCGTTTTGGTTAGTGTTACAAGGCCAGATCAGTCAATCATCCAGACTGTTGCCCCAGCAACTACTACTGAAAAGGCTGCTGCCCCTCTTCAGGAACCACACCTTTGTCTGGCCTCTCAACAGATACCCCTTCATTTTGGTTCCACATACGGTACAGCCATCTGTATCGCTGAGGCATGCAAGCCTCCCCACCAACGGCAAGGTCCATGGTTCGGGGGGGGGGGGGGGGGCGGAAGCGTCCATTATTACAGAAACTAAAAATTTTGACTGTCCTCTCCCTATACATATATTAACTGTTGATATTTTTACACAACAAACTGGAATTGTTCATTAAAAACCAATTTGATCATCCATACAGTACAAGGAATAAAGATAATTTTATGCTTCCTGCCCATAGATTGAAATTATTTGCTCATACCCCATAATATATGGGCATGAAAGTCTACAACAAACTTAAAGACAAAAACATTCTAAACATGAAACTAGGGATACTATAAAAGAAGTTGCATGAAATTCTTTTACACAAATGTTATTACTCATTAGAAGAGTACATCGAAGATGAACTGATAATTTGAGCAGAATCCAAATGCAAATTAGCATTATATTGTGAAAAGAAAACAAATTGTCCATTATCAAGAAAGATATTTACCTATGCTGGAAAATAAGAAAATATAGATACTGGTATGTAGACTAAACATAGTTTTAAAAATTAATATTAGATTTGAGTTTTTAATTTTTGACGTGTCTCCTGTACCATAATCACATGATTTGTAAGTGTATGTTATGAGACTAATAAATTACAATTCACAAAAATCCATACTTCATGCTTTTGTTCAGAGTGTCTCATCCTAGTTGATATCGTGATAGCTGAACTCTACTTTTTGCTGTACTATTTGTAATGAGGCTTTGTTTGCTTGAAGAAATGCAAGTTAAGTAAATCTTCTGTTCGTTGTGTTAACTTGTTTGCTAATCATTTCTGCTCCTGTCCAGCTTTTCTATGACAACAGTTGCTGCGCCACTTTGTAGCCCGTCTCTCCTTACCACTGTGTACACTAACCAGGACTGACGAACAGCAACTCAGAATATTTGAATAAGGAATACAGCAGAAAATTTATGGTAGTATCCCAGATAATGATGCTACTTGGAGAGCAAGGACTAATTATGAGTTGGATTGTCTCATAGAGGGAGCTGAGATTGTAAGGCTAATTGAAAGTAAAAAAAATAGTGTGGGCACATTTTAAGAATGAGGGACACAAGAACTGCAAAGAAAGTCTTCCTATGGACACCAACAGGGAGAAGATTAAAAGGAAGACCACATAAACAATGGCTGGATGATGTGGAAGGAAGCATCAGAGCCCTAGGATCAGAGAATGGAGAGGGAAAGTAAATGAGAAGGCAGATCAGAGAATGGAGAGGGAAAGTAAATGAGAAGGCAGAATGGGAGGAAACTGTTATGGAGGCAGGGACATGCAGAGGATTGTAAAGACACAGGGAGAAGATTTCCTTGTTGTGAGGAATTGCAGAAATCAGGTGCTGCCTGTGTAACCTAATCAATCTGTTGCCAGATCCAAGAACAGAAAATGTTGTAAATGTAGTTTAAATAGACTTTGTCCGATGCTCTCCAGGCTCTAGCGAATAAATGGAACTCCCTTATGTACCAAGGTAATGCTGGTCAGTTTTGTGTTCCTTGAACACAGACTGCCAAAATTCTCTGGACTCCCTGAGGTTCACAAAGAGGGGGGTGCCGTTATGTCCTATTGTCAGCAACGTCAAGGCCATCATATATTTGCTGACAAAATATATCAAAGACATGCTAAGTCCCTATGTGGGTAAAGACCCACATCACATCCACAATCCTGTGGACTTTGTGAAACACCTCAGCAACTTCAGGCTGTACCATTCAAACGTCCTAGTGAGCTTTGAAGTTTCACTATTTACTAGGGCACCTCTACAAGAGTCACTATAACTCACTGGTCAGATTTTTTCACCCAAATACTGTAAGCATTTTCAGGCATGTCTTGACTTCAACATATTTTCTATTTAGTGCAGAATACCATGAACAGAAAGAAGGGGCTGCAATAGGCAGCCCACTTCCACCTGTGGTTACCAATTTGTATATGGAGCACTTCAAGCAAGAAGTCCTGATATGATTCAGGTGGAAACCTAATTACATTTTCCATTATGTGGACCATATGTTCTTCATCTGGCTGCATGGAAGAGACAAACTCCATGACTTCCTTGCATATCCAAACTCTATACACCCCTACATCAGATTCACTCTAGAAACTGGGACAGAGGGCTGACTACCATTCCTGGAAGTTGTAACGCAGCAAAATAGGACAGTATAAAATGAATAGAGAGATATCATGCATTTCAGAGATTGTGATACCATTATTCAGTCTTTAAGCCAAGTCATAAAAATGCACTACTTTCAACTGTGTTGTCTTACACTCACTATATCTATGGAAACTAATTACCTTAAATAAAATTAGGGGAATAACAAACAACTCTAACTGATTTGTGTGGTAGAAATGTACTGCAAACTCAAAATGTGTTAGACCAAATGTAAACAGACACTGAGATGATTATTTGTTAGAACAGGATTCAAAAAAATCATTAGTAATAATGACTGACAGAACCCAATGTAAAGACACTGAAACCAAATTAGCATCAGAAGTCATGGTGCATTTATAAAGTAATTAAAGGATGTAATCAATCTATTGTTATTAGTGTTTATTTCATGAAATTTTGACATGAAAACTGATTTATTTCAACCTACTAATTATATCAAACTTGTTACTACCATCTGTCAAATTAAATTCTGTAATCAGAGTTACGAAAGCATATAGATTTCAATTGTAAGTTTAATTATGCACAGGTCAGACAATACATAGAAAGTGTTCATAATTGTTGCATGTTATATAAGCTTTAGTAGCAGTAGCCACAGGGGCAATGCAGTTGAGTTAGTTCCACGAACGTTGAGTCAGTCCTGGGTGAGATTTCATGATGAGAAGTATGTGTATGTATTAGTAGAAATAAATAGGTGAAACATCAGTTCCAATCTGTCGCTTCTTCATTTAATAATTATTGTACCACAAAAACTGTCAGGTTAATGATGTATATGGGTACCAGGCATGCTTCAAAAAGGAAAAGTTATTTATTTATGAAGAGCTACACTATCCTTTCAATGAAAAGCAGATACATAAGTATTCAAGCTTTTTCCCAGAAGCATTGAAACATTATGATGCCATGGTCAAGAGAGCAGCAAATGGCAGCCTGGGCCACAGGATTTACTACAAAAAAGCTCACACTGTCCTGTGCCAGCACGCAGACAGCTGCCACCAGACTGTGCAAAGAATGGGCTGCTCAAAACAATAGTACACGGGCTGAGTATGGAGTCTTCCCCAGGAACTGGAACACCTTAGAATGATGGTGTTCTGGAAAAACAGTTTCTGGGAAATGCAGATTAGATGCACTTTGCACCCTGCCATTACTGTACAGCCCGTGGAGGTGGAAGAAGTTATAGAGAAAGAGGCAGCCACAGTCTTTATATCATATGCTGTCAAATGAATTGGAAATATCGAGTGCATACGAAAAAAGCAGCAAGTAAAAACCATGTTCTCCCTGCCCAACAGAACAGAAGCATTACAGGGAAGCAAGAAGGATGGCCTTGCTTTATGGAAGGCTGGGGCATACCAGATTCTGTGCCCATGTGGCAAGACATACTGTAGACAAACGATGTACACTGTGAAAGACTGGTCCTAGAACACCAGTGACACACTCGACTAATGTGTCCCTATCAGTTGTTGGTTGCAGAGCACCGTTTGTCCTAGACTCATTTGATGGAGTACAAAGTATTGTATCCTGCCTAGTTGTTTAAGACTGGGTGTCTAGGAAACCTGCTTCTTGGATCACTAGACAACAATTCAAGCAAATTGTATTAAAGAGTTTTACTACAGAAAATAAATGATAATACTTAACTTTGAGAAATACATAGATGTGTCACAAGCAAAGGGTGACATGCAATATAATCAATGCCTTCAGTATAATGATTCCAATACAAGTGAAGTAATACAGTGACTGCTTCTATCCAGGTCACTGGTCTTGACACTTCTGCAGAACTGGGCTGTGACCAGTCGGCATGGTGCTTATGTTCTCTTCGCTCAGAGGTTGCTGCCATCACATTTTTGTCCTAGAGAGGGGGTCAGTCAGTGTGCAATTGGCTGACATCATCTTCACAGCTCTCTCTGCTCTGTCATTCACAACTGGCATACCGGCACTTGACTTTACACTGGAACTTTCCTCCCCCCTCAAAGCGATGGACCATTGTCATATAAGTTGTTCGACAATGGTGGTGGAGGCAGCAGTGTGGATGCTCTGAGGGACTGGAATGTGTGGATGCAGGGGTCAGGCTTCCAGTCATACCCTGCCATCTGGCCTTCGCTCTGGCAGAAACATACCCTGGAAAATGACCAGAAGGGTATGTGTCCACCTCCTGAGGCCCACAGTAAGATGTAGAAGGCATCAGCTGCTGTGGCATGGGCAGTCCAGCTCCATCGGTAGGATGAGAGGAGGTGGAGGAGGCAAAGGCTCCATCTCCATGGGGTTCATGATAGAAAGTGTACAGGCATAAAACCTGGGTAATAGGCCAGCAAAGGTACAGGTTCTCTGTGTCCAATCCAACAATTTGGAAAAAATTTATGAAGACATGCTGTAGTAGTTTGTGCACTATGGGCTGGTACCACAGATTCCTCCTTGTCTGCAGAGGATCATCATCTAGCATCTTTGGAAGATGGTCTGTTTGGAGGCTGTGATACTCATGCGTGTTCAGTATTCTGTCCACGAAACATAGATCTATTAGCTGATGATTCACTATCCCATACCACACATTTACACTCCATGGATGCTGACTTTCCACCTGACGAAGCCAACGGGAATTGTCAATAGACCAATAGTGCATGTTTTGGCAGTTTACCTGGCCATGACTGGTAAATGTAGCTTCATCACTAAACAAGACACATGGTAAATCTGGAGTGTCCTGCCTTAAAGCCCATGTACAGGAGTTAACATGATTCTTGAAATCATTTCCATGCAGCTCTTGATGGAGAGAGATGCAGTAGGGATGGAACCGATGTCAATGGAGAATGCATAGGACACTTACCTGACTCATGCGACTTCCTCGTGTGATTGCACAGGAGCTAATGTGCAGATCAACTGCAACAGCAGCAAGAACATTGATTTCCCGCTCTTCTGTCATCATTTTTTCCTTCTTTTATGTTGTTTAGGTGTTACCCTGCCACTTTCACATAACTGCAAGTTGCAGTCCACTCAAGGAACACGTAAACACACTGCAAGCAAACATAATAACACTATACCTAGCAACTATGCAGACTGAATGGTTCAAACAAGTGTCAATGTGGGAACTTTTCAAAATATGATATCTCATGAATGACTTGCACTAGAATCATGCAACAAACACCACTGACATTCTCATTTACCCTACTTTTAGTTCGTTAATGTCAACAGGAATTTTTCCATTTAAAAAGTGTATGTTTGCACAAAAAATACACTTGCTAAGTGTTTTTACAATCTGTTTATTAGCTAACACTATGAGCTCCTGACTGCCAATCCATTCTGTGAAAACCACACATCAGTAATGCTTTCCATTTCCAAAAGATTTGTGGTGTGTTACATCTGAAGATTTCTCCCATTAAGAATGACATGCTGTGTTCTATTTCCTAGGAACAGCTCAGTTCATTCACAAAGCTGATATTCCAGACACTTGTCTTTTGTCAATTAGGGCACAGTGTGTAAGAAAGTCAAGGAACGTGAACTAACCTGGTTGTCAGTATCTACTGCATTCTTAGTCTTGTGTATGAACAGAGAAAGCTGGGCTTCACATGGCTAGCGTTTGCAGATTCATGTTTATTCCTACATGGGAGATTTCCAGCCAACAGAATGGTTATAACACACAAGCATGAATCATGTTACAGAATTCTACAACACACTAATGTCAGTGAAGTGATCTATAGTTACATGCTTATATTTGACTTGGAATGCTTCATTCCTCCAGTGACCTATGATAGGCTGCTGCTAGAAAGTGAGCAAGGTCTTTCATATACTCTGTGTAGAATCGATAGGTGTCCCGTCAGGTCCAGTTACCTTTCCTCTGTTGAGTGAATTTAGTTTATTTCCTATCCTGCCGTCACTTACTTTGATATCTGTCATTTTATTGTCAGTGCTCTTGAAAGAAGGATCAACAGTACAATCTTTCTCAGTGTAACAATTTTGGAAACAGCAATTTAGTATTTCAACCTTCTCTCTGTCATCCTCTGTTTTGATATCAGTGTGGTCACTGAGTGTCTGGACTAAAGGATTTGATCCGCTGATTGATTTAACTTAAGACCAGAATTTATTAGTATTTTTTGCCACATTAATAGACAGAATTTTACTTTCAAATTTGTTGATAGCTTCACACATGGCTCTCCTTATGCTAATTTTGACCTTGTTCCATTTTTGTCAGTCCATGAGTCTTTACCTACATTTAAATCTGTGGTGAAGCTATCTTTGTTTTTGGAGCAGTTATCTAACATATTGTACCACAGTAGCAATTTTACTATCTGTCACAACTCTATCCAGCTCTTGTGTGTAAAAGATGTGATGTACAATACTCTTAAACTTTGTCATTTGCACTCAACATTTTTAGCCTCAGAAATGATATTTGAGCTTGACTCCTAAGGTAATATGAAACTGTTTCTTGTCACATTCACGAAGCAGAAGTATCTTCTTACCTTTCTTTACATTCCTATTGACACTCACTATCAGCTGTGCAAAAATAGTCTTACAATCACCTGTTCTCTACTCTATAACAACTAAGTTGGAAAGACTGAGCCTATTTGTAGCCAGAATACTTAAGTCATCATAGGGTAACACTTTAAGAATTAGCGAATTTCGTACTTGATGTGTGAGGTTTTTGTATGCTCTGGAAAAAGAGACAGTCAACTAAAGATGAAATGAGTGTCATCTCTATGTGAAAAATAAAACTTGAAATAAAAATCCATGAGAGATGCAAATGCCATCTGGGCGTGAAAGATGAGAACTATATAGAAAATCTGTGACAGATGTCATGGACATCACCTGTGAGTGAGTGAAAAAAGTTTGGAAAAAACCAGACAATATTTTAAATATGTGGCATTTGCATAATTATAAAAAATACAATGTTCTTTGCTTTAGGTGCATATCACTACCATTACAGAATTTTTGTGTTTTTCTTTTAATGAAATGCACAGAGAAATATATATTTTTCCAACTCCATCTCATTTTTAACATCTCATGATATTAAAAATGAGATGTATTCAGGAAACATTGTTTGATGTTGTAAATAGAGAGAGAGAGAGAGAGAGAGAGAGAGAGAGAGAGAGAGAGATAGTGTATTTTGTTGGATATCATGATTTAACAAATGTACCTGAACAAAAGCAAATATTTTTCATTATCCAGATAGCAGCCTGCTACTTTTTTAAAGATTTCTGTTACAGAGATAGAGACAGAGGAAGCAGTTAACTGTAAATCAAACCATCACATTGCACTTATGGAAACTGATTACAATTTTCTTGTCAGAGAGCAGTCTAGTGGGTATTTCAAAGTCTATGCATCAAATGTCTAGGTGCGATACACCATGTCATGGGGAACAACTTCTGTTAGAAAGAAAATGTTCACCAATGCTTCTGGTGATGCTAGGTGTGTTTTTATTGAATTCTCTGACCATGGGATGATGAGATTTCATAGAAATAGCAGGGCCTACTAACCTTGTGTGTTACATATACATACTAGCTACCTCAGTAAATTGATAGAGTGATTTTAAACAAGAAAACCATAAGAATGAGTGTTCTAAGCAGAGAAAGGTATTTTTAATGCAAATCAGGAACTCAGCCTACTCCCTTTCATGCAGAGCAAAAGACTGACTTAAAGACAGTGTGTCTATGCTTTGCTCTCTCTCTCTCTCTCTCTCTCTCTCTCTCTCTCTCTCAGAGGTATAACCAATATTAGAGACTACTTCCCAGCATGTGACATGAGAGATTCATTAACTTTTTTTTAATGGATACACACATATTTTTTTGCAATCTACAAACTGATGCTTATTACACTCTATATTTGCCACAACAATTTGCAAGACAAAAGTGTCTTTCTCACAAAATACAGATTGTAACTTCACTGATCTCTGAGGCAAACTCACATTACTTTCAAGTGCAGGTTTTTGGGCCAGTAGCCTGTCAACCAAATTTTCCAAATATTTTACTACATTTGTTTGCTTTACAGATGAAGTCCAATTGCGTGGTTACCACTGTTGTAGTGTTATTGTTACAAATGTAATAGCGTCATTACACTATTGCCCTCATGAGTCTGTTCTCTGATCAAAATGCTGAAGGTAATTTTTGGACAAGGTATTTATAAAATTTCATGTTTCCCTGTCCCTAAAACCTGGCTTTATCATTTAAGTCTCCCAGTCTGTAGCTGAGCAATTGAATTCTCCCCCAGTACTATAACATGACCAGGAAATAATTTACACACAAACTTCTCCAAGTTTTCCATGAAATGCTTGGTCACTATAGCTCCTGAGGTAGCAGGCTTATGAAAGAATCAGATCATCATGTTTAATCCACCTTTAAAACTTATCTTCATCTAAATTATTTCGAATGTGTTCTACACTCAGTATATACTAACATATTATTTATTGCTACAAATGTGCCTTTACAACAGGTGTCTAGCTAAAGTATACAATACATAACGGGTGTTCAAAAAGTTTTGCACAGTTGTCTCTAATTTTTTTAATTTTTGCAGGAGGAGAATGAAATTTTTTGTGACCATACTTGGAACATTTAGCTATACATAGAGCCTACTAAATGTAGCCTCCATCAGCTGTGACACATCTGGCCCAATGTTCTTTACATGATGTAAATGCACTTTGGTAAAATTCTGGGGATTGGCTTTTACACCATCACTTGACACAGGAAATACGGTCTTTCTCACTGTCAAATGTATTACCGCGCAGGTGGGCCTTCAGATGACCAAAGAGGTAAAACTCAGATGGAGCCAAGTCCAGACTGTGGGGGAGATGAGGAACAATTATCCAACCCATTTTCCTGATTTTCTCCTGCGTCATAAGGGCTGTATGGGGTTTGGCATAGTCATAGTGAAGTCTGATGAGCTGACCCTGAAGCTGTGGTCTGTGGGTCTTGATGGCACATTGCAGCTTGTCCAATGACAAACAGTAATGGTCCTGGTTAATTTTGGAGCCAGGTTCCAAAAAGTCAATGAAAATGACACCACACTGATCCCAGAGGAAGGAGGCCATTACCTTTCAGCCTGCTGTTCATGAAAGTCTTGGTTCCTTCTTCCGTGGGGAACTCAGATGACACCACTCCATGGATTGGGTTTTGCTCTCAGGTTCAGACAAAAACAACCATGTTTCATCCTGTTTCCACTCTTCAGTAAAGGTCTTCAGGAGACCCTCTCACACATTCTTCCTCATTGTTTTTATTTGTCTTGTCAATAATCTAGGCACCCAACGTGCACAGATTTTTCTGTACCCTAGTGACTGTACCAGTGACACCACACTACCCATTGACAAACATGTCATTTCAGCAAGCTGTCGTGTCATCACGTCTGTCATTTTGGACGATTTGATCAATGGTCTCCTTATTCACATCACTCATTGCCGCCAACGGTCTACCACAGATTGTCCAGTACAGAGGAATCACCTTCTTTAAACCTCTGCAACCACTGCTGGATACTTCTGCGATCCATTGTGTCCTCCCCATAAACAGGGAGCAACTTCCTGTGAATCGATGTGGCAGAGTCGTCACTGACCATTGTCGCAACCTGGCATCTACTACATGGGCCATTATGGCTCACCTGTAGATAAAAGAAAATACTTTTATACACTGTTTCATAGCTAAATGTTCCAAGTATGTTCACAAAAAATTCCATTCTCCTCCTGCAAAAAATAAAAAAAATAGAGATGACTGCACAAAACTTTTTGAACACCCTTTGTGCATTCAAATTGCAATTTAAAATTTCATCACTATTGACATCTGGTTTCAACAAACTGTCTGTTGCTGCTAATACACATATGGGCATTATTACTGATTACAAGTGAGTAGTTCTGGGACCTATCCATGGACGCTATGGCATTTAACTAATACACTTTGAAAATTTTCTTTCACCATTGTGGTATATTGAATACTATATGGGGAGTCAAATGAAAATGGGACAGATGCAGAAAAGTAGGTAAACTGTTTATTATTTCAAAAGTAATCACCATAACTGTTAATATATTTATCTCACTGGAGACAAGATGACCAACACCTTCATGGAAATATGTTTTAAGTTACCTACATAACCACAGTTGTATCCTGTGTGCACCTATTCATCTGAAGCAAATCAATGGGCACAAATGCTTTCTTCAGGGCTCCAAAAATACAGAAACCCATGGGGAGAGATAGGGACTTAATGAAGGATGTGTAAGAGCTTCCCAGTGAAACTTCAGCAGCATACTCAAAACAACCTCGGGAACACATGGGCGGGCCCACTTGTTGCCAAGGTTGTTTCAATTACACTGCAGAAGTTTTGGTGGGAAGCCTTTGGAGCCCTGAAGTAAGACATTCATGGCTGTCGATTTGCTTTGAACAAAGAGGTGCATGCCTGCGTACAATCATGCTTCCATAAGCAACCGCAAACATTTTTCCATGAGGGCATTTCCCATTTTGTCTCACAGTGGGATAAATATATTAATGGTTAAAGTAATTACTTTTGAGGCAATAAATGGTTTACTTACTTTTTTCCCCCCTGTCACATTTTCATTCGATCACCCCCCCCCCCCCCTCCTATACTCTCTGTAATTAATGATCTGATTTTCTTCCTTCTCTGATTAGTGTTAAAACTGCAACTGAGGAAGTAATAGAAAAAGAAAAGACAACATGCATTTTGCATGTGTGCCTCACTTTTCATTGTTTTTAATCACTGCGACCATTGTCATCTATGTCTCTGCAGTCATTGTCAGTGTCTGACTCATCTGGTCTTAGAATGATGATGGTGGAATCAAAGAGACCTTCAATTAAAATTTTCTTGTGTGTGTCCTCCCATAACTGCTCTGCATGTCAGCCATGCTCAAGGAGTTATGCTGTCAAGTGCTGTGTGCAAAAGCCTCTCTGCATCTGCTGTTTTAAATGGCGTGTTTCATTCTGCAACATACCCTGTCACTTGTGCCCATATGAGTTCTGTCAAATTGTACTGGCAATGATATGGTGGCAAAGGCAAGAGTGAGTGCCCATTTTCCTGTGCAATACAATAGATTTCACTCACTTTTACAGGAGACTTACGAACCCCTAAAAGATTCAACAATTCAGCACGAGTTTGACTGGCAGTGTGCGGTATCTTTTTACTCACAAGCCACAGCATGACATCAGCCTTTTTTTTTTTTTTTTTTTTTTTCAGCAACTTAGAGATAACTCACATTGTCCATAATAACAACCGAGTTTGCATGCAAGTAAGAGAGAAACTGTTTCCTAAACCATGATTTAGATGTCTGAGTTGATTTCAGAATGATAACAGCCTGAATTGTTCTTTTTTACCCAGAACACTTGATTTGCTTTCTGGAATGAATCTGGAAGCAGAACCAGCACGAAATACAATTATTTGTCCCCCTTTACCAACCGGTACTTTAAAACCACCGGAAGCATTGCTGAGTTTCCAACACACTTTTCTTGCATGATTCTGGTTTACCCATGTTTCATCCAAGTAAAAAATGTTCTGTTTTCCGTTTCCTTATTTCAAGAGTACTTCTTACAAACTTTGCCCTTGAAGCAGCGATGTTACAACATTCCATTAAAACTTTTGTCCGTCACTTGTATTTGCATATTTGAACTCAATGTGTTTCAGTATTCATTGCAATGAGGTAACACTGCCTTTACAATTTATAATTTCACACAATTTCAATGTAATTTTTTTGACAGTAGGAAATTTGCCTGTCTTGTACATATTTAGCACAACTCGTCTTATAGCTGTGTCAAGATTGTCTAAATTTGTGATAGGCTTCTCATGACTGTGATGTTTTCCTGGTGATCTGAAAACTGGGCTTCCACTGGTCTGGACAGATACATTACCTGACAATCTGCTGGACAGTTCTCAAGCTGACACCATGCGCTTCTGCTGTGTGTTCCAGAGATCGAGCAACATCTGTGATAGGTCCAGCATTTTCTGCTTCACACTTGAAGAAAGCGTCTTTCCTGTAAATTATGTTTCTTGCTGGTTTATGCAGAATTTGTTGCTTACTATCACGATCCGCCATGACATATCACAACAAAGTGAATAAAAATTTACTGAATAACTGCCACAATCACATTTAACAGTTGCACTGACCAAGACGTTCACAGTAGAGAGCTGAGAAAACTACTGGAAGTTCATTGGCTGTCAGAGGATGACGTCATGCCAAGTGCAAGGAACAAGCCTGAACTCTACCGCCTTCGTTCATGGCTCCAACATAGCACTTTGTTGGTCACTTTCGGGTCTGCTGAGCACTGTTGGGAATCAGGATGCACTCAGCCCTTGTGAGACCAGTTGAGGAGCTATTTGACTTAGATGTAGCAACACAGGTCAGGAGAGCAGAGTGTTGACCACATACCTCTCCATATCTGCAACTGGTGACACCTAAGGGCTAAGGATGACACGGTGGCCAGTCTGTACCATTGGGCCTTCACTGCCTGTTCGGATGGTGTTTGTATTTTATTTTTCCTTAGCTATACCTCAAATCTCACAGAGTCTGCTGACAGAGCATGATCTGATGTGCTATTCAGAATCAGATCAGCTTGTTCTGATGATTTCAGTCCAATTCTAGAGGTCCTGCAGCTTTTTTCTTATTTGTGTTTCAGGCTTGAAACTGACATCTTACCTGCTTGAAACATTCTGGTTTGGTTTTCCACATTTGCCTGTGTTAAAATTGTAGTCTTCCATTCACTGCTTTCTTCTTTACAGGATCTGGGATAACTACACGAAAACTACAAGTGACTGACAAAAATGCCACATATCAGTGGACAGAGCATCTCTCCAAGCTCTGATTCGTAATATGCACCATGGTGTAGTTAACAGCATAGTATTAAGTGGAAAGGCATATCACAACATGAAGAAAAATCATTTGCTCCATACTGTTGCATCGAATTACTTCACACCTGCAGATATGCAACCAATGAACTGATTTCCAAAGTGGACTGCTGTTGCTGTGTCTTCCTGGGCAGAAAGCGATTTCAACGAATTGCACACACATGCTCTTGTGCTAGTATTTACATCTGTCAGATCGCAGACAGGGCCCTTGTTTACAAAACTGTTCATGAGGGGATGGCTGGATGGTAGTACCCAATGGGCATAATATTTAGCAAGCAACCACACTGCCATCATCAGGTACACTGATGAACTGGCTGTTTAGAAGCCGGTGCTGCGCTTTTATCTCTTCCCACCTTTCCTCTGATCTGGCACAATGTCCACTCCCTGTACGTCCTCCCCCACTCCTTCCACTGACATGATGCTCCAGCCTCGTTCATGCCTAGTGTTGTGTAGTGGTGACATTTCCACTGGTGCTCTGCCTATCCCTGAAGTGGGTTCATTGTGGCATAGCTTCTTTCTCTTCTTAATCGGTCTATGTGTTGGTTTCCAAGCCTTTCTAATGATGTAGTCACTATTGTCCAGTAAGATACGACAGAGTCTATGGAAATGCCAAGTAAAACAGTCTTCCATTCCATCCAGCACCTGAAACACAGGCATTGCTTGATATTGTCATAGATTACCTCAGATTATGGAAATGATTTCCTCATGCACCTCAATTCCATACACCAAAACATGTATTACCATGGAAGTCAAATAATATGGAATGCTCCCATTTCTGGGTGTCCTGATAAAAAGGGCAGAGGGCATGAGGGACTCAAATATGTTCAGTTAGAAGACGCACACCAACCCATACTTACATGTGAACAGCTGACATCATCTGGTACAGAGGAATAGCATGTTCAAAACATTGGTACATAGGGCTTGTACCCTCTCTGACAATGTGAACCTCAAACAAGAATGTAATTATCTGAGGTTGGTGGTCTACATCTACATCTACATCCATACTCCGCAAGCCACCTGACGGTGTGTGGCGGAGGGTACCCTGAGTACCTCTATCGGTTCTCCCCTCTATTCCAGTCTCATATTGTACGTGGAAAGAAGGATTGTCGGTATGCTTCTGTGTGGGCTCTAATCTCTCTGATTTTATCCTCATGGTCTCTTTGCGAGATATACGTAGGAGGAAGCAATATACTGCTTGACTCTTCGGTGAAGGTGTGTTCTCGAAACTTTAACAAAAGCCCGTACCGAGCTACTGAGCGTCTCTCCTGCAGAGTCTTCCACTGGAGTTTATCTATCATCTCCATAACGCTTTTGCAATTACTAAATGATCCTGTAACGAAGCGCGCTGCTCTCCGTTGGATCTTCTCTCTCTCTTCTATCAACCCTATCTGGTACGGATCCCACACTGCTGAGCAGTATTCAAGCAGTGGGCGAACAAGCGTACTGTAACCTACATCCTTTGTTTTCGGATTGCATTTCCTTAGGGTTCTTCCAATGAATCTCAGTCTGGCATCTGCTTTACCGACGATCAACTTTATATGATCATTCCATTTTAAATAACTCCTAATGCCTACTCCCAGATAATTTATGGAATGAACTGCTTCCAGTTGCTGACCTGCTATTTTGTAGCTAAATGATAAGGGATCTATCTTTCTATGTATTCGCAGCACATTACACTTGTCTACATTGAGATTCAATTGCCATTCCCTGCACCATGCGTCAGTTCGCTGCAGATCCTCCTGCATTTCAGTACAATTTTCCATTGTTACAACCTCTCAATATACCACAGCATCATCTGCAAAAAGCCTCAGTGAACTTCCGATGTCATCCACCAGGTCATTTATGTATATTGCGAATAGCAACGGTCCTATGACACTCCCCTGCAGCACACCTGAAATCACTCTTACTTCGGAAGACTTCTCCCCATTGAGAATGACATGCTGCGTTCTGTTATCTAGGAACTCCTCAATCCAATCACACAATTGGTCTGATATTCCATATGCTCTTACTTTGTTCATTAAACGTCTGTGGGGAACTGTATCGAACGCCTTGTGGAGGTCAAGAAACACGGCATCTACCTGTGAACCCGTGTCTATGGCTCTCTGAGTCTTGTGGACGAGTAGCGCGAGCTGGGTTTCACATGACCGTCTTTTTTGAAACCCATGCTGATTCCTACAGAGTAGATTTCTAGTCTCCAGAAAAGTCATTATACTCGAACAAAATAAGTGTTCCAAAATTCTACAACTGATCGACGTTGGAGATATAGGTCTATAGTTCTGCACATCTGTTCGACGTCCCTTCTTGAAAACGGGGATGACCTGTGCCCTTTTCCAATCCTTTGGAATGTACGCTCTTCTAGAGACCTACGGTACACCGCTGCAAGAAGGGGGGCAAGTTCCTTCGTGTACTCTGTGTAAAATCGAACTGGTATCCCATCAGGTCCAACGGCCTTTCCTCTTTTGAGCGATTTTAATTGTTTCTCTATCCCTCTGTCGTCTATTTCAATATTTACCATTTTGTCATCTGTGCGACAACCTAGTGAAGGAACTACAGTGCAGTCTTCCTCTGTGAAACAGCTTTGGAAAAAGACATTTAGTATTTCGGCCTTTAGTCTGTCATCCTCTGTTTCAGTACCATTTTGGTCACAGAGTGTCTTGACATTTTGTTTTGATCCACCTACCGCTTTGACATAAGACCAAAATTTCTTAGGATTTTCTGCCAAGTCAGTAAATAGAACTTTACTTTCTAATTCATTGAACGCCTCTCGCATAGCCCTCCTCACACTACATTTCGCTTCGCGTAATTTTTGTTTGTCTGCAAGGCTTTGGCTATGTTTATGTTTACTGTGAAGTTCCCTTTGCTTCCGCAGCAGTTTTCTAACTCGATTGTTGTACCCCGGTGGCTCTTTTCCATCTCTTATGATCTTGCTTGGCACATACTCATCTAACCCATATTGTACGATGGTTTTGAACTTTGTCCACTGATCCTCAACACTATCTGTACTTGAGACAAAACTTTTGTGTTGAGCTGTCAGGTACTCTGTAATCTGCTTTTTGTCACTTTTGCTAAACAGAAAAATCTTCCTCCCTTTTTTAATATTTCTATTTACGGCTGAAATCATCGATGCAGTAACCGCTTTATGATAGCTGATTCCCTGTTCTGCGTTAGCTGTTTCAAATAGTTCGGGTCTGTTTGTCACCAGAAGGTCTAATATGTTATCGCCACGAGTCTGTTTAACTGCTCAAGGTAGTTTTCAGATAAAGCACTTAAAAAAATTTCACTGGATTCTTTGTCCCTGCCACCCGTTATGAACATCTGAGTCTCCCAGTCTATATCCGGCAAATTAAAATCTCCACCCAGAACTATAGCATGGTGGGGAAATCTACTCGAAATATTTTCCAAATTATCCTTCAGGTGTTCTATCACAACAGCTGCTGAGCCAGGGGGCCTATAGGGACATCCAATTACCATGTCTGAGCCTGCTTTAAGCGTGACCTTCACCCAAATCATTTCACATTTCGGATCTCCGTCAATTTCCTTCGATACTATTGCACTTCTTATCGCTATAAACACGCCTCCCCCTTCACTGTCCAGCCTGTCTCTGCGGTATACATTCCAATCTGAGTTTAGGATTTCATTACTGTTTACGTCTGGTTTTAGCCAACTTTCTGTCCCTAGTACTATATGGGCGTTGTGACCGTTTATTAATGAGAGCAGTTCTAGGACCTTTCTATAGACGCTCCTGCAGTTTACTATTAGCACATTAGTATTGTTATTCCCTGTTGCATTTTGCCTACTCCTACCTTGCCGCGTCTCAGGAGGCGTCTTGTCGGGCCTAGGGAGGGAATTCTCTAACCTAAAAAACCCCCATGTGCACTCCACACGTACTCCGCTACCCTTGTAGCCGCTTCCGGCATGTAGTGCACACCTGACTTATTCAGGGGGACCCTACATTTCTCCACTCGATAGCGGAGGTCAAGAAATTTGCACCCCAGATCTCTGCAGAATCGTCTGAGCCTCTGGTTTAAGCCTTCCACTCGGCTCCAAGCCAGAGGACCGCGATCGGTTCTGGGAACGATACTACAAAGAGTTAGCTCTGTTTCCACCCTGCAAGCGAGGCTTTCCGCCTTCACCAATTCTGCCAACCGCTTGTATGAACTGAGGATGACCTCTGAACCCAGACGGCAGGAGTCATTGGTGCCGAAATGAGCAACAATTTGCAGTCGGGTGCACCCAGTGCGCTCTATCGCCGCCGGTAGGGCCTTCTCCACATCTCGGATGAGACCCCCTGGCAAGCAGACAGAGTGAACACTGGCCTTCTTCACCGACCTTTCCGCCCAACGTTGGAGCTCCCAATAGCTAATAAACCACTCCCCCCATGTGCCTGCTCGGACCTTGCTGAAGGAGCAGCCACATGTCCACTCACAGGCAGAGCGGGTGATGCCACACGGCCAGCCTCCACATTTACCCTCCGCCTCGTGTGACGCGAACGCCGCTGAACCCGCCACTCCCCTTGGGGAGAGGGTGGCCCAACCGCGCCCGGTACCCGCGAATATGTCTCGACAGCAGGGACAGTGGGTGAAGCATGTAACACCTGGGGTGTACCTTGCGACGCACCAGACCCCCCACTGCCACTACACTCCGAGGCAGTAGCCTGAAGACAGCTGACCACGGCCATCAATACGCTCAGCTGCTCGCGAACAGTGGCCAGCTCCTCCTGCATCCGTACATAGCAGTCACACATCCTAAGGAATCAATTTACTGAAGAGAGTTAATCAACTTTTAACTAGACTGCTAATTCACTAAAGGCGGCTGATTATTGACTAAACTGCGATTGCTAGCCACTTCTTGTAGAAAACAATGAAAATAGGACTACCTGTCTCTGGACTGTATTGAAAACAAACACTAGCACTACTGGCACTATGGCTGATTAAAGGGACTCTCTCTGACTGTATTCAAAACAAACACGAAATCTATGGAACGCTATTAATAGCACTCGACAATTAAAGCTTCCTAAAAGCCAGTAAAATGGCTACATAGAGTGGCAAAATTAGGAGAACTCCGTATCCTACACTTACGATACAACTGGAGGAAATGGAAGAGGCAGCTCAGGAGGATGCAGCCATTGCATTTCTCAGTTTTGTGAGGCGTTACCTGCACAAAAAAAAAGGTTGAATTCTTCAGAAACATCAAGTGAAGACTGTCTTCCATTCAAAAAATAAATCACAGGCAGTGCTGGGGAAGACAATCTTGGATTATGAAAATCTGAGGTCTATCAGATACTCTGGCAATGTGGCAAGTAATATATAAGTTAGACAGTGTGGACTGTCACAGATCATTGCAGAAAAACACCAGTGGTATACCATATTGCAGCAGCGTGACAAATTGGCTGTCACCGAACATTGCCTTTTGAAATTACACAAACGGATTATAATCATACTACGGTTCTGACACAGACATCTAACTTCTGGGATTGAGTTATTTAATAATCTATTGAGAGTCAAGTAAGGGAACTGCTGATCAACTGCGATAGTGGCTACATCGTTAATATGGCTTGGGATCAGCATTTAGTCTGATTCAGAAGAGGAAGGAGGTATCACACAACCAACTGACTTTGGGAGTATGCAGGGCAACAGTAGATGTGCTGTCAATACACATCACTGGGCATGAACCAAGCATGGAACAACATGTCAGCTGGAAGAATGGGAGAAGAGCTGCTGGGCATGGACAGCAGACAGAGCAGCAGGTCAGGAGGGATGAGAGAAAATTGCCATGCCAGCTATTAAGCATCAATTCATCTGACAATAGTGAAATGTCACATCAAAACACCTTCAGCCGTCTAAATTTCCAGTTGTTATTTTATTTGAGCAACCATTTTCAGCACTACATCACACCATATTCAGGGCCCCTGAGCAACACGTAGGAAGAATCCCACCTCATATCCAGTCAAACCAGGGGCCAGCACTCAGTGACTGGCATCCATAGATTTCTACTTGACACGGTGACCTCTTCAATCATCACTTGCTGACTAACAGTCAGAAAACGGTGATCTAAGGGATCGGTGTGTCAAGCAGAAATCTATGGATACCAGTCACTGTATGCTGGCCCCTATCTCAACCGGACACAAGGTGGGATTCTTCCTTATATGTCGGTCAGGGGTCTTTAGATGCATGACATAGTGCTGAAACTGGTCACTCAAATAAAGTAACAACTGAAAATTTAGATGGTGAAGGTGTTTTAAATAAATTTCCTTTACTTCACATCAATGGTCACAAATTTCTTTGTCATCAGACTACTGGTTTGGTCTATAATGACCAACTTCAGATCTGCAGCAAAATTTGGGAGAAACACAAATACACTAGCAGATTGTCTACAGCTTAAAACAATAAAATAGACCATAATGAAAAGTATCACTGACATACATGTGCACTTTGAATATGAAGAGGCATACCTGTTTTATAAAAACATGTCCTAATCTACTGGAGCCATAGTAGCATCGTCAAACGTTAAGCACAAAATCAGCACCACCATTGTCAAATATACATAAATAACTATTTGATCATGAATTATTCCCAGAAATGCTGAAGAAACATAGTACCTACACTGACCATCTGTAATGTGAAATAAAAACTTGCTCTGTCCACTGATTTCTGTTTGTTTTGTTTATGTCTTGTAGTTTTTCATTGGCATCTTCTGAAACCCCAGAGGTACTTAAGAATAACATTGTATTTGTACACGATTTGATAGGTCTGGTTGACTTTACAGCAAGTATTTGTTGGCAGAGGTGCTTGCAAGTATGGGTGCTAGTACCTGCTTCCACCGATGATACTCGGATAGAGAAATTAATAGTCTGCTAAACTTGTAGTCACAGCAGCAAAATAACATTGAAAATATTGGCGGCTGTGTATACCAACATGGGTCAAATGGCGCCAAGCACTATGGGAGTTAACATCAGAGGTCATCAGTTCCCTATACTTAGAATTACTTAAACCTAACTAACCTAAGGACATCACACACATCTATGCCCGAGGCAGGATTCGAACCTGCGATCATAGCAGCAGCGCGATTCCAGACTGAAGCGCCTAGAACCGATTAGCCACAGCAGCCAGCAGACCAATATGCTACTTTTCCTTCAGTATAAGGGATTCTCTTTGTGATTTTGATATCTTTTCCTTTCAATGAGTGCTGACCACTTGTGACTACAGACAGCAAGATTCCCAATGCAATTAATGCTGGACAGAGACGAAGAACATGGTGTTCAAAGCTCACGAGGTGATTTACCACAAGCAGTCTGATCTTTGTAATTTATAGTGTTGTGCCCACAGAACTGACATTATGAGCAACACATTGGATTTGGCACATAGTGATTACCCAAGACGAATACATCCACCAGCTCTGCTCTACTCCGATATGACTTAAATGATGAAATGAAGGTGAATGCAAATTGCAGCTGTTTTCTCGCATGGCATCCAATAGTTTCATTACACTTTGTATGTAAAAAACACTTTCATCTTCTCAACTCTTGGATATCTGTCCCTGTCAAATCTCTGCATGTTTAGCAGCTTGTGAAGCTCTGTAAATATTGGATAATCGCTAAGCAATCTTGACTTTTGTTATTGGCTGGTCTGCAGAGAAGCAGATGCTTCTACAAAAAAATTTTTGGTGTTTCCATCTGCAGCTAGGGATATAGAAGTCCACCCAAACAGAACTATATTTGCTGGAGCATATTTTATACAACTGAGCTGTGTCATGTTTCCCAGAGTGTGTTGCTAAAGACTCTTTCATCACAGCCACCAACAATCTCATTAGTTCATAGTACACTTTTCTTGTCTTTTTCAAATGGGGTGATGGGTGTGGTTAAATCAAGATCCTCACTGCCTGTGCCACAATGCTCCACATCACATTAGCATCAGTGAAGTGTTCACAGAGCTTACAGTAGAAGGTGGTTGACAGCACTTGTCAGTTTGCAAACCAGTAGCCGGTCCGCAAAGACCATGTTCTCTTAGGCACTTGCCAGTTGGGGCAACCCAACAAGCACGTGGCCACAAACACAGTGAGCATTATCCTCCACAATGGTATATCACCTGGGAGGACACTCATGACGCCCTGCCCCCCCCCCCCCCCTCCTCCCTCGCCCAACAACCTCAAAGTCTGACAGGAAGTGAGAGTGCGAGTTACTGTTCCTGCTAATGAGCCTCCCCGCCCCCCCCCCCCCCAAAAAAAAAATCATTTAGAGATGTAACTGATCTACAGGCAGAGCCAACAATAAAATTACTCTCTATGTCAACAAATATGCAATTAGTATTTTGGTTGAAGCCATTTTCACTTGTAACTAAGTCAAACTGTCCCATCCAACCATATGCTGGACATCTTGAACCTCTTGTAACTCCAACTACATTCTTGCCCTGTCCTGTCATGTCATCAGTTTCTGTGAAGAAGTGAAAGATCTTGTAAACCAGAATAGTTCATGTCTAATCCATGGCTATATTACAAAGAAGAGAGTGCCATATATAATGCATCAGGCCTTTTCACAGTGTTCTGACATAGCAAGTTGGTAGTATTCCATCTGTAGTGACTTCAACTCATATTAACAACAATTATTTTTCCTTTGCTTATTTGTCAAATTTTGTCCGTTTTCTAAATTGTGTACAGGTGGGAGGGGAGTTCAAATACTCCAAAATGTCAATTAAACTGTTTCCCACTTAGATTCATTATTCAAGACAATAATTTTGACATGCTAATCGAAATACTGCACTTAGTATTACTGGCAAATCAGTTAATTAAAAGTAGTACATAACTGAAAATTCCATCTCATTATATGACAGGCAAAAACCTTGTGAGAAAATATATATTTCCGGGCATAGTGACACTACTGGTTTTCCATCCAAGCCCTTAATATACATACGGCTGCTTCTCTTTTTTCCAGAGTCTCTAATTTTCCTGTAGGTGGTATCTATCTTCCCCCTATTGAAATGTGCTTCTAAAACTACATTCGCAAGCCAACTGTATGGTGCATGGCAGAGGGTACCCTGTACAACTAACAGAAACTTCCTTTTCAGTTCACCTGAAGTAGAGTGAAGGAAAAATAGTCTGTCTAAGCCTCAATATGAGCCCCAATTTATCCTACCTTATCTTCATGGTCACTATGTGAAATGTATGTTCGTGGCATGGCTCCCCATAAACCATGGACCATGCCATTGGTAGGGAGGCTTGCGTGCTTCAGCAATACAGATAGCTGTACCGTAGATGCAATCACAGCGGAGGGGTATCTGTTGAGAGGCCAGACAAACGTATGGTTCCTGAAGAGGGACAGCAGTCTTTTCAGTAGTTGCAGGGGAAACAGTCTGGATGATTGACTGATCTGGCCTTGTAACATTAATCAAAACGGCCTTGCTGTACTGGTACTGCGAACAGCTGAAAGCAAGGGAAAACTACAGCCGTAATTTTCGCCAAGGGCATGCAGCGTTACTGTATGCTTAATTGATGATGGTGGCCTCTTGGGTAAAATATTCCGGAGGTAAATTTGTCTCCCATTCGGATCTCCGGGCGGGGACTACTCAGGAGGACGTCATTATCAGGAGAAACAAAACTGGCATTCTACAGATCAGAGCATGGAATGTTAGATCCCTAAATGAGGCAGGTATGTTAGAAAATTTAAAAACGGAAATGATAGGTTAAAATTAGCTATAGTGGGAATTAGTGAAGTTCGGTGGCAGGAGGAACAAGACTTTTGGTCAGGTGAATACAGGATTATAAATACAAAATCAAATTGAAGTAATGCAGCTGTAGGTTTACTAATGAATAAAAAAAATAGGAGTGCGGGTAAGCTACTAAGAACAGCATAGCGAACACATTATTGCAGCTGTGATAGACACAAAGCACATGCCTACCATAGTGGTAAAAGTTTATATGCCAACTAGTTCCGCAGATGACGAAGGGATTGAAGAAATGTATGATGAGATAAAAGAAATCATTCAGATAGTGAGGGAAAATGAAAATTTAATAGTCATGGGGGATTGGAATTCAATAGTAGTGCAGTGGCACCACTGTTAAAGATGGGAAAAGGTTAGCTTTGGTGCAGTATTTCTGAGCACACAAGTTACAGCCAGGTGCGGGCCTGTTGAGAGTAAGTTATGCTACCAGCGGTTGCGAAGTAGAATGGAGACCACAGGGCGGTAGACCTGCTGAAAAGAGTAAATGCAGTGGCTTGCATGGCGCATGTTACAGGCAGAAGGAGCCCACTGGCCTACCTAGGCATTACGAGTACATGACTTGGAGCGGGGCGTTAACAAAACAGAGGTGCACAGCCGCGTATATATAGGTGCTGGTTCACTAACAAGCATTCAAGTGTGCCAGCTCTCCTGGACTGTGGGGCATGTCACACCACCGGCTACATGCAGCAGCAGATGGGGCGCCAGCGTTCCAGTCCACGGCAGGTTGCTGGTTCGACCCTCTGAGGTCAACACATGGTCCGCAGCCAGCCAGCGGCGGGCCCCGCCATATTCCGCTACTGCAGGCAGTCTTGTTGGCTTCTAACACATTCCGAAGGCATCCTGAGGTGAGGGCCGCAGATTTGGATGCCGGATCACAGGCGCTTGTTGTCACCATGATCTTAGCCATGCCGGCGAGGAAGCACGCCGTGGGCGCCTTGCCGCTTCCCAAAAGCGGCACTGAGGTGACAGGGCCAAAGACCGCTGAGTCGACTGCCGGCACCTCCCGACATTGTCACAACTCCGCGGCCATATGAGGCCAACACACAGCTGTGCACTGTATGGGTCGCTGAGGCAGCCATTCCACACTAAGCCATTTCGCAGACAGCGAAGTGGTGTCCTCAGCATTGTGGGACCCGGAGACGCAGACTGAGGGGAACGAGGCCTCTGTAGCTGAAAATAAGAAATCACTTCAGAAACTCAGACGAGTTTTAATATGGCACATCCCAACAGTTTCCATCCATGTCCAACATCCCCTCTACATTTAGAGTCACAATGGTGGGCGTTGTCTGTACAGTACGACGTTGTCTGTACAGTACGACGTTCAGCATTGTGGGACCCGGAGACGCAGACTGAGGGGAATGAGGCCTCTGTAGCTGAAAATAAGAAATCACTTCAGAAACTCAGACGAGTTTTAATATGGCACATCCCAACAGTTTCCATCCATGTCCAACATCCCCTCTACATTTGGAGTCATAATGGTGGGCGTTGTCTGTACAGTACGACGTTCAAGTCCATCACCTGCATTACAATCACAAAATGTGGTGAGAGTTGACCGATTTTTCTTTTTGAGTGTTGGACGTTTTCTTTCTTTTCTTGATGATACTGAGTATGATGGTACAGACCTGTAGGAAGTCAGGTTATTCTTGTACTTAAATGTTTTGTTTCGGGACTAACTGTGAACGAAAGCAACACAATGGCAGAGTCGGGGACGCAAGGTGTGTCGGACCCAGAAGCGGTACAGATTTTGTGGGAAAAGGCAGCACAACTGACAGCGGACAATACGCAATTGAGAAGTGAGTTAACGTCTAGAAATGAGCGGGAAACCGCATCGGATCAGTTGTTTTTGCCTAGGATGCCACAGCAGGAGATTGATCCAGCCATTGCAAGTTTGATTATTCAGTTTTCTAGCAAGGTATCTGAGGATGTATGTTCGTTTGTAGAGGACTTGGAAACTTCAGCTGTGATGAATGGTTGGTCTGATGAACAGTTGTTACATGTAGCCAAGATTAGATTAACAGGTGAAGCAAAGACATATGAAGAGGTTCTGAGGCCTTCAGGAAGGTGAGACAGTTTAAGCAGTTGAAGGAGGGGCTTTTACAGAGCAATAAGAAACAGAATAGAGCTCGGTACTTCATGGAGAAGTTGAGTACAATGACAAGGATGCAGGGGGAGATGGTAGAGAAATTTGCAGACAGGATAAGAGAAATTAATGAGTATACTTACGAGATAGGTCAGAGCGATGAAGAAAATGGTGTTCGGTTGCAGGAGGCCGAGCAAAGGGCAGTTGTATTTTTGAGGGTGTTACTGGCGCATATGTCGTGGAAAGTGCGTGAAGGGACTCTGAAAGAATTGTGCTTGGTCATTCAGCTGGCAATCCAATGTGAGGAAATAGACATGGCAACAGGGGTACATGATAGACTAGCAGTGTTTACAGTGGTTATAAATGTTATAATTGTGGTCATGCGGGACACAGGCAGAGGCAATGTACCCAGTCACCGAGGAATAGAGGAAGGAGTGGAAATCAGCAGTGTGGAGGATGGAGAGGTGGAGTTGGTAGAGGTGGACAATCGTTGAATGGCAGAGGAGGCCAAAGACCCACCTTAGGGAGCTCCCGTTTAATTTCAATGCTACAAATATGTATGCAGAGGTGGAATGATCAGTGGTAGGATTCATAGGAACTAAAAATATTAAGATTTTGTTGGACACAGGGGTACAAGTGTCAGTGGCTACTAAGAGTTTAATGGGACGAAGAAAGTTAGACCCACCACGTTATAGGTTGCGTGGAGTGGGGGATAAGGAGATTACACCTGTGGGGCCAGTGACAATTGACTTTTCCATAGGGAATGTCTGATTTGATGCATGCATGGAGGTAGTAACAAAGGTAAGCGAGGGCTATGATCCTAGAAGTAGATTTCTTGCATCAACATCATGCCAAAATTGACCTTGGACAACAAACTGTAGAACTTGAAGGAATGTTATTTCAGCTAGGGGAAACTGTTGTTGATGCAGAGCTGCCGCGAGGGGCGTTCAACATAATGAACAAACCAATTGAACCGCATACATTAGCATTAAGGCTTAATTCGCATGAGTGTGTGTCTAGTGGCACCAGGAAGTCGCTTTGGGTAAGTGTAGAGTCAAATCTACTTGTGGGTATGGTATGTGTTATTGGAGGATAATGAACTTTTGGATCGATTAAGTTGTTTTGTGAAACATAGTACTGTACGTGTACAAGAGGGAAACGGTGGGTGAGTAGTCCCCGTGAACATGGATAATTTTAGCATTGTAGACGTGAATTTGAGAAAAGGAGTTTTAGTAGTGAATTTAGATGTTCCAGATGACAAAGACTGGGGTTGGAGAGGTAGGTGTAGCGATTAACCACTAACTGCCGATAGAACTGCATTGTATAACAAACTTTTGCATCTAAAGGAGAAGAAAAAGAGCATATGGAAGAATTGTTGTGGGAATTTAAGGATTTGTTTTTTCTGCTAGGGCTGTTACCAGCAACTCCATTAGTTCAACATAGGATACCAACAGGGAATGAAGCACCTGTTTACTGTAAACCATACAGAAAACCGAGGTATTTGCAGCTGATTGCCAAGGGTTTCATTGATCAGCAGCTTGTGGACGGTATTACAGAGCATAGTAATAGTAGCTGGGGAGCGGTCATTGTTGTTCTGCCCAAAAATTCTATGGATGGAATTAAGAAATACAGGTTCTGTTGTGACTACCGATACCTCAATAACAAGACAGTAATGGATGCATACCCCATTCCGAAGACTTTGGATCACTTAGGACAGTGCCAGGATTTGACAAGTGGTTATCATCAGTTCGAGGTGGCTCCAGAGGATCGTCCAAAAATTGCTTTCTCTACTCTGGGAGGTCATTACCTGCACATCAGAATGCCATTCGGTTTGAAAAACATTCCGGCAATGTTTCAGAGGTCATCAGACAGTGTGTTGAGGGGTTTCAAACCACGGCAGTGTCTTGTCTATTTGGATGACATTATAGTGTTTTCAAGTAATATGGAGCAGCATAGACAGCGGTTAAGGGAAGTCTTTATGAGGTTAAGAGCAGCTCGTTTAACGTTGAGCCTGGAGGAGTATCATTTTGCATTGGAAGAAGTGAAATATTTAGGTCATATCATCAGTAAGGACGGAGTGTGAACAGATCCGAGGATGGTTCAGGCTGTAAGGGATTTTCGGGAGCCGAAAACAGTTAAGGAAGTGCGATAATTCGTTGGAATTTGCAATTTCTATCGAAAGTTCTTGAAGGGTTTTGCAGATTTGGCACAGCCATTGATGCGATTTTTATGAAGGGTGTGAAATTTGAGTGGACAGAAGGGTGTCAGAAAGTGTTTGA
The DNA here is from genome assembly GCF_021461395.2 of Schistocerca americana. Classification (NCBI taxonomy): domain Eukaryota; kingdom Metazoa; phylum Arthropoda; class Insecta; order Orthoptera; family Acrididae; genus Schistocerca; species Schistocerca americana. Next base: position 112,359,463 of record NC_060126.1, on the reverse strand, counting down.
CAAACTGGAAGAAGTGTTAACATCAAGTCTGGTTCTTGTGCTTCCAGATTTTGGAAAGGAACTTATTCTAGCATGCGATGGGAAAGAACATCCTGTAGCCTATGCATCTAGACAGCCTAATGCAGCAGACAGGAATGACTCAACAACAGAGAGGGAGATGCTTAGCATAATCTATGGAATCACATATTTTAAATGTTATTTATATGGGAGAAGATTTCGGGTAGTGACAGATCAAGTTGCGTTGCAGTGGTTGTTGGGGTCGAAGGATCTGTCCACTAGACTTGCTAGGTGGGCTGCGAGGCTTAGTGAATTCAACTACGAGGTGGTGCACAAGCCTGGGAAGAAGCACGGTAATGCGGATGCCCTGAGTAGAAAGGTGGCAAAAGTAGAAGTCAGCAGTATGGCAAGAATTTCAGCACGCTGACAACAATTGTAAAGTGTATTGGACACAGCCACAATTTAATATGTGTGATGGTCTTCTGGGCAGGGCCAAGGATAGTGGTGCCAGCGAAACTGAGAGATAAGGTTTTATAGGAAGCACATGATCACGTGTTATCCGGTCATGGCGGGTGTAGAGTGACGAACAGGAGCGTGGCGGAGAGGTATTGGTGGAGAGGTATGGAAGTGGACGTGGAACAGTATGTCAAGAATTGTATACCATGTGCGCAGAGAGTAGATTTGAGTAGGCAATGGATACAGCTACAATGATTGCCGGAAGCGACATGTACATTTTCTATGTGAGGAATTGATGTCTTTTGACCTTTCAGTCAAACACCATTGGGGAACAGATTCTTTCTGACAATAATAGACCATTTTTTGAGGTATGTGGAGATGGTGGCTATGCCAAATCAACAGGCAACAATGGTCACGCAAGCGTTAGTAAATAACTGGATTTTGAAGTTTGGTGTACCGAAGACAATAATTATTGACCAAGGGACCAACTTCATGTTGGATTTAATGAAGGAACTGTGTAAATGGTTGAATGTAAAGAAGTTGAGGAGGAGTACGTTGCATCCACAGGCGAAAGGAAGGACAGAATGGGTACACAGAACAATCGGGAAGATGTTGAGTTTTTATGTGGATTCTCATCACCATCAGTGGGACAAGTATTTGAAGCATATTACATGCGCATATGATGCAAAAGTTCATACCAATACTGGTTTGTCTCCGTATGAGGTAGTGTACAGGCGATAAATGTCATCACTGATTTAGTGAAGCTACAGAAAGGAAGGACTGGTGATTCTGTATGTCAATTCGCGAGAACAGTTCGGGATGTTCGGAAATGGATACAAAAGGTGAATTTGAAGGCTTTGGAAAGCTAGGCACACACAGTGAGGCAGAAAGGAAGTTTACTGTAGGGCAATGGGTAATTCTATCCAGGCCCTATACGCCAAAAGGGAAAATGAAGAAGTTCGCCACGAGGTATCAAGGGTCATACCAAGTAGTTGAAACCGCATACCCCATTAATGTTAAGCTTCAGCTGCCAACTAGAACAACGATAGTACACATTGGGCGGCTGTGGTCATTCAAGGGTTGTCCGGATGTGATTCCAGGCATGTCACAGGGAAGGAAGAGGAGGAAGGAGAGAGTGAAGAGAGGTGTTTGGTGCAGAGAAAACCAGGAGTACAGCATGATGAACCATATGCTTTGTGATTCAGGAAGTAGTGATGTATTTGTAGTTTTCTTTTTTTTTTTTTTCCTTGTTATGTGTCGTTGGCTTTGCGTAGGTTAATTAGGCATTGTATTTTCATATGTTGTATGTGTTTTCAAGTATTGTGAGCCTGCTAGGGACAGCAGTCTTTTTGAAGAGGGAGGAAGGATGATAGTGATACTCTGCCCTCAGGTCACTGAGGATGTATTGCTGATCTCAGCAGTTAACAGCCAGTACGCCGAGATGACAAGGGAGCAATTATGGAGTTGCCATAGAGGGAAGGTAATGGTATGGCCAGCCAGGGTGATAAGCTTTGATCTGGACACAAGCATGTGCAGTTATTTTTAGCCAGGAGGAAAGAAATAGACTGTCCAAGGGACACTATGGAGCCAAAATTGAGCTTCCACAGGTCGAGATGCATTAGATCTTCTCCACCTACGAAAAATTAAAAGTAGTAGCAAGTTGTTTTGAGCAGGGAGTATTTGCCGAAGCGGAACATATAGAGCTCAAGGGGAGTGGAATTTCAGTCAATGGAACTAAGTGTGATAAGACCAACCTTCCATCTGCCAGCATCAATTTTGGTAGTCACGCAATTGAATGTTACACAGCCACAGCTGTACTGGCCAAAAGCAACTTAAGAGTTTTTGCCAAGACAGAATCTGACCTTGTTAAATCAAACTCTGGAGTCAGGTCTGTTGAGATCCGTAAACCAGTTCATTTCAGAGCGAGAGGGGCACATATCAGCCGAGCAGCTTGTGCAGCATGTCACTCAATGTAGGGAAAGGCAATGACAAGTAACAATCATTTTGAGCACCTCTGTGCCAAGTGCCATTGCAACCTTAACTTTGTTGTGCATTATTTTCATTCTGATCAGGCGGAGAGTCAATTCCAAGAGGCAACCGATGGTAGTCCAGATCCCAGTGGATTGAATACTGAGAGCATAAGGGGTTGATCGAGTATTAGGTGGAGTGGTCATCCAGTAAGGAATTTTTACGTTTTGTCTCATGTCGTGTTTTAAGAGGACTAGACCAAATCTACATTTCCTAATAGTAGTAGTAAATATATCAGAAATACCTGCCGACCCAAACAAGTTTAGGAGTAGTTAGAGATCGACCCAGGGAACAGGCCTTTCCAAAGGAGGGGGGAAAATGTAGCGACACGATCATTTAAGATGGGAAAAAGTTAGCTCCAGTGCAATATTTCTGAGTGCAAAAGTTACAGCCAGGCATGGGCCTGTTAACAGTAAGTTATGCTACCAGCAGTTGCGAAGTAGAATGGAGGCCACAGGGCCTTAGACCACTGAAAAGAGTAAACGCAGTGGTTTGCAGGGTGTAAGTTACAGGCAGGAGGGGATCACTGGCCTTCCTAAGTGTTATGAGTGGATGACTCAGAGTGGCGCGTTAGCAAAACAGAGGCACCCACCCATGTACAAATAGGCGCCGGTTCCCTAACAAGGCAATCATGTGACAGCTCTCCTGGACGGTGGGGCTGTCACACCACTGGCTACATACAGCAGCATATGGGGCACCAGCATTCCAGTCCACAGCAGGTCACTAGTTCGACCCTCAGAAGCCAACGTGAGGTCCGCAGCCAGCCAGTGGCGGGCCATGCCACGGCTCACTACCACGGGCAGTCTTGTTAGCTTCCAACACATGCCGGAGGCATCCTGAGGCAAAGGCTGCAGATTCGGAGGCCAGATCGTGGGCGCTTGTAGTCGCCATGATCTTAGCCATGCCGGCGAAGAAGCATGCTGCGGAAACCTTGAGGCTTCCCACGAGCGGCACTGAGGCGGCAGGGGCAAAGACCACTGAGTCAACTGCCGGTGCCTCCTGACATCGTCACAGCTCCGCAGTTGTACAAGGCCGACACACAGCAGTGCACTGCAAGGGTTGCTGAGGCAGCCATTCCGCACCAAGCCATTTCGCAGACAGTGGTGATGTCCTCAGCATTGCGGGACCCTGTGACGCAGACTGAGAGGAATAGGGGCACTGAAGCTGAAAATAATAAATCACCTGGAAGACTCAGATGGGTTTTAATACGGCACATCCTGACAGTTTCCATCCACGTCCAACATCCCCTCTACAGTAGGAAAAGGAAGAAAAGAAAATGTAGCAGGTGATATGGACTGGGGGTAAGGAATGAAAGAGGAAGCCACCTGGTAGAATTTCGCACACAGCACAACTTAATCATAGCTAACACTTGGTTTAAGAATAATGAAAGAAGGCTGTATACATGGAAGAGACCTGGAGACACTGGAAGGTTTCTGATAGATTATAATTATAATGTTATGACAGAGATTTAGGAACCAGATTTTAAATTGTAAGACATTTCCAGGGGAGATGTGGACTCTGACCACAATTTATTGGTTATGAACAATAGACCAAAACTGAAGAAATGGCAAAAAGGTAGGAATTTATGGAGATTGGACCTGGATAAATGGAAAGAACCAGAGGTTGTAGAGAGTTTCCAAGAAAGCATTAAGGAACAATTGACAAGAATGAGGGAAAGAAATATGGTAGAAGAAGAATGGGTAGCTTTGAGAGATGAAATAGTGAAGGCACCAGAGGATCAAGTAGGAAAAAGACAATGGCTAGTAGAAACCCTTGGGTATCTGAACAGATATTGAATTTAATTAACGAAAGAGAAAATATAAAAATGCAGTAAATGAAGCGCACAAAAAAGAATACGAAGTCTCAAAAATGAGATCGACAGAAAGTGCAAAATGGCTAAGTAGGGGTGGCCAGAGGAAAAGTGTAAGGATGTAGAGGCATGTATCACTAGGGGTAAGATAGATAATGCCAACAGGAAAATTAAAGAAACCTTTGGAGAAAAGAGAACCACCTGTATGAATATCGAGAGCTCAGATGGAAAACCAGTTCTAAGCAAAGAAGGGAAAGCAGAAAGGTGGAAGAGGGTCTATACAAGGGCGATGTACTGGAGGGCAATATTATGGAAATGGAAGAGGACGTAGATGAAGGAGAAATGAGAGAGATGATACTGTGCGATGAGTCTGACAGAGCACTGAAAGACCTGAGTCGAAACAAGGCCCTGTGAGTAGACAACATTCCATTAGAACTACTGATAGCCTTGGGAGAGCCAGCCCTGACAAAACTCTACCATCTGGTGAGCAAGGCAAAATACCCTCAGACTTCAAGAAGAATGTAATAATTCCAGTCCCAAAGAAAGCAGGTGTTGACAGATGTGAAAATTACCAAACTATCAGTTTAATAAGCCATGGCTGCAAAATACTAACTCGAATTCTTTACAAATGAATGAAAAAGCTGGTAGAAGCCGACCTTAGGGAAGATCAGTTTGGATTCCATAGAAATGTTGGAACACATGAGGCAATACTGACCCTACAACTTACCTTAGAAGATAGATTAAGGAAAGGCAAACCTAAGTTTCTAGCATTTGTGGACTTAGAGAAAGCTTTTGACAATGCTATCTGGAGTATTCTCTTTCAAATTCTGAATGTGGCAGGGATCAAATACAGGGAACAAAAGGCTATTTACAATTTGTACAGAAAACAGATGGCAGTTATAAGAGTTAAGGGGCATGAAAGGGAAGCAGTAGTTGGGAAGGGAGTGAGACAGGGTTGTAGCCTCTCCCCGATGTTATTCAATCTGTATATTGAGCAAGCAGTAAAGGAAACAAAAGAAAAATTTGGAGTGGGAATTAAAATCCATGGAGAAGAAATAAGAACTTTGAGGTTTACCGATGACATTGTAATTCTGTCAGAGACAGCAAAGGCCCTAGAAGAGCAGTTGAACGGAATGGACAGTGTCTTCAAAGAAGGATATAAAATGAACATCAATAAAAGTAAAATGTGGGTCATGGAATACAAACAAATTAAATCAGGTGATGCTGAGGGAATTAGATTAGGAAATGAGACACTCTAAGTAGTAGATGAGTTTTGCTATTTGGGGAGCAAAATAACTGATGATAGTCGAAGTAGAGAGGATATAAAATGTAGACTGGCAATGGCAAGGAAAGCGTTTCTGAAGAAGAAAAATTTGTTAACACTGAGTATAGATTTAAGTGCCAGGAAGTCTTTTCTGAAAGTATTTGTATGGAGTGTAGCCATGTATGTAAGTGAAATATGAACGATAACCAGTTTAGACAAGAAGAGAATAGAAGCTTTTGAAATGTGGTGCTATAGAAGAATGCTGGAGATTAGATGGATAGATCACGTAACTAATGAGGAGGTACTGGGTGGAATTGAGGAGAAGAGGAATTTGTGGCACAACTTGACTAGAAGAAGGGATTGGTTGGTAGGACATGTTCTGAGGCATCAAGGGATCACCAATTTAGTATTGGAGGGCAGTGTGGAGAATAAAAATTGTAGAGGGAGACCAAGAAATGAATACACTAAGCACATTGAGAAGGATGTAGGTTGAAGTAGGTACTTGGAGATGAAGAAGCTTGCACAGATAGGGTAGCATGGAGAGCTGCATCAAACCAGTTTCTGGACTGAAGACCATAACAACAACAACAACAACAACAACAACATGTTGGTGGCAGTAGCATCATTCTACTAACAGCTTCAAATTCCATTTCTCTAACTTTTCTCAATAGTGTTCCACAAAAAGTATGTCGCCTTCCCTCCAGGGATTCTAATATTTGAGTTCCCGAAGCATCTCCATAACACTTGAATGTTGTTCGAACCTACCAGTAACAAATACAGCAGTCCATCTCTGAAATGCTTCAATGTCTTCTTTTAATTCAACCTGGTACAGATCCCAAACACTTGAGCAGTAATGAAGAATAGGTCGCACTAGCATATTTTTCTACATTCTGAGCTAGCTGTCATTCATCACACCAGTTAGAAATTTTGTCCAAGTCATCTTGTATCCTCCGACAGTCACCACAGCCTCGCCAGCAAACAACTGCAATATTTTGCCCACTCTGTCCATCAGATAACTTATGTACACAGAAAATAATAGCACTTCTATTACATTACTGTGGGGCACTCCAGATGATACCCTTGTCTGATGAACACTCACCATTGAGGACAACATGTTGGATTCTATTACTTAAGAAGTCTTCAGACCACTCACATATCTGGGAATATATTATGTATGCTCATACTTTCGTTAATCATCTGCAGTGGGGTACAATGTCAAATAATTTTCAGAAATCCAGATATATGGAATCTGCCTGTTGCCCTTTATCCATAGTTCGCAGAATACAATGTGAGAAAATGGCAAGCCAAGTTTCGCACAGGCAAAGCATTCTAAAAAAAAACCATTACATTTGTTCTATAGCCATCCCTGCTTAGCCATCATGTGCTTCCTACCAATCTCACTTTTCATATGTTCGTATTCCCTTTCACCTGGTTTGTTTTTATATTTTCTCCTTTCATTCGTTCATATCTCCTAGTGATATCAAATATTTCTACTAGCCTTGCCTTTTTCTCTCTTCGATCCTCTGCTGCCTTTACTGTTTCATCTCTCAAAGCTACCCATTCATCTACTACCATATTCCTTTCCCCTGTTCTAGTCAACAGTTGCCTCAAGTTCCCTCTGAAACTCACTGCAACCTCTGGTTCTTTCTAACTCGTCCACGTCCAATTTCCTTCCTTTCTGCAAATTCTTGAGTGTTAAAATACAGTTCATAATCAATAAATTGTGGTGAGACTCCACATCTGTCCCAGGAAATGTGTTACAATTTGGAATCTGGTTTCAAAAGCCCTGTCTTACCATTATGTAATCAACTTCTGGTGTCTCCAAGCATCTTCCATGTATACAACCTTCTTTCATGCCGACCCCCCCTGAATTCCAGTCCTATGTCACTATTAAATTTTCGTTTCCCCTTAACTATCTGAATAATTTATTTTGTCTCATCATAGATTTCTTCAATGTCTTCATCACCCTATAGAGCTAGTTGGCACATAAACTTCCACTGGTGGTGTGTGTGTGTGTGTGTGTGTGTGTGTGTGTGTGTGTGTGTTGGCTATGATAATGCTTTCACAGTGCTATTAGTAATAGCTTACTCGCATTCCTTATTCATTATTAAACCCGCTCCTGCCCAAGACCTCTTTGATTCTGTATTTATAATACTGTAATTAACTGACCAGAAGTCATGTTCCTCCTGTCGTCAAACTTCACTAACTCCCACTACATCTAACTTCAAACTGTCCTTTTCCATTTTTAAATTTTCTAACCTACCTGCCCGATTAAGGGCTCTAATAATTTGAAAACCCTTACTTGATTATCCTCTTCTCTCTCTCCAAAGGATGATCACAGGAGTCATGTAAAGGAACTTTAATATTTGTACACAGTTATGTTAAATGTTTCTGTAATGCCACTATAGCCTGACAGAGAGATGGTAACTCAAAACATGTTGCTGAATAAATAATTTAGAAGTCAACAAATTTTGTGACTGGTAGCTGTATTTGAAAACTTCTTCATAACGGATCTAACATTCCATGCTCCATATCATATCAAGAGCTCAGATAGAAAACCAATGGTCAGAAAAGCTTTTCTGAAGATGAGATACTTGTTAACATCAAATATAGATTTAAGTGTCAGAAAGTCTTTTCTGAAAGTATTTGTCCAGAGTGTAACCATGTATGGAACTGAAACATGGATGATAAACAGTTTAGACAAGGAGAGAACATGAACTTTTGAAATGTGGGGCTACAGAAGAACGCTGGAGACTAGACGGGTAGATTGTATAACTAATGAGGTGGTACTGAAGAGAAGTGGGAAGAAAACAAATTTGTGGAACAACCTGACTTGAAGAAGGGGTTGGTTGATAGGACACATTCTGAGACATCATGAAGGAATCACCAGTTTAGTATTGGATGGAAGTGTGGGGAGCAGGGAAGGTAACAATCATAGAGGAAGACAAACAGATGAATACAGAAAGATGTAGGTTGCAGTAAGTATTTCGAGCTGAGTCTCGTACAGGATAAGGCAGCCTGAAGAGCTGCATCAAACCAGCCTTCGGACTGAAAACCGCAACAACAGCCCACCAGTTACAAAGATTGGCAGTTCAACTTTCAAGTCCCATATTTCAAATTCTATAAACTAATTAATTTATGAGATAATTAATATTCAGTTTTACAAGTAGCAACATTTTCCATTTTCGATTTTCTCTCTGTGCTTATTAGATTCCAACATTTGCAAGCCTACATTTTATGCACAAGATGATGTCCTTACTTCATTAATCACTATTTTTACTTAATTTATTGAAAGTTTCTACTTGCCCACTGTTTCCATGGCACAGCCAATATTTCTAGTTGGAACAAGGATATGAAAGAAGTCCACCAAGACCAGCAAAAGATCTTCCACCGCATTAATCATAGTTTGGATTTTGCACTATAAGAAGTTTCAAGAAGCTGTGATCCATTGTGTGATGTCTTTGTATCTCTGAAATGATGTCTTAAATATAATTATGGTATCTTACAAACAGGAAAAACATGTAAGTAGATGAAGTGCTATCATCAAGTGTCGATGAGGAATCCAAATCCAAAAAGTTCAACAGCCAACAATACCAATGTGCTTGACCCCATGAGTGGTATAAGTTAAACCTTTGGAGCATTTCAGGAAAAATATTGACATGTGCCACAAAATAGTGACCAAATTATTGAGCGCACAGAGCTCAATCAAAGACAAAAGATGGTCGGCCCCGTAAGGTTACGTGAAGCAGCTCAAAAAGTTTGGGACTATTACTTCTGTATGACTGTTGCTATTGAAGTCTTGACTATGAAAAGAACTGATCAGATCTCTACGGAGTCCGCATTATAATATAACTGGAGCGTGAAGTTCTGTAGACATTCAGCAAGAGTTTGGAAGAATTGTTTGGGGTACGCACACAGCAAGCTTTAACATGCACAAGCTCCATGCACAGCTCAAAATACTGCAAACCGTTACAGCTGGTGTGAAATCATATAATGTATCCTCTCTCAAAAGACAACTTATTGCTGAATGTGGTACGTTTAAGGAACTATTTCAAGAAATTATCCATTTGAGCAGTCTCGTAAAGACAGTTCCAGTATCACTGTCAGCTTCTGAGAGGTCATTCATTGCACTGTGACAACTTAAAAACTTGCCACAGATCAACGATGGCCTGAAGGAAAGAGGACTGGGGTTTAAAGTCCCACTGACATTGAAGTCATTAGAGATGGAAGACCAGCTCAGATTGGTTCAAGGATGGGGAAGGAAATTGACTCTGCTCAAAGAAATCATCCCGGCATTTGCCTGGAGTGATTTAGGGAAATTGCAGAAAACCTAAATGTAGCTGGCTAGATGTGAATTTGAAAATTGAGCCATCAACCTCCTCCCCCCCCCTGCCGAAACTGTGGAAAGGAAAGCTAGATTAAGAAATTGTTGTAAGTAAAAGATTTGGAATCTAAAAAGAAACAACATAAATGCCTTCCTCTTTTTCAAAGAAATTATGTTGTTGTATACAGAACTTCTTAATACTAATGATCAATGGCCTTTTGTTACTAAAGTCTATAGTAAATCTGAGCTATTGTTCGTAAGTGACCTCAGAGAAAAGAACTGATTTCTTCCTACTTATGACTTTTTTTTTAAATTAAATGGACAAAGTTTCCAAAAAGCACGGTCTATGAAATGGGGCCCACACTGATATTTTTTAATATTAATTAAAGATTTCTCTTTGTAAAACAAAATACCACTGAACAGAGATATATTAACAGGCATAATAGGGCACTTCAGTCGGCATCACCTATATAGCAGTGGTTGAGACCAGTTACTGCTGCTACAATGGCAGGTTATCACGAATTAAGTAGGTTGAATGTGGTGTTATAGTCGGTACACAAGCGATGGGTCACAGCATCTCCAAGATAGCGATGAAGTGGGGATTTTCTCGTACGACCATTTCACAAGTGTACCATGAATATCAGGAATCCAGTAAAACATCAAATCTTCAACATCACTGCAACTGGAAAAAGAGCCTGCAAGAACGGGACCAATGATGACTGAAGAGAACTGTTCAACGTGACATAAGTGCAACTGTTCCACAAATTGCTGCAGATTTCAGTGTTGGGCCATCAACAAGTGTCAGCATGCAAATCATTCAATGAAACATCATTGATATGGGCTTTCTGAGCTGAAAGCTCACTTGTGTGTCCTTGATGATTACATGACACAAAGCTTTACACTTTGCCTGGGCCCGTCAACATCAACATTGGACAGTTGTTGGCTGGAAATATGTTGCCTTGTCGGATGAGTCTCATTTCAAATTGTATTAAGCAGATGGACGTGTAAGGGTATGGAGACAACTTCATGAATCCATGGGCCCTACTTGACAGCAGGGGATTGTTCAAGCTGGTGGAGACACAGTAATGGCGTGGGGCGTGTGCATTTGGAGTGATATGGGATCCCTGGGCTATGTCTAGATACGACTCTGACAGGTGACACGTGTGTAAGCATCTCATCTGATCATCTGCATCCATTCATCTCCATTGTGCATTGACAGACATAGGCAATTCCAGCAGGACAATGTGACAACCCACATGTCCATAATTCCTACTGAGTGGCTCCAGGAACACACTTCTGAGTTTTAACACTTCCAATGGCCACTAAACTCCTCAGACATGAACATTATTGAGCATATCTGGGATGCCTTGAAATGTGGTGTTCAGAAGAGATCTCCACCCCCTCATACTCTTACGGATTTATGGACAGCCCTGCAAGATTCATAGTGTCAATTCCCTACAGCACTACTTCAGACATTTAGTAGAGTCCATGCCATGTTGTGTGCTCACGGGGGTCCTACACAATATTAGGCAGGTGTACCAGTTTCTTTGGTTCTTCATTGTGTGTGTGTGTGTGTGTGTGTGTGTGTGTGTGTGTGTGTGTGTGTGTGTGTCCCAAAAAAAACCTGTTGGTAAGCCACTGCCTCTCTGTGTTGTGTTACGTGTTTGGTGTCCTTTATGAAGGAATATACACTGCAGCAAATGAGTTAAATAATTTGGTCGTCTTGGACAGGGAGCCTTCCTGCGGAGCCACAATAACCACCTACATTCAAACGTTTCAGGAGTGTTTAGATTTGTGGATTTTAGAAGGTGGGAGTGTGGAGACGGCATGAATGAGACTGATTTGGGAGAGGGTTAGGGATCAGAGGCTATTCTGAACTTCTGGAATATGACATTTTAGTTAGGATGAAGACATAAGGCCTTTTAAAGACAAATGGCTGCTCTTTCTCCCATCACGATGTTTGAGGAAAGACAAGCCAAGGGGAAAAGACAAGCCAAGGTTGGAGGTAAGGATTTCCTGGAAATCAACGAAGGGATGGTCTGTGGTGCTGGGAGAAGATCACTGTTCTACTGAAGTATAAAGTAGCAGATGCAAGGTAAGATAGGTTCCCCAAGTTGGTTTTGGTCAGGAAAGTTGGGGCAGAGAAGTACTTCCATTGGGGATAATGAGTGAAGAAGATTATACCTCCTATTAGTCCAGCATAAATGGATTTTTACAATAGATTGGATATGTTTTTCTTACTGTTTTTGCAATCTAGCTCCAGTTGGTGAAGAGGAACGAGTGCATGAAACTAGGTGTGTAAGACAGAAATACCTCTCCAAAGATGCTGCAGTAGTTCAGGGATGCCAGTGCCATATAACTACTGGACTTTTGAAGGCTAGGGACTGCAGGAATTTTAAGAATTGCAGAGGCCCTTGTGAAAGTAAGTGTGACTTCCTGAGTTGGGTATTTTTAGTCACAGCATTTAAGGAAGGGAGTGTGTGTGTGTGGGGGGGGGGGGGGGTGTTATGAAGTCAACAGATTAGGCAGCATTTCAGAAACAGGATATGCGACTGAGTGTTTGCTACAGATAAGGACATTTTCCAGAGCTGACTTAGCTATATTCGACAAGAAGCTATTACACATGAGATGTAGTTATAGGATGAGAAAGAGAATATAAATGAGATCTGGAAATAAAACTTTTGGGGTGTGTGGGTGTAAATATTTCAAAGGGAACTGGCAGTAAATTAAATTCAAACAGATGAAAATTATGATGATGAACAAGTGTTTGCAAGGCAGGGATGTGTGACATCTCCTTTCACCTTTCTTTTTGACCACAGTTGTTCCACCCCAGTGGGAGATACATATGGGATATGGGGGGGTGGGGGGTGTACATCTCGCCCTCCCCCCCCCCCCCCCCCCCTGCAGAGCCACCCGCACTGCCATCCATTCTTTCAAGAAGAATCTCTCCTTGTGATTAAAAAGAGACTCATGGGATAGATTCTTCAATACAAGCAAACGAGTATAAACACCCTTAATTATCTTGATTCTGTTATGATTCAAGTGTTGTCTGTTTGTCCTAGATCTGACTATCCTACTTGGCACATGCTCCACAAAATATTTGCTTGTCTACCTGCATCTATTGCTACAGTAGAAAGAAGTTTTTCACCATTGCAGCGTACAAAGATATGGCTGAGGTCAGCAATGAAGGAGGTTCAACTTAATGGCTTATCTTGGTTGAACACTCAGCCTGACATTGATTGTCCTATTGGTGATGTGATTAACCAATTTGCCAGGAAGAATAGGCACATAGAATTCATCATTTAAGGAAGAGAACTACAATTGTAACTTTTTTATATCATAAGATGGCATTGTCTTAAATAAAACTTTCTTAAACTTTGCAACATTGCATGTGACTTGATTCATTTTTATTATGGTAAAAGTAAAGGTAGCTCAAGATATCTTTACGGGCCCCCTCCATGAGGTTTTTCTGTATCCGCCACTGGTTCCACCCAACATAACTATCAACTTAGATATGCTACAATGCTGGGGATAACAGTTGTGCTTGTGTCTATGCTCTGAAGAAAGAGTATAAGTCTGTAAGCTCAGCTACTATCTTCCATTTCTAATTTGCATTTTTAAAGACACAGTTGTATATCTGGATCTGTATGAAGAGTCAAATTTTAAATCTACCTCATGTCCTCTCAGTGCTTGATCTTTATAACATTCAATTAGTGAAATTTACCTTATTCAAGGTTACAACTCTTCAATTATTTGCACCAGTCCTTTTTGGCATACCCAATCATTACCAAATTTGTTACTAGGTAACAGCCTTTGCAAAGTTTACTGTATGGTTAACTACTAAAAAGTAAATTATTTCTATACTACACATACTGACTGAACATAGAAAACATGGCATTATAGTTATAATGAGTAAGACTGGTTAATTGTAACAGACAAATTGTGTGTACAGTTCATAATTAGAAAGTAAATGATCAAATAAAGGTATTTAACTGCAGCTATGGGAAAAAGCAGTTTCCTGAATCATATCTGTTGAATGATGTATCTTAGGGACAGTGTCATATCTAGAGAGAGAGAGAGAGAGAGAGAGAGAGAGAGAGAGAGAGAGAGAGAGAGAGAGAGAGGGGGGGGGGGCATTACTTTTACTGACCTCCAGCAACCATACTGAGGAAGTATAAGCAAATCAGAAGTGCATGAAATCTTCATTCACCCTTGTAATAATGGATTCAAACACAGTGAGACAAATATAAACAACAGTGACTCAGGGATGTTAAAAATCACAGTACTGCTTGCAAAGTGATATTAAAAATAAAGATCCATATATCATATAAAAATTATATTTTGTTATTAAATATAAAAATAAAAATACATTACTTCTGGAAGCCTTAAATATATACTGATGCATAAAGTCACAAATCACTACCAGTAAAACAAATGTGACCATTATGGCTCCACTGCAAGAAACCACACACAGTCTCTCTACACATACAATGTCATGACAGCAGCCATCAACAAGGGAAAAAATTTCACACAAACATATTCATTCTTTTGCATTACTGTCGCTGTCTTTTGTGTAATATAACAAATAAACAGTAATACTGCAATCCATTAAATGTGATTTGAATAATATCACTGACAACTGACTAGGTCTACATAAGATATAGCTGCACAAGCATTTCATAACAGCACCAATCATTCCAGCATATTGTAATAGTAGCAGACCATTTCTCTTCCCATAGGTTCAATGCTTTAAAAAGATAATAATTCATAATACAATACAAAATATATGTGAGTCCATTTTCCAATGACAACCCACTACACAGACAAATATTTTACAATTAGACACAATGCAACATTAATTAGAGATTTTGTCTCTGGCAAAATATACATATCTACACTGTCTCTATTAAGTAGAGTAAAGAAAACCTCTCAGAGGTGTATTACTTCTCCATCACTGTTACTGATGGACTGTATCATTAAGTTACAATTAGCATCCAATTTTTTTAGCATAGTTTTGCCCTTCCACCAGAGAAAAGTAAATAAATATAAAGAGTTTTTATAAATAAACATCTACATCAAAATATGATGACTCATTGAAAATCAGTCACAATTTTAATTCTTTCCATGACCAGTACAATTCAGTTTAAGAGTGCAATGGCACATAATTCATGATAAAACTGACGAGGATATGAAGTACTATTTAAGTATATTCTCGGCATGATTGGGACAAAGGGATTGAGTTACAGAAGGGATAAAAGGCCAATGATGAACGGGAAATGTTATGCTTCAAAATGAAGGATATGTCTAAGATACACTTACAGCAATAAACAAATATAAAAATAAGAAAACCCATGATATGTATTTCTGATTTTTCTATGTGCAGTTTAACTTTGATCAGGACAAAGGAAGAAACATAGTCAATTCCCTAACAGTTATCATTAAATATCACATTTGTTCTAAAATTGTGCAAATTCTTGTTTCTTTAGAGTATCCTCACCAGCCTGTTTACTGTGGCTCTCTCTCATAAACTGATCTTCAGTTCTCGTAGCCCTAGGGACTTATGAATAGGTTTCTACTTGTGAGAAAAATGCTTTAATTTTGCCGTAATTACAAACGTGTTAAGGTATTTTCTTCATGCAAATGGGGATGAGGTATAGATAAACACAAAAATATTATAATTTTATTATACTTGCTTTTTTAAAGACAAATAAAAAACTAATGGCACAATGGAATCTTATTTTCAGACATACAAATAAAAGAACAGCCAAATTCTAATATGAATGAAGAAGATTAGTTATTACTCTCCACTTTGCACTAGAATTTTAAATGAAAATTATTTCACATGTTTTTCAGAACAAAATTGTATTAATTCAGGATAGAGACCACAAATTAACACTAAAAGGACTGTCTCCTTCACCTCCCTCCTCCAAGTTTTTCCTCAGTAATTTCCAAAATTAATACACTGTGACTGACACTAAAAATATGGACATTTAAAGACCTGTCATACTTTCTTATCAGTGAAAATAAGTGCTAGTTTCACATAAAACAATCATGCAGTGAATAATTCTATTTCACCGTTTCAACAGGAAAATGGCTTCCTCTCCTATTAATATTTGTCTTCTTTCCATGATCTTCCTCAGCTATTAAATCCATCTACCATTTATCAGAATCTTGAAGGAAAAAAAAAGTGCACACTTCCATTACACTACACTAACATATCACTGTTCAACATGGAATGACTGTCTAGGTTCCAATTATGACAGCTGACTGAATTATCTTACAAGAATCTCGTACATGACATTTTCAAATCATAGGATCACAGGCGTATAAGCACAAAATTCTGAAATACTAGTTTTTGCACACTATAACTCCAGAAAAAACTGCTGTATGTATTTCTAAGTATGAAATGTAAAACAAACAAATTCTACAACAGTAGTCATTTTACAATATCAACTGTCAGAATTACAATCGAGTATAGGAAAGCCATCTTAATTCTTCCTGATTAAAAATAATTACATACATCTGTTTCTCAGCACTCTTACATATAACTTCGAAAGATATTGCAAAAAGTTGTAATTTTTGTTTAAAACTTCAGTTCTACTTATCTGGCAGTTCCTGGATTTCTAAACTATGAACTGTCCATTAAATAATACTCATAAATCTTAAAACTACAGCGTTATTGCACATAAAAACTTTATTTTAATTTCCACTGCGCCTGATGAAGAACTTTTCTTTTGAGTGAACATTATTTCTATATTTATAATTATATAAATATAACTACTGAAATTCTGGTTGCTGTTTCATAAGAAAGTCAAAGTTGCTATCACAGTTGTACAATCCACATTGCCCTACGCCCTAATGCTGAAAACAGCTACTCATATAGTTCTCCTGTTTCAAAGAGTTATAAAGTCCACAGAATCCCTTCAAGTACTGAAAACATATCTACACTCTGTAACAATAGGTTGATCCTTCATTTTAACAACAAGCCAATATATCAAACAAGATGACTCTGCTGACAATACTGTTATGTCCATTTTTAGAAAATTCCATACAGATCAGGCCTCCATTCCTGAAATTTGTTCCTGTTTGACAGACTGCTGATCCGTATCCTTTGTCAGTGCAGCAGCTGCAGTGATGCTGAACACAAAATTTAGACAGCCAAACTTTATGAAAGAGCCGTGGTTTATCAATGCTGTCCCTTCCCAACCAGCTCCAGCATCTCCAATTACATCAGAACTGCTTCCTCGACAACTGCACTGTATCTCTACCTATAGAAATAACACCAAAGAAATAACTTTTTCTAATTTCTCCTCAAACACTGATAAAAAATTAATTTTAATTACAGAGCTGTGACTAAATTTTTAAATCATAAGTTAACAATGTAAACAGGTATTCAATATCTACCAACTACAATGGGCAGAAAGCAAGTGTCTACTTGAAATGTGTAATAATAATAATAATAATATAATAATAATAAATAATAATAATAAATAATTAATAATAAATAATAATATATTTGTATAAAAACAATTGTGTTGGTTTCTCTGCAGAAGTAGGTTGATTTTCACAGATATAAACCTGTCAGTGCTGTGGCATTCTGTTGTGGCTGGTGCTGAGATTGTGGTGGACTGTGCATGGGCCACATGTTACTTTGCATCCAAGCACAATTACGATTGTCACACAAAACACCTGTTTATGGGGATTCGTTATGGACACTATAACAAGCAGTCAACCCAAGACATCCATGTCAGAGGAAAATCAGCAATTGGTGTGGAAATGTTCACATCATGCCCCAAAAAATCAACTTGTTACACAGCTCATGACAGTGGTCTAACACAATACATGATCTGAAGATACTTAAAAAAATGAGTATGAATTTCATTAGTGGAAGCTGTATTACTATTGGGAACTACCTGTGAAGATTGCGACGATCACATGAGATATTATGGAGAAATCGTGGTAGACTAGCTCAAAGACTTTCCCCAGTTGTTTTCAAACATAATCTAGCGAGATGAAGCTGTGTTTAACTTGCGAGAATTTGTAAATTTCTATAGTTCTCACTACTCGCAAAAGATTTTCTGCATGTGACTACAGAGAAAATGCAGAATCACCTCAATGTAATGGTGTGATGCAGTACAACATTAAAACAACTTATCAGTCCGTTTCTTTTACAAAATACAATGAACTCAGACTTCATCTTTACGCAAGTTGGAGCACCACCACATTTTGCAAACAATCAGTGTAAACAAATGGGTCGATAATCATTTTCTGGGATGATGGTTGGGTTGCTGTGGTTCTCGCAAGAGGCTAACATGAAGACTTTGTCTTACACTGTATGGCTACTTCTTGTGATGATGGGCGAAGGACGAAGTTTATCAGACCACACCATGTGTCTCTGGGTTATTTGTAAATTCGTATCCTGCATGTTCTCAACAATAAACCACAAAAGTTCCAGCAGAAGTCAGTTAAGAATATTCTCAAACAATTGAAGACACTGGTGGAAAATATTGGCACCTATATGGAATATACATTGTGTACTCAATGTACACATTCTGCTGATCATAATATATCTGGTTTCAACAAAATAGATCAAATATTTTGGGAAATATTAGCAGTTTCCAATAGGCACTAACTTTCTGCCAACTCAGGAGTTAATGTTGAGCAGCAAGCAAAGTAGAGACTGAAAACTGAAACAACTTCAAAAATTCCTCACCTTTCCTGAGCCAGCAATCATCTTTTGCGGTTCTGATTCTGGATCACTGCATACTTGAGTGTCTCTCTTCCTTCGTTTATGGACTACTTCTCGTATCCTCTGAACCAGTGGATGGACAGTATTTGATGATCCCATAGGCGCAGCCTTCTCCGAAAAGTCACATGAATACAGCACATTGTCAACCATTGTGCCATGTTCGCTGTAGTTCAGTAACTCGAACTGTTTTGTTGTCTGAAGTTAAAAATAGAAATATATCTTAGTTCACTAAAAGAAAAAATAAGCCAGATGTTTTTTGTTTGTCCCTGTGAGTGTGGCTCAAATGAAAACATTAACTGCATGTTTCTAAAATATTTATTACATTTAAAATGAGTATGATCACATCACTTCTTCAAACAATCCCAAAAATGTGTTAGCAACATACTGCACTAATAAAAAATTTGAACTTATGGGAAGTCACTTTGTGGATGAGAGAGGGGAGGTTGTGGAACTTCAACAAAAGTTGAAAACATTTAGTACCAAATTGCAGGTTAAGACTATGTCTAATGCTTTTCTCTTGGCAAATTCTTTCTAGTCCCTTAGGTCTAGTTAATTGTACTGTAGCAATATAATACATTGAAACTAACAGAAAGTACACAAACACAGAAGTGTTTACCTTATCCAGCCAGCCCAGGTGAAAGAATGGTTCTTACTAACAGGCAACTGTATGACAACCTCCCTTTTCCAGGATTAATATTTGTAAATTTTCAGGCTGCACATTTATTATCATCATTTGGAATTTTATGGTGACTTTCTTATTGTGGTGCTTTCTTTTAAGAGGGTATGTATAGGTCACAAGTTCTATAACTGATTCACTGACATTTTAAGTTCGCTTGAATGACAATCAAACTCACAAACAAATCTAGTCTTCTAGTTATGGCTGTAACTACACAAACACTGTGTGCCTCATCTAATTTGATCAGAAGCAACTCCACCAACTAATCAGTAGCTGTGAAAATCACTGAATGGTGCGCAGAATGTGTGTGGAAGACACACAGATTCCATGTTCTGTGTTACACGCAGTATAGGGACTAGAATTGTCATGCAGCACACAAACATCAGAAGTGTAAAGTCAATGATATTTACTCCTCATCGCAGCATATGGGTGACTATAGAAGGCAATTCCTGACATCTGAGACAGTTCAAAGGACAGGTCTCATCCTTGGTACTGTTGCTCACTGTTCTTACAAAATTAATTCTCTTCAGTCTTAAACGAACACAGTCAACAACTGCAACCAAAACCAAAATTTTTCGCAAGTGACTCCAACAACTACATCCTACTCAGATTTATTCTGTTGAAATGAGTATTTTCTTTTTAATTCCCAATTTGGTAAGTCTAGGTATCTTCTTAAGGGTTGGTTTTATTGGGTTACACATTTTACCTCGAAACTTTTACATCCTCGCAGTGCACATGCCCCTTAACTGCACCAAAACTGAATAAAAATTAGGTAATTTAAATCACACTATATGTACATCATTCAAAGAATTAAATTTAATGTCAACTGAACTTTCAGTTAGCTACTCTGACAAAAAGGACATACCTCATCAAAGAATATGCATGCATGTTTTGGTGAGACAAAATTGCAGTGGCCATAATTTTCCAAGATGACATCCATATCTGCACCTGAGGATAAAATTACATTTAGTAAATTAGAGTATTAAAGCCACAGCTCTATAATGTAAATGAGCATTACGTGGAGAATACCATGCAGTAATATAAATATTAATAAATTTTGTCAATTTGAAATAACATACATTAACAAAAATAAAAAGGTAGCTTTTATCTACTGATTTACATTAAAGTTTCCCTGCCCAAATTTTATTTATGTAGAAAGAAAATAAATACCACCAATAAGACATTGGCATGCCATCAATGGGCTGCAAAAGTTTGCAAAACTCTAAATTACTACATAAAGTTCTCACGTAACAATTTGTAAACATACCAGTGAATCATAGTACCCATAGTTACCATAGTGAAAGCTCATATTGAACTCTTTAAACACATGTAGTCATGTTAAAGAAGTCAGGCAGCT
Source organism: Schistocerca americana (assembly GCF_021461395.2). NCBI lineage: Eukaryota > Metazoa > Arthropoda > Insecta > Orthoptera > Acrididae > Schistocerca > Schistocerca americana. The sequence goes on along the minus strand of NC_060126.1, from coordinate 112,338,802 downwards.
TTGTGATGAATCATCATCTAATATTAACAATGTAGAAGAAGACAGACTGCTACTTATCATTAATAAGGCATGTTTGAAAAAACAAATATAAGGAAACTTAATGTGTCTTCTTTATGGTAAGCAGTAATCTTGTCTTTTTCTATATTGTTGATATTCCTACATGGAGGTCCATTGTTTAAATAACTACTAATGTTCTATATTTTCTCTAAATATTTACCTACATTGACTGAACTGTTCATGATTAAGATAAATGAACTCCCATCTGATACTGATAAAAGCTGAAATAGTTTTGTACGCTGATGATGCAAGCACCATAATTAAGTCCCATAGTGGCACCACAACAAACGGGCTGAATGATAAATTAAATTTTCACCAAAAACACTGATTGATTTGCAGCAGGTTCGGCTACAGCACGCCACCCTGCAGACGAAGACTAGGTGTGGACCCCACGTGGGCTGAGGCTTGGCTCAGAAGTACTTTGTACAGTGCAACATTTCATTTAGCACTGCAGTGCAGCATTTATCCATTGGCACGGTTTCCTTCACTTCGGTAGAATTATGGTGTCAGCATTGTTTGTGGCATAAGAGAAGTTCAGAGGTCTAGTGTCTGTCTGCCTAAAAAGAGGCAGTCTAGTGATCTATCATCACAAGCTGTTAAAAATGAATGAGAATGACAGACGAGGAGGATATGGATTCTCAGTACCTATACACAGTTGCATAATCGACAAATACCACAAATTTGCTTTGGAACGACACTACAGCGCCACACAGAAAGAATTTAAAGAATTAGATGACAATTAAAGAGCAAAAAAATTACAATTCTCAACAGACGGTATTCAACAAGGAGTCTTATGTGCTAAATTTGCGGGCATGGAGCATGGCAAAGAAACCTCCTATAAGGATAATATCTGGTGTATGTTCTCAACCCTAACGTTGGCAACTGTTCAAAAATTAAGCACACTCACAACAGCATCACATTATCTTAACCTTCGTATGAATTGCTGTTAGTAATCAAGCAGAATTTGGAAATAAGGGTGGAACCCACAAATATAAAACTTCAAATAGTAAGTAAAGCTGCCACCAACCCACATGTTGCTTTACTGTGCACAGTCCAATTTGGAGATAGTATGCCACTGTCTTTCTTCAACCTTTGAGCTCACTTAGCTAGTTAGTTGTACGGGAACATATAGCTTAACAAATGAAGAGCCAAGATAGACACAAAGCCCACGACTACTACAGTAGTACAAGTTTATATGCCAACTAGCTCTGCAGATGATAAAGAAATTGATGAAATGTATGATGAGATAAAAGAAATTACTCAGGTAGTGAAGGGAGACGAAAATTTAATAGTCATGGGTGACTACAATTCGACAGTAGAAAAAGGAATAGAAGGAAACATAGTAAATGAATATGGATTGGGGCTAAGAAATGAAAGAGGAAGCCGCCTGGTAGAATTTTGCACAGAGCATAACTTAACCATAGCTACACTTGGTTCAAGAATCATGGTCCGCAGCTCGTGGTCGTGCGGTAGCGTTCTAGCTTCCCACGCCCGGGTTCCCAGGTTCGATTCCCGGCGGGGTCAGGGATTTTCTCTGCCTCGTGATGACTGGGTGTTGTGTGATGTCCTTAGGTTAGTTAGGTTTAAGTAGTTCTAAGTTCTAGGGGACTGATGACCAAAGCTGTTAAGTCCCATAGTGCTCAGAGCCATTTTGAGCCAAGAATCATGAAAGAAGGTTGTATACATGGAAGAACCCTGGAGATACTAGAAGGTTTCAGATAGATTATATAATGGTAAGACAGAAATTTAGGAACCAGATTTTAAATTGTAAGACATTTCCAGGGGCAGATGTGGACTCTGGCCACAATCTATTGGTTATTAACTGTAGATTAAAACTGAAGAAACTGCAAAATTGTGGGAATTTAAGGAGATGGGACCTGGACAAACTGAAAGAACCAGAGATTGTACAGAGCTTCAGGGAGAGAATAAGGGAACAATTGACAGGAATGGGGGAAAGAAATACAGTGGAGGAAGAATGGGTAGCTTTGAGGGATGAAGTAGTGAAGGCAGCAGAGGATCAAGTAGGTAAAAGATGAGGGCTAGTAGAAATCCTTGGGTAACAAAAGAGATACTGAATTAAATTGATGAAAGGAGAAAACACAAAAATGCAGTAAGTAAAGCAGGCAAAAAGGAATACAAACGCCTCAAAAATGAGATCAAGAGGAAGTGCAAAATGGCTAAGCAGGAATGGCTAGAGGATAAATGTAAGGATGTAGATGCTTATCTCATGAGGGGTAAGATAGATACTGCCTACAGGAAAATTAGAGAGAGCTTTGGAGAAAAGAGAACCACTTGCACGAATATCAAGAGCTCAGATGGAAACCCAGTTCTAAGCAAAGAAGGAAAAGCAGAAAGGTGGAAGGAGTACGTAGAGGGTCTATACAGGGGCAATGTTCTTGAGGACAATATTATGGAAATGGAAGAGGAGGTAGAGGAAGATGAAATGGGAGATATGATACTGCATGAAGAGTTTGACAGAGCACTGAAAGACCTGAGTCGAAACTAGGCCCCAGGAGTAGACAACATTCCATTAGAACTACTGACAGCCTTGGGAGAGCCAGTCCTGACAAAACTCTACCATCTGGTGAGCAGGATATATGAGACAGGCGAAATTCCCTCAGACTCCAAGAAGGATGTAATAATTCCAGTCCCAAAGAAAGCATGTGTTGACAGATGTGAAAACTACCGAACTATCAGTTTAATAAGTCACAGCTGCAAAATACTAACACGAATTCTTTACAGACGAATGGAAAAACTGGTAGAAGCCGACCTTGGGGAAGATCAGTTTGGATGCCATAGAAAAGTTGGAACACGTGAGGCAATACTGACCCTACGACTTACCTTAGAAGAAAGATTAAGGAAAGGCAAACCTACTTTTCTAGCATTTGTAGACTTAGAGAAAGCTTTTGACAATGTTGACTGGAATACTCTCTATCAAATTCTGAAGGTGGCAGGGGTAAAATACAGGGACTGAAAGGCTATTTACAATTTGTACAGAAAGCAGATGGCAGTTATAAGAGTCGAGGGGCATGAAAGGGAAGCAGTGGTTGGGAAGGGAGTGAGACAGGGTTGTAGCCTCTCCCCGATGCTATTCAATCTGTATATTGAGCAAGCAGTAAAGGAAACAAAAGAAAAGTTCGGAGTAGGTATTAAAATCCATGGAGAAGAAATAAAATCTTTGAGGTTCACCAATGACATTGTAATTCTGTCAGAGACAGCAAAGGACTTGGAAGAGCAGTTGAACAGAATGGACAGTGTCTTGAAAGGAGGGTATAAGATGAAGATCAACAAAAGCAAAACGAGGCTAATGGAATGTAGTCAAATTAAGTCGGTTAGTGCTGAGGGAATTAGATTAGGAAATGAGACACTTAAAGTAGTAAAGGAGTTTTGCTATTTGGGGAGCAAAATAACTGATGATGGTCGAAGTAGAGAGGATATAAAATGTAGACTAGCAATGGCAAGGAAAGTGTTTCTGAAGAAGAAAAATTTGTTAACACTGAGTATAGATTTAAGTGTCAGGAAGTCGTTTCTGAAAGTATTTGTATGGAGTGTAGCCATGTATGGAAGTGAAACATGGACGCTAAATAGTTTAGACAAGTAAAGAATAGAATTTTTTGAAATGTGGTGCGACAGAAGAATGCTGAAGATTAGATGGGTAGATCACATAACTAATGAGGAGGTACTGAATAGGGTTGGGGAGAAGAGGAGTTTGTGGCACAACTTGACTAGAAGAAGGGATCGGTTGGTAGGACATGTTCTGAGGCATCAAGGGATCACCAATTTGGTACTAGAGGGCAGCGTGGAGGATAAATATCGTAGAGGGAGACCAAGAGATGAATACACTAAGCAGATTCAGAAGGATGAAGGCTGCAGTAGGTACTGGGAGATGAAGAGGCTTGCACAGGATAGAGTAGCATGGAGAGCTGCATCAAACCAGTCTCAGGACTGAAGACCACAACAACAACAACAACAACTATGAAGAGTACATTTTCTGAAGTCGCACACGTTATTTCACTGGTAGTTGCAACAGTTTCCAATGGACGGAGGCTTTAAAAATTACAGTACAGTACCTTGGTTACGTCAAGGTGTATGCCTGGAATGATTTTTCAATTTAGAATCCTGGAGCAACTCAGAATTTATCACATATGCAAATCATTGCCAGAGGTGAAATAAGTGATAACTGACATATAAAAATGCTTGGACTATCTGGGGAACAAACCGGAGACATTTGGATCTGTATTTTTGCAATTTAGCATTGAGTCAAACATTGTTCCCACTACTGAAAACATCACTCTTGCAATGAAGGGGGGAGGGGGCTTTAAAAAAAATTGAAATCATTTCAGCTTGGCAATTACTGCTCTATAAATGAATTTTCCAACAGATACCTTATCTGTGCAAGTGAGGGCAACTAAATTTAAATGTAGGGTGCGATTGGGTGTTGCATTAATTGTGTACAGCGGCACAGTGAAGCAATATTTTCATTCAGACTATTTATTATACTTGTATTTGTGATAAATTCCACATTATAGTGAGACATCGTAGATCTGGTGCATGGAACACAAAAATAGGCAAAAGAAACTGACGTGCAAATGACAGTGATACACTATATCCTTTCTAAATATTTACGTGAAGTGACTGAATTTTTGCAATACAAATATGGAAGACATGTTAGTTTCATCTTATGTAATAAAACAAGGAAATGGTTCAAATGTGTGCTTAAGGATAACCAAATGAAAAATTCTTGACTGCAGAGAAGAAATTGGCAACAACTATGCTATATCCTCTCATTCCTTTCCTAGATTTCACATATGCTTTGGCTGTAAGCGATACAACAGCTGTTCCCCAAATGCTGAGGAAATGAATGGCATTCTTAAAATTATATCAATGTCTTTACTTGGTTCAGTGGATGGATAGTCTGAACACCATTTAGACTATCTGCAGACACAGGGAAATGAATTCAATAGTCAAATATCATCTAGTTCAAATCCATCTATAAGCCACACTGTCTGACATAATAAAGAACAAAATGCAGATATAGAGTCAATGAAATTATTCCATACTTCTGAAGAGGAATTTGGCATTTTTAAAGGAGGTCAATTCTGAATTCCGAAGCAGACACAAAAGATAAATGATATTTCTTATGTCACGCTATGTCTGAATAGTTTCTACACAACTACAAAACCCAGTAAATCAGTTGGCTGAAACACTGTATCAGCATTTTCTATATCAAAGTGAACGCTGGGACTATAAACTAATGATTAAGGGCCTGTGCAGACAACACACAACCTCATGGTGCAGCCAGTGACAGTCATGGTGGACATTAACAGGAATCCCTGAAATGCATGCCAATGCACTGCGTTGGCTACATGGAAAGCTCGTTTGATGTGACGCCAGCTGACTGCTGTTACTTATATTGAGAACAATGTGCTGTCATCCTGCCACAGTGAGTGTGCAAAGCTTTTCATGAAAAGAAATTTAAAGTTTATTTTCAGTTTATTTGTGCCCACAGTATCACAACATTTTAGAGAGGACAACATTTTCCATTTGGACTATTAAACATTTATTTATTCATCACCATTGCGATTTTGGCTTATTCTGTCATTTACAACTGATAGTACACTATGAAATGTGTAAATGAATCATTCTCAACAACTCTCTGAAATAGCAATCTGCAGCTGAAATGTTCCCAATTATTTTGTAACACAAATGGTTTAATTTTTTTCTTTAACGTACTGTGTCAATACTTTTGTGGCCTACTTTCCTTTAAACACATTGCTGTCACATTAAGCAGAAAGAGTGACGAGTGACAAGGGACGTAAACTGCTGGGTTGAACTCATCTTGTCACAGAAAAAGACAGCTCTGTCTGATAAAGAGGACAAGTTGCAATGAAGACATAAAATACTGTTACCACCAGCATAGCAAAATCTTGCAATTTCTTTATGAAAAAGGACAACACTTTTGCTAGTTGGGATAAAAGATATGGATAATTATGAAAAACAGCAAGATAAATGGAAATGAATACTAGATGTGGCAGAATGGTGTCACATTAAGATATTTGGTAGCCAATTATAATGATTACTTTCTCACAATGGCTGCAAACATTGCATCTGATAATAAATAACCAATTATAGAAGTATTTTAATTTACTTTGGCAGATATTCTTTACTTTGCAGGCAGACTTTACTATCAACAATATACCCTCTTCAATGCTAACAAAAATCATTATGTCCCTCAAATTTGGTAATTATACAGTAGCGTTTTTAGAAGAGTTTTTTAAAAAAATTCTGACAACAGGACTGTCACTGAACTACCTTTGTAATCACCCAATGTCATAAGAGAGAGATTTCAAAAAGCAGCATTGATACAACTGAATTAAAAAATTCACAAACAACTGCAGATCATGTTCACTTCTTTACGTCAATTGCCAACATTTTATAGAATGTCACCTACCACACAATACAAACTCCTTTTACACAGCCTCTAAAGAGACAGCTATACATAATTTAAAAAAATTAGGTCCTGCCAGAGTGCTAAAATAGAAAAACTATCCAGTTGATACAGTCTGTGACCTTGTCAGATCTTTGACTGACTGACTTACTTTCTTCTCCCATCCTGCTCATAGTTGTTTCCCTTACGAGTTCATTTAGCAGCTGAAGAATGAATCCCATCCTCTTAGGTTATTTGACTGTAGACGATGCATGCATTTATTGCTGCCATATCTAGGATAGTATGAAAGACATGTATGAGCTACTGCCTGATTGCAATCTTAGTTGAACATTTACGAAACATTTGGTCAATGACGTCCACACCATACTCTGTGGTGTTACAGATGGTATCACTTTTTGGTTTCTTCTTTTTTTCACTCACTGCTAGTTCAGGATGTAGTTGACTGAGAATAATGGCATTCTTAGGGCCAAATGTACACTGCAGTTGACTTGGAAATCTGCGTTGTATAAATGTAAATCTCAGATTATATCACCATGAAGTAGATAAACTCAGAAATCTGTGTTGTATGAATGTAAATCTCATAACTGTGAAGTAGATCAACTATGACTGGTAAAATTTCACAGATCAAGTCAAACTCAATTGGAATCGTCAGTTCATAACCTAATGGCAGTTAAAAAACAATGTTTTTGTTTTGCACAAATGAGTTAAAAAGAAGTAAATAATAAAGGAGTCGTTATTAACACAAGTAATGTTAAATAAATATGTGAATTTTGCGCCCCCTCACACTGTTGTTGCTCAATTTTTATTTTTTTTATTTTTTTTTTGTTTTTACCTGTAAGGTTAGGTTAACATATTATCGGTTATGTAAGTAATGAATGCAAATAATAACTGATTCCATAACAATTTGTAAATAATTTGAGTAGTTTAAGACATTTTATAGATGAAGCCGCAGTGTCAGACAGAGAAATTAGAAACATATGATGTCTGACAGCAGCCAATAAATACTGAACACCTCTCACAAAAACGTTCTCTAGGCTTGAAAAGCATCAGCTACACAATTTAAATTTTTAACTATGAAATACATGCTTAAACAGCTTCGCTAACTGCACACACATTGATGAATCAGACTAGCACCATGCAGAAGCAAGTTGCTCTGTAACTCTCAGACTGTAAAATAATAACTGCATCAGTTACTTGTGTTTTGATGGTTAACACAATGTGTTTTGAGAATTTATTCTCATTTTCAAGTGCACTTGTTTACATGAATAAGTTTGCATGTGTGATTTTCTACTTCTTTTGCATCTTTTTGCGGTTGGACTGCAATCGGAAAGCGAGACAAAATAAATCTTTGAATGTTTTTAAATGCTAATGTTAGAAATGTACTGCTTCTTTTCATCACATTTTCAGCTTTCAGCTCGTAAGCACAACACTTTTAATGTTCATGTCTACAAAAAAAAACTTACCTAGTGTTGTTTTGTTAGCCAATAGACGTATGCAATAAGAAACAAAGCAAGGCACACTATTGCATCTTGTGCATGCCAACAAAGTGAATGATTATTGAAATGTCAAAGAAACAGAACTGCATAAAGGTATACCTCCATGCAGAACAGATTTCTTGTTTTATTAGATTGTCAGTGTATTAGTCTTACTGTAGTTTACACAATTTCTCACTTTGTAATCTTACCTATGATGCATCATTCAGTGCGTGGCCAATAATAGCAATTTACTTACTACCAAGACATAGAAAGGTAATCCAAATGTACTTGGATGCCACTTCTGCAGCTATTCAAAACTTGAGCCCATATCTGTCAGCTTTGCTTGACATTAATTAATTAACCAGCACCTTGCTTCGTTTGGAAGCAACTGCTCATCAACTGTAATGTCTTCACATGGGCGGTAACAGCCACAGTATTTTTGTCCGAGCTTGTTCCATATTTCAGAAATAAAAGTCAACTCATCAGCAGGGGTGCTCTGATTCTGGAATGACATCTCATCACAGAGGAGGAATCTGAAAAGTTCACAGAAATTGTCTCTTGACATTCTATCCCTGATAAAATTACGCTCCCATAATGCAACCACTGGGCATGTAAGGAAACACCTTTAGCACAAAAAGCACCTATGGTCTCCAATTCCTCCAACAATATGGTCTAAATGGTGCTTTTTATTTCTTCCCAAGCACATGATCCTGTTCGTTATTATTATAATATGCAGCATAAAAGATGCAGCGTCATCCCATCAGAAAGAAGTTGGAAGGCAGTGATGATAGTCATCCACTCAGTGGCAAGAATATTCAGTCGGCGCTCTCTCTGTCTTTCCTTCAGGACATACAAAGCAGCCCCTCATCCAGGAAACTACATGTTAATGACCTCCCATTCCATTTCTAATCACCATATTCACTGATTTGCATGTTGACTCTTGATACTGTTGTTTGAACAATTACAATGGGGAGACATTTACTGATTACATCCCCTCAATCTCGCTATCTTCATTGTTACTTGCCTCTGGTAGGAAATCAACATTAGTACCTCATAATTCACTTATGGATACAATGACCAGCATTGAAATCTTTCCGACCATGTGTATATCATCATTCAAGGGAGTGATTGTTGATAAAAACAATATGCGATGCAAGTATCTTTCTAATTGTAAGAACAGACTATTCTAAAAAGGAGTCACTCCACAGGTCAATTGAACCCTCCTACTGTTCTGTGTATACCTAATGAAATTTCCATGAAATCATGAAAATTCAACCAACTGTATTACAATACCGTCAAAAATAGAAGAAATGAGGAATAGTCACAAATTTTGGTGAAAACACGTTAAAAACTGATATCATTAGCGGAAAAAGAGCGTTATCGCAGAAATAAAAGTTTCAAATGTGCCTTTTGACCTCTTTTGTTGTTCTAGTGTTAATGGCATTTGTTGCCTGTCTCAAATGAAAAGTGATTTACATAATATATAAATAAATTCCTTGTACACTTTGCCTCCACATTTAGGTTTCAGAGTGGAGTCATGTATTCTGGAGTGAAAGTCTTCCACAAACGTTGTGGTCATTAAGCAAAAACTGAGAATTTTATAAAAATCAAACAAAAGTTAAAAACCAGCCACATCTACTAAAAATTGTCTGAGTTTTTAGGTTTAAAGAAAGAAGATTCCCATTAGAAACGCCCACTGCAAACAAATCTTTAATTTTGTGGCACATTTATTATTGTTCTAAATCAAGTGCAGTGTGGTTGTAAAGATGTTAATCTGGCAAGAGGAGATGAACAGCAGTTATTTAAGGTATCTGAGAAAGTGGTGGATAATTTTATTACATTGGACTTAGCTTGAGCAAGGAAATGGCTTGTAGCAATTTAACTACAGATCTTTATTAATCCACTTTCTAAGAACTGGTACTATTGTTAATATATATCTTGATTCCTGAATGTTGCCTTCATAACAGATCTATGGAAACAGATAAATGAAGAAATGGATGATTGTTGTGGATGACGGTAAATTTTGAAATATGTTTAATGGTTCAAATACACTAAAAATCTCATACTGACCTGTACCAATTGTCAGTGTCCTGTAAGGCATGGCACAAGGAGGACCTGTTGTGCCCAGTGGACAAAGAATTGCACGTGCTCTCACCATATGATGCTGAGTTGAAGCCCTGAGCTGACTAGCCAACAGCTGAGCTAAGTGGTCATCTGTAGATGAGTTAGGCAAAGAGGCTGCAAATATAAATTTCATATTAATATTGCAAGAGTTACAGAAAATGGAGGTCAAATTTATCTGACTTCCTCTGTCTGTTTTTGGCTGGTGTGAAAATTTTTGCAGCTATGTACTGTAAGAACTATTAATGATTGCACAAATCAACAGATACAAATTTTCCATTTCCCTGAGGCTTGATAAAAATCAAGTGAAGTCCACAGATGTTACTGTCCATTTGAATTTAATAACTCCTTCAATTGTGTTTCGATATTAATGGTGCCAAAAGAAAACTGATTATTTTTATTGCACAAAGATCTTAACTTTTTTTTAATGGAGTAAAATATGCAACTACATCTAATTTAGAGAAAATGTCAAGAGATATTTGTTGAGAAGTATGTGGTTTGATGCAAGGTGAACCGCAGACACACTTCTTCAGCATAAATTACATTAGTACATGGTCTTAATATCTCACGAGCCTTGTAGGGACTACAGTCTTTCTACCCCATGATTAAATTTATCCACATGCTTTCTTTGCTTCCTTATTTGGGCTTGTTCCATTTAATCTACTGATACTGATTTACTATTTTTCATTGATTACTATGATCAACCATCTCCCCACATATAAACTGTTGCTTCACATGCAGCTCACCAATAGGTAACCACCTGTGCTGTTACGTATTCTGTGGCTTCCTTTGGCACTGCAGATGTAAACAGTTCAATCTTAGAAGATTTTCTTTCTAGCCTTGATATTGTCATGGACTAGCACTGAAAAAATTTGTTCCATTGCCTTGTCCATCTTTTGAATTAGTATTTTGTTTGTAGACAGCTCAGAAAGCACGTGTTCACTCAGTTTACACTTATTGTTCTAGAAGTGAAGGATTTGAAACAAACACTTCTTAAAAAGCTTTCGTATTAATAATTTAGGGGGAATGGAGACCACTCACCTAATAGCAGAAGTGCTCAGTTGCTGATTAGCAGACACACTGTGTGTATGGTACTCCAGCTTGGCAAAAGATTTCTTCCAAAAGCTAACAAGTTTTCATTATCTTTTGTGTGTGCCTGTCAATGACTCAAGGCTTCTGCTATTAAGCGACTGATTTCATTTACTTCGAAATTATTTACATTCTGCCAAAACTGTCCCTACTATATTTAAATCTTTTATGTTTGTACTTGTATAAAGTAAAAAGCTAACTAAAAGTCTATAGCCTGATCCTTGTGTGTCAGGATTTTGAGGAAAAAATTAAAATTTAATCATGAGTAAAAAGTTCAGCTACTGCCATAAAATTATGAGTAGGGGGTCATAGACTGAGCTTTGTAGTGATAGATTTCACAGGGTCAAATGCAGAAAGGAGGCTGGAGCTGCATGTAACGTAGAGGGAATAGAACGATAGACCAGCAGGATGGGAGATTCTGAGCACTTTAGGCACAATTAGAGGAAGCTAGACTTAAACTGGAAAGGCCATGGACAGAGAGGGTGGAGAGATGGGAACCACGATTGGCAGAGGTGACATTGGGAAGAGAGTCCATCCAAACAGTTTTAATTTGAATACTGACAATAAGTCTAACCAACTATCAATAATACAGTGGAGAGGAGAATTCAAATAGTTGAAAGATAAGGGAAGTCTTCCAAACTGTTTGAAAGTTTAAAGTTGGCAGAAACGACAACAAGTGTAGCCTTCTGCCATTTTGCAGTAGTCGCAGGCAAGGTCTAGGCTTGCTTTGGGTAGGGAGTATCAAGTCAACAGGATTTTTAACTCAAGCACAGGACTTAATGGGACATATGACTTACACGTATTGTGTGAGGATTCTACATACAAAAATGGAAGTAAATAAATCCAAGATGTTTGCTGGCAAGAAGAAAAACTGGCTGTGGCTGTACATAAAATTGTTTTCCTGAATTTAAAATGATGCAAGAAAGTCTAACAGTCACTCACACGTAACCTTCCCCAGTTGAACTTCTCTCCGAATATTCAATTTTCAAAGGCTTGAATTACTACTGCATTTAAGTTTTCACTTGCAGATACAGCAGAAGTTCAATGTAACTTCAACCCAAAAGTATCTCCGTAGTTATGTGTAAACACACACACACACACACACACACACACACACACACACAACTTCTACCAGTCCTTGTATAGAGACAATAAACTGCAAAACTTTAGAATGTGGACAACAGTTAGTAGAGTTCAAAGAGCAGTTCAGCAGCATCAAATGGGTTATAGTATAGTTAATAGAAGTGCAGCAAAGAAACAAAAATCAAACAAAATTAAAGTTAAGTGGTGTTTTATTATAGAGGAAAAAAAGGTGCAGACTTTGCGGCAAACAAGTTTTTTTTTAAACAAAAATCCAGAAATTGAAGTAGTCACAGACTTTAAAAAATTCACAAAAAATACTTTATGGAAGTCTTCAGGTGTATGCGCTGTTATTCTCACACAGTTATGAAAAGGTAGAAGGCCTCTGTAAGTGGTTACAGAAACACAAAATTACAGCAAACCCCACTAAAACATGACAGGGGTTTTAATGCAAAATTAAGACAAAATCTTCAGAACAATTCATCAGTAGGAAACTTCAGATACGATACTAGCAGTTACAGGGGTCACATGTTAGTGAAATTCTAGAAAAAGAACAATATGTGTAACCTTAACATTGTGTATTGAACTGGGGACATATAAAGAACGGGGAGGCTTTGTCCGACCATAGCCCTCAGTGGTTCACAACCCCACAACAGGCCACAGCAATCCACCCACACAATCGGCAGCCCACACCAAACCTGGGGTTATTGTGCAGTTCAGCCACCAGTGGGGCAATAGCAATTACTATTTTGGCAAAGTGTACTGCCAAACAGAAGTATTTGATAACAATAATAATAATGCACTAATGCCACTAGCACTCTTAACAACTCTCTCATGTCTATGCACACTGCTTCTGACAGGTATTTTTATACACAGTCTATATTAAAATACACAGTAACTGACAGAGATGTGGTATTTTGTTGGAATAGTCTGTATCGGCATTTGTTTACATGAATTTTGAGAAACTAATAACTTTGACTTCGGTTGTTCATCATCCGATATTCGCAGATTCAATTACACCTAGTCAAAACTGGTGACGTGTAAGCAAGAAATAACAATGTAGACTGAAATCTCGTAAAATATTTTATTCAGTAAACTACTGGGCTCTTTCTGTCGCAATTATAATAAAAATGCTTCTTGAACAAAATAAAAATATAACAAACATGCCTCACTTGTCTTTGTCACCATTTCTGTGACCATGAATTCAAAATTCTTATATTTCCCAGTTACAGGCATACCTCTTACAATTAAGTCCCAGTGTATATTCACAGCTGCCATCTACAAAATTTCATGTGTTGTAAACCAATAAGAAACCAGGATAGAGCCCCAATGATGTGCATACTTTTAAATATTTGTAAAAAAACAACCTTATAATTTTATTTGATGGTATTTTCCAGTTACAAAATTTACTGAGAACCTACGTGGAAAAACAAATAATTCTATTCAAAACCACTTGACACCTGAAATACATATCTGTCAACTCAATGGCCCTGTATCATTTATGTGTATATGCAACTGTTTTAACTTAAATTTCCTTAGCCCATAAAAATGCCATACCTTAAAAAAAAAATGAGGAAAATATTTGCTTGACATTACACAGAAAAAAAAATCAAAAAAGAAAAGCATTTGCAATATATGTATAAAAAATAAAAAAAATAAAAGTGAAAATCTATCCCCACAAATTGTAGAAATATTCCATCTAAAACAGTAATGAATAAGGAAGACCAAAATTGCTAGTAGTGTACTGTGCAAATTATTACTTACCACAGTTCACTTATGTGCAACATCTGTTCGAACCTTACTCAATAACACTACTTTGTTTTCTGTAAAGCTTTATTTGTTTTGTGAATTTTCTATTACTAGCTGATTGCCAGTGTTTCCACAAATGTGCTGTATTATTTACCACAAGAATGCTTGGCATATATTCCTGAGACGTTCATAAAACAACCACTCTCAAACACAACTGAGATTCATCATTTATCTGAATGGCTTGGAAGTAGTCATCCTCTTGGTCTTATTTAGACTGGCTGACATATCCGCAACGGATCACTGAAAATGATGAGCTCAAATTTTCATTACTATCAATGTCACACAAATATTAGTAACACATACCAGTTTTATTGCAATGCTGTATTTAGCACAGCAGTTGAAACACTGGAAATCAGTAATCAATGTATAATGGCAAAGTCTATTGCCAAATAGAAGTTTTTAATAACAAAAATCATTGTTATTATTACTATTATTATTAGCATTAAAATATTTCAAAAATGGCACTAGTACTTATTAACGACTCTCTTGTGTCTATGTACACTGCTTCTGGTTCTGTTTCATTCCATATATCCTACGATTTAGTGCACGATACCCAATGTTAGCATTACTTATTTCCTGAGCACTTCTTTTTCAAACTACATTTTGTGGCTTAGGTGCACAAAACTACAGGGTGTTTGTAAATAAATATTGGGTTTTTAACGCTTTATAATATTTATTGCATTAAACTTACAGTTGTAAATGATATGTCAAATGAAAGAGCAACTCAAACAGTTTTACCAAGAACCTTATAAATGTTCAATGTGAGCACCATTTGTGCCATATCCTGGCGGAAAGTATATGGGCCTTTCTTTTTTGGTGAACCTACTGTAACTAGCAGTTATTACCTTGATACACTAAAGCAATGGTTCTTCCCTCAGTTGGAAGAAAATGAGCTACAGAACTTCATTTTCCAGGAAGATGGTGCACCACCTCACTGGCATAGCGAAGTACGCAATTGATTGAACTTCACTGTACCCAAGCGCTGGATAGGCCGCAAGGGGCCCAATGATAGGCCTTGCTTTGTATGGCCTCCACGTTCACCCGACCTAACGCCATGCGATTTTTTCCTTCGGGGCTTCTGCTACCAGCAGACCTCCCTGAATTAAGAAACCGGATTGAATCAGCTGTTGCTACAATCACTGAAGACAAACTTATCAACGTTTGGGAAGAACTCGGCTATAGACTTGATGTGTGCCGTGTGACAAATGGTGTGCCGTGTGACAAATAGTGCTCATATTGGACACTTAAAAGGCTCTTGGTAAAACTGTTTGAGTTGCTCTTTCATTTGACATATCATTTACACTACTGGCCATTAACATTGCTACACCACGTAGATGACGTGCTACAGACGCGAAATTTAACCGACAGGAAGAAGATGCTGTGATATGCAAATGATTAGCTTTTCAGATTATTCACACAAGGTTGGCGCGGGTGGCGACACCTACAAAAACAGCAGTTGATCGGCGTTGGTTGGTGAAACGTTGTTGTGATGCCTCATGTAAGCAGGTGAAATGCCTACCATCACATTTCCCACTTTAATAAAAGTCGGATTGTAGCCCATCACGATTGCAGTTTATTGTATTGCGACATTGCTGCTCTCGTTGGACGAGATCCAATGACTGTTAGCAGAATATGGAATCGGCGGGTTTAGGAGGGTAATACGGAACGCCGTGCTGGATCCCAACGGCCTCGTACCACTAGCAGTTGAGATGCAGGCATCTTATCTGCATTTGCATGAACAGTTCGACGACATTTGCAGCAGCATGGACTATCAGCTCGGAGACCATGGCTGCGGTTACCCTTGACGCTGCATCACAGACAGGAGTGCCTGCAATGGTGACCTCAACAACGAACCTGGGTGCACGAATGGCAAAATGTCATTTTTTCGTATGAATCCAGGTTCTGTTTACAGCATCATGAGGGTCGCATCCATGTTTGGCGACATCGAGGTGAACACACATTGGAAGCGTGTATTCATCATCGCCATACTGGTGTATCACCCGGCGTGATGGTATGGGGTGCCATTGGTTACATGTCTCGGACACCTCTTGTTCGCATTGATGGCACTTTGAACAGTGGACGTTACATTTCAGATGTGTTATGACCCTTGGCTGTACCCTTCATTTGATCCCTGCGAAACCTTACATTTCAGCAGGATAATGCATGACCGCACATTGCAGGTCCTGTACAGGCCTTTCTGGATACAGAAAATGTTCGATTGCTGTCCTGGTCAGCACATTCTCCAGATCTCTCACCAACTGAAAACGTTTGGTCAATGGTGGCCGAGCAACTGGCTCATCACAATAGGCCAGCTACTACTCTTGATGAACTGTGGTATTGTGTTGAAGCTGCATGGGCAGCTGTACCTGTACACGCCATCCAAGCTCTGTTTGACTCAATGCCCAGGCATATCAAGGCCATTATTACGGCCAGAGGTGGTTGTTCTGGGTACTGATTTCTCAGGATCTATGCACCCAAATTGCGTGAAAGTGTAATCACATGTCAGTTCTAGTATAATATATTTGTCCAATGAATACCCGTTTATCATCTGCATTTCTTCTTGGTGTAGCAGTTTTAATGGCCAGTAGTGTATAAATGTAAGTTTAACATAATAAATGTTATAAAGCGTTAAAACACCGATATTCATTTATAAACACCCTGTATATCTGTGAAAATTATCACACTAATGAGTACTTTAAAAAATCTGGATATAAATATATTAAATTAGGGATTTCTCCACCTGTTTGTGGCTACATAATGATGAAACTTTGCTTTGGCTATTTTCCTTTTTCATGTTTTGCCATTTTCTTCATCTTGTGTAGCATTGTATCCTAATTTGCTGATTGTTATGCCTCCTTTTACTTCTTATAACTTCTTCCTCACTCTCTCTTATATTTAATTAAAGAGCTATACATTTCCAAAGATGGTGAAACTATCTGCTCCTGTATATGTGTGCTAACCTGCTGCTGCATGTTAGGTAGACTTGTTTCTACATATGTTCAGTTTATCTTTGAGAAGTTAATATGTTTAGAGATGATTGCTATATAATGGAGATTGACTCACTTGTTTTCTTCATCCTTATGCCCATCAAAAACTGGGTGAAAGAAGCTATAATTTCTCTGTGGCTATTGTCTTATAAAAATTACTTACTTGAGACCACTGGTCAATTTCAACACAATGGCCATTACTAACGATGCTCAAGAGAACAAGAATGAACCATACTATAAAGTGATAGTCATGTAGTTATGAACGCTAAAAATAAGACAGAACACTATATACACATACACATGACATTGGTAGAGTATACACGCTGCCAAAAATAAAATCCATAACCCTCCTCCTTATACATGGATATGTATCTACTTAATACATAAACCTACGCCTTACACATGCATAAATATGTACATAATACATAACACGTTAGTACAGATATGATTACAAAATATGTAGACCCTGATCTATAACACAATACCTTACCAGCTGATTGTGCATCAACATAAAATGGTTCACATATTGGAAAATACAAATATGTTTGCTCTACATGCACAAACATCAGACTGGCAGTAAAAGCACCAGTATATTGTCCTATTCAATGTGAAAATACCCAGACATATCCTGTGTGTGTAATGTATGTAAATATGCCACACTAGATAACAAATTAATACTGACAATCAATAGAATGAGATGTAAGTTGTACACAGCGAACTACCTATGGGAACAACTAAATAAGAGGATAAAAAGAGAGAAGTAGACCACATGCTTATATCTGCAAAACATTTAAATATAACCACTATTAGTGAAGATTAACAGCTTACAACTACATTCAAATAATGTACAGATAATTATTATATAAATGCAGAATGACATTTGTCATGGGTAAATGCAACAAAAACATGACGTGTATAAGGGACACAGAGACATGTATTTCGATATGTCTAGATTGTACAAAATTAGCCGTAAGTAGCCAATCTCAACTGCCTGTGGTTATGCGGAGAAATTAACATACATATGAGTATGATGTCCGTTGTTCACTTTCTTCCTTTCTCATGCAGTTGTTTTGGGATATGGTCAGCCTTAAATGTGCACAGAACAATGTTTTTGCATTCTGATGTGTTAGGGTATATTTATGAGCACAATATTACATTGACTTACCGTCAGCTAGTGAAGTTTTGTGTGCGAGTTTAGTGTCAATATCTTTAATATTTGTTTCCATACTATTCTGTGAAACATATTACGTATCCGTATAGATACAGACAAGGACTGTAGCATAAGAAGAGCTCTTGAGAAGATGGGAGAGGAAAATATAAAGAAAGATTTTTGGGTCCGTGTATGAGGTGGGGCCATGGAGGATAAGGAGAAACAAGAAAGAATTGTATAGAAATCCTGACTTGGTGACTGAAATTGAGCATAACAGACTGAGATGGCTGGGCCATGTAGAGCTCATGTCAGAGGACCAAGCTGTTAAAAAGGTTTACATAGGAAATCCAGGCAGCAAAAGGAGCAAAGGAAGAACCCTGAAGCTATGGCTGCAGGGTGTGGAAAATGATTTGAGAAAGATTGGAGTCAGGAGATGGAGGAAACAGTCAGAAAATCGTCAGGATTGGGCTGTGATCATCAGAGAGGCCAAGGCCCTACATGGGCTGTAGCGCCAAGGAGTACATAAGTAAGTAAGTATAGACATAGAGTATGATTATCAATTTCGCTCTTGACAGCACGTATCTTTTACCAATGTCATATATATGACCTTACGTTGATATAAGTTTCATTATTATATCTGGTTTATGAATAAAAGATCATGTTTGTTTGTATCACTTTACATTACGTTCTCATATGTGTCACTGGTATGTCCGCTAGGCACATTTTATACTGCCTATGGGTGAGCGAGTCGAAATTCGGCAGGACAAACACACGCACACACACACACACACGCACACACACACGCACAGAGAGAGAGAGAGAGAGAGAGAGAGAGAGAGAGAGGGAGAGAAATGTTTCTAGTCTGGTTACTATCCTTCATTATCATCATCTTGACTACTCACTTCTTGCAATTCAATAGTTACAACAACGAAAACCTCTACACAACTCTCCTTCATGGGCATTTTGGTAATAGGCAACAAGCTTTGGCCTGCATCATTATCACACCTTTAAAACTTTTAACTACATTTGAACTTTATCTGCATATATAAACATTGCTTACAAAGGTGTTGAAAAATTGTGAAATATTACTGCCAAAACTCTAACCTGAAATTTCCACACACTCTCTGCCACACTCTGTCATCTGTCTCCCAAAATTGCTATTGTTATTAAATAAATTATAATTAAGCTGTTTCTTTGTACTCATAATATCAGCAGTAGCCACAAATGCAAGAAGCACACTTTTAAATGTTCTGAAGTCTCATAATTACATATTTAGAACAGACATCAGTATCTTAAATAAATGCGTTCAAGGCTCTCTCTTTGGGATATAAATTTAAGAGTGTCTTCTTGTCTCAAATTGCTGAAGATACATTGCACTGAGAACGCAACCCATAACATAAGAAAAACAACGTAAGATGTGAAGTACTTACATCCTGCTGTGAGGCCTTTGAACGTATTAGCAACATGTGACTTCTGGAGTCCATTGAGAATAGCGTTATCGGTTACTTTAGAATTATCATCCTGAATGTTTTCAGGGGACTCCCTGCAACCTAACTGCTGAGGCCTAACAACTGATGTAAGTGGATGGCCTTGCCTTGGTTGTAAAATTGGTGCCGACCTGCAATGAAAACCAAGAGGGACAATATGAATAATTGTTGTCAACAAATGCAAATGAGTGAGCAATAGTTCTAACTTTGTCTTCTTTGTGTGATATTTACTGTGGTTCAACCTGAGTCAGCAGTTGCTACATGGAAGAGATATGGATTGAAGAATGAGAAATAGGGAGCTGGAGGGAAGAAGAGAAAAAAGTTGGGAACACAGAAGTGCTAGGTCATGAAGGTACAAGCATGATTCTACTAAATGATGGTGTCGTAGGATTCTCTGCCCATGTAAAATCAACAGCCAACATGGCTGCTATTACTTCTACAACAAAAATTCCTTTTGATACAGTCTTGAAATCTGTGGTTGATATGAAAGAAACTATGACTTAGGCAATAATACACAGAAGGCCTCGCCAACGCCTTCACAGACAAGCAGAAATAGTCCCCCCCCCCCCCCCCCACACACACACACACTCTCTTCATACTTCTCTTTCTCATCACTGTAGTCACAGTTACTGGCCAATAATCAATTTCTGAAAATATAAAGTACTTGTATAGATACAAAATTTACTTAAGTACTGGCAGGAAGAAATACATAATACAAAGGCACTGAAATATGTAAGCTTTTGGAGCCCTTGGCTTCTTCTTCTGACAGAAGGACTGAAGGGAGAGGAGGACAGATGAAGGAAAAGGACTGGCGAAGCTTAGGAAATGAGGGATCAGAAAAGTCGCTCATATCTTTAGGTTTGGAGACACTTACTGGACGAAATAAGAAAGAAAGACTGATTATTGGGTATTACACATGACAGATTTGAAAATCTGAGAGCTTTCAAAGGTGGAAGATAGGGTAATAAGAAAGACAGAGATTATTGACAAAACATTGTGCACAAGTTAATAAGAGTGGAAAGCTAAGTGTACTGTATGTAGTTTGGGAACAGACAGGTCAGAAAATAAAAGATACAGAAAACTAAAAGGGAGTGAAGAAAGGAATAGTTACTAAGGAGCAATGCTGAGAGCAAAGAAATTATCATAGTGAAGAAAGGAATAGTTACTAAGGAGCACTGCTGAGAGCAAAGAAATTATCATAAATTAAAGCCAGGTGGGTGGTGGCAACTGAGGACATAATGCCAGTTCTCACCTGCAACGTTCTGAGAAACTGGCATCCAGGGGAAGAACCCACATGGCATATGTGGTAAAACAGGCACCGAGGTCACGACTGTCATGCTGTAGAGCATGCTCTGCAACAGGATATTGTGTGTTGCCAGTATACATCCTCTGCCTATGTCCATTCATACAAATGGATAACTTGGTGGTGGTTATGAAGTTGCAAAAGGTCAAACAGTGTTCTATCATTCTATCCATCTATACATACAGAAATTGAAGTCCCCCATTACTGTTTCTGTCTGCTTTTTTTTTTTTTTTTTTGGGGGGGGGGGGGGGGGGGGCGCTAACATCAATAACTACTGGAGGGATTTCCACAAATAAACTGACTTATTCAAGATAAAGATTTCAGTGTATAGAATTTATAAAGGTTTCATGGAAACTGCCTGAGCAACAATGAATTAAAGTCCGCCACTCCTGTGAAAATGATGAAATTGCCATTTAGTGGCGAATGTCAGATCTAATTGAAATCAGAACTGATTCCTGAGGGAGACTTGCAAGCACAGAGCTTGGTGGCATAAGGTTATCCAATTGCAACACTCAGTCGATACAAGCTATCTCAACCAGGAGGCTGGGGTGAGCTACTGGTGACTTCCCAGCAACTGGCACTGAGGGATATATTAGATACTCCAGACATAGCTCATGCCAAACTCTACTGAGGCTGGGTGGAGAGCGCTGCAATTGGTTGGTTGGCTGGCTGGCTGGCTGGCATGTGGCCGTATCTCATGCCAAACCGTTGCAGCAGTCAGGTGGGCTGGGTAGTGTAATAGCTTGTAGCTCCCATCATTGTCATGAGATATCAATCCAAACACCAATTAAATACTGAGCAGATAACATTTGTGTCTACTGACAACTTTCCTGCTCTGCTTAAACTGTATAAGTTATATAATACTGCTATGCCAGAAAAGTCAACCGGCCGTAGATACTTAATGCTACCCATGCAAAGCCGGACCAGGTTGTTAGTACTATCTATACCACTTCTGCATCCTCCTTCATGCTATTTCTTCAGTTGTCTACAACCTCCAGCTGCATACTTATGTGCAGAAGGCAGGGTTCTTCCCCCCCCCCCCCCCCCCCCCCTTTGAGTAAGACGCAAGTCAATGCTTTTGTTTATGTAGTTATCTATTGCATTTGTCTTGAGGATGTACATTATCAAGCAAGACAAATACAATGTACTAATGATTTTGTATCTTGTTGGATATTAACAGTTACCAAAAATATTTTAAAACAATTTTGTCATCTTTGGTCATCTATTTATATATTTCATGGACTTATATTTATCGTCTCAGCAAGATTAATGAATACAAACACCTTTTATTATAACTAAGTGACATGTTACAGTTGGCAAGAAAATGATACACGTACCCATATCTTTCTGTTTTCAAGTGAGAGCGACTATGTGACTCTGATGAAAAATCGCCTTTTACTTTCTCCCTGCTGGCTATAGAACCGGAACAGCTGCCACTGCTTTCACTGCATGCAACAGTCATTTGTAGTGACATCACACTGCTTAGCCACTGTAAAATAAATAAGATAAATGTGACATTAACAGAGTAGCAAAAAGTAGTACATAATAGTTATACATGGCAGCAAATGTGCTACTTTCTACACAAGACTGTATGTGGGGTAACAAACCTGCTCCTGTTCATGGGGGGAAGCAAGGCGTGCAGCAACCTCTTGCTCCCTGAGGAACTGACGTAAAGATGGTATCATATCTGGTGGAGAACGATACTGTGCTTTAACAGAGTCTGGAACCTAATGGCACAGTAAACAATCCTATATTATCAGAATTGGAATAGTCAAAGGATTATACAGCATGAAAAATATAATAATAAATAAATAATTGTAACTGGTGCATGAAAATACAGCAATATTACACAACATATTGGAAATTTGTTGCAGCTTAAACAACTTAACAGTAATTGTAGGTGCATGTTAGTTCAAAGAAGGCTAATTAACATGACCAATTACCCAGACCTAACTTACATTAACAATATTATATTGGCAATATCCACACATGTAGGAAGTCTTTTCTGATTTATGAAGGTCATGTGAAAATTTCCCTGCTTGGCAGATTTTTTTTTTTTTTTTTCTGTAGAAAATGGACCTAGATCAACATTTCTCCATCTCCAAAATGTGGTGTTGGTCTGCCAAATTCCGAACAACTGCTGACATAACTATCCACCCACAAATTCTCTGGATGTGAGAGTGCATGGGAAACAAAGTGGCATATCTGATAAATAGGGTGGAACTTCAAAAAATTTCAAATTCCTCAGCTTACCCACAACCAATTTCACTGTGCTGAAGAAGAGCCTTTTTTTCACAATACATAACTTTCATCTTATATTTTTTCATGTAGTTGATCCAAGTGGACTTGTGTAGTATTCAACAGTTTTGTTTAGCCAATTGCTACAAAATTAATAGTGCCGAGACCAGTGTTTGTTCCACAGTAACAAATGGACTCAGAAGAGAAATTTTTAATGACCTAAACATAGCTGGGAGATTTATTTTCCCGTTTCACTTTGGTCAGTATCTACAATAGTAGTACCTGTTCTCTGTAAAACTTTAGCCTCAAAGATAGCAAGCCTATTTTGCTAGAACTATACAAAATGAACTAGGCAAATAAAAATGAAATTACCCTGGCTTCAAGGTAGCCAACACATTCATACATTTTTTTCACAGGTGTTGCTGACTACAGCATATGATAAATGCGAATGCCCAAGTCAATGAATATAAAGTAGGTGCACATCAAGGATCAATGTACATTGGCTCTGTCTCACAAGATGAAGTACCAAAAGAAGAAAAAGACTAAAAAATTTGAACTATGCTGACACTGGTGGTGCCCCTGCAAAAATCTTACAGAAAAGTGCACCAAACTAAATGAAATGCTCACATACTTACGTGACTGCCCACTTCAAGCAGGTACATTTTCTGATGTATTACAAAACATCTAAGATTATTCTTGTTTATAAAGAAAAAGTGTGTGTTGGGGAGAGAGAGAGAGAGAGAGAGAGAGAGAGAGAGAGTAATCAATTACATACTCAATACTCATCACAGTTTCCTCCTGCATTTCAAAAATATTACAAAAAGTTGTGTGTGACAAACTTATGGAATCCGAAAATAAAAACAGTATCCTAAGTAATCATCTACACAGATTCAGAAGTAAGAAGTCAACAACGCATCAGTGGCATACTATGTCTTATCGACATGAAACAGGAATCAACAGGGTTATACACCAACTTATCGAAAGCTTTTGACATTGTGCATCATTAGAATCTGCAAACAAAGCTTGTAAAATATGGTATTCGGCATCTATGCAACAACTGGATCAGTTCCTTCCTGAGCAACTGTAAGTTAGCAGTGTGCATCAGGAACACTGAAGTCCACCAAAAACTATTTCTGAACACTATCAGACTGTAAAGTAATTTAATATGGTGTCTCTCAAAGATCAGTACATACTCCTGCTCCTTCTGTACATAAATAATCTACATTTAAATGTGGATGCTCATAAAATGATCATATTTGCAGATGACACCACAGTTCTACTAAAAGGGGAAAGTAAGGAAGAATTACAGCAATTGGTAAATATTGTCCTAAAACAACTGAGCACAGAATAATCAGTGTGGGAAAAAAACCTATTGCACTAGAATACTTGTATTCCTCTTTTTCCATGTTTCTGAAATATGGGAAACCTTACAGTCTTAAAAATAAATGTAATAGGTAAGAACTGTAGATTACAGGCGAAAAAAACGGTGATATTCATCACCACTTTAATAGGCATAAAAAAAATTTACAACTAGTCAAATTAACACATCCTGGTGCAAAACTGGTACTTTCTACAAGGGAGTTAAATTTTACAACAAACTTCTAGAAAACATAAAAGCATTACTGAGATCAAAACATTCAAAAAATCTTCTTAAAGTCACATTTACAGGATCACAGCTTTTACTTTACACTTTTAAATTGACTTGTCTAGAGTCATATACATAAGCTGCTTTGTAGACAAAAGCACCAATAAAATACAATCTACAGCTTCTTTTCTACCCTAAAACAAACAGTATGGAAAGGTTCCTCTACTGATAAAGTGAATATTTTTGACATTTTGTGAGAGGGAAAACCTTTCATTACAGCAATCTTTGATAGGTGCCTTTAAAAGTTCATCAACAATATCTTGTTTATGTGGTTACTAAATGTTCAACACTTTTTCTAGGTGGTGAATGGTTGTGTTTACTGCAAACACAGTTTGCATAAATAAAATATTTAGTCCTTCTATAACTCTCATTTGTATTCAGTTAAATACTACACTCGGGCACAATAACGCACTACATGCTACTTTCGTTGGGGAGAAATGTCTTTCTCCCCCAATTTAGCACAGCATTTAAATTATGACAATTCAATGAAGCTTTATGTTTCGTTTGTACAGCAACAGAAATATGTTAAATTTTTTTGTTGACATTATTGGGCACTTCATCATAGGTCAGGGGAAAAAAAATCAGGTTTTAACATCCCATTAACAATAATTATTAGGACTGAGCATTAACTTGGACTGGACAAGGAGGGCGAAGAAAATTGGCTGTGAATGGAATGGTTGTCACCAAAACACTGCAATATTTCAACAAGACATAGGCTCAACATCTTTGGACAACTGTGTCAGCTGTTGGTAGACACACTGCACTGCACTAGCTGCCATAGTGAACTGGAGCACAACCAACAGCTTAGTGGTATGTTCCACCAACAGTTGACATCCTAAGCTGCAGCACATAATCAGAACGCTGCAAAGTTTTAGTGACATTGTGCTCATGAAACTCAGCAATGTTTATTATAGTAAGGCAGTATTAAAGAGCACAAGTATGAAACTATTTACTTACCCTGACCCTGTTCCTCCCAGATAAGTGAACTTTTATTCTGAAAGGAGGATACTGCCTGTGTGCTTTGCGCATGAAATTTATTTTTACAGCATCCTGGTCTATTGGGCCAGAATACTGCTCCCATAACTTCAGTCTTTCTGAAACTCTGCATGACGTTAGTAGATGTGAATCCTGTTGAGTATAACAAAGACATTACAAAACAGCTAAAGAGTTAATATATGCAAATTTTAGACATGCAACAACAATTAAAAACACAGTGATTAATGTAATGCAACACCAGTTCTAACAATACGTCATCATATGGAAACAATATTTGAGACATCGAATCGAATGTTGGTAGGAGAGTTCTGGAACAAAAGATGCTATTTTTCCAATGTGAGTATTTGGAATAATACAATTAAAGAGAACACAGCTAAGAAATAAGGAAACGGAGTCTTGGAACATTTGAGATTTGGTATTACAGAGGAATGCTGTAGTAGTAGTAGTAGTAGTAGTAGTAGTAGTAGTAGTGTGGTCTTACTAGTAGATGACACTAGTGGTATATTTGTCAAACTGAGCCCAATATCTGAACTTACAGACATTTAAACTGTATTTTGTGAGCTCAATGAGTGACAACATGCCTGACCCATATGAAGAAGAAGCCACAAGAATTCAGCACCGTTTGGAAAAAAGTAATTTTAGTAATTCAAGATATAGTGCAGACTCTACCAATGTATGTAATTAATCGAAAAGTGACGAAAAGTAATGTATTTTGACTACTGGAAATCTGAACACACACAACAAACTGCAGTGGTGCAAAAACATACTGATGAGTAAGGACCAGAAAAATTACCATTTTGTGATATGAAATAAATGCAAATCCTGCCACAAAACGCGAAATTTTTTAATGGACACTATTTCATGGTGAATTGTATCCAGATGAACTATTTTATCAGACAGCTCCAAACAGCTTATTTTTGGCAAATAAATATCAAAAAGTAACCAATTTTCAGTTATTGGTATTGCACATCATCTGGCGAAGCCCAATTAAGAAAGGTGAAGTATATAAGAACCTGTTTGCAAAATAAAAAGTGTACGAACGTAACACTCCCAATGATCTGATGTCATGCCAAACATGGGTAGTTGAATGGTCTATCTAAAATACATGCCATGTAATGTAACATACTACTCAGCTGTGGGACCTAGCATTTTATAATAAACACACACCTACTCTTGCTTGTTAACTTAAGTTCAAAAGATGGTACAATGTGCACACTTATAAGGTGAAAATTTAGGTCGCGCATGTTTTGAACTGTGATCGTATCAAATACCGCTAGAGGTCGCGCCTGAACTATGTCATTAACAATATCCTGCCAACCTCTACAAGCAACTGAGTGACAAACACCCCTGAATACTTCATTCTGTACATTGCTAGCTGTTCTGTTTTCTTTTCTTTTCTCATTTTGAAGATAAGTGAAACAAGTAATACTGGTCCACTCCGAATTTCAATTATGAACCTTACAACACCAGAAGAGATTGGCGATTCCTGTAACAATGTGTTCTGCTGTAGGCTGCTACCTTGCGAAAGAGAGGCAGGGCTCGTTTTCCCACACCGCACCTTTCCCCACTGGCACTCAGTGTTATAGTTTGTTTAAGCTCGCAGTCATCAGCCACTGTAGCCTAAAGTGCCTGCACTCTGTGCTATAGTGACTGGAAAACAAAATCTGTAACTTACTTGACAGCACCGAAATTCTTTCCGTTATGTTACAATGTAGTTATTGTACTCCCGGTTCTACTTCTACACTAAGTGCCTTGTCAGTTCTATCTGTAGCACTATGAAGCATGCGTTGTACGGCTATGAATTCCTAAGAAAATAGAAATTAATAGTCTGCTGCTTTTTTTAATCACCAAATTGGACGGGAAAAGACAAATAATGTCTAGAAACCCCTTAAATCAGTGATGTATTTAGTTTACCAGTGGAAGCTGCTCCTGCTTTTTAATAGAACAATCTTTTTAAAAGGTTAAATGGAGCCAAACAAGTTTCATAGAGGGAGGAAAAGGCATTGAAGCTTTTGCAAAAGCAAACATTCCAATCAAAAATTTCCCAGTCAGCACGTTTCTAATTTTTTAAACATTCAGTTTCAAAGAACTAAGGCTTTGTGTGTCCTCACTCATGCAGTGTGACAAACTTTTTAATTTGTGCATCTAATCATTTAAATATATCTAAAAAACAAAGATGATGTGACTTACCAAACGAAAGTGCTGGCACGTCGATAGACACACAAACATACACACAAAATTCTAGCTTTCGCAACCAATGGTTGCCTCGTCAGGAAAGAGGGAAGGAGAGGGAAAGACGAAAGGATTTGGGTTTTAAGGGAGAGGGTAAGGAGTCATTCCAATCCCGGGAGTGGAAAGACTTACCTTAGGGGGAAAAAGGACGGGTATACACTCGCACACACACACATATCCATCCACACATATACAGACACAACAAGCAGACATATACAGAGGCAAAGAGTTAGCCCAAACTCACAATAAAGCAATGGCTACACGCACTACAAATTTATTTGACGATAATGCTGTGTCACATTTTCACTAACTGTTGAAGTGTTGGCAATAACAGATGACTGTTGATACTTGCTAGTAAAAAAGAATTAGTTATGTATCGTGAATAATAAAGTACATAATACTGTATGTACAATTTTCTTTGAATAAATGGCATGAATAAACAAAAATTTTTGTACTTTTTCTGCGTGGAATGCATTATCGTATTTTAGATTAATTTATATGGGATAAACTGTTTTGCTTAACGAATGTTTCACATTAAATTACCACTGGGAAGATTTATGCTCGCTATGTGAGGATCCACTGTAGTGTGATCCAGCTTCTCAATAAAAACATTGTTTGACACCGCAAAGCATTTTTCAGAAAAATGTCAGACAATATAATGTTCAATATCTCGTTTTCTTTTCAGGTTTATCAGCGGAACAGTATTGTTCAAGTTCAGCAACTTGTTAGTTGTCAATATGCATCACATTTTGCTAATTCGATCAAGAATGCCTAGTATGCAGCACAATATACAGAACAACAGACGACGACATCTTACTCCATTCTAGTTCTGTCTAAATAAAACTAGTAATTACTATAAAATGCCTTGATGCATTCATTTTTCTTTTATCGGGTGTGCCTGGTGTAAGCAAAATGTTTGTTACCATCATTCGATAGATACTTCGCATTTTGGTAATGACTACAGGGAATAAACAAGGAACTGTTTCATTCTTAACACAATATACATGATTCAAAAATTATCATAAGAACTGTGCTACTGGAATTGTTATACAATGTGTCTTATCAAAAAACTGAAGTCTGGATTGATAGAAATCGTTTGCAATTAAGTTCATATAATGCCCTGATTTTCTTCCCTCTGCTGGTTACTTGTGTAACAAGTACATCTGCAACAGTTGTGGCAAAAATGTGCAACTTTAACATTTTTCTAAAGAAATACTTGCAGTGTGCCTTAGCACATAAAATTTTGACAATATTTTTCTTTCACTGTAGGACGACGATGATTTTGGTTTGTGGAGCATTCAACGGCATGGTTATCAGTACCCTCATTCGGTGTATTCTTACTGTGTGAAAAATTTCAGGGTATGTTTTGACATGTCGGATTGGACCATTCCCTTGTAAGATACGGTGCAAAGTATGTGTGAAATGCTGGACACTGCACTTCCTTGATGACTTTCTTAGACGCACCACATGGAACTCTCATTATCGCCTTCAGTTCCTAAATTTTTCTTTCCCCAGCGTGAACATGACAGTTCATCATGGGATGATGACATGAACTACTGCTAAATTTTGGCAAAAATGTACAGGGTTCATTTGCTTCATATACTTTTGATCTCCATGTAAAACACACACACACACACACACACACACACACACACACACACACACACACACACAGCTTTCCTGCTACAATCAACACCTAATATGGTGGTGTAAGGGTTATAACTTCGCGACATATAAACCCAACTTTAATATACTCTGGTATAATGGGAGAGTTGAATGTTAAAATAAATTATGCAGATTTTTCTACTGTCTCATTTACTTCCTTCATAATGTTTTTCACCTCTATGATAACATTTGACCATTCTTCCTCTAATTCTTTGCGGTCAGCTTCCATTATAAAATTGAATGTGACTACCCCATTGTTGAAATTAAGGGTATTACACACTTCAGTTGCTATAGGACAGTTGCCCCCGGCCCCTCCTTTTATCCATAATAACTCTTGACACTTGCAGTGATGCACCTGTTTAGAGCAGTAGAGTGCCAATTTTAGAAGTTATCTGACTCCTTTCAAAGACCCAGCAACTGCTTCTTCAGCTTTGCAAAAAGGGGAGATCTTTCCAAAGAATCTCTCTCTCTCTCTCTGGCAAACTTATATCCTGTTTCCAGAATGAGATTTTCACTCTGCAGCGGAGTGTGCACTGATACGAAACTTCCTGACAGATTAAAACTGTGTGCCGGACCGAGACTCGAACACGGGACCTTTGCCTTTCACGGGCAACTGCTCTACCAACTGAGCTACCCAAGCAAGACTCACGACCCGTCTTCACAGCTCATATCCTGTTGTTTTATTTATCACAATTTTTACTGTGTGTTTTCTTAGGAGGACTTTCCACTTGGTTGAGTGTTAGTCCTCCCTTTCTGCCAAGAGTTTGGGTTTAAGGTGTAAGGACTACTTTGGTCTCATGGGGTACTAAATATCGCCCAGATGGTCTTGCTTGCCTGGATAAGCCTCATACAATTCGGAGTGGGGTGGAATTGTTGCTCCAGGGGTTGCCCACTAGGAATTATCTTGTCTCAACAATCAACCACCTTGCCAGACAAGTAGCCCCCCCCCCCCACCCCCTCCCCTCACTCCATAACAAATCCAGGCAGTTAAGCCTGTTGAGGCACACAACACTCCACTGTCACACTTCACTGTGGCTGTTTATGCATGTCCAAGTTTACAGTAATAGGAGGATTGGTAGCACTGATCAGCCTACAGCTTGGGAACCCCAGGGTTGCCAGGCCTGTACCCTGCAATTACTGGCTTGATCTATGAGGGAGGAATAGGGCAGACAGAGATTAGACTCACAGTACAGCCCAGAAAGTAGTAATGGAAATGCTCAAGACTCCACATTTGTCAGTCATGTACTCACAAATGAGTCGCAAGTGCCAATCACACAGCAGAGTTGGAAATTACAGTAACAACAGAACAACTGATGACAAATATGTTCACTACATTCGTTCCTTTGGTTGTTACAGGAGAAACAAGAGGAAGTATACGATATGCAGTTTTCACTGTCTCTACCTTTTTCCTTGTAACAGTCAGCCCGCTACAGTTTCTGATACTGGTAATTAAGTGTCAATTACCATGGCCCACGTTTTTCTCTCTTCTTAATCAACACATTTTTTTACTTACAGTTAATATATAAAAAAAGGAATTACTACTTACAATGAAGTTCTGCGGGTGGTTAGGACACATCCAAGTTCCTGATGGTAACGATGTAAGAGGTGGATCCAAGCAGTCTTGATGAAACAGAAGGGGGCAGTAATCACATGCTATTAACGGTGCTTTCCGGCAGCTTCTGTAACATTTAATAACAAATATTTCGGAATTTATAATACAAGTTGCAGGAAGCTACAAAGATATACTCCTTCAAATACATAGTAACTGTTGCTGTTCTGTAGCAATCAAATTTATCAAAGTGAAAAAACACAATATATTTACTACCATATTTGCATTACAAATAAATAAATAAATAAATACAAATTTCTGCTCTAAGTGATTCTGTTTTCCAATTCTTGGGTTAGTAGACCACTTGTGTTATAACCTATCGTGACTTATGAATCAATACTTTAGTATTTAAAAGTTCAATTTTTTGGGTGAGGAAAGGTCACACAGAGCTTTCTCCTGGACCTGCAGTAATGAAAAATGTTAAATTAACATAAAACACATCAGATACTGAGAATTTGCTTCTACAAAAACTTTGAAGAATACTGAATGTGAGCTTGAAGAAACAAAGCCAAATTGTACTAAAATTATTCAAGTACGACAAAGAAACCCTGAACTGGTGACAGAATATACCATGTCTTACACAGATTTTACAGTTACAATATGTTGCTAAAGATTATAAATAGTTAGAATGTAGTTATTCAATTGAATTGAATTTACTTGTGAGACTTCAAATAACCAACAGAATTTATTGACTGCAGGAAGTTTTTACTATAGAAATAAGAACTACGTTGCAATGATGTTGAGATTTGTATTAGTATTTTATTGACCAGTCTTGATCACTACAGAATGGTCTAGAAAAATGTAGACATTCTTTGACAATCAATGTTAACATAGCAAAATTACATACCATTACAAATTTTGCGCGCGGGGGGGGGGGAGATAATTTTACGTGTTCAAAGTAACACCCATTAGCAGCCAAACAACATCGACACCACTGACCTGTAGATTGAACTATGGCTATCAGTGTTGCTGGTGTGATACTCATAAGCAGCCAAACAACGCTGATAACACTGATCTGTAGATTGAACTATGGCTATCAGTGTTGCTGGTGTGATAGTTGCACAAGATACCTCAAATGTTTCTTGTAGCTCGTTCAGTATAGCTAGCTTCTGCTGATAACCTTCAAGATCCCCTATATGTAGAAGTCAAGAAGTGTAAGGTCTAAAGGCCGTGGTGGGTACTCAATAGTTATTCTTTGACCTGTCAATTGTACATGTAGATTTTCAAAGAAGTAGGCTCTGACATCTCCATGGTAATGAGACAGAGTGACAAATTGTAAGTAAAATCTTTCACTTCCATACACCTCTCACATAGCAGGTTAAACCAATGTTTGAAGGATATGAAGATACGCCTCACTGGTTACGGTACCTTCAAAGAAGAATGTGCCAATCAAATCAAGCTATGACAGACCGCACCACACATTTACACCCAGCAGATTAACTCATTTGTCCACGTGAACTTGAGGATTTTCAGTAGCCCAGTACACACAGTTGTGGCCATTTACAGTACTGTTAAGTTTGAATTACACCTCATCAGACAAGATAACCATCCCTGCAAGCCATTCATCCTCACAAAGCAAAACCCTCAAACTACTTGGTGTGCTCCATACTTCAATCCAGGCCACCCTTTGTTCACAGTGTGCAACAATATTAGAATGTACACTTTCCATTTTGCAACCTTCAGAATTTGCTGTACATTTTATCAGCTTAACCTGCTTTTGCGTGCACCCTGCTTCACAGATTTTTGAGGTGACCTAGTAAAATGTTGCCGCATAGCAGCAATGGATGCTGGACTACTTGATGTTTTTGGTCAGCCAGACCTTTCCTTATGCACATCCAGAATAGTTCCATCGGCTTCAAATTTATCCTGAATACGATAAATTGTTGTATATGTTGGAGGCTGAGTTCTATATACATAACGCTATTGCCACTGTACCTCCATCACGTTATCCTACTTTCTGTACCACTTCAATAAGACCTTGTATTGCTCAGATGACAATCTTACTTCATTCATCGTTGCACTGTAATCAGCTGGAAAATGTGGGCGAAGATCTGTTGGGAAACCAATCGACTATGCTACCATGCAAATGTAATGTCATTCTGCTCCAAAGATATTAAGTAACAAACAGTGTCTAAATTTTTATGGATCCCTATGTATATACAAAACTGGACTGCTACTTTTTAAAACTATTGGTATTTTCTTTATGCCCACTCACTATGGTGATAGCTTAAAAAAGCAGTACGCTGTACAGTATTAACACACACTCAAAAATATTGAATAGTAACATTGTATTAGATCTTTATCAAGAGACTGAATCAGCATATGATAACGATTTATTGAAATTCTGTGTTAACACCAACAATGAATTACTCTATCAGATCCTGATAAGCATTGGGATATTCATTTGATTAATGTCACACATTAGAAACTGTTAAACTAACAAAATAGCATTTTTCTAAGACTGAAAAAATATATTACAAAGTAAAAGAATCTGTCCAGCACACTAAAATGAGACTAAAACTGAAGTGTGACAGGGGACTGGAAGCCATCACAGAGTAATGGAAGAGAAGGAAATATGGTACAAAAACATGCACTGGAATAAGGGAACAAAAGGTAAAACTGTCTGATTAAATTTTGCACAGAACACAATTTGACCATTGTGAACTTAGGAATCATGGTGGTGGTGGTGTGTGTGTGTGTGTGTGTGGGGGGGGGGGGGGGGGGAGATATGGGACATCTAGAAACATTGAAATGTTCCAGTTAGATAATATAATAGTAGGACAATAATTTACTAACCAAGTTGTAAGCTACAAAACATTTTCAGGAGCAGATAAGGATGCAAGCTGTTATTTATTGGTTATAAAATGCAGAGATCAGTTGAAAGAAATGAAAAAATTTTGGAGATTAAGGAGATTGGATATGGAGAATCTCAAACAGTTTTTGAGAATTTCGTGGGGGACATTGGGCAACAACTAACTGAAACAGAGAAAAGGAATACTATAGAAGATGAACAGGTAGCTTTGAGGGATGAAATAATGAGTGTAGCAGCAGAAAAACTACGTAAAAAGACAAGGTCAGACAGAAATCCTTGGCTAGCACAAGGGATATTAGACAAACAGAGAAAATATTTTTTTAAATAAATAAAAACTAAAAAAACACAGTGTTTGCAAACTGACAAAGATCGAATGCTAAGTTGTGGAAGCTAGTATGACCATTGGTAAGGGAGATGCCACTTCCCTGAAAATTAAAGAAACCTTTGGAGAAAAGACAAGCGTCTGTATGAACATCAAGACTGCAGATGACAAGCCAATACTAAGCAAAGAAGAAGAGAAGGCTGAAAGGTGGAAGGAATATGTCTACATAAATCACTGATATTTTATGAGGTAGTGGATGAATATGAAACAGGTGATGCAATACTGAGAGAATAATTGAAGAGGACTGAAAAACCTGAATTGAAACAAGACACATGGAGTAGACAATATTCCATCATAATTAACAACAACCTCAGAAGAACCAACCATGAAAAAACTGTTACACCTAGCATGAAAGGTAATGTGACAAGCAAAATATCATCAGACTTCAAGAAGACTTCCATTACCACAGAATGCAGGTACTGACAGGTGTGAGTATTATCTCATCATCAATTTAATAAGTCTTAAACGTAAAATACTAAGAACTGTTACTTACTGAAGAATGGAAAGAGCGGTAAAAACCAACGGGGGGGGGGGGGGGGGGGGGGGGGGGATCAAATGAGATTTTGAAGAAGAGAGATTAAAAATAAATAGAAAAAACAGACAATGCTGACTGGAACACACTCCCTGGGGATCTAAGGAGATCATGGATAGAATACATACAATGAAAGATTATCCACAACCTGTATAGAAACCAGGCTATTGTGCCAAGATTTGATTGACATGAAAAGAAGCAGTAATTGAGAAATGAGTGAGACAAGGTTGTACCCTACACCCCATGTTATTCAAGCTGTACATCTTCCAAACACTACAGTACACAGAAATTTGGAAAGGAAACCTAGTTGAGGATGAAACGAACAGCAACAAAAGTAAAACTAGGGCAAGGAAGTGTAATCAAATTAAATCAGCTGATGTCGAATGAACTGGATGAGGTAGTGAGATACTGCAGGTAAAGGATAAGTTCTGTCTTTTTTTTTGGGGGGGGGGGGGCATAACTGAGGGTGGCAGAAGTAAAGAGGATAGAAAATGCAGTCTGACAATAGCGCAAAAAAGGTTTCTGAAAAGAGGAATATTGCAACATTTGATCTAAATTTAAGTGAAAGGAAGTATTTCTTGAACGTGTTTGTCTTGCATGTAGCTGGAAGTTCAGACAAAAATGGTGCCAAAGAAGAATGCTGGAGATTAGTTAGTTGTATTGGATAACTAACGAAGATGTACTTAATCAAACTGGGTATAAGAAACCATGGCACAACTTGATTTTTAAAAAAGGCTTGGGTTGATGGGACACGTACCAAGACATCAATGAATAGTCAATTCAGTAACAGAAAGATAGGTGAAGAGTACAAACTGTCAAGGGAGACTAAAGCTTGAAAACAGTGAGCAGGTTTAAACGGATAGACGGTGCAATAGTTAAGCAAATATGAAAAAAACCTTGCACAGGAGAGACCAGTGTCGAGATTTGCAGAAAATCAGTCTTAGGACAAATGACTACAATGGTAACAACATGTAAAATATGATGAATTCAAAGAAGCATTAAATGTCATTATTTTCAAATGAATTCAAAGAAGCATTAAAATTACAGCATGTCATTATTTTCAAAAATGCAACTACTATCTGTCTTGCTGCGTAAAACGACATGACAGTTTCCTGTCCCATTCTTGGAATTGTATGTTCTGGGACGATGAATAGAGATATGTGAGCAATTGAAAAACAGTCTGAAAACTATGACATCATCATTAGAAAATATTGCTGATTTATAGTTATGCCTTAAGTAGCTATTTTTGGCCCTGGGTTTTTTGTTCCTGTAGAATAACTTAAAATCTAAAGCTGAGCTGAAAGCCTGATTTTTATTTATGCACCAACTGACAGCTCAATGTCTTTCTACACATTGAATGGCTGCCTTTCTTCATTTAACAATTTTTATCTTCAAGACATTGGTTTAACATGTTCACAAAGTACTTGAGATGTAAATATCAATACAAAAGCTACAGTTTTTACATCTAACCAACTCCTCCTAGTACAATGAAAGTTATTTCAGTGGGTCTTAGCACCTGGTCTAATGCCCTGTCACATTTCCTAGTGAATAATTTCCTGATCTGCATACACTTGTGTCCTAAAAGCAGAATAAACAATGAGTCATCAACCAATTAATCATATTTTGTCCCACCAGAAACCTTATGCAGTTACACAAAATGTAACAATGGAAAATCCAGGTTGGAATGTAACAATACTGTGAAAAGGAAAGTTGCACTCATCACATAGCGAAGAGTCTGAGACGCAGATAGGCACAACAAAAAGACTGTCACAAAGAATAGCTTTAGGCCAGTAAGGCCTTCATCAAAATTAGATGGCAAACACATATACACACTCACGAAAATGCAACTCACACACACGAGTGCAGTCTCAGGCAACAGAGTCCACACTGCGAGCAGCAGCACTGGTACATGATGGGAGCGGCTGGGTGGCGGTAAGGAGGAGGCTGGAGTGGGGAGGGGGAGGGATAGTAGGGTACGCGTGGCGGACAGTGACATGCTGTTGGGGAGTGCGGAGGGACTAGATGGAAAGAGAGTAGGGCAGCTATGTGCAGTCAGGAGGTTAGATGGAGGGAGCGGAGAGGTGAAGAGGGGGGGATAGCGGAAAAAGGGAGAAGTAAAAAGACTGCTTGTGATTGAGGAATGAGGACTGTGTAGTGCTGGAATGGGAATGGAGAAGGGGTTGGATGGGAGAGGACAATGATTAACAAAGGTTGAGGCCAGGAGGCCTGCAGACAATTACTTATTAAACCTGGCACTGATGATCTCAACCATGGTAAATTTGCAACTATAGAACATGTACAAAATGAACATGATAAAGAACTTTACTATTGTTAATGTAAATCTTAACACTGATTTATTGGAGACTCACTTTCGACACTCAAAACAAGATCTAACAGGTAGTGGCACGAGACCATTGTCCAACTCATATGGCTTCTTCTTCACAGAGGAGGTTCTGCGTAAATTAATTCTATTTGCTCCTGGACCTACAGGAAAATGGAACATATTTTAGAATCTTACTAAATACACAAGTTAATTATCTACATTAAATTAACAACAATTTTTTCTCATTTTAGTTTATGGCTAGCTGTGACAGAGACCACACATAATGAAAACTACGAAGTTGCTATTAATAAATGACCAACAGGGAACTAGCTATAAATAACATTAGGAAAAGGATAGATTGCTACTTACTGTACAGATGATTCACTGAGTTGCAAACAGGTACAACAAAAAGACCATTACAAATTACAGCTTTCGGCCAAAGTCTGCTTCCACAAAGAAAACACACACACACACACACACACACACACACACACACATGACTGCTACCACTGGCATCTCCAACCAGAAAACTGGGAACTGCCTGCATTTCCTTATATTATGTGGAGCAATGCGACTTCTGTGGAAAGTGGCGTTGGTGAAAGGGGGTGAAGGGTGGAAGGTGGGGGTGTAAGTTACAAAAATATTTCCCATATGGATGCTGTAGATTTAGTTACTGAACTAACAAATTCTGTTAACTGAAGAATCTTGGAATATCCCATGTTTTGAAATTAATCTTGCAAAGTAGAAAATTATGAAGTCAAACACACAAAAAATCTAATATTTTTAGCAAATACTATTTCTATAACTGCTTTGAACCAAAACTATCATTTTCAAGCCATATGAAAGAATACAATGACACTTCCACAAGCATCAATTAGGAAGGCAACAGAAAGAGTGCCTAACTACCGGAAAATAAGACTTTGATCAAACAATGGAACATTCAGGATAGAATGTACAATATTATGAGAAGGAACGTTGGTACTCACCATATAGCGGAGTTGCTGAGTCGCAGATAGGCACAACAAAAAGACTCTCACAATTAAAACTTTCGGCCATTAAGGCCTTCATCGATAGACACACACACACACACACACACACACACACACACACACACACACACGTGATCGCAGTCTCAGGCAACTGAAACCAGACTGGTGAGAGTCTTTTTGTTGTGCCTACCTATCTGCGACTCGGCATCTCCGCTATATGGAAAATAAGACTTATTTTTTTCCCTTCCAAAATAGGCCCAAGAACTGAATGTGACATATATTGGCAGCAAGTGAGGCTAGGTACCTATAAGCTCCATTTCTTCAACATTTCTGTTTTGGATTAAAGCAATTAATTGTTAGCTTCCTCGTGAATTTTGAGTATTCCACCTGTACAGAGTTCAGTGAATGCATATGCGCCTTCATTAAGAGTTGTCATATTGTTCATTCAAGCTTCAATTATTGTTGTGTTTAGTGTGGGTATCCATTTGTGTCATACCTATGTTGTGGTTTTATTTGCAAACTGTGGCTGAAAAACAGAATTGCAGTACTATTGCAATTTAAGCTGCAAGTGATTGCATATGCTAAAGAGCATGGAAACAAGGCTGCAGAAAGGCATTTTGGGTCATCTCCCAATTGGATAAACAATAAGAACTTGGTGGAACTGGGACGATTTTTTAAAGAAAGCACCTCACAGTAAACATAATCTGGTAAGTGGAACTAATAAATGGCCAAACCTTAAAGTGAACTCAATACTTGGTTTTTCAAGAACAGACAACCAAGAATTTTAGTTTTTACAAAAATTATCATTCATCAACCGAAAGCAGTATCCACTATCCAAGGGATCACCGACTTCACTGCATCAACATCATAGTGTTCAAGATTTATGACGAGATACAGGCTTTGTATGCCGACCAAGACGTCGTGCCGACGTCAAGTGAGAGACTTGTTTGTTTCAAAAATGTGGTGACTGCCCTGGAAAGTGAGGACTATCTTTACAGACATTTGTTCTGGAAGATGTAGCAGATAACTCTGCAGAAATTACACATGCAACATGGGAGGAAAATAAACTAATTAAAAAAACTGGTGCCTTTGACAGTTTCGTTGATGAACTTGGTAAATGGTCAGTGAAAGCAGTAACACACCATCAGCATCTGAAGAAACTGCAACAACAACACATTGTAGAAGTGAAAGGTTGTGTACAGGCTGAAGAACTATGTTTAGTCCTTTACTGTGACTTTGCTGAGGACCGGTCTGTAATTCTCCCACAAGAAGAACAAGTGTATCATTGGAGTAATGACCAGATTTCAATTTTTACAGGAGTGACATATTTTCAAAACAAGACCACAAGTGTTGCAGATTTAAGTGATGACACAGGACATGACTCGACACATGCTTTGCTAGCAATGCGCAAAATTCTTTTACTGCAAACAAGGGCACAGAAGATCATCATTATTTCTGATGGTAATCCTAATCATTTTACAAATTGTTACCAGCTGTTTGAATTGTGCCAACTGACTGGGTATACAGTGCTACTGGTCATAGGAAAGGGCTTTGTGATTGTGTATAAGGCCTGCTGAAGCACCTGCTACAATCAATCTTTCCAGACCAGCAATTCAGAATGCTGAGGATTTTGCAAGAGTCACGAAATCTTACACATCCACAGCCCTCATCGTTTTGTCCAAAGAGGAAATCGAAGAATTCCATGAGCAAAAAAAAGGAAGAATGGTCCAAACAAACCACTCCTGGGAAAGGAATTCAGAAGACACATTTTTGGACTCAAAGTGATGGGCAAACTCATATTGCATGCACTTAAAAGTGCAAGAAAGAAGAAATTTCATTTGTTCAGCCAACACCTCAGAAACATCAGGATAATATTCAGATTCACAACCTGAGAAGGTTTTTTTTTATAGTTGTGTGTGTGTGTGTGTGTGTGTGTTTGTTACTGTGGCTGGTGGATTGCAGAGGTTATAGACACTAGTTATGAGTTAAACAAAATTGTTGTGAACTTTATGCTACCACATGGACCAGCTGCTGGATATAGGTTTCCAGCTGCAGTACAGCAACACCACCATCAGTGCTCACTTCCTGTTCACAATGTTATGAAGATTAAGTGCTCCAGTTCCTATTGGTTCCACAGGAAGCCACCACTCTATACCAAAGGAAGATACTGAAGCAGTGGAATATACTTTTAATTCATTGGCTGGCTAATTTCAGTACAAAACTGAGTGCACAGAAGTTGTATAAATTAAAACTTTTAGTCTTTGGACCTTTCACATACATTTTGGAACCATTTAAAATGCTTGAAAATGAGTCTCTTACTGATCTTCCAAAACTAAAATTATGTTACATAAGGCTGGTTTTGATTTTTATGAGCCTGTTATGTGATAATGTGGTAATAAAACGTTTTATGTATGGCAAAAATTTCAATTGTTTATAAAACCTGTTCAACCTAAAAGTGGAAGCTCTCCTTTTCAGGGGATGTAGAACTTTATGGTACTATTCAACAGAAAAAAAAAAAAAATCAAAATTTTATGGATTCGCATTAAAAAAAAAAAAAAACATAAATTATTTAAAAAGTACAGAATGCTATAGTAGAACTTTGACAGCTAAGTCCAAATGGAAGATTTCTTTGTAATTATAAAGCAATTATCTTTCAAATAAAAAAAACAACAAAATATCTAGAACTGTTCCAGAGATACAGCATTTTAAATTTTTTTCCATACTTCACACCTTCAACGTGGTACACGCAGTGTCATCTTTGAAGGGCTGTATCTTGGAACATAAATTTTTTTGGAGAAAACAAAAAAATGTGTGTTCCTTACTTAGTCCTTCATTTTAACATGTGCTAAATTCAGTAACATCTGAGACTAAAGATTTTTTTCCTAGCCTACCTGAATTGATATGGACTATGCCTGTATTATTATTTTGCATTGAGCCACTGGGGAACATGGGCCCCTTGTACTGAAATGAGAAAACATCACTCAGGAGCCTCTGAAAATTTGTGGATAGAGGTCAGACTTTTCTCATTTAAACTTTCAATTTTTGTGCTAAAAACACCATGGCCAGTTTTCTCCATTCTTATGAGTCACCTAAAACCATGCTTCAACTTACATGAAATAAATGTATTAGCAAAATACAATATGTGCAGCAGGGGGAAAGTGTACAGGTCTTCATTAGTAATTCCCCCCCCCCAAAGCAGATTGTTCCATGCCACATTTCAATAACAAACATCTATGTCACAACACACATTTAAAAAACACTAAAAAATTACTGAAAGTTAATGCTCACTTTTCTATGACCTGGAACAAAAACTAGGCAGGCTTATTACGCTACAAGTCAATTATAGCATATTGAACATTATTTTCAATGTATTGATAGTTAAATCTC
This sequence comes from Schistocerca americana, assembly GCF_021461395.2. Taxonomy (NCBI): domain Eukaryota; kingdom Metazoa; phylum Arthropoda; class Insecta; order Orthoptera; family Acrididae; genus Schistocerca; species Schistocerca americana. The sequence goes on along the minus strand of NC_060126.1, from coordinate 112,296,986 downwards.
ACATTTTATATGACATACACATTTAATTTCTGTTTGCAAATTAGTAAAGTGCCTGGCTCTGAAAAGTGAAGATGTCACCACTATTTCAGTAGCATGTTTAGTATTGGAGTAATTAGTTTATACTCCTGCTCCACCAGGGCAATAGTAAATAGTATGTACAATACTAAATGATAAAAATTCTGCTACTTTCTTTTCGATGCAGAAAATGAAGTGTTAAAACATATTGCCCCAAAACTTCTTTTAACCAAGTTGCAAGCCAAGCACTTTAGTATACATGAATTAAAGAATGAAAGGTTAGGACGTTTGGGAAATACTGAAGAATGGGATACAACTCGTTGACTTTCGATCAAAGACATCATGGGTAAGCCATGGGTAAGCCACAGATGACCAACATTTAAAAGCACAACCGAATGTTCTGAAACAACGAAATGTAGCATAGAGAACAAAAATCGTACAGACGTCCCGTGAACTCATAATTGTAAAAGTCACTTACGTAAAAATAAAAGAAAAAAAAAATCAAAACCCATACAATAAATGAAAGTAACAAGACAGACATGGGAATTAGAAGACTTACAGTGGGTATGACCTAAAACCAGAACTAAAAACATAGCCACAACAAGAAACACTAACAAAAATATCAGCAAAACTTATTACACTACATGAAAAATACAACAAATTTAATACTGAAATCCTTTCATCAACTGAGAAACAGGATACCTATGTTACTCGTGAAGGAAAAATCAACCAACCAAACAAAGCAAAAACAACAACATACCTTGGGGAATACAGAAGCGTCCAATTCCAACCGTCTGCTCTGACCCATGACGTCACCAATATGGCGGAAACGACCATCCACAACAACTCCAATATGGTGCCTATGATGTCATTACGTAAACATGACAACAAAGACGAAAATAGATCGAAAAACCAACACACACATCTTACTCCAAAAATACAATCAAACAAACAGGACAAGCGTGGGAAATTGGGGGTTTATGGGTGGGAGCAAACTAAATATAAACAAACACACACCACCATACCAAACGACACAAAATGACGAAATAAATCGACAACACAAAATTCCTCATCCCCACTACACACAATATCCTCTGGAATCTGTCACTTCCCTTCACCTATACAGTTCAACTGCAATTGTCGATACTACATTATAAAACTCCAAAAATTACATCATCACCACCACAACTATTGGCACCATAAAACCAACACCTCCACAAACAAGATTGGAATCAAACACTTCCTGTGACCTATACAGCACAACAGCAGCTCATGATACCAAAACACCCATAGCTATGACACACATTGGAATCTGACACTTCCCTTGACTTATATAGTTCAACAGCAGCTCACAATACCAAAACACACATAGCTACAGCTGCACATTGGAATCGGACACTTTCCTTCACCTATATAGGTCAATAGCAGCTCACGATGCCAAAACACGACCGTACATTGGAATTGGACAGTTCCCTTCACCTACATAGGTCAACAGCAACTCACAATACCAGAACACCGATACCACCAACCAAACAACACAGAAGTACCCCACCAACCATCATAACATGCAAAAAATACACCGAAAAGAATGACTACTAACCACAAAAAGTTACGGCGCTGAACTCTAGGTCAGCCACCACAATCACACACACACCACAATATCTCTCTCTCTCTCTCTCACACACACACACACACACACACACACACATACCAACAAAAAAACGCAACCAAAAGAAACTCCTAACCCACCCACAACCCCCCTCCCAACCTCGACCATCACTCCAAAATCAAAGACCCATCAACAAATAAAAACAAAAAAATAAACAAATCTCAATCGCACACCACAACTCAACAACAACTGCAACAAAATAGATCCTCCACAACATAATCAAACCACCCCCCCCCACCCACCTACCTCCACAAACATTACCAACAAGTACACCCCCCGAGACACAGCGACCCACCCTCACACCACCTCCTTAACCAACCATTTTCGGCCTATACATTTTACTAATTGCCCGTAAGAAAACCCGTAAAATGCAGTAGCCCTCAGGGATGCTCTTCCGCCAACAATACTCATCTAAATGAGACTGAAGGTTAGAAGAGTGCCTCTTCCCCCTCCCAATAACTGACTTAACCACCCCCCAAAACCCCTCTATTATATTTGTACATGCCCCAGTCTCATAATTTTTGAATTCCAAACTATGGTTAACTACTAAATGATGATACCCCCTCTCGCCCAACCCCCTATAAAATGAAAAAGCATCGGAAACTATTGTGCTGCCCACTTCAATAAACTCCTCAATAAATCCCACCAATTTCCTTTTCGTCCGCCCCTCCAAAACCCTAAAAACAAGCTCTGAAAAACCACCCACAGATACAACAGCCCCCCACACCCAGAAACCTCCAGAGACTTACCCCTCCCTACTACTTCTCATCAAACTGCGACTTGTCAACCTCCACCACCACCCTGAGCCCACCCAACTTACCCCTCTGCTTAATATAGGCCTACTCAGAACACACTTCCCTACAAAATGAAAACCAGTCACGAACCATTCTCTCACTCACACCACTCTCATGCGCACAAAAACTGGGAGAGGATCTATAGCAAAAATAATATGTCATCAACACAAACTCTTGCATGCTCAACCTAGACCTCTCAAAGCAGGTACCACACCTTATGGAGCACCATAGGTTGTGCCTACGGCACCGCCACATGTAGCCGTCCCCGGTCCGAGACAACATTTGACAACCGCATTTCCTGCCGACACACGCTGCACCTAATCACTTCTGCCAGCAGCCCATACAGTTGCAAAAATTTTAGAGGGACAACGCATTGCCCCCCATTTCTGCACGCAAACAAGTGCTGTTAAATTTATCTGTCATATCCATACCTAACAAAAGCAGCCACAAATTAAATTAAACAAAATAACACACGACTTATAGCAAACAGCACTACAATAACTTAGACACAACAAAAACTAAATTGTTAACTCAATGAAACCAATTCCATTCGTAGCACAGTCAAAACCAATACCTTGCAGAACAAGCAACAACACCACAATGAACCCAATACACCACATAACACGCAAACCACAAACACACCACCAGAGGACACCACCAACTGCAACAAAACGACATCTATAAACAAAACACACTCATAAACTAAACTCCGCGCCATTGTGACATCACACACCATTACATCACAGGTCAAAGCTGACGGGCGGGATCGGAAGCAACCGTTGACCTGATATCCTGTTCTTCAAATAACCTATATAGGTCAACTGAAGACCAGGACACTAGTATTACCAGTAGTGAATGGAACATGTACCTAAATTTTGCATCCTATACTGAAGAACAGGATACTCATATTACTTATATCGATGAAAACAACATGTCTAACACCAGCAGTCTGTTGCTTTGTAGACAGATAATCTTTTGAGAGCAAAACTACAACTCTTACATTAGTATCCAGTACTTTGTTCATACAGATATGACCTATTGCATAGAAAACAACACCTCTAACACTGGTATCCTGTAACTTAACTGAAAAAGAGAACACTAGTATTATACATGACGAACAGAATGACAAACCTGACACTGATATCTTATTCTTTACTCGTGGCTGATACATCGCTAAATTAAAACGTGCACACAAATTCTTTAAAATGATCGGCAACAACATAACATGCGCAATTTCTTTTTTTTAAATGATACGTTCATTTATTTAAACTTACAATCTGCTGCTTCGTTTCCCAAGATAGACTAAGTGCTTCACTATCTATGGCTCAACAAATTATAATCTATGACTTAAATATGATGTCATTGGTCAAACCCAACAAGTTGTATCCCATTCTTCAGCTGACCTGACTTTTATATATTTCAATAACTTCCAGAAGTATGAAAATTCAAAAAGGGTGTCCACCACAAAAATGTTATAGATAACAGAGTAATTTCCTGGTATTATGATAATTATAAAGGAATTACGTACCTTTATCAGTACCAGGAAATGGCAGTGGAACCATCAGCTCTCTGGGAAGTTCAAACTGCTTAGGATTCATTGTTGATGCAGCCTTAATCAACACATCCATTGCACTTTCCTCATTTTTAACACTTTCAGATAATAATTTGTCATTCTCTATGGTCACATGCCCAGTTTCACTTCCATTCTTTTCACACTCCTTCTTCCCTCTGCATCTCCCTGCATATGCAACAACTTTTGAAATGCCAACTATGGAGAATATTAATTACTGAACTATAAAATCAGTAACAAAGGAAAGAAATATTACCTTTCACATGTTTAAAGATTTTATTCTCACATTTTGTGTTTAAAATACTGGAATTCACGGCAAGTCTCTCAGATTTATTCTAAAAAGTACCAAAAAGTTACAAACACTTGAGAAAATGACATTCACTGCAAGAATTTTTTATTCATATAAAAAACATATGGTAATTTTACTTTTGATAAATAACTTACACCAGCAGTTCTGCAGCAATGACATAACCATTCACCAAGCGGAATGTCCTTGTCATCCAAGGGAGGGTCACTGGAAAGTGGTGAGTTTTGGTGAAATGTTGAACAGGTTACTAATGATGAGGTTAAAACATTTGTAAAATAAATTAATACGTTGCTTATGGTGAGATTAACACATTTGTAAAATAAACTGCTGTTTATTTACTTAAATCCTTTCAACTAGGCCTACTACTTATGCATTACTTAGCCTATATTACATTTCCTTATGCAGCAAATATCCAAGAGGACAGAAATTCACTGTTACTCACTGGCATTGAAGATGAAATGAAGCTGGACATTTATCACAGCATAACAGGTCGCCACCTTCACCGCAAGCATCACAACAATCGTGATTATGCCCTTTCCCTGGTCTCTTGTAGTAGGGATGCAATTCTTTAGACTCTTTTTTCTTTGTTTTGACAACCTCTTCACTAACTGGAGGCGCTATCAAGGCTTGGATTTGCTAATTACAAAAAGAAGATATTTTAAGAATTACTTACTAACAATCGTAACTACAACTGACGGTACTGTAACGTGCCGTTCAATATATTACATATAACAGAAGCCATTTTGCAACAAATATGGCTGCATTCCTTACTTACGGGCATTAAACCTCCAGAAGTGTCTAAATCATACTCTACAGTTGCCATTATATAATTGTTTGAACTTATACCATTAATGAGGAACTTGATTAATGAGAAAACTTCTGTGCACCAAACAGGTCCATTTATATAGTGACTCCACTACCCAAAAGTACTTTTCATCGCTGTACTCGTGCCATATGTATACAGTGACTTGATCCCACGCGTAATAACGTTTATATCATTCATCGTGGAGGCGACACAACCAGGACGAATTCACATAACAGCGATTTTTCCTCATGGTAACAGACCTTGGAACAGCCAGCGTCCAAGTAAACTAAGGATGGCAGAAAACTCGACATTCTCTTGTTCACACGGAATTATTATTCTAGCGCATGCGCTTACGATCAAAGTTAATCGATAAGTCTTTGCTCTAGTACACGTATTTTTCGCCTTTCTGTAAAAAATACACAGAAAGCAGCACAATAAACACATCCAAGACGCACCATATTATTGAACAACTGAAGAAATATTTTTTACGGCAAAGAGAAACCGTGTTTTTTGTCACTGGTAAAGCTGTTTGCTTCCCCGACACCTGAACGGTTATAAAAACATACACTTGTGCCGCACAGAACAAAATTACGTAGCCCGTTAACAAAATAACCGCATTCCAACACAAAACATTCGGAGTAGTTTGTACACTACTTTACAAGACACTGACGTTTTACATCGATACTCGAATAACGAGACATCGATACTTCGATACATAATAAAAGCCAGTCGACACTGGAAATCAAGCGGAATCTCTACCAATGATCAGCGTCATCGCAATAAAATCGTTGTGCATTGTTACGCATTTCTATATCTCTCTTTCGAAAAGTAAAATAATTTGTTTCGAAATACAGTAACCTTTAAAATGCTTAATAATTTTTGGTAATTACCAGAAAATTAATTTTACATGTTAATCGAAAAATATGAACTAGCAGTAGAGACCTAATAATCAATACCTTCACTGAAAATATAAGTATCTAAAACATACCATGCGCACTGTACAACTCAAAAAAATTTTCATTATCATTAAATTATTTACGATAATCGTGACTGAGCTCCGTTGCCATGAAGAGCCACTTTTATGTAGCTTTATTTTTGTAGTTTCACGTTACGGGCTTTCACCCATCTACAAATGACGTTACATAATGGGACACCCAGCGCGTGAGTAGCTGCACCATCTACCATCTCTAGGGAAAAAAGAGCTTCACAGACCTTAAGGCCTATTCATGCTCGCCGTCACGTCACCTCAAAAAATTCCACAGCGCATTTCAAATGGTGGCGTTCACACAGTCTGTCAACTGACCGTTACATCACGTCACGTCATCTCACCTCAAGATTTCCCTGGAAGAAAGGTTTGACAGTGACGTCGTCTGCTAACATCAAATGTTAATCTATATTCGCCACACTCGCACATATTACACCAGTGATTTTCATGATTTTGTATCCTCGTGATCATTATTTTTGTTGTTTTGCTTTCACAAATTCCAAATGTTCCTTGACGACTTGGAGATTTTTTTTTTTTTTGTCGTTCCACAAGCGAGGCCAGATAGCTGAAAGTGACAAACGATTTGGGTTTTATAATGACAGACAGGGCTGACACCTACATTGTGTATAAAGAAGAACATAAGTGGATGAATGAATTTTCATTAAATAACCTTTTATTAAGTGCAACAGTCAGCTATATGAAGGAGAAAAATACAATTGTTGATGACATTATTCGTTACATAAGGAAAGGCAAGGTAATCAAACTCTATGTATTGCTTCTTAAACAGACTCTATTTATTGCTTCTCAGTATTGTATGCTGTGTTTGTGCATATTCACTATCAAATAAATATTTTCACTATCTAATAAATATCGATGTTTTGAAATGTTTTACTTTCAGTTGTTTATGATACAAAATTGTTAAAAAATATTCGTCATGAAGTTTACTTTTGCCATTAATAAACTTGATCGTTGTTAGTTTCTCAATTTCGAGAATATACTCCGACTTTTTGTATCATGGACGGTAACTCATAACCTTAAGCCGGTTTCACACACGCATGTAATGTGCGACGACAGCTTGTTGCTTTTTGTAGAGGCATCATGAGCTCCCATTCACACAGGACGCCACAAATTCTACATGACTACATGGATTTCAGGTTAACGTCAATTGAAGTCACATTGGAGGTTATGAATGTCATTGTTTTGGTTTTGCCATTAGAGTGGTGAAAAGAGATAAATACAAGGAAGCCGAATCATAAATTTTGGCTCTGATGATAGATTTTACACATGGATAAATCACTGATCACAAACACATATAACAGAAATAACAGCTGGAGATGAAAATGCTGTCTGCAGAGGCAATCATCTCTAGACACCATAGTCTTCCAAGACTTTAGAATGTTATAATATTCGTTGAGAAAGGAATTTCGAATAACAAATTTTTAGTTTAACAGCTGCCACAACACACTAAGGAGCTGTTTCCTGCACATAATCCGCAAAATATACAATGCTTGGTATCTCAAATCACGAAGTTCATATAATTCTCTTTTGTGGTTACATATATTAAGTTTATTTATTTTTCATTTAACAGTTTTTTAAGACTGTAGGATATGTCATTAAATTGAAAATATTGACCCCCCCTCCCCCCCACCCCCCCACACACACACTCACTGCTGCAGAAAAGCAATTGTTGCTGTTGTAGTTCCAGAAGCTGAGAAAGTATACGTGCTGACCACTATTTTCACTTTTTTCGGTAATAAAATGAAAACACACTGAAATTGAATGGATTACAGCAACAGTTACTCCATGATAACTGCGATAGAATACTCGTGTACTGCCACTAGATTGAGGAAGTGGAAGGAAAGTGGCGCAACAAAGTACACCCAAATTGGACTTTTTGTGGCATGACAAACGTTGCGTCTTTGAAGTTGTGCCACTAAGAGCTGGGAGTTCGCACATGCAACTGGACAGCAACTGCAGTATTCCACTAGCTGTGGCGACACTGTTGTTGTGTATGTGACCCCAGCTTTCTTCCATTTATCATATGGTACTGGGCTTGTGATTTGGGCTGTGTCCATTGTGAAAACACCCTGAAGTTGACGTGATGTGATGGTCTAGTGTGACTCGGTTTGTACCCTACCCCGCAACACATACAGGCATCAACTCAGTATTAATTTGAAGAAAAACAGAATAAGTGCTGGATAATGTGAAACCTCAAAATTATTTCTCCACTCACTGCAAAACTAATATGAGTAGCCCACTCCCTCCACCCAGCACAGATCCTGAGTGCACTCTTGCGTAATACATTTATGTCTTCATTACCACAATGTTTTACTGACTACATTTTGAACACAGCAGCTATCTTGTGCAAAATAACAATTCTTTTGACTATTACAAGCAGCAAGTGTTCAAAATACAGTCAACAAAAATGTTGTAATTACGGAAATGTACTAAACTAGAAAACTTGGCCGTGCTTCACAAACTGGTGTAGGAACTGAAGATACATCCTAATCTCCTCCCCCCTCTCTCTCTGCCCATCTCCTCCTCAATCCTCTCTTTGTTCATCTCCTCCTTCTACCTCCATCCATTACCTCTTCTCCACTTTCTCTGTCCATCTACTCCTCCCCTTCTATACGTCCATTTCTTCCCCTCCCTCTCTGTACACCTCATCTTTCCCCTTCTCTCTGATCCTGAGCCTGGTTTATTCAGGACTGGGAACTGAAGTCGCTTTAAATGAATGAGTAAATCTGTTGGGGTCATTGATATACGGGGTATGAGAAAACCTCTCCAGCTGCCGGGTCTGTAAGTATATTAACTTCAATGACACTGCCTAGTTTTAATCCGAGAATGGGTAGGATTGTAAGGTTTTGAACATTCCGATTCTTTAGTAATCATAAGCCAAAAAGCCATACAAACAACTTTCCTGTGTTATGTAAAACTGACAGTGAGGAAGAACACAAAACAGTGTATGGCTGTGTATACAATTTTTGTATGAAATTACACAGAAGGAAAAAGCATATATATGTGAGAAAATGTTTGTCTAATGGTTTACATACCCAGATATCATAGTTCAACTGACTGTGAGAAACAAAGCCAAATAGCAAATTTTCACAGCACAGCTCAGCATTTTTCTTTCTGCAGTCTGTTACAAAGGAAAACCCATACATTGACATTTAAAATAAATGTATAGCTCATATCTGCATCAATGTCTAAAAATCTGAAGTATATCTGTTAAGAACTATACATTACATACACTAAAAATATATAGTCTATATCCACCCAAAGGTCACTAGAGTATCATGAAAAACTCCGATGTAAATTAGTAAAGAGCTTTTCGAGATTTTTGGTAACAACATTTCCTCCACATATATTACACATACATGTTATGTGTTACATAGATTAAAATATATATAGCCTGTGTCCATCATATGTTCATAAGAGTAACGTCTAAAACACTGAAGCTAATTGGTCGAGTACTTTTCGGCATTTTTGGTAACAACATTTCTCCATTCTATATTACATATATATTTATACATGATATACATTGTAAATATATATCCTGTATCCATCCAAATGTGCATTAGAGTATCATGCACAAACATGATGTAAATCCTTTAAGAACTTTTCGAGATTTTTGCTAACAATGTTTATATGTATCTACATACTATACATGTATTTAAAATATGTAGTCTCTGTCAGTCTGATGTTCATTAGAGTATCGTGTAGAAATCTGAAGTAAATCGATCACATACTTTTCGAGATTTTTGGTAACAACATTTACAAAAGAACATTTCCACCTGAGACCTGAATAACACTTTAATCCTACTTGTTGAGGTCACAAAGAGAGCTGAGTGCTTCCATACTTTTCTCTATATTGACCTCCATGTGAGGGCACTGCTATGCTAAGAGAGACTGCATGTCTTCTTTAGCCTCTCCCATTCTTCACTGTGAATTGCAGCGACACATTGTTAATGTTTTTGATACCAATGGGCGTTCCTGACCGTGGTGTGTCAACGGAGTCTTTGAACAGTACCACATTCCTCCTTCCCCCTCCCCCCAAACCTCTGCACAGTCATCATGAACGACTGAATGCAGATGCAGAAGAGGAGGTCAAGAGGCAGGGAATGTAACTGCAGCCAATGGTGCCTCCCTGCCCACACCCTCATATACACTGCGCGGAAGACTGGGAAGACAGGCCAGAGATCCAGTCACAGGGTGCATGCCCACATCCAGAGAGAGACGCTGCGGTTGCCTGTCCAACAAGAGGATCTTCTTTAGCAGCATGATGACTATCCAGGGGTGTATCATCCACAGGCATCAGTTTGGGAGCTGGGCAGGCACCAGCATCGCTGATGCCAGTGCCGGGGGCAGAAGCTGCAGCGAAGACGGTGGCAGAGTGTCGATCTCCATGAGCACCACAACGGAAGGTACCAGCCTCGATTGGCAGAGGGATAGTTATGACTGCAACTGAGGGTCTGAGTGACATGCTGGATCTGTGGACAAACATTCTGCCGCACAATCACTGACATACTCGCACGTGTGTTGCAGCTGCTTTTGATGGCTCTGCAGTAGCCCAGGAGCACCATGGATGATATAAGATGAACGACTGATTGCTTTGGCAATAGCTCCATACTCCCAATGCTGGCTCTTTCCCAAGACATTGTAAGGATTTCTTTCTGTGGCTGAAATTTTGTCCGACCTAGTGCAACGGAATGTTTCTGCAGCAGTCACAGAAGTAGCAGTTCTGTCGGCGAATTGCTCTCACATGGGAAGGAGCAATAGGAGGACAGGAAAATTTCCAGTATCTGATTCTGTGTGTGGAGGAATGAAGTTTTTCCATATGATTTTTGAATGTTCGAATGAACCATTCAGCTTCATGTGCGATTGTGGGTGAAAAGGTGCAGTAGTCACATGGATTACACCATAAGTGGTACATAACTGTTGGAAGTCTATTGACATGAATTGTAATCTATAGTCATAGACATTGACCTTGAAAGATTTTCAAGACAAAAACTGGAAGACAAAGATGATACCCCACTTGCAGTAGTGGTGGATGTATGGAGACAACAAAAGGAAACTAACAACCATCCCATGTTTCAAAAATGATCTGTGAAATCAGTATCAGATCCCAACGTTGCAATTTTTGCCCCATCTGACGTAGGACTAGCTTTGCATGACTGAACAAGGTCATCAAAGACCGATGATTTGTCAGCAAGCAGAATCATATTACAGGATACCAGCAGATCAGTAATTGCAAGTCAAGTGCAAATTAGTAAGATGTGTACACTGCACATGTGTGACCCAGACAGTTCAATTCTTTCTTGAAAAAGGACCTTCTTGCAGCACCTTAAGCTAGCAGCAGAAGGAACTTGAAGCAAACAGTTTAAATTTGCTAAGCGCTCAGCAGGCGTACAAGTCACGACGAAAATATCGCCTAAATATCTTGCACAAGAAGAGACTTTTGCTTTTAAGTGTATCAAGAATCGTTGAGCAATAGCAGGAGTTGCAGCACTTCCGATTGATAGTCATTGAAACTGGAACAAACCTAAGTGAATGTTTACCACAAAGTATTGCTTGAACTGTTCATCAAGTGGTAACTGTGCATATGCCTCAGGCAAATATATTTTGGAAAGTGTCTGCCATGTCTCAGTTTGTCCATCAGTTCCGCCAGGCTTGGAAGAGGAAAAGAATCCACTGCTGTTGTCTCAAAGTCTGTGAACAAATTCAAATTGCCTGATTGCTTCTTCAAAATGACAATGGACGATGCCCAGAGACTTGCAGAAACGAGCTGGATAATGCCATTGTCTTGCCATCTTCGTGGTTCCTGAGGAACTAGCTCAAGTAATGCATGGGGGACAGGTTGGGTGCAAAAAAATTGCAGATACGCATTGCTCTTCACAGATAAATGTGCTTCAGAATCTTTAGCCTGTCCTATACCCGGTTCAAACAGCTCCTTCTACTTACAACACAAGTCAAGAACGTTAGTGTGAGGCACAGAATTACTGGTTTGTAAAACATTGTTCTGAACACTTAAACTGAACAAGTCAAATAAATGTAAGCTAAAAATGTCTGCACTGTTTGTAGATTGGATACATGAAAGGAAACATACTTCGTCACTCCCTGAAAAGTTGATGGCAAAGTACACATACCAAGGACTGCAATTTCGTGGTCATTATAGGCAGATAAAATAGAAGCAGGCTACTGTAGATGTGAGCCACCATTTCTGTCATAAGTGTCTTTATTTCTCAGGGAAATGGAACCACCACTTTTAAATTGACGAAAAGTTTGTTTGCCTGCTGGAGCATTGCATTGGAGGATTTCCACAATGCAGAAGTGTTTGGTTCAGTGTGCTCCTCAGTGAGAGGTGTGGCCCATACCGTATGCACCTGTTGATAGTGTAGCTGTGGCCACCATGCACTTGCATGACAGCAGCTGTTGCCCAGATCTTGCTTGCCATGTAAATACGCTCACTGAATGTGACCCACATGTTCACACTGAAAGCAAGTTGCATTACGACATTCTGACCATGCCTGGAAAAACACTGAGGATTTGTTTTCCTACCAGTATCTTGCAAAACATGGTGTGTGGTATTAGATGGAAAGTTATTACTTCCACTGTTCTTACTGTTACTGCTGTTTATCTGAGCCCTGTTTCTAATTACGTGACCATTATTCTCTACATGAAACTGAGTGCCTGGTACACTACGAATAAAAGAAACACATAGAGCCTTAAAATCAATTTCTGTTGAGTCCACAGTTGTCTGAGATTCCGCTATAGACAGAACTTGTTTTTAACTTGGGGTCTGGCTGTTTTAGACTTGTAGTGTGAATGCATGCATGTCAAACACTCTATGTAACAGCATCATGTAACATGACTTCACTATAATTAATTCCACATGGACACTTACACTTGCAATATCTGATGAGATCTCTAAATTCTGATATACTCTGTTTGACTGACTGAGCCTGCTGCTGCATCAGACGAAAAAAATTTAAACCACATAGCTACTATATGGATTTCACTATTAAAATTACCATCCAACTATTTCACAAGATTATTGTCTGTGACTTTCTTGGAAACAGTTTTGACACATGATTTTACACAGAGGCAATACACATCAGGACCAATGTGGACAAAAATTAAGCACTGTGATCCATACCCGTTAATTTGCAGGCGACAAAGTGCGTCCTATAGTTCGACCATTCTCCATTTTGACTGTGGTATGGGCGAAATTTTTGAGCGGCTGCTCTCAGCAGTGCTATTTGTTTTTGTAGTATTGACTGCAGTTGGCTGACAGTGAGCTGCAGTGCTGAAACTGTGCAAGCTCAGTTGGAGACATTTCCTGTGGAAGCTCAGACATCGTGCAGTATGGTAAGACACACTAATATGACAGAAAAAAAACGGGGTGACAGCCAGAAACATGTGCACAACTCGCAAGCAGGGCAGGCAGCTGGTGTTATAAACGAGCATGTTAAGCTCCAGTTCTTGTCAGTATTTGTTAGGAATAGACGAAACTGCATCTGTCCAACTATAAATGTGAGTTCTTTGATTGTTCTGGGAGATAGCTCATCTGAAGTACACCGTATGAAATACTGGAAATGGAAATTAAAGCCCATGCATAGAGGAATAATGCGGGAGATCCGCACTGCCATACTAGGCAAGCTCCTAATGGAGGTGGTTTGCTGTTGCCTTCCTCCAATCGTAATGGGGACAAATCATGATGATGAAGACGACACGACAAGACCCAGTCATCTCGTGGCAGGTGAAAATCCTTGATCCCACTGTGAATCAAACCTGGGACCCCGTGTTCGGGAAGCGAGAACGCTACCGCGAGACTACGAGCTGTGGACATATGGAATATTAGTTCGCTTTATTACATGAATGATAAAAAGTTTTATCTAACTTAATACAATGCTTTGCCACAGGAGTACCTGTTATTTTCAGCTGACATTGAACATTAAGGCATCACTTGATGCACACAGTTATAACTCTTCTCTTGAAGGACAATGTTCAACATTTGCAAAACTACATTTCGATCTGACACTTGAATAACTCTTTAATCCTACTGAATGATGTTATGGCTTGAGCTGAGGCCACGAACTGGGAGAGTACTTCCATTGACCCCCACGTGAGGACGTTGCTGTGTTCAGAGAGAGGATCTCTTCTTTAGCTTCTCCCATTTGTCATTGTGGATGCAGTGAGACATTGTTAATGTGCCTGGTATCGATGTGCATGACGACTGTGGTGTGGCACTGTAAGCTATGGACAATATGACAAATTGTGTAGATTGTACATATATATTTGTGTACCATATCCATTGAGAAAATATGTAATCTAATTCAGTACAAACTTTTATTAGAGTATTAAATAAAAATCTGAAGTAAATCTGTTACCAACTATCCAAGGTTATTGATAATGTTTTCTCTTCATATAGTGTGTATATATTTATATACCACTTATATGCAGAAAATGTGTGACCTGTGTTGGTCCAGAAGCTTATAGGACTGTTTTACAAAAATCTGAAATACATTGGTAAAGAACTTTTCGAAATTTTTGGTAACAACAGTAAACAATAGCTTGTCTTTATATAGTAGTAATAATGAATCATACAAATTGAAGATGGGTAAATCCCAAAACACATACTGCCATTAATAAAGTTATAAAAAGTGGCTGGTTTTGTGTTTATAGAAGTAAGTTTTGTTATTGGAACAAATCTTACTGAGCAGCTTCTCAAAACAGAAAACCACGATTTTGCATTTGCATGATACTCGAATTGAGTGTAAGAAATAGAAAGCAGAAAAATAAAGCAAAAAGCTTCGAATATTATCAAACTGGAAACAGCAAAATTTTGGCAAAAAACTTGAATTCACAAATTGAAAACAAATATAGTAAAGTAAGCCACCCAAAAGAAATAGCAAATTTTGTGAATGTTTACTTCAGCAATAATGTTAATATATTACAACAGATATTTCCAGACATGTACACCTTACACAACCAGGACCAATCACCATACTAAACGGAAGGAGAAGTGGCACAAGTTGTATGGCAAATCAAAAATTAAAAAGTCGACGTGTCTATCTGAAATCTCGGTTTGTGACATTGAAGAATGCGCAAATACCACAAAACTTGCATTAACAAAAATAACCAATGAATCGTTCAAACCTGGCTGTTGTCCTCAGTACCAAAATTAAGCAATTTCAATACCCATTCTTTAAAATGGTGATGCAGAAAACATAGAAACCTTGAGGCTAATCTTTATACTATCCACCAGTTCCGAAATTATTGAAACACTAATGAAAAATACATTAACTTTCAGCGTGAGGCTGACATAACATTACTGTAGTGGCGGGAAATAGGAATGTGCAGCAGAATGTAATATTCCGTCACGTTAGCCACGATGATTTTCTGCACTGTCGAACATATATTTAAGGCTCCCCCAAACATCTGACAGGTCTGCAGGCTTAATAGTTTCTGCTGGAACCGCTGGTTGGTAGCAGCGGAACCACTCGAAAAATTAGCTGTTTTTGAAATCGTTATCTCTACTTGTTTCATAGGCATTAGCTGACATTGGAGATCTCTCTGCTTAATGCGTTTTATAGGCTTTTGTTTTTCTTTTGTGTTCGAAATGTGCAGTGAGGAGGAAAAGCAACCGGAAAAAAAATAGTTTACACAGTTCTTGATTGTCTACATATGATGAAAATATTTGATGACAAAAATATTTGATGACGATTCAGGTTACACATCATCTGAAAATAGTAGTAATTCTAAGCTTTTTTAAGATGAATTGCTACATACATTTATCATATCGCAATATTCACAAGGTGACTGTTTATCATTTTATTGTCATAGTTTGTATTGTTGTGAGGCATTCTTCTGCAGGTAAAGCAGGAAATCAATGTGATCATATGACTCCAGTGAGTGTAATATTAGACTATGTGTTTCCCCAAGTTTCAGATTGTATCACACCCTAAATTAGGCTTTCATCTTGTGTTTTACGTGGTTTTTCAGATTTAAATTCACATATTTGCTTATATATTTTGTATGCTAGAACTCCTTTTCAATTTTTTTGTCTATGATTATTACTATAAAAATGAAGTTTAATCTGTGTATTCAGATTTAACACTAGTAATATTAAAATATATGTGTACAAAGTAGAAAGTCTAATAAATCTGAAAGTGTTTTGCAATTCCAACTACATATTTATACACAAGATTTACAATGTACAAAAAAAAATGTATTATAGCCAGTCCACAGGCAATGGCAGCTAACTACAAGACCAGCACTGTAGGCATTAATGAAGTACATAAATAAATATAACATTCTTTTTAACGAAAAACATCGTCTCACATCCAGAAAAGCTATACAGCATATCCTCTAGAAGTCATTGTTAAGGCACTGGAGAAAGGTGATCATACGAATGGAAATTTTCTGGATGTATCAAAGGCATTGGACACATTTGATCACAGAATTCGATTGCATAAATTAGAGTTACTAGAAATGAGATATATGGCTCTGAAGTGGCTTAAGTGATTCCTGGAAAATCAGGTGCAATGAGCGGAGATCTCATATACTTTAAAAGGATTTCTTGTTGCACACTTGTCAGATCCAAAATATATTAACATGGATGTCCCACAGGGAAATATATCAGGCCTAAACCTTTTTCTTATTTATATTATTGACTTTCTACAGAGTGTCAGATGTGGAGAGAAAATAATGTTTACTGATGAAAGCAACATAGTGATCACAGGGCAAACTACAAAACAGTTGAATGAAAAGTCTAACACACCTATAAAATGGTCAGTAAAAAAATGAAGTAGCTTAAACGTGAAAACTAACTGTATGTACTTATGATTAAATTAACAACACAATGATACTAGATGACAAAGTAACAATGATGTGTTGGAATGTGTTATGGTACCATATTCTTGGAGTTAAATGCAGACTGCCATTTAAAATGGTCATAATGTGTAAAGGCTTTGGCAAAGAGACTATCAATCATATGTTACACTTGACAAACTGTTGCATTAGTGTGTAATATTTCATGCCTCAAAATGATCTATTTTGGATACATACAATCAGTGCTCAGTTATTCAATGACGTTTTGGGAAACAAGTGCTGGAACATACAGGTTGTCTTCAAAAAAAGGCTGTATTGATAATACTAAACAGTAGCAGTAGGGCTCATTGCACGAATTTATTCAAGAAGCTAGGACTGGAGTGACCTTCCCATGTGAATACATCATCTAGACTGTATTTTACATAAAAAATCATCTGTGTACTACATCAGTACATGACCATGAAACTAGATCCACGGTCTACTTATATCTAAACAGGAAAAACGAGTCAAAACAGAGAATAATTTGCTATATAACAGCCTAGAAAAGTACAGCACCCTGTCACAGAAAATTAAAGGTATAAATGAACTCCTAAACAAAAGTTGTCGGACTGTAAATGACTATTGAAAATAACTATAGATAGACACTTAATATTTGTAAATACCGTAACATGTTTATTGTATTGAAGTTAATGCACTGTAAACGAATATTTAAAATAAATTTATGTAGCCACTTAATATTCATAAATATAATATGTATAACACGTCAGTGTATGACACAATTATAAATGTTGTAAGACAAAGCATAAGATCTGTAACAACTGTAATAATCTTTGTATATTTATTTAATAGTAAACACCATGTCAACAATTGACAAAATCTATATAATTTGTATTGTTTAATTGATGAATAAGTATCAACCATCTTAAAAAACGACTATTGCAGGTTGATATATCTTACTATGACATCTGCCAGTTTACATGATCATAGGTCATGAGCCTGTGCCCAGCAGTCTATTCAAAAACCTAGTATGTACCTTTTATCTGTATTTTGTTGAGGAGTTCCATCATAACATTAATAAATTTATAAGGGTCACCACGTTTCGTTTTGTTTTCCTGTGTTTTTATTTTGTGGTTCACGTAACTTTGTGGAACCTGCTGTGCCACAGTCCCATAGTTAGAACACTGTAGAATAACAGTCATCACTTATATTTGAATTTGATGGAGATAGGCTAAACTCTGACTTTCCGATATCACTGATTTCTGCAAATGCTACTTTTTGGTAACTGCAATACTCAGTTGCGATTTGTCACAGTTTAAAATCAAATGTGACAAATTCACTTCTTGTATGACTTCACTCTCCAGCAACATTAAATGCGTTTTCTATGCTAAATGGCATATACAGTCAGGTGAAGAGTAAAAAAAAAAAAAAGTGCAGCTTCTTGCCTGTAAACTGTGCAAACTATTGTAACAGTGTGTCATTGAAGTTATTATAGTTTAGGGGCTATAATTAAATCTGAGAAATACTGTGAACAAATAATGAAAATTCCATTCTCCTCTTGTTAAAGTCAACCCACACATTTAAATTTTCTTCCATGTAGTTACTGATAAAGTATTGGTTATGTGTTTTAATATTGACGATATCCAAGTGAAAGAGAGGCAAGTACAGGTCTTCCAGTTTAAAGTCTATGCTGGATATAGTTTAAATGCAATACTTGAAGATTCACTCAAAAGTTTAAATTGTATTGTGTTGAAAAAAACAGTCATTTTGCAAATATGCTACTGTTAAACTTTTCACAAAAGCTATGAAGTGGATCCCTTCCCCTTATGTTTTTCATTGTTTAAGTACAATATACAAGTAGGTCAATCTATTGCAACAACTTTTACTTGGCATTCAACATTCACATTCGTTGGCTCCACTACTATCAATCGAATTATCACCCTTCAACCCAAGCCTAACTTCAGTCTCCACTTCCCAACCTTGCACACTCCAGCCAAACATATTAATGCTGCTGCCAGGTAAAACACAAGCTGTGTACTGTTCATGAGCTTTGCTGCCATAGCACCTTCCAGTGTACTGAATATATCTGCAATATGCTCATTCAGGTTAAGTGGATGGTTGTGGATGGTTCACATTGCTAAAACCAGAGTGTGAGTGTGGAGACCCCTTCCATTTGCCTAACAAACGAACATGTGATTGCTTTAAAGCCATATCCACGTGGATACATGAGGAGGGGGGAGGGGGAACTTAGTTATTGGGAGTTCCAATAAATATGTTGTGGAGCCCCTTGGAATAGTATAAGATAACTGCATCTTGAGGTGGAAGTAAAATCTGTATATACTCAGGATTTTTGACAAAGAGCATCATCTGAGATGTGGAGTGATTATCGAAGATGCATAGTGCAGGCATCTGCAGGTTGCTGCTCATGTGAGAACCACTGACTTAGGGTCTGAGACTCCCCTCAGTTGTAATTTGCAGTAGGAGGAAAGGGTGAAAACAGCTGACCTCACTTGTTGGGTGTAAACGGAGCTTACCATTTTAATTACTGTACACAGTATTGCTCAATGCACTGCAATGTGGAACCAAGTGGAGTGTCGCAAACAGAGATTATCGTTTCCATGGTGGTTGAGTCAGTGGATATTTGGACCTGTGCTATAAGGACCATAGAACTTTCAATGATATGTCTCATCAATCTACAGCTAAATCAGTTACACCGGTAGCAGAGTACATTTGGAGTGTGCATTTTTTATACTGTAAAAATTTCTGGACCACTTAATGAATGGTTGACAGTTCATATACAGATAGTGAAACTGGATCGACAACAAAACATAGAGACGTAGAACATCAAGATTCTAGCACTTAATTGCCAAAGAATTGGTAGAAATGTTATTGAATTCATCACTCGTCAGGAAACCGAACTATAGTCGAAACTGAGGACTCAATGAAGCTTCAACTAGAAAGTTCTTATACTAATAATGACGCAGGGAGCATATATCTCAAAAATAGGTTAGGTTATTCGAGAAGGGCGTATTCATTTCACTAAACAAAAATTTTATGTCTAGCGAAAGTTAAAATTCAGTTTGACTGCTAAATTGTCTTGATGCAACTAAATAGCGTAAGTCCACTCAAATTACTTCTCAGATGCTTTTACCAGCCACCTGATTCTGCTATGATGACTGCATAATCATTCGAAGAAACACTACAGGCCACTGTATGCAATTATTATGCATATGCTCGCTGCTAGTGAAATAACCAGGCGATCTTGTCATGTAATACTGAATGCTTTCTTCGTAAAATTGTCTAGAACAATTAGTTTGACACACCATATAACGCAAGTATTTCAGACCTAGTGGCAACTAACAGATATGACCTGGTCGATACTGACAGTGACGGTAAGAAACCAGAGATTAGCAACCACAACATCATTATAGTCACAATGACTACTGTAGTATGATTTAAAGTACTTGACATTTGACAGCTATATAGTGAGAAGGAGTCCTCCCAACACCAACCCCGCCAGTGTGAGATTGGCACTGTCAACACCGACTGTATTGTTTCTCCAGCTGTGTAAACCAACTGACTGCCAGTTCTCAAGTAAAAGACTTATCTCCATGCAAAAATTGCACCTACTTCAAAGAAAAACGTAACTCTGGAACTAATTAAATGCTTAAAGACAATATAGAGATATATAAATATGCAAATTTCAGAATTTTTACATCGATTTTGTAGGAAATATAGACTTAAAAGGTAATGTTCGTAACAAATTAGACACTGACGAAACTGCAAAAAAATCCCGTTTTCATAAGTTTACACATAGCAAGTGCAATGTGATACATAACTTTTGATAGTGCCATTGTCGATCAATGTTTTTTAAAAATGAATAAAAAATTATTTCCACTGACTTCAATAGTTTTCAATAATAGGCACATAAGATTTGAATCTGTTTACCACAGAAGAAAATTTTATCTGGAAAAAATAAATAAAAAACAAACAGGAATTAAATTAATAATAGATATTTGACATATTAAGAGAGACTATAGAGATCTATACAGTATTCGAATTTCTGCATTTTGTGTGATTTTTGTAAAAGATTGAATCTTTAAGGAGATTTTCTATCACTGGACAGAGTGGCATGCTGTGATGACAGCCATCAGATAACATCACAGCTCATCAGGTGAGGAACAACACACAGACCACAGCGCTGTGTCAGGTGCTCACTGGTTGCTACCAGCTACTCTGTTGTCCCAGCCACCTGCAGCCTGCAGTGACACCAGACTAGACACAGATCCAGCGTTCATTTCTTGGAAGGCAGGGATATGGGGGTGGAGGGGGGAGCGGATTACAGTTTTCTAATGTTACTCCGTCTCTAACCCAGATTTAAAACGCCACAGGTAACTGTGATTTTAATGCTAATAATGACAACAATAATAACAATAAAATACATGAAATGTTTTAGTGTAATACTAACAATTTTATTACATCTGTGATTAGTGGGATCATTACAATGTAATGTCTAATAAATTGCAAAGGGGTGGGAAATAGCATTTGAAAAGCGCACAATCGAAAATTTGAGAAGTACATCTGTCATGCAGCTAACTTAAGAACTATAACAGCAACAGCAGGATAATACTGTAATAGATTATATCATCACAGACGAAGAAAGACGAAGACTTACAGATATTAGAGTAGTATCCCATGAGAGCCTTGACAGTGATCATTGTCTGTGGACAGCAGACTTGAAAAATATCTACATACCAAAATCACAGAGTGGGAAAACGCCAAAAATCAAGGTATGGGAACTCCAAAAAGTGGATAAGCAAGTTGGTTATCAGAACTGTATAGTAGCTCATACTCCTAAAGATTAAGTGAACACTGGGAGGGCTGAATGGACTATGCGATGGGACACTTTGGTGAAGGAAGTGGAAGGAGTTTCTGGGACAAGAAGTATGAAAACGAGGGAAAAGAAAATGCCTTGGTGGAACTAAAGAGTGAGAATAACAATAAAAGAAAGAAATCTTTGTGTGGATGAAGTGCATATGAACATGATGAAGTCAGCAGGCGTCCAGATTTTACAATGGCCACACAGAAAACACAATGCACATGGTAAGAAAACTAGGTGCCCACGGACGGGTGTAAAGGTGTTATAATTCCTCTGTTTAAAAAAGGCAGTAGACAGAAACTTACTAATAATAGAGGAATGACCCTACTGCCACATAGGTTGAAAATTCCACATCATAGAGCGAATATTGAGAACAATAATGGCACCACACGTGGAAGAGAAGCAGTATGGCCTAAGAAATAACAGATCAACGGTGGCTCTAATTTTTAGTATCTGCATGCTGTCGGAACAATACTGGAAGGAATGCAAGAACTTGTTAATTGTGTTCCTAGATTAAGAAAGGCATATGAAAGTTTCAAATAATGCGCTGCAAACCATCAGCTGTATCAACACAACTTTATTCCTCTACTAAAAACTTACAGTTGTAAGATACCCATATATATGTCAGTACAATGGTACTTCCCTATAAACTTGCCTCTGTATTGGTATTTTTCTGTATTTGCCTGCCTATCCTCCATTCTGTTTATTGCACTGTTACAGACCTTCAGTGATGATGGTTCAGTGAACCAAAACCGGTAAAGAAATAAAGTTGTGTTGATACAGCTGGTGATTTGCAATGCGTTATTTTAAGTACCTGACAGACTGTTACTTAAAGAAAATTGTGTACTGAGGTGACAAAGGTCATGGGATAGCGATATGCACATTTGGCGTTAACAGGCTATGGCAGCAGACGAGCAACGCAAGTGTCTTTGCTAATAGCATGACATCACTTGCATCGCCTTTCCTGGGCTCATGACCACATCCATTGGGCCCTAAACTACTGGAAGACCGTAGCCTGGTTAGTTGAGTCCCGATTTCACTTGGTAAGAGCTAATGGTAGGGTTCGAATGTGACATAGATCCCATGAAGCCATGGAGCCAAGTTGTCAACAAGGCACTGTGTGCAAGCTGGTGATGGCTCCATAATGGTGTTGGCTGTGTTTATATGGAATGGAGTGGGTCCTCTAGTACAACTGAACCAATGATTGACTGGAGATCGTTATGTTCACATATTTGGAGACCATTTGTAACCAAATGTGGACTTTATGTTGCCAAATAAGGATGGAATTTTTACAGGTGACAATGCCCCAACTCACCAGGCCACAATTTTTATACCAGTATTGCCCTACAGTATAAAAGCATGCTGTCTCACAGAGAGACAGCCATCAAGACTACAGATATCAGGAATGAAATTCCTTAGATCCACTAACCAGAAGACCACGATGGATTGTTTTGAAGAGCATTCTGAATAATTCGAGCGAATGATTTGGCTACCCAGATTGCCCAACATGAATCCTACTGAACATTTGTGGGACACAATTGAGAGATCAGTTGATGCACAAAATCCTGCACCGTCAACACCTTCGCAATCATGGACAGCTACAGAAGCAGCATGGCTCAAGATTTCTGCAGGGAACTCCCAATGAGCTTTTGACTCCATTCATACTCCGAGTTGCTGTTCTACGCCACACAAAAGGAGGTCTGGCATGACATTATGCGTTATCCCATGACATTTCTCACTTCGGTGCAATCATATATGTTACAAGGGAAAAGATATGCGAGTACCTAAGGAAAACAAAATTACCTGAAGGACTGATAAGGAAAATACAGGTGATGTATGACGACTGTTATTAGCTGTGCACAAGTTGGAGGGGGATGATCCTTCATGACTTCAGACAAAGAGTGGAATTCAGCAAGGTAATGCGCTGTCCCCACTACTGTTAATCATCGTTAAGCCTGCTGTAATAAAGAACATCAAGAAAAGTTTTGGTGAACTTAATGCACTTGTCTTTGCTGATGATGTCAGGACATGGGGTGAATCAGAAGTGGTAGTTCAGACCAGAGTCAACGTGTGGAAACCCCAGGTCCTGGAATACAATCTCCACACTGACAAAACCAAGGCAGTTGTGATAGCAGTCAACAGGGATTGGCATTCCACAAGTGTGAAATTAGGAGACCACCTGCCAGAGTGTGCGGACAGTTTTCTTCGGAAGCATATTCTTCAGTGATAATTTGACTAGGTAAGAGATTACCAGCAGAGTACAAAAGGGTTCTGAATACCACCAGCACGGAAAACTCTTTCTATGGGACGATATGATGACGGAAATAAGCAAAATGAGTGAGGTTCAACAGCTATTTTATACCAGTATTGCCCTACAGTATAAAAGCATGCTGTCTCACAGAGAGACAGCCATCAAGACTACAGATATCAGGAATGAAATTCCTTAGATCCACTAATCAGAAGACCACGATGGATATGTTAAGAGATGAGGGAGAAAACCACTATCATCATGTCCCTTTTAGACCAAATTAATACATCCAGACTACGGCGACAAGTGGATATACGAGTATGTTGGCGGCTACAACAACAGCGACAATAAATCCGGAAAAAGAAGTGGAAGGAAAATGTCCTATAGGAAGACCCAGAACCTGTTGGATGGATATGATCAATGATGACTTGGCTGCCAGGAGGATAATGGATGACATGCTGTGACAGGTTATACATGGTGTCCGTAATCAAAGTTCCACTTTCAAGAGACTGTAGAAACAGAACCACTGCTCAGGATGATATCAACTTTGAACAGCACATTACTGACACAGGGGGAACCGTTATGAAACAAAACGAATATTTAACGAACATTTGACAAATAGATGGCACGGTTAGTATCAGAATATGCATACTAACAGATGTGTTGCACATGCCTGTTCTTCATTTTGTGTTTGAGACACCCAACATGACTGCTAGTCTGAGGATCGTAAGCTGCTGTAAAGCTCTTTTACAAGAACTATGACTGCGCCAGTATCCCTGAAGAAATTCCAGACACTCAAGAGTATGAAGAAAAGGCATTTGTCCGTTTCTGCGAAAAGTCTCTAGAAAACGATTACAAATTTCTAAACTACAGATTGTACTGAAGTGCAATGTAGCAAGTGAGAAAAGGAGTTGATCCAACGCTTGTCAAAGATGTTTGGTTTGTGAGGCGCTCAACTTTGCGGTCATCAGGGCCCATACAAATTCCCAACTTTTACACAGTTCAATTTTTACACAATCCAATCCAGCCACTGTCACGAATGATGATGATGGTGATGAAATCATTTCAACACAAACACCGAGTCCCCAGGCAGAGAAAATCCCCAACCCGGCCTGGAATCGAAACTGGGACCCCGTGATCCAGAAGTAGGTCAAAGATGTGCTCACGGCACTGCAGGAGGAGTCGAGCGCTGATGTGCAAACATACAGTGCAACGAGAATTGCCCAGATGTAGACATCCCTGCAGGTATGGTACATAAGATCCTACGAAACATCCTGCATTACTATCCATCCAAGTTCAGGAGTTGTTTCCCGCTGACAGGCCAGCAAGACAAACGTTCGTTCTGGAATTTCTTTCTCGAATGGAACTGGATAATGAGTGGCTATGGAACATTCTGTGGTCAAACGAAGCCTGTTTCCAAGGACACGTCAATATGCAGAACTGCAAGATATAGGCAACTGAAAATCCGCATGCACATCAGTCGATAGCACTTCATCCTGTGAAGGTGACTGGGTGATGCAGGTTGATGGCATCCTTATATTAGGGCCGTATTTTTTCGAGTAGCTGAGCCCTGCGGGTCCCGTTACTTGTACCGTCAATAGTAGACGGTATGAAAGTGTTTTGCACTCCAATGTCATTTGAACCTTTCAACAGCGTGAATTGTGGGTAGGGTAATTTTTATGTAAGATGGCGCACCTCCACACATAGCACAACCACTGAAGCAGCTGCTGCACAGGCATTTCCGAAATATTCTTAATCTATGAGACTTCTGATTGTGGGGTTATCTGAAACATTTTGGACATAGCTGCACTTCAGCAACTGTGCATGCAAAAGCTTCAATGGATTAGAAATAACAGCCAACCAGTCGCAAAATCTAGGTTTATTAAACCTTAGCCATTATTTCAATGGTTTTCAGTACGTATCATACCTGGTAGCAAAATTACGACATTGTGGGTGGAACAAAGATAGTAACTTTGCAATAAGCAAAATTACAGGAAATTTTTACAAAACAAATTAATGCACTGTACTCAAGCAGAATCACATTATCTGCAGCCAATGTGGGAGTCGTTGACGCTGTCTAGTGCATGTCACCCACTTAATCACCATTTAAAATACATTATATAAAATCAGTAGCTATCTACTGTAGGGCTGTCTCTTACAACTTTTTAAAATATCAAATATTCGATGATGGATACTTTTTTAGGCAAAGTGTTCTATAGAATAGAACGCCTTTTAGTGAATAAATATAAATGCAAGATAACTTTTTCTACTAATAATAATCTAAAGAAAGGTCTTGTAAACACTATCAAAAATATTGGGGGTCAGTTGCCAAATTCCGGCATTTGCAAAATGATCTGCAGTAACTGTCCCAGTTACTATACTGGACAGACTGGTAGAGCAATGAAAGTGAGATATAAAGAATATCCATTGGAAAAAGGTAGCAATGAACTCAACTTCACCTTTGAAGAACATTGTTTATTGCTCATAAAGCAATCTTACACAAAGAAGTAAAAGGGTGTAAATTAGATTTATGGGAAGAGCTCGAAATTTTCAAATACTTTTTTTTTTTGGTCATCAGTCTACTGACTGGTTTAATGCGGCCCGCCAAGAATTCCTTTCCTATGCTAACCTCTTCATCTCAGAGTAGCACTTGCAACCTACGTCCTCAATTATTTGCTTGACGTATTCCAATCTCTGTCTTCCTCTACAGTTTTTGCCCTCTACAGCTCCCTCTAGTGCCATGGAAGTCATTCCCTGATGTCTTAGCAGATGTCCTATCATCCCGTCCCTTCTCCTTATCAGTGTTTTCCACATATTCCATTCCTCTCCGATTCTGCATAGAACCTCCTTATTCCTTACCTTATCAGTCCACCTAATTTTCAACATTCGTCTATAGCACCACATCTCAAATGCTTCGATTCTCTTCTGTTCCGGTTTTCCCACAGTCCATGTTTCACTACCATACAATGCTGTACTCCAGGTGTACATCCTCAGAAATTTCTTCCTCAAATTAAGGCCAGTATTTGATATTAGTAGACTTCTCTTGGCCAGAAATGCCTTTTTTGCCATAGCGAGTCTGCCTTTGATGTCCTCCTTGCTCCGTCCGTCATTGGTTATTTTACTGCCTAGGTAGCAGAATTCCTTAACTTCATTGACTTCGTGACCATCAATCCTGATGTTAAGTTTCTCGCTGTTCTCATTTCTACTACTTCTCATCACCTTCGTCTTTCTCCGATTTACTCTCAAACCATACTGTGTACTCATTAGACTGTTCATCCCATTCAGCAGATCATTTAATTCTTCTTCACTTTCACTCAGGATAGCAATGTCATCAGCGAATCGTATCATTGATATCCTTTCACCTTGTATTTTAATTCCACTCCTGAACCTTTCTTTTATTTCCATCATTGCTTCCTCGATGTACAGATTGAAGAATAGGGGCGAAAGGCCACAGCCTTGTCTGACGCCCTTCTTAATACGAGTACTTCGTTCTTCATCGTCCACTCTTATTATTCCCTCTTGGTTGTTGTATATGACCCGTCTCTCCCTATAGCTTATCCCTACTTTTTTCAGAATCTCGAACAGCTTGCACCATTTTTTATTGTCGAACGCTTTTTCCAGGTCGACAAATCCTATGAAAGTGTCTTGATTTTTCTTTAGCCTTGCTTCCATTATTAGCGGTAACGTCAGAATTGCCTCTCTCGTCCCTTTACTTTTCCTAAAGCCAAGCTGATCGTCACCTAGCGCATTCTCAATTTTCTTTTCCATTCTTCTGTATATTATTCTTGTAAGCAGCTTCGATGCATGAGCTGTTAAGCTGATTGTGCGATAATTCTCGCACATGTCAGCTCTTGCCGTCTTCGGAATTGTGTGGATGATGCTTTTCAGAAAGTCAGATGGTATGTCGCCAGACTCATATTCTACACACCAACGTGAATAGTCGTTTTGTTGCCACTTCCCCCAATGATTTTAGAAATTCTGATGGAATGTTATCTATCCCTTCTGCCTTATTTGACCGTAAGTCCTCCAAAGCTCTTTTAAATTCCGATTCTAATACTGGATCCCCTATCTGTTCTAAATCGACTCCTGTTTCTTCTTCTATCACATCAGACAAATCTTCACCCTCATAGAGGCTTTCAATGTATTCTTTCCACCTATCTGCTCTCTCCTCTGCGCCGGCCGGAGTGGCCGAGCGGTTAAAGGCGCTTCAGTCTGGAACCGCACGACCGCTACGGTCGCAGGTTCGAATCCTGCCTCGGGCATGGATGTATGTGATGTCCTTAGGTTAGTTAGGTTTAAGTAGTTCTAAGTTCTAGGGGACTTATGACCACAGCAGTTGAGTCCCATAGTGCTCAGAGCCATTTCTTTCCTCTGCATTTAACAGTGGAATTCCCGTTGCACTCTTAATGTTACCACCGTTGCTTTTAATGTCACCAAAGGTTGTTTTGACTTTCCTGTATGCTGAGTCTGTCCTTCCGACAATCATATCTTTTTCGATGTCTTCACATTTTTCCTGCAGCCATTTCGTCTTAGCTTCCCTGCACTTCCTATTTATTTCATTCCTCAGCGACTTGTATTTCTGTATTCCTGATTTTCCCGGAACATGTTTGTACTTCCTCCTTTCATCAATCAACTGAAGTATTTCTTCTGTTACCCATGGTTTCTTCGCAGCTACCTTCTTTGTACCTATGTTTTCCTTCCCAACTTCTGTGATGGCCCTTTTTAGAGATGTCCATTCCTCTTTAGCTGTACTGCCTACTGCGCTATTCCTTATTGCTGTATCTATAGCGTTAGAGAACTTCAAACGTATCTCGTCATTCCTTAGCACTTCCGTATCCCACTTCTTTGCGTATTGATTCTTCGTGACTAATGTCTTGAACTTCAGCCTACTCTTCATCACTACTATATTGTGATCTGAGTCAATATCTGCTCCTGGGTACGCCTTACAATACAGTATCTGATTTCAGAATCTCTGTCTGACCATGATGTAATCTAATTGAAATCTTCCCGTATCTCCCGGCCTTTTCCAAGTATACCTCCTCCTCTTGTGATTCTTGAACAGGGTATTCGCTATTACTAGCTGAAACTTGTTACAAAACTCAATTAGTCTTTCTCCTCTTTCATTCTTTGTCCCAAGCCCATATTCTCCTGTAACCTTTTCTTCTACTCCTTCCCCTACAACTGCATTCCAGTCGTCCATGACTATTAGATTTTCGTTCCCCTTTACATATTGCATTACCCTTTAAATATCCTCATACACTTTCTCTATCTGTTTATCTTCAGTTTGCGACGTCGGCATGTATACCTGAACTATCGTTGCCGGTGTTGGTCTGCTGTCGATTCTGATTAGAACAACCCGGTCATTGAACTGTTCACAGTAACACACCCTCTGCCCTACCTTCCTATTCATAACGAATCCTACACCTGTTATACCAGTTTATGCTGCTGTTGATATTACCTGATACTCATCTGACCTGAAATCCTTGTCTTCCCTCCACTTCACTTCACTGACCCCTACTATATCTAGATTGAGCCTTTGCATTTCCTTTTTCAGGTTTTCTAGTTTCCCTACCACGTTCAAGCTTCTGACATTCCACACCCCGACTCGTAGAACGTTATCCTTTCGTTGATTATTCAATCTTTTTCTCATGGTAACCTCCCCCTTGGCAGTCCCCTCCCGGAGGTCCGAATGGGGGACTATTCTGGAATCTTTTGCCAATGGAGAGATCATCATGAGATTTCTTCAATTACAGGCCACATGTCCTGTGGATACACGTTACATGTCTTTAATGCAGTGGTTTCCATTGCCTTCTGCATCCTCATGTCGTTGATCATTGCTGATACTTCCGCCTTTAGGGGCAATTTCGCACCCCTAGGACAAGAGAGTGCCCTGAACCTCTATCTACTCCTCCGCCCTCTTTGACAAGGCCGTTGGCAGAATGAGGCTGACTTCTTATGCCGGAAGTCTTCTTACTTAGAGGAAAACAATAGCTACACTTTAAACGATCAGCTTCAGCTTGCACATAGGCCTTTCCTGGAAGGCTTTAAGCCTCTTCTTATGGCCCGGTAGCCAAGTTTAGACTTGTTGCTGGTCTCTATGTAATGTTTGTTTTCCTCAGGATTCTATGTTTATTAAGAAGACATCTCCTGGTATTTTGTCATCTACAGTTAAGTTGTTGTTCAACATTTTAGTAGTGAGCCATCTTAGACCCATTGCCCTTCCCCCTTTCTTCATTTTTAGTGTGTTTTTATTCTGCCAATAACATTTTGAATTCTAGGCATGTACAGTGTTTAGTGAGGATTGCTTGATTATTTTACTGGCTATCTTATAACACCCCCTCCCTCTTCTAGTATACTTGTTCAAATACCATGATTTATCAGTATGAAGACTCCCCTTAGCTTTACAGGCGAGGCTGTACCACCTCTACTAGGCCCCTTTTCTTTTCCCAATTTGCATTTGTCTTCTAATATTTGCAATTTCTCTGCCATACTGTGTCCTTTTACAGTAGTCCAGTATGCCTGTAGTCAACTGGAAATGTCTAGTGTTGGACTTCTTATACAGCGATAGTGGTCTTTGAAGCGGTTTTGCTTTGATACTTGTGCTTGTTATGGTTGTGTATTCATGCACGTGCATCTGGTGCGGTTTGCACGTTTTCTAAAGAGTCTGCTCTGTTTACCTGAGACTACAGGCTCTTCACTAGTCATATGACTTTAATGACACACTTTTTACCCCATTTCATCTCCCTCTTTTCAACTATTTATTAATATGCTAATTCTGTTAATAATATGTACTAATGAAGTCACACATGATGCTCATTGCCGCTACATGCATGTAGGTTGCACAGGAGCACCACCTACCAGAGGTCACTTAAGGCTAGTACCTCTACTTTTCAGCCAGTAGGAGCATGCCACTAGCTCTGAATGTGACATGTTTACGTTCCATAGGTTCTAATGCCACGGTTTTTATTTAAATGTCAGTTTTATACAAATATTTCCAGTGGCACTCTATATGACATTGTATCCAGCATTAAACATGTGATATTTTAAAAAGTCTTAAGACAAAGCCCGTCAATAGATGGCTACTACTTCCATATAAATGGTGATCAAGTGGATGACATGCACTACTCCACATCTCCTTACAATTCAACACAAAGCCCACAACACACCTTGCCTCCTGTCTGGCCAGACATGGGGCTGCATATTTCCACCATCATTCACACCTACAACTCCTTGATCCACCCCATCCTTTGTTATACTGGTGTTGCTTGGATTTCCACCCCTCCCAGGTTCTATAAGGCCGTCCAAATCCTAGAACGCCACGCACTCCGCCTCGCCTTCCATATCCGCCTTCAATCCCCCACGACCTCATCCCCTTCCCCCACCGTCTCCTTTTCCTTGAATACGTCTGCACCCTGTATATTGTCCACCAACTCAGTCCCCCCACCCCCTGGTGTCCCCCTGCCTCTCCAACCCTAGACCGTTGCTGCTCCCCAAGACACTCTGATCTGTTGTGGAACATGCTGTTCCTTGATTTCAATTTGTGGACAGCGTGCTGATCATGTCTTGTGCCATTCTCGTAACAATTAGCAAGCGATGTCGTTTTGCTTTTTATGCGGTTTTTGGCACCAGGACAGTTAAAAACCGGTGTCAGTTTGCTTTTTGTGCGGTTTTTGGGCTCAGGACAATTAAAAAACGAGTTTCCCCATCCGATGTAGTTCGATCTCACTGTGGTGGATGGGCTTACCCAACTAACACCGCCACAACTGTCGACTTCCGAAATTGTACAATCATGCACATTGAACAGTACAGACAGTGTAATGTGCAACCCAAACCATAGCCGACGTATTGCGCTTCATGTACCATTTGTAGCCGACCTCATTAACGTTAAGATGCTATCAGGGCCATCTATTGCTAAAAGTTTCCTTTTTTTTGTTCCTCAATGTTTACCCGCGTGTGAATAATCTGAGGTTCAAATTTGACGTCACTCTAAGCAGTGGTTCTCTGTCTACAGAGTTTTGTAACTGTAACTTTAATTATGGACACACTGAAGGAAGAGTCAAATTAACAGGACATGGGAAACTGGGATGGTACACTGCTGATGTTGATGACGGTGAATATCAGCAAACTCTCACAGCTTTGACAATGTCATAATTTACAAAATACAAAATCACTAAACAGTATAATTGTGAAGGCAGGTCTGTAGGCTATGGCTACATAAGCGTATAAATAATGGGAGACTAATTTCTTTCAACTGTTGAATTTTGGAAATCATTGTTTCTATTATTATCTTATTAATGAGTCTTTCCTTATGCAACTTTCTATGATTTGCTAGTTCTACATGTAAACTCGTGTACCATACGAAATTTGTAGTTGACAGCTTGTGAATGTCACCTTGACCTAGCTGGAATGTTGCTAGTGAGCAAGACAACTGAAACACATCCGGTGTTACAAGACATGGTACGTTCTGGAGTATTTTTCGTTTTTGGAGCTCTTAATACCCATGTTACTTTCTTCTCTGAAAATCAACTTCGAAATTTAGAATTCGATATATATGAAATATAAACATTTTCACTGAAATGTTTTTCGAGTTCATGACACCCGTAACAACCCTCCGCCCTCCCTCCTCCACTTTGTTATTGCAACTGTATGTGACGTGCACAGCACTGCTTCTTGCGAATCAGCAGGCAGGGTGGTAGGTAAGGCATTGGCAGAGTTTAATGTGGAGGCCATGCACAGCAATGGATTTAACATGAAGTGGGCAAACAGATGCAAAAAAATGGTTCAAATGGCTCTGAGCACTATGGGACTCAACTGCTATGGTCATCAGTCCCCTAGAACTTAGAACTACTTGAACCTAACTAACCTAAGGACACCACACACATCCATGCCCGAGGCAGGATTCGAACCTGCGACCGTAGCAGTCGCATGGTTCCGGACTGCGCGCCTAGAACCGCGAGACCACTGCGGCCGGCCAAACAGGTGCAGCCAGGATGACAAACTGTGAGTGAATGGCGCCAGTTAGTATGGTTAATTCAGAAAACGATAACACCACAGAGAAAACAGCAGCAATTAAAAAAGCAACGAATGTAGTAAACTGTACAACAAAATCTATGAGTTAAAATTCTAATTTGTTGAACAAAATACATAAGGTCAAGAACAAATAATAAATCGAAGATAGTGCAGCAAAAGCTGACGAACTTAGTGAAGTTCACTAAAGAGAAACTTTATAGACAGAAAATCTAGCATACTAATACAATAGTCATCGTGCAAAGTGTTGAGCAAAGTGGCATGAAAATGATGATGAAAATGGAAAGGTGCAAGAAACGACAGCCTACGAAAAATAGGCCTTTGATGATATTTACAGTATGCCAGAAGACACAGATGTAAAGACATTAAAATACAGAGTATATTTGCAGAGCTTTGAAGTTGAATGGGTCAAGGAAACCTTTGAAAGAAGCTTCACAATACGATTTTAGATAGGGTCAGATGGAAGAAAGGTGGTCCACTAAGGTATTGAAGTGAACCCTGGGATTAAAACAGCTCCCTTGAAGCGTCAAAAGTTTAACCTCGGATGTCGTTCAGTGACAGTGAATACTACCTAGCAGCGAAGCAGTGCAGGAATTGCCAAGATCTTGGGAATGTGACAAAATACTGTGATTAACAAGAAGTTATTTGTGGGCACTGTGGGGGGGAAAAGGACATGTCAGGAAAGGCTCCATTAAAAAAGGAATGTGACAGTGTATGTACAATGGAAAAGTAGGGGTAAAAGCTGCTTGGGACGAATGTTACGCTACATATATCAATCAAACCCTTCTATCAAGGCAGATTTGAAGAACAAGTTATGAAAAAGCGACTCATAACATTAGAAAGCAATGGGGATTCTAATAACGTGATTACTGTACATTCTGTCTTTGTAGAAAACGTAAATCACATTCGAGAAAAAGGAGGTGTGCAGAAAGTGTTAGGAATTTCTGACACAAAGCTAGCAGGAAGTGTCATAGGAAAAAAGCGAACGTTTCTCTTGGCGAAGTATAGCTTTATGTCCCAATGATAAAGCAGGAAAGAAATTTTTGGTGGACATTCATAACTGTATGGTGTAGCAGAGGAGCAACTAAACTGGAATCCATTGGGTACCTGTGGCGCATTTGAACAGAGGATCAATCTGACAGGCGGCAGTGGGAATGGTGTATCATGCAGGTGACTAAGAACTGTTGACAGAAACTGTGCAAGTACATGTAGGATGCTATGCCACCTATAGAGGTAAAAGAAGGTTTGTCAATGCAGGATATGAATCTGCAACTAATAATATCGTCACGTCAAACCACAGTCAAGTCCAAATCTGATGGTAGGGCCACCAATGAAATACAAAGCTTAGTACTGAAAGCACGTTTATTATTGACTCCCATGTACAGCCAGAACACAGCTCATTCCTGGTCGCAGAGTACAGCTATTTAGGCAGACATCGAATATTTCAGAACGTTGGTCTTTATACAAATACTGAATATTCCAGAATATTTAAAGATAAGATATTTCAAGAACCTTTCAGAACTGCAAACTAAGTAACACATAATTGCTGGTGGTCAGGTTTGAGATGGCGACCTACAGCATGCCAGCTAGCGACGCTAACCGCTACGGTTCTGATATTGTTCATCTTAGGGACCAGAGGTAGCGGTTTTTAAGGTAATCATAACAAATATTTTAGCATACAACTACTAATATCAGGAGTAACTTAATTCCACATAAAATGCACTTCGAAAACAGTCACTGTCAAAATACGGAGACAAATAATTTTATCTGTTTATGTTTTTTACTTTGAGTGTTTCTGAAGTGCATTTTATGTAGGATTAATTGAGACATTGAGATTATGGAATGTTGACTTCCGAACGGCGTTGCTGTGATTGTGTGCTAAAATATTTATAACAACCACTGTGGCTGGCGAATCAGAAGTTCGCGTTGGAGCCGACTACAGCACCCACGACCTTCTCTATGGTGGCACTCTCAGATCCTCGTCTTCTGTCATGTTGTCACAACCTCTTCCCTACGATGGGTATAGAAGGTAGCCCTTCGGACTGAAGCTTCGAGATCATCGAGCGAGTTTTCAGTTTCCTAGAACTCACCATAGTGGACTTGTGCCTTTGCACCATACTATGGCTTCGTAGGGATGACACGAACGATATCTCTGTGCCTTTGTCTTCTTGATGATGGGTCATAATCCATGAGTTCATATGTGACGTTTGACAAGCAACAAAGGATAAGACAGGGTGTAGAGTAGCACTTTTGTAACTTTTCCGATGCTTCTTTTTCCACACAGATGTAAAAATCTATACCAAATCTCCTAGGCCGCATCTCACTGGCGAGTGCATGGCTTCCTAGCTCATTCGGTCCTTCCCCTGAGTGTCCATGGTCTGTAAGTGAGCCAGCTGCCTTGCTTCTTCGGTCCTGGTGTTGTAGTTTTCCACGTAGTCACAAACTGAGTGGCGTTGAAAAGAGAATAGTGTGTTCATTGTTGTATTGGCATCGTAACTGCGTAGCAGAACGAACGGTGTGACGCCTGTGCTGTCTTGCTTCACTGTATTGTATGTTAATGTGACAACAGGCAGTATTGTATCCAAATCACTCTGTTCCACATCAGTCTACACAAAGAGCATATGGGTTATCGTCTTATCAAAGCATTCTGTGAGGCCATTCATGTATGGATGCTAGACAGTTGTCATGCTGTGGGTGATGTCACAATGTGAACTTACTCTGATACTACTCGCGACTGGAAACTTTTCCTCCATACTAGATCGTAATAAGGGGTGCTCTGTACTGGAAAATATTGTCTTCTACAAGGCAATTTTCAATTTCCAGAGGTTCGACAGCCGACACAGCTTTAGTGACAGCATAGTGGGTGAGGTAGTAAGTGATACTATTACGCATCGATTCCCATTTAGCGATACCGGGAACCTCTTCAAGAAGCTGATTCCAGTTCAGCAGAATGGCGCTGCTGCAGGCGGTATTTTTGAGGAAACTCCTCTCACAAAGAGAACATTTTCAAAATTCACAAACGTGTCATTAGAATAATATTTGGTGTCAGTCCTAGATCATCATGCAAAGACCTGTTTAAGAAACATGGTATTCTAACTACTACTTCTCAGTATATATACTCATTGATGTCCTTTGTCATTTCCAATATGTCTCTTTTTACACGAAATAGTGCAAAACATTATTATAATACCAGAACCAAAGTACTATAAAAGCTTAATATTAGTACAAAAAGAAGTCAAATACTGGCCACGGCGGAGGTTCGAGTCCTCACTCAGGCATGGGTGTGTGTGTTTGTCCTTAGGATAATTTAGGTTAAGGGGCTCTGGAAAGGCTCAAAATCATGAAAAGTTCAATTTTTACTTTTTTGCGTTTTCTGAATCTGCAGACTATTACCTTTTAATAGATATATAATTGATTCAATTCCAAAGACTACAACTATTTTTAAATTTTTTTTGAAATGTGTTCTACATGGGCGTGACCCACTGTGGCGCTGTTAAACTGCTGTCAAATGGTGTTATTATTAACGTCCGTGTTCATCAGGTACATTTTAGTGATGTGAGATAAAGTATGTGTTATGGCTAACCTGTGATGGTTCAATATATATCGGTGGTGTGATTGTCGATTGTTTCATATTTATTTACTCTGTCGTTATCTCGAAAATATTCGTAATTAATTCTGTTTCTTGAGTCTCTGTTTTGTTGAAGTATAATAATGAGTAAATGTAAAGTTATTAGAAATCCTCTGAAGGCTTTCAAGAAAAGGAGAAATGTTGGAAAGCCAAAGGTATGTGTTATTACTGTAAACAATAAAGACGATAACCAAGTAAGTGAACCTAACTTCTCAAGTACACCTGCCCATAGCAGTCAAAGTGGGAAAGAAAATACTTCACAGAAGAAGCTTGGTTCAATGAGTGAAAACTATGAATGTTTTATGGGCGAATCGGATGTGAATGAAATATTTGATACGTCGGTTCTCAAAGGAATTTTTTCAAACTGTGTAAGATGTATTCATTGTAGTGAAGTTGGTCTGGAACTCTACATAATAAAGCACATAGGACTTGCTAGTGAAATACAACTGAAATGTGATAAGTGTTCATACATGACCACCTTTTGGAACAGTGTTGCAGTAACTGCAACTGAAGAAAATGGTAGCAAAATCTACGAACACAACGAGCGATACTTGCTTTAGACAAGGAACGCCTTCGGGCTGCAGACAGGGCTGTAAAGAGTCTAGAAATACAAGCAAGAGTAAACAGGAGGAGGAACAAGAGGAAGCTGGAGGAGGAGTTTGCAGAGGATGAAGATAATCCATCCTATGGACCTGGAATGCACTAAACAGTTAATCCAATCTTTGTCGCTCGATTCCCAAAACTTTTATTTTCTCATACTAATTACATGTTTTCTAAGGATCTTCCAAACATATTTGTTTCAACCTTTCAGTAAATGTTACACAGTACCTTCTGCATAATTTAACACAGCCTTTTTCCAAAAAACTGTATATTTTTGAATATATAAATAAAAAATTGCAAAAAAATGTTGTGAATTTTCATTACAATTGAAAAAAAAAAATCATCTTTAATAACTGAACTAAAATTTTGTAAAATCCCTGTGTTAAGTTGTAGCCCATATTCCAATAAATAATCTGTAAAAAGTTCAACTTCCTACCTCAAATACTTTGTGAGGAAAGATGTAATTTATAAGCGTTATTTTAACATTGCAAGTATAGGGCATTCCGGAGCCCCTTAAGTAGTCTGTAAGCTTAGGGACTGATGATGTCGTGAATCACAGTAGAGCAGCGATTAGCAGTCCAACAACACTTTATTCCATAGTCACAGAACATACAATATAACAAGTCAAAGATACATTGTCCTAAGAGTAAACAAACAGTCTCTCACTTGCGAGAAGTACATCACTCTGTGACATCCTCCCCACCCTGGTCGACCTCCAAAGGTACGGCCAGCTGCACAGGACGACTAATGATGTGACCTTCTGGTGTCCGGAGTATTATCGTCCTTACCCTGCCGTCTCTTCCTGGTAGTACCTTTTCTATCCTTACCTTCTTCCACATATGTCGCAGACGAAGGTCCTCTTGGATCAGCACGATGTCGCCAGGGCGAAAGGGGATGACTCGTCCCGATGGGCGTTTAACTTCATGGTAGTTCCGGAGCTCCAATAGGCATTCTTTAACCCAACGGTTCCAAAAACTGTCACAGAGTTGCTGTCTCAGTCGGAATTCCTTTGTTAAATTCGTGCTAGCTGAAGGCTCTGGTCCCGTCGGAATAGTCGTAAGTTTTTCTCCCGCCAGAAAATGGGATGGTGTGAGTGCATCACAATCATCTGGTGTGATGGGCCTGGAGTTCACCGCGGCTTCAATACTGATCAAGGTGGTGTTCAGTTGCTCCTCAGTGAGCTTTGCGAGTCCCAGTACCTTCCGTAGGCAACGCTTTATAGTGCCCACCATTCTTTCCCACCATCGTCCCCACCAAGCCGCACGGGAGACAAGGAATTTCCAAGTAATACCGTGGTGGGCGAGGAACTGATAAGATTTTGTGGTGGTTAATGCCTTCCAAAGTTGGGCTAGTTCCATATTCGTGGCGTGGAATGTTTTCGCCTTATCTGTATATATCGTGTGGGGTAGTCCGCGTCTTCTGGCGAATCGCTGAAGTGCCATAAGAAACTTGTCCGTTGACAAGCCTGTACAGAGTTCGAGGTGTACAGCTCGTGTGGTAGCACATGTGAAAAGAGTGATATATGACTTGTGCGTTTCCCTCCCCACTTTGATGAATAGTGGGCCAGCAAAGTCTATTCCGGTTACAGCAAATGGTTTGGCAGGTGAAACTCGTTCAGGTGGCAGCAGTGCTTCGATCTGTTGCCCTCGTGGATTCTTCAAGATCTTGCATGCGAGGCATGAGTATAGGATTCTTTTGATGGCCTGACGAGCTCTAAGGATCCAAAATTCGGTTCGCAGTTTGGATAGTACAGAACGAACACCAAAGTGATGAAGGCGGATGTGTGTCTCTCGAATAACCAATTGTGTGAAGTGGTGGGAACCGTCAAGGAGTACAGGATGTTTTTGTTCCCTATTTAGGCTAGTGCACTGCAGTCGACCTCCTAGACGTATCAGTCCATCTTCTAGGAAAGGATTGTATCGTGCGATTTTTGACTCTCTTGGCAGTGGTAAGTTATTCTGAAGTGCATGTAATTCGTTGGGGAAGGAATCTCTCTGGCACACTCGAATCCAATACATTTTGGCAGCTAATAATTCGGTGGCTGTAAGTTCTCCTGAAGATTTATTCTTCTGACGAATGTTGTGTAGGAAACGGAGAGTCCATGCTGTGATACGAATGAGCTTCCCGTATGAGCTGAATTTAAGTAAGTTCAAAAGGATGGTTGGCGTAGATATCGACAAAACTTGGCTCTGCGTTTTCTTCCTCTTTTCTTCGGGAGGTAGTCGTACCATCGTTGGAGTATCGTTGTTTGGCCAGCATTCAGGGGGGCGTGTAAGCCAAGGCGGCCCATGCCACCAAATGTCCAAAGAATTCATTTGGTAGCCGAGGAGTCCACGTGAGAGGTGGTCAGCAGGATTGTCTGGTCCTGGGCAGTGTTTCCATTGTGTGGGAGTCATGTGTGTTTGTACCTCAGTTACACGATTACAAACGAAGGTCTTCCATCTGTTAGGATCACAGCGAATCCAACTTAGTGTTATTGTAGAATCCGTCCACAGTATCGCACGGGCAATTTTAAAGTCTGTTGCGCAGCAAAAGTAACACAATAGTCTGGTCCCAACTACTGCTGCTAAAAGTTCGAGTCGAGGCAATGTCATCTTCTTAATAGGAGCAAGTCT
This sequence comes from Schistocerca americana, assembly GCF_021461395.2. Lineage (NCBI taxonomy): Eukaryota > Metazoa > Arthropoda > Insecta > Orthoptera > Acrididae > Schistocerca > Schistocerca americana. Next base: position 112,257,014 of record NC_060126.1, on the reverse strand, counting down.
GTTCATGCTACAGACTAAATGGGTTACGACGTCATCATCTAAGACAGTACGAATGTACAAAGCTGCTCCATATGCCTTTTCCGAGGCGTCACAGAATACGTGCAGCTGAGAGTCTCTTCCATGAGCTGTAGCTATCCATCTAGGGACATGTATATGTGACAATGAAGGTAAGCTAGATATCCAAGTGCGCCATCGTGCCCCTAAGTCCCAGGGCATAAGTTCATCCCAGCCAATTCCTCGGCACCATGTGTCCTGGAATAGCAATTTCCCAACAAGAGAAACTGGGGAAAACAGTCTGAGTGGGTCATAGAATTTAGCCGTACATTGTAAAAGGAGTCGTTTGGTGGCTGGCTCTTCTGACGACCTTCTGATGATTTCGCTAGGATCGATACAGAAGTAGTCACCTGCGGTGTTCCAGTCTACACCTAAAACTTGAGTCTGGGTGTGGAGTTCTCGCCCTTCTGCCCTCCAGATAGTGTGAAGTTGTTCACAGTTGGTAGCCCATTTTGATAAGGGGAGACTGATCAATTTCATTAGGGTTACAAGTTCATAGTATATAGTTATCACCAAATTATCACCTTCTACTGAGATCACAAAATCGTCCATGTTTGCAGTCTTGTTTATAAGTGGCGCTACGGTGGGAAATGCTGTCATACACTTGTCGGCAAGTTCTCTTAGTGTTGGAGAAAGTAAAAATGGGCTGCAGGTCAGGCCAAATGGGAGTCTGTTAAAACGGTATTCTGTTAGTTCGTCCGTCGTTTGAAGATTTCCTGTTTGATCCTGGCTAATCTTGAACCAGAAAAATCTGGTCAAGTCTTTGTCCTTTTCGTTCAAGGTTAATTGAAGGAAAGCTTGTGTGATGTCCACGAGGATAGCCATAGAATATAATCTGAAACGCAGTAAAATTTCCAGAATCTCTGGTAATAGGTTCGGTCCTACTTCTAATACCTCATTCAGAGAAGGTGCATTGTTTTCGTGAAATGAGGCGTCAAAGACTATTCTCCACAGTGGTTCCGTATTTCTCCTTCCTCAATGCATGATGAGGGAGATAAAATAGCTCCTTTCCTGAGAGTGGGGTGGGAGCGACCTCTACTTGCCCCTTCGTAATGTAGTCTAGCATAAGATCGAAATACATTTGCTTAAATGTCTCTTGACGTTGAAATCTTTCCCTGAGGTGCTTGAATCGTTTTTCCGCGATAGGTCTGTTACTCGAAAGCCCTTTATGTTGCATTTTGGGAAGTGTAACGACTGCTCGATGATCCTTTATAGAGAAAGATGCTCTAAACTCTTCAAGAAGTCTCGTATCCTTGTTGTTCACAGGTAGATCCTGATCGGCAGTAATCCCTATAGTTTCCAAGTCCCAAAAGCGTCTGAAATCATTGTCAGAGTGCAGAGGAGATTGGTCAGTCTGAGCAAAATTTACCACGGTTGCATGCACACAGGCTTGTGACTTGTTACCACTAAGTATCCAGCCAAACAGAGAAGGAACTAACACTAAGGTTTCAGAGATGCGTATGGGCGAATTGTGCTTCACTATCTTCCAATAAAAATCGCCTCCTACAAGAATCTCCACGGGAAGATCTTCTGTTGAATCGGTTTTCGGATCTGCTAGCGTAATCTTACGGGCATCTGGTAAACTCTTTATATGTTGTGGAACCGAAGGCTGGTGAGAAATAACGTGAGTACTTTCGAAGGCAGTAAGTGGCACTGAAGAATTCTGCCAAAGCCCCTTCATACTAAACTGAACAAGCCTGCGGTGGCGTGGGCGTGTAGAGTTTGATTCAAAGGAACAAACGGTTAGTTCTTGTCGGTCTACCGTGCGCAGTTTCAGATCATCAATCAGCGATTTTGCTATGAAGCTGGACTGACTACCTGTGTCCAGTAGACATCGCGTTGTCCTGCTCAATCCTGTAGGTCCTGAGACGCATACTTGGGCTGTCTGAAGGTACGTGTAACTGTGGGGAGCGACAGATACCTTTCCAACGGAAGTAACGTTTGTCTGACCCGCAGGACCCCTAATATCCTTTCGTTCCCCACAAATGGACTTATGATGCAGTCTTTTACAGTTAACACACTGAGCCTTTTCTTTCCTTTTGCAATTTGACACTTTGTGGCCACATTGAAGACAAAGAAAGCATCTGTTTGCTAGTTTCAATTTATCTATTCGATCATTAACGTGTACGATCTTCTTACAGTCTTGCGCCCAATGACCGTCAGATTCACAAAAGACGCAGAATGGTTCCTTTACGCTGGTATCCTTCGGAGTCGATCTTTTAGATTTCGCGTGTACGTGAAGTGTGGACGCTGTGGGAAGGTTACTAGAAGTGCTTGAAAATTCACCGTGTATCTTCTGCGTGGTAAGTGCCCCGTCGACTTCCTCGTTCAGAAACTCCATCAGTTGCAAAATGTCCCCTTCGGATATTCCTGTACGCTTGGCGTGAATTATCCAGCGGCGGCATATGTCATCCGGAAAAGCGCGTAAAATTTTCGGCGCGAGGACTCGACCGTATCCGTTCACGTCTTCCCCAAGTGCCCGGAGAGCTTGAATACGTCGCTGGCATTCAATGAATGTTGAATTAAGTTCCTCTGGGGTGGACAGCTTAATTGGTTTTATGGCTTCGAGATAATCTAAGTGGGCTCGAATTATTCGATCCTTGTTGCCATAACGCGCTCGGAGAATCCTCTTCGTTTCTGCGTACGTCTCGACCGTCACCGCAATACCGTCCACTAAATGCTTTGGTTCTCCTGAGAGATAACCGCGAAGAAAAATGTGTTTATTGATTGTAGTTACCGTCGGATATTTGTCAACCGACTGCTCAAACTGTTCCCAGAATCGCGCCCATGTCTCAATATCGCCTGAAAAAGGCTCAAGTTTGATCGGCGGAAGTTTTACTGAAGCTGTGGGAACACTCATTGTTACAGATTGTGCCGGCGGATTGTCGGGAATCCTTATGTCTGCTACCGATTTCGCAAGCTGTTTCTCTATTTCGTGAGACAATCGGGAAATTGTGAGTTTCGCGGTGTCTATATAATATTCGCTAATATTCGCATTTAGGAACATCTTCTTCGTATTCGCCATCGTCTAACAACTCGTGAATATCCTCATCTAATTTAACGAGGCGGTCCAGAACGCTTCCCAATCTGTCATTGTAATATTTATAATCCGCGATTTCCGATGTGTCGGGCAACCTTGCAACTTCCGCCACGAGTCGCGTAATGTTTGCTCTTTCTCTCATACGTTTTCTCTTTAGAGAGTGTAATTGCGCTTCTGGTTTGTGGTCTGGCACGTCCATTCCGTCCGATTACTCAAAAGTTTAAAGCAGTGTCGGCTAGCGATCAGCTGGTCCTAGTAAGGCGTTATCTTTGGATCGCTAGTCGAAGTAGTTCAATTGATGGTCGCTAGATGGCAGCACTAGTCATAAACAATCTACAGGCGTAGCGTAGGATCTGATAATTCGTTAAAGCGCTAATCGAACAGCTACAATAGCAGTACACAGCGGCAATAATGTAATCAGTTGCCTTTACAAATGGCACTACAAAACATGTTGCGTGATAATTCAATTGAACTTGGTTGTGTATGATGGCGGTTGTCGTCGTAGAGCTTGTTGCGTGGTGTAACAAATCGCTGCAGTAAACCCCGTCGTAGTATTGCCGCGTGACGTGCGTCCAGAATTCGGTTCACTACGACAATCGTGGAATTGTCTCGGGCAAAGTCTATCCCGGGTTTCGGCACCAAATTCTTATGTTGTGAATCACAGTAGAGCAGCGATTAGCCGTCCAACAACACTTTATTCCATAGTCACAGAACATACAATATAACAAGTCAAAGATACATTGTCCTAAGAGTAAACAAACAGTCTCTCACTTGCGAGAAGTACATCACTCTGTGACAGATGACCTTAGCAGTTAAGTCCCATAAGATTTCACTCACATTAGAACAACATTTTGAATCAAATACATGGTTATTCATATATTCAATAACCTACCGGAGCATATCAAAGGTCTTGTAAGTAATAAAGATCGGTTTCAGAGTGAACTAAAGAACTTCCTGTTGGCCAACTCCTTCTACACCATCGATGAAAATCTTCACAAGGATTATAGCTCATAACTCTCTCTGCATTAAGCCCGGTCCACACGCAACGATCTGTCTGCGCAGACATCGGCGCAGATGCCTGTACATGCAAAAGATCGCTGCAAATGTGGTGTGTTCACACGACACAAACCCCAATCTACTACTCGCCCGCCATCTGTCGGTGTAGAAAAGAAATATCAGTGGCAAGCGACTACGCTCCCCGAAAACGTCAAAATTTAATTCAGTTATTTTGAAAAATAGAAATGGAGGAAGTTCTGTTGTGGTCTGTGTTCGCAACTTGTGTTGCAAAAAACATTCAGACCAACCGCAGGAAACAGAGAAAGCGGTCAAAATGGTGCAGACGGTGGCTGCTAAAGCGAAAGCAGTTTTGTCACGTAAATTTACTATGAGAGTTGCAGGGCGAACCTGTTTTGTTTTACATAACCTCGTGTTCCATTTCCTCGCACATTGGCACTCCAATTTCATCTGCAATTGTGCTCCTGCTTGGTCTTGGCGTTTCTTGATCACTAAGAAAGCCAAGTAGATAAAAATACCATAACGTTGGCTGGTATACTTGATCTGCTCCTACACCAGATATTCTAGATTTCTGAACTTTGGATAACTCTTTTCGGTAAACAGTTCGCTGACAGACTAATTTACTTGACTTGCCTTCATGAACTCATCTTTCAGGAAAGCGTAAATAGCTTCACATGTGTTGGGTATTATTTCACTCAATGCTTGTTTCGATATTGCAGATGAAAATTCCAAATCATTGTAGCTCCTTCCTGGTGCTAGGAATCTTAATGTTACTCCCAGGCGTTCATGAGGAGAAATTTCCCTTCTCATACAAGTATTTTTCTCATAATATGAGGGGTTACATGCTTTAAGAGATAATTATAAGTTTCGACATCCATCCGCAAATAATTTCGCCAGTTCGCAAAGAAATTATTTTTTTATTACCGTTTCTCTGTTTGCCGAGGCGCCAACTGCCCGCAATTTTTCAATTAGAGCATTGTATGCTGCTGTCTTTTTGTCTCGGTCACTATATTCTTTACTTTTAATCTTCCACAAACAGGGGTGGTTTCTGTATATTTCAATGAATTCACTTACAAACTCTCGAGAACACTGGCGAGTATCAGCCATTTTAATGCCCAGTGCACACAAATACAAACACTAGACTGAGCAAACAGCTGTTTCGCGCCAGATTTGCGACGATCTCCTGTCCACACGCTCCAACTTGTCTGCGCAGATGTGGTTTGAACCGACAGATTTGAGAGGTTTCGCTCAAACCTCCAACTCCAACTTCCAGGTTTGCACACACCTCAGGTTGGTGCAAATCTTCTGTTCACACGCAACGATCTGTCTGCGCAGATGCGATGTGCGCAGACATTTGCGCAGACAGATCGTTGTGTGTGGACGGGCCTTTAGAATTGTACAATATTCATGTATCTAAGAAAAAAAAAAGCAACCAATTGCCCTAGGGTAAGACAACATGCTTCCATAACTGGCATTTCTTACAGTGGCTCATATAGTGTCTTACAGCAGTTGGCATCCTTGTGTTTGTGTCCACTTTTGTATCTTTTGTATAATACTGAGATGTCATACTCGTGAATCCATAGGACGCTATTAATGGTGCCCTAAAGATTCATTTCAAAGCCATTTTTTTCACTCTTGCACTCCACATCAGCTAAATAAAAATAAATAATATAGTTGTTCTATATCGAATTTTGGAGTTAAGCTTCATGCTTGGGCTCTAATAGATTTTGTATAGATCTGACCAGTGATACCTGCATCTGATTCTGTCTACAGTCCTCACGAATCCCAGGCGGCAAGAAGTTGGAGTATCGTGGAAATACTTCAGGATAGATGTTCCTCAGTGATCTCGGACGACGAACAACCATTTCCGCCACATTTTATCACAGTTCCTCTTATGCAATGCCTATTAATTAAATGAATTCTCCTTTGGTCAGTTACTCCTCCTTCAACTCTTCTATGGTTTTCAGCAGTGCTGCATCTTCCCTCTGTTCAGCAGCAATGTCATGTAACAGAGTGATGACTGAGATTTCACACACACTACATGTGTTGCACCAAAGGATTGTTTGAAAGACAGTATATATCTTTGTGATTGCATCCGCTTTTTATATCTTTGTGGTATCTACTCCTGAAGCCTCAGCATGATATTTATGATGTCCTAAAACCTCATTTAAAAGGCATTATTGTCACTCTTGCACACTATATCAGTTAAATAAGACAAGATATTAAAGTTATTCTGTATGGAATTTTGGAGTTAGCATTGTACAATGACACTTAAAGACACTGTAATATAGTTTGTGATTTCCTTTATTAAATGCTACAGTTAAGCAGAAATTATACTGCCACCAGAAATCTTATTTCTTCCTTATTCAGATCCACTGGGCAAGTGTGTAACAACAATGAAGTTGCGAGAATGTGTATAGACTGTCAGTACTGCATTAATTTCCCCATTTGTAAAATTAAAAAAGCTGCTGTCAAACTATGCATCATCTTCCTCTAATTACTCATATATCTTACCCGTGCATCATATATAATAGAAACATCATTCACCTTCATCACATAAATCAACATTACGTTCTCATAACTGCAATGGCAAAACCTTCAACTACCAGAAAATCTTGAACATAGAAAGTTAATATAATGTATGTGATAAAATACATATCATGTTCTCGTGGTTCACGGCACACATCACTTAGAACGAGAACACACATATCATGTTGCCAGAGTTGCTAGGTACTCAACATACATAATGAAACCATACTTGACATCATGTTACTGTCAGGTTAGCTGTGCTTTTACCATACAACACCAAATTATTAGCTTTGTATATTGACTTATAGCATTATTATTACTATTAAACTTTCGCAGATATATCACTTGCATTTTAAGGAAAATGCAGGATTTTTTTTGTAAATACACATAAAGGAAATGAACAAGATATTTTAAGAAGGCTATAATTTACGACTATACAGTTTCTAAATAATTTTCAGAAATCGTTATTGCCAGTGTGCCAGATAGACCCGGAGATGTATCACTCTTTGCAAGAGTGTAACACTTTGTCGCGCTCATTCATGTAAGCATTTCAAATGCTTTGTGTTTTAGTTTTTTATCAATACATAAATCAGAAGAGGGAACAGTTTCATACAAGCCATACACAATTTCATGCAATGACTTCATCGCACTCGTTTTTCTGTCTGCACAAACAGTTGCTGCTAACTGCCACTTTTTAGACTTTTTTTGAACTGTGAAATACACACAATTGTTAACGCGAAAATCATGTTACTGTGATGGTGGTTCAGAATTCAGCCACGAGATGACATTCGAATGATGCTAATTGGTGGCGGGAAAATCCAAATGGCGTCACAAAATCAAAGGAGACTTTAACTTTTGTGACATGGTTAAAATTTGCATAGCTCGAGTGGCATCACAAGAATTTGGGTTTTTCCACACGCATCCACAGTGGTGCCACTCGAGTAGCGGTTAGGTGGAGTCACTTTTCTTACATCTGCAAACCTAGTTTCAGTTTTGCACATGCACCATAATAAGACATCTGCAAAGACGTCCTCCCTTGGTCGAAAAGATGCCAAATACTAGAAACGCTCGCTACTTATTAGTGCCCTGTCTGCACTAAGTCATGTGTCAGATCTTCGTAATTGCCTTAGTCAAGGTACTGGACGTCGGCACTTTCAGCAAAGAGTGAAAGAGAACGGTTTCCAGCCAAACGAAGTTGAGTTATGTGATATAAACGTGATCGTCTTACATGCAGAGCCGCAGCTGGTTTGGTAAGATCATTCCCAAGTGGCATAGCTTGTACAGCACAGAACTTTAAAGTATAATTTTCACATTTTACGTCTAGCAGTTTTTTCTTCTGCAGTTTAATGTTTTTAATTATCTTTTAAAAGCAATTTATTTTGCAAATTTTAAACATGGTATATCTTCTGAAACTCCTTTAATTTTCAACTGAAAGAATAGTCAAACTTTCCATTATTTCAACCGATGACTAATGCTACGTATTATAAAGCCACATGTTATATTATGTAATTCAATGCTGCGTAAATTTGCGCCAGGCGTTTATGGTTGGTGTTCTTCCTGAGTTACTTTGTGAGGATTCACGTGGTAACTGTCTTGAATACATGGGAACTGCGTTACATACTAGTGGTCCATTTGGATTATGTTTACAATACCTGCTTTAAACATTTTGGAGAGGAGGAGACCTGGTGAAAGCGCGTTTAGCGCTTCTCACGACTACTAAGTTTTTGTGTAGATAGTTTGTGTATTTGAAACTTGTGGGAAATGAATAGTTTAAGACAATGGCCTAGAAAGATAGGCTCCATGCCGTAAGGTGGACTACTTGCGGCAGAGCACTCGCCCACCATGACGCCGAGGCGCCATGGCGTCTATGTCTGCTTCCCGGCCTGTGCCCCAGTGCTTACCTCGACCAGGAACATTTTAGCACACACGGAGGTAACGCCACCTAATATCATGTCGGATCTCCTTTTACCCGGCGTAGTACAGCAACTCGACATGGCATGAACTCCACAAAACGTTGAGCCCTGCAGAAATATTCAGCTACACTAACTCTACAGCCCTCCATAATTGCGAAAGTGTTGCACATGCAGATTTTGTGCACGAACAGACCTCTTGACTATGTCACATAAATGTTTGACAGGGTTCGTGTTGCATGGTATCGGTGATCAAATCATTCGCTCGAACTTCCCAGAATTTTCTTCAAACTAATTGAGAACAATTGTGACCTGCTGACACAGTACGTTGCCATCCACAAGAATTCCATCGCTGTTTGGGAACATGAAGTCCATGAATGGCTGCAAATGGTCTCCAAGTAGACAAACATAACCATTACCAGCAGAGGACTCAGTCCATTGCATATAAACACACCCCACATCATTATGAAGCCACCACCAACTTGCACAGTGCCCTATTGACACTAGAACCCTACCATCAATTCTTGCCAACTGAAATCAGAAGTCATCTGACGAGACCACGGTTTTCCAGTCGTCTAGGATCCAACCGATATGGTCACAAGTCCAGGAAATACCGCAACAGGTGGTGTTTGTGTTGTTTGCAACAGGTGGTGTTTGTGTTGTTACCAACAGCAGTCGTGTCGGTCTCCTGCTGCCATTGCCCATTAGTGCCAAATTTTGCCGACCTGTCCTAACGGATCGTTCGTCGTACGTCCCGCATTGATTTCTGCGGGTATATCACGCAGTGTAGCTTGAATGTTAGCACTGACAGCTCTTTGCAAATGCCACTGCTCTCAGTAGTTAAGTGAAGGGTGTCGGCCACTGCGTTGTCCATGTGAGAGCTAATGCCTGGAATCTGCCGTTCTTGGTACACTCTTGACATCGTGGATCTCGGAATATTGAATTCCCTAAAGATTTTCGAAATGGACTGTTCCATTCGTCCAGTTCCAACTACCATTACGCTTTCAAAGTCTGTTAATTCCCGTCGCGCGGCCATAATCACGTCGGCAACCTTTTCACATGAGTCATCTAAGTACAAATGTCAGCTCCGCCAATCAACTGCTCCTTTATACCTTGTGTATGCGATCTACTGCCATCTGTATATGGCACATGGCTATCCCATGACTTTTACCACCTCAGCGTAAAGAAAATGTGACTGTAGTAACTGTAACAACTCAACAGACCTGTTTTTAGAAGTAGAAGTAATGGTCGCCTGGCTAAGCAGGTAATCGCTGCATCGGCGAATTTGGCAAGTCGTCAAGCCATCAACAACCACTGTGCTGACTTCTGCAGCGAGGCTGCCACTGCTCTGCCATCATCTTGACAGGTCCACCTACCGGGGAGAGGGAGAGGTCCAGCCACTGACTGAAGGACCAGGGGTTGAATTGAGAGCCTCAGACCCTCAGATCACAACATGTTGGTGATAGTATCAAAGACTGTACAAACACAGACATAGATTACGAGCAACTCACCCCCTGTATCCGCTGGAGAATGCCGGTTTGATGAGGAGCTTCCTGATCTACAGCAGCCGCTACCAGATCCATGGCTATGAATGACAGATCACCACACCTCCTTCCAGCACTAAGCCAGTACATTTTTCCAGGCATGAGAAATTTGCACAATGTATGTGTAATCACTTCTGATCTGGTACCTGGCACAAAAGACACTCAGTCATTCAGGAAGGGGACACCTCGCTGCAGCAAACCTGTCATAACTCACATACACCTCCACGTTCATCAGACGAAATCTATGGACTCCTTTGAGGACAAACGTTGCTAACAGTTTAAGTTCCAATCACTTCCATCCCCTCCACTTTTCTCTGTAGACCAATCAGCAAAAATATCCCCACCTCGTCCAATATTTTCGCTTTTAAAGCTAACTTGGTGTTGGGCGACCCCATTTTTAGCCAGGCAACGCTCCCAGGTGGAATAGACACGTAATTACAATTAAGATACCTAACCAAAATAAGCCCTGCAATATAATTAGTTTGGAGAAACGCTGTAAGACTACTAAACTTAGTCGTGCAAGAACCCTATGCGCAAGATCCGGCAAGACTTCCAGCCAGAATAAGAAGATACATAACTCATGCAATATTAATGTGTGACGTCACTATAAAACTCGTAAATAGATGCAGAAGTAATCCAAAGTATATACTTCCTCTCCACGCACGTACGAGACTTAGCAATGGCCACAGAACAGCAAAAATAAACTCTTCCTACATATAAAGTCAACAAATGATGGAGATCACCATACCTGTCTCGCTATACGACAAAAAAATGCCAGCTTTAAAATTGAACACTGTCTGTCGATTAGCATGTTCTACAAACACCAATTAATCTACCACTAAAATGATTCAAATTGCGAACTACAAATGCACAATGACTGCTGGAGGAAACAGGCTGTGCATACCTGATAACAGTAGAATCACCACTATTTCTTTACGATTCCTACAATCCACAAAAAAAGCTCCAGGTGGCTGAGATGTGTAGTCAGAACATTACTCTTGGCGCAAATGTCCTGGAGTCTGCAGACTCAGAACGCGGACGGCAACTATGTGTGAAACGGCCTACGCACGCTGATAAAGAATCACCATAGCTCCACAGTTCAGGCTCATCGTCTATCGAAAAATAGATTCTCCAAAGACCAACTAACCTACCACTAATGGGATTCAAATTGTGAGCAACACACGAACAACGACTGCTGGAGAAAAAGGCTCCACATTCCTCCTAACAGTACAATCACCGCCAATTTGTGCCGAGATGAAGTGCGTTTCTATCGACTACCCAGTCATGGCTGCGGGCAGTGACTCCTGCAGGAGCCAGATTTGGAGTACAAGCCAACAGAGACATCAGTCACCCCTCCTGCTAATCCCACAGGAAGATCAATCTCATTGGCTCCAAGCAACAGCACGAAAAATCACCCTACGCGAACGATAAATGGAGGGAATCTCCGACATGTGTGTGTCGCTGGTAGTAACAGTCCAGAATTCCTTCCAATGGCGTGCAACAACTTTCATCAGATAACTCATGTTGCCTCTTAAGACAGTCGCACTGCGGCCAATACGAAACGATATCTGAGCAGCGCATACATTAGCCATGGCATCTGTAATCGCCAGAGACGGTTTTGATAAGGCTGCCACCGAGCGCCAGAGGAACCTGTATGAATAAAAGCTTTCTAATATTATTTTTATTACGTCTCTGTGAGGTTTTGGATTCACCCATACAGTTTTGTCATTACCAAAAAATGCGCTGTTTAGTAGCAAATATACGCCCTACTTCCATTATTTACAATTATTTCATCAACCTCTTTCTCCAACGGTCATTGTTCGCGTGCTGCCAACTATCTGAATCCCACTGATGATAGGTTAGTTGGTCTTTGGAGAACCAGTTTATCAACAGACGATGCTCATGAACTGTGCAGCTATGGCGATTCCCCCCTTTATCAGCGTGCGCAAGCCGTTTTACACTTAGTTGCTGTCCGTATTCTGAGTTTGCAGGCTCGTGGACTAGGCGTTTCATTTACACCAAGAGTAATGTTCTGACTACACCACTCAGCTGCCTGGAATCTTTTGCGGATCATAGGAACCGTGAAGAAATACTGATTTTACTGCTATTAGGTACGCGCAATCAGCTTCTTCCAGCAGTCGTTGTGCATGTGTAGTTCGCAACTTGAATCATGTTGGTGGTAGATTAATTGGTCCTTGGAGAATATGCTTATCGACAGACAATGTTCAGTCTCAAAGCTGACTCTTTTTTATTGTACAGTAATCTCTGTCATTTGTTGACTTTCTATGTTGGAAAGTTTATTTTTGCTGCACTGTGTCCATTGCTTTGTCTCGTTTGCGTGTGGCGAGGACGCATGTACTTCAGGTTATTTCTGTCCTGACATCTCGGATATTCGGGAATCCAGCCGGATGTTTGCGTCGCTCTCGCACTATATTTCAACAGCGTGCCTCACTGTCTTCTTCAGGTGCTACCTGAGACTGGTCCTTGGGTCGACCGAATCCAGTATTTATGCCTGGAAGGAGCTGGGCGGTAATCGGTCCGCGCCAAGTCGAGTGGTCCGTCCGTGGTCCGCGCCCGCCAGACTCGGCTTCAATGGACTCCTCCAGTCGTGGATGTTCCGACTGCCGTTCGCGCCCGTTTTGGCCGTCCTCAACGGTTGTGGTCGTCATCTGAGATGTTGGGTACTCTGTCTCATGACTGTTACTATCATTTCTACTTCTGTTTTGTGCTAGGCGCTCCATAATCGGTCCGCACATTGGGCCTCTCTGGCCGCCAGTGTTCCGATCGCCGTCCGCGCCCAGCCTGGCCGTCTTCTGAAGTCGAGTTCATGATCTGGGGTGTGTCAAATCTGGTCTGTAATGTCCGACACCTTGTCTCACGGCTGTTCTCTCGGTCTCCACTTCTATTTTTGTAGAATCCCGGAGGGTCCTGTGTTGAGTTTTCACAAGCTCAAGCGCTGGATTCCAAGCAGTGCTGATTTGGTATCCCGAGTCATGGTTGATTAGATTATCTGTGACATTGATCTCAATGGTTTCTTTAATGACACTGTCGCAAAATCTTGAGCTCTGTGTCACAATCTTGGTGTCATTGTAATCCACTGAATGGCCAAGTTCCAGACAACGCTCTGCTATGGCTGATTTAGTTGCCTGTCTGAGTCTGGTGTGTCTCTTGTGTTCTTTACACTTGATGTCCACAGTTCTGGTGGTCTGCCCAATGTATGACATCCCACACTGGCATGGTATGTTGTAAAACCTGGCTTGCATAGCCTGAGGTCATCTTTTACATTCCCCAGCATAGCCCCAATTCTGGTGGGTGGGCAAAATATGCTCTTGATGTCATATTTCTGGAGAATACTGCTGGATATCTATAGAGGAGTACCCATTCCTACTGCACACTGATCGTAAGTGTTCTATTCCTGTGGCCAAACTATCAGGATCTGACAGAGTTTGTGCTCTGTGGACCAGTGTTTTCAGCACTCTATTCTTCTGTGCCAGATGGTGGCAACTGCTGTCTTGTAGGTATAGGTCAGTGTGCGTAGGCTTGCGGTAGACACTGTGTCCAAATGTGTCATCTGCCTTTCTCTTTACTAGAACATCCAAGAACGGAAGTAGTCCAGCCTTCTCCATTTCCATTGTGAACTGAATATTTTGATGGCAAGAGTGCGGATGTAGCAGGAATTCATCTAACTTCTCCCTACCATGGGGCCAGATGACAAAGGTATCATCCACATACCTGAAAAAGCACTTAGGTTGATATGTGGCTGAAGAGAGTGTCTCCTCTTCGAACCTCCATAATCGGATCCTCCAGAAGTTGTTGCACCTTTCTGTCATATTCTGTTTTCTCTAGGATGACTGTGGAGTTCCCCTTGTCTGCGGGCATCACCACAACGCTGTCATCCTCTTGGAGTCGCTGTCATCACCTGAAATGTTGGATTTGGGTGGCTTGGTCTTGGTGAGCGCCCTGCAGGTCTCTCTTTGGATCTCTTTGGCCACACTGGAAGATAGCGTGTTGGCCACTTGCTCTACTGCACTGAAGAAGGCGGCGGCAGGCACGTTTCTAGGGGTCACTGCGAAATTGAGGCTCTTGCTTAGCACTTTTAAGGTGGTCTCATCGAGCTGGAGAAAGAGACCAGGGTACTGTTGAAGGAGACAAGCCTGCCTGTTGAAGGAGACAAGCCTGCCTGAACAAGTCATCAACAAGCTGCATCCCAAAGCGCTAGCGCCACTTAGACTGTATGGACTCCCCAAGGTTCACAAGGATGGGGTTCCTCTGCGACTTATTGTCAGCAATATTGGCGCAGCAACCTACCCTACTGCGAAATACCTGAAGAAGATGTTGACACCACATGTGGGTAAATGTGCACGTTACATCCGGAACTAAGAGGATTTACTGCAACGGCTGAGCCAGCAACATATCACAGACACAGACATCATGGTTAGTTTCAACGTGTGCCTCTCTTCAGACAGTACCACTGAAGGAGGCACTGAGGCTTATTGGAGAAATGTTCACTGGGACTATCCTTAACTTATTCAGCCATGTACGACCTCGATATAGTTTCTATATGGGGGTCAATTTTACGAACAAACAGAAGGCATGGCAATGGGCAGCCCTCTATCACCAGTGATGGCCAACCTATTTATGGAATGGTTTGAAGAGGAGGCACTCTCTTCAGCCACGTATCAACCTAAGTGCTTTTTTAGGTATGTGGATGATACCTTTGTCATCTGGCCCCATGGTAGGGAGAAGTTAGATGAATTCCTGCTACATCCGAACTCATGCCATCCGAATATTCAGTTCACAATGGAAATGGAGAAGGCTGGACTACTTCCATTCTTGCATGTTCTAGTGAAGAGAAAGGCAGATGGCACATTTGGACACAGTGCGTACTGCAAACCTACACACACTGACCTATACCTACAAGACAGCAGTTGCCACCATCTGGCACAGAAGAATGGAGTGCTGAAAACACTGGTCCACAGAGCACAAACTCTGTCAGATCCTGATAGTTTGGCAACAGGAATAGAACACTTATGACCAGTGTTGAGCAGGAATGGGTACTCCTCTAGAGATATCCAGAAGGCACTTCAACCTGCCAATCAGCCAAAGGATCCAGAAAAAGAACCAGAAGAGGCAAATAAGATGACATACCTGC
Source organism: Schistocerca americana (assembly GCF_021461395.2). Taxonomy (NCBI): domain Eukaryota; kingdom Metazoa; phylum Arthropoda; class Insecta; order Orthoptera; family Acrididae; genus Schistocerca; species Schistocerca americana. The sequence continues at coordinate 112,241,771 of NC_060126.1, read as the reverse complement.
CATATGCTGGACCTATCTCTGCCGAGATCAGCAGGATTCTCCAGAAATATGACATCAAGAGCATATTTTGCCCACCCACCAAGATTGTGACACAGACCTCAAGATTTTGGGACAGTGTCATTAAAGAAACCATTGAGATTAAGGTCACAGATAATCTAATCGACCGAGACTCGGGATACCAAATCAGCACTGCCTGGAATCCAGCGCTAGAGCTTGTGAAAACTCAATGTAGGACACTCTGGGATTCTACAAGAAATAGGAATGGAGACCGAGAGAACATCCATGAGACAAGGTGTCAGGCATGGGAGACCAGATTTGACACACCCCAGATCATGAACTCGACTTCAGTAGACGGCCAGGCCGGGCGCGGACGGGGGTCGGAACACCGGCGACCAGAGAGGGCCAATGTAGCCTCGTCTGGTGAGCGCAGACACCAGACGGAACACACGACGCGGCGCGGACCGTTTATGGAGCTCCCAGCAGGAAACAGAAGTGGAAATGATAGTAACAGTCATGAGACAGAGTACCCAACATCTCAGATCGGGTCTGATACACCTCAGATTACGACCACAACCGCTGAGGACGGTCAAAACGGGCGCGGACGGCAGTCGGAACATCCGCGACTGGAGGGATCCATTGAAGCCGAGTCTGGTGGGGGCGGACCACAGACGGAACACTCGACTTGGCGCAGACCGATTATGGACCGCCCAGCTCCTTCCAGGCATAAATACTGGAATCTATTGTCCCAAGGACTAGTCTCAGGTAGCACCTGAAGAAGACAGCGAGGCACACTGTTGAAGTATCGTGCTAGAACGACGCGAACCTCCAGCTGGATTCTTGAATATCCAAGATGTCAACAGATCACCAGGAAAGCATGAAGTATTTCTGTCCTATTTACAAATCCTACACGGGCGCCACACATTAATACTTCATAAGTTATGTCTTCTTATTCTGCCTGGGAGTTTTGACAGATCTTGTAAACAGTCAGTGTTCTTGCACAGGCGTGTTTATGAGTCGCATCACTGCAAACTAAAAAAAAAAAAATTAGGGTTTATTTTGGATAGGTATCTTAATTATAATTATGAGTCTTTATTCCACCTGGGAGTTCTGCCTGGCTAAAAAAAGCTTTGAAAACGTTATGGTTGGAAGGAGGAGGGGATCTTCTTGCTGATTGGTCTAGAGAGAAAAGTAGAGGGGAGGGAAGTTCTTAAGCACTTAAAGTTTTAGGAACGTTTGTCTACTAAGAAGTTCTCTGATGAGCCTGGAGGTGTCTGTGAGTTATGACAGGTTTGCTGTGGCGAGATGTCCCCTTCCTGAATGATTGAGGGTCTTTTGTGCCAGCTACCATATCAGAAATGATTACACATACACTGTGCAAATTTCTCTACGATGCCTCAGAAGAAGGTATGACTTAATGTTGATCGGAGATGTGGAGGTCTCTCATTCGTGACCATGGATTCTCCAGTGGCCATAGCCGCTCGAGATGTTCCACACTGTATCGGTATTCTCCAGTGAATGCATGGGTTGAGTTACGCATAATCTATGTCTATATTTGTACCTGTCTTTGATATATCCACCAACGTGTTTACCATTATTACCACAGGCAGAGATCCGTCGGACAGGACTGATACAGCAGCAGTGTCAGCCAACAGGTTGGAGATGATTACGCCACAACTTTCTCGTCAATTGCTTGATTGGGTAGTATTGTGAGCACAATCATACTCCAAGCATTGGTGTGTGCAGCAAGGTGACTGTAACTAAAGTTCCAGTTTAAACGGAATAGTATGGATGAAATGGGAAACGTCATGGAAACACAAAAAAGTTTAACGAAAATTGTACCACTAGATGGCAGGTAAGAGGCAGAATATGCTAAGTAAAAGACGCAAAGTACATGTTCCCTAGTTTGCGGTCTTGAGACACTCGGCACGACTGTCTCAGTGCAGGAACATGCACTGTGACTGTACGCCAGTAGCCCTGCAGATATTCCAGACACTCAAGTGTAAGAAAAACGGCGTTGGCAGATGTCTGCCAAGAATCTAGAGGAAATGATTACGAAATTCGAAAAGACAGCTGCTTTTGGAGTGCAATGTGGCATAGTGAGGAAAATTATTGATCCGACATCAGTAGAAGATTCTTTTTTGTTTTGTTTTGAAAGAATACACTGTCGTTTGACTGTGTATCACTGTATTTATCTTATAACTATCAGACTTCGGTTTTTTGCCACTATCGAGTACAATGCTAAAAGCTCTTAAGACTATTAACAAGTGATATCTGTTAAGGCAGATAACCAAGCGCTGCATCATTGAGGACTTTACATTACACAAAATATTACATGACACTTAATATTTTTAATTTTTTTATGTGGGGGTTGGGGAAATTACCCACTTACTATATCCAAAAATTCATCTAATGAGTAGAAGGAGTTGCCATTAAGAAATTCTTTTAATTTCCTTTTAAATGCTATATGGCTATCTGTCAGACTTTTGATGCTATTAGGTAAGTGACCAAAGACTTTTGTGACAGCATAATTTACCCCCTTCTGAGCCAAAGTTAGATTTAACCTTGAGTAGTGAGGATCATCCTTTCTCCTAGTGTTGTAGCCACGTACAATGCTATTACTTTTGAATTCGTTTGGGTTGCTAATAACAAATTTCATAAGTGAATATATATATTGTGAGGCTACAATGAAGATCTCTAGCTCTTTAAATAAGTGTCTGCAGGATGATCTTGGTTGAGCTCCAGCAGTTATTTTAATTAGACGCTTTTGTGCAATGAACACTCTTTTACTCAATGATGAGCTACCCCAGAATATGATGCCATATGAAAGCAGAGAATGAAAATAAATGTGGTAAGCTAATTTTCTGAGATGTATATCGCCAAAATTTGTAATGATCCTAGTAGCACAAGTAGCTGAACTCAAACGTTTCAGCAGATCCTCAGTGTGTTTTTTCCAGTTCAACCCCTCATCAATGCATACACCTAGAAATTTTGAATATTCTACCTTAGCTACCGATTTCTGATTGAAGTCTATATTTATTAATGGTGTCATTCCACGTACTGTGTGGAACAGTATATACTGTGTTTTGTAAAAGTTTAATGAGAGCCCATTTGCAGAGAACCACTTAATGATTTTCTGGAAAACATCATTTACAATTTCACCAGTTGATTCTCGTCTGTTGGGTGTGATAGCTATACTTGTATCATTGGCAAAAAGTACCAGCTTTGCATCTTCGTGAATATAGAATGGCAAGTCATTAATATATATTAAGAACAGCAGAGGACCCAGTTTGAGAAATCACCAGTTTTTTGCATATTATGTGAACTACTTATTTCAACTTTCTGCACTCTTCCAGTAGGGTATGATTTAAACCATTTGAGCGCTATCCCATTCAGACCACAGTACTTGAGCTTATCTAGAAGTATTCCATGATTTACACAATCAAAAGCCTTTGAGAGACCACAAAAAATCCCAATGGGTGACTTTCGGTTACTCAGAGCATTTAATATTTCATTAGTGAAAGCATATATAGCATTTTCCGTTGAAAAGTCTTCCTGGAAACCAAACTGACATTTTGTTAAAACTTTATTTTTACAAAGGTGTGAAGCTACTCTACAATACATTACTTTTTCAAGAATTTTGGATAAGGCACTCAGAAGAGAGACTGGAATGTAGTTGTTGACATCAGACGTATCCCTTTTTTTATGCAGTGGTTTAACAATGGCATATTCAGTCTATCTGTGAAAATACCCTGCTTCAAGGGGCTATTACATATGTGGCTAAGAATCCCCTTATCTCTTGGGAACAAGCTTTTATTATCCTGCTGGAAATGCCATCAATTCCATGTGAGCTTTCATTCTTGAGAGAGTTTATTATCTTCCTAATTTCAGAAGGAGAGGTGGGTGGAATTTCAATTGTATCAAATGGTGTGGGTAAGGCCTCTTCCACTAACTGCCTTGCTTCTTATAATGAACATTTAGATCCTATTTTCTCCACAACATTTAAAAAATGGTTATTCAAAATGTTTTCGACTTCCGGCTTGTTGTTTATCAAGTTTCCATTCACTTTGATGGTGATGCTGTCATCCTGTACTCTTGGTTGCCCTGTCTCCCTTGTAATAATATTCCAAATTGTTTTGATTTTGTTATCAGAGGTATTAATCTCAGACATGACGCACATGCTTCTGGACTTTTTAATAACCTTTCTTAATGTAGCACAGTAGTTTGTATAATATTTAGCTGTTTCTGGGTCATTACTCTTTCTTATTGTTAGATACAGTTCCCTTTTGTGGTTACAAGATATTTTTATTCCTTTAGTAAGCCTAGGATTTTTGCATGGTTTCTTATAATTAGATTTAACTACTTTCCTGGGGAAATAGTTTTCAAATTCTCTTACAAGTGTATCATGAAATAAGTTATATTTTAAATTAGCATCAGGTTCCTTGTATATCTCATCCCAGTCTAACTGCTGAAGATTTTCTCTGAAATTTCTAATTGTTGAGTCATTAATTGAACACACAACTCTGGAGGGTAGTTTTGAATTACTGACTGGAGCTATGTCATATACTGAACTAGCTAAGCATCATGATCAGAGATGCCATTCTCAACAGGCCAAGAATTTATGTTTTTAAACCTATCTTGGTCTATAAAAGTGTTATCTATCCATGTGCTGCTGTCCTTTACTAACTGAGTAGGGAAATTAATGACAGATGTCAAACTGAAAGAACCATGCAAGACTTCCAGGTCATTCTTCCTATTACTCTCTTTCAGTGAATCAACATTGAAGTCCCCACAAATAATAATTAGCTTTCCCCTATCTGACAGATAGCACAAAGCATCCATTTTTTCCAGGAATTAATGAAAGTTTTCTGAAGGGGACCTATGTACTGTTACAATTATAAAAGAGCCCTCCTTCAGTTTAAGTTGACAGGCACATGCTTCTATTTGTTGCTCTAGACAAAACTTTTTTGTATCTAAGCTTTCTACACAGTGATAACTTTTGACATAATTGGCAACTCCTCCTCTCACCTTGTTCTCTCTACTCATATGTGCAGCTAGTTTATAATCACTGATATTTACCTTTTCCATATCAGACACAATGTGATGCTCAGACAGGCATAGTATATCTATTACATTATCAGATTCAATGTCATCTAAACAAACCAGAAGCTCATCAACTTTATTCTTCCATCCTGGAATATTTTGGTGCAAAATGGTAACATTATTTTTTACTTTACTTTTGTGAGAATCTACTTTTTTCTTTACTCCACCAATATTTTGGTTAAATATGGTAACATTATTATTTACTTTCCTGTTGTGAGAATTTTGAGAGTTTTGGACCTCTTTAGCACCTGCCTGCCTGAACTTCTCATTGGACACTGACATTAGTCTAAAAAAGGGGTACACCCATGAGTACTAGTGTCCCCCTTTATGGATTTCGCCAAAAACCCTGCCAGTTTGCCCTTCCTTTTCCTATTGAGGTGTAGGCCACGCCTTGTGAAATCCCCCCCATCAATAACCTCGACAGGAACCAATCCAATGTCTGACAGAGTGGCCGTCCTACGCAACTGATCCAACTCCATATTTACCCTCCTGACAGAGCGGTCCAACTGGGGCTGATCATCCCGCACAAAAGCAGGCACCAGCCCAACATTGGTATGGATCATTGCCGAGGCTATTTTCACCAGGTCACAATCAATACTGTAGCCATGATCCCCATCATTACTGTTTCCCACTCCACCCACTATCATCACATGATCCTGCTTTGTGAAACCCTTGCACAAGGAACATATATCCTCTACCACCTGGCTAAGACTTGCAATTGACTTGAAAAAGTTTGTGACCTGGTACCTGTCACCTAAGTTTTCCTACAAAATCTGGCTCACACCTCTTCCATGGCTGCTACCTAGCAACAGAACTTTCCTCTTACTTTCTAATTTTTTTGAAACAGTTGGTTTCCTAGTGAGATTATGTTGCATCTAAACTACATCTACTTCGACTGGAGCCTCTTCCTTACTTAATTGTGATAGCAAGGTAAATCTATTGGTTGTACCAATTGGGAAACTGTCAGACACGCAAGAACAGTCCATAAAATTGTATGCATCATCCTGCATTGCTATCCATATAATATTGCCCCCATTAAGGATTTGCTTCATGTTAATCTACCTGTAAGACAGATGTTTGTTCTAGAATTTCTTGCTTGCATAGAAATGGACAATGAATGGCCATGAAGACAGAGACAGCCCATTTCCCTCAGTACCTGCTCCCCTTTATGATCAGCGAACAGAACTTCAGCATAATTCGTTCTTAAATGTGTCAAATCTATCTTCAGTTCGAATGTACATCGCTACAATTTACATCTTTGTGACTAAAACGCTGCAGTTTTACGTTCCCTTTTTTATGTAAATGCATAATTGCCGAAATAAATCCCTTTGTTGCTTTTTATTGTTAATTATTACATTATAATTGGAAACAACAATTATTGTCGCAATAAAAATAAATGACGGTTGGTAGCGGTTTTCACTTTTGTTTACTTGCCTTTTTACAGGATCATAACTCCTTCAAAAGCAACAATGAGTGTTGAAAAATACGATTCCATTATTGTACAAAATTTCTCTTTCTTTCAGTTTCCATTGTCACTTTGTGGAAGGTAGTAATGTGTCGAAATTTAATATTACTTTTGCAGTAAATTGCAAAATTACATTAATATTTTCAGGTCTGATGTGTCTTCTACTGGCTATAAAATATTTTTGTGCAAAATATAGGAGCATCAATGAAACACAAAAAGAAATCTTTCATTTCTCAACATTATCAATAGACTCAAAAACAAAAATGCACTTTCCAAGATTTCTTGACTTCAAATGGCAATTGCTACATCGAATAGGAAGTCGCAGTTAGCATTTGACTAGTGTAAAACATTTGTTGATGCCTGAATCCCTCTCATTCCTTTTGCATGGGGCATCTAAAACCAGATTTCGACTGATTTCCCAATGCCGCTTCTGGGTTGTCATGTACATGCTTCAAAATCGATTCTTGAAATGCGCTTCTATAATCCATCTATCATAAGAATAAACCTGATGTAAAAATTGCACTATGTATTCTTCCGCGTTTGCTGGAACCTCATTGGATTTCCGTTTCACGTAGGACTGCTGCCAAACTGTCTCGAGTACTGTCAAGTACGATAATGAGAGCGTGTTTTGTGTTGTGCGTTACGTGCACATCGACTAGCGATAATAAGGGACAACAGCTTTACCGGCGCATTTAACTTGGATAACATTGGCTTGGTCAGCTGGTACAGCTAGCCTCCAGTGACGTAGCCAGCTGCAGTTCACACGTAAAAACAGACGAGCAGAGGAGAAATACAGCTTCAAATGTCATTTAATTTTGAAGCAGAGTGAAAGAATACACTGAAAATCTCCCACAATACGCTCCTTAGACGACTAGACGAAAACCGCAACAGGTTATCGTTTTTAGCTAACGTACTGTTGTAATTAAAAACAAGAATGATGAAAATTCCTAACTTAACCACAGGGTATTTTTTCTGCATAAGCTGCATGTAACGTAAGAGAGAATTGAAGGACTTCACCATATTGAAGCCACATAGCTCCTTCCTTATCCGAAACCATTTCAGTTATGGAAGTGTTACTGGCTACATTCATAGCGAGCCTATCAACAACAGCATCCACTAAGCCAACCAGGAGCAGCATATTCTCTTCTTCTTTTGACGAGCCGTTCTATATCCCGCCAGCGTTCGGCAGTGACGTGTGAAAAAGCTGCATGCTTTAGTTCCAGTACGTCTTGCAGCTTAACAATCTAGTTACTTTTCAGACCAAATCCCGCAGCTTGGCTCCAGATCAGTTCTGTTGGGTTCATACTGTAATGGTACAATAGCAAATGTAAAAATGCAGCATTTGGATGATGTGCTCGATGCTGTGAAAAAAATTATTTTTGAAGTTTCTACGATACTTACGTACTGCTGTGGTATAAATCGATGGACATAGTACTAATAAAGAGGGTTTGGTCATTCAGTCTTGCCTTAAAGAATTAAACTTATATTTTCTTAATTTAAACAACTGTTATGAACAGTTTTTCATAAAACATCGATAATTAAGAATTTGTAATTGAAATGGAATAATTAAGAATTTGTATCAGAAATAGAAACAGGAATTTCGCGCCCAATATGTAATTATAAACAAGAAGACGTGCATTATTCATAAAAATAATGAGTTTTATAATTATGAGATGTAGATATTTCAAATTGAACGAGAAAAGAAACGTTACTGTGGAGATTTGAACCTACGTATGAATAATCGCATTTGGTTCACATTGCATTACGCTACAGACTACACCAAATATTAAGTGAGGAGTTTCAGTATCGACTGCATATACAGGGTGAAAAGTATTTAAACCGACAAACTCTGGGAGGTTGTAGGGGACATCAAAACAAATATTTTTCCCTAATGTCATTTTTTCCTATGAGGAGTATTTCACCCGGTAGAGGAAGATTTCACTGGCAGCAAATTAATTAAACCAACAAACACTTTTCCATTTTTTTATGACCAAGAGACAACAACTAGGTAGCAGATACGGCCCAATCAAACAGTCTCCAACAACACCGACCCACACATTAACGAAGAACCGCACTTGATGGGCGCTAATAACTGTGGCAAGTGGATTATCCTCACTCCAAACATGCGAATTGTGCATGTTGAAATCTCCATCATGCCCGAAAGTTGCTTCATCGGTAAACAACACAGAGGATGGAAATGTAGGATGCATTTCACACTATTCCAGGTACCACCACTAAAACTGTGCCTTGGGTGGATAATCAACTGGTTCCAGGTTGTTGACACACTGTAAGTGAAATGGACATAACAATTTCTCTCAAAGGATTGTTCTTACATTCGTCTGATTCGTCCCCATGTGACGCGCAATTGCACGAGTGCTGACTGAAGGATCCCGCTCCACATGCTGCAAGACAGCTTCCTCAAATTCCAGCGTTCTTACTGTGCGACGGCATCCCTGTCCAGGTAATCTGCTAAATGACCTGGTCTCATGCAGACGTTGGTACACAGCATCAAAGGTGGTATGATGCGGAATATGGCGATTAGGATATTGTTGTTGATAAACCCGCTGTGCAGTTCGTCCATTGTGGTGTGCTATGTAGTATGCACCAACCATATCAGCGTACTCACTCCAGGTGTATCGCTCCATTAGTAAACAGAGACAATGCACTACTACACTGGTGGACAGCAATTGCCTACAACTGAAGAGCGTAATACGCCCTCTAACTACTGAAGATCGTAATATGGCGTCTATCAGCTGAAGAGCGTAATATGGCCTCCAACGGTTTAAATAATCCTCGTAGGAAAAAATGACATTAGGAAAAATATTTGTTTTCATGCCCCCACAACCTCCCAGAGTTTGTCCGTTTAAATACTTTTCACCCTGTATACACCACTGGGAAAACTTCAAAGCCGATTATCTCCGTAAATATGTGAAAAAAATTAAGAACAGCCTACTTCTTGGAACTTTTTCACCGTGTTCCATGCGCGTGTTTCACTAAGTAGGACCTACTTCCAAGAGCGTAACAACACCAGTATACATGTGCTACGGCTTCTGCCCAATCATCGCGTTTGTGTTTATTTAAATCAGATTTATTCTTATGATGAACGGATTATAGTTGTCAGTGTTCTCATTCTGCAATCGATTTTTGCTACCATGTATACACAACCGGTTTTAAAACGTGTTGGGTTGTCAAGTTACGTCTTGTTTTCAGAATGTTCGGTAAATATGAACTTATTTTGCAGTGAAAAAGAAACAGAAATATTAGACTGAGACGGAACTGTTTACCTGTAATACTAGAGTTAAGAGAAACAAAAACTGTACTGGAACTCGATCAACTGTTTTCCAGACACCATATTTAAATGGACCAGCAAATCCGCTTGAGATTATAACATGTAAACACATCGAAAAACGGTTTTGGTTTTTTGGAAGATGTGTCGCATGTAAATGTAGTGATTGTTGGACCATTAAATCATGTGGATGGTGAATCAATAAAAGCATTACTCCTTGTAAAAGAGTGTCTGGGGAAGGTTAACAATTCAACTGTTGCACAGTTATTTATCAATTAATTATAGATCCTGTGGCCTGAGGAAATTCAGTATGAGAATGTATTAGTTTTCGTCTCAGTTGCACTACCATACATGTAAAAGATTGGGACAGTTTTGAAAGTTATATTCTCATAAATGTTTCACGTGACAAATTTATTTGCAGTATTAATAAGCTATTTATGAAAGCGCCACCAAGATTCAGACATTTTGCTAGATATGCCTCTTCCCCCTCAACCTATGAAAGACAAGAATACCAATTACTGCTATGACAAACCTGTGACTCTACAAATACATAAAAAATGAAAAGAAAATCACAATGAGATGGAGAACATGGATTTCAGCAGAAGTTTACTACACTTCAAATTTCCCGAGTACATATAACATGGTCATCGCTCTGGATGATTAAGCATCTTCAATTGCAGCGACAAAGAAACTTCTCAAACTGTCGGAAGTGAGAAATGACTTAACTTTCATTGTGGCCACGTTTTTTTTCTGCCACAAGTTATCTGCCAGTTTAAAAAAGGGCAGGTTTTCACGAAGCCACTCAAAACTGCAGATGACACAGAGCAAAAAATGTGGAGAATGTGCCAGGGAAATGGGGTTCGTAAGTGAGGGAAAAGTATAGACTGCTGCTTTCGAAAAATTCTGACCTTGACAACCTTAGAAACATCTCAAAAATTGTACAAGCTGACAATTCTACTGCAGCAGAAATGGACCCTAATACATAGAGGTTGGGCAAGCATATGGAAACTTCACAAGAAATGCTTGCTTGAACATTGATGCAGGTGCTAGCCAAGGCTCAGGTGGCGCTGATGTATTTGACCATTAACAGCACCTGTGCAATGCCTTAAATACGAGGTCCGTTCAAAAAATTCCGGAACCTCGTTCACAAAATTGTTCTTCACTTACCTTTTATTTATTGTGAAAGGTCCACTTCAAGATGCTCTCCTCCACAACTGATACACTGCATCTGACGCCATTCCCTCTTCAAGAAGCAGTCTTGGTACGCCTCTTGCTGGATGGCGCCAAGTGCCGTCTGTGAATTTTGTTTTGTCTCGTCTGTCGCTGCAAATCTTTGGCCTTTCAACAGGGTTTTCAACTTTGGAAATATAAAAAAGTCCGCAGGGGACAGGCCTGCATAGTACAGAGGATGAGACAGCACAGTGATTTCGTTTTTTGTGCAATAGTCACGCACCAACAGGGATGAATATGGGGGTACATTACCTTGATGGAAGAACCATGAACTGTCTTGCCACATTTCAGGCCATTCCCGTCTCACATTTTCTCGCACAGGTCGCAACACATCCCGATGGTACCGTCGATTAACAGTTTGTCCCTGTGGCACGAATTCATAATGAACTAATCCTTCAAAGTCAAAGAAAAGTATCAGCCAGGCTTTGTCATTTGAACTGACCTGACGAGGTTTTTTTGGTCTTGGTGAACTTTTCCTGCCCCACTGTGATAACTGAACTTTGGCCTCAACATCACAATCATAGACCCATGTATCATCACCAGTTCTCATTCTCTTAAGGAACATGTCATTCTCATTTGCGCGATGCAACAGCTCTTCATAGATTGCAAGGTGAGGATCTTTCTAGTCTTGACTTATGAACCGTTGGAGGCAGTTGCCGTCGGAGGCAACAGGATGCTTTCCAAGATGCAGTGTCAGGATTTCATGACATGATCCAACAGAAATGTTACATTTTTCTGCACTCTCTTGGACAGTCTTGTATTAGCATGCACAGTTTCGTTTATGTTCATGACATGAGTGACATCAATAGACATTAACCAAATTTAACTTCTGTACAGCCATTTTTAAATGGTGTGAACTATTCGTAATACCGAGTATGGCTTAACACATTGACTGCTATGATGAAATTTGGACCATGCATTGCTATCACGAATATTATTTCTTAAGTCAAATTGTTTTCTTGCATTAGATTTCTTCTTTTGAACATGTAGAATTAAGTTGCTTGATAAAAATGTCAATTTATGACTGGTCTGGACTGATAACAGGCGTGAGCCATATATGGCTCTCGTGGCCTAACAACATTTTAACATAATTATAATCTGTGGCCATGTGTGGCTCACACGATTTAAAACCACATAGGTATAAAAAATAGTTTTTCAAGAAATGATTCAAACAATTGGTTTATTTGATTATATTAGCTACATATAACATTATTTACAGTTTTTTTACTTGGTCTGACAATGTTCATGAATAAAAGTCTTAGACTATTCTACTTCTTCAACAGAGCGTTGTCATTGTCGCTAAAACACACATTGCACATAAAACTGTCACACTTATTGCATTTAGTGCACAATCTATTCACTTTCTTAGGAGCATCCTTTCTTTCTTATGTTCTCTGCAGGCGCAAGACGACCTACAATAAATCAGACCACAACACAGAAACCAAGATGGCTGCCCTCTTAGACCAAGTATTTCAGCGCTACCCTAATACGAATAATTTACAAACTTCATAAATGGAAAGCAGAGTCTAAATTGCGTAAGAAATGTATTGCTACATATTTTTCTATCTTCAAACTTAAATAAAAAGTTGTCACTAAAGCCACAAATTACGTAATAAGTACTTGACTAAGTAAAATTATGAGATGCAACTCAAAATCAAATCCAAAAAACTACTACACAACACATATAAATGGCATATTTGGACACTAATAATAATTTGCAACATAAAAGCTACATAGCAGTAATAAATGAAGCGTGTAACTAAAGCTCAAAATTGTATTAAACAATATGCAGTTAATTCTAGTCACTGTCATTATGTAATGTGTTAGAAGCGGTTCGATTTTGAGTACCTGTTGGATTTATTTGCTGCTCAGCTTGGCCACTTTGCGTTTTGTTATTTTTGCTGCAATGTCTTCATGAGTTCCTCTTTTTTGTTTGACTAGTGTTCAAGCAATTTCCTTTGAAACACACTTTTCATTTAACAGTTTTGTGTAATTATTAATAAAAATATTTGAAAGCACTTTAATACTTTTCTTGATTATTGTGTTTAAGGGAATTCCACATTTGCATACATCACTGAGGTTAGTAATGGCATTTTCACACAATTCAGTTCCTAAGGCAAGTACTGCATCTCTCTGATTTTCAAGTTTGAGAAATTCTGGTTCATATGTGCTGCAAATCAGAACTTGAAAAAGTTTTTATATATTACAAAACAAGGAAATCATCATAGAAGAAGGACACTTCAATCCCCCACGATTCAGTTGGTTGAAATAGGAAAGGAGTTCTTTGGTTTCACACTGCAACAAAATTTCATCTTGTGTCTGCAACATTTCTTCACAGCCTGAACATTTTTCACCTTTTCACAGCTTCTCAAGCACTGTTTTGCTGGTGTAGCTAGCAATACAAACCAAGACTTTCAAGTCTTCATCCATCATGGGAATGTTTGCTAGTTCCTCTAAAGCGGGTTCTAATTTATCTAAATTTTCATACGTTTGGTGTTTTATGCTGTACTTTACTTTTGCTGCAAAATCGTTTAATGTAAATTCACCATGTTTAGTAGATCTGAGCTTTAGTAGACTTATTACTTTCAGTTTCCTCTCAGATTCCAAGATTTGCTCAACTGAAACATTATATGTGCAGCCACTTAAGCCTTCTATAAGCTCCAAATCTTGCTTCCAAAGCATCCGTGTGTAATTTTGCTGTAAGAATATAGGACCAGTTGTAAGTCTTAAAAATGTATCTGCATAACTGAACTGTTGTTGCAAGTGTGTGAGAGAAAGCAGTATATGTTTCATTGCTTAATTTTCCATGAGTAGGCAATGCATGCCAGATATCAAGAAATGTTTTCAGATTTTCAAGAAACAAAAGTTTGGAGTCAGTAGGTCCAGTGATTGGGACAGAATTATCATCTGATGTGTATTTGCCTTTCATGGGATGCTGGACATTAGAAACAGTCCACCATTTAATGATTAATTTTTAAAACTGAATAGTGCCATCAGAAATCTCAATCCCCTGACTTTTCAAAATTTCTAGTGCTGCTACATTTTTAAAATCAAAAACACTAAGAGCAAGGGTAACATTCTGTCTCTCAATAGAAGTTGGATACACTGCCTTTCTCACTAGCTTTGGGGCAAGTTTCAACAGTTTATTATTCTCAGAATGAAACAGGTTCCTCAAATCTGAAAACTTTGCTTCACTGACAGTATATTCACACGCAGCATTCCCTTGTGTAGAAAGGTATTGATGAAAGCAAACGTATCCTCAATATTTGGCATTAAGAAGGATTCATTTTTTCCATTCAACCAGTTATTTGTGATACACTTAAGCAAGTGCACATTTTCAAACAGAAGAAAGAGAAATTTGGATGGAGCGACTGGATTTGTAATACACGGCTGTAAAGTGCCACCACACATAAGCTGATACATTTTTCTATTAGTGCTATGGTTATCTGTTACCAGGCATATAACATCATACTGAAGCTCATGCATTAACTTTAATACATCAATTGTCATTTTCAGTAGAGTATCAGAATTAACATTTTTCTACAGGAAAGAGAGCTATTACTTCTTTGTAATCAGAATGTAAAGATGATGCCATGAAAACCTGCCTTGTACCTGTTGTTGTAGTATCTGAAGTATTCTCAGCAATACCAAGTATCTTTCCTGCCTTATAAGAGAATTTTGAATTAACATAAACTTCATCTAGCATCACTGAAATTACCTTGTCACTTCCCTGAAGAAATTTATTTTTTTTCTCAAAAAAGCTACCTGTGATGGACCAATACAAGATTTATTTGAACCCATTGTGTATAGAAACTGCCTTAAATACACAGGATGAGGTAATGTTAACACATTTGTTTTTCTCAAGTGATGGTAGGCACCAGGAAACGAAAAGCAAATGGTTGCTGCCCATATCAAAAGTTCAGGAGAATATCTACTTTGCTTCGTTATTGCAAGTTGTAATTGCTCCAAAACAAATTCTATTTTAGGTGCTATTTCAGCGTCAAAATCACTACCAGCTTTCAGTGCTTGTTTGAGAACACTGACTAAAATTATAATCTTGTCAATGGTGCCAGTAGAGTTATCTGTGAAACCATTTAGGTGACTCACCAGATTATCAAATTTCGTCCACTTGTCACATTTCAAGTTCTCTTCGTCCCCACACTGTAGTATGCATTTCAAGGTTTCTGTAGGCAAACACACATTTTTGTGAAACACTATTACTTCCAAGGAACTTGATATCTTGAAGCACACTGAAACTAATGGCACATCACTGACTGAATCATCCTTTAATATAATGAAAGATACGTAGTTATCCTTTACTAAAATTGTAAATGGACAAACATTCCCTTTTTGCACTTCGCTTTTAAAATGCTGAAAGTCACGTATATTGCGTTCCAGTAGCTGTTGAACACGATCTTCAGGATTCTTTCTTTCCTTAGGAACTGGTACTGTGTGATAATAAGGTTGATTAGGAAAGATCGTTGGAATTGCATCATTTGTTAGTTTTGGTATTTTTCGAGGCACACGTATTGGTTCACTATTTTCCACAGGAAAAACGTCTTCCCTAACCACAAACTTAGGTTCGAAACGCTTAATGTATACCACAGCTTTATCGTTCACATCAAAATTATCTCTATGAATTAGTTTAATCCATTTGTTCCTCAATGCTGTTTCCTTGGGAAATTTAAACGTTGAGTTATCGTATGTTTTGCTGTAATTGGATTTACATCGTGATACACAACAGCTACGACCCACCGCAAGAACAGTTTACACTTTAAATTATGCCGAACTTACTACAGAACCTAGAAAATAAATACCAGCGTAGCACTTGTGACGACATTCACAGCATATAACATAAATAACAGCTAGTAATAAATGCTTTCGCTTCTCTTGAACGTCACGTACACAATGTTACACACACGCGTTATGGAAATACAAGCACGCTGGTTTGTTTCCCCCACGATTGCCGCCATATTGTCAACTATCGATATCTGCCTTAATGTCTGTTTTATTGTAGGTGGTCTTGGCAGGCGTTTATAACCATGGAGGTTTATTCTTACCTCCATGTTTATAACAGCCCGAACATCATCTTTGACTTCTCTGCTTTGGTCTCTCTACTGAGGAAACGTTATTTTAGCGACAGCCCCGGACATTGCACAAGCTTCGCCCATTTACCCCCCCTCCACACTAAGTGCACTTGTTAAGACTTTGACCACGCCGTGTAGTGCATCGACATGTGGAGATCACTGATCGATATGCTCGTGATTGTGAATCTTTGGCATTCAATAGCAACAGTCAAGCGCAACTGAAAGGAATTATTTGTGTGCGAGACTTGATCCTTTGTTTGCCAATTCGTGCAGCACTTGATCAACTACAAACATGTTCCAAAAAGGATTTCAAAAACAGTCTTTCTGTACCATTTGACTGTACCCGCACGCCGACGTTAGTAATCACCGTGACTACCAACTGTAAAGGTATTGAGTGCTACGAACACGAGAGTGTTTAGTGGAGCCACTACTTTTAAACCCATAGTTGAAACGTATTATCTGTGAGCCCTATGAGGCTCACGAGGCGTCTAAGCACAACTTTTCATGTGAGCCAGTTATGGTTCATGCGGCCCACAGTACAATGTATACGTGAACCAAATATGTCTCACCTGGCGTCACAACCCGTGTAACTGTGAGTCACCGTTGGCTCACGTAGCTGTCAGTGTGTTAAGCACTCTTCTATGTAGGCTTCCTGCATCATTTGATGCATCTGTGTAATGGTTTTCTTGAGGTTCGTGCGAAGTTTAATGCAGACACGTTGCTGCTCTAACTGCCATTTCGAAATTCGCAAACAGTACGACACAAAGTTCTACTTAATACAGCATTGGGCAATATCTAACAGACATACAGCAATGAAACTTCTGGCAGTTACACATTATTAAACGTGCCAATCGCATTTCGCTTCAACACACTGTTGGCACGAAATTACGAATGTTCCGGAATTTTTTGGACAGACCTCGTACTTTGCAAGCGTCTGGCATGGTCAGAATGATGTTCTGTGTAGTGATGCAAATTACAGTGCCTCTACTGGCAATGGTGTGCGCAGTGTCAGTGACAATCGCGTCACCGTGCCAAAACACTTGCAATGCCACGATGTCTACTGATTCATTATATTCGTATAAAAACGTTTATGCTCCGTGTGTTGACAGAAAAGGAACCACATATAGATATACCGTAATTTACATTAATATTTACATGCAAGATACTTCAAAATACCCTCAAATAAGTTTTCCATTCGCGTTCAAGAACAGTATTTTTTCACTTTTACCGCTGACGGTCTGATTGTCTGTTCGTCAAAATTTGACCAGTTTTCGAAAACGCGCGTTCGACAGGGGCGGTTGCTGCTACAACACGCAACTTCTGCACAGCGAAAGAGTAAAGGTTGGGGATACTAAAGCATTCTTTACAAACACCATTTTAACGGATGTGCCTGCATAGCTAGTAAGGTGTCTTCCAGGTACCTATAACAAAAAGATAAAAATAAACATTATTTCTCTAACCCGAATGTTCAATAACCGAGTTCATGTTTGTTTACTTCTACATTAGCTTGAGACTTACGTGTTGTGGTTTGTGGTTGCTGACATCTAGCTAAACCATTGTTGTAGTTAGCCCATGGTGAAAATTCGCATAGTTGATCTTCATCAGCAACTATGTAGCAACAGAACATCCAGTTCCCCACGACCTCTCTTACGGATGGGGTCTTAAAACTAGGTCTGCCACATCGGTGACGACATCTTCTTTGATCTTTCCAGCATCAAGAAGATAGTAAAATATGCTTTATTCCTGAACCTAGGCTCCAAGAATGCACAGGCTGCAAATTTCTTGCTTTTCTCAATATTTCTGTAGTATTGGTTTAAACCGATCACCAGCAAGTGTACTGAGCAAGGTGCGCAGTGGTTAGTACACTGGACTCGCATTCGGGAGGACGACGGTTCAGTCCCGCTTCCGGCCATCTTGATTTAGGTTTTCCACGATTTCCCTAAATCACTCCAGGCAAATGCCGGGATGGTTCCTTTGAAAAGGTATGGCTGACTTCCTTCCCAAATTCGATGACACCGATGACCTCGCTGTTTGCTCCCTTTCCCCAGACAACCCCACCAGCAAGTGTATAACTTGTGTCACAAGGCTACGTAGGAAACTTCTTTCAATTGATCATTTTTTGGCAGGAAGAAAGTAATCCCTTCCTTAAAACAATCACCTTCAACACCAATATATATTTGTCTGCACTCATTTCATGTGCCACTATTTGGCATGGCTTCAAAATTGCGCAGGTGTCATGAATTATGAGCCATTCAACAATAAAAGCATTTCAGGAAGTTGTCTTATCAATATTACAAGGTTTTGAAAATAGGGAACATACCTATACAACTTTAGTTGATTTAACCAAGGCATTTGAATAAGAAAGGTCCCAGTACAGATCCTTGTGGGATACTTCCAGCATAGCATTTTAATTAAGCATAGCATTTTAATTAAGAATCTAGAAAAATATGGAATAACTGAAACAGAACTATTACTTCTGTAATCATATTTGACAAACAGAAACCAAATGGTCCATATAAACTCAAACAACAAATCTGACCTTCTCAAGGTAAAATACGGAGTCCCACAAGGATCTGTACTGGGACCTTTCTTATTCATTGTCTATGTGAATGACCTGCCCAACACATTACCATATAAATCTGTAATGTATGCTGATGACACAACTTTTATCACGTCACATAATGATGTGAATGTTGTCAAGCAAATGTGCTCAATGAAGTACTGTCTGCAAGAAGTTAAATTGCTCACACCAAAAATACATCTCATGGCTTTCTTCTGCCAGAGGAGAGATGCCTTTTCCATTATGGATTTGTTCATTTCTTTAGCCCCAGCCGAGTTTCCCCAAAGAAGTATTCCATAATGCAGATGAGTATGAGCACAAAATTCTTACAGTTCCCAGTCTATACATCTTAAAGCACTTATGTATGCCAAAGAAAATGCCCACATGTATGAAAGCAGGTCAGCTGTGCACAAATAGAAAATTATTAGACACGTTTGAGTAAAATCCAAAATAATTTTTTATATGCCGGCAAAACATTTTACCTCAATACATCACATGGAACGAGGGAATTGCATGAGAATAGATTTAAAATGGTGGTAGAGACATGGTTGAAAGAGAAAGCATTCTACAGCATAATGAAAAAATATGATTCTCTATTATTATAAATGTGATTGTGATCAAAGAAACTGTAATTTATGTCATACAACCATACTGACCTTTTGTATAATCATATACTATATGTTGTCTACAGGCAAATAAATAAATAAATAAAATAAATAAATAAAAAATAAATTCTTCTTCCACAATGGCAGGAAGCTTAGGCCTAGTACAGCAGCCATACTATTCATAGCACTTGAAAGCTGATGGAAGCGTTAGATCATTTGTAAAATATCAAGTTTCACCTAGCTGATACATCGTGGATGAGTTTTTCAGTTAGGAGGTCATTCGCTGTAAATAGATTCTAAGGGCTGCCATTGCTATAGTGCTTCTTTTGAAGTATTCCATGGTATCTCTCGTGATCTTCATGCACACTGCTTCAGCACAGATTACACTATTAAGTGTAACATAAGAGTGAAACAGTCAAATCTAGTAAATTTACTTCACTCGATTGCACTAACAGTATTGAAGCATTGTCAAACACAACTGTTGCAATGTTCTCATCAATGTTCCATTCATTTGTGATGTGCTTAAGCCGAACACACAGATTTCCCGCAGTATATCTCCCTGAATACAAAGAACCCACTAACAAGATAACTCTACATGGTCATACGGTCTGGCAAAATAAAATAGCTGGTAACAGCCATGAAACTGTCTGTATTAAGCAATGCCCAACAGTCAGTAATTAAACAGACAGAAGGTGCAAGATGAAGGTATTCTCATATTTTAAGCTGACAAGTCTTACACAGAGAATTTATCAGTGAATTATTTAAAACATTTGTTGACAGGCGTTCACAGTAAGGGTTCACATCTTGAGTGTACTCCACAAATCCAGTGTCCTCAGCCAAAAAGTCTGGCTGTAAATCCGTGTAGATCATTTTTGCTAATGTGAGGTCTATTTTCTTCTTTTGAGGAGCCGTTAGTTTTCTTCTGATGAATGCAGTTACAGTCATATGTTCGTTAGCCACTGAAATACGTACTTCTGAAAATGGAGTAGCTGGTGATGTTAGAGGAGAGGGAGCTAGATCATGATACTGACTAGAACTCAAAGCACCATCGTGAAACTCAACTCCCCATTCTTCATCACTCTTGTTTCTTCTTTCTAGTGATGAGTCACTTCTCCACCTTGAGGCGAAATCACTGTTGTGCAGTGGTGAAGTGTGCGCCATTTTAAACATGCTGTTGATTTGAACAATGTCCAAGATTTATAAATATCACACACTGCTATGTAGTGGTTTTTATCATCTACAGTGAAATAACTCGACAAAAGGCTAGATTTTCGTCTGCCTGCCATTGACACTGAATTCGAGACACTCGACAATATAACAAAAGAGAATAAAGCATAACGTGACACAGCCTGTTAGCACTTGGTAGGGTGGGGAAGGTAGCAGAAGCGATCTTACCTGGCAGTACCACTGACACTGGCACTGCCCTGTATGTACCGTGCAATGGGTACCAGACAATGGCCATGCACAGCCGAGACAGTCACATCACTACACACAACAGTGCTTCAATTGGCAACTTTGCCAATGCCTGGCCCTGCTATGCTGCTCAATATACTTGTGGAAAATGGGCTTGATTGGTTTGTGTTCTTGCCCTTACTAAGTAAGGGTTTGCCCTTTAAGATCAATGTTCATATCACAGACCTCTTTATTCTAGCAAATGTTTCACAGATTTATTTTTATAACAGTGCCACTGGCACTGGTTTATTTTAAATCATGGCACCATGCATACAGTGCGGTTCTGGCATCGGTGTCAAAGGATTGTGACAGCGTGTTACATCACTAGTTCTGTGTAATTGTGAGGGCATTATGTCAGAGCTAAATGAATTTGAACTTG
This sequence comes from Schistocerca americana, assembly GCF_021461395.2. Lineage (NCBI taxonomy): Eukaryota > Metazoa > Arthropoda > Insecta > Orthoptera > Acrididae > Schistocerca > Schistocerca americana. Next base: position 112,220,607 of record NC_060126.1, on the reverse strand, counting down.
GGCTAGTTGTTGGTGCTTCTGTGGTGGGTATTCCATAACCATGGTAGGTTTTTGGTGATTCAAGAGGCTCCATGTAGCAGATTAATACCGCATATAGGGAAAGCAGCGAAACGTAATGCACTAAGTCACAAAGCAGACAAAAACTGTGTGTTGAGTGATTGTGTTGGATGGTATTGAAGAGGATTGTGACAAAAATAAGAGGACAACTGCTGGAAAAGTCACTGTAGTACTGAATGTCGTACCTAACATAGTCAGCACTGAAGCAACATGAAGAGGGCTCCAATAATCTGGTAACTGCAGGCGGGCTGAAGTTCCAAAACAATGCATCAAGTCTTGTTTCATACTGTTTCTAACTTATGGCCACAATCTGTTTGCTGCCAAGAGTGAGAGATGGCAGGGGTTTGGTGGTTATTTGGGCAGCCATAGCATGGTATTCAAAGGCCCCATGGTTGCTCTGTAAGGTCTCATTACTGCCAAAGATTATGTGATCATTCTGGCTGATCAGATTCATCCCATGATACAATATTTGCCCCCGAATGGTGATGCTGTGTTTCAAGATGACAGAACTCCTGTTTACGCAACTCACACAATTCGTGACTGGTATTGTGAGCATAATAGTGAGTTGTCACAAGGCTCTCAGCCACCACAGTTAGACATCTCAACATATTTGAGCCTTTGTGGTCTCATCATCGTTACCAGAACTTCCCACTGTTCTGCAGGAGGCTGGTATAAGATTGCCTTTAAGACCACTCATGACCTGTATTAATTGTGTCCAAGATGTCTGGAAGCTTATGGGTCTCCTACGTAATAGGCAATTTTCCATTAAAAAGGACAGAGCTTGATGATCAGCAAAAATTATAATTTTATGCCTGAAAATCAGAGTCTGAAATTTCTTTATAGTCCATACTTTGGCCAATAACTCTTTTTTTCTGTTGCAGTATAATTTAGCTCACGTTTGTTCAGTGCTCTGATGGCAAATGTTAAGGCACTGTGGGCTCGTAATGTTGGCTCCCACTCACAATGGAACAATTCACAAGCAATTAGATATTCTGATGCATCACTATTAAATCTAAAAGGCTTATCCATATATGGATGCCTTAAGACAGGTGTCTCTGCCAATGTTAACTTAATATTATTGAATTCTTCAGATTGCTCTTCATTCCAAGTCCATTTTGGCTTTTGTTTGAGAAGTATTAGTAGCCTGGGACTGTTCATAGGTTGCCCCTGTGTGTATCTCCTATAAAATTCTGCTAAGGCTAAAAATGATCTTAATTGCTTCACATTTCTTGGTTTGGGACAATCTTTGATAGCCTGTTTTTGTTCTGGATCATGTTTTATCCCATTTATGCCTACCATATGTCAAGAAACATTAACTCTTCCCTGCCAAAATGTCATTAATTGTAAGACCTTTAACATAAAATCTATCCAAAGTTCTTATTGATAGATTAAAATGTTCTTCCAAAGTTTTTGACACTAGTAATATAGCATCTACATAAATAATTAACTATTTTAGAAGACCCTTACCTATTGCTGCATCCAAAGCTCTAATGAATACAGCTTCATCCAAAGCTCTAATGAATACAGACCACGAAATACTCAAACTCAGTGGTAACACTTTAAATTGATAAGACTTTTACTCATACAAAAGACCATGTATTTTCTTGAATTTCTTTAGTGTGACCTGTCTATACCTCAAGATCAAATCTATGGAGCTAAAATATGCGCTCACTCAAATTTTGTCAGTAATTCATCAATACAGACTGCTCCATCTCATTTTGCTTTTTAACGTTTATTCACCAGGTGTATGTCCAGGACTAACGTGACTCTACCACTAACCTTATGTACCACTATTAGGGGATTATTATATATGCTAAGATTATGTTGAATAACATCATTTTCAAGCATCCTGTCTATCTCCTCCTGCACCAAGGGTCGCATACTCATTGGTATGGGATAAGGTTTACAAAAAATGGTCTATCATCCTTCATTTTAAGGTTACAGGCATGATCTCCTAGTACCCCTGCTTTATCTGAAAACACTTTTCCATACCGTAACAATATTTCATATAAGTCTTCTTTTTGCTGGTCTGTTAACAAATCAGATTCTAAGACTTTTAGCTCTGCTCGTGAGTGTAAGAACTCGTAATGCTTCATGTAGCCACTAACCTTAGGTCATATTTTCTGTTACTTATTACTCCCCTGTTCTTAAAGGGTATCATGTATCACTGATGGTTGTAATTACACATCAATTCTCGGGTTGAAAAATCTAAACTTTTATATATGCAATAAGCCAATCAACGCTGAGCAGTAATTGCAAATTGTCATTGGCCACTACTAAAGGTGTTTGCATACATGTAAAATTCCCCAGTGTTAAAGGTAAACTTATTTCTTGTTTTATTTGTATTGTTTTAGAACTTGTAATATCAACAATGTATACTATTCTGGGGTATACCATCTCGGGTCTTAATGTTAATAATGATGACTCTGAAACAAGTGTGATTTCACTTCCTGAGTCAACACACATGTCTATCTCCTGACGGTTTATTTCTCCTATTGGATTAAAATTATTCTCAGTGTCTTTTAATAGTTGGTATTCTAAAATCCATTCTTTCAATGGTATAGTTTTTGTGAAAGAAACTAGCTGTTTAATGTATGGGCCTTGCTTGACATCAACACATCCTGAATAATGGGCCTGGTTCCAGGATGTTGCCTGTTTCCCATCACTATCATTGGTTGCAACATGTGCACAGAATGAAATTTTCACTCTGCAGCGGAGTGTGTACTGATATGAAACTTCCTGGCAGATTAAAACTGTGTGTCGGACCAAGACTCGAAGTCGGGACCTTTGCCTTTCGCGGGCAAGTGCTCTACGAACTGAGCTGGTAGAGCACTTGCCCACGAAAGACGAAGGTCCTGACTTTGAGTCTCGGTCCGGCACGTACTTTTAATCTGCCAGGAAGTTTCATATCAGTGCACACTCCATTACAGAGTGAAAATTTCATTTGGAAACAACCCCAGGCTGTGGCAAAGCCATGTCTCCACAATATCCTTCCTTCCAGGAGTGCTAGTTCTGCAAGTTTTGCAGGAGAGCTTCTGTGAAGTTTGGAAGGTACAAGACGAGGTACTGGCAGAAGTTGGGCTGTGAGGACAGGTCGTGAGTCGTGTGTGGGTAGTTCAGTTGGTAGAGCACTTAGCCGCAAAAGGCAAAGGTCCCAAGTTCGAGTCTTGGGCTGGCACACAGTTTTAATCTGCCAGGAAGTTTCAGCATCTGCATGTTTGAGGTTTTCAATAGGTGCTGTGTTTGTTGCCCATTTTTTTGGCAAGAATCTGACAAAAATTTATTTCTCTTTTCTTTTGAAATCTATTGTTATTAGTACTTGCTCTTTTTGTGTCACCATTTTGATTCCCATTCGAGTCTCTGTGACTGAAATCATCATGTTCTTTGTTCATTGCATCTAGACTTTCCACAAACATAAAAAAATCATTCATTGTGGACCATCCCCTATATAGAATCTCTTCTACTGGATTACTAAATATTTTGATCATGTTAAGTGCCATTCAGTATATTTCTGAAACTACCTCAAGAACTGTTATAGTATTTAGGATGTAACAACTCTAATGTTAACTTCTGCTGAATTCCCTGAGACCAATATTACTTCTTAAACTTTTTCTGAAAATTGGGCCAGGATTATAACTCCTAAGAGTAGACTGTTCCCCATTCTGCCACATAACAAACTAAATAACTTGGTGCAAAGTCTATCTTTTTTGTGGCAGGCATCTTGAAACTACTCTCAGGAAGTACGGTGGGTGTACATCTCCATCTGGCTTGAAACTTAGACAAATTCATGGCACTCCCTAATTTCAACTCTTCTACTAAATGTAGGCTTGGGTACTATTCCCCTGCTTTCCTGATTTTAGTGCCTGTCAGGTTTCAGCAATTTTGTCACATAATTTTTTAAACTCCTCCCTTTGTCTAGTAGTATCATCCCTGCATGAGTTAATACTACTCAAATTCTTGGTGTTTTCTTGAAACTTCTGGTCTTCTAAAGCCTATAACTTACCCTCCAAACCAATTGTAGATTCATTTCGCACAATAGTGTCACTGGACACACTGTGACATTCCAACACTTTGATACATGTGCATGCTTCTGAGATTCATTCCTTAATATCTTCACATTCATGTTCTGCAAATCCTCTGACCTCCTCCACATTTCCATGAAGCTCCTTACCATATTCATCTACTTCCTTCCACACTAAGTCACACTCTGATGAAATCTCTTTATGTACTTCTTCAGAAAAAATGGTAACCTTCTGTTGCAGTTCTTCACACTCTTGCTCCTCAATGGTACTGGTCACCTCTTCATTCTGTAGCTTAGAACTTTCATCAAAACTTTTATGTAAACTTTGGATTTCCTCACTTGGCTCAGTTTTTACATTTTAGTTATGTCTTTTCATTTCTTCGATGCAACATTGGAAGTGTTGTAACAGCTTTTCATGCCTCCTCCTAGCCTCTTCGCCTCTCTTTTGTGACTCTTCTTGAAAGATGCAGAACTACTCAGGAATTTCTGATGTCATTTTCCTCATAATCACAGGCATACACTAAGTCACCAGTCAAATAATGACTTGAATGGTATTGACATCTTTCACAAAATAGTTTCTTAAACAGTACTATGATCCGCAAAGGTATGCCGTTCCAAATGTCAGTGTGAAAACTGTTGTTCTCTCAGACTGACGAGAGGAAACTGTGTCACAGTGCCAATGACCTGCGTCACAGCATCAGCAAGTTGAACAGAGTGGTGGCAAGCAGTGGCATGATGTATAGCTTTTTGCATCAGCCCAAAGCAGCTCACTATGCCTGCTCTCGGATCAATGTGGACCCTTGTAATTGCGGGTGCTGGTCTTCCAGCACATACTTCAGCCACCTAATATTTGCAGCCACTACTCATCTTCATAATTTTAAATTTCAAAAACACCTTAGCTCTTACTTGTGTGAGTGACTTCTTATTTGGCGAGGAAAAACCATAGTCTATGGCTCAATAGCCTCTTGTTATTTTGTAACTAATGTTGATGATTGCCCTTGGCAATGCCATATCTCTTTGAATAGCTTTCTCTTCTTCAGCTCTTATTCACTTATTGCACTATGCCCTGTTCATAATGGTCGGCATAATGCAGTGTTTATCATGTTCCTTGGTGCTGCTGTGCTTCACCATACTTGATATCAGATGTAACAGCCTCCTCTTCAGCTAGTTGAATGTACAGTATATTAAAACAGAACTGACAGCCACTTTTAATAAAAGTTATCAGCTAAAACTGCTAGTCAGTTCCAACTGGACGTCTCACCACGCTCAGCAACTACTTTTCCAAGGTGCAAGTGCTTGACTAGAAGAGAGAGGGTTTCTGCTATCTTTAGCTGCATAAATTACTTTTGATGGTGACTTTGCTTTAAATGCTGTATTTTCTTCCATAAACTTTCACAATTACAATTAGCAACCATATAACAACAACTTCTAATCTGGACCTTCACCCATAATCAACCAGTCTCTTTCGTGTCTTTACTAGTATTGACATTCTTGGAGAGGTTTGATTGCGTATTCTATGGTGGCCCCTCCAAAGCACCTTCAACTTGCAGCAGTAAGTGTAGACACCCGCTCACCATTCAGACAGCACACTCAGGTGGCGCCTTATCTCACTTGACTCTGTACAGAGAGACACCTCTTGTCGGTGTACTATTTTTACAATGTCCCTCTAAGCTATATATGTCTCCTGTATTTTGTACATGCAGCTTTCTTCAATACTTTAAAGAGCCTAAGGTGTGCCGAGACCTTTCCCATGAAAGGTTATGGGACACCACAAGTGAACAACTGATTTAGTGATCAGTTGCTAGCAGCAATAAAGAATCAGGAAGGGAATCTTACACTAAAATTGGAATATCAGAAATACATAATAATGTTCAAAGATAAAATGGAATTTGGGCTAAAAGGCTTTTAAGGAAAAAATGGAAAGCCTTGTAGAGGGAATGGGGCGGTAAACTGAGGAATTAAAACTGGATTTGAAGGGCAATGTTGACAAGATTTCTAAGATCAGGAAAAATTTCCATGAAGAACTGTCAGGATCTAGAATTGAAATAACAGAAACAATTGAAGAGACAAAACCATAAATTTGTGATAAGACAGTCTGATGTGGAAGTCTCATCAAAAGAAAGAGCACAAGTGCTGGATAATGCTGTAAGAAAAGAGGTTCCCCTATGCAAGAAAGGATAAGATGAAATTAAAGATTTCTATGGTTGTCTGGTCCTGGAGCACACTAACTGTTGTAAATGGAAAGTATAGCTGTACATGAGAACCACTTTACCAATTTAGAATTTAATCCAAAGAGAAGTTTACATCATGCAGCACTTATTAATGAGTTACAAGGGGAATTTGCAGAAGACTGGTCACAAATGGATAACCTTAAATGAACAGAGGATTGTTTGAAAACAAAAAAATATTAAATGGTGTTCATATATAACAGAGATATGAAAGTTTTCAGGAATTTGACAAGACACATTTGAAGAAGTATTGGTGTAGGAAAAAAAAAATGTATAAAGATCTTTCACAAGGACACCTCATTACGTAGGGAAGGTGTGGAGATCTAGGAAGCATTACTGTGAAAATTCAAGCAAGACACAGGTAACAGTGATACGATAGACACTTTAACGGAGAAATTGCCAATTAATAAGAGATGTTATAGTGTGCCCATGAATTTATAAAGACAGCAGGTAAAGTTGACAGGTGGGATGTGAATAACCCAAATGTAATGTAAAATAGTACCTTAATAATAACAGAAGGAGCCATTCCACTAAAGTGGAAAAGATTACACTTGGTCAAGAAAGAAGGGAAAGTATTTGTGAATATCCAAGGGGAAAAAAAGTGCAAAAGTTACAGATAAATAGAATGAAAGTGCCAAGTTTGAATGTATGCTAAAGGTGGCTCATATAGGAGCAGAGCTAAAAAAATATAGGAAGGAAGAGTTTCAGGAGGAGGAAAATGAAAGTAAAGAGAATAACAAAGTGGAGGAGGAGGAAAATGAGAATGAAGAAAGTAGTGGGAATGGAGGTAGCAGTGAGGATAGTGATGAAAACAGTGAGGTGCACAATGATGAAGGAAGTAGTTAAAGAAAAAATGAATTGTATTCAGAATGAATCTATGATACACAATGGCATTGCTCAAGGTGAGACTGGTAATAATGTGCTAAAAGACAGTATGAGTATTGCAGATCTATTGAATTCTTTAGAAAATATGGCAGGAGAGTAAGTGATAGTAGAAGACAGTGAGTGAATGCTATGAGAGAAAGCACCTAAGATTCTCTTGCACAAAGAAAGGTAAGTGATGAGTGGTTACAAGAGGCTATAAAGAAATGTCTACTCCAGGAGGAGGAGGAGGAGCAGGAGGTTGCTGATTGAAGTAAGTCTGTTGGGCAGCCATAAGTGTGCACAGAGCCAAGGCCTTTAATAGATTACGCAAGTGAGGAAATGCAGGTAGAATACAGTTTTATGGCAATTCCTAAACATTGTGTGTGCGCTGTTATTGATTTGGACTGGTTAGTTAAACATAAAGCACAAATAAACTGTCAAAAGCATTATTTAACCTTTAAAGTTGAGTGAGTGGTTGCAGTATCAGAATTAAGCAACTAGTACTGACAAAGTTTATTAATTGTTAAGTTAACTTAATACCACAAACTGAGAAGAGAAATAATAGGGAAAGTGTCATCTAAACAAACTTCAACATTTATTCGCTAGCACAATATTCATACAAACTTCTTAAACAATATTTATAAGGCAGCCTTTTTCCTTATTTATTATGTTTTTTTCCCTTTCTTTCAGAATAGCAAATAACATCAAAACATCTGTATTTTTCTTGTTTAGTAGAGCTGATTGTTAAAAAAGGCATTTATTGCAAATTGCTTCATCTATTTATGTTCTTATTTAGGTACAGTGTAGACTCTTTCTCTGTCTAGGTATTTTAAAATTTAAATCATTTTTCAGTTTCTGACACCTGGCCTCTCTCTTGTGGAAGAATGCTCATAGAAAATATACACAAGTCATAATAAAACATATGCAATTTGTTATGAAGATAGGGCAAAATAATGGAATAAAAACTGTAACAACACAAAAACTTGACATCTGCTACATCAGATATTTCTTCCAAAGAAACCTTAACTCTGACGTCGCATTCCATTCCGTTGACAGCCTGTGTGAATATAGTAATTTGAATAATCAGCGAGAAATGTTTTGATATTCCATTCCGCTTAGTTCCGTTCAATCAAATGGGAATCGACTTTTGATCTGACAAGCTGTCCCCAGCCCTGGCAATGTATTCTCGACATTCTTAATTGTTTAGGTTAGTTTATCATCATCCTTTGCATCACATACATGATATAGGAATTGTCATAATTCTGTATGGCATACCTATGCACAGTGCAATTCTATAAAATTAATATAATAAATATAAAATTAACATTTTATAATATATTTAAAAAAACTGATACAACAAACTAATGCATTGCTCTTATACATGTTCTCTGAACAAGTAAATAATGATTTGACATATACTTTGAGAAACATATTTATCACCTCATTCAGAGTTAAAAGTCTATCCAAACAAAATATAAAATTGACAATGAGAACAGCATGATTCACATGATGATGAAGGAAATACAAATATTTCTTTGTGTTGGCACCGATATGATGCTAACACTGAGCAGGAACAGTTGTTTACTGTTTATTTGTGCAATTTTGAAGTGTGTGACAAAATGAACGATCACATCAAGTTTGAAGTTCTTAGTGTATTACCATTTCTGAATCCAAAAAATTCACTGAAATTTATAGACAAGACAACTGAAGTTTTTTGAAATAAGATGAATGAAGCTTCAGTTCGAAAACGGTGCATCATGTTTACTGACGGAACAAATATTCATGATAAAGAACGATCAGGTGTACCTTCTGTTGTGACTGGTGAAAGATATGCTTTGGCAATTTAACGTGGTGGCTTCCACACCAAATGATGGATGTTTCACTGCCAGGACACTCCAGTCCATGGCATCAGATGTGAAGCTCTGCTCAGGCTACTGGCACACAAACAGTATCAGGCATGTGTGAAGATCGTAGTATAGGCCAGTATTTACAACTGTCATAAATAATAAATGCAGTGGATACAGCTATCTAAACTTGATTAGCCAACATAAATACATGCCTCTGCCTTCGACCTTACTCTCTCTCTCTGCACAGTCCAAAGATTGTTCTCTTCTTGTGGTGAAGGGTCTCGGAATACTGTGTCGAAACTGATACATTCACAAAACCCTCCACATTGAGTGTGGAGCACTGTGGGTTGTTTTAGTCATATGCGTGGCTGATACAGGTGTGTTTGACCAACAATGTTAAGGTTGGTGCGCAAGTGGACACACCTGGACCATTTCTTGAGTAATTGTCATAATTGATGTGTAAGTTGTAAATGCACCATGGCACCGGGTGCTGCAGCAGATGTTGTGGGCAGCTGTAGCGTGGCCTGGACAGCAAAGCTTGGGCTGATGGTAGAACAGCAAGGGATTGGTCATTGAGAGACAACTCTGCTGGTGGGGAAGCAAGGTGCAACGTGCTTTGGTTGACAGTAATGTCAACCAAGATGTCATCCTCTGAATGCTGTGCATCCAGAGAATCTTGTTATACCCATGTCAGCTTTAGCGAGGAGATAGGGACTGCTGTGGGCTTGCTGTGAAGCAAGATAACAAATGTCTGCAGCCTCATTGGAGTACCCGATATGGGCCAGTCAATGGCAGTTGCAGGGCTGCCCGAACTGTATTCTCCCTCGCCACAAATTTGCAAGTAGAGAGCGCTTTCTGTATGAATGTCTTGAGGACTGAATGGGGAGTTGGAGGTGGCAAGTGCATCTTGTGAATGTGGTGACGGATGCACTGTATGAGCACCAGTAGAACCTGTTGAAGGACGTCAATAATAGGTTTACAAAGTCAGCAGGTCGGACTTGTGGTCCCCATACAGCATTTCTAATAGGGGGGCACATTAGAGGAGAAACCAGGGCAGTACTTTGGATCATGAACCAGTGTGGCACATTTAGGCTGCCTTCATGGTCTTGTGCCACCTCCGTATCAGGCTATTGCTCTCCGGGTGATACACTTTTGTCTGTGCATGGGTAGTCCCACACAGCCGGCACAGGGCATTGAATAAACCCTTCTTGAACAGGCAGCCCTCATCAGTCGTGACCAACTTGGGTGTTCCAAAACAAGTGAAGGTGCATGCTGATTCAGTGGTGATATCATGTAGAGGAATTGCTTCAACCCAATGAGACATTTATTTGACGATGGAAAATGCACAATGGAATCGAAGGGGATGTGATGGAATTTTGTCTTGGGAACCGCGAACTGTCTGAGTTGTGGGTGGATATAGAAATTCATTTTTGTACATTGGCATGCATGGCAACTCTGCACCCAATGACGGCAATCACGCTTGATGTTGGGCCACTCAAACCAGTCTGTCACTAATCATACCAATGCTTTGATACCCAGATGGCTACAGTTGTGTAGTTTGTCAAAAATTTGTCAGCTCATGGTGAGCAGAACTATGGACTATGGTCTGTCTTGAGAAAATTCACAACATAATGTCTTATTAGTGGAAGGCAAAGTGCTACGTTTGATCTGCAGGTCTGTAGTGTATTGTTGAGAAGATCCATTATGATGGAGTCTTTTGCTTGCTCCTCTGCCATAAGTTCATAATCGTACTGCAGGGATATCGCACAGATTAGGGACAGATAATAGATGATGATGTTATCTGTGATGTATATGTGGTGAATGTCAGTAGCATACTTCGCAATGAGTCTAAATGTGTGTACCACCAAGGGCTGGAATCTTGGGAGAGATTTATAATGACACTGATCAGTGACTTGTGGTTGGTGTTTATAGTCACCTGACGCCATTCAGTGTCTTCCCAAGAATGTCTGACAGCCATGTACACTATGAAAAGCAGACAGTCGAAAGCCGACGATTTAGACTGAGACTGTAAATGCTTCTTGTTTGAGGTACTCAGCAACCTGCTGAAGTATCGCACCCACACCACACACACACACACACACACACACACACACACACACACACACACACAGAGAGAGAGAGAGAGAGAGAGAGAGAGAGAGAGAGAGAGAGAGAGAGAGAGAGATATGGTTTCTCGTAAGCTATTCTTTGCTTTATGGAATACCTCAGACATCTCCTCTGCCTAGTCGATTTTCCTCTTACCCTGCTTGTCCTTGCCTGATAAAACTGAAGCTTGGCAGCATGTGGGAGATATCTGCAATAAAAACTGGGAATCCCAAGTGAAAGATGTAAGCCATGGTAAGTTTTGTGCGGTTGGCTTAATGCCAGATGCATTAAGTGTGTGACCAAGAAATGTTACTTCCAACTGATATAGATGTGACTCAGCATCATTGACGATAACGCCACACTGCTGCAGTGCAGCTAGAACTTGTTCTAAGTTAAGCACGTGTTCCTCTAAGGAATGTGAGAAAACCAAAATATAGCCAAGATATGTATAGCAAAACAAAAATGCTGGAGGAGGCCCTCAACAAACCGCTGCCATGGTCGCGCAGCATTTTTTTAAGTCACATGGCATAAAGAAGTGTTCGCAAAGTCCAAATGGTGCTATGATGGCAGTTTGTTGTATGCCGCCAGAGTGCATCAGAATCTGTAGATATATGTACTAGCAGTCAATGACACTAAAGATTGTTGCACCTGTGAATGCATGCATAAACTCTTGGAGATTTTGGACTGGGTAGTTGTCATGGATTGTTCTACAGTTAAGAACTAGGTGGTCGCCACAGAGTCTTGTTGTATGGTCTTTCTTGGGAACAAGTTGTCAGATCGGTGGATAGAACCCGCTTATACAAGTTCATAACTGGTGGTTTTAGCTGTCTGTAAATCTGCGGGACACAGGCAACGAAGCTTGTGTCTGATGGTGGACCATCTGTTGTCACAGTCATTTGGATTGTACTGCCGCATACTGCACATGCCTAAGCTTGAGTGTTGACGGTGGCTGGGGCTTGATGCACCATTTACTAACACTGCAGGTAGCGCCGTGCTGACCTTGAAGTGTGTGTTGTTGTCAGATGGCAGTAGCTGAGGCAAGCACTGCAATGAGGCTGGTAAGGAAGCAGATGGCAAGGAGGAGGGAGGTACCTTGTCTGCAGTGGCAAGTTTGAAGTGATTGTTGACATCTGGCATTTGCTTGTGGTGCAGCAGAATGCCTAATAAGTCCAGCGGGGGGGGGGGGATTTCGTGGTGCGCGGTGCCATCCCGTACATCAAAGCTGGCTGTTGTGAAGTGAGCTTAATTACATGTGTGTATACTGTTACAAGTTCGGCTTCCGCAGTGTTGATGTGGTAGCGGAGGTCATAATTTTTGTTGTGAAGTAATCGTGCTTCCATGATGCAGTCAATGTACTGCTCTGAGCGGAGAAAATCCTTTGAATAATGGAGATGTACTAGTGGACTGTTTCTATAATAGACTCATGAATAGAAATGCACCTGGCAGAACAAGGTGTATTGGGCATAGTCTTAAAGAATTTTCCTTGAACCTGAACCCCCATAATGTGGTGTGCTAATGCTGAATGCTGTATGTCGGGTGAAAGTTTGTAGTGGCATAGGAAATCCATATCGATAATAGGCTTGCACACGCCCATGACAAAAATTGCCCAGGTGCATTCTAAATCTGGTGTAAGTTGAACAGCATGTGAAGGGGTGCCGTAGATGTAGGTTTCCAAGTCATCTGCTGGGTGTAGACTAATAGCGCACTACAGCTTGAAAGCAGGCATGCTGTCGTAGGGCCGGAAACTGATACCAGAACCCAACCCACAAGGAAGAATTGCGTTGTAGTTAGGTCCTGAATGAAGAGACACCCATCCACAGGTGCCGCAGAAGTGACGTGAGCATGTGCAACGTGTGAATGTGATAGGCAACTATATATGAATATCCCATTGCTCTTCAGAAATCTGTGTGTTGTTAGCCAGAAATTCAGGAGATGCTATGAACAATGCAAGAAGATACCAACTTTGGAAAAACTTCATAGCTTATTTCTATCTGTGGGATTCAAGTTTGAAAAGAAACTAGAACAAACAAATTGTCATATGCAAATTGTATTCAGTTCATTTTGCTGGGTAAAAAGTTATAACTAAGAAATCTGTTTGTATCTTCCTTAACATGCTGGCTGCTACATGCATAGCAATGGATGCTTCATTGCCAGGCCATAGCATCAGGTGTAACACTCTACTGTGGTTGCCAGCAGCCTTGGCGCAGTTACCATGTCAAGTGGGGGCATGTTTCCAAACACCACTTAATAATTCTTTGAAAAATATTATTAACTATTTTGTTGCTGTCTCTCCAACAGGACTGTTTACAATACTTGCATCATCGATAAAAAGAACCAGTCTGTGAGCTGCATAAGTGGAAGGTTTTCAAACATAAAAGGAATAAGAGTGAGACCAGGTTTGAAACTTGAAGGACTACATTTGTGATTTCTCTCCTTCTCCCCAATCATTAAAATGTTCAACTTCCTGTACCGTTTAAATTATTTAGCAGTCCTTTTTGCATTCTTTTTCTCAAGTATGGTTAAAACCAGTTATTTATGAAGCTATTGATCCCACAATAGAGACTAATAAAATGGAATTGTGGTGTAGTATGGGAAAGACATAGAGGTCAATGTGTCCACCTGCAGGTATACAATCTGATACGTGTACAGGGTGTGGAGGTACCATTTTCACAGAAACTAAATGGAAGGTAATGGGTCCTTGCATTTTGTCATATCAAAACTTATGTATGTTTCAAGTAAACCAAGATCCATTCATGAAAAGGGAGCTCTGTATTAATCTGCAGTTTAGAGTACATATTGGTGTGCCCAGTGGAAACACTCTTCAGTGCCAAGCAGTTGGGGTTGCTTTTACTGCAAATATTCTGTTGACATAAGCCTTATGGGTGCAGCTTCCAATGATATCACACTTCATCATTCTCTAAAATGTGTACAGCAAATATTGCTTACTGGACCATTCCATTGCCTTTAGCCAATTTTCCTGCATACCAAACCAGTGATCAGAAATTGTCACTAAACTTTATGCATATGTGGAGGATAAACATTTAAGACAGCCATCTCTGTTATTCTCTATCTTACATATAATGTGATGCTAGAGGATTGCAGTGTCAGTGGTATATTTGTGCAGCAAATAATCACTGTGCCAGTCATTTTAAGTATTTCTGAAATTGATCTTATAAGTTTTCCCTAATTTGTTTTCCTTGATCTGTTAGTTTGTTTTCCTTGATCTGTCTCACCGATGACATTCAGTTATGTAAGTGTGCTGGTATAGTTCACCTTGTTCAACATCCAGTTTGTTCACTTTTTTCTAACAAGGGTGTGTTTGTTTGGGAACAAAAAAGCAAAGTCTATAATCTCTGTATTAAAATCTTATGAGAAAATTTTGGTTTAAAATTGCACAGTGATAAAAACTTCAACAAGAACTAAAGTTCCTTAAAACTGTGTGTACACTCTCTCTTGCCTAATGGCTATGGCTAAACACTGTAAGTAAAAAAAAAAAAAAAAAAAAAAAAAAAAAGAGCCAGCCACTCTACAACAAATTAAGAACTTATGCTGGAGTGCAGACAATACATAAAGTTCTTCTGCACCCATTGCTGAGCAATTAAAGAGGAGGGCATATCCCCACCTAAGGTTGCTGTCACCCTCTTGTCAAAACATAAAATGCCCTCAAATGAAATGGCATGTTTAGTTTTTTTGTATATCACAGGCACAACATACAGCAGGGGTTTCTCGCTAGAGTATGAAGCAATGTGTGACATGACAGTGTCTTGTTTGGAGGTACATCAGGTTTACTTTGTCCCATTAGTGTGACTTGGCTGGATGATTGGTTTTATGGACAGCAGCTCATTTTCCCTCCCCAGGAGTTGCTCCTCCAACATTTGTATGGCTTTCGAATCAATAGCAATGGATACCACTCCTGTGTCTCCAGGTTTGCATGTAGCTCTGCACAAAATACAGTGCACTCAACTGGGAACATGAAGCCTGAAATTCATGAGAGTCCCCCTTGCTTTCAGCCATTAGAGCGTAGTATACTGATATTGTGGTGCTTTTCTAAAATGTTGTGAAATAAAAATTTAAAATTTACTCTTAACATCTGTCAAATATAAAATAGCTCTGGTCTGAAGAATGCCAAATGCCTCATTGCTCTCATATGATGAGCAGATAGTTTTTCCATTGTTGGTGAGCAAAAATGTGGTGTTTAGGTGCTCATGATGTGAACAGAGTTTAATAACATCATAAGTCACCACATGAATTTAAGTGGTGGCTTACAATCCTCAGCACAGAAGATGTCAACAGAGAAGGCCCTAAGGGCTCCAGTAGTCAGCCTAATCCCCTTACTGTGAGCCATGTCTAATAGTTTCAAATATTTGCCTAGGTGACCCATAAACATTGCACCCATATAAAACTGGTGGCACATGATGGCTCTGCAAAACTGGAGCAAACAGGTCATGGCCACTCCCCACAAATTTTGATTAATGCATTTTAAAATATTCGGTGTTTCAGGGACTGTGCTTTCAGGTTCTTAAGGTGTGGAAGCAGGTAAGCTTAAAATCACTCCCAATGACCAAAACCTTAACCTTTTCTTTAAAATTTAGAACACCGTCCCTTATACTCATTTCTGGAAAGTTAGGTAAAGAATGTGAGTGTTTAACATGTTGATTGCCACAATGTTGTCAGCAGCTACAACAGAGCCCAACACTTGGAGTACGGATCTCAACAGTCCCCACACCCCCTCTGCCATGATAAGTGAACGATCTTTGGAGTGTGCTGAGAGGGGTAGTGCAATCTGAGTCTTGGTCCGAGGCAGTTGTATGTATTTATGTTAGCTAATAAAGTTTATGTAGATGTATCCACTGCATTTGTTATTTATAGTAGTCATAAATACCACCCCATGCAATGATCCACCCACATTGTTGACCCCATGTCAGTTGTGAGACTAAAATTCTTTGAATTTTCACCATTTTTCATCGCGAAGATGTGGCTGTCGCACAATGCTCCACCAGCACACTGCATCTAGATTGCAGTGCAGGATATAAAGTGTTTTCAGTATGCACAAACAATGTTGGAACCAAGTGCGCTGATGACTGAAGGCTCATCCCTACCAACATCGTCGAACCTTCAGTACATCAACAGTGCCTATCACTTACAAATCCCTTCTCACACTGAGAGTACAACTGCACCGTTAACAGTGTTACTGGTGTACAATGAGCCAACATTGTTTGTAGGAACAGTTTTGCGACATCTGTGCCTACTGCATCACGATGCAATATGGACATTGACATACAGCTGTGCATCAACTATTTGTGTCTCATGAACAATCGCCGACCATGTTGCCTCACACTGTGGACATGCTTTTAGATTTGGAAGATCGTGCCTTTGCAGGCAATGCCCACATTTGAAAACGAGTGCAACATACGTGGACGTAAACTGTGTGCATCCCAAGTCGTCTGCACTGTGAAATGCAAATGTCCAGTCATTTAACATTTCACCACAACAAACCGGGCTTCATGCTTAATTGGCAGCCACCTTGTCTGCCACAAGAAACAATGCTGCAGATTCTGGTCATGTTTCATTTCCAAAGCTTAGCACTCACCTCACATTGCTATCTTTTGATGTCGCCAATCCCGCCTTGTGGTTCACTACAATTGACAATATTTTTACAGCAGCAAGAAACCTCAATGACAACGCTAGATACATCACTTTACTCTGCCATCTAGTAAGTTAAGTGGAAGTCATCAGTGACATCATAGTGCCACTGTCTCAAATAAACCAGTACAAAGCAGTGAAGTTTCCAATCCTACAATGCCTCTCACATACCCCTGAAGAACAGAACAGGAACCTATGTGCAATCAACAGCTACACGACAACATCTCTGGCAACATCTCCATGTAACCGTCAACTGTGCCCGCGTACCAGACACAGTACTGTGTGCACTATGAATGGTTAAACTACTAATGGTACTACAACTAGTGATGATTACACGTGAATCTGATGCTAGCAAGCCTTATGTTTTCTGTCATCTGTCACCATCATCTAATAAACGACCAGGACAATGACATACCAGGCAGCACACAAGCATTATCATTTTCAACAGCAACCACTGCTTTCTGAGCCAGATCAGTGCAGTATTAGGTTGATGTCACACCTCACCATCTGGCTCCAATAAGCCACAGCAAGAACATCCCACACACACCATGGGGTAAGAACATGTCCGGAGATGCGACCCGTTCATCATTGTCATTCTGCTGGTTTAGCACTACCTTTAGGCAAATTTGCCTCCAGCAGGCTGAAACAGACCCTTCAGCCCACTCAACACAATATAGTTCCCTATCACATTCACATGTTGCACAGGCTCATGTCACATCTACGGCACCTGTGGATGGGTGTCTCTGCATTCAGGACCTAACTACAACGCAATTCTTCCTTGTGGGTTGGGTTCTGGTACCAGTTTCCGGCCCTACGACAGCATACCTGCTTTCAAGCTGTAGTGCGCTATTAATCTACACCCAGCAGATGACTTGGAAACCTACATCTACGGCACCCCTTCACATGCTGTTCAACTTACACCAGATTTAGAATGCACCTGGGCAATTTTTGTCATGGGCGTGTGCAAGCCTATTATCGATATGGATTTCCTATGCCACTACAAACTTTCACCCGACACACAGCATTCGGCATTAGCACACCACATTATGGGGGTTCAGGTTCAGGGAAAATTCTTTAAGACTATGCCCAATACACCTTGTTCTGCCAGGTGCATTTCTATTCATGAGTCTTTTATAGAAACAGTCCACTAGTACATCTCCATTATTCAAAGGATTTTCTCCACTCAGAGCAGTACATTGACTGCATCATGGAAGCACGATTACTTCACAACAAAAATTATGACCTCCGCTACCACATCAACACTGCGGAAGCCGAACTTGTAACAGCATACACACATGTAATTAAGCTCACTTCACAACAGCCAGCTTTGATGTACGGGATGGCACCGTGCACCGCGAACCCCCCCCCCCCCCCCCCCACCCCCCCTGGACTTATTAGGCATTCTGCTGCACCACAAGCAAATGCCAGATGTCAACAATCACTTCAAACTGGCCACTGCAGACAAGGTACCTCCCTCCTCCTTGCCATCTGTTTCCACACCAGCCTCATTGCAGTGCTTGCCTCAGCTACTGCCATCTGACAACAACACACACTTCAAGGTCAGCACGCCGCTACCTGCAGTGTTAGTAAACGGTGCATCAAGCCCCAGCTACTGTCAATACTCAAGCTTAGGCATGTGCTGAAGTGTTGGCAGAAGAGCCAACACCATGTTGCTAGAGGAGGCCGAAATGCACACTTTTAAGCTCACGCAGGCTGGCGCGAGGACTGGAACAGTTAAGGGAATTAATAGTAGCAAATAAAGTACATAGATGATGTAATACTTAACTTTAATCCATAAGTGGAGAACATCGCTCTTATTTAGACATTATTACAATATAAACTGGTAATGGCGCCTTGCTAGGTCGTAGCAAAGGACGTAGCTGAAGGCTATGCTAACTATCGTCTCGGCAAATGAGAGCGTAATTGTCAGTGAACCATTCCTAGCAACGTCGGCTGTACAACTGGGGAGAGCGCTAGGAAGTCTCTCTAGACCTGCCGTGTGGTGGCGCTCGGTCTGCAATCACTGACAGCGGCGACACGCGGGTCCGACGTATACTAATTGACCGCGGCCGATTTAAAGGCTACCACCTAGCAAGTGTGGTGTCTGGCAGTGACACCACATGTGCAGTATGCAGCAGTACGATCCAAATGACTGTGTCAACAGATGGTCCACCATCAGACACAAGCCTCGTTGCCTGTGTCCCGCAGATTTACAGACAGCTAAAACCACCAGTTATGAACTTGTATAAGCAGGTTCTATCCACCGATCTGACAGCCCCTGAGCATAAAGAATTAAACTTGTTCCCAAGAAAGACCATACAACAAGACTCTGTGGCGACCACCTAGTTCTTAACTGTAGAACAATCCATGACAACTACCCAGTCCAAAATCTCCAAGAGTTTATGCATGCATTCACAGGTGCAACAATCTTTAGTGTCATTGACTGCTAGTACATATATCTACAGATTCTGATGCACTCTGGCGGCATACAACAAACTGCCATCATAGCACCATTTGGACTTTGCGAATGCTTCTTTACGCCATGTGACTTAAAAAAATGCTGCGCGAATATGGCAGCGGTTTGTTGAGGGCCTCCTCCAGCGTTTTTGTTTTGCTATACATATCTTGGCTATATTTTGGTTTTCTCACATTCCTTAGAGGAACACGTGCTTAACTTAGAACAAGTTCTAGCTGCACTGCAGCAGTGTGGCGTTATCGTCAATGGTGCTGAGTCACATCTATATCAGTTGGAAGTAACATTTCTTGGTCACACACTTAATGCATCTGGCATTAAGCCAACCGCACAAAACTTACCATGGCTTACATCTTTCACTTGGGATTCCCAGTTTTTATTGCAGATATCTCCCACATGCTGCCAAGCTTCAGTTTTATCAGGCAAGGACAAGCAGGGTAAGAGGAAAATCGACTAGGCAGAGGAGATGTCTGAGGTATTCCATAAAGCAAAGAATAGCTTACGAGAAACCATATCTCTCTCTCTCTCTCTGTTTCTCTGTCTCTCTCTCTCTCTCTCTGTGTGTGTGTGTGTGTGTGTGTGTGTGTGTGTGTGGTGGGTGCGATACTTCATCAGGTTGCTGAGTACCTCAAACAAGAAGCATTTACAGTCTCAGTCTAAATCGTCGGCTTTCGACTGTCTGCTTTTCATAGTGTACATGGCTGTCAGACATTCTTGGGAAGACACTGAATGGCGTCAGGTGACTATAAACACCAACCACAAGTCACTGATCAGTGTCATTATAAATCTCTCCCAAGATTCCAGCACTTGGTGGTACACACATTTAGACTCATTGTGCAGTATGCTACTGACATGCACCACATATACATCACAGATAACATCATCATCTATTATCTGTCCCTAATGTGTGCGATATCCCTGCAGTACGATTATGAACTTATGGCTGATGAGCAAGCAAAAGACTCCATCATACTGGATCTTCTCAACAATACACTACAGACCTGCAGATCAAACGTAGCACTCTGCCTTCCACTAATAAGACATTATGTTGTGAATTTTCTCAAGACAGACCATAGCCCATAGTTCTGCTCACCATGAGCTGACAAATTTTTGACAAACTACACAACTGTAGCCATCTGGGTATCAAAGCATTGGTATGATTAGTGAAAGACTGGTTTGTGTGGCCCAACATCAAGCGTGACTGCCGTCATTGGGTGCAGAGTTGCCATGCATGCCAATGTATGCCATGAAATCAAAAAAGATAAGGATTGCTTTATTCTCCCTTCAGTGTACAGTATTGGACCCTCTCACAACCAGGAGTCATGTGCTAGAGACTGCAGTATCCAGATGTCACATCGTGAAGGGGCTGGTATATGCTTTGCCATTGGTAAGTCTTGGTGGCTCTCTGCTCCCCTCCCACTCCACCTCCACTTCAGTGATAACTCTGGGATCGGAAAGCTAGATCCAGTCAGCAAGGGACAGTAACTAGCAACCAGCTGTTGGTTTTCCACACAACTGTCCCGTTTGTGGCCTGGTTAATGGTGTTTAGGAACATGATCTTTGGTTACTGCACAAATTTGTTAAGGCCTTTGTGGCTACTCGATGACAAACTGCCTGTTGTCTTCTGTCTCAGGTTCTTCGGCCCATGTTTGTTTGATGATTTTTCTGACGTTTCACCAGCATGAGTGGCTGGTGTTGTTGGCCACTTGTGCTGGTGAAATGTCACAAAAATCATGAAAAAAAATGTTGACCAAGTAACCCGAGACAGAAGCAAACAGGTTGTGTTTAATAATTCAACATTCTGGATCCACCACCTGGTGTGAGGTACTCTGCAGTTGGCTAGTTCTTGAATTTATGCAGAGTGGCTTACTTAACACTAAATATGGAATGGCACTCATTGCTCCACTAGGGGAGTGAGGGGCTTGTTGTAACAGGGCTAATTAGTAACAGGCTCTTTTCACTAGGATCTTAAACTTTATTAGCGCATTTCTTTGACTCGATTTGACTTATAAACCGAGCTGCATCATGTCGCCATAGCCAGTGTCCGCTGGCCAGTGCAGTGAGCGGAAGTGTGCACACGCTTCACTTTTGCCAGGTAATATAAAATTGAACTGTCGTAACATTTTGGTTTGCGTTACTATTATTGACCAATTGCACACTTCCTATATCTTATTTCCATTCAAATTTATCTATCTCTGATAATGTGTAACAGTTTTTTAGATTGCTGAATCGTTTAAATAGTTATCTCGATAAACGTTAAAAATCATAACATGGGTTACTTGTAACAAAATGCCGGGGCTTGTTGTACCGTGTTACAACAAGCCCCACATTATGATGTAATTCCTACTTATTTTTTTCCTTTCTTCTAGAATGAGGGTGTATAAAAGAAAGTCAGATTCAGAATCTGAATCAGGAGAGTGGTATTGTCTGGTACATGGTGACGCTTATACAGATTCAAATAAGAAGAGTATTGCATTTGTAAGATGTGGGCACATGTAGGATGTGTTACAGGAGACACTATATCTTTTATTTGTATTAACTGTAGCTCAGATGAAGACTGAATTTAATTATAATGAAACCCACCAAATGTTGATTCGTATATAAGTGCAATACTTTATTAGATAGATATTAAAGAGAGATAATTATGAAGCATACCTTAGATATAAATAATTTAATTACTTACTGTGATTGAAAAGTGCCATGATGATTATAAGTAGTGTTAAACTAAATAAAACTGTTAATTACTTAATTTTTAGGTGTTGATAACTTAAAAAGTGTAATTAAGTTGATTTTTTATAATAATTACATAATACCTACTTTAGAAAGATATCAGTTTTGATAACAATAAACAAAGAATAAATGATTAGAGGTTTTTTTTTTTTTTTTTTTTTTTGTCGTTACTACTTGCCCCGGTAGATGTTACAACTTGCCCCAAGCATGAGGTAAGTTGTAACACTGCACTTCTTCTAGCAAATAATTGATTGTAAAATAATGACCAATAGTTATGGTATTATTTTTACTTGATTTGGTAGAGGAAAAGTTACAGCATCCATCAATCTTTATTTAGTGGCAATTTCATCAATGGATCTCAAGGTATATTAGTTTTCATGAAATCTGTTACAACAAGCCCCTCGCTCCCCTACTGTACAGGATACTTCATATTTTGCCTGAAGGAGTGTTGACATAAGCTAAATATACTACATTCATTCCCCCCAAATTTCCTGCTCTGTCTGTGTATGGTGGATGGAAAGAATTGTCAGAAGGACTGAAACTTTCTGGCAGACTTAAACTGTGTGCTGGACCGAGACTCGTACTCTGGACCTTTGCCTTTCGCAGGCAAGTGCTCTACCGTCTGAGCTACCCAAGCACGACTCAACCCCGTCCTCACAGTTTCACTTCTGCCAGTACCTCGTCTCCTACCTTCCAAACTTTACAGAAGTTCTCCTGCGAACCTTGCAGAACTAGCACTCCCGAAAGAAAGGAATTGCGGAGACATGGCTTTGCCACAGCCTGGGGGATGTTTCCAGAATGATATTTTCACTCTGCAGCGGAGTGTGCGCTGATGTGAAACTTCCTGGCAGATTAAAACTGTGTGCTGGACCGAGACTCGAACTCGGGACCTTTGCAAAGGTCTCGAGTTTTGACTCAGTCCGGCACACAGTTTTAATCTGCCAGGAAGTTTCACATCAGCGCACACTCCGCTGCAGAGTTTTGTTAGCTCATACTTCTGTGATGTTATGATAATGATAATTTGAGGATGGTGGTGGTTCAAATTCAATCTGGCCATTCAGACTTTTTATTTTTCTCTAACCAGTTGAGGCAACTGCAGGGATGATTTGTTTGAAAAGGCACAGTGACTGGCTTACTGAGTCTAAGCTTGTGCCTTTCTAATGACATCATTATATCCTAATATTCCTTCCTTGAACTGCCTGAGCAAGTCCCAATAGCCTAATTCTGAAAGTTAATTGGTCTGTAAGTATCTCTTCCTTTGTTTTCCACCCTCCAATAAGGCTCACCAAAATAATTTCATGGCTAGCAGCAACAAGAGAGAATATCTCGTGGTAATTAACAATGGGCTAGTAATTGACACTAAAAAACTTTCATTCTGCATTTGTACAGTTCTAGTTTCAGTAGGGAACCAAAACCCAGCCTGCAGTTAAGTTGTTCTTACTTCCTTGTTTTGTTGAAGTAATACACACTTGACAAATTCAGTTGAAATCCAGGCACTCAGTCGACAAGAAAAATTAACTTCACTATATGCAAAATATAATCATCCAAGGCACACAGCCAGAACATTCGTGCAAGTCTCTTGAAAAATATTAACTTAGTCAGTCTGGGGATCACAGTCTACCACCTTCCACTTCACCAGAAGAATATGTCTGCATATAACATGGCTGGAATCATTCTTACCATACCAACACCACTCACCAAACAATAACAGGTTATATACTAGCTGATTTTTGTTACTATAACTGGCAATGCTCAACCACTAAAACAAACTGATATTTGGACAAAACAAAGAATACGAATTTCAAACAATGTAAGTATTCAACTAGGCAGTGTGAATAAGTCTTTATTGTTTGTCTCAGATGAGTATTTGTATGGGCATAGAGGTGTTAGGGAGGGGCTTAAGAAAGGATTGTGGCAGCAGGAAGGGGAGGAAGATTTGCAAGAGCAACATGGTGAGTGAAGAGAATTTTTAGGGGAAATGGCTGGGAGAGCCAACGATTTCATAATGGGAGCTAATGCTGTGTGATTCCATCAGAATGCAAAATGGATGGTTGAGGATGGGGTATAGTGGCAGTTCAGACCAGGGTGATGGCAAGTACATGTGTGAGACAGTTCTCATATGCGAAGTTATGATGAGTAGGTAGTGGGATTTGAATTGAACATGTATTGAAGCAGCATTTGAAGTCGTCACTGCTACGGTGTGGTGCATGTTCAACTACCAAGTGGCTAATCATGTGTGCTGTTGGTGATATTGCCGGTTGCCATACCCACAGAGAACACTGCACTGTAGTTGCAGCACAAGTTGCAAGTAGGACACAATAAATGCATGACAGTACAGAAATAAAGACATGGGACAGGTCTCGCATGTCGGAACTACATGGGAAAAATGTGCAGAGAGGTGTGTGTGTGTGTGTGTGTGTGTGTGTGTGTGTGTGAGGGAGGGGTGTAGGTCTAAGTTATTGCATGAACTAGGTGGGTCATAAAATTCTATCTGTGGAGAAGCAGGGGAGGATATCCATGTCAAGACATGATAAAGGATGTGACAAGTTTCTCATGATATTCGAAAGGGAATACTAGTCAGTGGATGATATAAGGAAAGAGACAGTCACAGGTTTAGCAGATACAGTTGGAACTTGGAACAGAAATCCATAATAGACTACATTACAATAACTGAAAAAATCAGAAGATGCCTGACAGAAGTGGAAGCAATAACAAGCATTAATCTCAACCTCAACAGATACCACCGACTGTTGGGAGGGACATTGAAAAAATTCAGGAAAGATACATACGGGAGAAAAAAAGACAGGCAAAAATCAAGTGCTGGAAACTGAAAGATGAGAAACCCAAGAGATATACAGAGAAGATTAAGGCACAGCTTCCTACAGATGAGAGGAAGAGATTATAACGGATCCCAACCAAGGCAGCAGAAGAAAAATGTGGAAGGACATAAACAAAAGTCAGACAAAAAGAAACTTCATGGTGGGAACAGAGAATTGCAGAAACTGTCAAGAAAATAAATATCACATGGGAAGAATGGTTCAAAAACATAATGGAACATAACGCAGACAAATAAAATGACTAAACAGAGCAGCAAGAAAAATGATAGCCCTGGCTAAGAGGATGTCTTGGGAAAAATTCACAAAAGAAACAGAAGACAATTTTAAGGATGATACTATACCACACATTACATAACAGAACAAAGCAAAAAGAAAATACTTAAAAAGTCATCAACAAAGAAGGAAAATCTGTTTGAGATGAAGTAGTAATTTTAAAAGTATGGAAAGAATAATTCCAAAATCTATTTTAAGGAAGGGATGAAACAAATACACATGATGAGAAAGTGGAAGACAAAAGAAATATCAGTATCACAAAGGAAACAGAAATAGATCTGCAGATGATGGCTGCAGAGAAAGCTGTATTAGAAATGTAAAATGGCAAAGCTTCTGGAGTAGATCACATCACTGTAGACATGATCAAAGCCACAGGACCTATCGGAATTCAGTGGTTGTATGGAATACAGAGGAGAGTATGGACATATGGACAAAGGCAATTATTGTATCTATCTTTAAGAAAGGTAACAGGTGCTCTGTGAGATCACAAAGAAATAGCACTACTTTGCCACTACATGAAGATTTATGAAAAGATAATTTTCCAGACAATCAGGAGTAAGATAGAACTACAATCAAGAAAGAAACAACAAGGATTTCAATCTGGAAGGTCAACTTTACATGACATATTTGTAGCCAGACAGGTTGTAGAATAAAATGGGAATTTGGGAAAAACATCGCAGTTGCATTCGTAATAATAAAAAAGTCTTATGATCTGTTAGAAGGGAAGAGATATGGCGAGGTCTGAATAGACTGGAACTGTCAAAAGGAATGCAACTGAGAATCAGAAACAATGCCTGAAATATGTTATAATAGATGGCAAAAAAGTGTTTACAATGGACAGAAGGGTTCAGCAGGGAAGTATGTTCCCATCAGTGCTCTTTAATATAGTTCTGGACAAAGAAAGTATGCTGAAGGTCAACAGCAGATGATATGAAAACCATAGCATATGCAGATGATGTGATAATTTGGAAATAAAATGAGCAGAAAATGGAAGAACAACTAAATATCTGGCAAAGAATAAATTTAAGATACAAGCATGGAGATAAAACATGAAGTCATGAAAATCAGCAGGAAAATGAAGGATGTTACTTGAAAAGGGAAAATTATTAAAGAAGTAGATGCTTTCAAGTATCTAGGTAGCAAATTAACCAAGAAAGGAAACACCATGCATCAAATTTTGGAGAGAATAGAAAATTGTTGAGAATTTTATTATTATGTGTTGGACATAGTTAGAAATTGGAGAATATCTGCCAAAGCAAAAATCATGATGCACAAGTATTATTGTCTGCCAGTTTTCTTCTATGGACCAGACTGTTGCAATTGAATAATGGAGATCTGAGCAGAATATAAACAACAGAGATGTGCTTCCAATGAGGGATCTTAGTAAGACGAGAAGTGACAGGATAAGGCACGAAATAATATGAAACACCCTGCAGATCAACTATGGAGAGTAACAGGCTTAAATGATATGGCCACATCAGAAGAACGGGACCAGAAAGACTTCCGAGAAGAGCCCTAGAATGGACAGAATCCGGATGAAGACCAACTGGAAGACCATGAACAAAATGGAGAGACTGGGTAAAGGACGATATGAACTGAAGAGGACTGCAATGGGAGGAGATGCTAAATGACAGACTGTGGGAGGAAAGAGAAGCTTGGAAGAGGCTCTGTCAATGGCCTGCACAAGCAGGAATGTTCAAAGAAGAAGAAGAAGAAGAAGAAGAAGAAGACTCATCAGTGTGTGGTGATGAGTTTGTATGAAGAAAAGCTACACACGGTAAATGTTTATAGCCTATTTTGGAGGATATTGACAAGGCCACTGACCAAACGCTTTTTGTACAAATGAATGAAAATTCCTTTCCCTCTGGTTGTTAGATTTATCTTTTAGGCTTCAGCTAGAGAATAACCTGTTCTGAGGATATTGTGTGGAGAGGAAAGGTCTGCATTTTATGAACTGATTTTACTGCAGATCATCATCATGTTGTTGTTGATATTATTATTATTATTATTGTTGTTGTTGTTGCGTGCACACCAATGTGGGCACCAGCACACAGGCTCAGTTGGTATGAAGTTCTGTCAAATGCTCTATTACACATTGCAAAAATATAGCATTTAACTTTTTAAAAGCATTAAAATCCTTGGTTCTTTACAAGAACTTACATTAAAATTACTCTTTAAGGCTGCACAGCTGATGATACCTCATCAGCAATAACTGACAGACTACGAAGAGAAACAATTTCTTTTTACCATGACACTTGGAACTGATGATTTTACATGACTGATTTCATCTGGAAACATTTTTAGGCCACTTGAACAGACAAAAAGGTCAGATATACCTGTTGGTAATTCAGTGAGAAATGTGCTACATGAAGTATATTTTTATGGCATTTAATCAATAAACAATACACGCTGAAACTTCATTTAATAGGACTTTTTCCACACACTGTACAATATTTAGTACAAAACTGCTCATAAAAATTATGAACACAAACATGCACATTCACAAACACACAAATTAACAGTAATAAAATTCAACAAATGATGGCTGTAAAAGTAAATAACCAAAGTTAATATTGCAGGACTGTACAAAAACGTACAAAGTTTACTAAAAATTGGCATGTGTTACCGATTGCCTCTTCAGCCAGGTAAAGCGATACCCAACTGATTGCAATCAATTATGACTCCTGTGTATGACTCAAATGCAATCTTTCACTGCACAAAAATGATTTTCACTTCAGCTACATGAATAATACATGCATCTGTGGGCTCTTTCACATGAAATCTGCACTACAAGGTATGACATACATAGGGGAAATCACTGTTAAATGGTAATGTCAAAACACGCATCAGCAGACAAGATACAGATAAAGAACTCACTCACACCCCCAAAAAAAATTATATATGGAAAGGAAAAATTCCAGATAATGCTCCTGATGGGGCTAAGGGATAAAAGAGTGGAAAAGCAAAATGATGAAAAAATCAGAACACTAACTGGGCAACAGTAACTGAGACCCATCAGAGAAAGAAAGGGACTGCACTGAAAGAAGACAAGGTATGTGACTCGACAAGTAAGCAGTGGATGAAGACAAGACAGAAGGAAAGAAGCAGAGAAAGAAGTAAAAGTGACAACAATCTATCTTTTAGACTCATTTTTATTTAGCCAGTTTCCTCTTGAGAACGAAGTCTTTTGCAGTGGCACTGTTGTATAAAACATTCTCAAACTTCTTGTTGCATCAATTCAAGGTAAAACCTTCAGATTTTGGTGATTACCTCCATCGTTAGGAGCAACTGAC
The DNA here is from genome assembly GCF_021461395.2 of Schistocerca americana. Lineage (NCBI taxonomy): Eukaryota > Metazoa > Arthropoda > Insecta > Orthoptera > Acrididae > Schistocerca > Schistocerca americana. The sequence continues at coordinate 112,192,235 of NC_060126.1, read as the reverse complement.
TGTCAAAACTGCTGCTGTAGTGGCCTTATATAGCCGACAGAAGGCTTCTGATTGGTCAGTAATTACATAATGCCGTTGCTGATGGTGGCAACACCTGCATTGGTGGCACCTTTGCATAAATATTGCAATGAACATCTCCAGTTCTTCTCTGCATTGAGACACTTCCATGCACCACCAAGATTATAGCCACTGTTAAGGTTGAAGATCTTCTGACACATTCTTACTTCTACAGCTTCATTATTACAGAGTCCCAGTATGCAGAAGCCTGGAACAAGACTTTCATTTTGTCAAATAGTATTTTATGTTTGTTTGTGAGACTGCACTCAGCAACTGCAGATCTCTTCAGTCCTCGATTTCTAATATGCCTTTGATTTCCTTGACAGTGTTCGGAAACGATGTGGATGGACTGACCTATGTGATTGTATCTGCACTCATAAGGGATGTTGTAAATCTCAGGGATCCTGAAGCTGAGACTGTCCTTAACAGTGTGTAGCAACTCCTCTATTTTCTTAGGAGGTTGGAAAATACATCTTGTAACTCCTCTTCCCAGGATTCTTCCTACTTTGCTGGATAGAGTGCCACAGATAGGAAGGAGTGTGAGCGGTGCTTCATCATGAGAATACTCAAAATTTTCACGTTTCCTTTGGCCAAGACACCCATCTGACTTCCAATGTACCAAAAAATCTAACAATGGCAGCCTTCCTTGTTTCTCTGTCTCAAAAGTGAACAGTTTGGGTGCATACTGTCCATATGCTCAAGAGCTGCTACACTGTGTGGCTGGACCATAAATGTGTTGTCAAAATAACAAGAAAATTAAGATCGACAAGGAGAGCCAAATTTAATGCACATACTTCAAGATGAAAAGAGATCAGTTTTAAATACATACTCCGGTACACAGAGTGAAAACTATTTCTGACAAGGACTACCTGGATTCTGAAATTAATCATCTGAAGAATGTGTACCGACACAATGGCTATGAAGTCAGCATTCTCCGAGAAAAGGATACGTGAAAATCTTGAATATTCACATGATGATACACCAATTGCATTCCTTCCTTTCTGTGGTACTCTATCTAGCAAAATACGAAGAGCCTTGGAAGACAAGGTACAAGATCTATTTCCTGACCTTCTAAGAAGATAAAGGAGATGCTACAACTTGTTAAGGGTAGTCTTGACCCCAGGATCCCTGGAATTTACAACATCCACTGTGAGCGCAGAAGCAATTACATAGGTTGTGAGCGCAGAAGCAATTACATCAATCAGACCATTTGCACGATTTCTGACCACTGTGCAGGACATCAACGGTACTTTACAAAATTGAGAACTGGAGAAATCTGCAGTTGCTGCACACAGCCTCACAAACAAACATAAAATACAATTTGACAAAACAAAAGTTTTTCCCAGGCTTTTATATGCTTAGAGTCTTTAAGTACAGAGGCTGTAGAAATAAGAACATGAGAGAAGATCTTCAACTGTGACAGCAGCTATAATCTTAGAGGGGCATGGAAGCAAGCTCTTGATGCAGAAAAGAGCAACAGAGGTTTGTTGCAATGTTTACAATACAGCCAGAATGGTGGTGCCATCAATGCAGAAGTTGACACCATCTGAAATGACATTATGTAATTACCAACCAATCAGAAGTCGATTTTGGGCTGTATAAGACCACCACAGCAGCTGTTTGATAGTCAGTGGCTCCTGATGATGCAGGTAATCAATGAAAGCTCGAAGTTTTACCCTGAACTGATGCAGCAAGTCTGAGAATGTTTTAAACATTTTCCTATTGTTATCACTGAAAAAGACCCTCTGCTTGCACCACATAACCACCTTCTTTTTAAAACCAAAGCAGCTACAATTTCTGTCAAATTTTGTTTTATTTAAACCACATACCAAATCAGCTTTATGTGCATTATCAGAACTTAAGAAGAACCATGACACACGAAGTGTAATAGGGTTTTGGCTATTTGTCCTGTCTGTCACTTTTTCTTTTATTCAAAGGTGGTTGTGAAGCTGACACCTACAATCTGTTTACATAAAACCAAATGTTACTAAGCCTGACAATTCTTCAGTTTGTTTAGATATCAAGGTCAAAAATTAACATGTTACATGATGACATATACAACTGCAGAAGTGGCATGTAAACTTGCATAAAACCAAAGATTTTTTTTATAGGGCATGGTGAATCACAAGTAATACAAAGATACGTCAGCAATAGCACTGCTATTCTAAATATGGTATAAACAGTGCTATCATCTGTAGAAATATGTGGTGACAAGGAAACTAGATGCAAAATATTTTCAAAGAAAAGGCTCTCTAAGCCAATGCATTTTCAAATGAATTGTAAATTAAAAAGACATATGATAAACTCTATCATCATCTCCAGCACAGTTTTGTTGATGAGGTGGATGTAATGTTGCACCAGACTACTACTTCCACAAGAAATTGTTGGTCTTCCTATTATTCTAGTTCCTACTGTACTATAAACATGATCCAAACGTAGGATGTAAACATAAACATGACTACCAAACAGAGCCCAAGTATGTTCCCTTTATGGAATGGATGGGAAGACCACAAGTGCCAAGACATAAAAGATAAGACATAAAAGTCATTCACAATTTACTGACAATAATGTAGCCAAGGGAAAAGTATTAACATCTGTGAGCTCTGAAAGCTTTGAACATACAGAAAATACGATTTTTATGTTATTTTCACAATTATCACACTTAATATAGCTGTGGCATTTTACAGAACTGAGATGCATAGAATCCAGTAACTTATCTTCCAAATATGAATTTTTCCACCAGAATTTGTTTCACACATGTACAACAGACTCCGTTCATTCCTGCTGCTGAATACTATCACCAATTAATGATAAAACATGTATCTAACACCACATAATTGTCTACAGCACACTTGAACATTTAATTTTTAAACTGTTGCTATTGTGTTACTCAAGTTGGAGGGAAAAACAACTTATATTTCACTTAAGGATAATTATTTTGTGAATCTTAGCACCACTTTTTCAGTAGTAGAAAATATTATTTTGAAAATTATGTACTTCTCTTTTATCTAGCCTAAATAAGCAAATTGAACACAACCTATCATTTCTTATGGTGCATTATAATTAATCTAACCACATCAAATGTCATTAATCATGAAAATCATTTCCCTCAGAATCTTAAACTTTGATAAATGATGACAAATTGTGTCAAAAGAAAATTTACTCTAGAGAATTAAAAAAAAAGTTATGAAACAGATTTGTTGGCATGTACTTTCCTTCAGGAGGCAAAAACAGACAGACAGAGTGGCAAACACACACACACACACACACACACACACACACACACACACACACACACAAAATTCTAGCTTTGCCAAAGAGAGGAGGGAGGGAGGGATGGATATACTATGGATAGTTAAAGAGGAAGGACAGGTTACTCAGACACCAGAATGAGAGGGACCCCACCTGTTGTGACCCACATATCTTTTTCTACACACACACACACACACACACATACCTATTGGCAGTACTATACATTTTGTCTCCTGAAGGTAAGTACTTGCCAGCAATTTTGTCTAGTATTTCTTTTTTAAATAATGACTAATAATACAATAAGAAACATTATAAAAGCATGAACAACAGTAGGATACTAGTGTAATTAACATTCAAACAACTGTCCACCTAACCTCCTCTACACACACACACACACATACACACACACACACACACACTCTTTGAAGTAACTTATTTACACAGCCAGTTCTCAAGAGTGCCATGAACTGATTCCTACTTACATACTGTACTGATGACATTGGTTAAAGAATAATGATCGTAAGGCAAATAAAGGAAGACTAAATCATTATGTATTACAAGACTGGCTTCTTACACTTTTTGCCTCCTATCTTGAACTTAATACTTTGGAGACCAAGCCCGAGCATAATTTGGATCGTAACTTTGTGTTAAAAAGGCTGTGCCTGAGTAGAAATCGGGCTGCAATTTTGTCAATGGTTGAACCATCATTCATTTGAAAACTGGACTCATCTTGTGTGAAACGATATACGGATGTCTCGTGACCTGCCCCCTGACTGGTATTGCCTTCTGTCATCAATTTCTAGAGTTATTCTGAAGAAACATTAGTGAACATATGAGCTGCTGTCGTCAACTGCTGAGGCAATATGATCACATTGATGTAATTTCATGCTTCTAGTTGTTAGATCTAGCTGTTTGTCATAATACTGCTATAAACATGTTACATTTGCTGAGTGAGCAAGAAATTTTGGAAGCTCAAGAGGAATAAATTTCTCAATAGCTCGCCTCACACTTTTTTTTGGGAGGACAATTATACTTTCTGTCATCATGATTTCAAAGTTTGTAACCCATCAAAGAACTAAAATAAAAATGAAAACAAATCTTTAAGTTACATCGACTGAAGGTACATCAATTATATATGTGCCAGTAATGCATAAAATAACAGCATAAAAACTGCCAGTTTCCTAGGCTCAATATTCTTCTAAGCGGCTCTTCTAAGTAACCGGTCTCCAAAGTGTTAGGTTTAAAAATGTAAAAAAAGTTCAAATTGCACGTAAAAACTATTTTTTCACCGACAGTGCAAGAAAATGCAAATAATTCTGCCTTACTGAGCAAGATTCTTGCTATTCAATATTTGTTTTTGTACAATATTTTCAGAAACAGACACATATTATTAATAAGTAACATTACGAAAATTCCAGAACTATGAAACTCATTTCATACAGAATGAAAAATTCTTATACGTATGGATAGTAGCTGTTGCTTTTATACAACATACAGTGAAGACTGAAGTAAAAGACCATACATATTTTGATCACATCTCACACATGGAAAGATGAGCAACTCACTTAAGTAAGTAGCTCGTAAAATCCAAATTGTGGATCTCTTCCCACATCTATACAAAAAATATGTTTTATTATTTAGTTCACTCCTTCTCCGCAATGTTAATTGTAAGAGGAGAAATGTTACCACTCACAATATTACCAATCATATGAATGACTAATTTGTAACTGCTAACCAAATTAATGATTTGAATGAAATACTGTTAAATTATTTGCAAGACTTCATTACAGACATTGAATTTCAAATATTCATAAGTTGGCAGCAACGAAACTTTCAGAATTAGGCAATATAGAATTATACTTTCTTAAAAATGCAGTATTGTGAAATTTGTGGTAACACAATAACCAACAGCAGAATATTTAAAATAGACTAAAGTGTATCGCATAAGAAATTTAAGAATACTATGAAGTCAACTTCCAGGGACATTTGTACACAGACTTGTGAAGATAAATATACAAAATTAGCACGATTATGTGTACAAAATATTATAAAGTTCCAAAATGTTCATCTCCGTGTTTCCACACTTACACAGTCTTTACTGGCAACACATATACATGTTACAAATGAAAATGAATGCTACAATAAATAAAGCAAAAAAGAAATTGAGATTTTAGAAAAAAAATATAAATGTTTATTACAGCTCTGTGAAGAAGAAAAATATCTATAATGAGCAGACAATTACAATATCTGACTTCTATTTAAAATAAATAGTTTACAACAGTGTACATATAATAAGTGCCTTTCTTCTGAGCATGAACAAGCTTTCATTTTGTGTTAAACACAAACACAATTTGCCAATTAGTTTTTTTTGCACCATCTGTTGACAGAATTATATATGTACTGATTCTCATAGTTTTATCCCTTATTTCACCATTATTATGGACCATTTATCACAACTAATCCGATTCTGTGACAAACAATGTGTGTCCTCTTGGTACCTATACATTCAGAAGGAAATGTGTTCAAATCTGATTCATTTGTAAAACACAGCTTGGCATTTCCATTATGTTTCACATTTTGCAGAGATTAAATCTAATCACTTGTAAAATGTCTGGCATGCCACATGTTAAAATCAAAATTCTTTGAATGAGATCACATTACAATAATGCAGCATGTGAATATGAACAGAAATGGATACTGTAACCAGATACTCACAGGGCAATGTACACCCAGACAACGTCATACATGTCTAATTCTTAATCTTGGAAACTGTGTCAGCTTCCACCACTCTCGATGTCATGTCCGGAGAGATCTACCACCCTACAGATTTAGGCATTACAGGCATCTGACATCCGCGCAAATAGATCTCACGCGGACTGTGACTTGAGTCAGACGGTGCCAATACCGAAGGAGGCAAGATATTTCCTCTTAATGTCAAGTACATGCAAAAGCTCTGAAAGAGAACCACGATGACTATCAGAAATGCGAGTATTGACAACATTCTTATGTTGTTTAGTTTCTTCTGAGATTGTCACCACAGCATCCAATTCTGGTGCCAGCTGCTGTGTACGCCAATATTCCAGAGCACCTGATAACTCATCAGTTGCCTCACCCAGAAGTCGCACCAGTTGACCAAATGCTATCAGCTGCCTCGTTGGCACTGGTGGTGCTTGCGCCTGCCAACATGTAGAATATAAGTAATTTCCTAGTATCAACTGTGGAACTGTGAATAACAACTGTCTGTTTGAAATTATGAAATGTAGGAGGGGAAAAGGGGGGGGGGGGATGATGTGATGTACATGTAAAGACAAACAAATGATTACAAATTTGGAAAAAACTGGATGACTTATTCAAGAGAAAGAGCTTCACAAACTGAGTGAGTCAATAACATGTTAATTGACCTCTGACCCATAGTCCAATGGTGTGTTAGTTTATCAAAATCCCCAACCGATTGGAGGACCCTGCCCATAATGTTCCAAATGTTCTCACGTGGGGGGGAGGACCTTGCTGGTCAAGATAGGGTTCAGCAAGCATGAAGGTAACGAGAAGAAACTCCCCATATGTAGGAGGCGTTATCTTGCTGAAATGTAAGACCCGGATGGCTTGCCATGGAGGGCAACAAAACGGGGCAGAGAATATCGTCGACACACGACTGTGCTGTAATGGTGCCACAAATGACAGCCAAAGGGGTCCCACTATAAGAATAAATGGTAGAGTCTTTGGCCTGGAATTTCATTGACTGGAGTAGAATTGCCTTCAGTGGTGAGTCTCGCATCGAACTGAGCTCTGATGACCAGTGAAGACATCTTGTCTGGAGACACTGTGAACAGCACTGGGATACTAACCTAACTGTCATCTGCCATACGGCCCAACAACCAGGTGTGATTATCTGGGGTGCCATAGGAGATACCTTTTGGGGTCATCTGTGACATGCTTACACCACATGTCCCATTTAATTGCTCTTCATGCAAACCCTCTTGGGCTTACATTTCAATGAGATAATGCTGGCTCACAAACAGTGAGAGTTTCTACTGCTTGTCTTCATGCTTGCCAAAACCTACCTTGGTCAGCAAGGTTTCCGGATCTCTCTACAACTGAGAAAGTTTGGACCATTATGGGCAGGGCCCTCCAACCAGCTTGGGATTTTTATGATAGAATGTGCCAATTGGACAAAATTTCGTGCGATATCCCTCAGGCACACATCCAATAATTTTTATAACCAATACCAAGTTGAATAATTGTTTGCATAAGACGGAAAATAGACCGGCATATTACTGACTTGCTCAATTTGTGAAGCTCACTCTCTTAAACAAATCATCTGATTTTTCTGAAACTGCGATCATTTGTTTGCCTGTATATGTACATCACATCTACTGATTTCCATCCCATTTGGATAACTCCATCATGGTGATCATATTTTTTTGGTCTTAGTGTGTACATCTTGTTTTCCACAAAAAGGGTATCTAATTAAAACAACTGAAAGATATTCTATGGCACAATTTAAATGATTGATTAACTTTATGTGTATTACAAACATTCAAAATAATACACTACTGGTTTATAAACAACAGGAGTGAATCAAATATTATAAATCAAAGCACACTAGAATTGCTGATGCATCCTGCTTTGACTATACAGTGGTCAATGCTGAAAATTCAAATACTACTTCAGCTTGCAGTGGAGAAGATTAAGTAGAAGCTCTGGCACACTCCTTTCTTCCATTTACTAATATAATAGTAGACTCACGGAAAATCTGAGATAGATACTACATACCCCCAATGAGTACACGCGCAGATGTATGGTGTACGACAGATGAGATAATCTCACTAGCATCTACTCTTATTTTAGTCTCTCTCTCCTCTCTCTCTCTCTCTCTCCTCTCTCTCTCTCTCTCTCTCACACACACACACACACACACACACACAGAGGAACACACATTCATTATGCGCTCAATGATAGATAGATGATTAAGCTGGGGTGCACTTCTGGAAGAGCGAGTAAGAGGATGTGTGCGTACAGGCTTTGGGCATTGTTTTGGATCTCAGAAGAAGTTTGTCCTAATGATATTTGCATTCTATCCTGGAATTTCCATTCCCAAAATACAGAAGTCACCTGTTAGCAGATATCTGCCAAAAGGAATAACTCATTTGTTGGCAGCATATTGTTCCTGTAGGAAACAAACAACAAAGAGATTACGCAAAGGCCAAACGTAACCAGAAGTAAAACTGAAAATACTTAATCAAATAATAAAGAAAATAAATTTAATCAAGTTACATAAAATAATAAGGGCAGTGGAAGCCCTAAAGAGAAAATAAATCAGCACATTAAATAGAGAAGATCAGATCCAGCAAGAGAATTCACCCAGAAGCCTGGAGTCCCCAAGAGCCAGATAATTGAAAGCAAGTGCCAGAAGCGCTAGTGAAGACAGCTAACAAAATGGCTCCACTAAGAAAACCGAAGAAACATCCATGGTGGACCCACAAATGAGAAATGGGTTTTGAGACGAAGGCAGCTTGTGTGGCAGCAATGGAACTCACAGAATAAAGGTAACTGGATGAAATTCCTTGATGTGAGAAAATACACTGCTAGAACTATCTGTGTAGTAAAATGTGCTTTCCACAAGAACCAACTGCTAAGGATTGAGCAAGACTTCAGTAACAACATTTTAGACTTCTATAAGACTTTATATGAAATCACAGCAAGTATAATCTCTCAAATTACACTTCAAGGTCCCGAAGGTAAAGTTATCTACAACAATAAGGATAACTGTCCTATACTGGCAAATTATTTTGATTTCACCCTCAATTGTGAGGCCCCTAAATCAAGTTTCCTAGTTTGAAAGCAGCACACTCATCCATTCTGATTCATCATCTCCTAGAAGAGAAAATATTAAACAGAGCAATACATTTGCTACTGCAACATTTGGGGAACTGGGGATCTTCCATGTGCCTAGTCCTCTACACTGATTCACTGATTTCACAAGAGAGGTGACAGAATGAGCATAGACAATTATCATGACATTTCTCTTCTCCAAATAACATACAAGATTCTTTCAAAGGCACCTTCACTCTAGGAGGAAAAAAAAGGGGGGAGGGTTGGACTCTCATTTGGGGGAACACTGAAGACAGTTCCAGAAAGGATGATCATGTGCCAAATACATAATGAATCTTAAATGTGTTCTCTCTCTTACCTGAAATGAAGAAGTAAGACATTCATAGAGATCTCCATAGATTTCAAAAAGTTTAAGGTTCACTTGACCAAATAATGCTTCTTTAAATCCTCAAAGTATCTGGCTTAGATAACAAAACAAGTGTTTTTATCTGACAGACTCTTACTGACACTACCTCCAATGTGAAGTCTATGGGCAAGGTTTCAGATGGTTTTGAATTCAAGATGGACTGGCAAGAAGATGGACTGTGGCCTCTACTTTTCAATTGGGTATTTGAGAAACTGAGCTGAGACTGGCCAAAAAGGGCTGAGTGGAGTCATGGTTGCTATAGAAACACGAATCAGCCAGCTAGCTTTTGGAGATAACCTTACAATTGTTTTTCTGATTCACTGGATACAGTCGCAGAACACAAATCAATGAACTGAAGATGCAAGCAGTGGGGACTCCTGGTCTCCTATGAGAAAACTGAATTTCTTAGAAATGTCAAGTCACAACCCAAACTACCAGTGGCATATGCACACAGGCTTACACACACACACACACACACACACACACACACACACACACACACACACACACACATAAAATGGTGGGGGGGAGAGGGATGGGGGAGAGAGAGGGAGGGTGGAGAGAGAGAGGGAGGGTGGAGAGAGAGAGGGAGGGTGGAGAGAGAGAGGGAGGGTGGGGAGAGAGAGGGAGGGTGGGGAGAGAGAGGGAGGGTGGGGGGAGAGAGGGAGGGTGGGGGGAGAGAGGGAGGGTGGGGGGAGAGAGGGAGGGTGGGGAGAGAGGGAGGGTGGGGAGAGAGGGAGGGTGGGGAGAGAGGGAAGGGGGTGAGGGATGGCGGGGAGAGGGATAGAGGGAGGGAGGGATGGGGGGAGAGGGATAGAGGGAGGGATGGGGGAGGGAGGGATGGGGAAGGGGGGAGAGGGAGGGGGAGACAGAGGGAGGGAGGAAGGTGGAGATGGAGGGAGGGGGAGGGGGGAGATGGAGGGAGGGGGAGGGGGAGATGGAGGGAGGGGGAGGGGGAGATGGAGGGAGGGGGAGATGGAGGGGGAGGAGGAGTTGGAGGGGGGGAGGGGGAGATGGAGGGAGGGGGAGATGGAGGGAGGGGGAGATGGAGGGAGGGGGAGATGGAGGGAGGGGGAGATGGAGGGAGGGGGGATGGGGAGGGAGGGAGGGTGGAGGGGGGGATGGGGAGGGAGGGAGGGAGGGAGGGAGGGAGGGAGGGAGGGAGGGAGGGAGGGGGGAGGAGGAGAAGAAGAAGAAAATCTGATAGAGAAATTAGAAATAAGAGGGAGACAGATCATATGGAAAATCCTAGACCTTGTCAACAAAAATGGTGAATTCAGGCGATAACACAATAATGCACTCTATAAAAGCATGTAGAGATTACAGAAATCATTCATAGGACGACAATTGTTTTCTATGGCTACACTGCTCATTTGATTACTACAAGGTTGAGCAGTCAGATATTCCATTAGCTTCTCAATAAGAAAACCAAAGAAGCATGGTTCACTGATATAGAAAAAAGATCTGTAAGAAGTGGTGATAACACTGGAAAATATCCATAGACACATTCAGCCTAAGAACAAACATTAAGCACACTTTGGCTTCCAAAAAATGCCAGAACTAAAAATTGGCAAAACGTGGACTGAAATGACGAAAGAATAGTACAGGAAACAAATGCAGGAATACTAACCTGGAGTTATAGCTCAGGTGCAAGGAAAAGGAAAAGTGTAGTTGAAACGGTGTAGTCTGGATATGACCGGGAAATGTATATATATACCAAAAGAGTAAAAATGACCTGGTTTCATTGTGGTAAATCAAATATAGTTTTCAAAGCATTGATTCCAAGGAATCTGGCATGGGAAGTTAACGAGCATTATCTGTTATGACCTATGGCAGTAACATATTTATGAATTTTAAATATTACAACAATTAAAAAGCATTTCTCAATAGGCCTTAGTGAGATGCAAGCTGAAAATTACTGAGAGACACAAGAAAATAAATGGGTTAGAACACAATTATTGTTAAAGATACATTATGACAGTACTGAAATAGAGGTGGAGGAGGATATGTAGCCATGAAAGTGGATGGTAAATGGGCAGGAAGTTCTTTGTTGGGTCTAAAGAACTGATGAAAGATCAATATGACGAGCTAGTGTAGGTGAGTAGACAACATTGCTTGATATGTAGTAGAAGTATAAACATATACTAATGAAGATTGTAATCAGTGAAAAAAGTAAAGAAGAACACTTTATCCAATATGTATCAAATTGTTGCTGCTGCTCATGATGATGATTCACACACAAAGCTATATGATATAGCTGGAATTGTTTGTGTTACAAGCAATAACCACATGAACAACAAACCAACCATAAAAACATAATCTGTGCTAAAATGGTGCTGGCTGTCAGTTACTGCTGATCATAAATGAGTAGCAGTGCTAGTGATCACACACACAAGTCACACTTGATGGTCAGTTCACCATTCGTGGGTTGCCTTCATACTTTAAAAACCAAGTGTCTTATCTCATGATCATTTAAAATTAATTTCACACTTGTATCAGATAAATACAAGTTGTGTATGGCACCATATTACTACAACAAAGAAAGTGCAACTGTAAATTAGACCTCATCTTGAAAACTGTGAAATTTTGAATTGCTTTGTGTTCATGATATCCATCATCTGACATGAAAAATCAAGCAGAATTTTAGATGTGTCGTAGTCCACACTAAAGAGCTCAATGAATGTGCCAACAAATGAAATGTTCTCTTCAATCATTTTCTGAATGTAAGATGTGTCTTCATTGGCAGTTGCCACATACAAGAGAATTTTTTTTTCATATAATTATATAAGGCTTTCACAGCAATTAACACTACTAAGGTAAAAACTACTTAGGTTTTAATAACGCACTATCTTCAATATTTTCCTTCCCTCATTTTTGAAACTGCCCATAAGCTGTCTATCATGCTTTATGTACACAGAAGTGAGGAATACTGTGAAAGACAGTTCTACGAATGGTGACAAACACCAAACAACAGAAGACACCTCTAGTTGCAGACAGGCATGATTAAAAGATGCTCACATATAGCTTTCGGCCACAGCGTTCAACAGTATAAAAACACACACACACACACACACACACACACACACACACACACACACACACGCCCCTCATGCACACACTACCACTAACTCCAGTATCTTGGGCCGGAATGCAACATTACGTGGGATGCAAGCAGCATTCTGGAGGGGGAGGGATAGTAGTGTATGGGTGGAAAGAGAGACAAATGCTGTCTGGTGGAGTGTACAGGGACTAGAGTACCAAGAGGTGCTCTGTCAGGAGGTTGTGGGGCAGTGAGGAGGTGAAAAAAGTAACTCTTGACACTGCACCTATTGGCAGTCTAGTCCCTGCACACTCCACCAGACAGCATTTGTCTTGCTCCCCACCTGTACACTACTATCCCTTCCCCTTCCCCCCACCCCCTCCAGATTGCTGCTTGCATCCCACGTGATGTTGCATTCCGGCCCGAGATACTGGAGTTGGTGGTCATATGCATGTGAAGTGTACTTGCTTGCGTTTTGTGTGTGTGTGTGTGTGTGTGTGTGTGTGTGTGTGTGTGTGTGGGCACACGCACGTCTCTGTCTCTCTCTCTCTCTCTCTCTCTCTCTCTCTCTCTCTCTCTCTTCCTTTACTGATGAAGGCTGCAGCTGAAAGCTATATGTGTCTTTTAATGGTGACAAAACACTGAAAGGAAAAGTATTGAAGATGGTGCAGCCCTATAATCTAACTTCATCTTCTTTTATGTCCGAAACCACAGAACTATTCAGTTCTATGGGCACGGCAGAAACAGGATATCCAAATTATTCAAAATTTGATTGGTCAAGGTAACAATTTGCACTCAAATCTAGTTCATTAAACTTACTTATGTAACTTCAATGTGACACACATAAAAAAATTTCAAAAATTAACTAAGCTGAATTTATCTTGGATTAATTTCTTATTTTTAATGTGCTGATTCTTACAACGTATGTACTTCTCATGAAAGTGTTGCTAGCAAATTTTGCTGCTGTACTTGTTAGATTCCAACCTTTTCCATTATACTTTTCTTGAACTGGTTTTTATCCACAATGTCACATACTTCATTCATTAATTAAACGATTAATTCAGATCTTTGCATAATATATCATGATTTTCAATGGCCCAACGATTACTCATACCACAGCTACATGCAACCTGTATGCGGCAGTATGCATCTCAGTCAGGTCAGTGCCTAAGAACTTGCATGAAGCTTCTATAATACAAGTTTGTCAATATTCTGATTAGACTTTGTTGTGGTTGGTAGAAGGTTTGGACCACCATTGCCATTGGAATGACTGTTGTGGGTATAGTGACTTTCATTATGGACTGCACTAGGTCAAATATTGCTGTGTATCTTTCTTTGAGAAATTTCTGCAAGAGTATTTTTCTGTGTTGTATGGTGTAAATAAGAATAGTGTCTTGTGCAAAAGTTAATAATTTCACTTTTGATGACTTGTTGCACCCACTACTGATTCTTGGACAGTGTTTCAAAAAACTGTGCTCCAAATAACGCCGTAATTCATCTAATGAATTCTGCAACTGGAGTCTTGTTTGGCTTTGTAAGGAGAACATGGCTTTTGTGCTACTCATCTTATGGAGCTGAGAAGCTGGTCACTGTCCCAACAACAGGACATCAAGGACAATAAATGTGTGAAAAGTGAAACCAAAACTGCAGTGTTGTGTATATTATTAAGTAAACATCATCCACTACTTTTAAGATTTTCAGTTTTGGAACTACAAACTGAGATACTACAGAAAAGGCAATGGAGAAGAGACTGTAGAAATCAGGTGAGTCACCTTAAGAAAGTAAGGAAGATTGGGTTTAACATCCCATCAACATTGAGGTCATTAGAGATGGAGCATAAGCTTGGATTGTATCACGGATGGGGAAGGAAATTGGATGTGCTCTTTGAAAGGAACCATCCCAGCATCTATCCAGAGTGATTTACGGAAATCACAGAAAAACTTAAAATCTGGATGGCCGAACATGGGTTAGAGCCGTCGTCCTCCCGATTGCGAGTCCAGTGTGCTAACCACTGCACAACCTGGTTTGGTATGGGTCATCTTCCAATATATAAAAGCCACTATGGAAGATGGTAATCCTATCCAACATCAGATTCCTTGTTGGTATCATTTGCCTGTATTGTAACTGCAATAATGGACCAAAACATTCCTCAAACTTTCAGAGGGATTCTTGTATTTGTAATAACTTATCAACCCTCTTTCTACTCTTTACAAATAACGGTAAGGTGAGTGATGACTGTCTCTATCACTTAATTTCACATTTGAATATTTCCTTTTCCATCAACTTTTCATTAAATTGATGACAATTTTTTATCCATACACTTTCAGTAATATAATTTAGCCTACAATAATCATAGTTATAACAAAGAAAGAATTACCTGTTGATTTACTGTTGCATCTTTTTTCTTCTTTCCTTTCTTTGGAACAGGTGTAACTAATGGTTTTAGGTGACTATGACAAACACCACAAAGTAGGACTGCCAGGCTAATAGACTGTAATTCAAGAGGAACATTCTTCATGCATAAATTGCTTTACAAACAAGATAAGGGAGCAAAGGGAGGTAAATTTGTACGTACATAACATTATGAACACACATTTAATGACAATCATACATATTTATAGCAATAAAAAACAACAGATGTAACATCTAATAAAGCAAATTGACTCAGTAAATGTCTGAAGATGGCCTAGTAAGCCGAAAACCGGTTAACAATAAAAGTAATATTGTAGAACAAAAGCAAACTGGTGCTTTTCATTTATTAAATTGACTTTATTTAAATACTATTAAATGATGTAATTGGTTCAGATCACCTATAAAATCTGTACCACGTCTTTCAACCATCTAGTATACATTACATTAAATGTAGAATTTCCAATGAATTGATCAAAAAATAAAACCCAATCGCATATATTCATTGATTCTCATGTTCCTATAGAGGGCCATGAACACAGTTCCAAAAATAAATTAATTACATTCCTGTCCTGTTAACTATCAGATGATGTATTGAGTTCCCTCGATACATAAACTGTGTAAATTCGTAATAATACATTTAAAGCTCTAAATGTCTGGCCAGGCAGCCCATTAGTAACAGGTAAGTCAGTTTGGGTTGAACATCTTGTTGTATGTTCTTTGTGACTCATGCCACTATCTTGGCTTACTTGAAGAGAGCACATATGTCTGGTGGGGACAGCACATAAACTTAAGGAGAGGTCCCCAGCAGTGCGACTGACTTTGTTGTTTCCTTACATATATAATGTTGATGGTGCTACTCATCCTTACTTTGTGCGATTGCGATCAAATGCAAATAATTTGCATACCCAAACATGTACATTTCATGACTTTTGACATTCGTTGTATACTGTCTCCACAGTGTTGCAGTTTTAATGGCAGAGCAGTGAAGTTAAGAACCAGAGATGGCAGCCTTTTCTGTTCTCTTTGTGAGTACCATTTGTTCCTGTTCATCTTAAGTTGAATGAATTTTCTCTTAAAGTTAAAAGTTTTCTGTGGGTAAACAGCTTCTTTGGAGGAACTCCTGCGTTGGTGAACATCATATACTCAATTTGTTTGTGCACTGCAATCTCTGTGTTGTACAGTTTGCCTCCATAGCTGAGTGGTCAGCATGGATCAATGCCAATTGATAGGCCACAGTTTGATTCCTAGACAATTTGGAGATTTTGTCCACTTGGGGACTGGATGTTGTGTTATCATCCTCACCATTTCACCTTCATCAACAGGCTAGTCACTGAAGCAGTGTCGAATAAAAAGACTACCACCAGGCCATCAAAATCCCCAAAAGGGGACTCCTGACTAAAATAAGCCACTTGCGCATTTCATTTCTATATTGTAAGATTTCATATTTAAAATGCGTGTACAATTTAAGTAAAAATGAGAAACTGTTCTAGTGCCAAACAAAATAACTGTGGAAAACAGCACCAAACTAATATGCAGAATGAGAAATATAAAGAACCAGCGACAGTTAGTTGAAAGAACAGATCGGACACTAGTTCAATTAGCATTCCACTTCAACGTAATTCTTCAGCAGATTACATTAGCCGAGTAAGTCCAAGCCTGTTTCTTATATAGTAAATAATGTTTCATGTAATATGGATTACTGTGGAACAAATCTATCTTCTGAACAAAGAAACCTAAATTCTAGGTACATTATGTATCATCTTCATAGAAAGATGTCTGGAGTCTAAGTAATAAAATGCAAAGTAAAAGCTAAAAACACACACACACACACACACACACACACACACACACACACACACACACACACAGACAGAGAGAGAGAGAGAGAGAGAGAGAGAGAGAGAGAGAGAGAGTCAGTAGTAAATATTAATTTTGTTAATGACAGAGTAATGTGTAATGTGTACACGTAACATACACAATGCCCTTATTGACAGTGAAACAACTAAGAGGTTATCACTCAGTATGGTTATTTAAATGTTTTAATTTGAAATATTCTAACCTCAATAGTTATGACTGCAGTCTCCAACAAACTGTGACGGTTACCAAGTTGCTCCATTGCTGAAAGGGATTCTTCAGAACGTATTCTTGAGGAAACTCGCATGGCAGCAGCTTCTGCTAATCCAGCAGCTTTACCACAAAGAAACATTGTGGCTTGACCACTTGCATCATCTCCACGAGATACCGAAGATACTAACCGCAACATCTCCACCAAGAGTTGTATGTACAATGGGCAGCTCAGGTAGCCATGTAATCGTGATGGCAAAGGCGCACTGACCACATCCTGTGCAACAACAACAAATGGCTGATAAAGGGCAGCAAGAATGAGCTTTTTTATTGTGGCTTTTCCTCCACTTAGATTTAAAATAATAATATTTTCTTTTGCTAACCCATGTATTCCTGGTATTATTCACTGATACTAAAGAACATCCATAACTGCCCAGCTGAGATGATCCCATTTCTGTGCACAATATTTTGTACACTGCACTAATCACATTTGTCAGGTGATGAGTGTAATGATCTTACAACTGTTTCATTCTGGATTTTTACAAGGCACTTGTAAACGAAAATTAAAAAATACACACATAAAAAAAAGTTTTGCATCACTCTGGTTCCCAGAACTCCCATACACAGATGTTGAGTGTGAATACCGTATCACAGACACAGTCATTTTGACTGTTCAGAGATGTCACTAAACCAGCCCAAAGATGTAAACAACCGTGCATGAGCGGCACCTATTAGACAGAGGGGGTCCGACAGACGATCTGTTCCAGTCATTCCACCAGGAAGGAGGTACATTGTTCGTGTTGTCTGTAGTTCAACCATGCCTAGAAGGTCAATACCACAGTTTGATCGTGTCCACATTGTTACTTTGTGCCAGGAAGGGCTCTCAACAAGGAAAGCGTCCAGCTGTCTCGGAGTGAACCAAAGCGATGTTGTTCAGACATGGAGGTGATACAGAGAGACAGGAACTGTCGATGACATGCCTCCCTCAGGCTGCCCAAGGGCTACTACTCCAGTGGATTATGACTCAGAGGAACCCTGACAGCAATGCCAAAATGTTCAATAATGCTTTTCGGGCAGCCACAGGATGTCATGTTATGATTCAAACTTTGTGCAAGAGGTTGCATGATGCACAACTTCACACCTGATGTCTATGGCGAGGTCCACCTTTGCAACCACAACACCATGCAGCGCGGTACAAATGGGCCCAACAACACCCCGAATGGACCGCTCAGGATTGGCATCACGTTCTCTTCATCAATGAGTGTCACATATGCCTTCAACCAGATAATCACTGGAGACGTGTTTGGAGGCAACCCGGTCAGGCTGAATGCCTTAGACACACGGTCCAGCGAGTACAGCAGCAAGATGGAGCTTCCCTCCTGTTTTGGGGTGGCATCATGTGGGGCCAACATACAGCACTGGTAGTCATGGAAGGTGCTGTAATGGCTGTATGATACACAAATACCATTCTCCGAGCGATAGTGTAACCACATCGGCAGCATATTGGCGATGCATTCATCTTCACAGATGACAATTCACGCCACCATCGAGCACATCTTGTGAATGACCCCCTTCAGGATAAAGAAATCGCTCAACTAGAGGGGCCAGCATGTTCTCCAGACATGAACCCTATCGAACATGCCTGGGGTAGATTGAAAACGGCTGTTTATGGACAACGTGATCCACCAACCACACTGAAGGATCTACATCGAATCGCCACTGAGGAGTGGGACAATTTGGACCAACAGTGCCTTCATGAACTTGTGGATAATATGCCACAAAAAATACAGGCATGCATCAATGCAAGAGGATGTGCTACTAGCTATTAGAGGTACCGACGTGTACGGCAATCTGGACCACCACCTCTGAAGATCTGGCTGTATTATGGTACAACATGCAATGTGTGGTTTTCATGAGCAATAAAAAGGGCAGAAATGATTTTTATATGTTGATCTCTACTCCAATTTTCTGTACAGGTTCCGGAACTCTAGGAACCGAGGTGATGCAAAACTTTTTTTGATGTGTGTGTATTGCTTGATTATTTCTTTTCTTTCTACCCTTTCCCCACCTACAAATCCATAACCACTGCAACTAAAAAATCCTTTGTAAAAGTTTGGTGAGAAAATATCCAGTTGTACTGGAAACATCAAAGGAAACTGTTTGTCGACTTTTCTCACACATGCAGGAAAAAAGAAAAATATTTTAGTTACAGAAAATAAATCAAATTCTTCTCATCACTCAATAGGAAGTTGTTTATTATATTTTCTCTTAGATCTTATTATTTTTTGCTGTCCTTTAACTTGATTATGCTTACAAGTTAAAAAAAAAAAATTGGTGCAATCAAATTTGCCATCTTCCTAAATAAAAATTGGAATTCACAGTCTTAGTCACATTTTATTTTATTTGTATGGATAACTAGTTTAAGCTTTCCAGAAATCAGATACAAGTGTTACGATATTAAGATTGTCAATGTGTAGACTGCTACATAGCAGAAGATACTCATATGGCTGTAAATTCTCTGCATTGCTTCCTTATACAATATGATGGCGGCTCTAAAGTCAAAACCAATTACCTATTCAAATAAAATAAAATGTGACCAGAGGCCACGAATATTATAATTTATTTAGATATCATGGTAACTGGCCTTATCTAAAAGCCAAAGTGGCTTTATTTTATGACATTACATTTCTCTGGCCGGTCAGGTTTTTGTCTAGTTCATTTGAATTTTCTGTTCTTTTCCAAAAGAATAACACATGATTAAAAAGCCAATATTCTGGTATGGAGGTTCTTGATAGTTCAACTGAACCATCAAATCGACAATAAGACAACAAATATATAAGTTAAAAAAATGAAACTAATTCATGCATTCTGAAAGACACCATCACCTTTACACATCATCCATGCAAAAAAAACTTAATCTAATTAAAAAAATCAACTAAAGCCACAGAAACAGTTTTAATATATTGCTTTGTAACAGTCAATAGCAATCAGATCACATTATATTACTGTTTATCAAATATACCTGGGAAGTCCCCTGACTAATGCGAAGTTATTTAAAATTTGTTTTTACATGTCACAAAATGGGAATGTATTATGAATAAAACAGGCTAGAAAAGAATCACAAAATTGACAAGTTGTCTAATAAACTTGCATATTGGAGCATCAAAAATTTTATTTAGTCACACATTTTTCTTTTTGTCCTTGTAGTTCATTAATGCCCACTCAACAACAGGAAGGTAGACAGTGCATGAAATACTGAAACATATGAAAAGGAACCAAAGGATGTAACATCAGCTTACAATGTCTAAAAAAGTCACAGTGTTCCCTTTTCACAAACCTTTGACAGAGTGGTATACTAGAGCTCATTAACATGACTCCAAACTGACAACAATCACAAGAAGTGATCAGCTCTGAATTACTATGTATTAGGCTATGATATTATGTTATGCTTTTCGTGCATTAGACTTTGTGATAGAGTACCAGAAAAGGATGCCAAAGATAAATGTTCAAATTTTACACATGACCAACAAAGCATTCTCTGGCAGGATAAATTTAGATATGAACTGATGAACCACACAAAAACTAGTAGCTATCCAAATTGTACTTGTACTCATAAATCAGTTGGTACCCAAATTCTACTCATCCTAAGAATCTGCCCTGGTAACAGTTAAGCATTAATTTTTCACGCTAACATTTATTGCAATACAACAGTCACTTCTAACAGATAACCAAGATGAAGTATCTACGATTGGCAGCTTGACAAGGAGCTTACACTGCTGGCAAACAGATTAGAGTCACCTATCTATCTGCTTAGTGACTTCACTGGTCCCAAAATGAATGGTGATATAGAGGAAGATGAAAACTGAACTCCGTCATATGAAATGATCTCACCAAGAAGATTTCATGATATTTAATCTTTTCAATCATTACACAAATTTTGCAAAAATGAACATATAGCCTCTGTTTTAGAAAAAAATCCACAGTCAATGGTTTTACCACAAATTTTACTGTTTTTCTACATATCGGAAGTAGTTTGATGGAACTGAAACCGTTTGTAACATTAGTACATTAAAATATATGCAAATCTACAGGACGACAATAAAATTTGTTGGAAATTGTTCAAATGCTGAAATGACTGATGAGGAGAAAAGCAATTTTGGTTGATTTTCTATTCCATGATCACCTAACGGAGGAAAAGGAAAATAGGCTTGATGAGCTATCTGTAGGGTTCTATGTAGATTATGCAACTTAACTAGCTCCCTTTTAGCAGCAGTTTATTACAGGAAACAGACAAAGGCCTTTTATTAAGTCGGTTAGTTGGACAGGTTAACACAACTATAGGCTTATATTCCTGACATGAAGCTGTTGTAGAATTGTGAAATGAATTTTATGCTGGTTTATTATGACAAAAAATTTCCTCACGAGATATATGTGACAGGTACTAGTATGTTGCTTGAGTATTCTTGCAAAATAAATCCTTAGAATTTTAACAGCAAACCCCACTGTGCCGCACAATGTTCCTCTTATAGTTTCTGTCATAAGTTGCATGAACACCTTTGTGATGCTCCCATGCTTATTAAATAAACTCCTGAAGAAGTGGCTACTCTAGTTTGGGTCTTCTCTATCCTTTATTAATCCCACAATGCAAAGATTCCAGTGTGACAAGCAGGACTCGAGAATTGGTTGAACAAAGATTTTTCGTGGGTATATAACATTCCTTTAGGACTCTTCAAAGAATGTCAGTCCAGAATCTGCTTTTTCTAGAACTAATTTTATATGGCGACGTGAATATTCCACTTGTTTTGAAACACACACAAATTCAAATTTTGTAACCAATTCAGTGTTGAAGCTATGGTTTGTTTTGTTTTGTTGTAGGGCACAAAAACAACTAGGGTCATACGCGCCCATATCAGAACTGGAGAACACGAGGACAGGATAGGAGTTAAAACCAACTATATGTTAAGCCCAATTGATGGAAGGAAAGACAGCTAAAAACAGGGACTTGGAGAAAGGTTCATAAAAACAGCCATAGAGAAATGAAGATCCTGAATTAAAGATTAAATTCCTTTGCCGTAAAATTACGACACATAAAGAGCCCGCGCTTCGTTCGCTAAAATGGCCAGAGGATGTAAGTGTTTAAAAAAAAGCATTCTGTACGGAAATGGCGAACCGTCAAAGGTTGAGGGCAATGAGGACAAAGTGGTGGGAAAGCACTACTTAACAAATGGCGATGGCTAAAAAGACAGTGCCCAAACATTGCCTTTCATGGGCACATTCGCAGGCCTCCCTGCATTTTGATACAGTTTACTCATATTGTGAATTCTCTGCGTATAACAGCATCATCCACAAAAATCCTTATGGAACTTCTGATGTTATCCACTAGGTCGTTTATATATAATGTGAAGAGTAATGCTTCTATAACACCCATTGGGGTACAAACAAAGTTACTTGTACATCTGAAGATTTCTTTCCATCAGGAATGACATGCTGTGTTTTGTTTGCTACAGACTCTTCAATCCAATCACACAGCTTGTCTGATATCCTGTACATTCTTATTTTGCTTATTAGGTGGTAGCGTGGAATGTATCGAATTCCTTCTGGAAGTCAGCAGCACGGCACCAACCTGGCCCCCAGTACCTAATGGTTTCTGGGTCTTGTAACTGAACAGAGTGAGTTGCATTTTTACATGATCAATGTTTTCAGAACCCATGTTGATTCCTAAAGAGAAGGTATCCAATTTACAGAAATATCATAATATGTGTGCACAAAATACGTTCCAAAGTTCTGCAATAGGCTGACATCAGGGATATACCCCTATAGTTTTTTTCCCCCCTTTCTTTTTACATGTAATGAGAAGGTATTGAATAGAATTGGGGAGAAGAGGAGTTTGTGGCACGACCTGACTAGAAGAAGGGATCGGTTGGTAGGACATGTTCTGAGGCACCAAGGGATCACCAGTTTGGTATTGGAGGGCAGCGTGGAGGGTAAAAATCATAGAGGGAGATCAAGAGATGAATACACTAAGCAGATTCAGAAGGATGTAAGTTGCAGTAGGTACTGGGAGATGAAGAAGCTTGCACAGGATAGAGTAGCATGGGGAGCTGCATCAAACCAGTCTCAGGACTGAAGACCACAACAACAACAACAACAACAACAACAATAATGTAGAATTGTATAAGTATCTCATCAAGTCCTGTGGCCCTTCTTCTGCTCAGTGATTTTAGTTGCTTTTCAATCCCACAGCCACTTATTTCGATATCTGTAATTTTAATTTAAAGGAGAAGGCACTGGAAAAAGGCATTTCTGATGGCAGCATCCATTGCAGCATCACATGATAAGCCTGTCCTGGCTGGCTGCCGGCCTTCAATCATACCTGATCTTGAAATTGTTTAGTTGATACAAGCACTTTTGCACATGACATACAGTGTGTTCATACACACAACAGACAGTTGGGCACGAATTTCCACTTCCTGACACACATACTACACCTTGCATTTCTCTTTCCCAGCCTCCACAGAGAAACTGGACACACACAACACATCGATCTACACTGAACATGTCTAACAGACAAATGTCACAGGGATGAACTTTTACGCTGTTCCTTCCTGATTCCCAAGGGGGTACTTCTATACATTATACACACCTAACTGCATTACAAATGGCTGTACCGTGCTCATTACATAGTCTGTCTCATTTTCATTTGACTGTCCCTTATAATAATATTTTAACTGTTTATAATTTGTTAAATGAGGAATTTGTACACTATCATTTGAAGTAAAATTGTTTTGCGTAATGTTGTACAGAACTATCAAGGGTCTTGAAAGGAGCTCACTTGACTAGCAACTGCTGTTTCTGCTTGTGCCAGTTACAGTATGTAATGTTATGTTAATAACTTAGTAAAGTGTAATTAAAAAGAAACAATATTTACATGATACACATAAAATAAGTATACTGACATAGTCAGAATACTTTAAAATCTGTACAGAATTACATTTTGAATGGTTGGCACACAATTAGTAACACTTTCGACTATAGAAGTAGCCTGCTGGTATAGCTACGGAGGGAGCACGCAGAATGGGTATCCCAGTATTCGGCTAAATGTTCAAGCTGTAAACTGACGTAATCATTGTAGAAATAAACAGGTCTATGTACTTTATATATATATATATATATATATATATATATATATATATATATATATATATAAAAAGACCTTACTTTTGGGATTACCTTCTTATTTCTTTGGTATCTCTTTCCTATTTTCCTTAACCCTTAACTCACGAGGTGTGGTCTCTCAGACCAAGTGAAAATTTTCGAACTTGCTCTCCAAGGCCAGTTGTGGTGGAATGCTTCTATACTCCCTCTACCTTCCTTAAATTGCCAAGCCTACAATGTTTTGTTGTTGATTGCATTATCGCCTTCTGCGTTTATTGCTGACATGTGTTATTGATAGGTGTTTAGTCTCCTAGACTGCACCTCAAGAACTTCGTACCTGTTTTCTTCAGTACGGTGCCGTACAGCTCAAAATGTGTTGGCACGAATGTGTCCTTTTAACTTTCCTGAGTTTGATGAAATTGTTAATCGGTTTATGGAGGAAAGTGTCAGTAATATATATCAAGAAATAAATGAAAACGACTATGATTTTACATTAGCCAGTGATCACAGTTCTGCTATTGAACAATCACTCAAAGGAAAATCTTCTAGAAAGCTGTGATGGGGATCTGTCTATTTCTTCATTGAAACACTTCAAATGTCTGTTAAAATTGAATGTGTTTTGAGTGGTGATAAGAAAAATGTAGTACTCAGCAACGAATGCCAATTTGACAGACTCTTTTTGTACCTATCGGGTGGAATTTTTATGCACAAATTTAAACTCTGGAATTTAGTTTTATATGGAAATTTATTTGCTACAGAGATTGTATAATCTTTCAGAATGTAAAAGTCAGTGCTCTAACAATCTATTTTTGTGTACCATTTAAAAGAACCACACAAAATTATGTAAAAAGCTGCAGGCTTTGTTTAGTGCAATAAAATAAACTAGAAGCATTGAAACAAAACTTAAATAATTGTACAAATAAATGTTATGCAGCATAAATTAAAAATTTCAAATGAGTTTTGCCTTAAATCTTGGTTTAAACATAGGTGTCCCAGAGACCCCGTCGTGGTATACGTTACAGGAAAGTCACCTCGCAAGTTAAGAGTTAATACAAATCTTATTTTGTTATGACTGACATCATTCTTTAAGAGTGGGCTTCATTGAACTCTCTTGTCTTTGGAGAACACCATATTATCAAGTTCCATCTATTTCTCAACACATTTTGCAAAAGAGAACACACTGTCAAAGGCACACAGTCAGAGATCTCTCTTCATACCAACGATTTTGTGTTTGTGTGTGTGTGTGTAAAAAAAAACACACACACACACACACACACACACACACACACACTTCTTACTGTCATTGTCCATTCATTTAAAGTAGCCATAAACCATAGCTGTTGTTCACTTCTTAGTTTATCTAAATTTTACTTTAGACTTTTTTCGTTGACATCTATTGAATGATGTCCAGGCACTAATTCCTCTATTTTGCACTTTTGTTAAAGTTCAAGGACTTCTTCATTGGGACCCATCAAGAGAGATTTTGCTATATCCAAGTCTATTTGCTTCACAATGACTTCACAAATACTTATTCTGGTGATTTGGTAGAGACTTCATTTCTCTTTGCTGTACGTTCCTTGTGGTAGTGTGTAAAGTATTTTGAGCTTCTGTAGTGCTTCTGAAATAGCTTAGGTGAGGCCCAATGACAATATCAACATGAAGTAAAAAACACATCTGAGATACAAGTCAAATGGAGATGTCCTCCTTTAATACCTGGAGGAGAACAAGTAAAGAGTCACAGAGTTATTAAACTTTGAAATCACCCACTCTGTACAAAAATAAAATAAATGCTTTTGATATTTCACACACTTTGTGGTTTTCTCCTCCCATTTAGAATTTCTGTGGTGTCGCTGCCAGACACCACACTTGCTAGGTGGAAGCCTTTAAATCGGCCGCGGTCCGTTACTATACGTCGGACCCGCGTGTCGCCACTATCAGTGATTGCAGACCAAGCGCCGCCACACGGCAGGTCTAGAGAGACTTCCTAGCACTCGCCCCAGTTGTACAGCCGACTTTGCTAGCGATGGTTCACTGCCTACTTACGTTCTCATTTGCCGAGACGATAGTTTAGCATAGCCTTCAGCTACGCCATTTGCTACGACCTAGTGAGGTGCCATTATCAGTTATATTGTGAATCATGTACCGCCATACTGACGTTCATCATTAATGGATTAAAGTTAAGTATTCCACCAGCTACGGCCGTTTTTCTAAATTCTAATTTCCTTGTCCTGTTCCAGACCTCACGCCAGCCTGCGTGAGCTAAAACGCATGCATTTCGGCATCCTTTAGTAAAACGGTGTTGGCTCTCTTGCCAACCACAACATTGGCGACGAGGCAAAACCGCGTTCCTATCGATATTGCCCTGATTTACTTCTGTAATGGCTTCGCCACAATCTCCAGACGTACTGTCCGAATTCTATCGCTTACAGAATCAGCAGACGCAGGCCTTACTGGATGCCCTTGGACAGCTCGTCCAGGGTCAACGTGCGATGCAAAACGATGCGGCAGCAGCCGCTCCACCGCTAACGCAGCCACAACACGCAGTTGCACCAACTTTTTGACCTTTTGATGCTGCACTGGAAAGCTGGACGGAGTGGTCTCGCCAATTTGGATTCCATCTCGCCGCCTACAGAATTCAAGGTAACGAGCGGCAGCCGTTTTTGTTATCATCAGTCGGGGTGAACACGTACCGTGTGATAGTCAAATTATTTCCCCAACGCGACGTAGCAACTCTCTCCTACGAAGAAATTTTGTCTGCATTATGCATATTTCAAAGAATCAGTCAATGTAGTTGCGAAACGGTATACCTTCTTTCGTACAAAATGTACGGCAGGTCAGACTAATCAGGAGTGGGTTGCAACCTTGCAAGGCCTTACTAGGGATTGTGCTTTTGAGTGTCAATGTGGACTCCCTTATTCAGATACTATGGTATGTGATGCAATTGCACAGAATGTTTCTGATGTTCGTATAAGGGAACAGATTTTGAAACTAGTCAATCCCTCTCTTCAACAAGTGATGGACATATTGGATCGGCAGGACACACTTGACTTTGCTCAGGAATCATTTGAAACTTCACCAGCCGTGTGTCAGGTTAACCAGCCCGCCGAGCGAGCTGCACGGAGCAGTAAACAGCCCTCGCGCTCGGCCGCGCCGCTGCTGCCAGGCTCTCAGCCACGTGTGCCGCGCCGGCAAGCAAATGCAGTGCTCAAATCCCGCCCGCGGTGCGCTACTAGACATTCGCGTGAGAATTGCCCGTCACACCAAGCTATTTGCTTTTATTGTAATAAAAAACGACATGTTCAGAGTGTTTGCCAGAAAAAGCTCACAAACATTCCAGGCCCTTTGCTTTGCGCCGGATTCAAACCAAAGATACGCAGGCTCGTGAAACTTCGCCCATGGAAATTCATGTAGTTCATTCCACTCCGCTCAGTGCCACTCTCTCTAACAGTGACTGTGTTCGTTCCACAAATAGTGTGCGTCGACATTGCCGGAAATCCCGTCAAGTCACAAGTGATTATGTACCAGTGTCAGTTCACGTTGCACGAGACAGTCGCTCTTGTCGTCAGCAGGACAATAAACTTTTTGTAGACTCGGACATTAACGGCAGAGTGATACCATTCCAGCTCGATACCGGAGCTGCAGTTTCACTGATCAATCAAGACACGTACAAACAGCTGGACACACCTCCGTTGCGTGCCGCAAATGTTAAGTTAACTAGTTATTCAGGTCAAGATATCCCTGTGATAGGACAGTGCAGCCTTCTTGCAACATACAAAGGACAAACAAAACTTGTGTCATTTTACGTCCTTCGTTCTTATTCTGCAGTGAACTTGTTTGGTTTCGATTTATTTCAGTTGTTTAACTTGTCCATAGTAAATCAGGTCCTATCAGTGAACCAAACTGTGCCTTCCGACAGTGTTTCTCGTCTATGTGAAGAATTTGCAGACATTTTTGCACCGGGCCTCGGTTGCGCTAAGAACTATAAAGCACATTTGGAACTGAAAGTAAACGCGCAACCGAAATTTTTCAGAGCGCGCAATGTTCCCCATGCATTGCGTGATGAGGTCGCAAAAACATTACACGATTTGGAATCACAAGGTGTAATTGAACGTGTGCAGGCTTCTCTCTGGGCATCACCCTAAGTAATTTTGCCAAAACCTTCCGGAAAATTGAGACTTTGTGTGGACTTCAAGGCAACAGTGAATCCACAACTAGTGATTGCAACTTTTCCTTTACCCCGCCCGGAAGATCTTTTTGACAAACTGTGCCCGGGTAAATATTTTTCGAAGTTGGATCTCGCAGATGCGTACTTGCAAATACCAGTGGACGAAGAATCCCAGCGCGTTTTGGTGGTTAACACGCATCTTGGGTTGTATCAATTCAAACGACTGCCATTCGGGTGTGCATCCGCCCCTGCATTGTTTCAGCAATATCTACAAACTGTTTGTGCGTCGGTCCCTACTGCAGCAAATTATCTGGACGATATTGTCATCTCTGGAAAGACGGAAGAAGAACATTTGGCCAATCTCAGAACATTATTTCAGGTCTTGCGACAAAATGGTCTTCGCTTGCGGAAGAACAAATGTGTGTTTTTTGCTCGTGATTTGCCATACCTGGGACATGTACTCAATGCCCAAGGCATACATCCCAGTCCCACGCACCTTCGAGCCATACAAGACTTGCCTTCGCCGCAGAATTTGAAGCAGCTACAGAGTGTGCTGGGAAAAATAAATTACTATAACAGATATGTTCCACACGCCTCTTCCATTTCAGCTCCGCTTCATCGCTTACGCCGCAAAGGTGTTCCGTTCGTCTGGACGACGGAAAGCGAATGCGCCTTTCGCCAGTCGAAATTGGCATTGCTTTCCAATAATTGCCTTACGCCATTCGATCCCCAGAAGCCCCTTTTGTTGATGGTGGATGCATCGGATTTCAGGATCGGTGCTGTGCTTGCGCACAAAGATGGATCGCACAACCGCCCTATTGCTTTTGCGCCCAAATTGCCCTCATCTGCGCAAAGAAATTATTCACAGATCGAGGAAGAAGCATTGGCTCTCATATTTGGTGTTACAAAGTTTCATGATTTATTGTATGGTCGTCACTTTACCATAATCACAGACCACAAACCTTTGACATCGCTTTTTCATCCGACCAAGCCTGTACCTCCACATACAGCGCAGAAATTCATTCACTGGTCTATTTCCCTCTCGCAGTACCGCTACGATATCTTGTACCGATCCACGGAAATGCTGATGCATTGTCCCACTTGCCTGTTGCTGAGAATAGGGCATTCAATTCCTCCGAACTTGCTTACATGTTCATTGATGCGGAAACCGATGACGTGGTCAAATCGTTTCCGATTGATTTTCGTTGTGTAGCTACAGCCACAGCTGCCGACCCTGTCCTTGCTACCGTTCTGCGTTTTGTTGCTACGCAATGGCCCTTGTCAAAGTCACGGATTGGGGACCCGTTGGTTCGCCGATTTTTTGCTCACAAGGTGAGACTTTTTGTTCGACGTGGTGTTTTGCTGTTGCGTTCTGATAATGATCAGTCCAGGGTCGTGCTGGTCCATTGTAGAATGCTCGATGGTTGGTTGTGGTAGATTCATTCAGTAATTTTCCTTTTGTTGTCCGGATGTCTTCCACGACGTCATCTGCCACCATCCAAGTGTTATCTGCTACCTTTTGCATTGAAGGTCTTCCACAGACTATTGTTTCCGACAATGACCCACAATTCATGTCCGCAGAATTTCAGTCATTCTGCAAGGCCAATGGTATTCAACATCTGACGTCCGCACCGTTTTCGCCACAGTCAAATGGTGCCGGTTTTCGCCAGAGTCAAACGGTGCCGCTGAACAATTGGTCAGGACTTTCAAGTCACAGATGTTGAAGTTAAAAGAGCCGCATTCTCGGGAGGACGCGTTATTGCTCTTTTTGTCCTCATATCGCTCTCAGCCCCGAGATGGTTGCTCGCTGGCTGAGTTGCTCCACGGTCGCCCTCATCGAAGCTTGACGTCTTTGCTACATCCGCCGCATCAGGTTCCTGTGCAGCATCAGACACCTGCTTTTGCCCCAGGCGACATTGTCTACTACCGCCACTACCGAGGTTCACGGCATTGGCTCGAAGGGCGCATTCTTCGCTGCCTTGGACGCGCTATGTATCTGGTTTTGGGGGCCTCTGGAGAGGTGCGCCGGCATCTCAACCAGCTGCGCCTCTGTCGTCACACGAGATCTGCCGCTCGCCGTCTGCTTTCAGCGACGGTGCCGTCCGGTCAGCGCCCTGGGGACCCATCTACTGGCTCGCCTCAGCCCCAGGTGTTACCGACGCTGCCTTCCATTTTGCCCCATGGCGACGCACCACTGCCGCTGCCTGTTCTCCCACTGGCGACGCCCGCAGTGGACGCGTCGCTGCAACCGCCGGGCGCCTCCCTGGGTCACGCGCCGCCGATCGCTTCCCGTGACCAGTTGTCCTCCGACATGGAACTCTTGCCCACTCCGGACAATATGTCGTCTTCGCCCGCTGGGTGCCCCGGCCCGATGGAGGTCGACCTTTCGGCCCCTCCTGTCTCTCTGCGGGCACATACACCGCGTGTTGGCGTGCACCCTGGAGCAGGTTTTCAGGCATTTCCTAGCTCCCTGCGGTCCGAATGGCAGGGTGTGGGTGGCACAGCCTCGCCTGTTGTTACGCTTCCCCACCTCGTCGCATACATCAACATGGGGTCCTCCCCACGGCGGGCAGAAGCCTTATGCCACAACCGTACGCCGATTTGCGGGGGGGAATGTGGTGTCACCGCCAGACACCACACTTGCTAGGTGGTAGCCTTTAAATCGGCTGCGGTCCATTAGTATACGTTGGACCCGCGTGTCGCCACTATCAGTGATTGCAGACCAAGCACCGCCACACGGCAGGTCTAGAGAGACTTCCTAGCACTCGCTGCAGTTGTACAGCCGACTTTGCTAGCGATGGTTCACTGCCTACTTACGTTCTCATTTGCCGAGACGATAGTTTAGCATAGCCTTCAGCTACGTCATTTGCTACGACCTAGCAAGACGCCATTATCAGTTACTATTGATATCATGAATCATGTACCGTCAAGACCGACGATCATCATTAATGGATTAAAGTTAAGTACTCCACCAGCTACGTCCATTTTTCTAAATTCTAATTTCCTTGTCCTGTTCCAGACCTCACGCCAGCCTGCGTGAGCTAAAACGTGTGCATTTCGGCCTCCTTTAGCAAAACGGTGTTGGCTCTCTTGCCAACCCCAACATTTTCCATGGTCCATAATTCACTTCTTTGCTCAAAAGCTACTTCACTGTTTCATTAATATATGGGACTGAAAAATCTGCCTCTCAAGCAAATTTTTATTTGCCTGGATCAATCTGCTTATGTCTCCACATTTCTGTGGACATGTGGTGTAATCTTGATTCCCAGGTCCTTGCAAAATCTGTTGTTTTTCACCATCTAAAATTCTCTCTCAATCCATAGATGCGAGGAAATTTTTTTCTTATTCCTCCTTCCATTATTACCGTCACTGGAACCTTCCTTTTATCTTTGTCTCCTCTTCCGATCACAGCTGGTGGGTTCCTCTCAGCCTGCAATCTGAATGACCAGTTATTCCTTTTAAACCTTTCTCAACCTAACCCTCTTTCCTCCTCAAGGAAGGAACTAACAGTTCTGAAAGAGAGGATAGCTTTATTGGCAGTACTACATGTCACCTGCTGAAGAAAAGTACTAGCAAGCAGTTTTGTCTGATGATTTATCATTCTATATACATCCTCTCACTGCATTTCTCCACAGTGGAACTCAGTTTTGACCACAAACCTAGCCTTAAGCAGTTAATTACTTTCTCTGCAACAATTTTCAATACTACATTAGGGTTCTGTACAATTTGTTTCTTTCTGCCATTTTAGATGATTAGTGGGTTTCTATATTCTCCTTCATTTTCGAAATCTTAGTTATCTGTTTAACAATATTTCAATTACTCTATCTCCTTAATTTCCAAAGGCAAAGCACATCACAAGCATGCACGATTCATAATTTACCTTTTCAAAATAATACTTGTGCTTTTGTTTGCACAAAAATGCTATCTCAATTTTTAGCTTGGTACAGTTACTACATCAAACTTAAACTTTATAATTTTCTTTCCTCATAATGATTCTCTTGTTCCTCATCTGAAAAAGTTTCCTAACTATCGAATTACAATTAGTGAAACTTTCCATCCAAAATTCCGCTGGTCCAATTCCATCTTGATCTTAAATTAAGCGAAAAGAGGGCTATCTAGAAAGCAGATTATGTTTCCAACTGCAGCAACAATGGACAGAGCTAGTGTGGCCATACTGTTGTCTGAGCATTTGTTCATTTGGTCAGTATGCAGTGGTGCCAATGTGAAGTTCACGCCGTTTCCAGTTATAAATATGTGCAGCAATTGAAAAACCCACAAGTTGTGAAGCACAGTCAGTAATAAGATTTTTGTTCACAAAAACCATAAACTAATTGAAATTTATCAGAAATTGAGTGAAGTCTATGGAAATAAGGAAAGCACTAGCCAAACAGGCACAGTGACTGATGAACTAGTTGCAAAAGTTGGTGAGAAGATTCAAGGAAGCTGTGACAGAACAATACACTGAATAAGGTATTGTCAAATTTTGGAAAACTTTAGAAGAGCAGTTCAAAATAATCACGAAGGAAAGCTGAGATCAAAAATTTTGTTCTTGCATGACAACACTTGACCACACAAGGCATATCACACTGGAGAAGTATTCGATGCTTGCAAGTGGGAGGTGTCTTCTCATACACCACTGTCCAGATCTTGCACCCAGTGACTTACCATCTGTTTCCAACAATGATAACCTGGCCTCCAACACAGCATTTTGATGGCAGGAAACTGTGGGAGGGTGTGAAGTCTCAAGCAACAGAATTCTACAACATTGAAATTTCAAAACTTGTTCACTGCTTTGGTAAGTTCGTAAATTTGTGTGGAGACTATGTTGCAAAATAGTACTTTAAGGGTTGCTTTCAAATGTATAAAACATTTTTCTTTCTTTTTTTTTTAATACCAATACACAAACTACTTTCTGGATAGCCCTTGTATATCAGGATAAATTGTTTTCTCTCCACAGGAAGCTTGAATATATCCTAGACAAGTTGCCAAACTAAATGAAGCAGTAATAAGGCTATGGTTAGCCTTTCACGACAGATGAAAGAAATACAGCAGTCCTTCAGAATGTACCTCAACAAACTGTATGCCTCTCTGCCCTATAAGTGATAGCCAACTCTTCTCTAATGCAAATTATTTTACCATTACATACACATTGCATCAATTTTAGCATTCATGTTGCAGATCATGCATATAAGTTTACGAAGTTACCACAGCATTCACTGCAGTCATTTCCACTATCTGAAATTTACATAACAATGATAGATCATAAGCACTGCCACAAGAAATGCTGGCAGTGTTTAACAGAAAAATCTATGAAACTGACCATAAGTGTTTTCACTGAACTCCTGTGTTCCAGTTCTGCTTGCAGCTCCATTAGCTCATCTGTGAGAGAAGATAACAGGGTCCTTGAATCACAGTCCAGTTCTCCATTCATGATGTCAGCATTGTTGTTGCTGTTGCTACCACCAATGTTGTTATTGTTGTTCACATGAGCTTTTTGACTGTTGCTTTTATGGTGAGAATTTCCATGATGACCTTGGCAGCAAACATCAGCAGACTGAGGAACTGTTGAAAATGCAGCACCCAGGCACCGCAAAATCAGACTACGAAATTTTAAGAAAGTCTTTTCATCAGCAAATGTCTGCTGCACAATTTCTGGAGACATCTGCCTGTTACACAGAATAAGAAACTGTAGCTGCTGGTACACAATGGTGTGACAATAGAGGTATACAACTTATTCAAATACTTTTACAAATAGAATAAGTTAAGGAACTAGAAGCATTGGATACAGAATAAAATTGTAAGTACTCAACACTTATGTAATTGAACTACATGTTTACAAACTTGAGAATTATCCACATAATGAGCAATGAAACTCTCACTTAACTTAACCACAAAAACTAAGACTGCTGCTACAAAATACAAACCTTGAAACAGGCTCCCATGACAGCATCACAGTCAAGTCACGATTATCTTGTAAACTGTTCCAATCTATTTTGTCTTTTGCTGGATTTATCTCCATTGCTGTTACAAACTGCAAACAGACACACAAGAAAAGCATAAAGTGTTGACTATTAGTAAATGAAACAAATTAATTATAAACATTCATTATGGCCTTCATCTGTTGACTATATTTACATAATCTGGCATGAGTACTGCGAAAAAACAATAGCAAAATACAGTAATAAACATACTGGGTTGGCACAACTGTAATGTCCAACACACACACCCTACACATTTCTATTTTCAGATGTAGTATGAATAGAAGCATATTTCCATATACACATATCAAAAAAAGTATTGCATCACCTCAGTTCCAAGAGGCCGGAACCTGTACAGAAAATTAGAATAGAGATCAATATAAACACCATTTCTGCCCTTTCTGTTGCTAATGAAAACCACAAATTCATGTCCTACCACAATACAACCAGACCTTCAGAGGTTTACATACTAAAATGTACACTTTCACGGCAGGAAACGTCATGTCCATTATAATTATCCAGGCTGTTATGCTGTGGTCAGTTGATGAATTCTATGTCAATTCCCAACATTTCGTCCCCGTCTGCGGAGGACATCTTCAAGGGGGTCTGTAGATCGATGGAAGGTCCAACACACCCACTGGCTCGCTACTGACTGTCAGTAAATTCCGTGTCTGTGCGCTCCCGCACCGAGGTGTGATGTCACGTGTTTTGAAAACGTCAGTGCAATTGGACACTGTCCGCTGCCGTCGACCGCCGTTGCCATCACCCAATAGTGGACGGGTGGTACACATCTTCAACACCGGTATCCATACACCATTTAATTTCACGCCCTCCTCCTCTCGATTGAAATTATTAGGGTGTTTGGCGATTTCGATTGCCTCCCTGTAGAGCCTTTCTTAATATCCACTTGTGGCCGCTAGTACTTGCGTCTCCTCGAAACGAATATGATGGTTACCTGGCTGGAAAGAATGCTCCCCAACAGCTGATTGTTCCGTTTCTCCTCTTCTACAATTGCCCTTGTGCTCTTCCAAACGTTTTGAAACAGTTCTTTTAGTGGTACTCACTTAAACATCTTCACAGCTGCATGGGATCCTATACACTCCAGCTTTTTCCAATGTCTTGCAAGTGTCCTTGGCAGGCTTAAGGTATTCCTGTATCTTCCTGGTGGGCTTGTAAATTATGATAATATTCCGCTTCATAAAGATCCTCCCTATTCTTTCTGTTACATTTTTAACAAACAGCAGGAAAACCTTAGATTTTGCAGTAGCTTATATGTCACTATGATTTCTGCGTGGCTGTCTCAACGCACGTTTTATTTCGGTGGACGAATATCCATTCTTCATTAGTGCATTGTGGAGATGTTCCATCTCAGTGTCGAGCAACTCAGGTTCACAAATATTTCTATATCTGTCCGCTAACGTCTTGATAACACCCTGCTTCTGTTGTGGGTGGTGGTTTGAATCCCGGTGCAAGTAACGGTCTGTGTGTGTGGGTTTGCGGTATACTGAGTGGCCCAAACTACCATTTTCATTTCTAAAGACAAGCACATCGAGGAAATGTAATTTGCCGTCTACCTCCTCCTCCATTATTAACTGAATTCTTGAGTTATACAATTCAGATGTTCGTGGAACCGCCTTAGTTCCTCCCTGCTATGTCTCCACGGCACAAACATGTCATCCATGTATCGGAATCATACATTTGGTTTTTTTGTTGGCAGTACCTAAGGCCTGTTCTTCGAATTTCTCCATAAAGAAGTTTGCAATTACGGGACTTAGGGGGCTTCCCACAGCCACGCCATCCATTTGTTCATAAAAGTGATCATTCCACTTGAAGTATGAGGTCATCAAACAACACTTAAACAGCTCTGAAATATCGTCAGGAAGAATTCGATCCAGCTGTTCCAATACATCATTAAGTGGAACCATGGTAAACAGCGATACCACATAGAAGCTGACCAATATGTCCTCCGGCTGGACCACTATGCCATTCAATCTGCTGATGAAATGTGTCGAATTCTTTATATAAGAGGCCAAACGGCCCACATGTGGCTTTAACAGCGTACTCAAAAACTTTGCTAACGAGTAGGTGGGCGAACCAATGGCACTTAGTATCGGTCTTAACGGCACATTTTCTTTATGAATTTTGGGCAATCCAATGCTGGCCACTATAGTTGAGCGATGTCGTTATCCTGAAGGAAGTCATTCACAAGATGTGCATGATAGGGGTTTGAAGTGTCATCCATGAAGACAAATTCCTCGCCAATATGCTGCTGATATGGTTGCATTATCACGTATCATACAACCGTTACGGACCTTCCATTACCACCAGTGATGTACGTCGGTCCCACATAATGCCTGCCCAAAATAGCATGGAATCCCCACCTTGCTGCACCCGCTGGACAGTGTGTCTAAGGCATTCAGCCTGACCAGGTTGCCTCCAAACACATCTCTGACGATTGTCTGGTTGAAGGCATGTGTGACATTCATTGATGAAGAGAACACGATGCCAATCCTGAGCAGTCCATTCAGTATTTTGTTGGGCCCATCTGTACCGTGCTGCACGGTGTCATGGTTGCAAAGACGGACCTCGCCATGGAAGTCGGGAGTGATGTTGCACATCATGCAGCCTATTGTGCACAGTTTGAATCATAACACGATGTCCTGTGGCTGCACGAAAGCATTATTCAACATGGTGGTGTTGCTGTCAGGATTCCTCGGAACCATAATCCACAGGTAGCGATCATCCACTGCAGTAGTAGCCCTTGGGCGGCCTGAGCGAGGCATGTCATTGACAGTGCCTGTCTCTCTGTATCTCCTCCAAGTCTGAACAACATCACTTTGGTTCGCTGCAGATGCCTGGACACTTCCCTTGTTGAGAGCCCTTCCTGGCACAAAGTAACAATTCGGACACAATCGAACCGTAGTAGTGACCGTCTAGGCATGGTTGAACTACAGACAAAATGAGTCGTTTACCTCTTTCCTGGTGGAATGACTGGAACAGATCAGCTGTCAGACCCCCTCTGTCTAATAGGCACAGCTAATGCATGGTTGTTTACATCTTTGGGTGGGTTTGGGACTGATGACCTCGGAAGTTAAGTCCCATAGTGCTCAGAGCCATTTGGGTGGGTTTAGTGACCTCTCTGGACAGTCAAAGGGACTGTTTCTGTGATACAATATTCACAGATAACATGTATCTTCAGGTGTTCTGGGAACCGGGGCGATGCAAAACTTTTTTTGACGTGTGTGTATCCCAATTTACTTCATTTCCCTATGCAAGAATTGTCGCAGCAGTTCATCAAAACAGCTGCTGCACTAAATTTCAATACATCATCAGGTGGCAAGAGTTCTGGTGATGTAGGAAATAAATAGTGGGGATATAATCATCAGCAAAGGGTGAATAATGTTTGTGGGAATAATGTGGCCAGCTATAATACAGCAAGACAGTCAACGGATGCACAGATTATCTGGTGAAGATAAGCACAGCTGCAGTCAGGATTGTGTGTGTACCAGAATACCACAGACAGCACTACACGTAACATGTACAACATGACGATATGGTTTGGAAGATAAAAATGACTGTCAAAGAATTGCCAGGTGTACTGAGAATAGGTGTAGCAAGTGTGTGATAAGTGGAAAATACCACGGTTTTTGTTCTTATTTTATTTTTTTAGTTTTGAAAACATTTTTTGCAGAAATAAAGCATCTGCTAAACAGCTTCATACTACAAGAAACCATGGCAACTCTGAATAAATTTAAAGCCCAGCAATATGAATTTGATCTTATCAGGGGTACAGGTTTCACTACAGCATGACAATGCGAGGCCCCTTATCTGCCAAACTCCTTGATCAACAAAATGGGACTGAAAGTAACACCTACTTGCAGCATTCTTTTCTAGCTCTGTAAATGTTAGTTCTTTGAAAGGCTCACAGAATCTCTGCATGAAGAAGGGGATCATGCCTACTGACAGCTACTAAACAGTTTAAAAATAGAGATTCTGTGAAGTTATATTTTGACCTAAAACACATATCAATGTCATGAACAAATAGCTAAGCCACACAGAAGAAACAACAAATTTGTGGGAAAAAAGCCCTTATGTTATTATTTCGAAATAATATTTGTAGATGAAATCAATACTACCTGCTTAATGAAAACAGCTTGATATACAAAAATTCTAATTAAATATGTTTCTAGTATTCTTTTATTTTTGTGCTAGGGTGAGGGACATGACATCAATACTGAAATTATTAGACACTGGCTTCTAATTCAGTTTTGAAAAATATATAGAACGATATCAAGAGTCCCCTGTGGAGAAGGAACATCCCAGCATATGATAGCTAGGATTCATGAAAACAATACTAATCTCGAGTCAGAATGGCCAAAAACAACCATCCCAAATAAGCTCCCTGCATTCTATTCTTGTGGTACACTTGGTATTTCTTCAAACAGAGAACAACTGGATTCAGATGAAGTCTGCAGATACATTTGTGACAGGAGGGATCCACACACACAAAGAGATATGCAGCAACTTATCATTTTTGTTATGACTACATCACAGTACAACAAACCATAGGATAATGAAGAATGATCACAGTAAACACATTGGTCATGACAAGCAAAGTGAAAGAAGTTAGTCAATTCCACAGATCATTGCTTGATAAATTGTAACGATGGGGAACATGCCATTTTCATTCACATTGCAAATTAATTCATAAATATGACTACACGCTGAACAATTATTTATTAAACAATAATAATAATAATTATTATTATTATTACTATTAAATATGCAGATATGTGAGTTAGTAATTCCTACCCATCGCCCTTTATGCAGCGTTATAATAGAAATTTTTCTTAGGAATAGTAGGATTTGTCAAGGACGAAGTTTTTCAGTTTGTTTTCAAATTTTACTTTGTAGTCAGACTGGCATTTTATATCACTGGGTAAGTTATCAAAAATTTTAGTTGGGGCACTGTGCACCCCTTCTTGTGCTAAAGACAACCTTAATGTGAAGCAATAAATGTAGTATTTTCTTGTAGTTTTGTAAGAAGTACATGTGTCATCATTCCCTTTGAACTACAGTGGATTACTTACGACAAACTTCACATGGATCTAAATATACTGTGAAGCGCTATGAGTGAGTTTCACTGAGTTCCCTGCTTAGTTCCCCACTAGTTACTGAAGCGAAGTTCCAACCCGCAGTCTACATATACCACTCCCTCTTTGACTATCCTAGGGCAACATCCTCACTTATCACACACAGCAACACAGATTACACCCTTAAAAACAAAATCAAATCACACTTTACATTACACCAATTTTCGTTATTTACGGGCCACAAAATTTAGGCCTACAGGTTATTGCTTCAGGTTTATGATATAATGTAAAAAGTCAATTATTTCCACTTACAAGAAGAATTCAGCTCTCACTTAACTGCAGTATCTGTTAATTAACTTACAATGAGGTGACAAAACTCATGGGATAGCAATATGCACATATACAGTTGGCAGTAATATTGTGTACACAATGTATAAAAGGCCAGTGCATTGGTGGAGCTATCATTTGTACTCAGGTGATTCGTGTGAAAAGGTTTCTGATGTGATTATGGCCGCACAATAGTAATTAAAGACTTTGAACATGGAATGAGAGTTGGGGCTAGGCAATGGGATGTTCTATTCCAGAAATCATTAGGGAATTCAATATTCCGAGATCTACAGTATCAAGAATGTGCCAAGAATGCCAAATTTCGGGCATTACCTCTCACCAAGGACAAAGCAGTGGCCAATGGCTTTCACCTAACGAACAACAGAATTGGTGTTTGCGTAGTGTTGTCAGTGTTAACAGACACCCAACACTCCACGAAATAACTGCTGAAAGCAATGTAGGACATGCGATGAATGTAGCTGTTAGAACTGTGCGGTGAAACTTGGCATCGCATGATGTGCCTCTCCTGGGCTTGGACAACTGGAAGATCATGGCCTAATCAGACGAGTCCTGATTTTAGTTGGTAAGATCTGACAGTAAGGACAGAGTGGGGCGCAGGCCCCATGAAGCCATGGACCCAGGTTGTCAACAAAGCTCTGTGAAAACTGGTGGTGGCTCCATAATGGTGGAGTGGACAGAGTCCTCCATAAAGTTTGGCTACTTTGAGACCATTTGCAGCCATTCTTCATGGAGGCCACGTTTCCAAACAACAATGGAATTTTTATGGATGACAGGGTGCCACATCACTGGATGACAACTATTCATGACATATTTGAAGAATATTCTGGACAATTCAAGCAATTTGGCAACCCAGATTGCCTGACATGAATCCTATTGAACGTTTATGAGACATAACCGACAGTTCAGTTCGGGCACAAAATCCTGCACAGGCTAGATTTCTGCAATTATAGAGGGCTATAGGGACAGCATGGCTCAATATTTCTAATATTTTTGCAAGGGACTTCCGACGACTTGTTCAGTCCAATATACACTGAGCTGTTGTACTACACCAGGCAAAGGGAGGTCCGGGACAATATTAGGAGGTACCCTATGACTGTTGTCACCTCAGTGTATTCAAATAGAATGTAACTTTAACATATGCAAACTGTATATAAACAAAGTATTAATCCAAAAGTTTCTAAATGAAACAGCTTAAGAGTTACACTATTTTCCAGAAATACACACTTCATAATGAACAGACACGATCTACTTAAATTGCTGGAAGGAAAAACACAACTACCAAATTGTATTCGCTAAGTTACCAGTGTCAAAATGCAAACAAAACTACGACTACAACTTGACATTATGGTTTTTTTTGGGTTTTCTGGAATAAGACAACAGAAACTGATACCTTTAATAAAAAGTGTAGAAATACTCTAATACACATATTTGATGAGTAATTTGTACTAAACTAACAGTTATTACTATCGATATAACTTATCTTCACAAGAGTGCAGAAAATCGCACATGAGCAAAAATGCTTTTTGGACTGGTACTGGAAGCAAAAGATGACAAAAATCATACAAATTTAAGAAAAAACAAAGAAGAAAAGGATAATGTCAACATCCTCCCTGCACTCTCTGTTGTTAAAACATCCTTTGATCCATTACTTCCTATATGCTCAAGCCTAAACAATCTCTCACCCTCCTCCTCCAAGTCATTCAGACTAATTTCCAAATTCTCATACAAATCACCATTACATTTGTGTCTGGTGAGGCACTTACCATAGCCATAAATGAGTATGTCCTCTCTGACCATCAGTACAACCTCCTTCTCTCAAATAACTGTACATTAAACACCAGAGGATATAATTATTTGCTCTTCTATACTGACCGCTATATCTCACCACAACTCCATTCTTTTATAAATATTTGAAGGAAAACAAATGAATTAATATTTTCATTAAATAACACATTTTGTTTTATTGTATACTTACAACTGATGTCTGAGCATGTGATCTACAACTCATAAGCTCAAGTAGCTTTTGTTCCACTGAGATAATTGCGTAGTGAATTGAATTGTTCAGTCGTTCCCTAAACTCAACAAACTCCTCAATCTTTAAGAATGAGCCAAACTTGTAAGAGAAGGTCAGGTGGTCCACACTCTGAAAGAAATCAACGTGTCATAAAAGGCTAGAGCAGATGATACAACACAGCATTTTAAATGCAGTTAATACTGTTACCACAAAAGTAAAAAAAGTTCTCTTGTAAATAATCAAAACCACCAGTATTATTTTTCCCAATAGTTGCTTAAACAAATATTTGAAAACATTATATAATATGAGACTATGTAGACTACATCCACTTGGAAATAACTATGTTATGGTTCTTCACACATTGCTGCACTTTTCATCTTACCCATAACAACTAGAATTCCTTTCACCTTAATTATTACTTAAAATTAGGGCTGGATTAAACTATTAATTACAAGTAATAAGGTGTTCTAGCTACAACCAGATAAAAGGTTCCAAAATCCATTAATTGTTTCCATGCAAACTGAACAGTACGCTGGAACTAGTAATACACACTGATGGAAGAAAATCGCAACAACAAAAAAATAATTAATGAAGAGTAATTAAATTTCGGGAATACATTTGTCTTGGTAACATATTTAGGTGATTAACATTTGCAAAATCACAGGTTAATGTAAGCATGAGATTAGCCATTGCAAATGTGAAATGTTGGTGCATTAATAACCGGTGCAGCCAACTAGAATGTTGAATGCAAGCATGCAAACTTGCATGCTTTGTGTTGTACAGTTTGTTGGATGGAGTTCCATGCCTGTTGCACTTTGTCAGTCAATACAGAGATGGTTAATGCCATTTGTGACGTTGGAGTTATCATCTGATGATGTCCCATATGTTTTCAATCGAAGACAGATCTGGTGATTGAGCACATCCAGTCAATATGTTGACACCGTAGAGCATGTCTGTTACAACAGAGATAGAGCATTATCCTATTAGGAAACACCCCTGAAATGCTGTTCATGAATGGTAGCATAACAGGTCGAATCACCTGCCTGACTTACAAATTTCCAGTTAGGTTGCATGAGATAATTGTAGGTCCAGCGTGTCTAGCATGCAGACAAGTTGGCTGGTGGCCCTCAACTGTCCTCCTCCTAATCTATTCACTGTCATCAACGAAAGCAGTCATATCCATAAAATATCTGCGAGTATGTGAACAAAGTGATTTAAAATGGAACAACAACATAAAAGTAATTGCATGTAAGGCAGAAGGCAGACTGATACTACCTAGAAGAATCTTCAGGCAGTGTAGTCCTCCCATAAAGGAAGTAGCTTACAAAACCATAGTTTGACAAATAGTTTAATACTGTTCATTAGTCTGGAGTCTGTACCAGACAGAACTGATATAGGAAGTAGAGAAGATCCAGGGAAGAGCAGCACATTTTGTTACAGATTCTTGTAGTAATTGCAAAAGCCTCATGGAAACACTCATCAAACTCCAGTGAGAGACACTGCAGCAGAGGAGTTCTTCATCATGATGGGGCTTACTATTAAAATTCTGGGAGCGTGTGTTCCTAGAAGAGTCAAACAACATATTGCTTTCCCCTGTGTATATTTCGCAAAACAACCACAAAGGTAAAATTACAGATATTTGAGCTAACAGAGAGGCTTACCAGCAATTGTTCTTACCATGAATAAATTGTGACTAGGACAAGAGAAGGGGAAAGTGACAATGGTACACAGAATATCCTCCACCACACACTACAAGGTGGCTTGCTGAGTGTGGATGTGGATGGTGGATAAAGTAATTATAGGTTCAGAATACAAATCCCCTACCCTGATGAACCATGGCACTCACGGCCAATGGGGTGACTTGCAAGCCTCAGCAATACAGATAGTCATACTGTAGTGCTGCCACAACCGGGGGTGAGGGGGGTGGGGTGGTGGTGGTGGTGGTGGTGGTGGTGGTGGTGGTGGAGGGGTGGTTATATCTGTTGAGAGACCAGACAAACATGTGGTTCCTGAAGAGGGTCAGTGTCCTTTTGAGTAGTTGCAGGGGCAACGGTCTGGATGACTGACTAATCTGGCCTAGTAACATAACCAAAATGGTCTTAATGTTCTGGTACTGTGATTCGCTGGAAGCAAGAAGAAACCACAGCTGAAATTTTTCCCAAGGGCAAGCAGCTCTGCTGTATGATTAACTGATGGTGTCCTCTTGGGTAAAATATTCCATTTGGATCCCCAGGTGAGGTCTACTCAGGGGATGTAGTCATCAAGAGAAACAAAACTGACATCCTACAGATCGGAGCATGGGATGTTAAGAGTCCTTAATCACGCAAGAAGGTAAGAAAATTTAAAAAGGGAAATGGACAGGTTGGAGTTAGATACAGAGGAGATTAGTGAAGTTTGGTGGCAAGAGAAACATGACTTCCAGTCAGGTGAATTGACTGTTATGGATACAAGGTCAAACAGGGGTAATGCAGAAGATGGTTTAATAATGAACAGGAAAATAAAAATACTGGTAAGCTACTATGAACAGCATAGTGATTACATTATTGTAGCCAAGATAGACACAAAGCCAATACCTACCACACTAGTACAAGCTTATACATCAACTAGCTCTGCAGATGGTGAAGAGACTGAAGAAAGTTCAAACATTTAATGGAGACAAAAATTTAATTGTGTTGGTGGACTGGAATTCAATAATAGTAAAAGGAAGAACAGAAAGAAAGGAAAAATAGTTGGTGAATATGGACTGGGGGAAAGGAATGAAAGAGGAAGCCACCTGCTAGAATTTTGTACCTGGAGACTCAGGAATGTTTCAGACTGATTATCTAATGGAAAGACAAAAAATTTTGGAACTAGATTTTAAATTGTAAGGCATTTCCAGGGGCAGATGTGGACTCTTGACCACAATTTATTGCTTAATGAACTGCAGATTAAAACTGACGAAATTGCC
This sequence comes from Schistocerca americana, assembly GCF_021461395.2. Classification (NCBI taxonomy): domain Eukaryota; kingdom Metazoa; phylum Arthropoda; class Insecta; order Orthoptera; family Acrididae; genus Schistocerca; species Schistocerca americana. The sequence goes on along the minus strand of NC_060126.1, from coordinate 112,147,472 downwards.
AAACGTAGAAAATTAAGGAGATGGGACCTGGATAAGTTGAAAGAACCAAAGGTTGTTGAGAGTTCCAGACGGAGCATTTGCCACCGGTTGACTAGAACTGGGAAAAGGAATACAGTAGAAGATAAATGGGTACCTGTAAGAGCTGAAATAGTGAAGGCAGCAGATCAAATAAGTAAAAAGATAAGGTCCAGCAGATATCATAAGGTGTTACAGGTGATACTGAATGTAACTGAGGAAAGAAGAAAATATAAAAATGCAGGAAATGAAGCAGGTGAAAGGGAATTCAAACAGTTAAAAATGAGACTGACAGGAAGTGCAAAATGGCTAAACAGGAACGGAAAGAGGACATACACAAGGATTTAGAAGTATATTTCAAAGGAAAGATAAATACTACAATAAAATTAAAGAGCTCTTTGGAGAAAAGAGAAACAGCTATATAAATACCAAGAGCTCATATGGAAAACCTGCCCTAAGCAAAGAAGGGAAAGTAGAAAGGTGGAAGGAGTATACAGAGGGTCTGTACAAGGGAGATGAACTTGGAAGCAATATTACAGAAATGGAAGACAATGTAAATAAAGATGACAAGGGAGATATGATACTGTGAGAATAATTTGACAGAGTACTGAAAGACCTAAGTAGAAACAAGGCCCCAGGAGTGCACAACAGTCTGTTAGAACTACTTATAGCCTTGGGAGAGCAAGTTATGATAAAGCTACTCCATCTGGTGCCCAAGACATATGAGACATGCGAAATATTCTCCGACTTTAAGAAGAATGTAATAATTCCAATTTCAAATAAAGTAGTTGCTTACAGGTACGAAAATTACCAAACTATCAGTTCAATAAGTCATGGTTGCCAGTAACTAACACAAATTCTTTACATAAGACTGGAAAAACTGGTAGAACCCAACCTAAGGGAAGACCAGTTTGAATTTTGAAGAAATGTAGGAAGACATGACAATACTGACCCTATGACTTACCTTAGAAGATACGTTAAGAAAAGACAAACGTATGTTTATAGCATTTGTAGAGATAAAGTTTTTGATAATGTTGACTGGACTACGCTCTTTGAAATTCTGATGGTAGTACGGGTAAAATGCAGAGAGTGAAGGGCTATTTACAACTCGTACAGAAACCAGATGGCAGTTATAACAATCGAGGGGCATGACAGAGGGGCAATGGCTGAGAAGGGAGTGAGACAGGTTGTAGCCCATTCGTGTCATTAATCTCGTAGATTGAGCAAGCAGTAAAGGAAAAGAAAGAAAAATTTGAAGTAGAAATTAAAATCCGTGAAGAAGAAATAAAAACTTTGAGGTTTGACGAAGACATTGTAATTCTGTCAGAGACAGCAAAGGATCTGGAAGAGCAGCTGAACAGAATGAACAGTGTGTTGAAAGGAGGATGTAAGATGAACATCAACATAAGCGAAACGAAAGTAATGGAATGCAGTCGAATTAAATCAAGTGATGCTGAGGGAATAAGATTATGTAATGAGCCACTGAAAGCAATAGATGAAATTTGCTATTTGAGCAGCAAAATAACTGATAATGGCTGAAGTTGAGAGTATGTAAAATGTAGACTGCTAATGGCATGAAAAGATTTTCTGAAAATATTTGTTAACATTGGATATAAATTTAAGGTCTCTTCTGAAGGTTTTTGTCTGGACTGTAGCCATTATGGAAGTGAAACATGGGTGATACACAGTTCAGACAAGAAGAGAATAGAAGCTTTTGAAATGTGGTTCTACAGAAGAATGCTGAAGAACAGATGGGTAGATCAGATAACTAATGAAGAGGCACTGAACAGAACTGGGGAGAAAAATTTGGGGTACAACCTGACTAGAAGAAGGGATCAGTTGATAGGACAGTCTGATACATCCCATAGAACATCAATTTAGTACTGGAGGGAAATGAGGGATGTAAAAATTTTAGAGGAAGATCGAGAAATTAATATAGTAAGCAGATTCAGAAGGATGAAGGTTGCAGTAGTTATTCAGAGATGAGCAGGCTTGCACAAGACAGAGTAGCATGGTTAGCTTCATCAAACCAATCTTTAGACTGAAGACTGCCACATCAACAGAATAAAATCCCAGAAGTAATGACTGCAGTTATAAGAAAACTTCTGTCACCTTTTTTAATTCATAGAAGTAATGTTTTGTGAACATTCTAACTTACATCTTTGTAATTACCGCTGAAAAATTTCAGTGTATTTTCATACAAGGTGCTGGCAGCTGTTAACTGACCAGCAGTGTAGAGGTGGCTACAGTGTAGATAACCCAGGGAATCCAGCTGCATATGCTTGATATCCAATAGATCATATATTTGCTGTGCAGCTGCTCCTGCACCTAGAAACACAGATGTTAATTAAAGACAAGTGAACACTTGAATTTACAAAAGATTATACTGAGTTCAGAACTTTTCTTAGTGGAATAATTTTGTGGCACTTATGAAATAATAATGTACTGTTCACAATGTGCATATTTTCTGCAAATAAAAGTAATATGTAACTGTTTAAACTGCACTAAATCTAGAACTGGACACACAAACACACACACACACACACACACACACACACACACAAAGCCAGCCTTCCAAAACTCCAGCGTGAGTGCACAATCAAGTGAAATCAAGTTTTACACCACAGAATACATAGTAAATGTGCTACAGCCAATAGATTCATCAGATATGAAACATTGGAAAAAAGAGGATATTGGAAGAGTTTCTCTGGAAGAGTATTACAGAGTTGGCTCCAAGTTCTGGCAAACAGTTGCACATAAGCTTAATGAATATGAAAGAATCTGAAGTGAGTGTCTTGTATCAAGTGTGAGCTACTGTGTAAAAAGATATTTTTAATGAAAATAAGTTTGGTATGTTTTTAATGCTCCTAACTTAAGTCATGTCAATATTCTTTTGTAGACAATTTCTAAACGCAAAAGCTAAAATTAGCTGGCACATTATTTTAAATCTGATTTATATATTTACCTTTCCAGTTCCTTACATTTAGCCAGAAGAGAACACTTTAATACTGTTGTATCATACACTTAAAGGAATGCAAGTTTGCTGTAATATTATCAGAACTCACCTAACATATTATAAAGCTTGACTAGCAACAGTTTGACATGAAAGTTTGATGGGCTTGAGGTAAGGACACACTCCAATAAGTCTAATGCTTCCCTGAGATGAGAGCTGTCATTTGTCACAGTCCACGCTTCATACAGCACATGTGCAGCCAACAGTGCGTATGAATCATTACTCCTAAGAAAAACAATACAAATTCTGCATACAATATGTACACAAACATTTTGAGAATCGTACAAAAGCATTATGACTTAACCTTGGCAAGATACCACAGCTGACATCACTCCTAAAATTACAAATGTAAATAATTTTTATGAAAGGTAAATTTCTTTTCTCTGCAAACATGACTAGGCTGCAAACGGAAACAAATCAGAAATTGTGTGACTATAATTTTGTTTATTGATAAAATTTTCTAATTGTACAAAGTTCTTGCTAATAGTATTATCACTAATGAGCAATTCTAGTGATACCACACCTTGCAGAACATGTCTGCACATACCACCACTCACAATGACATTTGAATCGCAATCACTGCCAGCTCTTCTGACAAAAGGAAACAGAGTACAGTTTCCAAAGCGAATTTTCCATTCTGTAGCAGAGCGTGTGCCGATATGTAATATCTTGGCAGATTAAAACTCTGTGAAAGAGCAAGACATGAGTTTGGACCATTGCTTTTCATGAGCAAGTGCTCAACTGACTAAGCAACCCAAGTACAACTCATGACCTCTCCTAGAAGATTTACTTCTGCCAGTACCGCATCTCCTTCCTTTGTAGGAGATGAGGTACTGCCAGAAGCAAAGCTGTGAGGACGGGTCGTGCATCATACCTGGGTTGATAGGAGATAATGGCAGAAATAATGTTGTGAGGATAGGTTGTGAGTCATGCCTGGGTACCTCAGTCAGTAGTGGTAGGGCACTTGTTGATGAAAGGCAAAGGTCCTGAGTTGGACTCTCATTCCAGCACACTGTTTTAATCTTGCAGGAAGTTTCAGGGTACTATTTATTATGCAATAATAAGCCCTCAGAAAAATTTGCATTTATTAGAAATGTAGCTATATGAGGGGCAGTCAACATTTTAATTATCAACTCAAAAAATTAATAAAATTATGTAATTAATTTTTTGTTTGTTTGCAGACACAGGTCTATGTTCTTGGTATACACTAAAATCCCGGACAACAGTACCACAGCACACCACTAGAGATAACAAAACAAAATGACAGCCCAGTGACATACTGGAGAATTGTGCAGTAATTAATTTTCAGCAGAGGCAGAAATGTTGCAGCTTCATCATGCCAATCCAGACACTTCTTTATTAATTTGTCTGAAGCAGAGTAACACACTTTGACCTAAATAATTCAGTCATTTTACATATCAACAGATACTCCTCATAATGATACAATGATGCAAAAGTTGTGCAATTCCACAATGCAACAGTACAACACTACAACAGCAGAGCAGCAGTGATTGCAACTGGCAGCCAACACACATTCTCAAATTACAGCATGCACCAAGAAACCACTGATCTCATGAACTTATTTAATTTCTTACCCAAATTCAGTCTGCAGGCTGCCGGCGTTGAAACACTTTCCATGCTCGTAACACCTGAGTAAGTGTGTTACCAATTCTAGTCTTTCACCATCAGTCAGTTGTGAATGTAGGCCCATAGTACGCACCAACTGTATGCTACTTATATGTTGTTGCATTTGCCGTACCTACAAATTAAGGTTCTTCTTTTTAAAAAATTTTTAAAACAAGTGAGACAGCAATCACTGAGTAACTTAATTTTTAATTGTAACAAATAAAATTTTTTTTTTGTTCTAATTTTTTAAGTTTGTTTCTTGCTACTTATTCCAAAACCAACACCAACATTTTTAGTTTAAGGATTTTATTTACTGAATGCAGTTGAAAACGGAAAACATTTAAAACAAAGATATTGATAAAAAAACTGAGCATTTTCAAAACAATTAACCACAGCCACTCAACCTTGTATCTTTATAATTATTCTACAAAATTAATTTTTTGTTTGCAACTCACTATGAATAGGTACAATAGGTCTACTTACTGAAAATATGTGAGCCAGGTGGGAAGACATGTAAAAACACTAAAGGTTTTACAATAACCTAAAGGGAAAGGGAAAATTTGATTTGCTAATGAAACCCAACACAAAAGTTGAAAATTCAGCCATGGATGGCATTTTATATATGTGTGCTGTCATTCGTTACCTTGTAGTCACATCCCATAAAAGGAACATAACAAGCAGTGAGTTTTAGAGGAAATGAAATAAGTAAAGATAAATGGGTACCAAAGGTGTACAGAAGCAAATGACTTGTGAGCAGTGGGACAGCTGGCGAAAGTTACAACCGTGGCCGCACAGCTCGTGAGACATGTCTAAAGTCTGGCTCTAGCTGCCAAAGGCTGTGCTCATGTGTGTGTGAGTTGTCACGCAGGTGTGTGTGTGTGTGGTGTCTCTATAAAGGTCTTATTGGCTGACAGGTAGGGAAACATTCCACGTGGGGAAAAATATATCTAAAATTATGTCTGCTTGTGTCTGTATGTGTGTGTGTGTGTGTGTGTGTGTGTGTGTGTGTGTGTGTGTGCGCGCGTGCGCTCAAGTGTATACCTGTCCCTTTTTCCCCCTAAGGTAAGTCTTTCCGCTCCCGGGATTGGAATGACTCCTTACCCTCTCCCTTAAAACCCACATCCTTTCGTCTTTCCCTCTCCTTCCCTCTTTGCTGATGAAGCAACCGTGGGTTGCGAAAGCTTGATTTGTGTGCGTGTGTGTGTGTGTGTGTGTGTGTGTGTGTGTGTGTGTGTGTGTGTTTGTCTCTGTTTAGATTAGATTAGATTAATACTAGTTCCATGGATCATGAATACGATATTTCGTAATGATGTGGAACGAGTCGAATTTTCCAATACATGACATAATTAGGTTAATTTAACAACATAATTAAGTTAATATAACAACTTTATTTTTTTGTGTTTTTTTGTTTTCTTTATTTTTTATTTTTTTTAATATTTTTGTTTTTTTTTCTTTTTTTTCTTAATTTATATCTAAAAATTCCTCTATGGAGTAGAAGAAGTTGTCATTCAGAAATTCTTTTAATTTCTTCTTAAATACTTGTTGGTTATCTGTCAGACTTTTGATACTATTTGGTAAGTGACCAAAGACTTTAGTGCCAGTATAATTCACCCCTTTCTGTGCCAAAGTTAGGTTTAATCTTGAATAGTGAAGATCCTCCTTTCTCCTAGTATTGTAGTTATGCACACTGCTATTACTTTTGAATTGGGTTTGGTTGTTAATAACAAATTTCATAAGAGAGTATATATACTGAGAAGCTACTGTGAATATCCCTAGATCCTTAAATAAATGTCTGCAGGATGATCTTGGGTGGACTCCAGCTATTATTCTGATTACACACTTTTGTGCAATAAATACTTTATTCCTCAGTGATGAATTACCCCAAAATATGATGCCATATGAAAGCAATGAGTGAAAATAGGCGTAGTAAGCTAATTTACTAAGATGTTTATCACCAAAATTTGCAATGACCCTTATTGCATAAGTAGCTGAACTAAAACGTTTCAGCAGATCATCAATGTGTTTCTTCCAATTTAATCTCTCATCAATGGACATACCTAAAAATTTGGAATATTCTACCTTAGCTATATGCTTCTGATTAAGGTCTATATTTATTAATGGCGTCATACCATTCACTGTACGGAACTGTATGTACTGTGTCTTATCAAAATTCAGTGAGAGTCCATTTACAAGGAACCACTTAGTAATTTTCTGAAAGACAGTATTGACAATTTCATCAGTTAATTCTTGTTTCTCAGGTGTGATTACTATACTTGTATCATCAGCGAAGAGAACTAACTTTGCCTCTTCATGAATATAGAATGGCAAGTCATTAATATATAATAAGAACAACAAAGGACCCAAGACTGACCCTTGTGGAACCCCATTCTTGATAGTTCCCCAGTTTGAGGAATGTGCTGATCTTTGCATGTTACGAGAACTACTTATTTCAACTTTCTGCACTCTTCCAGTTAGGTACGAATTAAACCATTTGTGCACTGTCCCACTCATGCCACAATACTTGAGCTTGTCTAGCAGAATTTCATGATTTACACAATCAAAAGCCTTTGAGAGATCACAAAAAATCCCAATGGGTGGTGTTCGGTTATTCAGATCATTCAAAATTTGACTGGTGAAAGTATATATGGCATTTTCTGTTGAAAAACCTTTCTGGAAACCAAACTGACATTTTGTTAGTACTTCATTTTTACAGATATGTGAAGCTACTCTTGAATACATTACGAGTGTATAACTGTCCTTTTTTTCCCCCCTAAGGTAAGTCTTTCCGCTCCCTTAAAACCCACATCCTTTCGTCTTTCCCTCTCCTTCCCTCTTTCCCGATGAAGCAACCGTTGGTTGCGAAAGCTTGAATTTTGTGTGTATGTTTGTGTGTCTATCAACCTGCCAGCGCTTCGTTTGGTAAGTCACATCATCTTTGTTTTTATATACAATAGAGGGAAACATTCCACATGGGAAAAATATATCTAAAAACAAAGATGCTGTAACTTACCAAACGAAAGCGTTGGTATGTTGATAGGAGACAATAAAAAACACACAAGCACACACACAAATTTCAAGCTTTCGCAACCCAAGGTTGCTTCATCAGGAAAGAGGGAAGGAGAGGGAAAGATGAAAGGATATATATGGGGGTAGGGGTGGGAGGGGGTGGTAGTAGTATGATGTTTGACAGGTTTTCTATTGACACTCAAAATAGAATGCAAATATGCAAAATCATCATGTACTGCTGTTGCATTAGCAAAATTCATTTTAACAATACATGGTGTACTAATATATTCATATTTTTTATAGTTTGAACCATGAATGAAAGCGGGCTGAATACAGATGACCTAGGATAGTAACACATTTTTGTCTTTTCCCATACACTTAAATTTTTAATTATGAGGTCTCTACACAATAAATGGAAAAAGACAACAAACACAATTGCATAAAGTTCCAAGTGAAATTTGTGACTAAATTGAGGATTTTTTGGTAAGGAGGAAGCAATATGTTATCTTGGATTCAGAGTAATCAATAGATGTAGAAGTAACTTCGGGTATGCCCCAGGGAAGTGTATTGGAACCCTTGCTGTTCATAGTGTGTGTTAATGACCTTGCAGTCAAAATTAAAAATAAACTGAGACTTTTTGCAGATGTGCAATTATCTATAAGAAAGTGCTGTCTGAAAGAACTTGCATAAATATTTGATCAGATCTTGATAAGATTCCACAGTGGTGCAAAAACTTTTAATTTGCTTTAAACGTTCAGAAATGTGTAATTGTGCACTTTACAAAACAAACAAAAAAACATAGTATTCTACTGTAATATCAATGGGTAACTGTTGGAATCAGTTAGCTTCTACAAATACCTTGGTGTAACACTTTCTAGATGAAATGGACTTATCACTTAGACTCAGTCATGGTAAAACAGGTGATAGGCTTTGGTGTATTGGTAGAATACTCGGAAAATGCAATCATTCTACAAAGGAGATAGCTTGTGAATCACTCTGGACCCATTCTGTGTGACCCATTCTGGAATATTGCTCAAGTGTGTAGCACCCGTATCAAACAGGACTAACAGCGGGCACTGAACATATACCGAGAAGGGCAGCACACATGGTATCACGTTTGTTTGATCCATGGGAGAATATCACAGAGATGGTGAAGAAACTGAACTGGAAGACTCTTGAAGATAGACAAACTATCCTGTGAAAGCTTCCTTACTGAGTTGCAAGAACCAACTTGAAATGATATATCAAGGAATTTACTTCAAGTCTAAATTTATCACTTCTGTAGGGATCATTGGAACAAGATTAGATTAATAATAATGTACATAGCTGCATTTAAATAGTTATTCGTTCTCTGCTCCATATGCGAATTGAACTGGAACAAGCCCTAATAACTGTACGGTGGGACATACTCTCTGTCATGCACATCACAGCAATATGCAGAGTATAAATGTACAGGATAACCACACTGTTATATGCAGTTCCGAAAGGCGCTGCACTAACCAATAGCTTCTTATTTCTCAGCACATCTATTAAAAAATTGCTGTTTGGTTATTGGTACAGCATGTCAGTGGCCCAGGAAATATATTACTTCTTGCACATTGTTCTTCCTCTTGTTTTTGGTCATCTGAGAACCACACTAATTTGGATCAACTTCTTTCCTTTTGGTCTTTATTCTCGTCCAATAGTCTTTCATTCATGTACTTTGAAATAATCTTGATTCACCTGCCCACAATGTTTTTGTGCTGGGTCTATTCTGCCCTGGATATCGATGGCATCGATAACTTTCCGCCTGAAAGTTACTCAGCTTGAAACCTCTTTTTCCTTTACTCCCCTATCTTCTGGATCCCTTTGAACTCCTTGAATCCAGCATATTTTAATACTCTTGTTGACAAGATACTCCAATATCTTAAGTGTAACCCTTCTTTAGGCAATTCTATGGGTGCCCAAAGAACATAATCCTTTACTTGATGTATGTCCGAGACCTTCTCAACCTGGGCATACAGTTCTTGGTTTGCTTGCCTTCTATATTGACAGCCTCCTGTTGCTGAATTCCTAGCATCTTCCCATAAAGCCTTTGTTCCGAAAATTCTAGCCTCTTAAGTTATCCTGTTCTTACAAGTAACATGTTCTCTTATGTGTATAAGACCAGAGTGGGTAACTGTCTAGTAAAGTCTTAATTTTGTATTGCTCAAAAGATTCTTCTTATTATAACACAAATTGTTGATGGTGTACAATAACCGTCCACAAATTGGTTTCAGGTTTTTTATTCAAAAAGTACTGTCATCGGATTTGAATTTTTTACACTTCATCATCACACAGTTTTTCATGCTTCCATCAATACATATTATACATTGGTTTCATGTTAATCGCCCTAGGATAAACAATAATTTGCAAATTACAAACATGTAACCAAAATGGTTGCACTGCATATTTGTTTTGGAATGTAACTTATGTGAAATGTCCACGTGGCGCTTTTTTATTACCAGTTTTCTTCCAACGAAATGCATCCTTAACGATGTTTGTACTCCTATTTTCACAGTAAAAAATATTGCACCGCTTTGAAAGTACTTTCGTTTGGTCACAAGATGAATTTTCACTGTGCACTATGTTTTGATTTACAGCATACAAAAACAAATACACAGTTTGCAAAGTACATCAAAGAGGCTACAGTGCAATCGCACATTTTTGGGGGGGGATGAAGGTAATGTAAATTACTGTTATGTTAGACTGAAATAGTGTTTAACATTAAATCTAGGGCATTAAACGTAGACAGAAATCAAATATACATCGGATTTTGTGAAATACAGCATTACAAACTCATTTTATACAATGGATAGTTAAAAAATCTACTCACAAAGCGACGGCAGGGGAACATACACACAAAAGGGATTAATGTTTATAAGCCAGTCACTCCGTCTTCTAGGTAGAAGAATTGATGGGAAGGAAAAGGGGTAAAGGAAAAAGACTGGAGAAGTTCAGAGAAAGGGGTACAGTTCATAAAAGTCACCCAGAACCCTGGGTCAGTGGAGACTTACCAGGCGGGATGAAAAGGAAAGGCTGATTGTTGGGAATTGCACTGGATGAGATTTGAAAACTTGAGAGCTTAAAGATGGAAGACAGGTACATATATTCAAGACAAAGATTAGTACTGAAACATTGTGCACGAGTTAATAAGAGTGAAGAGTTAAGTGCATTATATGTAACAGAGGTGGGAGGGCGGGACGGCGAAAAATAGACAGGTCAGAAAATGAAAGATGTAGGAAACTAAAATGGAGTGAAGAAAGTAGTAGTTACTGTGAAGAAATGCCGAGATGGAAGGAATTAACATAAATTAAGGCCAGGTTGGTGGCAAGAACCAAGGGGAAGTTGTAAAGCTAGTTCCCACCTACGGAGTTCTGGAAAATTGGTGTCTGGGGGAAAAATCCAAATGGTGCATGTGGTGAAACAAGCACCGAGATCATGACTGTCATGTTGTACAGCATGCTCTGCAACAGGATATTGTGTGTTGCCTGCATATACCCTCTGCCTATGCGCATTCATCCTTACTGAGAACTGTGAGGCGCTCATGGCAACGCAAAAGGCTGAACAGTGTTTACGTAACAGCTGGTATATGACGTGTACCATTTCACGGGTGACTTTCTCTTTTATACTAATGTTTTACCCGTTACAGGTCTGGAATAGGTGGTGGTATGAGGGCGCCTAGGACAAGTCTTGCAGCGGGGATGGTCACAAGGGTTAGAGCCCTATGGTAGGGAGATGGGTGCAGAAGCTGCATAGGGCCTGACAAGGATATTGCGAAGATTGGAAAACAATGAAAAGCTATTCTAGGTGTGGTGGGCAAAATCTCTGACAGCCTTGTTGTGGCTGATTAATACGTTCAAGACCAGGATAATACTGAGTGACCAGTGGTGTGCTCGAAAGTTGTTTTTTGGTGGGATCAGCAGCATCAAGATTGGATGCAATGGCCCAGGAAATCTACTTTTGAACTAGGCTGTTGGGATAATTACATCCAGTGAAGGCTGAAGTGAGAGTGGTGTAGAGTCACCTGTGAAATGGTACACATCACATACCAGCTATTATGTAAACACTGTTCGGCCTTTTGTGTTGGCATGATCACCACACAGTTCTCGGTAAGAATGAATGGGTATAGGAAGAGGGTATATACAGGCAACACACAATATCATGTTGCAGAGCAAACTGTACAACATGACAGTCAAGACTTCAGTGCCTGTTTCACCATATGCACCTCCTGGATTTTTCCCTAAGACACCAGTTTTTCAGAACTCCACTGATGGGAACTAGCATTACAACATGTCCTTGGCTCTCGCCACCCACCTGGCCTTAATTTATGTTAATTCCTTCTGTCTCAGCATTTCTTCACTGTAACTACTACTTTCTTCACTCTACTTTAGTTTCCCACATCTTTCATTTTCTGACCTGTCTATTTTTCGTCATCCCTCCTCCCACCTCTGTTACATACAATGCACTTAGCTCTTCTCTCTTATTAACTCATGCACAATGTTTTAGTACTAATCTTTGTCTTGCATATTTACTCTGTCTTACGCCTTTAAGATCTCAGGTTTTCAAATCTCGTCCAGTGCAGTTCCCAACAATAAGTCTTTCCTTCTCATGCCGCCTATTAAGTCTCTCCTGACCTGGGTTTCTGAGTGACTTTTCTGAACTATAGCTATTTTCCCAAACCTCTCCAGTCCTTTTCCTTCACCCCTCCTCCTTCCCCTTCAACTCTTCTGCCAGAAGAAGGAGTCACTGGACTATCAGGCTAATTGTGTGATTGGAGTGAAGAGTTCCTATATAACAGAATGCAGCATGTCATTCTCAATGGAAAGAAGTCTTCTGAAGTAAGAGTGATTTCTGGTGTGCCGCAGGGGAGTGTCATAGGACCTTTGCTATTCACAGTATACATAAATGACCTTGTGGATAACATCGGAAGTTCACTGAGGCTTTTTGCGGATGATGCTGTGGTATATTGAGAGGTTGTAACAATGGAAAATTGTACTGGAATGCAGGAGGATCTGCAGCGAATTGACGCATGGTGCACGGAACGGCAATTGAATCTCAATGTAGACAAGTGTAATGTGCTGCGAATACACAGAAAGAAAGATCCCTTATCATTTAGCTACAATATAGCAGGTCAGCAACTGGAAGCAGTTAATTCCATAAATTATCTGGGAGTAGGCTTTAGGAGTTATTTAAAATGGAATGACCATATAAAATTAATCGTCGGTAAAGCAGGTGCCAGACAGATTCATTGGAAGAATCCTCAGGAAATGCAGTCTGAAAACAAAGGAAGTAGGTTACAGTACACTTGTTCGCCCACTGCTTGAATACTGCTCACCGGTGTGGGATCCGTACCAGATAGGGTTGATAGAAGAGATATAGGAGATCCAACGGAGAGCAGCGCGCTTCGTTACAGGATCATTTAGTAATCGCGAAAGCGTTACAGAGATGATAGATAAACTCCAGTGGAAGACTCTGCAAGAGAGACGCTCAGTAGTTCGGTACGGGCTTTTGTTGAAGTTCACCGAGGAGTCAAGCAGTATATTGCTCCCTCCTACGTATATCTCATGAAGAGACCATGAGGATAAAATCAGAGAGATGAGAGCACTCACAGAGGTATACCGACAATCTTTGTTTCCACGAACAATACGAGACTGGAATAGGACGGAGAACCGATAGAGATACTCAAGGTACCCTCCGCCACACACCGTCAGGTGGCTTGCGGAGTACGGATGTTGATGTAGATAGCTTATAAAAGTTAATCCCTTTAGTGCATGTGTTCCCCTGCCGTTCCTTGGTGAGCAGACTTGTTATCTTTCTAGGTACATTGTTGTTGTTGTGGTCTTCAGTCCTGAGACTGGTTTGATGCAGCTCTCCATGCTACTCTATCCTGTGCAAGCTTCTTCATCTCCCAGTATGTACTGCAGCCTACATCCTTCTGAATCTGCTTAGTGTATTCATCTCTCGGTCTCCCTTTATGATTTTTACCCTCCACGCTGCCCTCCAATACTAAATTGGTGATCCCTTGATGCCTCAGAACATGCCCTACCAACCAATCCCTTCTTCTAGTCAAGTTGTGCACAACCTCCTCTTCTCCCCAACCCTATTCAATACCTCCTCATTAGTTATGTGATCTACCCACCTTATCTTCAGCATTCTTCTGTAGCACCAAATTTCGAAAGCTTCTATTCTCTTCTTGTCCAAACTAGTTATCGTCCATGTTTCACTTCCATACATGGCTACACTCCATACAAATACTTTCAGAAACGACTTCCTGACGCTTAAATCTATACTCGATGTTAACAAATTTCTCTTCTTCAGAAACGATTTCCTTGCCATTGCCAGTCAACATTTTATATCCTCTCTACTTCGACCATCATCAGTTACTTTGCTTCCCAAATAGCAAAACTCCTTTACTACTTTAAGTGTCTCATTTCCTAATCAAATTCGCTCAGCATCACCTGATTTAATTTGACTACATTCCATTATCCTCATTTTGCTTTTGTTGATGTTCATCTTATATCCTCCTTTCAAGACACTGTCCATTCCGTTCAACTGCTCTTCCAAGTCCTTTGCTGTCTCTGACAGAATTACAATATCATCGGCGAACCTCAAAGTTTTTACTTCTTCTCCATGAATTTTAATACCTACTCCGAATTTTTCTTTTGTTTCCTTTACTGCTTGCTCAATATACAGATTGAATAACATCGGGGAGAGGCTACAACCCTGTCTCACTCCCTTCCCAACTACAGCTTCCCTTTCATGCCCCTCGACTCTTATAACTGCCATCTGGTTTCTGTACAAATTGTAAATAGCCTTTCGCTCCCTGTATTTTACCCCTGCCACCTTCAGAATTTAAAAGAGAGTATTCCAGTTAACATTCTCAAAAGCTTTCTCTAAGTCTACAAATGCTAGAAATGTAGGTGACTGTGGAAAAACAAACTTCCTTGAGAATGTATTTAAGTGCAAGAAAACTGTTAATACAAATGTGCCAGATGGACATTTCACTTAAGTTGCATTCCAACACAAATACATAGCACAGCCATTTTGGTTACACATTTGTAATTTGTAAATTATTGTTTATCCTAGGGCACTTAACAGGAAACCAATTTATAATACATACTGATGAAAGAATGAAAAAAACTGTGTGATGATGAATGGTAAAAATTTCGAAACTTTTAACAGTACTTTTTGAACAATGAAACCAATTCGTGGCTGGTTGCTGGACACCATCAACAATTTATTTTATATAACAGCCATGGTCTCCTACCATGTCTACATATGATAAAATTTCATTCTTCTTATTGTATATGTACATAGGAAGTTAGCTTGCTAGATTTATCTTGTTTGTTTGTGAATCCGTGGATCCTTTTTCCGTCAGAGCAGTTTTTATCCTTTCTCCAAGGCATTTAGATGTCCCTACCTTCTGAATTTTTCCTCCACTAGATGTTTGTCATATACTGTCTCCTCAACAGCAACCTGGAAACATGCTTTAGCCGCTGGTGGTTGGTTTTGTTAATTTAGTTGTGCCATTGTTTTCTGTTCTTCCTAATTTGATTCAGTATCTCTTCATTAGTTATCTGATCTACTCACCTAATCTTCAGCATTCTTCTGTAGCAACATATTTCAAAAGCTTCTACTCTCCTCCTTTCCTTACTGCTGACTGTGTATGTTCAAGTTACATATGAATACCTTCAGAAAATACTTCCTTCCTTACATTTAGATTCATATTTGATGTTTAAATATTTCTCCTCTTCAAAAATGCTTTTCTTGCTACAGTCAGTCAGCATGCTAAATCCTTTACCTCTGTCACTGCCACACACATGGTAATGGAAAGTTATAGTAGGATGCAATAAATCAGGAGCAAAGGTAACAACTCGCGCAACACAAGAGATACTGAGATGTTGGAAGGCATGTAACAAGACTGCAAACTTCATTAGCTTTCAAACGACTCCTTTTTCGTTCAAAAATCAAACAATGGAAAATCCAGGATGAAATGTAACACCACCAGAGAAGGAAAGTTGCTACTCACCATTTATCTGAGATGCTGAGTCACGATAGGCACAACAAAAAGATTCACACAATTATAGCCATTAAGGCCTTTGTCAGCAGTATACACACACACACACACACACACACACACACACACACAAAAATGCGAACCACGGTGTGGTTTCAACTCTCTGAGACTTCAGACGTGTGTGCACGTTTGTGTGTGTGTGTGTGTGTGTGTGTGTGTGTGTGTGTGTGTGTGTCTACTGCTGACAAAGGCCTTAATGGCCGAAAGCTATAATTGTGTAAATCTTTTTGTTGTGCCTACCGCGACTCAGCATCTCCACTATATGGTGAGAAGCAACTTTCCTTTTTCCCCCACATACACACGAGCCTTCCCCAAGTCGTCATCACTTATTTTGTTGCCCAAGTAGTAAAACATCTCTACTGCTTTCTGTGGCTCATTTTCTAATCTAACTCGTTCATCACTGACTGATTTTATTTTGATAAATTCCATTACCCTGAATAATGCAGCAGATAATCAAGTAGTCAAGAGAACAATCTCTAGGTTCACAACAACAGACTTAGGCAAGGACAATAATACACAATACACACCTATCTTCTGAGATAAGTTTTAAGGTCAGTATTGCCTCACATGTTCCCACATTTCTCTGGAAGCCAAAACTAATCTCCCTCAGGATCGGCTTCTACCAGCCTTTTGATTCTTCTACAAACAATGCTTGCTACTAATTTGCAACCATAACGTACTTCACCTGTATGGCAAATCTTGAATATCAGGTGGAATTGTTTTGTAATGGATGGCTCTCCGAAAGACTTCAATAACTCTGAGGAAACATTGTCAACTCCATGGGCCTTTTTTCTTTTAATAAGGATATATTGTAACATTCTATTACCTTGTGTCACTGACAAACCTAATAGGGTATAAAACAAACGACTAAATAACCAACAGGGATGGTATTGGCATTCTAGAAATCTGGAGTTGAGAAATCAGAGATGGTGATGTAGTTGTAACAAGATAGTTACAGTTTTAATGTCTCCATGAAATAGAGTGTATGAACAGATCATTATTGGGTGAGTAGGGGGAGAGGAGATGGTTGGCGGGTAGCAGGCGGTGGGTAGGGGGGGGGGGGGGAGACCAAACTTGACGAGTTAGTGGCAACAACATAATTGATAAACTATTTTTTGCTTCGGGTATTCATGAGTGTATGTGATGAGCTTCCTGCTTTCAATAAAATTTATGTCACCCTCAAGACTGACTGCACAATATTTAGGAAAACACAAGAAAAACTTTATCTGTGGATGATGTGGTGCTGAATTTTATGTTCACCATTAGCCTACTGAACGAACTATATAAAGCATCAGGCCTTGGAATCTGAAGCAGGATGACTGTATGGCATACAACATTCTGACTGTCCATTCTGTCAAAGTCTCCAATAAATATTCTGGCAAACTATCCATGTATTGTTTTTCAATAACTTTCAACATAATTTTTTTTCTCTTATTCTCTTTGTGTATATATCAGTGCCAATGTCTCTTGTTGCTTAGATGGAAGATACTATTTTATTTATCTTAAAACAATTTAATCTCTCACTCTGACAGTTTCTCTCTGTTCTGTTATTTCTCCTTTTAATAGAAATAAGTGAACAGTTTACTGAGCAGTCAATGCTGAGGTAGTGACATATGCAAATGAACAGTGGTAGTATTTGCCTGAAGTGATTTAGGAAAATTACTTGAGACATGTGGGTTATCAGGTGAGGATATGAACCTTGTCTCCCCCCACCCCCTGCTACAAATGAGAGTCTTGTGTCTTAATCATTGTCCCACCTCACATCATTCAGCATCTCCATCCAGTTTCAATTACATGAAAAGATCACTATAGATTTTTGCAATAAATACTAATTTTACAATTTTTTAAAACATATACTCCCAATAGATCTTCAGCAACTGCAAATGATATTGTAACATGAGTTTTTCCACATCTCCTTAATGAATCTTCTAAAATTCTTTCCACTAGAGATGTGTTCCTTCAGCATGTTATTTATATGAGAAGACAGTAATGAATGATCAGCTGCCACCCAGGTGGCACTTCTAACTAGTCACACATAATCAACATTGTGCACACTCTGCAAAAACAAGAGACAGAAAAAATTAAAAAACCACCACCACAACTAGACACTGTGCAAAAGCTAAAATCAGCATCATGCACCTAATCCGGCATGGCTGGCCTGGCTCACAACATTTAAGCATCTCAGTGGAATTACGAAGAATGGAGGCGGCTAGTAAAATTTTATTTTACAGTCAGCCTCAGAAACTACCAATAACACGGAATTTGGTAAACAAAGGTCCACGTTATACAAAATGCATTTTCCCCCGTCACATTATATTTTATTGAACTAAATTATCATCAGTGTTCCATAAACTACAAGTATTTTATGATTAAATTTTGCTGGAGATTCAGAAACAGTGGTTTTTCAAGCTACTGCAATACAATTCATTTAGTTACAGCACATCCTGGTGTATTTTGGTTGTCACATGTACATAAACAAAATGTTCACATTTAAGTCGAGAAACACAAGGCACTGAAGAGCACTAAATGGTGTGTGTGTGTGTGTGTGTGTGTGTGTGTGTGTGTGTGTGTGTGTGTGGGCGCGCGCGTGACGAAGGTCATATGGACCGAAATCTAATTTGTGACAGTCTTAATGTTGGGCCTATCTCAGCATCTCTGCTATATGGCGAGTCACAACTTTTCTTTTAATAATATTGTTACATTCCATCCTGGATTTTCCATTGGTTGAAAGTGCATATGAAGATGGAAATACTCTCAGGTACAGGCAGCATCATCATTAATAAAGTATTCGATACATATTGTTTTACTAGAATTAACAGTACCTCAACTCATGATGATAAATGCTCTTGTTGCCTATAAAAATTAAGGTTTTATAGGCCGGAAAATGCTTATGTAAAAAATCTTACATCTTTTAATATGCATCATTTCTTTCCCCATGTATATCCTCCCAGTGTCACCTGCACTCACAACTCTACAGAAATACTGGATGTATTTCGCATTTTCACACCATAATACACATCTCAAAAAGAATATTTCATAATAATAAGTTATCTGGCATATTTTTGTAGCTTGTGGAGAGCAACAACAGCTACAAACTGGTTTACCACAGAAGAGAGAATGATTTGTTCTATTAAATTGTGTATTCTTCAATCAATCTAGGCAGCACATAACTTGGTATCATTTTGCTCAGGTGACAAACCAAAAGAGGCAGCTAATGTAAGTATATAGCCACAAACAAAAATGAAAGTAATGATCAAGTTAGCGTATGTTTATTAATTAATAAATATACACAAAACAAATGCAGTAATGTGAACAATTACTGCTGTCGAGTAAGTCATTATATATTGTAGGAACATACCGTTGCTGGCATTTCTCTACCCTGCAGTCCAACAGTCTGTTCCACTTGAGATACAAATTCCTGGTGGCGATCCTCGGGCAGAAGAGAAACAAACCTCTTTAAGTCAGACACACAACAAGGTTTATCGCTGAAATTCCTGAAGTACGCCATCATCAAGTCCACAATGTCACCTATTCAAAAATTCCAAACTGAGTGATGCTAACAGGGTCAAACACAAGGATACACAATATTCAATACTTTAATAAAAGTTTAAAATAAGTAAGATGAAAATGGAACATATAAAGTTCGATTAACTTTCCTCTATTAACAATGTAATGCTCCTACGAAACTATGTTTCTTTTTTTTAATTATAGCAATAACATATTTTAAGTTTTAATCTTCACATCAGTCACCATATACAGTATTATAAATTGTAAAACTTCTATTTCAGTGCCACCTCCGCTTAGTTAAATGTCTTTTTTACAAATGATCATACAGACCAGATTCTGTATTCGTACTACCAGCAGGAAAGGTGCATAAGAGAATGTGATAAGCTACAAACTTTGAACAAATAAAATGAGAAAGAAATGTAACAGATAAATTAATAAAAGGGAGAAAGAGATGTGGGATACATATACTGGAATTATCGCTTGTGCCTTGTCCCGCGGTTACGCAGGGTTGGCCATGGTTAATTGGATTTGGCATGTTAATTTTAAGGGGTGGCCGGATGCCCTTCCTGCAGCCACCCTGTACCCCCTAGGATGGAATTAGTTTACCTCAACTGTCTGTGTCTAGTGGAATCCATGAAATAGTGTGAATGTTTTCAGATGTCTGCGAGCTGTGTAACTGAGGCGGAACATAGGGACCAGCCCGGTATTCATCTAGTAGGATGTGGAAAACTGCCTAAAAACCACATCCAGGATGGCCGGCACACCGACCCTCGTCGTCAATCCATCGGGCGGATTTGATCCAGGGCCGGCGCGCCTACCCGAGTCCAGGAAGCAGCGCGTTAGCGCTCTCGGCTACCCTGGTGGGTGTGGGATACATGTACTGGAATGGCTGCTGTTAAATCGTGCTCATAACTAATTACGTCGTAATAAATGTATTGAATGTAATTACATGCAGAAGTTGCTGGATTTTTCTTATTTATTTATTTATTTTTTTACTCTCAGTGCAATACGAGACACAATCATTGTGGATGAAACATTAATACAGTTGATAATGAACACATATAAAAACAGTTCATAGGCTGTTATTTTAAAAAAGGTATAAACTATTTTACATGCAACCTGTAAATGATTGCATACACAGTAAATCCTCGCTAATTTGAAATCTGTGACCGTTCAGACTGGTCTTTTGTCGTGAACTAAAATATGGCCTTACTGTACCAGAAATAATTTCTACCAACTGTAAAATGTTGCATGCATCACCTCTCTTCTAGTTCACTTCACATGTGGCCAATAACAAGTAATGTGTCTATCATCGTCAGTCACAAGCACACAACAAAATCAAAGCCTACTCAGTTGCTCAAGCTCACACAATGACTTATGTAAAATCCCATGTTTGTAATTGCTTAAAAGTGTATTGTAGTGTCATTCAGTACAATACAGACACCAATATGCGTGTTAGGAGTATACACAAATACTTAAGTTTAGAAGATAAAATGAGATTTCTTGATAAAATCCAAGCTGGGTTTTTGTACAGAGTGTAATGAGAAGAGTTTGGATTTGCTAAGCCAACTTTTGATAGTATAAGAAAAATCGCAATAAAATTTTGTACAAGGCCTTAAAGCAACATGAAATAACTGGAAAATGAAAACTTAAAACTGCATTAAAACTGACCACCATCATTGGTACTCTGTACAGTTCGCACAAACAACACTCTTTTGGAGTTCCTGGAAGTGGAGTCGAGCTGCAAGAGAAGAAAGAGGAGGTGGTAAACTTGAGCAACAGGTTTCCAGCTCAGTACTAGATATCTATTCAGATTACATACTCCAAGAGAATAGTGTGTGGGAAAGGTTTCAAGTGTATTTGTTATTGTATATTGTAAATCAAAACATGTGGTGCACATCGTAAATTCGTTTTGTGACCGAACGAAAGTGGTTTCAATGCAGTGCAACATTTTTGACTGTTAAAATACAAACATCCTTGAGAATGTATTTCATGGTATGAAAACTGCTAATACAAATGCACAAGATGGACATTTCACGTAAGTTGCATTCCAACACAAATATGTAATGCAACCATTTAGGTTACACATTTGTAATTTGTTGGTTGGTTTGTGGGGGTTGAAGGGACCAGACTACTTGTAATTTGTAAATTGTTGTTTATTCTAGGAAAGCATACAGGAAACCAATGTATAATCTGTAGTGATGAAAGCACAAAAAAACCATCTACTGATGGAAAAAAAAGAAAAAAAAAAGAAAGAAAAGAAAAAAAAAATTGAAACAGGTAACGGTACTTTTTGAATGTTGTAGTTGTTGTGGTCTTCAGTCCTGAGACTGGTTGGATGCAGCTCTCCATGCTACTCTATCCTGTGCAAGCTTCTTCATCTCCCAGTACCTACTGCAGCCTACATCCTTCTGAATCTGCTTAGTGAATTCATCTCTTGCTCTCCCCGATTTTTACCCTCCACACTGCCGTCCAGTACCAAATTGGTGATCCCTTGATGCATCATCAGAACATGTCCTACCAACCGATCCCTTCTTCTAGTCAAGTTGTGCCATAAACTCCCCTTCTCCCCAATTCTATTCAATACCTCCTCATTAGTTATGTGATCTACCCATCTAATCTTCAGCATTCTTCTGTAGCACCACATTTCGAAAACTTCTATTCTTTTCTTGTCCAAACTATTTATTGTCCATGTTTCACTTCCATACATGGCTACACTCCATACAAATACTTTCAGAAACGACTTCCTGACACTTAAATCAATACTCGATGTTAACAAATTTCTCTTCTTCAGAAACGCTTTCCTTGCCATTGCCAGTCTACATTTTATATCCTCTCTACTTGGACCATCATCAGTTACTTTGCTTTCCAAATAGCAAAACTCCTTTACCACTTTAAGTGTCTCATTTTCTAATCTAATTCCCTCAGCATCACCCGACTTAATTTGACTACATTCCATTATCCTTGTTTTGTTTTTGTTAATGTTCATATTATACCCTCCTTTCAAGACACTGTCCATTCCATTCAACTGCTCTTCCAAGTCCTTTGCTGTCTCTGACAGAATTACAATGTCATCGGCGAACCTCAAAGTTTTTATTTCTTCTCCATGGATTTTAATACCTACTCTTTTGTTTCCTTTATTGCTTGCTCAATATACAGATTGAATAACATCGGGGATAGGCTACCACCATGTCTCACTCCCTTCCCAAACACTGCTTCCCTTTCATGCCCCTCGACTGTTATAACAGCCATCTGATTTCTGTACAAATTGCAAATAGCCTTTCGCTCCCTGTATTTTGCCCCTGCCACCTTCAGAATATGAAAGAGAGTATTCATATCAACATTGTCAAAAGCTTTCTCTAAGTCTACAAATGCTAGAAACATAGGTTTGCATTTCCTTAATTTTTCTTATAAGATAAGTCGTAGGGTCAGTATTGCCTCACGTGTTCCAATATTTCTACGGAATCCAAACTGACCTTCCCCGAGGTTGGCTTCTATCAATTTTTCCATTCATCTGTAAAGAATTCGCGTTAGTATTTTGCAGCCTTGACTTATTAAACTGATAGTTCGGTAATTTTCACATCTGTCAACACCTGCTTTGTTTGGGATTGGAATTATTACATTCTTCTTGATGTCTGAGGGTATTTAGCCTGTCTCATACATCTTGCTCACCAGATGGTAGAGTTTTGTTAGGCCTGGACTGGCTCTCCCAAGGCTGCCAGCAGTTCTAATGGAATGTTGTCTAGTTCGGGGGCCTTGTTTCGACTCAGATCTTTCAGTGCTCTGACAAACACTTCAAGCAGTATCATGTCTCCCATTTCATCTTCATCTACATCCTCTTCCATTTCCATAATATTCTCCTCAAGTACATCGCCCTTGTATAGACCCTCTATATACTCCTTCCACCTTTCTGCTTTCCCTTCTTCGCTCAGAACTGGGTTTCCATCAAAGCTCTTGATATTCATGCAAGTGGTTCTCCTTTCTCCAAAGGTCTCTTTAATTTCCCTGTAGGCAGTATCTATCTTACCCCTCGTGAGATAAGCCTCTACATCCTTACATTTGTCCTCTAGCCATCCCTGCTTAGCCATTTTGCACTTCCTGTCGATCTCATTTTTGAGACGTTTGTATTCCTTTTTGCCTGCGTCATTTACTGCATTTTTGTATTTTCTCCTTTCATCAATTAAATTCAGTATCTCTTCTGTTACCCAAGGATTTCTACTAGCCCTCGTCTTTTTACCTATTTGATCCTCTGTTGCCTTCACTATTTCATCTCTCAAAGCTACCCATTCTTCTTCTACTGTATTTCTTTCCCCCATTCCTGTCAATTGTTCCCTTATGCTCTCCCTGAAACTCTGTACAATCTCTGGTTCTTTCAGTGTATCCAGGTCCCATCTCCTTAAATTCCCACCTTTTTGCAGTTTCTTCAGTTTTAATCTACAGTTCATAATCAATAGATTGTGGTCAGAGTCCACATCTCCCCTGGAAATGTCTTACAATTTAAAACCTGGTCCCTAAATCTCTATCTTACCATTATATAATCTATCTGATACCTTTTAGTATCTCCAGGGTTCTTCCATGTATACAACCTTCTTTTATGATTCTTGAACCAAGTGTTAGCTATGATTAAGTTATGATCTGTGCAAAATTCTACCAGGCGGCTTCCTCTTTCATTTCTTAGCCCCAATCCATATTCACCTACTATGTTTCCTTCTCTCCCTTTGCCTACTGACGAATTCCAGTCACCCACGACTTTTAAATTTTCATCTCCCTTCACTACCTGAATAATTTCTCTTATCTCCTCATACGTTTCATTAATTTTTTCGTCATCTGCAGAGCTAGTTGGCATATAAACTTGTACTACTGTAGTAGACGTGGGCTTTGTGTCTATCTTGGCCACAATAATGCGTTCACTATGCTGTTTGTAGTAGCTTAACCATACTTCTATTTTTTTTATTCATTATTAAACCTACTCCTGCATTACCCCTATTTGGTTTTGTATTTATAACGCTGTATTCACCTGACCGAAGGTCTTGTTCCTCCTGCCACCGAACTTCACTAATTCCCACTATATCTAACTTCAACCTATCCATTTCCCTTTTTAAATTTTCTAACCTACCTGCCCGATTAAGGGATCTGACATTCCACCCTCCGATCCATAGAATGCCAGTATTCTTTCTCCTGATAACGACGTCCTGCTGAGTAGTCCCCGCCCGCAGATCCGAATGGGGGACTATTTTACCTCCGGAATATTTTACCCAAGAGGACGCCATCATAATTTAATCATACAGTAAAGCTGCATGCCCTCGGGAAAAATTACGGCTGTAGTTTCCCCTTGCTTTCAGCCGTTCGCAGTACCAGCACACCAAGGCCGTTTTGGTTAGTGTTGCAAGGCCAGATCAGTCAACCATCCAGACTGTTGCCCCTGCAACTACTGGAAAGGCTGCTGCTGCCCCTCTTCAGGAACCACACGTTTGTCTGGCCTCTCAACAGATACCCCTCCGTTGTGGTTGCACCTACGGTACAGCTATTTATATCGTTGAGGTACGCAAGCCTCCCCACCAATGGCAAGGTCCATGGTTCATGGGTTAGAAAACTTAAAAAGGGAAATGGATATGTTAAAATTATATATAGTAGAAATCAGTGAAGTATGGTGTCAGGAAGAACAGGACTTCTGATAAGGTGAATACAGAGATATAAACATAAAATCAAATATAATAACGAGAAAATAGGAAGGCGGATAAGCTACTATGAACAGCACAATGAATGCATCAATGTAGCCAAGATAGCCACGAAATCCACACCCACCACAGTTTGTTGTTGTTGTTGTGGTCTTCAGTCCTGAGACTGGTTTGATGCAGCTCTCCATGCTACTCTATCCTGTGCATGCTTCTTCATCTCCCAGTACCTACTGCAACCTACATCCTTCTGAATCTGCTTAGTGTATTCATCTCTTGGTCTCCCTCTACGATTTTTACCCTCCACGCTGCCCTCCAATGCTAAATTTGTGATCCCTTGATGCCTCAAAACATGTCCTACCAATCGATCCCTTCTTCTAGTCAAGTTGTGCCACAAACTTCCCTTCTCCCCAATCCTATTCAATACCTGCTCATTAGTTATGTGATCTACCCACCTTATCTTCAGCATTCTTCTGTAGCACCACATTTCGAAAGCTTCTATTCTCTTCTTGTCCAAACTAGTTATCGTCCATGTTTCACTTCCATACATGGCTACACTCCATACAAATACTTCCAGAAATGACTTCCTGGCACTTAAATCTATACTCGATGTTAACAAATTTCTCTTCTTGAGAAACGCTTTCCTTGCCACTGCCAGTCTACATTTTATACCCTCTCTACTTCGACCATCATAGGTTATTTTACTCCCTAAATAGCAAAACTCCTTTACTACTTTAAGTGTCTCATTTCCTAATCTAATTCCCTCAGCATCACCCGACTTAATTTGACTACATTCCATTATCTTCGTTTTGTTTTTGTTGATGTTCATCTTATATCCTCCTTTCA
This sequence comes from Schistocerca americana, assembly GCF_021461395.2. NCBI lineage: Eukaryota > Metazoa > Arthropoda > Insecta > Orthoptera > Acrididae > Schistocerca > Schistocerca americana. The sequence goes on along the minus strand of NC_060126.1, from coordinate 112,121,686 downwards.
AGACACTGTCCATTCAGTTCAACTGCTCTTCCAGGTCCTTTGCTGTCTCTGACAGAATTACAATGTCATCGGCGAATCTCAAAGTTTTTACTTCTTCTCCATGAATTTTAATACCTACTCCGAATTTTTCTTTTGTTTCCTTTACTGCTTGCTCAATATACAGATTGAATAACATCGGGGAGAGGCTACAACCCTGTCTCACTCCCTTCCCAACTACAGCTTCCCTTTCATGCCCCTCGACTCTTATAACTGCCATCTGGTTTCTGTACAAATTGTAAATAGCCTTTCGCTCCCTGTATTTTACCCCTGCCACCTTCAGAATTTGAAAGAGAGTATTCCAGTTAACATTGTCAAATGCTTTCTCTAATTCTACAAATGCTAGAAACGCAGGTTTGCCTTTTCTTAATCTTTCTTCTAAGATAAGTCGTAAGGTCAGTATTGCCTCACGTGTTCCAACATTTATACGGAATCCAAACTGATCTTCCCCGAGGTCGGCTTCTACCAGTTTTTCCATTTATCTGTAAAGATTCGCGTTACTATTTTGCAGCCTTGACTTATTAAACTGATAGTTCGGTAATTTTCACATCTGTCAACACCTGCTTTCTTTGGGATTGGAATTATTATATTCTTCTTGAAGTCTGAGGGTATTTCGCCTGTCTCATACATCTCGCTCACCAGATGGTAGGGTTTTGTCATGACTTGCTCTCCCGAGGCCATCAGTAGTTCTAATGGAATGTTGTCTACTCCCGGGGCCTTCTTTCGACTCAGGTCTTTCAGTGCTCTGTCAAACTCTTCACACAGTATCTTATCTCCCATTTCGTCTTCATCTACATCCTCTTCCATTTCCATAATATTATCCTCAAGTACATAGCCCTTGTATAAACCCTCTATATACTCCTTCCACCTTTCAGCCTTCCCTTCTTTGCTTAGAACTGGGTTGCCATCTGAGCTTTTGATATTCATGCAAGTGGTTCTCTTCTCTCCAAAGGTCTCTTTAATTTTCCTGTAGGCAGTATATATCTTACCCCTAGTGAGACAAGCCTCTACATCCTTACATTTGTCCTCTAGCCATCCCTGCTTAGCCATTTTGCACTTCCTGTCAATATCTTTTTGAGACGTTTGTATTCCTTTTTGCCTGCTTCATTTACAGCATTTTTATATTTTCTCCTTTCATCAATTAAAGTCAATATTTCTTCTGTTACCCAAGGATTTCTATTAGCCCTCGTCTTTTTACCTACTTGATCGTCTGCTGCCTTCACTACTTCATCCCTCAGAGCTACCCATTCTTCTTCTACTGTATTTCTTTCCCCCATTCCTGTCAATTGTTCCCTTATGCTCTCCCTGAAACTCTGTAAAACCTCTGATTCTTTCAGTGTATCCAGCTCCCCTCTCCTTAAATTCCCACCTTTTTGCAGTTTCTTCAGTTTCAATCTGCAGTTCATAACCAACAGATTGTGGTCAGAATCCACATCTCCCCTGGAAATGTCTTACAATTTAAAACCTGGTTCCTAAATCTCTGTCTTACCATTATATAATCTATCTCATACCTTTTAGTATCTCCAGGAGTCTTCCAGGTATACAGCCTTCTTTTATGATTCTTGAACCAAGTGTTATGCTCTGTGCAAAATTCTACCAGGCGGCTTCCTCTTTCATTTCTTACCCCCAATCCATATTCACCTACTATGTTTCCTTCTCTCCCTTTTCCTACTGACGAATTCCAGTCACCCATGACTATTAAATTTTCGTCTCCCTTCACTACCTGAATAATTTCTTTTATCTCGTCATACATTTCATCTATTTCTTTATCATCTGCGGAGCTAGTTGGCATATAAACTTGTACTACTGTAGTAGGCATGGGCTTAGTGTCTATCTTGGCCACAATAATGCATTCATTATGCTGTTTGTAGTAGCTAACCCACACTCCTATTTTTTTTTATTCATTATTAAAGCTACTCCTGCATTACCCCTATTTGATTTTGTATTTATAACCCTGTGATCACCTGACCAAAAGTCTTGTTCCTCCTGCCACCGAACTTCATTAATTCCCACTATATCTAACTTCAACCTATCCATTTCCCTTTTTAAAATTTCTAACCTACCTGCCCGATTAAGGGATCTGACATTCCAGCCGTAGAATGCCAGTTTTCTTTCTCCTGATAACGACGTCCTCCTGAGTAGTCCCCGCCCGGAGGTCCGAATGGGGGACTATTTTACCTCCGGAATATTTTACCCAAGAGGATGCCATCATCATTTAATCATACAGTAGAGCTGCATGTCCTCGGGAAAAATTACGGCTGTAGTTTCCCCTTGCTTTCAGCCGTTCGCAGTACCAGCACAGCAAGGCCGTTTTGGTTAATGTTACAAGGCCAGATCAGTCAATCATCCAGACTGTTGCCCCTGCAACTACTGGAAAGGCTGCTGCCTCTCTTCAGGAACCACATGTTTGTCTGGCCTCTCAACAGATACCCCTCCGTTGTGGTTGCACCTACGGTACGGCCATCTGTATCACAGAGGCACTAGTTTCGCAGATGATGATGAAATGTATGATGAGATAAAAGAAATTATTCAGATAGTTAAGGGAGATGAAAATTTAACAGTCATGGGGGACTGGAATTTGATAGTAGGAAAAGGAAGAGAAGGAAAAGTAATGGATGAATATAGACTGGGGCAAAAGAATGGAAGAGGAAGCTGCCTGGTAGAATTTTGCACAAAGCATAACTTAATCATAGCTAACACTTAGTGTAAGAATCACGAAAGAAGGTTGTTTAAGTGCAACAGACCTCGAGACACTGGAAGGTTTCAGATAGATTATATAATGGTAAGACAGATATAGAAATCAGGTTTTAAATTGTAAGACATTTCCATGGGCAGATGGGGACTGACCACAATTTATCGATTATGAACTGTGGATTAAAACTGAAAAAAACTGCAAAAAGGTGGAAATTTAAAGACATGGGACCAGATAAACTGAAGGAACCAGAGGCTTCAGAGGGAGTGTTAGGGAACAATTGACAAGAATAGGGGAAAGGAATACAGTAGAAGAAGAATGAGTAGCTTTGAGAGATGAAAGGCAGCAGAGGATCAAGTAAGTAAAAAGACAGGGGCTAGTAGAAATTCTTTGGTAATACATGAGACGTTGAATTTAATCGATGAAAGGACAAAATATAAAAATGCAATAAACGGAGCAGGAAAAAGGGAATAAAAGTATCTTTAAAAAAGGAGATCGACAGTGATGCACAAAATGGCTAAGCAGGAATGGCTAGAGGACAAATGTAAGAATGTAGAAGCATGTATCACTAGAGTAAGATAGGTATTGCCAACAGGAAAATTAAAGAGACCTTTGGAGAAAACAGAACCACCTGTATGAATATCATGAGTTTTGTTGGAAAACCAGTCCTAGCCAAAGAAGGGAAAGCAGAAAGGTGGAATGAATATACAAAGGGAGATGTACTTGAGGGCAATATTTTGGAAATGGAAGAGGACGTAGAGGAAGATGAGAAGGGAGATATGATGCTGTGAGAATAATTTGACAGAGCACTGAAAGATCTATGTCAAAACAAGGCCCCAGGAGTAGACAACATTCTATTAGAGCTATTGATAGCCTTGGGAGAGCCAGCTATGACAACACTCTTCCCATCTGGTGAGCAAGATGTAGGAGACAGGTGTAAGACCCTCACACTTCAAGAAGAATGTAATAATCCCGATTCCAAAGAAAACAAGTGCTGACATGTGAAAATTACTAAACTGTCAGTTTAATAATTTATGGTTACAAAATACCAACATGAATGCTTTACAGAAGAATGGAAAAACTCGTAGAAGCTGACCTTGGAGAAGATCATAGTTTGGATTGTGGAGAATGTAGGAACACACGAGGCAATACTGACCCTAAGATTTCTCATAGAAAATAGGTTAAGGGAAGCCAAACCTACGTTTACAGCATTTGTAGATTTAGAGAGAGCTTTTGGCAATGTTGATTGAAACACTATTTCAAATTCCCAAGATGGCAGGGGTAAAATATAGGGAGTTAAAGGCTATTTACAATTTGTACAAAAACCAGACGGCAGTTATAAGAGTCGAGCTGCACAAAAGGGAAACAGTGGTTGAGAAGGGAGTGAGGCAGGGCTGTAGCCTATCCATGATGTTATTAAGCCTGTTTACTGAGCAAGTAGTAAAGGAAACAAAAGAAAAGCATGGAGTAGGAATTACAGTCCAGGGAGGTTTGCCAATGGCACTGTAATTCTGTCAGAGACAACAAAGCACTTGGAACGGCAGCTGAATGGAATGGACAGTATCTCGAAAGGAGGGTATATATAATGAACATCAAAAAAAAAAAAAAGCACAATGAGGACAATGGAATGTAGTCGAATTAAATCAGGTCATGCTGAGGAATTAGATCTGCAAATGAGACACTTAAAGTAGCAGATGAGCTGCAATTTGGGCAGCAAAATAACTGATGACGGTTGAAGTAAAGTGGATATAAAATGCAGACTGGTGATGGCAAGGAAAGTATTTCTGAAAAAGAGAAATTTTTTAACATCCAGCATAGATTTAAGAGTTGGGGAGTCTTTTTATGAAAATATTTGTAGGAGTATAACCATGTATGGAAGCGAAACATGGATGATAAACAGTTTAGACAAAAAGAGAATAGAAGCTTTTGAAATGTGGGACTACAGAAGAATGCTGAAGATTAGATGGGCGGATCACATTTCTAATGAGGAGGTAGCGAGTACAATTGGGGAGAAGAGAAATTTGTGGTTCAACCTGACTAAAAGAAGGGATCTGTTGGTAGGACACATTCTGAGGCATCGAGGGATCACCAGTTTAGATGGGCGGATCACATTTCTAATGAGGAGGTAGCGAGTACAATTGGGGAGAAGAGAAATTTGTGGTTCAACCTGACTAAAAGAAGGGATCTGTTGGTAGGACACATTCTGAGGCATCGAGGGATCACCAGTTTAGTAATGGAGGGAAGTGCGGGGAAAGGGGGGGGGGGGCAAAAATTGTAGACAGTGGCCAAAAGATGAATACAGTAAGCAGATTCAGGGGGAAGTAGACTGCAGTAGTTATTTGATGATGAGGAGGCTTGCACAGGATAGAGTAGCACGGAAAGCTACACCAAATCAGTCTTTGGACTGAAGACAACAACAACAAAAACAACAGCAGGAGACGTAAGAGTCTGGATAGATACCAGAACCATACTTATGCATTTTGTGCAGCAATGTTGTCGACACTCACTGTGAGGTATGATGGGAGCGACTGGGGGTGTGTCAGCCGGTGGTTCTACACAGTCAATTGGACAGCAGCGGGCAGATGATATTTTTTGGAAGCAAGAGACATTGTAACATTCTCATGTCAGGATGGAAGTGAAATACGCTGTGTGTTCAGAAAAAAACTGTGTTCTCAGGTTCCACTGTAACCAACACCTCAGAAAATGCAACATATCTGGAAGAAACAGCCAAATATTTGTGGCAATGGAGATATAAGTCTAACAACTATCCTGGACAATGATGACTAAAAATAATGAAACTACAGGAGGAGAACAAGTAAGGAAAAAACGCAGTGAAGATAAAAATTAATGTAAATCATCTGTTTTAATTTCTTTTATTTCTACTTGTATTATCAAACTGTAAACAATCAATAATAGAATAGGTGTAATGGAAACATTTCAGATAGAGCCCTAAGATGAATAAAAGTTTGTAATTTTGATTAGTCAGAGTACGTTAAAACATAAATTCTTCTCAAGGAGCCTCTTAAAAAAAGTGGGGACAATCTTATATTAAAGGTTGTCTTATACTAGAGTAAATAAAGTATGTCAAAAACGCCTCATTCTGCATTTTCAGGCAAGTCAGATTAAATGTCTGGATTGCCAATAAGCCTTTTTCCTCAGTTACGTTAATTGGTTCAAAAGTTTGCTTTGTTGTCTGATGTATCAGTGTTACAGCTGGCCGACATATTTTCCTTACTGTCTCAACGATTTTCCAAGAAAAATGTACATAGTAGCAGCTAAGTTAGGATACTTACAACACCCAACATCAGACACTGTAGTTTAAGCATCCTGTATTGTGGATTTGCAGGAGTCGAACTGAAAATGTAAATTCATATTTGAAAGTATCAATCACGTGTGGAAAATGGTCTGCTTATGTCCAGATAAGGAGATCCATGTGCAGGCTTTAACCCTTTCCAATCCAATTTTTCTGTTCACTGCATTCTCTCTAACCCTTATTTATCACTGTCCAACATCAGAGGCGTAGCGGCAAATCGTGTCAGACGTAGTTAGACAGTGGATCTGAAAGGGTTAATACAGTCAGGCCCCTCCCTAGGTGGAGTACTGTGAACTGTGTCTGCATTTGATGCATCTCAATTGGTGCAACAGACCTTATTGGCAGATTCTGACATTTCGCATGTGACCTAGAACTATTATGATACAGAGCAGCGAGATTTCATCATAGGCTCCAAAGTGGTAAACACATTCCATCCAGCAACGGCCACCCAGTCATGTTTTCACAGTCCTGGGCTAGTGCTGGGCATTGCTTGTGACAGTACACACTGTTTCCACAATTTTTTCCACTGTCTGATTCTGGTTTGTGGAAAGCAGATGACTCTCAGTCTTACAATGTCTTACAGCCAACAGTTAGTTCAAGATGTTTTTGCCCAGGCTGCTGTAAGTGCACCTTGGTGTGACCAGCTTCTTCTATGGGTCCTGCAATATATATCCTGGCTGGCTGGTCTCCCAAGCTCTCAAGGGGCAGATCCACTTTTTCTCCTGGCAGCATTAACTTCAAGTTCAGCAAGGTGTGGTTCTCTGAAGACGAGGAATGGTGCCGAGTGGTGGTACCATTATCCCTGCAACGTCGCATACTTCAGCCAACTTAGGAATTTCCAGTATGAAGCAACTGGCACACATGTCTACTGGCCTTGTATCAATGACAATGTTTTACAAGTGGTGTGACAGTGTGCCATTTGGCAGGTAAACCAAACAGACCCAGTCCACTCAGCCTCACCATGATCAGTGCCAACAGAGCCTGGGACCAAGTTCGGGTATATTTCAGGGCTCCTTTCTTGGAATCCATATCATTAATTGCCATGGACTCCTTCCCCCTGTTACCACGTGTCATCCACCTCCAGCAGAAAACAAAGGCAGCCATGAGAGGAGCCCTGGAGTGAATCTTTCCAATAAAAGATGCGTCCTCTACACTGGTGACTGACAACAGTCCCCAAATCACAGAAGCCGATTTCAAAAGATTTTGCACCTACAGACCAATTAATTAAATATTTTATCACAACTACTCCCCGTACAGCCTCAAATGGGCTGGCACAGAGGTCTGTGGAACTTAATGTTTCAAGCCTTAGGGTCAGCAAAAATTGGCTTCAGAACTAAACTTCATCCTAGTTTTTTTAATGTTCATACCCGTCAATGGTCAAAGTTGGGGTGAAGTTCCTTCAAGGGCACTGTCGAAGAATACTTCTGGACTTTCCACCCCAAAACACGAAGCTGACAGACCCATCATTCCATGCAGATGCTTAATTAGGGATATGCACATTTGGGACGACACTCTGACAGAACAGCAGGGCAGCCACGTATACTGGTAGCTACAACACATGGAATGCTGTTCCAGCACTGCAATCAACTCTAGTTGCAGCACCCTACTCAGTGGCCTTCCTCATCAGGCAATCCGCCATCACCACCACCTCATAGTTCTGTCCACTCTGGAATTACAGAGAATGGCTGCCTGGCCCTTCCTTTCCACAAACTGTGGGACATGCCCCGTCATCAACAGATCCTCAGAGTCATGCAGCGACTCCTCATCTCCCACATATCTTCAGTCATATGCCAGAAGCTCTTGCTCCACAGCATTGCCGGCAGCCCCAGATGTCTCCGAGACTCCTGACAAGATGTCACCCAACCCTGGGCTGTTTCTGCTGTGTTCTCCCTTGCACTGGCGTGGCAGGTACCAAACGTGTGTGTCAGTGGCTTGATGTGGGAGGAGTTTAATAAACCCACTGGATGTGCAAATAGATGGTATAGACATGTCAATAGGTGTAATATCAGCAAAGGTGCCTATGACAGAAAAGCAGCTTCTGTCGCAGGCTGGTCACATGAGCTTCCATAGCTGACAAATATAAGACTACTCAGTGGTGGTCTCTTCCGAGTTTGGTATCCCACCTCGTCTCTACATGTGGACTCTGCAATACTGTGAGTGTTTACTGTGGGGTCCTAGTAAACCCTCGATTCTTTAAAGAATCAAGCTCCCATGAATAAAAGAGCTTGAAACATTTGATAACTTTACGAATGAGTTATTGTGTTAAATATTTGATTTTAAGCATGTAAGCGAGAGAAAGTTTACAAAAGGTTTGAAATTATGCATAAAGTTTGTTGGAAGTTGTGAAGTCCTCTCCTTTTCAAATACTAGATGAATGTACTCCAGATATTTGTGCACCATCAGTTACACTGTCTCAAGACAAGCACACAATTTCTAATTGTAATACTTGTCTTATTGTGTTAAACTTTTTAACATAAGATTATGAGAATATGATGCCATTTTAAATTTGGACAATAATTATGTACAATATTGAAAATCAAATTTTTGTTGCCCCTGAAATCCATTAGATAGACAAGCAGCAATTGGTACCAGGTTCTGGGTTAGTCACTTAGTAAAACTGGCAGTGCTATCAATGATGAACTTGTGGTTTCCCCTACTGGCTGCCTATAAGGAACTATGATTGTGAAATAAATTATCTGGCTGAATCATACTTGGGTCTTATTCTACTATTCTGGAATGATATCAGAACAATTTATTTGTGGCTTAGACAAATATTTCTCCAAGAATTATTACTTTTTGGTTCAAGGATTAACTGACAATTTATGCTGTTGTTACAGGAGTTATTTTATGTACAACAAATTATCTGACCTGAAGTGAGGGTTACAGCCTTTGCCTCAGTATTATTAGGGGTGTTATCACTTTGGTGACTAATGTTGTATATACATTGACAGATCACCAGCCACCCACTAAAAATAATGTAATACTCATTATCCCATATTATAGTGCTATGTCGCCTACCTAATAGAGCCTCAGGATGATCACCTCGCTCTGCCATAAGTCGATACATTTCCAAACGTGCAAGGTAAGGGCCCCGTAACCGACGTGGTAGTTTTGTTTCATTGTCTCGAACCAGACGTGCAAGGAAGTCCCGAACTGCTTCTGGCGTGGAATCTGCACCCGGTATCCCTTCACTGGGGTCTGCTTGGCCCGAATCAATTAGTTTCAATGCTGATGATAAGTACTCAGTAATGTATGACCACCTGTCCATGCTGCCAACACAAAAAGATACAATGAATTATAGTTGGCATGTGACAATATATAGGTTTAAAAACACAGTATTAAATGGTGTTCAAAACATTTTTGTGTGTGTGAAGCTGATAGTTTAGAATGCTGCACAATGTCTTTCCTTTGCTATTTTTGTACAGGTACAATGAAAATACTAAATTACAATAATTTCATTTAAAACAATTCTTATACTTCAACAGCTATCAGGACACACATAAGAAAATTTAGAGAACATATGCAAATATATCTACACATAATTTTGTATCTACATCTGAAATCCAGGTGTAAATCATACACTACGTAATAGCCAAACACCACTTTCGGATGTGCAAAATTTGAAAAACTTTTAATGAATTTGGTTAATGGTTTAATACCGATTATAATTATGACTGTTCTATTCCTTTAATGGTAGATAATACATATGGAGACAGAATGGCAAAATTCCAAGTACTACAAACCAAAATACATGAAAGTAGAAAATACTATTCCTAGCATTTGAAACCTTTAAATTCCTCCCTCAGGAAGGAAACAGCACCAGGTTGGGAATGTTGGAAAGGAGATGCAGGTCATTCAGATGGAAGGTAAAAAGAGACTGAAGGTGCGCAATCCCACTCAGATCTTAATGCCTGAATAGTAGTTACACTCATTGTTGCACTCAAAAGGGTAATGCACATGCTACTGGCCTGCAGTGGATCTGGGTGGAAACTATTATCGATTCCCTTTTCTTTAACTTCCCTGGCCTGCCAACTGGTTAAGGTTCTACAGTTAAGGGCTATCCCCCTTCTACTGTCCTTGAATCACACTATGTTAGGTGCTGGTTTATGAAACAGATGTGATTCTTGATGACTATAATTGTATACTGATTACATAACACCTAATTATTGTATTGTAGCATTTCCACCAACTTAAAAATTTCAGATAGGAAACTGTAGATAACAATGCCATTTGCAGCTGATACAGTATGCACTAAAACTTACTCTTCCTTCAGCATTAGCTTGAAAAGGAGATTGGCCTGTCGCCAACGCTTCAACTTCATGAGGAGAGTAGCTTTCTTGTACGGGACATGCACATATGATACCAGTTTTTCACCTAGTGGGCCAGTCACAACATCAAGTGCTTCACTGTATTTTCCCTGCAAACAAATGTCAAAGTTTTCAAATCTTTCGGATATGATCAATAACTGTACAATACACTGAACTTTACTAACCCCACACAGGCACTTTATAGCTCAGAAAATTCTACATAAGTTATACTTCTGTTCTTTCATCATTACAAATTCGCTAACAGTCTGAATCTTCCATTCTGCAGGCAAGTGTGTGGTTTTCGAAGGATTAAAACTGTGTGCTGGACCAGGACTCAAAAACCAATACCTCGCCTTTCTTGGGCAATGTTCTTACTAATCAAGCTACTCAGGGACGAATCTCAGTCGCCCCCATCACTTTGCTTCTGTCAGTACCCCTTATGGGCTCAAGTCCTGTTCTGGTACTCAGTTTTAATCTGCCAGACAGTTTCATAAATGACTTTTATGCCTATTAAGACTATGACTTTGCACACAGTATTAAATGCTCTCCACAATGAAAATTCAAAATGTCACAACAAGGTTTTTTACTTTACCTCTCTGGAAAAAACAAAAACACACACGCGCATCAGAAATTTAAAATATAAAAGAAAGGACAATAAATAAGCTGTAGCTGTCAGTACGCTCTAATGCTCTGCATGAGAATCAACTAACCACAGTTAACAAGTAAGAGAGTTAAGCAATGAAAAAAGGTCATAGGATGAGTATATGCTGCTCCCATTAAGGAGTTAATGGACTATCATCTCAGTTTTTATATCTTTATAAATAAAATGAATCACAACTTTAATAAATGAATAATATTATGAAAATTTTAGGAGACTGGTCAGAACATTAAATTACATGACAAACTTTAGTATTAGTCTGGTCCTAAGGAAAGCTGATCTATATTGAAAGGTAATGGCAGTGCGACTTCTGAGAAATGTACCAACTGGTACATACAAGATGCTTTTGGCTAGATGCGAGCCAATACTCAAAAAGTAAACTGATCTATAGAACAGGAAAAAAAAAAAAAAAAACACGTTTTATTTTTGCTTCTTTATTTTTAGTGGTGAAGGTTGTGGTGACAGACTGATCTGTAGAGTACCCCAAAGTCTAAGTAGAGTTGAAAGGTAAGAATTTGGTTGCAGTTTTGCCACGACAATGATGTTACGGGAAGAATAATATTTCTTGTTACAGTGCAAATTTTACGGATTTTGCAGTTGCAAATTTGCTGCAATTCCGTATCATCATATCAGTACTGTAATAATGACATTATCATATTCATTCAACAATTTCACTTAACCCATTGTCATCAGCTATACTATATCTTTCGTTGCAGAGTACTGTACAGTAAATAAAATGATTTCAAGTAGCAGATATCACTTGTGATCTATAGTAGTAATTAACAGGTCTATGCCCTGAAAATATTCAAAGACTTGTGCTTAAGTTCTACTCCTTAACTGATAATTAATTATACCTCATACAGCTCACCTGCATTTCCAGAATCATAAGATACAACTGAACTTCTTGTTCTGCCTCAATTTTATCTTCATTCACAAATTTTTCAACCATTCTCTCAGCTAATGGTAAAACAATGCTCTTTGACAGTTTGTCATCTGCCTTGTATGCCTAAAACAGAAAATAAATAAAATTTTGGAAGTACTTCCAGGTAGGCCTGTAATAGGGTGTGAAATTTACTACACACGTTATATTAGGACACCAGTTCACATTGTGCGACTAAGATTTGAAATATATTATGTCACTGTAATGTTGTCATTTGTAAGGAGAAAAATAATTTGTAAGCGAGGGTAATATTACATTTTCAGATTACCTCTGAAACACTAAATTACCGAACGGTAAATATAGTGATGCTGAACTGCTAAGAACTAACAGTTCCAAAGAGCAATTCAATGTGACAAAATATGTATACAAATGGCAATACCATATATCAACGTTAATAGTGCCTTTACTATAAATTACAGGCGGTCTTTTTCCAAGTTAAAAACAGAAGCCCATGTCAACAAAATAAACAAGAATAACAACAATCCAATGATAGAATATACCACGGTGAATAAGCATCAAGGCAGCTTTGAAGCTGTGATGCTCCATAGTGTATTATAACAGCTGGCGAAAACTTATCCAACAAAGACTTGAAGAGATACAAAGAAACATTATTAGGTAACGAATGTGAATACCAAGAATTCTGCTGCTTGTAATTTAATGTGTTATTTATAAAATGAACATGTAAATTTGTATTTTGAAAGTAACTGATAGAATTATACTTTTAAAATACAATAATTTATACTTGTTAATAAGCGCCAAAGATCTCTGCACTTATTAACATCAACTTAAAAAAAATGTTTACTGATGTACTGTACAACATATCATCATACATATATAATTCATAACAAGTTTTTCTTCATATGGTTCAACTTCAACATTTCATATAATGCTTACACGAACAAAATGCAGTATGTATTTTCAAACTGATTAAAGAAAGGCAGAAATGGTTTAAAATAACCGAATATTAACAAAATATAAACAGGGCTTAAGGCCATCATACCTGCATCACCACACTCATAACAGCCCAAAAGTAATATGGGTTCTTCGGTTTCAATTTGTAAAGCATAAGGGCAGTTTGATGTTGTCTTTTGTAATCGGCAACACGTACATATGCCATGAAGAGATGTGTAAGCAGCTCTTCGTTGGTAGGGTCTTTCTTTGTAGCTGCTTCGTAAATTTCGCATATTCTCTCCGCTGTAAGAGTTTGGAAATTCTTATAAAATACTTATTCACAGTCACAAAATTTCCTGTTGAAACACTGATAGCCAACAGAAACTAATCTAAAATGTGTCTATCAGAAAATAATTAAGTTAATTTCTAGCACCGGAATCTTACATTAAAATCACTGACACTGGAAAATAATAATACTTAGGCCTAGCTACTGTAAAGTGCAGTATGACTGATAGCTGCAGTTTGTCACACAGAAACACAGTAAGAAACAAATGCATACGCCTGTGGATTTCTCGGTAACATATTGTCATAGCCTGTAGAGTAGAGTCGTCGCATGGTACTTCTGCCCGAACTGCCTCCAGAAGCTCGATGCATTCTTCTTTTTTGCCCATACGCAGAAGGGCAAGTGCTTTCAGTACCTGCAATGATGAGTCTATTTAGCATCAATACAAAATTTAGTGGGCATTTTCATTACTTCCATGTAACAAGAAAAGTATGTAACTATTTCCTGGCTTCACCTTTGCACATTGAAAATTTGGCTGCTTCTTCAGAACTTTGTCTGCTTCCTGCAGTGCCTTCTTACTATTGCCAATGTCCAGCCAATCTGTAAACGGAAATAACAATTGTGTATATGGTAACATTTCCTACCGCCAACTTCTATGTTAAGTTGTGAAAACATTAGACGCATATATCCTCTGATATTAAAATACGACTAGAGACAAATATTTAAACTGCGGATATGATTATGACTTCGTACTTTACTATTATTTAGAGGCAGCAGATTCATTATTTTCAGATATGAAAATTTATGTTTACATTCTGTGTCTAGTGATATCACACGATTATTTTCTACAGATGAACTACGATACAAAACTACCACTATCCACCAAAAAACTAGGTGATATTTATATCAATGCGTAACAATGCGACATTTATATATGTCTTCGTACATTACCATATATTGGACGAAGTCTTCGTTCACCAACACTACTATCCACATGGGTTTTAGCAGCCATATTTATTAACAAGTTACTACACAAACAACTTCGAACAACTGACGCTAGATAGCAGAAGTTTCGTAATCGGTTGGTAAGAGCGCTTATCTTAAATGTACAAACAACCCAGTCAAAATTTCAATTTGTTCTTTTACTAATCCAGTGCCACGCACTGTGCACTTTTCACGCTAAGTGTCATCTGAGTCATCGGATTGCATCTGAAAAATGTTCCGAAATGTCTGGAGTATTTTGCTGACATCGAAAACTTCCACTGAACATACGGCAGCTCTGTACACATAAGGCGAGAAATATAACAACAATAAATTACAAAAAAACTTCTGTCTCACCGTATATCATAGCACCTTGATACGGGACTTAAAAAAAGAGAAAAGGGTTCTATGAACGGTAACAAACTCTATAATATTTGAAACACATTAAAATTCAACGAATCATAGACGGCGAAATAATCATATAAAAAGGAAAAGCTAGGACTGAACAAGAATGAGGCAGATATGGAACCTGCCTGACCTTTCCAAATGAACTATAATCCTTGAGGATTTCCTCATTGTGGATCTATGGAACAAAAAGTTTATCAGCTTCGAGACATCTCTTTAAGGAGTTGGTTTTCCTGAGTACTACTTCACAGTACATTAATTCCCTCATGTAGCTGGTTGTAAATAATCACTACAGTTCAATAGGAACAGTTATGTACATAATTACAATTCCAGAAGGATAAATGACATTCATCACTCTATATTAAGGTTGTCATTAGCACGAAAAGGGGTGCATAATGCCGCAACTAAAAGTTTTGATTACTTACACAGTGATATGAAATGTCTGACAGACAACAAATTAAACTTTGGAAACAAACTGAGAAAGTTTCTTATTCCGTAGAAGAATTTCTATATTTGTTATTTATAAAAGGTATAAATATGAAAAAAGCAACTTAGAAATATATATAGAAATAACAATATGCACAAATTAATTTGCGATATGACTGTAAAATCACTCGTTCCACGTCACTACGATCTACGGTGCAAAATGGTCCAAGGAACATGTAACTAACTAACTTTCTACTTTATTTATATTGCATAGAGTGAACAAATACTTTTGCAAACGTCGTTGTTGTTATACAATATTTTGAGAATTTCCAGAATGAAATTTTCACTCTGCAGCGGAGTGTGCGTTGATATGGAACTTCCTGGCAGATTAAAACTGTGTGCCGGACCGAGACTCGAACTCGGGGCTTTGCCTTTCGCGGTCAAGTGCTCTACCGTCCTTCCTTCCTTTTTTTTTGTTGTTGTTAAATTCTGTTCGTTATTGTTCGTTGTGTTGGGTTGGAGCGGACGTCACATGACATGCGTTGTCAGTTCGTTATTAATCACTTCACTCAGTTTCTTTACTACAAAAGCAGCCAACTCTCTGGCCGAACGCGCTGAGCTACCGTGCCGGCTGTCCCGTCTGAGCTAACCAAGCACGACTAACAGCTTCATTTCCGCCAGTACCTCGTTTTGTTTTATTTTGAGAGTTTCTTTCAAAATACGAACAAAACAGATAGTTGATATAAATTAAGAAAACTACAATACAAGCGCACAAAAGAGAATACAAAGCCACAAAAGTAGGTATACGATTAAGGTACGTCTAATTTCCAACAAAAACTGTAAGACCACATGTTTTCAACTGAAAATTCAGAAAGTATACAAATTTCTTTATCAGGAATTTCCTTTTGAAGATATTTCCATCATGCGCACATAAGTCTCTTGGCAATTTGTTAAACCATATGTGACCACTGATGTGTGGGCTGTGGTCTGTTATTTTTAGATTAATTCTTTGCCTAAAAAATCTTTTTGATGATGTATAGAAATAAAATTACCTTATATAAATACTAGGAATATACTGTAAAGTACTTACGTTGCACAAAAACCTCTCTACAAGAATCATGATGACCTAAACCATGCGTTATTTTAATTGCCTTCTTCTGCAGCAATATTAATCTATTGACGTCTGTATCTGCAGCACTGCCCCATAATTCAAAGCCACAGTTTAGTAATGTTCCATAGTAAGCGGTTTTGATAGTTGTATTTTTGCTAGGTGACTGAGTACATGTAATCCACTACTAATCTTCCCACGTACAAAGTTAACATGATTTGACCATCACAAGTTTTTTCTAAGTATAGTCTCACGCCGATCATGCTGTACAAAACATCGATGTTTTAGGGGTCCAGTGCCTCAATCGATAAAAAAGGAACCATCACACATTAAATGTATTCACAGTTGCGAATATGGACAACGATCAGCTGTAGAATGGAGTCACGACAATGAAAATTTGTGTGGGAGCGGGATTCGAACAAGAATTTCCTGCTTATCGCGTGCGGTCGTATGAACATTTAGCTATTCTTGCACGACTCCTGCCTGGCCCCAAACTTGCATACGTCGTCAACCATGCACCAACAATCGGTACTCTTACATTCTTTATGTATATTCTCGTACAGGTGAGGCATTTTACTTGCAAGTTGCTTGCCCGGTGTCGGCAGATAAATACGATATTTCAGTGCATTGCAAAAAAACTGAAGGGAGCTATGTGAGGCATAGTTGTTGAATTAGACCTTAAAAACGTCGTAAAAGTCATCCAACGATAAACAAAATTTTCATTTTTTCACTAAAATCTTTTTTTAAACGCCTGTAGGAACAAGCTACTCCGGCAACTTCCGAGTTGCCATTATTTTAACATTTATACTAGTTCGCGCGACGAAACTAGATTGCGAATACATTTAATGTATTTCTGGACATGGATGCATGTCGAAAGGAACTGGAGGTCGTAATTCAGAATAATGCAGGCACTGCAATGTCGTATCGTATCGGAACACCATTGTAGGACAGGGTAACTTTGTTGTCCATCTGTCTGTAGTCTATCAGTCGGGCTTCTAATACCCTTTTTCTCATGAACAATTCGCGATTTCAAGTTGAAATTTGCATCACATACAATACTGGCCATTAAAACTGCTACACCGCAAAGATGACGCGCCGCGCGGGATTAGCCGAGCGGGCTAAGGCGCTGCCGTCGTGGACTGTGCGGCTGATTCCGGCGGAGGTTCGAGTCCTCCCTCGGGCATCGGGGTGTGTGTTTGTCCTTAGGATAATTTAGGTTCAGTTGTGTGTAAGCTTAGGGACTGATGACCTTAGCAGATAAGTCCCATAATATTTCACACACATTTGAACATTTTTGAAGATGACGTACTACAGACGGGAAATTTAACCGACAGGAAGGAGATGCTGTGATATGCAAATGATCAGAGCATTCACACAAGATTGGCGCCGGTGGCGACACCTACAACGTGCTGACATGAGGAAAGTTTCCAACCGATTTCTTATACACAAATGGCAGTTCACCGGCGTTGCCTGGTGAAACGTTGTTGTGATGCCTCGCGTAAGGAGGAGAAATGCGTACCATCACGTTTCCGACTTTGATAAAGGTCGGATTGTAGCCTATCGCGATTGCGGTTTATCGTTTCGCGACATTGCTGCTCGCGTTGGTCGAGACCCAATGACTGTTAGCAGAATATGGAATCGGTGGGTTCAGGAGGGTAATACGGAACGCCGTGCTGGATCCCAACGACCTCGTATCACTTGCAGTCGAGATGACAGGCATCTTATCCGTATGGCTGTAACGGATGGTGCAGCCACGTCTCGATCCCTGAGTCAACAGATGGGGACGTTTGCAAGACAACAACCATCTGCACGAACAGTTCGACGACGTTTGTAGCAGCATGGACTATCAGCTCGGAGACCATAGCTGCGGTCACCCTTCACGCTGCATCACAGACAGGAGCGCCTGCGATGGTGTACTCAACGACGAACCTGGGTCCACGAATGGCAAAACGTCATTTTTTCGGATGAATCCAGGTTCTGTTTACAGCATCATGATGGTCGCATCCGTGTTTGGCGACATCGCGGTGAACGCACATTGGAAGCATGTATTCGTCATCGCCATACTGGCGTATCACCCGGCGTGATGGTATGTTGTGCCATTGGTTACATGTCTCGGTCACCTCTTGTTCGCATTGACGGCACTTTGAATAGTGGATGTTACATGTGTTACGACCCGTGGCTCTACCCTTCAAATGGTGCAAATGGCTCTGAGATCTATGCCACTTAACTTCTGAGGTCATCAGTCGCCTAGAACTTAGAATTAATTAAACCTAACTAACCTAAGGACATCACACACATCCATGCCCGAAGCAGGATTCGAACCTGCGACCGTAGCGGTCGCTCGGCTCCAGACTGTAGCGCCTAGGACCGCAAGGCCACTCCGACCAGCGCTCTACCCTTCATTCGATCTCTGCGAAACCCTACATTTCAGCAGGATACTGCACGACCACATGTGGCAGGTCCTGTACGGGCCTTTCTGGATACAGAAAATGTTCGACTGCTGCCCTGGCCAGCACGTTCTCCAGATCTCTCACCAATTGAAAACGTCTGGTCAATGGTGGCCGAGCAACTGGCTCGTTACAATACGCCAGTCACTACTCTTGATGAAGTGTGGTATCGTGTTGAAGCTGCGTGGGCAGCTGTACCTGTACACGCCATCCAAGCGCTGTTTGACTCAATGCCCAGGCGTATCAAGGCCGTTATTACGGCCAGAGGTGGTTGTTCTTGGTACTGATTTCTCAGGATCTATGCATCTAAATTGCGTGAAAATGTAATCACATGTCAGTTCTAGTATAATATATTTGTCCAATGAATACCCGTTTATCATCTGCATTTCTTCTGGTGTAGCAACGTTAATGGCCAGTAGTGTACTTGGCGGTGTCAAAAATTTAATGTTCTAAGTCAATGCAGTCAAAAGATACATTTGTATGTGTTACAAATTTTGTTACTCGCAAACTCGATGATCAAAACCGTTGACCTAGAATCATAAAATTTGGCAAGAAACAGGATTTAACCGTTAAACTGTAAGTCCAGTAGATAGATTTGGTTGGTTGGTTTGTGGGGGTTGAAGGGACCAGACTACAAAGGCCATAAGTCCCTAGAAAGATTTGGACCAGGTCATTGAGCCGCACGAAGTTATGATTATTATCTATGTAAACAATAAAGTTCGTACGGTGTCCTCAGAGCGCAAGTCCTAATCGCATTTGTGAGACGTTTTGGAATAGCAACTGAGTTTAATGGACCTTCGCGAAATTCATCGCTGACAGAAGCACGGGAAGCGAATTAGGGTTTAACAGAAGTCGTATGAAATCATCCAATGAAATGCAAAATTTTCTTTTTTTCACAAGAATGTATCTTTAAACACTTGTAGTAAACGACCTACTCCGGCAACTCCGTTACACCCTTGATGAGATGGGGGGATGGGCTGTCAGCAGTTACAATTCGCCGCTATTTAGCCAAACGATTTTTATGTGGTGTTAAAAATGGAATTTCTCATAAAAAAATCTAGATGGCAAGTTGCGTTAGTTAAAAGATAAAAGCCTGAAGTGTTGATTGTCTAAGACATTTACACAGGTGAGTGAAGTGATGAGTTTGTGTAGATTGCCATCAGTAGGGTACCATGGGATTTGTAAGTTTTGTGTGATGTCTAGGATGGATTTTAAGTGGTTGGATATTTCTTCGAGGAATTTAGGAGGGTGACGGGGATGAGGTCCCGAACCAAGCCTTAGGATGAGGATCGAGGGGAGTGGTGATGGCGAGGATCCAGACAAGGAAACGAAGGTTTTGTTTCGCTAGATCTGGTAGGACGGGTTTCAAGGTCAGGTAGGATCTATTCACATGGAGATACTTAGATCTCCGAGCGACTGAGATACTCAGCGACCAAGAGACCCGGCGTGTGTAATTAGGTGGGGTCGTGCAGACGGGGATACTACAGTAGTGGCGTCCCAGAGTCGCCGCGACTTGGGTACTACGCGACCCGACGTGCTGCTCGCCGAGTCTAACAGTCTCTCAAGTTGCATTCGTGCCGCTGACTTGCGCAATGTAGGAACAAATGTTTAATTTGAAATTCGTAGGAGAAGTGGAGAAATATCCGGAACTATAAATTTACAAATTGAAAGAGTATTCAAGGAAGGAGGCGACAGAGAGAGCATGGCACGATCTAACCAAGGAGCTCGATTATTAGATAAGTTCATTAACAGTAATTAAAATTTTTAACATAAAATAAATTCGCTCCACTAAATAGCTAATCAACGATTAATAAGCACCCACTATACAATAAATGTAATAAATACGCAACTAAAATGGTTTTAATAACGTATTAATACGTAAATAAAAACTTAACAGAAATTCATCTATAAGTTTTACGAAAATACACATTACACATAAAAAAATTATAAAGAAAGACAGTTATAATAGATCCCGATTATACTTGATGCAGTACTGTCACTACCACGGGCGGGAAGCACGAGGTGTCAGAAAGTAGTTGGTTAAATAGTCTTTCCTTGGCTGTAATCTGACTGTTGGCGTTGCGGAGTTGTTGCATTGTTGATCACCCCAACTGTATTGGATACCTTCATATTTTCGAATGAAATTATGCAGTATGTACACGGATTTTATTATGTCACCACTCTTTCTGTAGTTCGAGAACGAGTAGGACTGCTCAGAACTTGGAACTTTTGTGTCAGCTTTCCAAATGCGCATTCCATACATTTTCTTTCTCTAATTAATCTATGATAATAAATTCTCTTCACATTATCGAGTGTGGGTACAGTAGCATTAAGTTGAGTCATAATGGAAACGCTTCATCTCCTACAAAGTAATATGGGAAATTATATTAATTTTCATCATCTGGTAATCTCGATGGCAACGGCAAGTTTAATCTTTCATTTGTAATCCAATGTTTAGTTCCTGAAGCATGAAATATCCTTCCTACATAGCCAGTTTCAGTGCTGATGAACAAACTATCAGCATCACTGCATCCAACAATACTGTGGTGTGGTATGGTTTATGACTGAAATTAAGTGAACCCGTCCCACGTAATTTTTGAATGCGGGTATATTTCCCAGCCAATGCACCCAAGCAATTAGGCAACTTGTAACCTATATTTCATGTTATTATCAGTGTAAGGATGGACCCACAACTTTCTCCTTCTCTACCAGCACTAGTTACAATACTGTATTATAGTATCATTATCACTAAGAGAGTCACAAGACGTTGTGCTACTGGGGTCACGGCTTACAATAAAGCGCGCTACATACATTCTTTGCCCACAACCAACGAAACATTTAATTTTCTATTCAAACCGCAAGTGACTTGGCAGTACGGGAGACACGTTCGTGTCTGTGTGAATGTGATCGGCTACTCGAGTCGTCCAGTCTCCCAGTCTCTTGGTTGTTAAGTAGCTAAAGACGTGATTTGAGTATCCACATGTAAATAGGTCCTTAAGAGGACGTGACTGTACTCTTGTTGGGAGAGGCGCTGCACAGTACCAAGACAGGCGAGCATGGGGAAACTAGTGGATGGTTGGCGTCGAGTTCACAAGAATGTGGAACATTCAGAAGTGTTAAGTATGGAAGAGAAGACTGGGGAGTTTTATGAATTGATATAGGATTCACGTAGAGCACTCCTTCAGTTGCAGAACTATTATTTCAAAGACGACTTTGGCATTCACAAAACGACGGAAATAAGTGTTCACTGATTTCGCTATGTATAGCCATACATGAAATTATTTTCGTTCATCTTTTACACTCATCCACATACAACTTTGGGGTACTTTTTATTATTACATTTAACGTCAGAGTTTTCATTCACTTTTCACAAATGTTCACTGTGCCCTCCAACGGCCGAACGACAAACGTATGGTAAAAGTGTCTCATACTTTGCGAGCACTTCTAGAATTACTTCATTCACAACGGTTGCCAAGCGACGTCGCGCTTTAGCCAGGGTTCAAGGATAGAGGGGCACGTAAATTGAGTCTTTTACAAACCGCCACAAAAGAATGCCGCGAGATCACGCGAACTTGGACGCCAGTAATGGAACGGGTCAGTAGCGCTGTGCGAATTCATTGTAGTAATTCTCATCTGGTACGACGGGTAGTCCTTCATGGACTATAGTCCGTTCACAAAGAATGGAACGAGAGCTCCCTAGTTGTGGATCGTCGGAAGTCGGTACAAGTTGGTCGACAATGGATCTACTCATATATTGTGTCCAGGCACTTGTGTTGCAAGTTAATACACTACTGGCCATTAAAATTGCAACACCAAGAAGAAATGCAGACGATAAACGGGTATTCATTGGACAAATATTTTATACTAGAACTGACATGTGATTACATTTTCACACAATTTGGGTGCATAGACCCTGAGAAATCAGTACCCAGAACAACCACCTCTGGCCGTAACAGAGCTTGGATGGCGTGTACAGGTACAGCTGCCCATGCAGCTTCAACACAATACCACACTTCATCAAGAGTAGTGACTGGCGTATTGTGACGAGCCAGTTGCTCGGCCACCATTGACCAGACGTTTTCAATTGGTGAGAGATCTGGAGAACGTGCTGGCTAGGGCAGCAGTCGAACATTTTCTGTATCCAGAAAGGCCCGTACAGGACCTGCAACATGTGGTCGTGCAGTATCCTGCTGAAATGTAGGGTTTTGCAGGGATCGAATGAAGGGTAGAGCCACGGGTCGTAACACGTCTGAAATGTAACGTCCAGTGTTCAAAGTGCCGTCAATGCGAACAAGAGGTGACCGAGGCGTTAACCAATGGCACCCCATACCATCACGCCAGGTGATACGCCAGTATGGCGATGACAAATACACGCTTCCAATGTGCATTTACCGCGATGTCGCCAAACACGAATGCGACCATCATGATGCTGTAAACAGAACCTGGGTTCATCTGAAAAAATGACGTTTTGTCATTCGCGCACCCAGGTTCGCGCTCCTGGGTAACCGCAGCCATGATCTCCGAGCTGATAGTCCATGCTGCTACAAACGTCGTCGAACTGTTCGTGCAGATGGTTGTTGTCTTGCAAACGTCCCCATCTGTTGTCTCAGGGATCGAGACGTGGCTGCACCATCCGTTACAGCCATGTGGATAAGATTCCTGTCATCTCGACTGCAAGTGATACGAGGCCGTTGGGATCCAGCACGGCGTTCCGTATTACCCTCCTGAACCCACCGATTCCATATTCTGCTAACAGTCATTGGATCTCGACCAACGTGAGCAGCAATGTCGCGATACGATAAACCGCAATCGCGATAGGCTACAATCCGACCTCTATCAAAGTCGAAAACGTGATGGTACGCATTTCTCCTCCTTACACGAGGCATCACAACATCGTTTCACCAGGTAACGCCGGTCAACTGCTGTTTGTGTTTGAGAAATCGGTTGGAAACTTTCCTCATGTCAGCACGTTGTAGGTGTCGCCACCGGCACTCAACCTTGTGTGAGTGCTCTGAAAAGCTAATCATTGGCATATCACAGCATCTTCTTCCTGTCGGTTAAATTACGCGTCTGTAGCCCGTCACCTTAGTGGTGTATCAGTTTTAATGGCCATTAGTGTACATCTCTTGGATAGTGATAAAGTGGTTCCTGGCCCATCACAGGTCCTTTTTCGCAGAAGTGCAAGGGGTACACTTTAAGTAGTGGAGTTAGAAAAATAATCACAAGTTTTGATGAACATTTTAAGTACAAGCGAGAAGTACCCGACCACAATATTATTGCACTTAGCCCCTTGTGGCCGTTATCGGAAACATATAATGACGTTACAGTAAACATGTACAGCGGTGACTAACAAAAAAGCATCGCACTGTAAATGCTTTCAGGTGGTTCCGCGTGTTCTCGTGAAGTATCACGATAAAAAATCACTGTAAGCCGGCCGAAGTGGTCTCACTTCCAGGTGCAGTAATACTGTGGTGGACTATTCTAGCGTCAGCACTGCCTGACGTAAGCACGGCTTGTTCCGTCACACCCCTTCCTGTCTTCGGGGAATCTGTGGGCGGAGCTTGCTTCCTCTGCCCCCCACGCCCCCCTCCCCCCTCCCCCAGAAGTCGTCATCTAGTGAACAAACAATACATGCAAAAAATGTTAAATGCGCTGTGCGCCTTGAACAAGTGCATGGGAACGACCTGCGGATTCGCCTTACATAAACAATAAGCGTTGAAGCTGCTGGTATCGTCATGGAACAGTTTGAGCTGTAGGAGATACTGTGCCGTAATCTCGACGAAAATCACGCTGCACAGTTGTAACTGAATTGCACCTGTTGACTCGGATGACACAAAACACCTTTTCTTCCTTTGTTATAGCCATCTTAATGCGACGTACATTGGGTAATGAACAAGGAAGCGAGAGAGCTAGTTGCATCAACGAGCTCTACTGGCAACCATGTTATCTGGCAATTTAAACTAGCTCCATTGTAAACTTCTAGTTTCTATCAAACTTACTCGATGTTTCTGCCTAAATTCATGTAGAAGAAACAGGCTTTTGAAATCAAATGTTGCTTTTAATCATCCCATATAGGGTGATTTTGGTAAATGGGGACAAACTGTAGGAAATTATCTTTGAGAGCATAAGGATCAAAAAAGGTCAGATGGACATACGGGGGGTGAACAAAAGTAAGGAAACACCAAGAGCACAAAACATTACCGTGCCTAATATGGTGTAGGAAATTTGTTGGCATTCAAACTAACTTCCAGTTGCCTCAGAATGGATAAATAGAGGTCCTGTATGGTTTACAATGGAGTCTCAAACTATTCTTACCACCAAATAGTGACAAGTTCATGTAATGATGATGGAGCTCAATAATATTGACATCTGGTGACTATGATGGCCCTGGGAGATGTGACAATTGGTCCTCACGTTCACAAAACCAGACTTGGACAATGAGAGCTATGTGAACAGGGGGCCTGGCGCACTGGAACACAGCATCTCCATTGGGGAACAAACATTGCATCTTGGGATGGATCTCATCATTAAGCCGGGTTCTGTGGTCGAGCGGTTCTAGGCACTTCAGTCTGGAACCGCGCGACTACTACAGTCGCAGGTTCGAATCCTGCCTCGGGCATGGGTGTGTGTGATGTCCTTAGGTTAGTTAGGTTTAAGTAGTTTTAAGTTCCAGGGGACTGATGACATCAGATGTTAAGTCCCATAGGGCTCAGAGCCATCATCAGTCAAAATGGTCACTCAATCCTTCGAAGTAATCCATCCTTGAAGAACAACCATGGGGCCAATGGAATACCACAATATGGTTGTCCAAATCGTCACCGAACTTCCGTCATGTTTTATTCTTGGGATATAAAATCAGCCAGAAATACGAAACAGACGTGTAAAACAAGACTCAGCCAGCCAAAAGACTTTCTTTTGTTGCTCCATAGCGCGAGTTTTCTGTCTTCTGCACCACGTATCCTGTTACAGGCATCTGCATCACTGATGAGTGGTTTTGGAACTGCACCTAGCTGTATAGTTTTCTGTTTGTGGAGCTTCCTTCATGTTGTTTTGTTGGTGATGGGGTTCGCTAGCCGGTATTCAGTTCTGCAAAGACTTCTCTAGCTGTCATCCTCTTATTTTTCGTCGCAATCATCTTCCATGACCTGCATTTCCTCAATGCGATATAAATCTTTGATAAAGTGCCTCCTGCAACAGCAAACACTTTGGTTATAGAAGCACATTCTGTACGAGTACCAACAATTTGTTAACGTTCGAATTCACTTAACTCTGACATAATGCATGAACTACTACACAGAGCGCTGTTCTGCCTCTGTTCTGACACTTGCAACGTATGAGGACATTGCATAGGTGCCATTCGTGGTCAGATACAGGATTGTAACGTGCAGTGACCCCAGCATCAGGACCAGGCTTGTGGCCAGCAGTAGGGGCGCAAAGTGGGAACAAGGACAATTGGTTAGTGCGGTTTGCATACATAGAGTGTTGTTCTGACAATTGATTTATGACCCACTGGAGGTTCATTTATGGGGATAATCTGTCCTTCTCAGAAACCCTCATCCTTCCACTCCTCATGCCCACACCTCCCCTTCCTCATCATCTACCTCTTTTTGCTCCCCATCGACGATACAAGCACACTTTTGATATCAGATTAATCGACTAATTAATTAAATCGATCAATTAACTAGCCCCTCTACCTCTGGGATATCCTGCAACCCTGCCCCTCCCCTCTCCATCTGGAGACTGGTGGGAAAGGAATCAGTCTGTGCTGGTGAGGAAGGATCTCACGACAGGAAATTCAAATCAGTGTCAATTCCATAGCAAAGGATATACCGTTTATTTATAGAATTCAATTCACAGGCGTTGGATCTCCCTTTGGTTGGTGGGAAAGCACACTGTTCTTTGTTGTTTGGGAAGATGCAGGTAAAATACATCGAAAAGAAGTAATTAAATACATCGCTTTTTCCGATCGAGTAAGGGATGCCATCACAAAACCGATGTCAACATAGCTCGACGCAAACAACTACACGATTAAAAATCTCTCGATCCTGTCATTGCATTGACTGCAGGGCAGACATGCCAGCCACTTCCTGTATTCCAGCGGTCACCGCCCTGTACAATACTTACTGGATCCCCTGGCAACCCTTTGAGCTCTGAACGCTGGACTAGGAGGAGCCGGTCACCTGCAGAGGGATGTGTGATACCAGATGTCGGCTTCCTTTGAAATTTGATTTTTGATTCACTTTCTGTTTTGTTCCCAGACGTTCCACACCAGGTCAGTGGAAGCAACTGTTCTATATGCTTGCCCTTCATTGCAGATACCAACTGAGCTAGTTCACAGTGACACCATCATGGGCATCCCACCCCCCCTCCCATCCCTCGCCCCCTCCCTCCCCACCCCTCCCAGAAAAAAAATTGGCGGGAAAAGACTCACTATGCGCTGACGAGGAAGGATCTCATGACACGAAATTCGAATCAGTGTCATTAATATATTGGTGCATATTGTTTATCTAATCAATTTGTGGGAGACAGGGCTCCCCCACTTGGGTAGAGCTCACGTCTGCACCTCGACCGCCGACTCGCATGATATAATAACTGTAAACAGTGAGGAATGGAATGAAGTGCGATATAGTAACCGCTGTTTGGGTCTCCTGCGCACATCTGTCGTCAGAGCGCGGCCACAGAGGATAAAAGCCACCAAATGTCCTAATTACAGACCACAGTACTAAATACTACCAGTCACAGACCAGATGTCGGCCATCTTTGACCTCGCAACCATGAACAAAGCACCAGGTGGCGACAACTCTTTGATATTGATACCTGAGAAATTCCACTCTCTTTCTCAAGTAGTTACTTCCTGCCCCATCTGTCGTGTACCACACTAACCCCTCTTTTGTTCTGAACAAAGTAGTGGATACCTGGTAAATCACCAGCTGTGGATGTCTTGGAGATATTCCCTCACTTTCAGACTGATTGTCTAATTTATTAAATCGATTTGACCGTTGTGGGACAGTTTTTCCTTGCATCCTATAGGTGGATAGTAGGACTGATATATGTGGTGGGATTCGACCCTGCAACTGCCCAGTTTCCAAATCCTTCTGGATTTTTTTCCTTTGCCTCCTATAGGTGGATACCAGCAGAGTTACATCAATTGGCAGGAAGTCCATTACGTTGGAGGTAGTTGAGAATCTCAAATTTCAGCTCAATTGCATTTTGTATTCTTAAACAATCTGTGGAGGGTTTGGATTGATGTGTGTGCTCACAGTACCACTATTGGAAACAATAAATCGACCAATGAGGAATTTGACATCTCAACTGGAAGCTATGATGATGATGAGGTCCCATACTCCGAGGAGCATAGGGGACGATGCGGGAGACGTACACCGCCGTACTAGGCAAGGTCCTAGCGGAGGTGGTTTGCCATTGCTTTCCTCCAACCGTAATGAGGATGAATGATGATGATTAAGACGACACAACAACACCTAGTCATCTTCAGGCAGGGAAAATCCCTGACCCCGCCGGGAATCGAGCCTCGGACCCCGTGCGCGGGAAGCAAGAACGCCACCGCAAGACCACGAGCTGCGGAAGAAGTGCGCTGTATAAAACGATAGCTGAAATTTCAAATTTTGGCATGAATTTTTACTGTCATGGTTGTGGAATTCCCAACTTCCCGACCCCACTTCTCCTAAGTGTATTTTATAAAGCGCTTTAGACTTTCTAACTTCGTTCTCTCAGCCACACCAGGATGAAGAAGGAGGAGGAAAGGGTCTACCACCTGACAGAACAGTAACTACAATACAGAGTGGACAATAATGTACTGAGGAGCGCAAAACTATGATCCTAGTACCTGTCATGTCTACATCCCTGAGATCGCTGAAAATACTTGTACATATGGCCCACTCACCTCCCAGATGTCCACATGTGGCACACCCATCTCCTGATACAGCCCCAGCTCCAAGACCCAGAGGCCGGAGAAAATTGCCGCCACGACAACAGCCGCAGTCGTGGATGCATGTGTTAGCCAGAGTGCATCACGCTGGCCATGGAGGGCGTTCAGCTATGATTGGAGTGATAGGAGTTCAGGTATTATCAACATGTCCAGCACAAATGCTTGGCCGTGATCAGTATTTAACTGTTCAGTTTTCCACTGAGAATACATGCAATACACGTGATCTTGGAGACAGTCCAACACATACTGAGTATCAGTTCACTATTCAGATATCCAGAGGATGCCACTGCTGAGACTTGTCCCCTCAGCTGCGGGTAAGAACTGAGTAGCTGGCCGACCAGAACTTTTCTTTATACCCACCACTCGCGACCCCCTTAAGCCAGAAATGTCAATTCGTTCTGGCCACCTATGCCACATGCCCAGAATTCCAAATGGTGTCGTCCTAAGAAGGTAGCCACGTATTTATCACTGTTGTTCTTGTTGTGGTCTTCAGTCCTGAGACTGGTTTGATGCAGCTCTCCATGCTACTCTATCCTGTGCAAGCTTCTTCATTTCCCAATACCTACTGCAGCCTACATCCTTCTGAATCTATTTAGTGTATTCATCTCTTGGTCTCCCTCTACGATTTTTACCCTCCATCAATACTCGATGTTAACAAATTTCTCTTCTTCAGAAACGCTTTCCTTGCCATTGCTAGTCTACATTTTATATCCTCTCTACTTCGACCATCATCAATTACTTTGCTCCCCAAATAGCAAAACTCCTTTACTACTTTAACCGTCTCATTTTCTAATCTAATTCCCTCAGCATCGCCCGACTTAATTCGACTACATTCCATTATCCTCGTTTTGCTTTTGTTGATGTTCATCTTATATCCTCCCTTCAAGACTCTGTCCATTCCGTTCAACTGCTCTTCCAAGTCCTTTGCTCTCTCTGACAGAATTACAATGTCATCGGCGAACCTTAAAGTTTTTATTTCTTCTCCATGGATTTTAATACCTACTCCGAATTCTTCTTTTGTCTCCTTTACTGCTTGCTCAATATACAGATTGAATAACATCGGGGCTACAACCCTCTCTCACTCCCTTCCCAACCACTGCTTCCCTTTCATGTCCCTCGACTCTTATAACTGCCATCTGGTTTCTGTTCAAATTGTAAATAGCCTTTCGCTCCCTGTATTTTACCCCTGCCACTTTTTTATCACTGTAATTACAATTAAATATGACCATTGCAGTCCCAATCTGATGACATTTGACAATGAGCGTAGTCTTACCTCCTCCTGATGGCTATGGCTCTCGAAATATTAATATCTATATTCTTCACATGACTGGACATAATTTTCCACGTAAAGTCTTCCATCGCCCTTACCGCTATCGGTGGGCTGAAATCGTAATTTTCCATATCAAATCCATACCTTCCTTACAGCAGGCCATAGTCATTTTCTTTGCACATGTTCAAACATTGGAACACTGACCACAGTAGCTTCACACCCTAACACATAGTTTATAAGTTCGCCAATCACAGCGGAACTATCACACATCACCTACCAAGCATAATACTTCACCAATAATTGAATGCTGGTGGTACCAAACAATACTGAGCGAAAATCCGCGATGGATGATCATGTATCATACGTTTTTCTTTCGAGTGGTACCAGCGTTTCTTAGGAAGAGAGACGTGATCGTCCTATAAGCGACTAGCTGTTAAAAATACAACCGCAATGACTGTATAATGTCACACAGCATAAAAAGTGGTCTTGGTTCTATGGGCACACACAAGTATCGCTAACAATGTCCATGTTAAAAACTATACATGCTGTATAAATTGAGGAATTGTATTGCGTCCAAACGAAGTAGTCTTCCACACAAATACCGTGACATTGAATACAGACAGTGGTCGTGGGCATGTGTCTTAACGGGCCAAAAGTGCGGCTGTGTGGTGCTCGTAATAAAATCACCCTTCTCACCGAGCTTGTAATGTGATTCGACTAAGGGACGTGGTATTAAGACGATATTTGCAAGTCCCTCGTGCCGCTGCTAGATATTTTCCACGCTAACGAACAGTATTTGTAATGCATTCTATCTCAATATCATTTAGACAGTTAACAGAGGTTCTGCGACGTATCCACAAGGTTATAGGCGAGAGACGATGATGGTTGATTGAGAACGATCACATGCAGTAGATGGTGTGCTATGTGCGGAATCACATTCAAAATGCATTTCTAGGTTGAAGTCGTAAGAAATGTTCAAAAACCTATGACCAATTCACTGACTTTTAGGATCTATAGTGTTATACTTTCTGGTGGAAATTCTGTCTGCGATTTGGACTCAAGTCTCTCCATTCAACCACACACTTGCGTTGGATCCTATGGAGATATCTTTTAATGATTACAGCCACTTGTGAATCATATTCATGGCATTCTCATATCCCGAAATGAGTCAACTTTTTCGAATCTGTCTGCAAGGACCCCAAACAGCAAAACTCCTGCGTGGTTTTAGTCAGTCTCCTTACATATTGTAACTGTTCTTCAGTCTCTGCCTCAGCCTCCTTGACCTTCTGCATCCTGTGGAGATACAGGGTGAGCTGAGTTAATGTGACAGGACTGTGTTTTGATCACTTGGTGCAAATGGGAACATGTCAACGTAGCTCTGCCAGCCATGTATGGTGTGTACGCTCAGCGACACATGAAGCTTTCTCCTTCAACACAAGATAGTAAGAAAGACAGTGCGAGCAGTTATGGTGGTGTTTCTTATCGGAAAAATTAGGAAGACTTTACATCATATGAGAACTGGACAAAGGACGAGGATTTTGCTACTGCATTGCGGTGCATTTCCGAACTACAAACAGATACTGCAGTCCTAAGGAGATCTGCATCTGTCAATGTGCATTCATGTCTGTCACCTAAACATTCTCTCCTTCCTCGTTATTTGGAACCACCCAACAGAGAAAAACTACAAACTATAAAAACTTCACTAACATCACCCAGCAGAGAACTGGACGAGATATTACTTTGTCTCTCTCTTCCAATATATCTAAGACATGTACCATCTGCATACTGACATCGAGTATGTGTAATGATCCTATTAAACATGCAGGTATTGGCCCATTGGAGCAGGTGGCCAGCGATCGAAGTCGCTTGCACGGGCCAGTGTAAAGTTTTGTCACTCGTACCGTATCCCAGAGACTATCAATCACAAGAGAGGGTACATGTATTGTTCTTTCATATGCAGTTTGATACTCTGTTTTTCTACTGTAACACTTCCAAGGAGTGTATGACTACAGCTTCGCCATACATTTTGTTTTTCCACCACAATATAAAAGGTCTGTGTTAAGTGCTAAAACGATATTAAATTGGCTCTCACACAAAGCTGAACATCGCGTGGTGTTAATTATTCTGCTGCCACAACACACAGGACTGTTGAAATGAAAAACAGAGATGGTGTTTCTTACTGACAAAAAATGGAGGACATCACAACATATGGAAACTGGAACAGTTTTTGGCATTGTGAAGTGTTTCCAAACAGCTGTCCGAAGGTGATGATCTCTACATTTAATCTCATCTTCCACAGTGGTGGGGTATAAGATATCTTGGTGTTCCGTTTTTTGAAGAGACCCCGAGCATCGATTCCTCATATTAGTGGTGTGTATTTCATTTGGGTATATGAGCGCTGTTACCCTCTCCTAGGTGGCAGTCATCCTGACCTCCAAATCTTTGGACACTGTGCCTTTCATTTTTATGATTTACAGTGCATACAGGATGACAGTTATTGAACTATATGAAACAAACCGTACATTAGCTACAAACTACGGTGTGCACACGCTTTATTCAACATGTAAACGCCACTACATATATTCAGATTTAGATTATGACATGTTCTATACGCCTGCCATCACTGGTGATGGTGTGGCGCAGAAGAATAGCGAACTTCTTCATGACAAATTGATTCCATATTTTTAGATTTCCAGACGGCTTTCGACACCGTTCCTCACAAGCGTCCTCTAACCAAACTGAGTGCCTACAGAGTATCGCCTCAGTTGTGCGACTGGATTTGTGATTTCCTGTCAGAAAGGTCACAGTTCGTAGTAATAGATGGAAAGTCATCGAGTA
The DNA here is from genome assembly GCF_021461395.2 of Schistocerca americana. Classification (NCBI taxonomy): domain Eukaryota; kingdom Metazoa; phylum Arthropoda; class Insecta; order Orthoptera; family Acrididae; genus Schistocerca; species Schistocerca americana. The sequence continues at coordinate 112,089,145 of NC_060126.1, read as the reverse complement.
AAACAGATGTAATATCCGGCGTTTCCCAAGGAAGTGTTATAGGCCCTTTATTGTTCCTGATCTATATTAACGACATAGGAGACAATCTGAGTAGCAGTCTTAGATTGTTTGCAGATGACACTGTCATTTACCGTCTTGTAAAGTCATCAGATGATCAAAACGACTTGCAAAATGATTTAGATAAGAGATCTGTATGGTGCGAAAAGTGGCAATTGACCCTGAATAAGGAAAAGTGTGAAGTTATTCACATGAGAACTAAAAGAAATCAGCTAAATTACGATTACGTCATATGTCACACCGATCAGAAGGCTGTAAATTCAACTGAATACTTAGGGATTACAATTACAAATAACCTAAATTGGAACGATCACATAGATAATATTGTGGGTAGAGCAAACCAAAGACTATGATTCATTGGCAGAAAGGTGCAACAGATCTACTAAAGAGACTGCTTGCAACACACTTATCTGCCCTATTCTGGAGTATTGCTGTGCAGTGTGGGATTCGCATCAGGTGGGACTGACGGATGACATCGAAAAAGTACAAAGAAGGGCAACTCGTTTTGTATTATCTTGAAATAGGGGATATAGTGTCAGAGACATGATACGTGAATTGGAGTGGCAATCATAAAACAAAGGCGTTTTTCATTGCGACAGGATCTTCTCATGAAATTTCGATCACCAGTTTTCTCCTCCGATTGCGAAAACATTCTGTTGGCACCCACCTACATAGGGAGAAATGATCACGATAAAATAAGAGAAATCAGGGCTCCCACATAAAAATTTAAGTGCTCGTTTTTCCCACATGCCGTTCAAGAGTGGAACGGTAGAGAGACACCTTGAAGGTGGTTCATTGAACCCTCTGCCAGGCAGTTTTTTGTGAGTAGCAGAGTAATCACGTAGTTGTAGATGTGGACCTACTGAAGTATCGTGACATTGATGCTGTCGATGATCTCCTGAACGGCCGTTTTCAGCTCTGAAATGGTTTTGGAGTTATTGCTGTACACCATGTCGTTAACATAGTCCCACAAAAAAGAGTAGCATGTGTTCAGATCTGAAGAATATCGAGCGCAATCGAGGCCCATGCCAGTGGCCTCTGTGTACCCCAGAGCTAGAATGCGGTCCCCAAAGTGTTCCGCAGGACACTAACACACTCCTGCTTCGATGGGGTCAAGCTTCGTCTTGCATGAACCACATCTTGTCGAAATCAGGGTGTCTTTGGATAATGGGGATGAAATCATCTTCCAAAACCTTCACACACCAATTTGTTAGTCACTGTGCCATCAAGGAATATCACACCGATTATTTTGTGACTGGACATTGCACACTGCACAGTCACCTGTTGAGTGTGAAGAGACTTCTCGATCGCGAAGTGCGGATTCTCTGTCTCCCAAATGTGCCAATTTTGGTTACTGACGAACCCATCCAGATTAAAGTGGACTTCATCACTAAGCCAGACCATATTCACATACTAATCCCCATCATGCCCCACAGCCACCATGCAGTTTGGTCGTCCTAATGCAAACCGTTCAGAAGTTACGACGATTTTATTTCATATACTTCAATAATTGTCATTCTGTAACTACATTTGGAACAAGGGGGTATTCTGCAGGACCTAAACCTGTTGAGCACGCATAGTATGTACCATCAGTTGTCAATACCACCCTTGGGAGGAATGGTATGATTTTCACACACCTAGGTGAGCACGTAAACACTCTCATTCATCAACACTTTTTCGTCTTATTTTCATCAGGGTTACGTATTTTCCATTAATTTTCGTAGTTTTAGTAGGTTTTGAGTAATTTCAACGCATTTTACTCAATGCTCTATGTTTAAACACCCACTTTCGACCAGCTGTCACGTCAACAAATCATCTCATTGCGTCGATCTCGTGATGTTATCGCCCAGTGACATTGCAGCATGGTTCTCAATGTCTGTATTGCTGCTAAACCACCCTCTCCATTACTTTGTGAGGGTCATATACATGTGGACATATCACAAACCCTGTCACACAGCCTACATCGCATGACACAAATACTGTTTTTTATTGTATGTAGTAAATAGTCATCAGCAGGGCGGACATGTAATAACTACGTTCCTTAGCCGGAACACTCTATAAACTCAGTAAGATTTTATTACGACTTGCCATCTGCCCCTATGTAGATGGAGTCACAAAGTATTCTTGCATTCATGAGATGAAGCCAGAGATTCGAAGCTCTAGTACTTAGTCCCCTATTTCGAAACGAACTACCCTTTCGTTAAACCTATAGGTTAAGGGCTCTGCGCAAAGCTCTAGATGGCCTCTCTTTATGCATCTCGTAACTCTTTTTCTATCTTTAAACAATCCTCCCTGCAACTGTGTCCCCGATTTAATCTGAAACTGACCAGAAGGAGGAGGGTACTGTACCCGCTGCATTCGACGTCTCATGAAGGAACAGAAAGAGCTGAGTTCCACGTAAGCAATTCGTTTCGATATTTTGCTCTCGCAAAGAGTATAACACCTGCTCCAAACTTGTACTGACCGACGCTAATAATATAGATCGGTTTTATCGTTCCAATGCTGTAATAGTCACCCATCCAATTACACACGATCTCTCTAGATGATTGCATGCTGAGGAGTTTATCACTCCGTGTTGAAACACAGTACACACGAGCCTGATACATTTGACTGTGTTGTGGTGATATAACAGACAATTTAGAAGAAGAAGAAGAAGAAGAAGAAGAAACGTTTGAGTTGTGTCGAACATGCAGTTGCATATGAATCAAACGCAAGTTATACCACACAACTGATACTTCCCGAGAGAACATTTAAAAGCGGTGAATAAGCCACATAGGATCATTTTAAGAAACATGTGCCCAGTAAATATATACAGGGTGATTTTTCTAGAGGAACAAGCCACAGGAAACGAGGAAAAGGAGCATAAAAGGTCGTGTGGACGTATGCGTGAAAATGCATTCGAAAGGAGATATACCTACTTAAAGGTGGAGACAAAAGACCTCTGTCAGTGTATGTTTCAATGATTGAAAACACACACGAGAACACACAGGCGAGAACGTTCTGTGCATACTGGTGTTTTAGCTACACACTTAAGAGGGCAGTAAAGTTTCCGTGACGCTGGCACACTCACACACAGGTGCTGGGGGATGTCTGTGTCACTGCCTTTACTGACTCACTCTGGTGTAGAAGTGTGCCGTGTAGGCCAGCGCTGAGAGACGATGGCCTGATGTACCAATTAGAAACAAGCTGACATATACTAACAGCAAGTGGCACTGGGCTGTTGGCAGCCCAACTTTACTGAAGAAGGTATCCCCGCCGACAGCAATTGCACTAAAAACTGTTTGTAATAGTATTTCGTCATTTGTGTGACACAGGGTCATTCATGAGAATGCATAACCCTGAAAGACGTGTGCGATCGGTATATGTATATGGAACATTCTCCACAACTACCACTATATGTATCACAACACGTGCAGGCCTTATTACCTAAGGACTTGCCTCTGCAGCGCCGGTTTGTCGCCGGTTCGTTGCACAGACCTCCACGGTGCTGGGATTTCTATCATCCGTCATATTCACAGATGAAGCTACCTTTACGAGGGGTGGTGTCATTAACCAGAAAACCGAATTGTGGGTTACAGAGAATTCCAAAGGTGTGGTGGCAGCGAACCATCAGCACTGGTATGTGGGGAGGGACTGTTGACGACTGCTTTGTGAGACCAGCCATCCTGCCACAACTCTCACAGATGACACATACCAGCACTTTCAGCAGGTGACACTGCCTCCCGTGCTGTAAGACATACCTTTGGTGGGACGAAGGGTAAGGTGGTTACTACGTGATAGACCTTCAGTTCACTTCCGCATCTCCATGTGGAGGCATCTTGACAACATCTATTGTAGCCGATGGTTCACATGAGGTGGTCCAAACACGGGACCCATCTGATCGCCAGACGTCACCCATTTAGATTCCTATCTGTGGTGCCAGCTGGAAGAAATCATGTATGCAGAGCCCATTCTGGACGTGCAGACACTGGAACAACGCATTTATGCTGCCTGTGACGAAATTCTGCTGCAGGATGGCACACTGAATGCATGCGTCAGTTTGCTTGCGTATGAGGGGCCACTTTGAATACCTTATATGATGGTTGTCTCATCAGAGCATGTCCTGCATTGTTTTGTACTGTAGGGGCATGATGTATTAATAAATACACTTTAGACTAGGTACCATGAATTTCTGGCATATGTCTACATAATCTCTTTTGCTACTTAAAGTCTCAGGGATGGTTTCATGCAGTTTGTCATCATTTAGTAAAACCACCCTGTATAGCTGTTTGGATAGAGCATCCGTCTTGAAAACTGAATTCTGATTTGATAACTATCCTGTTGTTGCACATGTGGGTGATAACCTTCAAGGAACACCGGAAATTAGAATATATATATATATATATATATATATATATATATATATATATATATATATATATATATATATGAGCGAATCTATATCGAGAATATTGCCTAGTGTTCTCCCTCTCGAAAATATTCATCCTGGTGACAAAACTGGTTTATGGACAAACTTTCTGTAGTAGATGACGGTGTGGCACCAGGTCAAAACCCTTATAGAAGTTTAAAAACAAAGAGTCCTACTGCAACCGCCGGGAAAAATTCCCTGGACAAGAGACCTGCAGAAAATCATGATCAATAGTAAAATAGCCCAACATTGAGAAGACATTCCCCACAGCCAGAAGATGAAAATATATATGAACGTTGGCTCTTTCCACGTTGGAACTCATTTCCTACGTGTTGTGAATGTATTAATGAAGGCTACTATTAATTCTTCCCAAACATCCACGGTTTTCGTGCTGTAGTTTATTAACGGTCGTTGTTGCACGCTAAGATTCTTAAGAAGTTGTCTGACAGGGCGTATTATAACACAAATGTGGCAACACGTTAAGAAATAACTAAAACATTTATTGAGAGTATGTTACAAAATGGTACTTAACTTTGGTACAGTTTGATGCATGGCAGCTGATGTTCTAAACCTAACACCACGCTATCCAAATAAGTATACTCTCTCTTGGCAGTATGATATTGTCGTTGTGGGTGACTGTAATTAGGCAGATACTGTTACTGTTTGTAGTTCTCGGTAAATAGCGAGTGTTAGGTCGGAAGATAGTCTTGAGGGTACTGTGCTGAGCTGACTGCAAGCTCTGAAGTGAAACGCATGACTGCTGGTCCCTCTAATCACTGGTGAGGAACATCTGAGTGTCCGTGGTGCGTCGAGTTTGTTGCCTGTCCAGTAGAAGAATTTCCATGGCCGCCAGTATGAGGCGGAAGCAAAGTAGTCTGCGATTGGCAGCGTTCCCTATTGGCTACCTACACCATTGGCGGATGTGTACGGTGGCCAGAGAAAGCGGTGCAGAAGCAGGAAGAGGACGGTTTGTGAGCGCCATATGGAGGCTGCTGCACAGAATTGAGGGACGCAAGACGAGTGGTGGCGGCCTGTTGCGATGTTTGTTGTGTACTTCTTGCTTGTTACACAACAGTACAACTCTCCATAGCAGATTAATCATGTGAGACTCACAGGAAGAGATGTGACAGTGTACCACGTGATACTCTTTCTTATATACAGGGTGGTCCATTGCTCGTGGCCGGGCCAAATATCTCACGAAATAAGCGTCAAACGAAAAAACTACAAAGACGAAACTTGTCTAGCTTGAAGGGGCAAACCAGGTGGCGCTATGGTTGGCCCGCTATATGGCGCTGCCATAGGTCAAACGGATATCAACTACGTTTTTTTAAGTAGGGACCCCCATTTTTATTACATATTCGTGTAGTAAATACCACATTAATGCAATAAATGCTCAAAATGATGTCCGTCATCCTCAGTGCATTTGGCAATACGTGTAACGACGTTCCTCTCAACAGCGAGTAATTCCGCCTTACGTAATGTTCGCACATGCATTGACAGCCGGCCGCGGTGGCCGTGCGGTTCTAGGCGCTCCAGTCCGGAGCCGCGCTGCTGCTATGGTCGCAGGTTCGAATCCTGCCTCGGGCATGGGTGTGTGTGATGTCCTTAGGTTAGTTAGGTTTAAGTAGTTCTAAGTTCTAGGGGATTAATGACCACAGCAGTTGAGTCCCATAGTGCTCAGAGCCATTTTTTTTTGCATTGACAATGCGCTGACGCATGTTGTCAGGCGTTGTCGGTGGATCACGATAGCAAGTATCCTTCAACTTTCCCCACAGAAAGAAATTCGGGAACGTCAGATCGGGTGAAAGTGCGGGACACGGTATGGTGCTTCGACGACCAATCCACCTGTCATGAAATATGCTATTCAATACCGCTTTAACCGCACGCGTGCCGGACATCCATCATGTTGAAAGTAAATCGCCATTCAGTCATGCAGTGAAACATCTTGTAGTAACATCGGTAGAACATTACGTAGGAAATCAGCATATATTGCACCATTTAGATTGCCATCGATAAAATGGGGGCCAATTATCCTTCCTCCCATAATGCCGCACCATACATTAACCCGCTGAGTTCGCTGATGTTCCACTTGTCGCAGCCACCGTGGATTTTCCGTTGCCCAATAGTGCATATTATGCCGGTTTACGTTACCGCTGTTGGTGAATGACGCTTAGTCGCTAAATAGAACGCGTGCAAAAAATCTGTCATCGTCCCGTAATTTCTCTTGTGCCCAGTGGCAGAACTGCACACGACGTTCAAAGTCGTTGCCACGCAATTCCTGGTGCATAGAAATATGGTACGGGTGCAATCGATGTTGATGTAGCATTCTCAACACCGACGTTTTTGAGATTCCCGATCTTCGCGCAATTTGTCTGCTACTGATGTGCGGATTAGCCGCGACAGCGGCTAAAACACCTACTTGGGCATCATCATTTGTTACAGGTCGTGGTTGACGTTTCACATGTAGCTGAACACATCCTGTTTCCTTAAATAACGTAACTATCCGGTGAACGGTCCCGACACTTGGATGATGTCGTTCAGGATACCGAGCAACATACATAGGACACGCCCGTTGGGCATTTTGATCACAATAGCCATACATCAACACGACATGGACCTTTTCCGCAATTGGTAAACGGTCCATTTTAACACGGGTAATGTATCACGAAGCAAATACCGTCCGCCTTGGCGGAATGTTACGTGATACCACGTACTTATACGATTGTGACTATTACAGCGCCATCTATCGCAAAGCGAAAAATTGGTCCAACTAAACCATTCATATTTCTTTACGTACTACACGAATATGTAATAAAAATGGGGGATCCTATTTTAAAAAAATGCAGTTGATATCCGTTTGACCTATGACAGCGCCATGTAGCGGGCCAACCATAGCGCCATCTCGTTTGCCCCTTCAAGCTAGACGAGTTTCGTTCTTTGTAGTTTTTTCGTTTGATGCTTATTTCGTGAGATATTTGGCCCGATCACTATCAATGGACCACCCTGTATATCTTATGTGAAATGTTCACAGTACCCGACGTTGGCAATGATAAGTATCAGACAACAAATTAGTCATTCCCCCCCCTCCTCCCAGGAAGCACCGCCTCTAGCCTTGATAATGGCCTCAATCCGGCGAGGAATAAAGTCCGCAAGTTTCTTCAGGTATCACGCACCCAGTTGAACCCACACTTTGAGTATATCCTGTGAAGCTGCCATATCGCAGGAATCAGTATTTCTGCTAAGTTTTGTGCGTCATTGCAAATAGTGCCAAACATTTTCTATTGGATTAAGATCGGGTGATTTAGCGGGCCTGTCGCACTGTGATGTGGTGCCGAGTATTCGTCAAACCAGGAGCGTAAGAGTGCTACCCTGTGTCACCTTGGAAGAGGACAGTGTCTGCAGGATACTCATTGTGGAGATGAATGGGCAACAATTGTCCGCCGAGAATATTTAGGTGAATATCCTGGGTCAAGATAATCTGCATGAGTGGGTGCAGTCAAAAGTGCAAAAAACACCACCAAAACATCGCGGAACCACCTCCGACCTTAATTTAATCCTCCATACGGCGTGAGTTAAAAATCTAATTGAACCTTTGGCGCATTCGACGCCTCGTATCGTTCGAAAGAGGCAAAATCGCGTCTGGTGGGAACACACTACACGCCTCCGGTCAGCACTGTGTATGTCGGCGAAATGAAAACTAGCTTTGAGTGCTGCTGCAAACAATGGCCTTATGCGAGGTACTTGACACCAAAAGACCCCAGCAAGATGGACCCAAAGAAATTCTGGTCGTACGTAAAAGGCTATTAGTGGCAGCGAAGTTACTGTCCAGACAGATAAAACAGAAATTGAAATCGAGAGTAGCAAAGCAAAGCAGAAACACTTAACTCTATTTTCAAATGTTCCTTTACAAAGGAAAACCCAGGAGTATTGTCCGCATTAAATTCTCCTACCACTGAAAAGACGAATGAAACAGATATTAGTGTCAACAGCGTTGAGAAATAGTTGATACCGTTTAAACTGGAAAAAAAAGAAAAAAAAAACCGCAGGGCACAATGGATCCCCTATCAGAGTGGCTGAGTTAGCCCTTCTCTTACCTATAATGTACTGTAGATTAAAAAAATAGCGGTGCCCAGTAGTTGGAAGAAAGCACAGGTTACACCTATCTAGAAGAAGAGTAGCGAAGATATCCACAAAACTACCGTCCAACATCCTTGACGTCCATTTGTTGTAGAACCTTAGAACATATTCTGAGCTCAAACATAATGAAGTATCTCGAACACAATGATCTTCCCCATGCCAGCCAGCGTGCATTTCGAAAACATCGATGATGTGAACCCTAATTCGCACTTTTCTCGCGTGACGTACTGAAAGCTATGGAGCACGGCAGTTAGATAGATGCATTATTTCTCGATTTCCGAAAAAAACATTCGACTCAGTTCCACATGTAGGATTATTATCAATAGTACGATAGTATGGGGTATCAAGAGATAGTTGCGCCTAGATTTTTTGATAGGGGAGACGCAGCAAGTTATCTTGGATGGAGAATCCTCGACAGATGTATATGTAATTTCGAGGGTACCTCAGAGAAGTGTGTTCGGTCCCTTGCTGTTAATACTGTATAGTAATGATCTTGTGGACAATATTAATAGTGGCCTCAGATTTTTCGCAGATGATGCAGTTATCTGCATAGAAGTACAGTTTGAAAGAAGCTGCTCAAATATCCAGTCATATCTTCAAGATGCTACTCCAGGCGGGTGTAAAATGAATGTGCGCAGCGGAAAATAATAAACGCTAAAATGAAGATTTGGCTCTGTCTGACGACCCTCTGAAGCAGATCTTAGGATCTCTTAATTCTATAAATTACAATCTAAACATAAATGAATAATGAAGGCAACTAATCCTACTAAATGATAAACATTGTTCCTGCTTATAAATTTATTGTAGATTAAAAAAAAATTTAGATTACAAGGTTTACATTTCCCAAGTAAAATTAATAATCAATTGCCCAACTCTGCCCCTTATTGTGACTGCGCGGTCTAATATCAATAACGTGAAATGACTGACATCATCTACATATCAAACACTACAAGACACTACTTTCAAAGATGATCTACGGTGGTGTGGAACCTCAGTGGAAATAAATTAACGTGATCACAGCCCTAATAAGCCGAAGCAATTTGCGATATCACCGTATGTACTGCGTTCGGTGCGTCGAAGTGGTGGTTCTCGTACTCGTTTGCGACGATGGAAGAACTCCAGCCACAAATAAACTCTTTCAAACACTAGGACGGCAGAAGGACGGCCTCTGACTAATATACTCTAATACTGTTCTCCTCTTTGTGTTCTGCAGACGAGAAACGCGAACTACCAACCACAAGGACGGAGTTCAGATAACGTCTCAACCTCAGTATAGGCAGACGAAGTGCTCTCAATTACTGAAAGCTGCGTACTCAACAACGACTTCCAACCTGGAGATGAAGTCCAGAATCGTATAGGTTCGCAAGGTTCCTAACTATTCTAAATCTACTGAGAGCAGACAGCAAGTCCGTCTGTGCCAACAAAAGCTGATATCGAGCGACCGTCATACACGGGCGCTCACAACTGAGACCTCGTCTCTCGAGCGCTGGCTTCCCAGCAAGGCTTGACTCCCCACCATCGTAATTCCGAAAACGAATCATATTCCCGGAACCACGGAATATTCTTCCTCTCTACAGATTCTTTCGAACGCCGTCCAACCATATTTTAGTCTTTTGTCGTCTAGCGCAGAAAGTTTGCGAGGAAAAACCTATAGTAGTACACTGGTACACTACTGAATAGATATCCTTGGAAATAACCCAGCCTGCGTGGTTTCCGAGGTGGCGCTTCTTCGTTCCTCTCACCTGTGTCCAAGATTTTCAGCGTTCGGAAGTATTATCCGGTTATCCTTCCGGCCCCTACTACAATAGCGGCCGGCCGTCACCCTATTGTGCTCCAGAGCTCAGGTGCCACGACATCTGTCTAGCTACTTCCTGTGTTTAAGCAGGACCAACACCTGCGCGGGCTTTCCACCCAGAGCTTGAGTTCTGCCTGCTGTTTCATCTCCACTGTCGTTCCAACCTCTACTAGTATAGGCAATCATTCATTACGCCGTTTTTATAATAAAGACACTGCGTCATCATTCATGCAATAAGCGTTAACAATTATTTACAAGACGTACGTGACAATATCAGTCTCCTTTAGACATTTATATATACGATGTACAACCTATCACATGATACCTAATTGTGTTTGTAGATAACGGCAAAGTATGTGGATGAGTTCTTGTAAGGTGCGAAATTATAGCCACCTTACAAAAAATTTCAAAGTGGTTCACAGATTGGCTTTTTGCTTTAAGTGTTCGGAAACGTAAAACTGTCCACTTCACAAAACGAAAAAAAAACTTACATTCTTCGACTACAGTATCGACGAGTTACATATGGAATCGGCAAACTCATACAAATATCCTTGCGTAACACTTTGCAGGGACATGAAATGGAAGAATCACGTATGCTCAGTCGTGGGTAAAGTAGGCAGCAGACTTCTGTTGATTGGTGGAATACTGGGGAACGAAATCGGTCTACCAAGGAGATTTGTTACGTATCACTCGCTCGTCTCATCCTAGAATATTGCTATAGCGTGTGAGACCCATAAAGAATACGCGGCTAACAGGGGATATTGAACGTATACAGAGAAGAGGAGCAAGAATGGTCACGGGTTCTTTTGATCTGTGCCAGGCTCTTGAAACAATCCCATTATAGCCTACTTCTTAAGTTTCTAGAACCAACTTTAAGTGGTGAATCTGAGAATACACTACAACTCTCTTCACATCGGTCCCATAAAGATCGTGAGGAGAATGTTAGATTAATTCCAGCATGCACCGAGGCATTTAAACAGTCATTCCTGCCATGGAACGGGAAAAAGCCCTTATAACTGGTATAATGGGATGTCTTCTCCGCCATGCACTGCACTGTGGTCTGCAGAGTACGGATGTAGATGTGTATGTAGATTGTATGCAGTTCCCTTCGCAATGTTCGCTCGGAAATTAGTAGGGATGGATCTACTTTTACAGACAGCAGCAATTACTGTCGAGCTTGAAACAGACCGTCATTGACACGGCATGATGCTCGTGTCCGAGCCTTACCAACTGGCATCCTTTTGCGACCACTGTTCTTACGATGAGTTACATGGCTGTGAATGTTATGATATTCCCCGAACACACGTTGAACTGTCCGCTTAAACGATGAGTGTGCTATTTTAAAGGGGTGACTAATATTTTGCGCCGTGAACTCACGTGCATCAACCCGGCGCTTCAACAAGTCCCAGATATGCTGATGTATTTATCTAACAGAACGTATGCTGTCGCTGTGTTTGTAGCATTCTACAATGCGGGCACGAAGAATCCTGCATCTTTCACCGATGTTTCGATACACAAGAGCTTTCTAAAGTCCAGTGGATCTAAAACTGGAGAACGTTAACGCCAGGAAACTAGTCCATCTCTTTCTATCGATCTGTTAAGGAATCTGTTAATTATCTGGCTACAGTCATTAACACTAAAATGAAAAGGAGATCCGTAGTGCATGAAGTACACGTTTCGCAGTGCTGATGGAGACATATCTTCCAGCAGGTCTGGTAGAGTATTCTCTAAGGACTGAACTGTGGAGAGTTGCAGAAAATGAGTTATAACATGGAACTAAGGCTTTCCGAGACCATATAACATACTGTATATCGCCCATATTTGCAACGGCGCGATAGTTAAACTGGGGAAGTACTCTTTGATCTTCCTGTGTGAAGGAACACTTAAAAACAGGGCTTCGCTTTTCTGTTTTTTCTTTCCTGCATTGAGTGTGTACGTGTTTGCGTGTATGTAGAGAGAGAGCGATAATTACGTATTATCTGACCAGTAAATACGTCGTGGTATCGCGACAAGAATGTGCTGGGACACAATTTTGGCAACACAACAGCTTTGGCTGCTAAATGAGGGAGTATTACGGGAACCTTCCCCTCCCCTCGTCGCCCTTCTCCTCCACACACCACTCCCCTTCCTTGCCAATCTTGTTCCTTCTCTCACCTTCCTCCAGAATCTCGCTCTTCGTTCTTCTACATCTTCCTCAATATAAAAATAAGACCAGTTTTCGCAGTTTGACATTTGAGTGAGGACGCTTCGCTGCAGTATTCTAGGACCTGTCACAGAAGAGAAGAGAAAACTGTAACAGTGCCAGAGAGATCAGAATAGCTGTGTGTAATACATGCCTCTCCCCACATTTCACGCACTCGTGTGCACTAGCTGATTAAATGTAATGCGGAACTGACCGCTACACGTCACGAGAAGCCAGTATAAAAGAAGGTGAGGAGTATTGTGTTGCCAGCAGACAAATAGTAACAGCAGAATCGTTAGGTGAGGAAAGCTCGGCGATTTCGAACGTGGACTGCTCATTGGATATCACCTGAGTAATAAATCGGTAAGGGACATTTCAACCCTTTTAAAGCTGTCCAAGGCCACTGTTGGTGATGTGATCGTGAAGTGAAACCCGAAGGGAGAATCACATCTACACTACTGGCCATTAAAATTGCTACACCAAGAACAAATGCACATGATAAACGGGTATTCATTGGACAAATATATTACACTAGAACTGGCATGTGATTACATTTTCGCGCAATTTGGGTGCATAGATCCTGAGAAATCAGTACCCAGAACAATCACCTCTGGCCGTAATAACGGCCTCGATACGCCTGGGCATTGAGTCAAACAGAGCTTGGATGGCGTGTACAGGTACAGCTGCCCACGCAGCTTCAACACGATACCACAGTTCATCAAGAGTAGTGACTGGCGTATTGTGACGAGCCTGTTGCTCGGCCACCATTGACCAGACGTTTTCAATTGGTGAGAGATTTGGAGAATGTGCAGGCCAGGGCAGCAGTCGAACATTTTCTGTATCCAGAAAGGACCGTACAGGACCTGCAACATGCAGTCGTGCATTATCCTGCTGAAATTTAGGGTTTCGCAGGGATCGAATAAAGGGTAGAGCCACGGGTCGTAACACATCTGAAATGTAACGTCCACTGTTCAAAGTTCCGTCAATGCGAACGAGAGGTGACCGAGACGTGTAACCAATAGCACCCCATACCATCACGCCAGGTGATACGCCAGTATGGCGATGACGAATACACGTTTCCAATCTGCGTTCACCACGATGTCACCAAATACGGATGCGACCATCATGATGCTGTAAACAGAACCTGGATTCATCCGAAAAAATGACGTTTTTGCCATTCGTGGACCCAGGTTCGTCGTTGAGTACATCATCGCAGGCGCTCCTGTCTGTGATGCAGCATCAAGGGTAACCGCAGCCATGGTCTCCGGGCTGATAGTCCATGCTGCTACAAACGTCGTCGAACTGTTCGTGCAGATGGTTGCTGGCTTGCAAACGACCCCGTCTGTTGACTCAGGGATCGAGACGTGGCTGCACGATCCGTTACAGCCATGTGGATAAGATGCCTGTCATCTCGACTGCTAGTGATACGAGGTCGTTGGGATCCAGCACGGCGTTCCGTATTACCCTCCTGAAGCCACCGATTCCATATTCTGCTAACAGTCATTGGACCTCGACCAACGCGAGCAGCAATGTCGCGATACGATAAACCGCAATCGCGATAGGCTACAATCCGACCTTTATCAAAGTCGGAAACATGATGGTACGCATTTCTCCTCCTTACACGAGGCATCACAACAACGTTTCACCCGGCAACGCCGGTCAACTGCTGTTTGTGCATGAGAAATCGAGTGGAAACTTTCCTCATGTCAGCACGTTGTAGTGTCGCGACCGGCGCCATCCTAGTGTGAATGCTCTGAAAAGCTAATCATTTGAATATCACAGCATCTTCTTCCTGTCGGTTAAATTTCGCGTCTGTAGCACGTCATCTTCGTGGTGTGGCAATTTTAACGGCCAGTAGTGTATACCAAGACCAGGCAGTCCTTACGCACTGACGCACGAGAATCACCGATCGTAGTGGAGAATCGTTATAAAAAATCTTATGAAATCAATTGTGAGTTCCCTTATGAAATCAATTGTGAGTTCCATAGTGCTACACCATGACTGTGTGTAGACAGTAAAAAAGAATGTGGTGTAAGGGTCTAGCATCTCCTCATAAGCCACACATTTCTGTAATAAAGCAGCTTCTGTGAGGCAATTGTTTTTGGTTCTAAAACATTCCTGAAATGGACTGGCCGGCCCGGAGTCGCAACCTGAGCCCAAAGCAAAATCTTTGTGATAAGTTAGTTCGTCGGCTCCGCTCCGGATCCTAAAGTCCTTCAACGCTGCTACCTTATCTGGTTTCGGCTCTTAAGGAAGAATGGACAGCCATTTTACCACAGTCATTCACCTCATTGAAAGTGTCCCCTGCAAAGTTCAAGTAGTCATAAAGGCGAAGCGTGGAGAAATCCGATATTAATGGTCACTAAAAAATGATAAGATAGTGTATACACTTAATTCTGTCCTTAAAGAAAATGCTGGGGTAGTACAATGTGTCTCAAACTTTCAGTATCAATATTACTTTGATGGTTAAGGATCTTAAACTGAGTACTTTGGGACGAGGAATCAGTGGGCGAAAAAGAATATTTAGATTTTTATTTGTATAAACAAGCATATCTCACAACAGCAACTTAAGAGCATAGCAACTGTACACAGCGCTCTCATCAGTTAGAGCACAGATACTACATGTTTATATTGCCAACGCTTCTCCGAGCCCTTTAAGCTGACTTGTTACTCTGTAGCTTACTCAAACGCGTGCTATGTGTAGAACTTAATTTCATTTTTAATTTAGTTTGCTAGTGTTTTCTATTCGTTTTTGCTGGTGACTTGGATATAAGTTCAAGTCAGTAACGAGACCACATGTATGACCTAATGCAGAGATAACAAACGAAAAATTGTAACAACTCTTCAGATCCTTCCCCATGCATGCGGACACAACAGTCCTGAAAATTGTGAGACCCTGCCAACTAGATCCCCTTCGTTTCCTGCTGGCATTTCTTACACCTACGACTTTATGTAAACCTGTAGAAAAGGAACACGCTGTGGGTGCAGAGCAGATCATTGTATATTGTTTACAAGGTAGTGTTTGAACATCGGCCTGGAAATGGTTAATTCAAGGCCTCGAACCGTCGATCGTAGGTCCTCATCTCAAAATACGAGGGTAATCCCAAAAGTAATGTATCCTATTTTTTTTGCAAGTGCAGAACTATGTTTATGTGGCAGTTGGTGACACTGTTATGACGAGTGCTTCACGCGCTGTGTGTAAACATGCGCACGCCGCGCTGAGGCGTTCAGTCTTGGCTTGGAAGCCGTTGAGAATTCAGCTCCCGTTGGATGTTACCGCCAAGTGCGAATTACGAGCAGTTATTCGGTTTTTGAACGCAAAGGGCACTGCGCTGATTGAAATCCATCGCCAATTGACAAAAGTGTATGGTGAATCGTGCATGGATGTCAAAAATGTTCGTCAGTGGTGTAGAGAGTTTGCAGCTGATCGGACCGAAATTCACGACGAACAAAGGAGCGGAAGACCGACAATTTCTGAGGAAGTGTTGAAGGTTGAGCAAAGCATACGCGAAGATCGGCGGATCACCCTGGATGATCTCTGCACTTTGGTTTTTGAGGTTTCCCGAAGCACCGCTCACAGAATTTTAACGGAAACATTGAACTACCGGAAGGTGTGCGCAAGATGGGTGCCACGCATGCTGACTGAGGACCTAATGCGGCTACGAGTTGATGCTTCCCGTGCATTTCTTCACCGCCTTGCAGCCGAACAGGACAACTTTCTGGACTCAATTGTCACGGGTGACGAAACCTGGGCATACCACTTTACACCTGTGACCAAGCAACAATTACGCCAGTGGCGGCATCCTTCTTCGCCAAAGCCACGGAAATTCAAACATACACAGTCTGCCGGTTTACTGTCCTTTAGAGACTCTACAATTTTGACACTTAAGAGATGGAACAACCTGTTGATACTGTAGGAGGTAATACGCACCAAAATCCCGAGCGACTGTCTTTATATGACTCGGAATATGTGTTTTGCCGAACAGCGACTACTGGTACAGTTCACACAGAAAAAACGAAGTGTCCTGCCACAGACAGAAGGAACTTAAAACTTATTGTTTACTAGCTTAGTGTCCCATTCATCAAGAAATATTTCAGGTTATTGTATGAGTTGACTGATTCTAATTCTGAATTACTCATATATGGTGAGGCAAAAGATGTTAACATTAAATTGGTCTTTAATCAAGTGAAATTACAAGGCAGCTATTTGGCTACACGGTTTCAATTTGGCACCCATTCCACTCAATACACTTATAGAGTTTGTAAGGTCCAGTGGACAATTACAATCCCTCTGCATCCTGAAACTGTTGCTCAATCTCTGTTCCGCCATCGCTTCTACGTATAAGTCGAAACTGAGCGGAAGTCGGAGAGCGCTGTATCTACCTCCTTCTGGGAAACACGGTGAGCTGAGTTAGTGCAACAGGGCCGTGTTTTGACCCTTGCTGAAAATTGGAACATGTTGTCATAGCTCTGCCAACTGTGTACAGTGTGTAAGGCCAGCGCCATGCCGGCCGGAGTGGCCGAGCGGCTCTAGGTGCTACAGTCTGGAACCGCGAGACCGCTGCGGTCGCAGGTTCGAATCCTGCCTCGGGCATGGATGTGTGTGATGTCCCTAGGTTAGTTAGGTTTAAGTAGTTCTGAGTTCTAGGGGACTGATGACCTCAGAAGTTGAGTCCTGATGTGTCGACAGAAGTGCCGACACAGTGTGATTTGAGGGGACCGCAATGCACGCTATAAACACACGATGGATGGCGTGAGGTCTGAAACAGGATACGTAATGAATGCTATAAAGAAAAGTACGTAGCTTTTGGAATACTCAACTTTAATCCATCCTTGTTGTATACATCGTTCTTGATGAGACATGCTTTATACGATAAGTATCAATTGCTATGTAAGGCTAATGGCGCCTTGCTAGGTCGTAGCCATGGACTTAGCTGAAGGCTATTCTAACTATCTGCTCGGCAAAGGAGCGAGGCTTCGTCAGTGTAGTCGCTAGCAAAGTCGTCCATACAACTGGGGCGAGTGCTAGGAAGTCTCTCTAGACCTGCCGTGTGGTGGCGCTCGGTCTGCGATCACTGACAGTGGCGACACGCGGGTCCGACATGTACTAATGGACCGCGGCCGATTTAAAGCTACCACCTAGCAAGTGTGGTGTCTGGCGGTGACACCACAAGTCCCATAGTGCTCAGAACCATTTTGAACCAAGCCAGCGCCAAACTAAGGTTTTTCATGCAACACGAGGTAGTAAGACAGACAGTATGAGCAGTTACGGTGGTGTTTCTTATCAGTAAAATTAGGAACACATCATATGGGACCTGGAAGAAGGACGAGGATTTTGCTACTGCATTGCAGTGTGTTTCCAAACTACATACAGATACTGCAGTCCGAAATAGATCTGCGTCCCTCAGGGTGCATTCATGTCTGTCACCCAAATATTCTTTCTATCCTCATTATTTTGTACCATCCAACAAAGAAAAAGTACGAATTATGAAAACTTTACTAACGTCCCCCGGTAGAGAAATCGATAGGATATTACTGCCGTCCCTCTTTTCTGACAAACAAAAAAGAAAAAAAAATTCCTCCCCCACAGTCTGTTTAAGGACATAGCATAAAACTGAGCTCAGATTTGAAATTCTCAGTTACTTCCAATGTAATGGACTAAATGAAATAACTGTGCCTGTATCTACCAATAAGAGGCAAGGGGAAAAATTCAGAAGGGTCTGGAAATCAGACAGTTGCAGGATCTAATTTCATCAAATATACCAGCCCTAGTATCCACCAATAGGATGCAAGGAAAAAACTGACTCCACACAAAGGGCATCGATTTAATGGGCGGGCATAGCGCAACCTCTCGGATACCAGCGATTGGTGCAGCCTGGCGAAGAGATCAAAGCGTGGGCCCGCAGTGCCCTGCGATTCGTGTGAAACATGTTTAACAGTGTAATTACATGTGGTGAGTTATGGTGGCGTCGATTTCGTGACGTTATTCCTCGCCCGATCGGAAACAAGTGATCTATTTAATTACTTCTTTTCGATGTACTTTACAAGGCCAGCATCTTCCGATACAGCAGAGAATGATGAGCAAGAGAGACCCAAACCTTGAGAATTGAATTTTATAAATAAACAGTATATTCTTTGTTATATAATTGAGTTTTCTGTCGTCAGATCCTTCCACTCCGGCACAGACTGAATCCTTTTTACCGCCAATTTCCAGACGGGGAGCTGGAATGCTGAAGTGTGGCAGGGGAGGGGGAAGCTGGATACTTTCTCAGGATGGGGAAGGGGTAATTAATTTGTCTATTTGATTAATTAGTCAATTAATTTGATAGTGTGAGATGTGTATAGATATCTGTTGTCAGAAACCTCCGGAAACTTACAAAGGACTTGTCGAATCCATATTACGCAGAGTCACTGCGGTATTGCATCTCAGATGCAGGCCAACACATTATTAAGCAGTTCGTTATAACATTTAGGCTCATCAGTGTATATTGTGGGAAAGCTTTGCAGCACTTATTGTTAACGTTTTTCTCCTTTCTGTGGGGAAGAAATAGTTTCGTCCCGATGCAAAACCACGTGAACCGCAAAATTCTTTCTCTCCTGCCACTAGAAAGCATCTCACTGGGATAGCTGAAAAAATATCCTCTGGGTGGAATGTTGGGGTGCTACTGCTTAAAATTTCATTGGGTGGTTGTTGGTCGGGCTCTGCCTTTGATGGAGGAAAGTTTGTGGGTATTTTTGCGCGAAATTCGGGGTTGAGAGCGATCACACAAGACATTATTCTGGAGTTAGAGCTGAGAAGAGTCGCATTCAGACGAGTGGCGTGGATCTGCGTTTGAGAGTCGGCTCGTCACCGAATGAGAGATGGGCTGTTGCTGCTGCAGCAGGCCTTGTCGCTTTGAGTCTTTGCCTGCTAAGAAAACCTCGCTGCTAGGGCTATCTGGTGATGAGAATGACTAGCTTTCCGCTTCGCTTCCTCGTTAGATAATGCTATCTGAAATTACCTCTTTTCGATGGCTCACCCAGGCCTGAAGTTATTTAGGCCTTGGCACGTAATCGATACCTTGTTTCCTGGTACGATCAGAGCAGATATGACGCAGCCAACAGCGATTATGCATTTGCGGGAAGGACTTTCTGAGATGATTGTCATTCTTAATTTATCCATTCCTTGCTGAATAATAGATTCAAGATGCAGTTAATTTATCGCGATATTCACTACTTGTATTCCCCTTTCTTGTGTGTACGTGTAAATCATATTAATGTGTTCTTGCTGTTGGCATGTGTGCTTACTAAGTGCACTGGTTAATTTGGACCAGTGTTATCAATTCAGCAGGTAGATAACTTTCCCAAGTATTAATCCTCGTTGACTGTGTAAGAACTGACGCCCAGAAATCATTCTCACAGACTTTTCCCTTTTTTTTAGTATGCAACGTGTCGCTTGACAGAGTTGATTGTTTATCTGAGTTTAAGGGGAGGCATATGATTCATGGTCGGTCCAGCAGGAGCAGATTACAGAAACGACCGAAGTAGGTGTTAGCTCTAATTGGCATACTGCGCGAGATGGCAAGATGAAATGTGTGTGAAAAACACACACACACACACACACACACACACACACACACACACAAACACAGCACAGAGACAGAGATATAAAGAGCGAGAGGGAGAGAGAGAGAGAGAGAGAGAGAGAGAGAGAGAGAGCCGGCCGTTGTGGCCGAGCGGTTCTAGGCGCTTCAGTCTGGAACTGCGCGACCGCTACGGTCGCAGGTTCGAATCCTGCCTCGGGTATGGATGTGTGTGATGTCCTTAGGTTAGTTAGGTTTAAGTAGTTCTAAGTTGTAGGGGACTGATGACCTCAGATGTTAAGTCCCATAGTGCTCAGAGCTAATTGAACCATTTTTTGGTGGGAGAGAGAGAGAGAGAGAGACAGAGAGAGAGAGAAAGAGAGAGAGAGGGAGGGAGGGAGGGAGGGAGGGAGGGAGATTAATGTTTAGATTGTTATCTTTGGCATGTAATGATTATGATGCATGAATAAAGTACACTGTATTCTCTCGCTGCAACTTGATGGTGAAGTGGAGCGAAAGTCTTGTCTAAATAATAAAATATTTTACAGCATTTTAAAAACTCGCCTGTCAAACAGAAGATAAGTAATATTAATTTATTTATTGGGCCAAATCAAGCAAGAGATTCTATCCTCCAGAACCTGATGTTGCTTGCATCAGCTCGCATCGAGAGCTAGAATGTCCACTCAGGTATGATATATAGCTGAACAATATTGATTTTGTTGACTAATGAAGGCTACAAGAAGTTACAAGGACAAAATCCGAAAGTCATGTGTTCCGGAATCACAGTCTACAATGACGATACTTGTCTGTTGTGTGCTGAGAGAATGTGGTCCTATCTCAGGTTTTCGCTGCGTGCTTCCGGTTATACAACCGAGCTGTTATTTCATTTTTTGCACAATACGGCGATGACCGACACAAACATGGTACCCAGCGTTTTTCGCCTTCGTCAAAAAAGATAACAAATCTACTTTATAATGTTCAATACGATATAGTTCTCCGAAAGTTGGGTGTGTACTGCATTCCACGTGGATGTGGCTTTTATTACGTGGAGCAGACAATTAGGACATTCTTAGAGAGACGCAAGGAACGCCAGCAACACACCTGACTAAAGCAACAAAGCAAATCAGCTGTCGCCGGGCACTACTTCAAATATAATCCTGAAACGGAATGCAAGGAGACCAGTATCGTAGTGCTAACTGCAAGTTTCTGGGATAGCATAAATAAGGAGTCTGTCGATACAAAAATGTCGGAAAATCTAATAATTGGGGATGAAGGTTTCAGTTTAAACAAGGACTATAATTTGGCACTCAATTTATTGAGATCTCTCTGGCCATCACATTCATCGGAGCTGGGAAATGTAGAGAGAATGCGCGTTTCGGGGAATATCAGTACGGGCTCTGTAAAACATAGAGCATCAAAGATCGTAGTGGGTATCGGGAGTCGAAGTCACTATTACTTATAAAGAACAGCACGGTACCAAGAAGTTCACTGTCTGGTTGAAGTACAACAAAAGCCGCAGCACTTAAAGAAGGCGAATGGATCGGTGAGCTACATGTTGAAAAAATTGAACAACTTGGATGTATACCCAGAAGCACATCACTGAGAAAACATTGCTCTTTGTAGGAAACATCCATAACATCATACAGCCCATACTCACAACTATTAGTGCCCAGAGACTTGAATGCACGGTAGGAACCGAAACAGAAAACAGCAAAACAAAAACAGAAATCGTCATTGTATCTTTAAATGTTCTTTCATGGAGTAAACGTAAGCGATCTTGCCATAACTCAACAGTTCCGCCACGCCAAATATGACGTAGAAATCATTACTAGTGAGGTTCGAAAGGAACTTAAATTGCTAAAACTCTATAAGACCCCAGAGCCCTGGAGTCCCTTATCAAGCCCCCTGCGGAATTTGCTGGTGGATTAACTCGGCTCTTGACAATAATATACCACAATCCCCTTGAGTAGAGGTATATTACCAGTAATTGAGATAGATCATAGAGCATCTAAAAGAAGGTGCAAGTGATCAACATTACACTATCTCATCTGTGGCAAAATTCTAGAACATATTCTGAATTCCATTAGTATGACCAACCTACAACAGAATAGCCTGCTCCAGTTAAATTAGCATTGGTTTTGCAAACACGATCATGTGAAGCTTACACACGATGTCGTCAGTGCCGTAGATACAAGAGATCAGGTTGATTTGGTCTTTCTAAACATTCAAAAAGTTTTTGATTTAGTACCACATCGACTTTCTCGAAATGGTTGCAACTGGATCAAAAATTTCCCGGCAGACAGAACGCAGTACATTGTTCTGGATGGAAAATCGTCTACAGATACTGAAGTAATACGTGGTGAGCCTCAAGCACGTCTACTTGTGAAAAGTCTGTTGCTGTTTATAGTACACAGTGAAGACTTAGCACATACTATTAGCTGTAATCTCGGAATTTTTATAGATGATGCAGTTACCTATAAAGGAATTCTGCCTAGTAAAATTTATAACAATATCCAGCTAAATATCGATAAAATATAACTCTGGTGCAGAGACTTTCGACCAACTCTTAATACAGAGAAAGACACACTTGGTCACTTTAAAAAAAAAAAAAAAAAAAAAAAAAAGCGTGTCATATCCGTTTATAAACTCCCAGCCGTTATATACTATCTGACCAAAAGTATTCGGACACCTATTAGTGGAGATTAATATGGGGTGTGTCCACCTTTCGCCTCTATGATGGCTTGAACTCTACTAGGGCACTTCCATTGAGGTATCTGAACGCCTGTCGAGGAATGGCAACAAATTGTTCCTCAAGGTGAAGTCGACTTTCTAACCTATCACAAAGGTAGTCCATTGGGTTTCAAGCCAGTTCATATCAGGAAGGATCTTATTCACAGATACTGCTTTATGACAGGCTACGTTGTCATGTCGATTCAAACAATCATCATATCCGAATATTTCCTCCTCTACAGTATGCAGTATACAGAACTGTAAAATCTGCATTTAGCGTTTTCTTAAGTGCAGTAAGGATGAAAAGAGTTTTACGAGGAGGAAGGTAAAGGCCAGCAGAAGGACTGTAGTGTGGCAGGGGAACCCAAGGGCAAGATAACGTCAACACTATTCACAATTAGAAAATTTTAATACAAAATTTATTTACCAATTGGAGAGCTTAATTTGATATAGTAAGTATTTATAATAGTGAAATCTTAAGGGAAATTTTTTTTGATCTCGCCCAGCTTGAACAATCTCAGATATATTTAAAATAATAATCTCTTTAAAAATAAAATTTTCTTAAAAACACTGTATCATAAATAGCTTTAACAAATCACAAGAAAATGGAATTTTACGTAAGATGTTTGCCTTATATATTTAGCAGTTATTAAGGCAATCAACATCTTGAACTACTAGCAACTCTGAGTTCGCACCAAAACTTGAGAGGTTAACAAATGGTGATGTTAAGAAAACGACTGGCTAAATTTATAACATTAAGAATATCAACACAGATAAGGCCATTAGTCATTTCGTTTCAGACACAATCATTTCTCAAGACACACAACTGGCCAAAACCGTACAACCCATATTCAATAACTGGCTAGCAATAATTTACAGAGATTAAAACATGATTAAATGAATTTGGTGTACTCGCACAGAATGTAAGAAAATACTGCTAGGCACCGACTTAAGCACAGTTCAGTGCCCAAGTGGCAAGTGAATAAAGCGAGGCACCTTAATAAACCTTCAAACATAAAAACTTTAACAAAACTGTTATGTGCTTAACTTAGTCCATAATAATGTAAGGTCAAGACGACGACCCGTTCTTGTTTGTTATATCAACATTACAAATACGGTTACGGCATTGTGCGGTTTCCTTCCTCGATCAACTGATAGGCCCAGTCCATTTGGACCACCGTAAACAACTTGAATTGCTTCCCCAACAACATGGAGGGAAAGGCGACCAATTACAGTACCCGAGGAGTAGTGTTCTAAAGCAGACTAAATTTATAACATTACTAAAGAATAGTACTTGGCCATGCCGTTTATTGCAGAAAGGGGCGCTTGGCACGTGAGCACTGACACAACGTTATCTGACAAGAACGGAAACAGTGTACTAATTTACAGCCAGTCTGCAGTAATTAGGTAATTACAGCAACCGCGACATGGCAAGGGAGCGTTTACAGTCGTGAATGATAACAGACTAGATCAAGTAGTTCAGCTGACCAAGCTATACCACACACTCACATGCTTGACCCTACAACACAACCGGCATACACAGTTCCAAGCATTAAGCTCGATTTATAAGAAACATTCGCAACCAGCTTGTGATCCAACTCGCCACTTAACCCTCAAGTGGTCGCGCGTAAAAAAAGTTACACAATAGGTCGCGTAGATGACAATAGTTTCTCTACTGTATACAATTATATAACATATTTTTATATCTATTAATATGTATTATTGCCATAATATGAGTTCAAAAAACGAAATATACGTTAAAATGGTTTTTTGTTAATTGTGAATCTTAGTTTGTATAAAAATAAGTACAAATACAAAATATGAAATACACAAACTTCGTAAACTTTTACAACGTACTTTACAAATGTAATTTTTAACATATATCAGTTCCATTTGAGAAAGTTAATAAACGAAAATAACATTATTCAAAACAGTTGTTACACACGTCGGAACAACGATCTGGGCGTACCCAATTTAGACACTGAGCACGATCTTCTCGTAGTTTCATTTTTCGTTTGATCACAGATCGGGCATCTTCCCCTTGCACCTGCAGGCCGGTGTTCATTTTGACTGAATTTTGTTACTTTTATCTTGAGTAAAAGAGCACCTCTTTTCCTAATTTCGACTGGCACCTGAGGATTTTTGACGCGTCGTTGTATTTGGGGTGAAATCAGCTCCCAGCAAAATGATTCTATAAAATCATCTCGTTTGATTGCTTTATAGCCATTATTCACTGAGTATATGCACTGTGCGTTTAACCCAGACAAGTTCAGAAGATCGAAGAAAATAACGGCAGGCCATCTCCTTGTGTTCCGCGCCATCGAATAGTTTGCACAAAGCTGATCCACTACATCAACACCAACTTCTGTGTTTTTATAAAAAGCGACTATTTCGGGTTTTCTTTTGTCTCGAGTAGATACATCAATTGAATCATCATCGTGCATTGAAGATACCAGAATCGTATGCTGTACGAAACAAGAGTCTTATTTTTTTGAAAATCAAAAACAGAAGTATTCAGTTGCCTCTTTTTATTTGGTAGGAACTCTTTTGGCAGTTCTCTTTTTGTTCAGGGTCCCAACATAAGTAATATTTTTTTCAAGTAATGCTTCCACCAGAGGAATACTGGAAGCCAATTATGACCAGTAATATTCCTATTAGAGCTATAAATTGGTTTGCCAAGGCGAAGGACAACATCTTTTCCAGCATTGCTGGTTCCTGTTATCCACAGTAAACTTCTAATTTCATAGTGTCATCATTCTACAATCTACAAGTGCGAATACCTTTATTCCATATGTGGCAGGTTTGCTTGGACTAAACTGCCGGGAGGAACATTTCCCCCTGAAAGGAAGCAGTTGTTCATCAACCGTGAGGTATTCACCTGGTGTGAAATAACGCTGAAAATTCTTTATAAACTGTTCGATAAGGTCACGAATTGGCGCTAGCTTGTCTGATTTTCTTCTGTCTGCTCTCATGCTGTAGTCATCAAAGCGGAGGTAGCTTATCAGAAGACGACATCTATGCCCGCTCAATGATCCTTTAGAGTTAGTCCACATTTTTTAGAGCACCAGTAAGAAAAATAATTCCAATCGGGGCACTAATTTCAATTTCACCTGTGAGACAAACATCCCTGTCTCTGGAGAAATTATTTTTAATTTCCTGAATATACAGATTTGTATATTTTGTAATGATACTGATTACTCCATCATCAACAAATAGTCGCAATGTATCTATTTCTGTTTTAGCATCTTTAGCTCTGTCTTTTGGTCCCACTAAGAGGCTTATTATATTATGTGATCGAATTTTCACACTTTTCCGGGGCACTTTTTTGCTCCACTTAGTGCTTCCATCAATACCTACAGATTCCTCTAAATTACAATCCTCACCACTCTTTTCAGAGTCAGTTTCCTCCTGTTCTGTCTCAGAGCTATGATTCTATGATGCTACATAATCGCTATCACAATCACTGATGTCACTCTCGCAGTCTAGAGGATCTACGTCTGAATCGCATTCCTCCAGCCACTTTATCCAAATGTTAGGGTCTGAACTTCTTTCTGCCATAATGGAAACTTCATGTTTTACAGAAATAAAACAAGAAAATAACTAAAAAAGAGATAGAAGTACGATTAAAATGTTTAATATGATGTAAAGTGCGCTGAAAAGTGTTTAGTAAGTAAAATTCTGAAGGAATAAATCAGTCAAAAATACTCACACGAAAGGTCGCGTGGATGACATATGTCATCGAGGCAGAAGAAAGTGCAACTGCTCTTAGCGAAGGACAAATATTAACTGACGCGTGTGGCTACAATGTGTCCCAACCCTTACCCTGCAGACTCCTGGCGGTTGGTCCTCATTGTTACCAAAACAAATTAACGGTGGCAATTCGAAAAGGAATGAATGACTATTGTCATCCATCCGACCACTCGAGGGTTAATAGCCAGTCGTTTCTCTCAGGTTTGTCCGAGGGCTCGCCGTTTTCAATCGCTGGGACTGGTAAAAGTAGGCACGAGGCCACCACTTCACAGCTCCACTTGCCGCTTCAGCGAAGGACAGTCGTAGACGACCTAGGCCGCAGCAGCCGACTGACTCCGGGCCGTCTCCACACCCCGTGCGAGCCGACTGCGCTACTCTCATCTCCCTCTCCCGACAGCGTCCGCACGCGCCTCCTCGTGCGCGCCGCGACCCCTACCCGTCGCGGCTAGTTTCTCTACTCGACCTCTCGAAATTCGGAGGATGCTAAGTTCACCCAACCTGGATATGATGTGACGTCATTATGACGTATATACGCTTTAGTCGATTAACACACCTATCGACTTTTACGAACGTTCGAGATTCTAAACTGTCGTCAGCTAGTTGTTTGTTTTGACACGTGCGATTCTGAAAACAGCTCAGTGTGGCAGCGTATATGTATTTCTCCAAAATAAAAGTAAAAGAGCTGGATATTAATAGAAATATTCCCGACCGTGGCCTTGAAAACACCACGGACAACACGTTTCGTAAAAAAGTGAAGTCTTCTTATGTCCCGACCAGATTAGATTGTGTGATTGTTGTATTGAATGCTTACGCCGAAAATAATATTTATTTATTATCAACATTTTAGTATGGTTTCATACAATTGGTCTTGTCAGTACATATTAGATTGTAGCAGCATACTCTTGCTGACTTTTTTTTCTTAATTTATATAGCTGAAAGAGAACTCGTGCAAGTTCGTTAGCTAAGTAATTTATATGTCCATCCCAAGATAGTCTTTTATCAACCATAATTCCAAGTAATTTTACACTCGGACCGCAGAGACAGGTACCTTAGTGTCTAGTAATGACTGGTGTGTAGAATGATTGAATTTCGAACTTAAAAAGAAAAATATGAGGCATTGTTGAAGAAAAACCGTCGACCGGAGATGAAATATGAGGGGAAGTGGATTTCTCAATGTAATCTTAACCAAAGGTTAGTGTCTAGTACTGATTGACGTATGAAATGATTGAATGCAGTGTCAAAGCATTCCATGGTGGTATGACAAACCAGACGTACTGTATATTATGTCATGTATACAACCACAATAGTTTTAGCATGTACCTGGCCATGTCAATGTGGTTTATGTCAGCAGTATAATTTGCTAAGACAAGATTATGCAAAATACGAATTGCATCACAACTTGAGCGGATACCTTAAACTATGCAGAAGTCTCGTTACTTTTGCTGGATGCAGCTTGCAGAAGATGGCACCAGTAAAGGTCTCTTACTCGGAGAACCAATGTGTTTGGTCATCATATACTCAGTTCAGCTTTGGAGTCTACTGTTCACAAACGAATGGCGCAGAGCACAGCGCTACCCTGTCACAACCTCTCGAAAGTTCACAAAAGTCGAATAGTCGATATACGGTTTCTATCGTTTTCGATGTAGCGTGTATACGTCATAATGACGTCACATCGTATCCAAGTCCGGTGAACTTAGCATCCTCCTCGAAATTCTCGCAAAAATCTTTTTGCCGAAGGAAAGCGCTCCTCGCACTGAGCGCCACGGCTCAAAGGTGACACACCCAACCACGAAAAACACCACCATACCGTAACACCAGCTCCTACATGCATCACTGTTGGCACTATGCATGACGGCAGGTAACGTTCTCCCAGCATTCACCAAATCCAGACCCGTCACTCGGACTGCCACAGTGTACAGCGTGACCCATCACTTCAGATCATTCGTTTCTCGTCATCCATTGTCCAGTGTTACCGCCCTTAGCCCTGCCTCAAGCGTCACTTAGCACTGACCACAGAAATTTGTGGCTTGCCAGGAGGTACTCGACTATTGTACGCCGTTCTTTCTTACTCCCTACGCACAACCACTGTGCTAGCAGGACTGCTGGTACTACTGCAGAACTCACGAGTAATTCCTTCTGATGATTTCGTGTGTTTTTTACAACCACTCTCGGCAATGCTCGATGATGTCTGTTGGGGGCTTTCTAATAAGGAAATGAAGTGCTGTGTGGTGTGTTCACCCTCAACAACGTACCCTCAGACTCAGAGTTGAAATATTGAAAGTTTTGGCTGGTTTTGTTGTGTAGGGGCTGGGATACGTAGTTGCCGCATTACAAGCCAAATACTGCTGAGTCTACAGCATACAATATTAATATACACATGGATCGATTGGTCAAAGGTTTCTATCACTCGGCAATTGCGAATTATGAATTTAACATAAAAATTTATAAATGAAAGATTCCAAAATCTGCAGGTACTATCTTAACGACTTTAAACGATGAGTACGATAGTAGAAGTACTTTTGAGAATGTGGTATATTTCTGCAAAGCACTTATTGATGTCGATGGTCCAGCAATTACATAAAACATAAGTTGAATAACAGGAAAACAATAGAGTCCTACTTCACGTAATTAGTTATGAACGACAACATAGCTCGCGAGATATTCTCTTCTGAACGCATACTACAACTTCACTGCAGAAACCACGGTAATCACGCAAGAGCACAGGTCGGCACTCCGAAATACAGGGTGATCAAAAAGTCAGTATAAAATTGAAAACTTAATAAACCAAGGAATAATGTAGATAGAGAGGTAAAAATTGACACACATGCTTGGAATGGCATGGGTTTTATTAGAACAAAAAAAAAAAAAAACAAAGTTCACAAAATGTCCGACAGATGGTGCTGGACAGCAAAACGTCAGTGACTGCTACCGTGACGAGTGAGAGGTACGCCGATATGTTACAGAATCGCATCATCCCCAGCCTGGCTGATAAACACCTGGTGGAACGTACGATGTTTATGCAGGATGGTGCTTCACCCCATATTGCTAGACGCGTGAAAGATCTCTTGCGCTCGTCGTTTGGTGACGATCGTGTGCTCAGCCGCCACTTTCGTCATGCTTGGGCTCCTAGGTCCCCAGACCTCAGTCCGTGCGATTATTGGCTCTGGGGTTACCTGAAGTAGCAAGTGTATCGTGATCGACCGACATCTCTAGGGATGCTGAAAGACAACATCCGACGCCAATGCCTCACCATAACTCTGGACATGCTTTACAGTGCTGTTCACAACATTATTCCTCGACTACAGCTATTGTTGAGGATTGATGGTGGACATATTGAGCATTTCCTGTAAAGAACATCATCTTTGCTTTGTCTTACTTTGTTGTGTTAATTATTGCTACTCTGATCAGATGAAGCACCGTCTGTCAGACATTTTTGAACTTTTGTATTTTTTTGGTTCTAATAAAACCCCATGTCACTCCAAGCATGTGTGTCAATTTGTACCTCTCTATCTATATTATTCCGTGATTTATTCAGTTTTCAAATTTATATTGACTTTTTGATCACCCGGTATTTCTATCCTCCGCGACCACGCGCAAACTGCTCCACTGTCCAAGTCTTTCCGCCAACTGTGCGTCGCACCTTCACGTCCAGCAACCTCTCCATGTCCTGTGCGGCTGTCCAGAACTGCCGCCGTGCTCAGAACTACCTCGTGTCCTCTCTCGAAACGATGCTCTTCTTCCACTTCCATCCAGTCTCCCCATTCACAAGCGCTGTGATTTGCTAGAGCGCTCGCGCCATGTCTTCAAGCCAACGCACCCTCACAAACGTAGTGAAACGCGTTCGAAATACTGGATTTACATTAAAATAACTTGAAATTAAATAAATATTCCTACGGCTGGACCATAAACACGCTCTAACACACATTATTAGATACATAAACAAATTAAATAAGCATATATCAAAGGAATAGAACAAAAGGTAGGCCAGTAGCCTAATGTCTCTGTGCTTTCTATAACACAGTAAATATTTAACAAATTTCTTCATGAATAGTATATATCTGATATAAAGAAAGACATAGATCAATAAATATATTTATAAGCATGATGCTACCGCTTCTTCGTGTAACTGAAGACTACTTATGGCCTGTCGCGATCGATAGTAATTGGTCACTTTGACCTCCAAAATCGTGTACTATTTAAGTTACATACCTGTAATTCATACCAATTTAGGTTTACACTAATAGGTTTCTAAAGACACGTAGATCGACAAAATCGGATGAACCGTTTAGATTTTGGAAATAAGTTGCTGGGTGTTACTTGTATAATTTATTGTCAGATACTAAACTTTAAACTAATAAAGGTACTGAAAATCTGATTACACCATCAGAATTGTCGCGCAAATAATAGTAATGTACATGTTTCTTTTTGAGGTATCATGATTCATCTGGCTACTATTAATTGCTATTCGAACTATGAAATATCTGGCATTAAGGTTCCACAAAGTCCGCCATCTTTGGCGCTCGCGGCGCACAGCGTCACCAAGGAATTCGCAGCCACGTGCTCGATGGACCACGTGCTCTGGCCGTTGTGAGGCACCACACGGATGCTAACGAGTTCGGCCCTGCGGCACGGCCCGAGCGGTGGCCGCCAATTCTGAACTTAGAATATTTCCAGGGCGCCACAGCTCGCCCGATACCTCACACTGTCTGTCGGTACGTGACGACTGCTTGGTGTCGGTTTAGCTGTGGTTGTTCCTCCGTGCTTTTTACTCACGTGACCTCTGATGACTGGCCCGCATTCAAAGTCACTAAGCTCCCCCGACAGACCCATTCTCCTGTAACTGCTTGTCTACTGACAACACAGTACTTCCCACCCATAGGCGACCAAAGGGGGTTCTGGGCAATCACGATCATCTGTAGTCAAGGTCACCTCGTTATCTTCAAGGACAGGGATAAATGTCCGATAAGGTCATTGTCCAGAGGCAACTGTGTGACTAACACATCCAATAGAATTACAAACAGAAGTTTACAAAAGAAATTATGAGTTTATTAAACCAAATTTAATCAAATAAAAGGAAATACGAATTATCCACAGAAATGGAATACTAATTGATCTAGGATATAACTTTTCTTCTTGTTATACAAAAGCATGCTTCATGACTAGGCAAGAATTTCAAGCAAGATTCACGATTGCTCAAGAATTTTCCAACACATACATTTTACATAGTTTTTAATAAAATGAAATATCCAAACTTCACATGTTTTCTCCGCACACTCTCTCAGTCTCACCACAACACTCCCGCAACAAAAAATAATTAAATAATAATTTTGGAAATGGTCATTATTATGCCAGCTATTGTAACGAAAGCAAAGCCAATTCTAGAAAATTGTGATCTTTTGGTTACGGTTTCAAAAGCGGTTATAAGTGAGTACATTACAAGCTAGGTCTCTTTCGTAGTACCAATAAAAGTGTTTTGGTTTTTTAGGCAAAATTCAATAGCTAGAAAGTTCTGAAAATAATGAACTCAGATTTCTACAGTACTGTTGCAGTATCAATACAAGTCTATATATGGAGCTTGAAAAATGTCAAATAAAATGTAATACTGTTACTTTCGCTTCATTTGGAGTATACATAACGGATCAATCAGATGCTAGGCCACCAACCTGCGCCAGCATCAGCTGCGCTGATGTGAGAACAAAAATAACTGCCTCCTCCTGGCTACAGGGCAAGTCGCACTACAAGATCACTTACTTCACTGTAAGATGTAAGGACGAGGAATAATTTGCAATGTTGCGGTTGGATGAAGATGAAAATTAGTTGAAAGTAGGAGGGCTATTTCTTTTTCAAGCTCTGATCGGTCTCAATATGGAAAGCACAATGAAAATCAAAACCGTTTTATGTGCAACATTTAGCTACACCTTCCACTATATAGTCGCTGTTCTGAGACCATGATACCAAATTCCCAATATCCTCATGATGGAAGACCGCGGTATGTACTTCCCGCCAGCTCCCTATACTGGTCAGCAGCTCTTTGTCTGTGCCAAAATTCTGTTGTCATAGCCAATGATTCAATAAGTAAAGAGATGAAAATCAGAGGAAGTCATGTCCAGACTTTTTGGTGGATGATCAAACCATCCCCATCGAAAACACTTTGTTGCACCTGCAGTGTCTAACATCATGCGTATTTAGGTGAGCTAATCGGCTGCCCAGTATTGGTATGAAGTGAGATGAATTTGTTGTAGGGCCGAACACTAGCTTAGTGCACACTACACCAGGTCCGGCTAGACGACCGGTACGGGCGAGTCCAGATACAGAGACGAGCAGCGTCGCTGGAAGTATAGAAAGCCCAAAGCTGGGAACTAGGATGGCCGTTACTTGCATGGCCTTTGTACAGGAGATGCACAAAAAATTGTACAGTGTCAGACAAGCTGAAGATGGCTTCTTACAGCTTTTTGAGAATCTATTAAAATTTACAGTTAAGTATCAAAATAAATCTGAATACATTTGCTGTCTTAGAAAAATGAGGCGCATCCAGTTACACAACAACATTTTGACTATCTTTAAAACTACAGAAGTTGATATTTTACGGCGAATAAATATTTTCACAATAAATCACTTAATTAACAACTTTTAATCGTTTCGGGCGATTTCAGTAACAACGTCTCAGATGATAACATCCCTGAAAGCCAAGCATGTGTATCTATTTTATTTCTTGGTTTAATAAGTTTTTATATGTTTTTGTTACACAATTATTTGTCAGAACACTTCGGTCCGGCACACAGTTTTAATCTGCCAGGAAGTTTCATATCAGCGCACACTCCGCTGTAGAGTGAAAATCTCATTCTGGAAACATCCCTGAGGCTGTGGCCAAGCCATATCTCCGCAATATCCTTTCTTTCAGGAGTGCTAGTTCTGCAAGGTCCGCAGGAAGTATGGGAGGTAGGAGACGAGATACTGGCGGAAGTAAAGCTG
This sequence comes from Schistocerca americana, assembly GCF_021461395.2. Classification (NCBI taxonomy): domain Eukaryota; kingdom Metazoa; phylum Arthropoda; class Insecta; order Orthoptera; family Acrididae; genus Schistocerca; species Schistocerca americana. Next base: position 112,055,552 of record NC_060126.1, on the reverse strand, counting down.
TGAGGAAAGGGCGTGAGTCGTGCTTGGGTAGCTCAGTTGGTAGACCACTTGCCCGCGAAAGGCAAAGGTCCCGAGTTCGAGTCTCGGTCCGGCACAAAGTTTTAATCTGCCAGGAAGTTTCATATCAGCGCACACACTCCGCTGCAGAGTGATAATCTCATTCTAAATCAGAATTATAGGATGAGATTTTTCAAGCTGAAGTAGGATTGCCATGGTGTAGTATTATAGAAATCCCCCCCCCCCCCCCCCCCGAAAAGCACACCGCTGGTGCAAATGGTGTATGATAAGAGAGAACCTTTTATGAACGTAAATCAAGTTTGTTTTTCTGTGGACACTTAAAAAAATATATTTGATGAAGAAGGAATAGTTATGTCAGCTGCATGAGGTCGTTGAAATAAATCTGTGGCAACCAGTGAAAATATGTGCCAGATCAGGACTCGAACCCAAATTCCTTGCATTACACGAGTGGTCGCCTTAACCACTTCGACTGTCTGAGCACGCTTCACGTCCGACCCAAATTCCTGACTTGTCACACACTGTTTCTGTAGCGACACCTGTCTGCTCGTAGCTTCTCACATGATTCCCACGAGAGATCGGACCTAGGGTTCATCCGTACTGAAGATATTGTGAAATTCCGTCAGGGCCTGTTATATGTGTGGTGCCTGTTCTTTTGGACATGTCCATATAATAGTAATAATCATATATTTGTAAAAATCCAGCGTTTATATCATATGAAAGATGCGAAGAAAATCACTGCTCCCCTGCTTTTTTTTTCTTTTTTTTCCCAATGAATATCACCACAGCACACATATATCCTCAACTGTAAAATAATAAAAATACTTAATTTTGAGCGAGCGCGGTGGCGCAGTGGTTAGACACTGGACTCGCATTCGGGAGGACGACGGTTCAATCCCGCATCCGGCCATCCTGATTTAGGTTTTCCGTGATTTCCCTAAATCGCTCCAGGCAAATGCTGGGATGGTTCCTTTCAAAGGGCACGGCCGACTTCCTTCCCCGTCCTTCCCTAATCCGATGAGACCGATGACCTCGCTGTCTGGTCTCCTGCCCCAAAACAACCAACCAACTTAATTTTGTGTTGAAGTTCTCCTTAACGCCTTATTATACCTTTCTATAATTCTTTTTGCAACCGCAAATTTACCTTTTCTTTCCATGCATACAGAATATTGAGCATTATTTCAGTTTACAGCGATGTGACAAAAGTCATGGCATAGCGATATGCACATGTACAGATGGCGGTAGTATCGCGTAAACAAGGTATTGGCGAAGCAGTCGTTTGCATTCGGGCGATTCACATGATAAGGTCTCCGCCGTGATCATGGCCGCACGGCGGGAAATAACAGACTTTGATCGCGGACTGTTCGCCCCGATAGCTGAGTGGTCAGCGTGATGGATTGCCGTCCTATGGTCCCGGGTTCGATTCCCGACTGGGTCGGGGATTTTCTCCGCTAAGGGACTGGGAGTTGTGCTGTCTTCATCATCATTTCATCCTCATACGGCGCGCAGGTCGCCCAGTGTGGCGTCGAATGTAATAAGACCTGCACCAAGGCGGCCGGACCTGCCCCGCAAGGGGCCTCCCGGCCAATAACGCCAAACGCTCATTTCCATTTCCATCGCGGAATGGTAGTTGGAGCTAGACGCATGGGACATAGTTAGGAAACAGTTAGGAAATCAAATATTCCGAGATACACAGTGTCAAGAGTGCGCCGAGAGTAACAAATTCCGGCCGTTATCTCTCACCACGGACAACACAGTGGCCGAAAGCTTTCACTTGACGACCAAGAGCAGTGGTGTTTGTGTAGAGTTATCAGTGGTAACAGATAAGCACTACTGCGTGTATTAACAGCAGAATCAATGAAGAACTAACGACGAACGTTCCCGTTAAGATAGTGTGGGGAAAATTGGCGTTTATGGGCTATGGCACTAGACGATCGACGCGAGTGCCATTGCTAACAGCACAACAGTGCCTGCAGCGCCTCTCCTGGCCTCTTGGCCATATCGGTTGGACCCTAGACGACTGGAAGACAGTGGCCTGGTCAGACTAGTCGCAATTTCAGTTGCCAAGAGCTGATGGCAGGATTCAAGAGTGTTGCAGACCCCACAAAGCCAAGTACCAAAGTTGTCAACGAGGCACTGTGCAAATGTGTGGTTGCTCCATAATGGTGTGGGCAGTGTTTACATGTGATGAACTGTGTCGTTTGGTCCAACCAAATCGATCATTGACTGGTAAAGGTTATGTTCGCCTACTTGGAGACCATTTGCAGCGATTCATGGACTTTATTTTTATGGATGAGAATATGCTATGTCACAAGGCCGCAGTTGTTCACGACTAGTTTGAAGAACATTTTCTACAACTCGAGAGTATGATTTGGCCATCCATACCTCTCGACATGACTCTCATCGAACATTTATGGGATATAATGGGGAGGTCAGTTTGTGCACAAAATGCTGCACTAGCAAAACTTTTACATTTATGGACGGCTATAGAGGCAGCATGGCACAATACTTCAGCATTGGACTTGGAACACTTTGTTGAGCCCATGTACATCGAACTGTTGCACTATTCTGGCAAAAGGATGACTGACACGATATTAGGAGGTCTCCCACTTTGCCACTTGAGTGTATCTGCAGTGTAAGTAATGCAAAAATTGAAAATAAAGAAAAAAAAGCTTCCGCATAGGGACCCGTCCTCACGACCCTCAGATTAACGTCCTTCACTTTTTTTGCTGCGCTGACCGCTGCCAGAAGATTACGCTAACACAAAAGGGGTTATGCCTCGACCGAACCGGACCGAAATGCTATTTTTTCTAAACGCTGGGCCATGTGGAGCTCCCAATTCTGTTACTTCCATTCCTGGCCAATCTCTGCTTATATTAAATTTAAACGAAATCTGAGATGACAAGCAATTGCCTCCCTCTTCTAAAATTATACAAGAAGCCTGTTATTGGCAGTAAATTTGAGAAGCAAATACAATGAGCAGCCTTTTCTACTCTAAGGTCTTATACTATTAGATTTGTCACTAAATAAAATTGCAATATTTTATTTTAGACAAACATATAACTACTAAAATTTTGTACTTCTCTGTCACATGTGGATCTAAATTATTGACACAGAAAAGTAGGATAAAAGACGACCAATGAGTGCGTTTCTTGGCGGGGACAGTTGAACGGTGGGAGAGGCTTGAGAGGGGGTCCTTTGTGAGAGGCAGACGGATGGTGGCCAGACGTGGGAACTTGCCATTGTGTGTGGGCGAAATGTGGGGTGGCAGAGGAAGCCAAAAGGGGGGCAGGATGGAAAAAAAGACGCGGCACCTGGTTCAGAACTTGAGGATGTTGTTGTAGGCGATGCATATGCCGCCGTTTTGGAGACTCCATTCGGAATTTTGGGCTTAATCTGTTCAGCCACGTGGGGTAGCTGCGAGGTCCAGGGCGTTTTGCCACGGTTCGCGCGGCTCCACCCGTCGGAGGTTCGAGTCCTCCCTCGGGCATGGGTGTGAGTATGTGTTGTCCTTACCATAAGTTAGTTTAAGTTAGATTAAGTAGTGTGTAAGCCTAGGGACCGATGACCTCAGCAGTTTGGTCCCATAGGAACTTACTGGAGACACCGTAAGTGGTGGCAGTTGTGCCCTTACTATTGCCAGAGCCTGAATACCCATAGTTGGAACTGGGAGAGCCAGCTGTCTCCGTAGAACATGCATTTCTGTCATCAATAACTTTTGCTTTATCCATGCAGATTTCATAATGTTGAATTTGTATCAATACTGTAAAAAAAAGTCTTATCAAGGTGGTACCGAGGACATGGCGGGGTGGACCCAAGACGAGGGAGCAGCCACACAGGGGCGCAAAAACTGACAAAAAATACAATTTAACAATTAACTGAGAAATGTACGTGAGTTCTCCTACCCCTTGTGCTACTATCCTCTGCCTGCGAGGAGAAGCCAGTCGCTTGGTCTCAGATTGTAAACACACGCTGTTGCCACAGTGTCATTTCATTCAAGTTGCATCACAAAGAAATGACTGCTACAGATACGTATCACACGAGTTATGTAACAACAGTGTGCTTGGTTCACACAGCTGCCGCCTACACGACTAGCTCATGGCGTGTGGTTAATCATTTTTCTAAATGGGGGCAAACTGCATAAAACAACTTCTGAGAGCATAAAAGGAGCGCAAAAGCTCATGTGGACATGGTCGAAAATGCATTCCAACGGAGGTATACCCACTTGAACCAAGAGATAAAAGATTTTTGCAGTGTAGGCATCAGTAATTGTAAGCACACATGAGGACACACCAGGCAAGTGGGAATGTTCTGTCTCTACAAGTGTTTTAGCACCACACTAAAGATGACAATGAGCCATAGTGCCATCACATTGTAGCACGTTACACTTCATGCCACCAAAGGCACTTCTTCTAGAGGGAGAAGTACGGTCACCCACAGGAAGTGCCGACATGTCTCTTCTGTGAGGCGTTGTGAAAGGATGGATGGTCCCACAAGATAGTCACAAATAATCCCCACCCACACATTGAGACTGAATTGGTGCTAACGATTCACTGTCACCATACCATCGGCATTCTCTGTGGTATCTATCCGAGGTGCATACTTTGCTACTGCACCACAATGTTTGGATGGTACCACACACCTAAGGCAAAGGACCACCACTATCTTGTGAAACGACCCCAGTAGCTTCAAAGATTTGCTGGAAATACATTTTATTAATTGATCTTAATGGTGTAGTACTGGTTCAGAATTGCAAACAGTACCTTTGCTGCGAAGGTACGTACGTAGGTAATAAGGTATACACGTGTTGTAAGTGGTATGGATAGTGGTAGATGTCATGGAGAACGTCCCACATGGTCATCTAGCTTACCCCATACTGGCAGGCCAGTTGTCTGTTATGGATACTGGGGTCACCGTCAAAGATCTTTTCTCTCCACCTTCAAGTATTTTGGAACATATTTCCAACCATATGTTCATATGACCTTTTTAACTCCTTATCCACTCAGGGATTGTTTCCTGTCATTTGTACCGAGCGAGATGGCGCAGTGGTTAGCTCACTGGACTCGCATTCGGGAGGACGACGGTTCAATCCCGCGTCCGACCATCCTGATTTAGGTTTCCGTGATTTCCCTAAATCTCTCCAGGCAAATGCCGGGATGGTTCCTCTGACAGGGCACAGCCGACTTCCTTCCCCGTCCTTCCCTAAACCGATGAGACCGATGACCTCGCTGTCTGGTCTCCTCCCCAAACACAACCCTCCTGTCATTTGTCTCCATTTAGCAAAATCTCCCCGTATATTGCATCCTCTGCCACAAATTTCAGAGTGATCCCACAATATAAATGTATATACTGTGTTGTCACTGTATATGACAACATTGGTGACCAGTCTGCAGTACTGGGCATGGGGGATGTTATTACCGAACATACTTTGCTGCGTAGGCAAAGAAATGGAGAAGGTATTTTGCACTATTCCTTCCTATCCTGACTCTAAGACAAAAATTTTTATTCGCTTTCTCCCAAAAAAGTACTCCTTTAAATTATAATATGTTGTTGGTATCGATAATAAACTCTAAGAAGAAAAACAATGAACCATGAAGGACTTATTCGAATGGAACGGAAATCGGTAGAGGTGATGTACATGGACAGACAACCGAATGATTACAGTTTCAGAAAATTGGATGATTTTTCAAGACAAAGAGATTCACAAAGTGAGCTGATCTATCTTCTGCCCTTACGCAAGCAGCTACTCGGCATGGAATTGATTGATAGAGTTGCTGGATGTCTACCTGACGGATATCGTGCAGAATTCTGAACAACTGGCGCGCTAGACCGTGAAAATTCCGAGTTGATTGCAGGGTCCTGCCCATAATGCTCAAAACTTTCGCAATCGGTGAGAGATCCGACGACCTTGGTGGACGATGTAGGGTTTGGAAAGCATGAAGACAAGCAGTACATACTCTCGCTGTGTGCGGTCGGGCATTATCGTTCTGAAATGTATGTCCTGGATGGCTCGTCATGAAGGGCAACAAAATGGGCTGTGGAATATCGTCGACGTACTGCTGTGATGCAAGGGTGCCACTGGCGACAATCAGAGGGGTCCTGCCATATAAAGGAATGCTACCCCAGGCAACACTCCTGGTTGTCAGATCGTATTTCGAGCCACAGTCAGATTGGTATCTCACTGCTGTCGGGGGCGTCTCCAGATAAGTATTTGCTGGTCATCGGTGTTCAATCTGAAGTTGGACTCATCACTGGATTCTACTCCATTCAATGAGATTCCAGGCCTAAGACGAGTCTCGACAGCTGTGGGATACCGACTTGACTGTCGTCTACCATATAGCCCAACAGCCAAGAATGATGGTCTGCATTGCCATCTCATTTCGTAGCAGGTCCCCTTTGGTCGAGCCGGCCGCTGTGGAGGAACGTTTGTAGGCGATTCAGTCCGGAACTGCGCTGCTGCCACAGTCGTAGGTTCGAATCCTGCCTCGGGCATTGATGTGTGTGATGTCCTTAGGTTAGTTAGGTTTAAGTAGTTCTAAGTCTAGGTGACTGATGATCTTAGATGTTAGGTCCCATAGTGCTTGGAGCCATTTGAACCATTTGGTTGTCATCCACAGCACCCTTGCAGCACAGCGGTACTTCGACAATATTTTACATCCCGCTTTGTTGCCGTCCATGGGAAGCCATCCAGGGATTACCTTTCAGCCAGATAATGGCACCTGCACACGGCGAGAGTTTCTGCCACTTGTCTTTGTGCTTGCCAAACCCTACCTTGGCCAGCAAGGTCGCCACATCTCTCCTGAACTGAGAAGGTTTGGAGCATTACAAGCAGGGCCCATCTCGGGATTCCGATGATCTAGTGCGCCAACTGTACAGAATCTGGCACAATATCTGTCAGGAGGACATACGACAACTCTGCCAATCGAAGCCAAGCCGAATAACTGCTTGAATAAGGGCCAGAGGGGAACCAACGCATTACTGACTTCCTCAATTTGTGAAGCTCTTTCCCCCGAATAAATAATCCAGTTTCTCTGAATTTGTGATCATTTGTTTGTCTTTACATGAACATCATATCTACCATTTCCGTCACATTCACATAATTCCTTCGTGAATCGTCTTTTTTTTTGTCTTAGTGTGTACAACAGGTATAATGCATCCCGTATGTATGAGATTTGATTATATAATAACAGAGCAATAAAGCAATAACAATGTTTTAGAACTACAAGTCAACAAACGAGTCATATGTTACCGGCGCTGTGGATATGGTGCCACACTACAGAAGTGAATTTCTCGACAATTTTATCTCCATGTCTATGCCAGTAATAACTATCTGAAGTTTAGGCAGAAGTACACTAAAGATACAGCAATATGCATTAGGAAATTATATGTTTAGGATAGATTAGTGTGGAGAGCTGCATCAATCCAGTCTTCGGACTGAAGACCCAACAACAGTACGTTTGTACCATACGATGTAACATGGATTGTTTATTGTGAAGCGAAAAGTAGAGCCCCTGTGCTACTGGATTTCAGCCTTTGAAGATGGATATGAGACTCTGGGACACTATCCAGACATTCATCAGCACTAGAAATAACAGTAACGGCTTAATTAATAATTAAGTTTGCAGAAAATCGGTGTTACTTAGAGGAACTGAAAGTGTCACTGGATCTAAATTAATGTACATGTGGATCATATTTTGAATATTTACATCTCTTGTTTTATGTTCTTGTACTTCGAGGGCGAGTTTGGATGTGTGGCCCCAAGAAAAACCCTTTTTTTTGTTGATGGTTCAGGATACTAAACCACTAAAAACAAAAGATGAGAAACTCGGTGTGGAAATGTTCTGCATTTATGTCCTAAATTTGGCGCACTCCACTCACACAGTAAAAAGAGACGCCATGTTTCTATCCTCGTACAAAGGAAAAATCTTTGGTAATAACAAGAACTCAGATTGACTCCTCCACGTAGCATTAAGACACAAAGGCCAATCACCTGTTTGTGGAGACCAAAAATGAATATGGACACTTTTCATTCGTTCTTTGAACCGTGCATCAGTACTACTAATGCAGGCATTATTCGAAAATGGCATACCCAGTTGTTGTACATCCTACTCACAACTGATAAAATCTGAAAATACTAGTCAACAGAAAACACATGAATTTAATTATACTTTCTCGTTCGGACAGAAAAATGGTTCAAATGGCTCTGAGCACTATGGGACTTAACATCTGAGGTCATCAGTCCCCTAGAACTTAGAACAACTTCAACCTTACTAACCTAAGGACATCACATACATCATGCCTGAGGCAGGATTCGATTCTGCGACCGTAGCGGTCGCGCGGTTCCAGACTGAAGCGCCTAGAACCGATCGGCCACACCAGCCGGACGTTCGGACAGAAAATTCTCCCTTCTTTTACATTCCATTTGACATCTTATTCATCCTTTGACAACTTGCATTGCATGGATTACCTGATTACATGTACAAGTTAAAAATACAAAACTACAGCATTAAAGACAATAGGCCCTCCAAAAGTTTCAGCCTGTAATGTGTTTACACTACATAAGCATTAAAATAAATAATTACTTGTTTCACGTATTTCATGAGTTTCTCAAAATTAAGATACAAGTGGACACCCAATCTTTCTATACACACTTAATTTCCATTTTTACGCGAGAGAGTATAATTCATTAATTTTAGACATCACACCAGATGAATGATTCTCAGTTGAACTTACTTAAGCAACACAAGCAAGGCAATTTTGTCCAACAAGTACGCTGTCCACACAAAGCGACTGCTTTTTCATTCGATTAATACGTCTTGCCTATCCACCTACACTCCCAGCAACACATACTCATCCATTGAATAAAAGCGGTTGTCAGCTATGGTACTGTTTAAGAGTACTGCTAAGTGACACAAATTACTTCGTGTGTTTAATGTACTGTGCCATAGTTGTTACATAGGAACAATGGTAAAAAAGACTCTTCATCGTTTTACTTCTGTTTTTTCTTGGAATTTGAATGTCTTCGTTAATTGTAGTATTATAGTTTAAATAATGGATGATCGCATAAAGGACTACTGATCAAAATGAGTAAAATAGACAGGTGGCTTTGCGGCCAAGTGACGCGGTAAAAAAAGTATGTAAGCGCAGTAGACATGGATGGGGGGACACCCTAGCGAACATATGGGCTGCACATGGGGAAAACCATTGAGTTAAGTGACAAAGGGCAGGTTATTATTACGCAGAGATTGTGAACGAGTATCTCGGAGACGGCGAAGCTGGTCGAATTTTCATATGGTACTTCCGTGAGCATTTACAGAAAGAGGTAGGACAGTGAAACTACCACTAGGCGCTAAATGGTTGGACGACCACGGCTCTCACCAGGTTCGGAGGCTTGTCTGCAATGAAAAGTAAGATAGATGATGATCCGTGACATCCCTGCTGAAAGAGCGCAATGCCAATGCACGCTCAAGTGTTTCAGAGCACACCGTTCATCGTACATTGTTGAACACAGAGCCCCTTCGTGTTCGGGTGTTGACTCAACGACATCGTCAAGTACGACTGCAGTGGGCACGGATCAATAGGGATTCGACCGCCTGTCAATGGCGACATGCAGGCTTTTCGGGTGAACCACATTTTTGCAACTGCAGGTCGATGGTCGTCTCCACAAACGCCGTCATCGACGTGAATGGCTCGAAATGTGCAGCGCACCATGGGCTCAGGCTTGTGGGAGCAGTATTAAGGTACGAGAGACATTCTCTTGCGCTTACATGGGACCTGTGATAGTAATCGAAGATACACTGACAGCTGCGAATCACTTGCATCTTCTCATATCTGATGTCTTCCCCGATGGCGATGTCACCTTTCAGCCGTATAATTGTCTATGTCAAATCGGAGCCAGAACCGTGCTACAGTGGTTTGAGGAACATTATAGTGAACTCACGTTGACGTCTGTGCTACCAAATTCGCCTAATGTAAATCCTATGGAACCTGCCAGAGTCGCAATCGGTCGCCATCACCGATTACGCAAATCAGCGACTCGTTATTTACGCAAATTACACGAGCAGTGCATAGACATCTAATTCCACATACTCCACAAACCTACCAACAAACGTCGGATGCCTACTTTGCAGAATCAGTGATGTATTTTGTTCCAAAGACGGAAGAAAGAGCTATTAAGCAGGTGATGATAATGTTTTGGTTCAACGGTGTAAAACAGCAAAGAGAAATAGTTCACTCGGACGACCAAGCAAAGGAAGGAAAGACCGATGTCGTAACAGACTGCGCAGGTACGTAAGTCATAAAATAAAAAGCTGCTGAGCAAGAATTTTGACAAATAAATTACAGCCTTTCAAATTTTCTACTATCACCGTTATCGTGTTCTAATAATCTGAGTACCAATTAATAACGGTATGCAGAATGAATCCTCTTCTCATACAGAGCTACATTCTTGCTGTACTGTAGGGCTGCTACTGCTAGCTACTTGGATGTCCAGCAGCTTTGCAGTTACTAATCACGTGACAATGGATTCAATTGTTTGCTTCCGCACCACGATTGGCGCCCTTGATGCAGTGATTCGGTGCCACTGGACTGACAAAACAACTTGTCATCCCAAGTTCTGCGTGGTGCTGCCACCTTGCGCCGCGGACGAGAACCAACAGCGTTCGACGACGGCAGCGCCATCCAGTGTTTATGGGAGCCCGCGCCGCGTTCCTGCGGCTATTCTCGGGTTCAGCCCAGTGATACCACAGACAAATTTGTTGCTCGACAGAGAAAGCGCCAAGAAAATGCTCACGTTTCACAACATACAGGACTTGTGCTTGTGTGTTGGAAGAGGTTCGTGGCTGAGAACATTTCTACGTTTTCTGTAGAAACACAATTGCCCGTCAAGTGTTTCAGTTTAAAATACTTGTTACCAATAGATTCTTCAAGTCTGATTATAGTAAGCTTGTTGCGGAACAGACGAAAGGAAACGACTAACAAATATGAGTGGGTTACAGTACGAAAAGTAGTCAGCATATGTTAGATAACATTTTCACCTCATGCTTTCAGTGCTCCGCACGCGTAGTTAAAAATTGGTCAGGTGCGAGTGGGACTCGCTCGCTGCGGCTTTCGTGCAAACCTATTTATATGCATATCGAGAGCTCATCTATTTCGGAAATCGAGTATCTCGACCATTTTTGCTTGTAAACGACACATATTGGCAACATGTGGGTCCCAGGGGTTCCAAGATGTTTGAAAATGTTTTCATTTCAATGACTTAAATGCGACATGAAGTCACGGAATTAGAATTATATATTAATACCTTCAGCTGCTGAGGGTGAAAATGTGTGCCCCAACCGGGACTCGAACCCGGGATCTCCTGCTTGCATGGCAGACGCTCTATCCATCTTTTTTTTATTTTGTTCGTTGTTGATCGTTGTGTTTCGACGTTGCGGACGTCACATGACATCCGTTCAAGTTCGTTGTAGCCGGCCAGAGTGGCCGAGCGGTTCTAGGCCCTTGGGACCGGAACCGCATGACTGCTACAGTCGCAGGTTCGAATCCTGCCTTGGGCATGGATGTGTATGATGTCGTTGGGTTAGTTAGGTTTAAGTAGCTCAAAGTTCTAGGGGACTGATGACCTCAGATGTAAGTCCCATAGTGCTCAGAGTCATTTTTTTAACCAAGTTCGTTGTTGATCGTTTCACTCAGTTTTTTATTACAGAGGCCAACCAGCTCTCTGACGAAACACGCAGAGCTACAGTGCCGGCACTCCATCTGAGCCACCGAGGGCACAGAGGATACTGCAGCTGCAGGGACTATCTCGTGCACGCCTCCCGCGAGAACCACATTTTCACTTAAATGTCCACACACTACATTCGTAGTGTCGGGAATCCAACACACTCATTACTCGCGGAAGACATTCTTTCCAAGTCCTGTAAGAGTTCGGGTAATATGTGTGCATCCGTACGGAAGAGGAAGGTCATGGCCGGTATTGCCAGATTATGTACTTATATGGATATGGTTCAAATGGCTCTGAGCACTATGGGACTTAACATCTGAGGTCATCAGTCCCCTACAACTTGGAACTACTTAAATCTAAGTAACCTAAGGACATCACACACATCCATGCCCAAGGCAGGACTCGAACCTGCGACCGTACCGGTCGCGCGGTTCCAGACTGAAGCGCCTAGAGCCGCTCGGTCACGGCGGCCGTCATATGGATATGGTGTCTGTTCTTTCGGACTAGTGTGCGAATGATTATTTCACATACAATTTGAGTCGCCATATCTACGTTCCGTAATCGCTCCTGGACATCTGATGATGGATAGGTTCCGGAACACGTCATACGAACAATAAAGTCATTCTTTGTCTGATGTTTGAGTTTCCATTGCGACCCAGTCAGCCTGAATGAAGAACTACTAATTGTTCCAATTTCAAGTTTGACGTCGGGTAAATAATGGCAAAAGAAATTTTTTTCATGTGATATAAACACAAATTAACAGTTTCGGATTTTTTCCCTTACTTGTACTGTGAAACCTTGCATCTGCCAAATTTCATGTTTCTAGATCAATGGGCAATACCCTACAGGTTTTGAAGAGTGAATTTACGAGTACCGAAATACGTGATATAAACGTCTATATCTTTTGGCTGCATTCACTTAACAGCTTATGTTTACTGCACCGTCCAGGGCCTCTAGACCTTAGCGTGTAATATAAATTTCATCTTGATACGTCTAGCCGTTCCTGAGAAATAGGGATCTTAACAGACGGACAACTGACAAAAAATTGTGACATATAAGTACAACTTTTCAGTCTTCGGATTATTTCCGTTGGTTGTAATATGAAACTTTCCTTTTCGCCAACTTTCATGATTCTAGGCCAACGGCAAACAACCTATAGGTTTTGATGAATGAGTTTGCAAGTAAAAAAATATGTGACGTGACTGGCCGTATCGTTTCATTGCACTGATTTAGGAGCTTCAGTTATGTACACCGCCAAGGGACTAACGTCCTTAGTATGTGACATATATTTCAACTTGATACGTCAACCTGTTCTTAAGGAAAAGGGGTTTTAACAGTCGGACAGACAGGCAGAGAGATGGACAACATTGTGATACTTCCGTTTTTATCGATTGAGGTACGGAACCCTTACAGGTCCTTTTTGTTGTCTGTCTGTTTGTTAAGATCGCTTTTTCTCAGGAACGGATCTAGGCGATAAGCTGAAATTTACATCACATACTCTGGTCTACAGGCCCTTGACGGTGTAAATGTAAGCTTCTAAGTCAATGCAAACAAAAGTAATGACCTTTTATGTCACATCTTTCCATACTCGAAAACTCACTCATTAAAACCGACAGGGTACTTCCCATTGACCTACAACCACGAAACTCGACAAGAAACAAAGTTTTGCAATACAATTAAAGGAAAAAATACGAAACTTTTTAATTTATAATTATGCCTATATCAAATAAAATACGTTTTACCATTTCTCGTCCGTCTGTCTGCCTGTCCGTTTGTTAAAACCCCCTTTCCTCAGGAAATGGTAGAGATACTAGGTTGAAGTTTTCGTCAAATACTGAGGTCTATGACTTTTTAACGGTGTGGATAATTTAAGTCTCTAAGTGAATACAATCGAAAGATACGGCCACGTATATCAGATATTCACTCATCAGAACTTAAGGGGTGAAGTAGCTGCTTACTTGTCGGGCCTGATGTTTTAGTGGTAAACGGTAAACGGAGAGGTTGTTGTTGTTGTCTTCAGTCCAGAGACTGGTTTGATGCAGCTCTCCAAGCTACTCTATCCTGTGCAAACTTCTGCATCTCTAAATAACTACTGCAGCCTACATCCTTCTGAATCTGCTTTCTGTATTCATTTCTTGGTCTCCCTCTGCGATTTTTACCCTCCCTCCCACGCTTCCCTCCGGTACTAAATTGGTGATCCCTTGATGCCTCAGAACATGTCCAACCAACCGATCCCTTCTTCTAGTCAAGTTGTGCCACAAACTCCTCTTCTCCCCAATTCTATTCAATACCTCCTCATTAGTTATGTGATCTACCCATCTAATCTTCAGCATTCTTCTGTAACACCACATGTCGAAAGCTTCTATTCTCCTCTCGTCCAAACTATTTATCGTCCGTGTTTCACTTCCATACATGGCTACACTCCATACAAATACTTTCAGAAACGACTACCTGACACTTAAATCTATACTCGATGTTAACAAATTTCTCTTCTTCAGAAACGCTTTCCTTGCCATTGCCAGTCTACATTTTATATCCTCTCTACTTCTTGCCCGCATCTCGTGGTCGTGCGGTAGCGTTCTCGCTTCCCACGCCCGGGTTCCAGGGTTCGATTCCCGACGGGGTCAGGGATTTTCTCTGCCTCGTGATGGCTGTGTGTTGTGTGCTGTCCTTAGGTTAGTTAGGTTTAAGTAGTTCTAAGTTCTAGGGGACTGATGACCATAGATGTTAAGTCCAACAGTGCTCCGAGCCATATGAACCAGCCATCCTCTCTACTTCGACCATCATCAGTTATTTTGCTCCCCAAATAGCAAAACACCTTTACTACTTTGTCTCATTTCCTAATCTAAATCCCTCAGCATCACCCGACTTAATTCGACTACAATCCATTATCCTCGCGCGACCGCTACGGTCGCAGGTTCGAATCCTGCCTCGGGCATGGATGTGTGTGATGTCCTTAGGTTAGTTAGGTTTAAGTAGTTCTAAGTTCTAGGGGACTGATGACCTTAGAAGTTAAGTCCCATAGTGCTCAGAGCAATTTGAACCATTATTCTCGTTTTGCTTTTGTTGATGTTCATCTTATATCCTCCTTTCAAGACACTATCCATTCCGTTCAACTGCTCTTCCAAGTCCTTTGCTGTCTCTGACAGAATTACAATGTCATCGGCGAACCTTAAAGTTTTTATTTCTTCTCCATGGTTTTTAATACCTACTCCGAACTTATCTTTTGTTTCCTTTACTGCTTGCTCAATATAAAGATTGAATAGCATCGGGGAGAGGCTACAACCCTGTCTCACTCCCTTCCCAATCACTGCTTCCCTTTCATGTCCCTCAACTCTTATAACTGCCATCTGCTTTCTGTACAAATTGTAAATAGCCTTTCGCTCCCTGTATTTTAGCCCTGCCACCTTCAGAATTTGAAAGAGAGTGTTCCAATAGTTCAATAATTGTCACCCTGTAGTAATACATTGTTCAATTAAAGTTGCATCTTTGCTAAAGTTTTGGACATAAAGTTCTATATAGAAATCCAGGTAGAATGTTGAGCAGAAGAGTTGCCGATATACACAAAGGAAAATGTGGGATATGAGGAAAATTTAAAATTCCTGAATGCTCTTGCCTAGAAGAACTGCTGGAAGAAAAACAGTTAATAACTAAAACGAAAAAACAAAAGAATTTTTACAGGAAGAAAATTAGATATGCAGTAGGATTCGAGAATAACTTCTCTATATTTGTCAAATTACTGGCTGGAGAAAGAAACAGGTCACTAAGATGTGGTTTTAATTTATAAGTTAAAAATGAAATTGGATATTATTGAAACCACACCTAAAAAAATAAGAAAAGTGTTATTTTCTGGGTGTTTAAGGTATATGCAAGAATTAATAAAGATTTTGTACGAGAATATTTACCTGTTTTACATGCTAACCTACCAAAAACCATAAGAGACATTTTGTATACAATGATCTAAGTGCATGATTTTGGACAGGGGAAATGGGTGGTAGGATGAGCTTGAAAAGAGGTTGGAACTAGGTAGTTGAAAGCATAGCGACCCCCTTGTTGTAAATATATGAAAACCACAGCAGCTGTCACCCTCAGAAAGTTTTCTCTCTCTGACAATGCCTTCAAAGAAGCAGTTAAGAGTCGAAAAGTGGTGAGAGTCCTATTTAGAGTTACAGAGCTATTTATTTAGAGTTGTAGGCGAAGGGAGCGCTCTATGTAGATTGGTTGGTTGGTTTGGGGGATTAAAGGGACCAGACTGCCATGGTCATCGGTCCCGCTCTATGTAGAGTTTGAGTCTGTATGCTACTAGTTTCGAGTGATGCTGTGCATTTTTTTTAACACCCGTTGTGTGAAATTGTCAATATTAAGCTGTATTATGCTCTTTAGAAATAAATAAATAATGTATGTGAATTCCATCCCAGTATACTGGCTAAATAAACGGTATTCCGCACTGACTTGTCTCTTGCAAATTGTTTAAACAATATTCCAATGCCTTAAAGTGTTTAGTTCAATATGATTGACGATATACTAGGCTACTGTCATGACATTCTCCCAGCCCAATAGTCCAACACAGACTGAGCTATTTGTCGTGCCCTTTTTTTCTGGGAGGGTTGGGACATCTTATGGCGGTGGCATTCCGAATTGTTTAAATAAATAAACAGGGTGAAATTACTTAAGTAAATACTATATCGCTCCTCCTAGTCAGGTAGGCCAACACTGCCTAAGCGAGTTTCCTACGGGACGGGAGCTGTGGAACACAGACGTTAGACGCGAGTTGGAGGCAGACCAAGAACAGGAAGATCTGAACGGTGAAATCAGTGAGAAAGAAGTGGAGGTAGAAGTGAATAGGCATGTGGAAGCTCTTGTTTATATAAATAATAACACAGATGAGAACATACCGAGGAAAATTCGGCCTCGACAGTACAACAATGCTCAAATGTCTAGAGTAACATCACCAATTGGAGAAGACGGGCCTAATCAGACGAAAGATATTATTATTAGGGATTTTGGGGATGGTAAAGGACATAAAGCAGAGCCTATAAAAGAGAATGGATGAAGTAGAGGAATAAGGTACTTGCGGTTACGAACGAAGTGAAAAGTGAAATAGCGGAGGTCGGTAAGACGAGTGTAGAGGCGAAGAAAAGGGCCGTTGAAGCCAAGAAGGAAGCAGAGTTAGCAAGGGTTGAAGCAGCTGGCGCAAAAAAAGGGCAAAAGTTGCAAATAACCGTGCAGGAATCGCTAGGCGAATTGGACACGTCAATACGGTAGGTTCAAAAATGGCTCTGAGCACTATGGGACTTAACATCTATGGTCATCAGTCCCCTAGAACTTAGAACTACTTAAACCTAACTAACCTAAGGACAGCACACAACACCCAGCCATCAGGAGGCAGAGAAAATCCCTGGCCCCGCCGGGAATCGAACCCGGGAACCTGGGCGCGGGAAACGAGAACGCTACCGCACGACCACGAGATGCGGGCACAATACGGTAGGAATTGATGCAATAAAAGCCCAGGGGGAGGAAGCACTTGCATGTCTCGTTCTCATTCAAAATTCGTCAGAATTAAAGAGGTACAAACTCTGCTCCACCCGGGCACCTC
The DNA here is from genome assembly GCF_021461395.2 of Schistocerca americana. Classification (NCBI taxonomy): domain Eukaryota; kingdom Metazoa; phylum Arthropoda; class Insecta; order Orthoptera; family Acrididae; genus Schistocerca; species Schistocerca americana. The sequence continues at coordinate 112,038,219 of NC_060126.1, read as the reverse complement.
GCGAGAAGAACTCAGATGCACTCAGCAGTATGATATATTTGTGATGGAAATCTAATTATTTAATTTGCAAAATGTTTGAGTGTGATTCACAAACGGTGAAAATATGTTTTATTGTGATGAAGAACCGTCCTGAGGTGGCGGTGAGTGTTTTAAGCGATGCATTGAATTACTGCAAATCGTTCGACAATTAATTTGATAAGATAATGCAAATGGACTATTTCCCGTCATTTTTGATACTGCAAATGTGTCTCCATAACAGTCGACTATTTTTCCCACTCACATAAACAGAAGCACAGCCCAGCATTTCTCACCAATTTAATTGATTAATTTAATTACTGTTTAAATAAATAAACAATATTTTGCTCGAATTTACCACTCATTTCATGTCATGAGATCTTCCCAGTGAAGCAGTTCAGCTCAGGCTGTGTCTTTTTCCCATCAGTTCACAAGTGGGGTAGGGGAGGGAAGAAGTCCTGTCGCCCACAAAACTCATTAAATAAAGAATATGCAAATTTAATTGAACAATATATTATTATGTCAACTGATATGAATTTCGTGTCATGAGATCCTTTCTCTCCAGCACAGACTGAGTCTTCCAGTTTCCAGATGAGGGCCAACGGCCATGCCGCAGTGGTAACACCGGTTCCCATCAGATCACCGAAGTTAATTGCTGTTGGGCTGCGCTAGCACTCAGATGGGTGACCATCCGGTCTGCCGAGCGCTGTTGGCGAGTGGGGTGCACTCAGCACTTGTAAGGCAAACTGAGGAGCTACTTCATTGAAAAGTAGTGGCTCTGGTCTCGGAAACGGACATATGACCAGAACAGCAGTGTGCTGACCATATACCCCTTCATATCTGCATCCAGTGACGCCTGTGGTCTGAGGATGACGTGGCGGCCGGTCGGTCCGTTTGGCCTTCCAAGGCCTGTTCGGATGGAGTTCCAGATGGGGGAGGGGGGTAATCGGGGAGGGAAGGGTTGGGGGATTTCCCAGAAGTGGGAAGGGGCAATGAGTTGATCAATTTAATTTATTAGTCAATTAATTTTATATTAAGAGTGTGCTCTTACCGGCTAGGGGGAGAGGGGAAGGTTGGGGGTAGGGGAGGCGTACGTGGTTTCTCAGACAGACATATATGATCATCAGGTCGTCATAAAACAACCCAAAGGAGTCAGAAATAAATTAACAGAACAGTAGGTTAAGGCGAGGGGGATAATTTGCTCCTAAATGTGTTCTTGCTCCTAAATGTATGAAACCCACACAAACAAAATGGCCTAGAACACCCTTTGTCCCTACACTGGCTGGAGACAGCATTACCTTATTATATGACCCATATATTAAATATTTCTCAAACAACCATTCAATGTATGTTGTAGATACCTGATATTAACATAACACTTTCTGCTATGTGGCACACACTCACAAAACTATAGTTACAAATAGAGATGATATTCCACTAATCACTGTACTTGACTCTTTGTTAGAATGACAAATTATGTCACTCTCCTGTAGGGAAGCAATAATTTTACGGCATTACTTCCACTGAATCTGGTTCTGATTTCCTGTAATACTAGATATTAATGTTAGGGGACAATTAGCTAAAATTAGCGCGGTACTTGTCAGCAGGTCTTTGCATGAGAAATGACAGTGCTCTACGAGATTCAGGACCGCTAGAACGGCGTCACGTTCAACCACAGTTGCGACAGACAACAACCAAAACACACTGACTTGGTAGGAGCCCCGTTATGTGGCTACCATAAAAAGAGCTATCTGTACAGGCACGAAACTGAAAGTCAACTTGTGTGTAAAAACCAACATGGATTCCGTAAACAGGGATCTTGCGAAACACTGCTCACTCTGATCATCCATGAAGTCCAGGGCGCTGCAGACAAAGGCATCCAAGTTGATGTGTTCCAAGATTTCCGGTAGGCATTCGATACAGTTCCGCATCTTTTAGTGAGCAAAATACGACCTTACCGAGTATCGGAACAGTTCTATGCCTAGATTCAGCAGTTTCTAAGGGACGAAGCCAACACGTCATAATTCATGGGACGGAATCAATATATGCTAAAGTAATTTCTGGAGTACCACAAGGGACAAGAGATTGTAATGAAGTCATTGCTGTTTATACAATATATATAAAGGATTTAGTACAGTAGTCCCAACCTTCCTGAGGCTCTTACCCCCGAGCGCAATCAGATGTTAGCTGGCACCCTGCCCCCCCCCCCCCCCCCCCCCCACCACACACACACACACACACACACACACACATACACACATTCCCCGTCTTCATCAACATTGGAAACTAACTAAACTTAAAATGAAAAAGAATTTTGTTTGAACATTTTTATTTTTAAAATGATGAAAGATGGGTGTTTCACTAAGCCGCAAACTAATGAGTGAATGAGACAGTTGGTCTGACATCTTTTTTATGTTTCTGTCGTTCTCAGTCAGTGCACATCATGAATCACGCTCCAAATCTAATCAGTTTCTAGTTTTGCTATTATAGGCAAAAAATCAACGTCTATCAATCTAGAATGTCTCATTTCTTTTTCATGTGTTCGGGTAGTGTGTACTGTAAGCTTTTTATAAAATATTGTCTGCATAAAAGAAAACTAACATTGATTTCGAAAATTTTCTCATCAAGTAACATGTACTTAAGATGAAGTATTCAATTGCTGAAGAAAACTGCTGGTTGGCCATGTGTTGCGCATGTGAACAGTGTCGTAAAATAAAACTTTAAACTTAATGAAATGCAAAATTTGAAATAAAGAAAAAGTATCTGATTAAATGGCAAAAGAAACTAATTGTCTGCTCAGCGAAAAGTACGTAACTAAAACTCAGTACCGATGCACATTACAAATTATGCGTGATATGAAGAGCAATTTTAGACTAAGAATATGCACAAAAATAAACTACTGCTCTATTCAGAAGAAAATAACTGTTTGAAATTACCAACACTGTTCACTGAAAATTAATGTACTTGATAGTACGACACCTGACAATCCTGACTACCAAATACAGATCAGCAGATGCAGCAGCTAGAGATACAAAATCTACTCCATTTCTTTTTGTCAGACACAACCTGTTGCTTGGTGAGGCGTAAGATGCAGTTCAAAACTACGAATCATGAAGGTGGGTTTTACTTTAAAGAAAATTGTTTTGGGGAGCTCAAACTCTGATTATTGACAAAAAGAGCGCACAACATAAGGAGAATGTAACAATTACAAAATTCTCTCAGTACAAAGAAATTACAAACATACTTTTAAAATACTTCCAGAATCTTCTCTATAAATAGCATGATAAAGAAAGCACTATATGTCAGTTTATATCTCTAGAGTAAAGAATTCTAGACAGCTTCTTCCAGATTCAACCAAAACCGATCTCATTCTTCGAAAAACTCAACTGCACCTTACTACACTCCTGGAAATTGAAATAAGAACACTGTGAATTCATTGTCCCAGGAAGGGGAAACTTTATTGACACATTCCTTGGGTCAGATACATCACATGATCACACTGACAGGACCACAGGCACATAGACACAGGCAACAGAGCATGCACAATGTCGGCACTAGTACAGTGTATATCCACCTTTCGCAGCAATGCAGGCTGCTATTCTCCCATGGAGACGATCCTAGAGATGCTGGATGTAGTCCTGTGGAACGGCTTGCCATGCCATTTCCACCTGGCGCCTCAGTTGGACCAGCGTTCGTGCTGGACGTGCAGACCGCGTGAGACGACGCTTCATCCAGTCCCAAACATGCTCAATGGGGGACAGATCCGGAGATCTTGCTGGCCAGGGTAGTTGACTTACACCTTCTAGAGCACGTTGGGTGGCACGGGATACATGCGGACGTGCATTGTCCTGTTGGAACAGCAAGTTCCCTTGCCGGTCTAGGAATGGTAGAACGATGGGTTCGATGACGGTTTGGATGTACCGTGCACTATTCAGTGCCCCCTCGACGATCACCAATGGTGTACGGCCAGTGTAGGAGATCGCTCCCCACACCATGATGCCGGGTGTTGGCCCTGTGTGCCTCGGTCGTATGCAGTCCTGATTGTGGCGCTCACCTGCACGGCACCAAACACGCATACGACCATCATTGGCACCAAGGCAGAAGCGACTCTCATCGCTGAAGACGACACGTCTCCATTCGTCCCTCCATTCACGCCTGTCGCGACACCACTGGAGGCGGGCTGCACGATGTTGGGACGTGAGCGGAAGACGGCCTAACGGTGTGCGGGACCGTAGCCCAGCTTCATGGAGACGGTTGCGAATGGTCCTCGCCGATACCCCAGGAGCAACAGTGTCCCTAATTTGCTGGGAAGTGGCGGTGCGGTCCCCTACGGCACTGCGTAGGATCCTACGATCTTGGCGTGCATCCGTGCGTCGCTGCGGTCCGGTCCCAGGTCGACGGGCACGTGCACCTTCCGCCGACCACTGGCGACAACATCGATGTACTGTGGAGACCTCACGCCCCACGTGTTGAGCAATTCGGCGGTACGTCCGCCCGGCCTCCCGCATGCCCACTATACGCCCTCGCTCAAAGTCCGTCAACTGCACATACGGTTCACGTCCACGCTGTCGCGGCATGCTACCAGTGTTAAAGACTGCGATGGAGCTCCGTATGCCACGGCAAACTGGCTGACACTGACGGCGGCGGTGCACAAATGCTGCGCAGCTAGCGCCATTCGATGGCCAACACCGCGGTTCCTGGTGTGTCCGCTGTGCCGTGCGTGTGATCATTGCTTGTACAGCCCTCTCGCAGTGTCCGGAGCAAGTATGGTGGGTCTGACACACCGGTGTCAATGTGTTCTTTTTTCCTTTTCCAGGAGTGTATGACTTAAATAAGAATGACCCAGCGCTGCACAACGGACAGCAAGTCAACCACAGATAAAACTAAACACAGAGTCGAAAATATTACTCACTACGTCTACAGTCCCTGATTCATTTTTGTCACAGTCCAGTAAACGTGAATTATTTACGATAGCAGAAACCATTTGAAGGCCGTACAGTATGTGTGAGCGCGTACCCACACGCGCCCACCTATGTGTGTGTGTGTGTGTGTGTGTGTGTTAGAATGAATGATCAAGCAAATTCCCGGTCCGTCGCAAGTGCAAACAAGTCCTCTGATAAGACAGCTAACTATCCACAATGAGGATACACACTTGTTATAAAACATGCTGTCGCTACACAGCTCCCCTCCCTAGCGACAGTTGCTTCATCTGTACACCACATCCACATTTAAAATCAACCAAGTTAAACTGTGTGCACTACATAAACTGTTTATAATCACTTGATTGCTGGGCTCCTCACTTCTGAGCTGGAAGACTTCAGGCTGTTAACTCTTTGACCACTCTAACAACAACAGTAACAATAATAATATGTGTACACTGTTGCGTCGCGCTGTTGATTAGCTCATGTATCTGTTTCAAATTGTATAAGGAAGAGATTTATGCTCTAATGCTGGAACTATTTACAATCGGGATAGATATTTCATGAGATATTTAGCGTTTCTTACGTATATGTCTCACTTTTACTGTCATCGATGTATGGTACAGAGCACAAAGGATGTGTGTGGTGCGTGGGCTATGTGAGGACCCTGTAACTTTCACCGTATAGTGTCAAGCATTAATGGTATTAATTGAGAAAAAAGAAATTATTGATAACCAATATAATAACTATCAGAATATTAGGAAATTGTGATACTACACTGACGGAAAAAAAATCGCGACACTAAAAATAAATAATGTAGAGTAATGAAATTTTGGAAATACATTTGCCGAGGTAACACATTTAAATGAGTAACACTGCAAGTTTACAGGTTAAAGTAAGCACGAGAAAAGCCAATTCAAATGTGAAATGCTGGTACTTTAATAACCAGTGTAACCGCCAGACCGTTGAACGCAAGCATTCAAACGTGCATCCATTCTGTTGTACAGGTGCCAGATGTCAGTTTGCGGCATGGGGTTCCACGCCTGTTGCACTTGGTCGTTCAATACAGGGACGGTTAATTCTGTTTGTGGATGACGCTGGAGTTGTCATCGAATGATGTCCTACATGTGCCCAATTGGAGGCAGATCTGGTGATCGAGCAGGCCAAGGTAACGTGTCGACACTCTGTAGAGCATTTTGGGTTACAACAGCAGGTATGTGGGCGAGCGTTATCCTGTTAGAAAACGTACCTGGAATGCCGTTCGCAAATGGCTGCACAACAGCTCGAATCACCAGATTAACCTACAGTTTTGCATTCAGGGTGCGTGGGATAACCATGAGAGTGCTCCTGCTGTCATACGAAATCGCACCCCAGGCAATAGCTACAGGTGTAGATACAGTGTGTCCAGTACACAGACAGGTTATTTGCAGGCTCTTAACTAACCTCTTTCTAACCAATACGTGGCTATCACTGTCACCAAGACAGAACCAACTTTCATCAGGAAACACAACCGACCTTCACCCTGCGCTCCTTTGAGCTCCTGATTGAAGAACCACTGAAGTCGCAAATGGCGGTGGTCAGCGGTCAATGGAATGCGCGCTGCAGGAAGACTGGCTCGGAGCTGACCTTGAAGTAAACGATTTGTAACAGTTCGTTGTGTCACAGTGATGCCAACCGCTGGCCATATAGCTGCTGCAGATACCGCATGATGCGACAGACCCATTGGCCGAATACGACGGTCTTCCCTCGCGGTAGTGCCACATGACCGTCTGGAGTCCGGTCTTCTTGCGACCGTACATTATCGTCATCACTGCTGTCGTCAATCATGTACAGTGGCTTCAAACTCAGTGAGGTATTGATAATGACATCTCTGTCGCCTTAAAGGCGTTCTCGACTACGATCAATCCACAGCGTCCAGTGTCAAAGGTAACTATCGATCACGAGCGTTACACTGTGTATTTCAAGCAAAGCTGATTAGTATCCTCTTAATTTCGCTTATAGCGTCACTCTTATTTTACTGGTGTGAAATTTGAATAAATGACATTTTTCAGACGTAGCAACACCAACTTCCATTTATGTGGCACAACCTCATGGTTTCGCAATATTTTTGTCAGTATAGTAATGAACCTTTAAAAATAATTTAGTTTCATGACAAACACAATCAAACCATTTTGGTTTTACCGCTCAGAAAATTTCATTTCGTCTCTCAGGGGAGACCTCGTGATGACTGGGTGTTGTGTGATGTCCTTAGGTTAGTTAGGTTTAAGTAGTTCTAAGTTCTAGGGGACTGATGACCATAGATGTTAAGTCCCATAGTGCTCAGAGCCATTTGAAGCTCTCAGGGGATAATTATACCCATGCTGGAAGCCACTGATTTAGTGTGCAGCTCCCTGAGGCTTTCTGGAGGCGATGCTGTCGTGTGTACGAAGCTTACGACACTAGTAGACTAGTGAAGCGCAGAAAGACCTGCAGGGATCTGTGACTGGTGTTATGGCTGGCAGTAGAGCATGAACATAAATAAATGTAACATGTTGCGCATAAGAAATGTATTACTATTCGATAACGCTGTTACTGTAAACTCATTGGAAACGTTTTTCCTTTTTTTTTTTTGTCATCAGTCTTCTGACCGGTTTGATGCGGCCCACCACGAATTCCTCTCTTGTGCTAACCTCTTCACCTCAGAGTACGTTCTCAATTATTTGTCGGATGTATTCCAATCTCTGTCTTCCTCTACAGTTTTTGGCCTCTACAGCTCCCTCTAGTACCATGGAAGCCACTCCCTCATGTCTTAACAGATGTCCTGTCATCCTGTCCGTTCTCCTTATGAGTGTTTTCCATATATTCCTTTCCTCTCCGATTCTGCGTAGAACCTCCTCATTCCTTACCTTATCAGTCCACCTAATTTTCAACATTCGTCTATAGCGCCACATCTCAAATGCTTCGATTCTCTTCTGTTCCGGTTTTCCCAGAGTCCATGTTTCACTACCATACAATGCTGTACTCCATACGTACATCCTCAGAAATTTCTTCCTCAAATTAAGGCCGGTATTTGATAGTAGTAGACTTCTCTTGGCCAGAAATGCCTTTTTTGCTATAGCGAGTCTGCTTTTGATGTCCTCCTTGCTCCGACCGTCATTGATTATTTTACTGCCTAGGTAGCAGAATTCCTTCATCTACTTCGTGACCATCAATCGTGATACTAAGTTTCTCGCTGTTCTCATTTCTACTACTGCTCATTACCTTCGTCTTTCTTCGATTTACCGGAAACGGCAAGAGCTGTAAAATACCTAGAAGTAACCGTCTGCAGCGTCTAACGTGAGATGACCATAAACACTGAGGTGAAAGAGGTCACGGCATATCTCCCAACAACGTGTCGGGTGTCCTTCTGCCCGCCATAGTGCAGCAACTCGACGTAGAACAGACTCAAGAAGTAGCTGGAAGTCTCCTGCAGAAATATTGAGCCATGCTTGCACATGTGTTACCACTGCCGAATTTTGAACACGAACTGAGCTCTCGATTATGTCCTACAAATGTTCGACGAGACTGATGTCGGGCGATTCCCTCGAATTGTCCGGAGTGTTCCCAAACTAATCGCGAACAATTGTGGCCTGGTGACAAACCATTGCTATTTGGGAAAATACTCTCCAAGTGGCCGACCATAAACATTTCCAGTCAATGATCAGTTCAGTTGACCAGAGGATCCAGACCATACCACGTAAACACTGTCCATACCATTATGGACCCACTACCACCTTGCGCAATGCCTTGTTGACAACCTGGGTCCATGACTTAGTGGGTTCTGCGCCACAGCCGAATCCTACCATCAGCTTTTACCAACTGAAATGGGGACTCGCCTGACTATGCCACGGTTTTCCAGTCCTCTAGGGTGAACTGATATGGTCACGAGCACAGGAGAGACGCTGGAGGCGACGTCGTGCTGTTAGCAAAAGCATTCACGTCGGTCCTCTGCTGCCACTGCCCATTAACGCCAAATTTCGCCGCACTGTCCTGACGGATAAGTTCATCGTACGTCTCACATTGATTTCTGCGGTTATTTCACGCCGTGTTGCTTGTCTGTTAGCATTGACGACTCAACGCAAACGCCGCTGTTTTCGGTCGTTACGTGAAGGTCGACGGCTATTGCTTTGTCGTGGTGAGAGGTAACGTCTGAAATCTGGTGTTCTCGGCACACTATTGAGACTTTGGATCTCGGAATATTAAATTCCCTAAGTATTTCTGAAACGGAATGTCCCATTCTTCCAGCTCCATCTACCATTCCGCGTTCGAAGTCTGTTAATTTCCGTTGTGCGGCCATAATCTCGTCGGAAATGTTTTCCCAGGATACCGCTGAGTGCAAATGGCAAATTCGACAATGTACTGCCCTTTTATACCTTGTGTACGCGATACTATCGCCATAAGTATATGTACGTATTCCTATCCCATGACTTTTGTCATCTCGTTGTAAACTTAATTGCAGGGAAAGTAGATTTCAATGTGAGATGCATTGAGAGAAGGAATGCAATTGATCCAGAAAAGAAATGGCTTGCAAAATTCTGGCTCTACCGATTCTTGAATATTGTTCACGGGCCTTGGGCGCTTACCGGGTTGAATTGGTACAAGAGATAGAGACGATTCAACGTATTGTCACGAGATTGTTTAGTCGACGCGATACCATTACGGTGGCGCTCAATAAACTACAGTGACACACTTTACAAGAGAGGCGTTGTGTATCGCGGGTACTTTTATTATTGTAATTCCGAGAACGTTCGTTCCAAATGCGACCGGACACACAAATGTCGCTGCTGTACTAACCCTTTAGTGGATGATGGGCTACATATCTCCCACTAAACTAACACGCGGTTTTGAGCCTTGGGATGTCTACATCCCATAATGTCTAACGCTAACATGTAGCGAGATGCTTTCGGAACTTACAAGGGGAGGCCGCCAATTGTGAAATTCAGATTCAATTCATACTGCGCATAATAAAAGCTCATGGCCAGAGGTGTAATGTGGCAAAGCATGAAGATGCACTTCTCAGCCGTTGTCGAGAAAATCGACAGTTAAAAATAAACCGTTGCTGTGAAATACTCTCTACGAGTAAGAACTTCCTACAGCGTCGTGGCGCAGCGGTAAGCGCTCGGGTTTGTAATTCGAAAGTCGCCGGATCGAATCTCGTACCATGCAACCTTTTTTTTTTTTTTTTTTTTAGTATTTGTTATGTGTATATATATATATATATATATATATATATATATATATACACATATATATATATATATATGCACACACACACATATATATATATATAATTCCCGGCAATCAGTTGCAACAATTATGCATATAATAAGTTGTTGAAAGTCGGAAAAACTGGCGACTTCGAACATCATTATGTTTTCCCCAAACGAAGTTGTATTTCACAAATGTTATTAATTGTCTTCATAATGTTAACCACGTATAGTTAACGGAAGACGTAGAAACGATATTCCGAAACGAATACGTATAGCGTAAGTCAAACGTTCGAATTAGAATAGAAACCCCACGAACACAAATTTGCTGTGGCAGGTATGAAATATAAACTCCGTTACTCGCTCGTTACACTTGAAGGACAGATGTTGAATGGGCCGAAACGAGCCGCCGCATAACAGCGTAGTTGCCTGTTAACTTCGAAAGAAGATAGATGCGATCCCTAGCGCAACTTATAACATCGTCGAAAATCAGTGCGGACGTGAGAGCTTTGGTACACCCTGTTAAACAAACGGAAAAATGGAGGCGGTACAATTGGAGAGCGATCCGCCTTCACCAACATGCATAAGCAATTCATTAATAGTTTTATATATATATATATATAAACTATTAATGAATTGCTTATGCACGTTATATTTGAATTAGAATAAACTAATAATAAAAAGATGTTGCATGGCGCGAGATTCGATCCGGCGACCTTCGGATTACGAACCCGAGCGCGTACCACTGCGCCACGACGCTGTGGAAAATCATTAATCGTAGAGTATTTCACGGCAACGGTTTCTTTTAACTGTCGATTTTCTCGACAACGGCTGAGAAGTGCATCTTGGTGCTTTGCCACATTACACGTCTGGCCATGAGGTTTTATTATGCGCAGTATGAATCGAATCTGAATTTCACAATTGGCGGCCTCCCCTTGTTAGAGAAAAATACTACAGATCATAGGGTTGATATATAGAAGGCTGTGAGCGATCAAATGGGATGCCGTGTGTTTATAGGTGGCACAGTGCTTTTGTTTCAGGAAAATCAGATCGAATCATTATCTTCCCCATTCCAGGAATGTCTGAACTAACTAATTGTGTTTTATTATACATCATAGACATTGTTTGAAACACTACTACACACTTCAGTTATTCTGCTGGTTTGTACATGGTTTGTATGTAATAGCGTCTATATATCCCAAAAAACTTCATAGTATGTAGAAAACCTTGGTGAGTGGCATGTGAAGCCATCTTCAAATGATATGTTGAAAACCTGTGTGTAATATTTCATGTTTAGTTGTCAGAAGAACACGTATGTTTTCGTACTAATTTGTTAAACGTCTTTCCGTAAGTGCCACCCTGAAATAATTATTAAAAAGTAAAAATCTGACTGCGGAAATCCTAGATTCATATGAAAACGTGGGTTTGGTGAGGTTCGTGGGATATATGCGTCCCACTTCACCGATTCTCAAAATCGGTCGGTTTAAAAATTTGTTGGTAATCAAAGTGTATTACTTATCACAAAGGGAGACAATTTTTGACCTTTTATTCTTCAAATACATGCAAAATGGATTTTAATCATGAATGGATTAAGCAGGTGGCCATAATGTTCTGGCTTGCGTCTCTGAAGTCTTTTGCCCAAATGACACATTCATCATAATGTTCAGGATGAATATGATCTACGGAACATGGAACTAACGAACAACTCGAACTGGTGCTACTTTCCTCTACTAGTTCTAGCCTTGCAAAATGTTTGCGCCAAGTACATCCAGATGATCTCAGTGGAGAACAGGAATTTGTGTAATACGTTTAGCGTTTGGTCTGCGTATGCTATCGTATATCTTACTGGCACCTTTCGGTTTTCAGTGACGAGTACATTTTGCAGTCGGCGTGACAACACAGTATTTCCGTGGGTTACACGGGCGTGGCGCAGAAACGAGACCGTTCCGAATGTGGCACAGGAGTCGGTTAAACCTCGAAAACTGGTTTCCGAGCCCGTTCACCGTCTCAGGATACGTGGTCCGGACCCGGGAACCTGGGCGGCGAGCTGTGTAGGAGTTCGCGTGGCAGAAGTTTGCAAACGCTGCAGAGGGGCGAGCTACAGAATGAGAAAATTGTGCTGGATCTGAATATATTTCCCTGGAAGCGACGAAATGACGAAAGTGAGTGAGTTGCAACGTTGAAATGAAGTGAAAGCTGTCGTATACCTTAACGACGCCTTATGTTTTTCAGTGACGTAAGTTAATTGAACAACACTATCGTCTATTTCCTTGTGGAAGAACTTGTCACCACAACACAATTTACTTACCGTTTATACTTTTAAGTTACAATCCGTAACTGCATTTTAAAGATTTTCATCTTTTACTTCAGATGGGACTTTACTCTTTGTCTTCGCGTTTCAAATTGTAGAGAATTTGTAGATTACTTGAACTCTGTTCGAACACTATAGTTTTCTTTAGCATCTGTCACTGTGTACTCTTACTTGCAATGTTATATCAAATCTGTGGCTTTGTTTTGGTCCATTGAGATAAAGTACACCATCCTATTGGTTGTTGTTGTCTTCAGTCCTAAGACTGGTTTGATGCAGCTCTCCATGCTACTCTATACTGTGCAAGATTCTTCATCTTCCAGTACTTACTGCAACCTACATCCTTCTGAATCTGCTTAGTGTATTTATCTCTTGGTCTCCCTCTACGGTTTTTACCCTCCACGCTGCCCTCCAATGCTAAATTTGTGATCCCTTGATGCCTCAGAACATGTCCTACCAACCGTTCCCTTCTTCTTGTCAAGTTGTGCCAAAAACTCCTCTTCTCCCCAATTCTGTTCAATACCTCCTCATTAGTTATGTGATCTACCCATCTAATCTTCAGCATTCTTCTGTAGCACCACATTTCAAAAGCTTCTATTCTCTTCTTGTCCAAACTATTTATCGTCCATGTTTCACTGCCATACATGGCTACACTCCATACAAATACTTTCAGACACGACTTCCTGACACTTACATCTATACTCGATGTTAACAAATTTCTCTTCTTCAGAAACGCTTTCCTTGCCATTGGTGTCGTTAACAAAATTCTACTCCATAATAACACTATTATCTACTCCCTTGTAGAAGAACTTATCACATAGATACACACAAATAGTAGAGCCGCGTCTATTCCGCACAGTTGTCAGATTTCAGAAGATGTCACAGTGCATTGTTGCCAGGTTTCCCCACTACCTCCACCCCTTTGACATTATAGACCAACTGTGTCATGTATAAAATGGCGGTAAATCTAAAAATTTGCAGGAAATTCAAAATAGCTACGGTTTTCCACCACTTCTATAACGTCATAGCTTAAAGCCCTGTCGTCCTAAGTGTAAAATGGTGGGATATTAAAAGTTCAAGATGGCAGACCTAGACCAATTAAATCAATAAAATCAGAAACATCTAATGTTCATTACCAAAAAGAAAAAAAAAGTTGATGCGGGGTTTCTGCATCAAATGAATTGCAAGAAATGGTGTTTTAGTGCAATTTATTAATGTAACGATAGCAACATAGTGTACAATATGTACTCCTACGCATGTACGATATGTTCTCCATGAAATATTGTACAACATGCACGTGTTCATGATCATCACCATGTTATGCGTTTCTGTGAATGGGAAGTCAAAAAATCTGTGTATAAAACACTATCACTTGAGCTTCTTCAGGCACATAAGGCCAAAACTTCCTGATGTCTTCCATTTGCTCTTGACTGATGGAGATATCTTCGTTGTAGAGTCTTAATGTAGAGTAACCAGGTGAAACTCTATTTGACAGGTTGAACGTTGATACTGCCAACCCATCAATGAAGGGCTTTGCTGTCAATATACTTCTCACATTTTCATTTTCTTGTCTGGTGACTCATGGGCTCCTTTGGTTTCCTCATAAACTACAACTTTTTTTACTACAGAATAAGTTCTGTATATTCTTTAAGAATGTCGATATGTCGAGTCTTTCGTATATTTCTCTTGACCATGCTGAAGTCCCTATTACAAGGTAGGCATGAATGGCAGCTGATTGGGAAACAGTGCATTATTGTTTGAGATCTTCTAAGACCACCAAAGCCTGACGTTTTTCTTCTTTTCCCCACATCTGTCTGAGAAGATGTACAGATGTTTCACTTTGTGGCTAACTTTCTCTTCAATATAATCAATAAAATACGAACAAACCTTATTAGGTTCTTTCTTCGTAGTACCTTCGCTTCTTGATGAAGGTAGAATCTGGCAGTAATGGTTTTGAGGAAATGGATGTTAAAAACATTTACTGTCAGCTGGCTAGATGGAAGTTTTTTGTACTGGAGTTACAGGAAGCATTACATTCTGCATGAAATCAAACGTTAACCCAGCTATATCGTCATGAGTGTTTGCTAGTTCTTCAACTTATTCAATTTTGGAATAAAGATTTTTAGTCCGTCACTTATGTACCATCAATTCCGCCGCAGCAGTTCTTTTGGTGTTGATATTAAGTAAGGATTTATAATTTTGATGTTGAGTCCTTTACAGACACAACAGGTGTCAATGTTGGGTTGTCCAAATTTCAGATCAAACCTCATATGGAATATCTTCATGTGAAACCAGTAAGTTACAGGCCCTTAACTCTGGATGCATTTGAAAAATGCTTGCCACATTACGTTGACGTTCATTCTTGTGCTACGATACTTGTATTCGTTGCTACCACAATACAGACTGGATACTTCTTGATGTGGCACTGAACCAGCAACATAAGTCTCACAGGTTAAGCATTTCTTGATGTCGATTTGCATCTTTTGTCTTGTGGTGTTCACCCTAAGCGAGAATTTTTGTTATTCTTTTCATTCTATCAACACTCACGTAATAAGTAGACAGAAATGCATTTCTACACACTTGTTTTCTCCCACTTGAACTGTATATCCAAAATAGATCTACATCTACATCTACATTTATACTCTGCAAGCCACCCAACGGTGTGTGGCGGAGGGCACTACGTTTTAGTTTCTTTGGTTTCCTTCGTTTCCCTTCATTTTTATCCTTGGATGCCTATGAGCAACGGGTTTTACTTCAATAAGATTTAAAAGATGTGCATCTTGTTCATTTTCAAATGAAAATGAAAAAAATGTATTAGGAATTTCCTGTTGATTTTTATCTGAAACATGTTCATGGCATCTCATGTGGAGTCTGAAAAAGTATAAAATAGTCAACACGAGCACCGAAAATAATTCCAAATTTCTAGCTAGTAGAAGATAGAATACCTTAATACACTTTGGATTTATATTTAAATGTTATTAAATGGAAAACAAAATACACAAATCACAGTAATAACATTAAATACATAAGCATGATACTGACTATAGGTATAAGAGTTTTACCTGTATTGTAACCATGAGCGTTGGGCAAAAAGTACTTCTCCTTGTAGTTTGTGTTGTCTCTGTTTTTCACTCTCGCTTATTTTATAGTATCACATTTACGTTTGCTGCAAACGCTTTTCTTGGCGAGTCTACATCACTCATCTTGGAAAATCTTTAGTAGCGCAGGAGTTATAGATAAACACTGTTATAATGCAATGAAAACTGAGTATAATATTAGTTGCGCTACAATCATTTAAAAAGTTTATGTATGTTATTCATTGCCAACTATTTAGCAGGCAGGTACAGCAGCTTAGAAAATAAAGTAAGCTACCAACAAACCTCTGAGAAATCAAAGAGAACGATATTTCCACTGTTTAAGTGTAAACTTACCATCTCATAACACGGAAACCATTAAGTGGACTTGAGGTATTTTTATCACAATCATTGTCGCTATATTCAAAGATAGGTAAATCGCCATTATCTCATTTTACAAAAAATGTGGACATGAGAGGTTTCTGATTTTTTCGATTCAATTGACCTAAGTATAGAAGCCAAGGCAACTGACTTGAGGATAGTAGCCCAGCCTGCATGGTTCCCAAGCCTGCATGATTGTCAGATTTTCCCAGCTCTATGATGTCAGAATCAAAACAACGGGAAGTTAAAAAATCATGACACTATGTCGTTCGCAGTGTCTGTGTTTAACGGTCTACTATGCAGTGTTCTTCAGACATGCATGCATGTTCAAAGGAACAGACACTGCTAACGCCAATGGATGTATGAAATACAAGAAAAGTGTTTGCCGTTGCAGATACGATGAGACTCTGAAGCACAATGTCTGAAGGACACTGCATAGCAGCCGTTAAACACAGAAACTGCAGGTAGTGTTTACATGCCTAGACCTAGACCATGGCAATAATAGGCAAGTATATTCCTATGTGGGAATCGTAGTGATTGTGTAAGTGCAGGATGTGGACACAGGGACATATGGAAGTATTTTGGGATAGCTGAAGTGGTTAAGGCGACCACTTGTATGCAGCAGGAAATACAGGTTCGAGTACCAGCTAGGCACAAAATTTCGCATGTCGCCAATAAAACCCAATTGCGAATACGTTTCTCTTATAAAAAATCTATGGTTTTCCCAACTCCTATTATGCTACAGTTCATGTGTACTAAGAATCTATTTGCCATAAGTTTAAAAACAATGTAACCTGCAGGTTTAAAGAATTTTTCCCCATGTCTCTAGCGTCACAGTTCGCATGAATGCCATCCTAAATTTGCAACCCAACAGCTACCTGGTCCTAAGTTTAATTCCGCCTGTGATATGCTCATATTAAACAATATCCACCATACAGTAGCCATTCTTCTTGCGCTGTTACCACCACCAATCGAGTAGGATAAGAACAACTGCACTCTAACTTAAAAACAAAACAAAACAAAAAAAAAAAAAGAAGAAATGCAGGGAAGTCTCTTCTGTGCTGTACCATGCTACGACCAACTTGCCCGGCAAGGCTTCTGCTGCCTCATCTGCATACTGCAAGCAGTCCACACAGTCCAGTCTGCTAGCACTGCCTGTCGTTGCTGTGTACTCAAGTGAGTACAGAATATCCATTGACCAGGTTGGGCTGTCACATGACTGTAGGTAGCTGTACTGTTGTATATTCCATAGCTGGCACAGCCCGACATACCGTTCCTCTGATTTTTCCGTCACAAATTTATCTCTTCTTACAGAAAGATGCATGGAATGCAAATGTGTCTGCATAATGTATACAGTAAAAAAATTGAACGCTTTTAATGAGGTATAAATGCATCTCTTCTTGTAGAAAAGACATGTGCGGTGCAGATGTAGCTGCACATTGTAAACAATTATACAGAAGAAAGAAAGAAAACATGTGACTAGTTCAAAAATGGTTGAAACGGCTCTGAGCACTATGGGACTTAACATCTATGGTCATCAGTCCCCTAGAACTTAGAACTACTTAAACCTAACTAACCCAAGGACATCACACAACACCCAGTCATCACGAGGCAGAGAAAACGTAATAAACATGTCTCACAAGTTAACACACTTATATGTTTTTTTCGTGCTGTTGGCATTCTTATATATGTTTTCAGCAATTTTACAGTTGATTTGGTAACACATGAGATGCAATATGTACAGTTCACCTCTGAGGCACAACATCAATAAACTGAATAGGGACATGATTTTGTAAGGCCAACAACAGGAACTACACTAACTCACACACACAGAACGTGCAGACATTATGTACAACACAAACACAGTGTGGAAAACAAATTAGCTCACAGACATAGTGTGCCCTCTATGTCACATACACAATTTGCACTCACCTACTTAGTATGCACTGTCTACATTGGCACACACAATATGAACTCTCTCTCTCTGACACACACACACACACACACACACACACACACACACACACACACACACACACATGCACCCACACATATACGAGTATATACACTAAAATAAGTGCATACAGGTCATTCTATTCCACTTACAAACAGGTATTTTCCCTGTGTATACAACATGACATACACTGACTGGATCTCTCAAGTGAACAGTGAGCATTTGATAGGGTTCCAGTCCCATCCTCACAAATAAATCACTTACTACCATGACATGACAGGCTGATTCTCAGCTGCGATAGAGTATGTACCTCATTTCTTCGTAACTGATTGCCGATTTGGATCACTACATCTGGAATAGAAGGTGGAGCACACCATCACCATCATGTAATCGCTTTAGGTAACCCGCAAGCTTGAGAGCCACTGGGGCTGCATACTACACACCTTTAGCCTATCTAACAGAGGCATCTACTTTTGTATGGTATCCATAGTGAGTATTTGGTAGGATTCCAATGTCATCCTCACAAATAAGCCACTTATTGTCATGACATGACAGGCTGACTCTCAGCTGCAATACAGTATGTACCTCATATCTTCATGACTGAATACTGTTTTGGTATACCACACGTGGAAGAGAAGGTGGACCACACAAACAACATCCTTTGGGCAATTTAGATAATCCTCAAGCTTGAGAGCCACTGGGGCTGCGTATCACGCGCCTTTAGTCTATCGAACGGCGGCACCTGCTTCTATTCTGTATCTATACATTTTGGAGTGGACACATGCAGACTCCACAGTTTGCGACCAATTTGTCTCGTCTTTCATCAAGCTGATAACATTAGTGCTGGCTGGGATTATGCCATAAGGATCACCAGCTGCACATCCAAATGTGTCAAATGCATTGGAGTGGCACTTTATAAATACGCATTAGAAACTTTCATCGAACAGATGACGCTGTCCATGTCCATATGAAGTAATAATGGGCCAGGAAAATTAGTTTTTGCAAACTTGTAGTTGAAATGGT
Source organism: Schistocerca americana (assembly GCF_021461395.2). NCBI lineage: Eukaryota > Metazoa > Arthropoda > Insecta > Orthoptera > Acrididae > Schistocerca > Schistocerca americana. The sequence goes on along the minus strand of NC_060126.1, from coordinate 112,019,320 downwards.
ACAGGCAGAGTTGAAATGGGTTTCTACCAAAACTTCCATCTCCACAACGACGAATCGTTAGTATTGTGCTCCATTTAAAATTTGACCTGACGATATAACTTCTCTTGGCATAATTCCTATCCCAACGAGTGACTGAGAATTTTGTTGTGGTTTCTAACATTTTTCATAGTTTTCCCGAAAATTGCATTATTCTTAAGTTTATAAGAATCTTTCTCAAAATCACTCGTCATGGTAGGCTTCTTTTCGGTATTTACAACAGTGTGTTCCTTCAAATGGGAGTACAACATCATGGGAACAGCGTGGGTGATTCTATCCAGTTTCAATCAGAACTCGAGACATTAGTGGAGGTTTCGATAATTCTGCTGTGTATCTTCGTTTTCTCTCTACCGTTGTCAGAAATTTAGGGTGGGAACTACTTTGTGGAACTCGGTGCTCTGGACACAGAGACAAAACACTGTTTGCACCATGAAAAATATTAGGATACATTAAATCTGCACACAAAACATAACCCACATCAGCATTTGTCTCCACAGATGAGAAATTACCTAATTTGACAATTTCTTCATAGACAGCCATCGATACACTACAATAGCTAGAGATTGTTGTGTGGTATGCACCTATAAGTTGTTTACAAACAAGTACATGATATAACTTAAAATGTCAGATGTTTTGTAGAACTGTTCATCCAATCACGGGTTATTTGCCTTGTCACACCAATGGACATATTGGCAAAGTACTTTGCGAATCCGATTCTCGACAAGTATCAGTATGTTAACATCGGCTAAAAAAATATTGACATGTTTGAGTTTAAGCATAGCATCTCACTAAAACCATGGTGCGATGTTGTAGGATGCGGGATCCAAAGTGTATGTTTCTGTGCATACACTCTACAATCGTTTGAAAATGTCTGCAAGAACGCATTCATTTGTGTCCGTATAAAGACTTGCATACTCCCCTAAACAGAGACAGTGAACTGCTGCCGAACTCTCCCTTCATGCCCATACTTCACATCTGTTATGGCAGCATCTCTACGCTTTCTGGAGAATGTGACTATGTCTGACAATGTGGTTTCATTGAGTTTTTCAATCGAATCCAGACATTTTTGTGGGACTACTCCTTTCTTCACTATAAGTTGAAAATTAGCGTAATCGAGATGTGCGGCTTGAGTGAGGTGCAAATCCTCCTGATGAATGGTTTCAGCAAGTTTTTGAAGTGCTCCCTGCATAAATCTTAGGGAGTTCAGGAAGTGCAGCGTAGCATTCTTTGTAATTCTCTTTGAAAACGAAATATATTACTCTGCCCTGTCAGGTTGGACACTAAACTGAGCTTTAAACAGACCGAAATCAGCCAGATGCTCAAAAAGGATGTGAGCATCATACCTGTTTAAATTATGTACTAAAATAGGTATTTTTCTTGGTAATTGCTAATTTAAATGGCATGAATTGTGTGAACACTGTGAAATTTACAAGTTAGATGGCAATGATCTGTACGTCGTGTTTTAGCTTTATTAGCTAAAGGCTGTGCATAAATGTACCACACAACTGCATTTTCATACAGTGACTGGTCTTCCTGCGTGTTGCTCATAGAAACATTGGTGCAGTAAATCCCATAATTTTTCCTTGCAAGTTATTCAAGCTCAGAGAGCAACTATCTCAGGAGATCTTCCTCAATACACGATCCAAACTGATTATGTCTCGTCACAAAAGGTACGTATCTTACTGTGAGAGAAGTATGTGAGACAGTGAGGTCTGGCTCACAGCCTGCCATGGGAGTGAGAAGGCACTCAAAGTTGTCATATACAACAAAGGGTACTCGCTCCCTGTGGAGAAAATTCTTAACTATAAGAATTTATTCGCCTAAGTGAGCATCTCTGCACATGTTGGGTCATGTGCACAGCAGTCCAACAGATGCTGTGTTAATTTCACGCTCGTAGTAAACAGGTTCAGGTGGCTTCAGACAAATATTGGTATGGCTGACCATGTGAACTTAAGTGGAGGAAATTAGGCAAGACATGTTTATAATTGAACAGCAGTGCTGTTCCCCGTCTGTTGTTGACATTGGCCAGTGAAATCAGAGAAGTCGAGGGATCAAACAACTTTATGCTTAACGTTATTTGAGATCCTATTTACAAACAGGTATATGGGGATTATGCCTCTCAAACTTACAGGACCGCTCACATGTTGGAACAAACACATACAGGTGAATGTAAAAATACTCTACTAAGAGCTTTTCTGCAATCTCTTTCTTGGAATTCAGAGATTCAGGCTTCTATTGGGTTCAAGGTAAATTCCTCGAACCACTCAGCAACTGAGCTGCCCACAGTAGCACATCATTATCAATCTTTGTATCTATGATAGAGTTTTTGGAGACACCTTCTTCAGCTGGGAGAGTGAACTGGCTCCATAGAGTGGCGGACCACTCTGGCGGGATCGATTATGGTCATCGAAAGTTCTCTTTCTAAAAGGAGTAGGCAAGCATTGGGGAAAAGGATTCCATCTCAATACCCAACCAAATTAACGATATTGGCAAACGATAACTTATCCCCAAAGTGCATCCCCAATCGTGGAGCATGGGAAAGTTGTGTGTCATCATTCCCACTATCACATCAGGTAGAGGGGCTGCTACTGGCCTATAGATCATTTTCACTAAAACTATGAAGACTGCATCCAGATGTCGGTGCTCATGATGGTCCCGGTATGAGTGACGGTAGTACTGCACACGGCAGTCTGAACATAGATGAAGCCAACACTGTCTGCTACTGTAATCTGGGCATGGGCTGTGTTGCAGCCACTGGCGATGCCACTGGTTATGCAGTGAGCAAAGCTGGCGTTGCCAATTGTGAAGGCCCAGGTGCAGGCAATAAGGATGGCAGGTCCACTTCATCCAGCATTCCTGAAACAGCACAATTGCATGTAAGTATCTCGCAGAATTTTGTACATATACGAAATTACAGAGAGAGAGAGAGGGGGGGGGGGAGAGAGAGGCAAAAAGGTCTTTACATAAAAACTCTGTCTGAGCCGAATCTCTCCATTTTTCCTGCGATGTGCAACCTTCCAGCTGCTTTTCTAACTTAACCATTTCCTCATCAAGGGCGATGTCATCTTAAGCAATATCTCTGAGCCAGATAATCATGCAACACAGAGCTCTAAGATGGTGTGAGCTGGCTCACCCAAATTTAATAGCCCATGACATATTACATACTTTGTGTCTGTCTCACTAGCACAAAAACAGCACTTGTTAAGTATACATGCACAGTAGTACTCGACATGTATACATCCTTAGAGTTGGACATACATGTTACAAACCATCGTCATCATCATCATCATCGACAACAATAACTGTGTCCTGGGATGGCGTGGCTAACATCTCTAAGCAATGATTAACATCAAGACGCCAGCTCTCTGATGTTGCAGAAGCCAAAAACACCATAATTCAATGACCCTGAAACAACAACGACACTGTGTGGGTAAAACGCGAAAAATACAGTCACTCACAAACATAGATATATTATATTTGTCCTGAGATGAGATGGCCAACATATCTATGCACTGATCTACATAAGGCTGTCACACTCTGATCCTGTCGAAGCAGTGAACTGAATTGGTGGCAAAACATGATAATTCAACAGCTCTAGAAAAAATCAGTTGATAAATACACATACACACATATATACAGGATGATTTTTTCCACCATGTACAAACTCTAGGGGCTGATCAATGGGAGGATATGGAATAATATACACTCCTGGAAATGGAAAAAAGAACACATTGACACCGGTGTGTCAGACCCACCATACTTGCTCCGGACACTGCGAGAGGGCTGTACAAGCAATGATCACACGCACGGCACAGCGGACACACCAGGAACCGCGGTGTTGGCCGTCGAATGGCGCTAGCTGCGCAGCATTTGTGCACCGCCGCCGTCAGTGTCAGCCAGTTTGCCGTGACATACGGAGCTCCATCGCAGTCTTTAACACTGGTAGCATGCCGCGACAGCGTGGACGTGAACCGTATGTGCAGTTGACGGACTTTGAGCGAGGGCGTATAGTGGGCATGCGGGAGGCCGGGTGGACGTACCGCCGAATTGCTCAACACGTGGGGCGTGAGGTCTCCACAGTACATCGATGTTGTCGCCAGTGGTCAGCGGAAGGTGCACGTGCCCGTCGACCTGGGACCGGACCGCAGCGACGCACGGATGCACGCCAAGACCGTAGGATCCTACGCAGTGCCGTAGGGGACCGCACCGCCACTTCCCAGCAAATTAGGGACACTGTTGCTCCTGGGGTATCGGCGAGGACCATTCGCAACCGTCTCCATGAAGCTGGGCTACGGTCCCGCACACCGTTAGGCCGTCTTCCGCTCACGCCCCAACATCGTGCAGCCCGCCTCCAGTGGTGTCGCGACAGGCGTGAATGGAGGGACGAATGGAGACGTGTCGTCTTCAGCGATGAGAGTCGCTTCTGTCTTGGTGCCAATGATGGTCGTATGCGTGTTTGGCGCCGTGCAGGTGAGCGCCACAATCAGGACTGCATACGACCGAGGCACACAGGGCCAACACCCGGCATCATGGTGTGGGGAGCGATCTCCTACACTGGCCGTACACCACTTGTGATCGTCGAGGGGACACTGAATAGTGCACGGTACATCCAAACCGTCATCGAACCCATCGTTCTACCATTCCTAGACCGGCAAGGGAACTTGCTGTTCCAACAGGACAATGCACGTCCGCATGTATCCCGTGCCACCCAACGTGCTCTAGAAGGTGTAAGTCAACTACCCTGGCCAGCAAGATCTCCGGATCTGTCCCCCATTGAGCATGTTTGGGACTGGATGAAGCGTCGTCTCACGTGGTCTGCACCTCCAGCACGAACGCTGGTCCAACTGAGGCGCCAGGTGGAAATGGCATGGCAAGCCGTTCCACAGGACTACATCCAGCATCTCTACGATCGTCTCCATGGAAGAATAGCAGCCTGCATTGCTGCGAAAGGTGGATATACACTGTACTAGTGCCGACATTGTGCATGCTCTGTTGCCTGTCTCTATGTGCCTGTGGTTCTGTCAGTGTGATCATGTGATGTATCTGACCTCAGGAATGTGTCAATAAAGTTTCCCCTTCCTGGGACAATGAATTCACGGTGTTCTTATTTCAATTTCCAGGAGTGTATGTCTAATGAACTTATGTCTGTAAATGCATGGTTCCCATGCTAGAGATGATTTATTCAATCATACTTTGTTACTGAGACTACAATCTAATATGTGCTCTACCATGCAGCCACAACTACAGTACGCATGGTTTCCTCCTAGAGGGTGGTACTGATCTTCATATATCATGCCCTAGCGCCTTCTCCTACTATAGCAAGTGATAATGTTGTGTCCGATTTACTTCTCTTGCTGAATCACCTTCTAGTGGTTCTATTCGAATCGAGAGCTTGCCAACATGGTGTTTGCTTATGGAAAGGCAAATGGCAAAGGGTGGTGGGCAGAATGTTTGTATCAGGCGACCTATCCCTGCCAATAACAACCACAGCATTCAATGTTTGCGACAGTGTTTTCCATGTCTGAGACCAGATCGTTTCAGCAAGCAGGAAATCATGAAGGATATATCTAAAATGTTTGGACACCAGACTTGGAGGAAAATGTGATAAACACTGTGGAAGGCTACCACTACGTCAGTACCAGGCAGTTGGCCCACCAGTACAGGGTAAACCAGATGACTGTGTGGAACATTCTCTATGACAATTCTTACTAACCTTATCACTTACAGCCTGTGCAGGGCTTATTAGCGAAAGACTTTCCACATTGGGAGCAGTTTTGAAACTGGTTTCCTCACCAGGTAACTAGACTTCCAGCATTTGTGTCATCCATCTTATTCAAAGATGAGGCTACCTTTATGCGAAGTGGTATCTTCAACTTCCATAACAGTCATCTGTGGGATACTATGCAGACCCCCTGTGGTACAGTGACAGTGAATCATCAGCATTGGCGACCATAATTTGGCAACAGTCTCCTTTCCACGTCACCTAACAGTCTGGAGCTATTGGCATTTCTTGCGGTTGACTTTGTCTCCCCTCCTGGAAGAAGTGCCATTGATGACTGGAAGGGCTATGTGGCTGCTATATGACGGTGCTCCAGCCCACTTTGCTGTTAAAGTCTGGATGCATCTCAGTCGTGTCTCTTCTGGCCAATGAATTAGATGAGGTGTCCTGTTTCATGGTCTACTTGTTCAGCATATCTCAACAATTTTTGCTTATGTATGCAGAACCCATTCCAGAAGTGGAGACTGTGGAGATGCGTATTCATGCTGCATCTGACACTGTTCAGTTGCATCTTGGCTGATGTGAACATGTCAGACAAAACATGCTACACCATGTATGTGTTGAGGCAGACAGAAATCATTTTCAGCATGTATTGTAACTGTGGTTGCATGGTACAGCGTGTAGTAGACCGCAGTATCTGTAACAATGTGTGATTGAATATGTGGTCTGAGCATGGAAACCATGCATCTCCAGACATAAGAACATTAGAACTTTTTTGCTCCATATCCTCTCATCGATAAACACCTAGAGTTTACTCACCATGGAAAAAATCACCCTGTATACATCAGCAGCAACAGCATCCTGAGAATGTGGTTGAAGCAGCCACATCTACAGGGATTGCCCTCAAATCATCGTATTTCAACAATCCTGAAACAACAACAAAAGTTTGTAAGCATCGAAAATGTATGAAAACACACCCTCACATACACACACATATATATATATATATATACAGAAAAGAGAGAAAAAAAAGAGAGATGTGACCCTGACTGTCACATTGCTATGCAGTATTGCTTCGTTTCACTATCCATTGTTATTTCACTGAATGTACAGGGCATATTTTCTTGGGAGAAAAGTTTTGCATATTTTTCACGGTGAGGCTGCGCTACTGGTGTGGTCTCAAGTCTCTTCCTGTTGCCAGAAAGTGGTCAGTGAGTCTCAATAGCAGGGAGTTGAGCAGTTTTACAGAAGTGGAACTGCGGCGCAAGGACAGCTGAGCTGCCATTGTTGTTCCCAGAGAATAACTGAGCATAATATTTTGCCTTTTCTGTACAGACACGAAAGGATAAACTGTCCAACAAGCATGAGACAATCTTATGCTTTCACTCCAGAATTGTGATGTATGCAGTCGAATGAGTCGTCCCCCAATGCTGTGATTGGCGCGTAAAGGCTGATCAGTAGATGGGACACTGCTTCATGCCAGAATGAACATCTTGTTCGTTAATGTGTGCTTTTCACATCTACACTGGGAAGTTTCTGCTGGATTTCTTTGTTTTTATGTGAAGTAAGCGATAGTCATGTTTGTTACTTTCGCAAGGACATTGAGTCGCTCCTTCAAGCAGATTTTTTTTGACAGTTCGGCAGTTGAGGGCTATGAACTAAGGTTCTGCGACTTTCGTCTTCCGGCCGCCATCTGGTGCTGACTGGCGCATATTAGCTAATTTTGGAGAAATGTGTCAAAACGGTGGTAGCGTGAGCCATATTCTGAGCAGCTCACAACTTACCTGTGTTGCCATGCGACTTGTGTTGGCTAATTGATTATCATTTTTTTGGTTTTATTTGTTTCGTTAACTTTGCATTTGCAAGCTATACAGCTGAGATAATCTTGTTGTGCTTTTCACAAGCTGTTTTCCATATAATTTTGTATCCCCCAAACACATACAAGCACCATTTTCTATAATTTCAGTTGAGAATTTAGAGAACTTTGTTCTCTATTAAGTTTTATGTGGATCCTGAGCACTTAGCAGAGCAAATAAAATTTTTTATGTTAAATGTTAGATTTCAAAATACCGTAATTATTCTACAATGTTCAGATGGTTGGGCGATCCGCAAATAACAAACATAACTCGCTGTATACATAAATTGTTGCTCCCATTGTGACAGTTTATGAATTGAGCACAGTGGTGAACTATAACAATCATATATTTAATGTTGAGAGAAAGTAACGAGCATTGCACTCGCTTGTCTAGTATGAGCTTAAATCTTATTTTTAAGCGGTGAAAAATAAACATCTTCCCTAGGTCTGAATCTTTGTTTTGTATTTTTCATGATAATTTTTGTTAAAGACCTTGCACTATACAGATATGGCAGACAGCAACATTTTATAGTAAGGTTTTATCATAACTCATTTCAAGGATGTGCTTCATGACTGAGTCAGATATATAACGACACAGCGAGAAGATAAAGTATAACATGTTTCATTAATAGGGTCTCAGTGTGGCAGATAGGAGGTTTGGCATGGTGTCCTCCTCACCCTTGGAATGAGGGCGCTTCCTACCACTGCTGCCGTTGCTGGAGCACTTCATAATGGCGAAGATGCTGGCAACACTGGAATAATGTAGGGCCTGCCAACCCAACTTTTGAAATTACAGCTGGAGGAGACGTGGACGGTGTAAATTTTTGTCAGTAGCATTTCAGCTTTGACTGGGAGGTGGATGCATGTTTCCGGAGCTCCTATGGTGAGAGCATGAGGGCTCAGGCTGTGTATGTGTAATGATAAGACATGAGAGATTGTTTTTAAAGTAAAAGCATTTATTTATCGTCAAATTTAATAGCAGTTTGACATTATCTAGTCCGCACACATAACAGTTGTTCATCTTTTCTATCCTAAGGAGGCACAATGGAGGATACCTGTATGTTTTAAGATTTCCAAGCGCAGCATTATTGTAAATATCAAGTATCTATAACGATCTATCAGTAGCTTTCACGTAAACAAACAAGTCAATGTGATCAAAACTTCGAAGTTTTATAGAAAGGTTTTATCATAACTCATTTCAAAGACATGGTACATGCCCGAATCAGATATATAACCACACAGTGACAAGAGAAAGTTTCCTTCCCCTTATGACATGTTTCATTAATAGCGTGTCAGTGTGTCAGATAAGAGGAATCTTCAAAAATCATCCTGTCTATCTCCCAGTGCACTCCATTTTTTTATATGTCTTGGTGCATTTCACATCTCTGAAAGATTTTCTTGAAGTGACAGTTGTAGACAATGTTGTGCTAGCTCGTGCAACGTTCGTGAAGCTGATGAAGGCGTCATCCTTAAATATGAATTGTCCATATTCATCAAAGGAACCTTGTAGTAAGTGATCGTGTTCGCAGATTAAGGTCCCATCGCGAAATGGCTTAGATATAACAATGCACCTATTAATTTACACAAGTCTACACACAGTTCTGGTAAGTGGAAAGTAGTGAATGATGAGATCATGCAGTATTAATGAGAATGCTGTTGCGTTTACTGGGAAGTTTCTGAGGCTGCAAATTCAGTACAGTTGTCAGTCAGTCCATTCTTCACAGTCGCATTTTGTTTTGAGTAATCTACGAGTAGAGCTCAATGAAGGTTAACTTTGGCGTTTGTAAAATAACAATTATCGAATTCATCCGAATCACATTTCTGATTCACTTTCCTATTGGTTTGAAATATAAGTACGATAAATTGAGGTGCTTATAACTGAACGGATGTTTTAATAGTCCAAGACTGTCGAGATATGTTTGGAAGCAGAAGATATTCAGACAGCTACCATGATCTGAAATTTAAAGGCAACTGAATGCTAGCGTAAAGTATTTTTAAAAGTTTTAAGCATTCCTTATTTGTTACAGAGATATGAGGCATTTTTAAACTAATTTGCCAAGTACAATCTTAATTTCTCCATAGACATAATTTCCTTGGACATGTGCGTTACCATCTGTTCCGCTTCATCCTAAAACAAGTTCCTGCTTTACATTAACAAGAATGTGCATTTTGTCCTCAAATGTCCCATCAGCATGAGAGGTATGCGTGAACTAAATTGTTTGTGTTCGTATGCTGATGTCAGATTCTCTGTGTACCATGATGTATTTTCTAAACCGTTATGTCCGATTCTGGCAATGAAATTTACGTTTTTTATGGTTGATGTGATACCTAAATTTTGAGCGCCCAATTCCGCTTATATCATATTTCCCGAAACAGGAAAGTGAATACGTTATGTGTGATATGGAATGTTCCAATAGCACTTCCATTCTTTATCACAAATTTTCTTTCCAGATATAGGAAATTGTTACTAGGCATGGTCAAAGCATCTTGGTGCTGGATAGCTTTGTGGGCCTCATCATTGTTGTTGAACGCCACTGAAGCAAAAGGTTTGTGTGGGAATTATTCCTGACGATTGGGTCAGTTATGTTTAGTGATGAAATTGTTCTTGAATAGTTTGAACACTAGTGATTTCAGGAACTGATGGGTCTTTGGTGCTAACAGATGTTTTGGTTACAAAGCGACATGCTGTTGCCTGTGTGTTCTGGTTTTATACCATATGTGTATCCTATTTGAAATTTAATTGCACTAAGATTCTTCACTTTGAAAGTCGACAATAGGTCCGTTTCGGTTCACAGTATTCGACATGAGATGGTCTAATGTCTGAACAGTCACTGGAAAATAAGTAGCGTTACTTGGCGTCTCTACAATTTTATATCGTGAGCCGACTACAGTATTCAGTAGACTGTGTGAATAAATTTTATTTATTTGCTTATTTACACGTCACGTTCCGTAGGACCAAACTGAGGAGAAAATCTCCAAGGTCATGGAAGGTGTCAGTATACGAAATTACAGCATAAAATTAATAACAAATAAAAATTAATGTTTATGAACCCGAAAAAAGTCAGTCCATAAGTTTAAATAAACGCAATCAACAATACAACAAGAATAAGCTCAATTTTTCAAGGAGCTCTTCGACAGAATAGGAGTGACCCATGAGTAAACTCTTCAGTTTCGATTTGAAAGCGCGTGGATTACTGCTAAGATTTTTGAATTCGAGTGGTAGCTTACTGAAAATTGACGCAGCAGTATACTGCACAACTTCCTGCACAAGAGTTAAGGAAGTCCGATTCAAATGCAGGTTTGATTTCTGCCGAGTATTAGCTGAGTGAAAGCTGCATATTCTTCGGAATAAGCTAATATTGTTAACAAGAAATGACGGCAAGGAATATACACACTGAGAGGCCAATGTCAAAATACCCAGACTCTTGAACAGGGGTCGATAAGAGATCCGTGAACTTACATCACTTATTGCCCGAACCACCAGTTTCTGAGTCAAAAATATCCTTTTAGAATGGGAAGAGTTACCCCAAAATATAATACCATACGACATAGCGAATGAAAATAAGCAAAGTAGACTAATTTTCGTGTAGAACGATCACTTACTTCAGATACCATTCGAATAGTAAAAATGACAGCTTACTATCTATAGGAACACCTAGAAATTTGAACTGTTCAGTTTCACTGGTCACATGCCCCTTCTGTGAAATTAAAACGTCAGGTTTTGTTGAACTGTATGTTAGAAACTCTAAAAACTTAGTCGTTCTTTGATTTAGTGTTAGTTTATTTTCTACAAGCCATGAACTTAGGTCATGAACTGCACTTTTTGAAACCGAGCCAATGTTGCACACAACATTCTTTACTACCAAGCTAGTGTCATCAGCAAACAGAAATATTTTTGAGTTACCCATAATACTAGAAGGCATATCATTTATATAAACAAGGAACAGGAGTGGCTCCAACACTGATCCCTTGGACACCCCTATTTGACTGTACCCCACTCAGACCCCACATCACAGCCATTCTCAACACTGTGAATAATGACATTTTGCTGTCTGTTGCTAAAGTAAGAGGTGAACCACTTGTGAGCTACTCCCCATATTCCGTAATGGTTCAACTTCTGGAGCAATATTTTGTGGCCAACACAATCAAATGGCTTAGTTAAATCAAAAAATATGCCTAGCGTTCGAAACATTTTGTTTAACCCATCCAGAACCTCACATAGAAAGAGAATATAGCACTTTCAGTTGTTAAACGACTTCTAATGCCGAACTGTACATTTGATAGCAAATTATGTGATATAAAATAATCAATTATCCTTACCATACACAGTCTTTTCAATAAGTTTTGCATACACTGATGGCGTAGAAATAGGTCTAAAGCTATCTGTATTATCCCTTTCCCCATTTTTATAGAGTGGCTTTACTACTGAGTACTTTAATCGTCCAAGAAATTGACCATTCCTAAAGGGAAAATTACAAATGTTGCTAAATACAGTGTTAACATGTGCAGCACAGTACTTTAATATTCTGCTAGGCACTCCATCATAACCATGAGAGTCCTTAGTCTTCCGTGATTTAATTATTGACTCAGTCTCCCTCTTGTCTGTATCACTGAGGAGTATCAATCTCAGAAAGGCATTTGCCAAGAAAGTCATATGATTCCCTGTGGAAACCAAATTTTTATTTAATTCACCAGCAATGCTCAGAAAATAATTGTTAAATAGTGTACGTATATTTGATTCATCAGCAACAGAAATATTTTTCTGTGAACTTTTATATTGTCGACCTTGTGCTGCTGACCAGACACTTTCTTCGCAACTCACCATATGGTTTTAATTTTATCCTGTGAATTAGCTACTCTATTTGCATACCACGTACTCTATGCCTTCCTAATAACATTTTTAAGCACCTTACAGTTCTGCTTGTAATGGGCTACTGTAGCTTGATTGTGACTACTTCTAACATTTTGATATAATTCCCGCTTTGTTCTACAAGATATCCTTATGCCACTAGTCAGGCACCTGGGCTGCCTTTTACTGCTAGTACCCCATTTAGAACGTTCTAATGGAAAGCAACTCTCAAGGAGCATGAGAATTCTGTTAAGGAAAGCATAATATTTGTCATCTATGTTATCGGCACTATAAACATCCTGCTACTCTTGTTCCTTGACAAGGTTTAGGAAACTCTCTATTGCTGTTGGATTAACTTTCCTACATAGTTTGTGATTAAATGTGACATTTGTTTGAGTACTAAAACCTTTTAGTGTAAAAATTTGTGCATCATGGTCTGAAAGGCCATTCACCCTTTTACCAAAAGAATGCCCACCCAGTAATGAAGAATGAATAAAAATATTGTCTACGGCTGTGCTACTGTTACCCTGCACCCTCGTTCGAAAAAACACAGCCTGCATCAGATCATATGAATTTATGAGATCTACCAACATCCTTTTTCTTGCATCATCATATACCAAACTTATATTGAAGTCACCACATAAATTAACTTCTGGTACTTCCCACAAAGTAAATCAAGAACCCTCTCTAGCTTGAGCAGAAATGCTCTGAAGTAAAGAGTTAGGGGACCTATAAACAACAACAATTAGAAGTTTAGTTTCACTAAATTCAACTGCCCCTGCACAACATTCATATAGCTGTTCAGTGCAGTGACGTGATACGTCTATGGACTCAAATGGAATACTGTTTCTTACGTACATAACCACTCCCCCACCTTGCAAGGAGCTCCTTGAAAAACAGTCAGCTAGTCTATATCCTGGTAAAGGAAGCCTCTGAATTGTCAAATTATTTAAGTGGTGCTCTGATATACCAATAATTTCAGAGTCAACATCTATAAGCTGTTCACTAACTTTATCCGTAATACCTCTTATATTTTGATGAAATACGTTAATTCATTCTCTACTTGGAAACATTACATCCTCAGAAAGTGAGGACTTCCTTTGAGCAGGTATACCTATCAGCTGACTTCAATCTAAAAAACGTGCAGCTCTAACACCAACTACTATAGGAATTTTTCCATGAGTGATCCCACCACAACCACCACCACCACCCACTACACTGTCACCTACAAGCTTTGCCAGCCACCCCTTCCCATACCTATTGAAGTGCAGGCCATGCCCGATCTACTGATAGACCCAACTGACACCACTGAGATGTGACCCTTGCCCTCTGCCATCAGCGCCCTCTCCAGCCCCATGTTAACGCGCCTAACAACCGCATTAAGATGAGGCCGATCATGACGCTGGTACAGTTGCGCGAAATGCACGTTAGTGCCACCAGTTTGAGTAGCTATCTTTACCAGGTCACCACCTACATCATGTTCCTCGTCCCTATCAAGACTGTTCCCACCCACTACCACTACCTAATCCTCCTTCGTAAAATTCCTACATAACTCCCCTATGCTGTCAGTCTCTCGAGCCAACCCTGCACTAGGAAATTTTGGAAATTTGTGGTAAGGTCTTATGGGACCGATCTGCAGAGATCATCGGTCCCTAAACCTACACACTACTTAATCTAACTTAAACTAACTTACGCTATGGACAACACACACACCCATGCCCGAGGGAGGACTCGAACTTCTGACGGGGGGGGGGGGGGGGGGGGGGGAAGGGGGCGCACTGGCCGTGACAAGGCGCATAAGACCTCTCGGCTACCCCGCGCAGCCCTTGCACTAGGCTTCACAATGCTGCTGACCTGGTACTCACTCCCCAACACTTCCTGCAACTGCTGGCCCACACCTCTACCATGCGAACTACCTAGCTGCAGAACCTTCTTCTTTCTGTTAGACTTTGCAACTAACCTAGGCCTCCTAACTGCTGATGCCTGCTGTATGTTACCTACATCTACTGCTACACGAGGCCCCTCTCCACTCAACTCTGACAGTTGGTCAAATCTATTGCATATATGCAAAATAAAACTGTTTGAATACCTCCCTAGCTGCCTTCTTTCCAACTGCCAGTTCCCATCCCCACCACCCTTCACTCTCCTCAACATATCTAGTTCCTTCTTTGCGCGTTGTAACTGCACCTGGAGGGCACAGATCTTACACCCATGCTCCTCTATCAACTTATTTCTACAACAGATTCTGTATTCCCAGGAGAGGAACTCGCTATAAAACCCACTGGCTTCCCCACTCCATTCCCTCCAATGAAAATACTTTGAACAAATCCCACATCGTAACCCACTACTCACAAACCTACGAGAGAGCCCACACTTCTCACTCCTGGTAAAATTTTACTAAACGACTTCAACGCACAGAAAACTAAAAAAAAAAAAAAAAAGACAGTGAGCGAACGTTTCCAAAAGTTTATTAAATCGTTATTTCGCCAAAAACAGCACGAAACACTGCTGAAAACTATTAAATTTGCCAGCCGGTGTGGGCGTGCGGTTCTAGTCACTTCAGTCTGGAGCCGCGCGACCGCTACGGTCGCAGGTTCGAATCCTGCCTCGGGCATGGATGTGTGTGATGTCCTTAGGTTAGTTAGGTTTAAGTAGTTCTAAGTTCTAGGGGACTGATGACCACAGATGTTAAGTCCCATAGTGCTCAGAGCCATTTGAACCATTAAATTTAATAACTGTACAACAGGGCACAATTAAGTTTGTCAGTACTTAGCTTTATAACCGCTACAGCTGCAGTGGACGCCGCAAAATGTAAACACACTACTGAGACGTGAGGCTTAGACGAACGACGTAAGCACACTCACGAATAACAGACCACTCGAGTCAATAACACAGGAAGAGAGACTGAGATTAATGGAAATCCACTAATAAGTTACTTTTACAGCAAATATTAACACAAATAAACTTTAAAATAAGTAACTGAAGACTAAAACTTTATAAAATATTGACGAGCAATTTCGACAGCGGTCCACCACACGTGACGTCACACCAAAGATATATGAATTCGTTGCAATGCTGCACTCGAAACGAATCGTGCTATTCGGTAGTGTATTCACTGAATAAGCTAATTCATAAAAATTATTCTAATTCTTCTGCAGAATTAAGTCCTTTGAGAAATCTAGTAGCTATCTTATTTAATTTCCCTGTGAGGCAATACTTGTCTTAGAAGAGAGATTAAGGAAAGACAAATCTACGTTTCTAGCATTTGTAGACTTAGAGAAAGCTTTTGACGATGTTGACTGGAATACTCTCTTTCAATTCTGAAGGTGGCGGGTGTAAAATACAGGGAGCGAAAAGCTATTCACAATTTGTACAGAAACCAGATGGCAGTTATAAGAGTCGAGGGGCATGAAAGGAAAGCAGTGGTTGGGAGGGGAGTGGGACAGGGTTGTAGCCTATCCCCGATGTTATTCAATCTGTATATTGAGCAAGCAGTAAAGGAAACAAAAGAAAAATTCGGAGTAGGAATTAAAATCTATGGGGAAGAAAAAAATCTTTGAGGTTCGCCGATGACATTGTAATTCTGTCAGAGACTGCAAAGGACATGGAAGAGCAGTAGAACGGAATCGGCACTGTCTTGAAAGGAGGATATAGGACGAACATCAACAAAAGCAAAACGAGGATAATTGAATATAGTCGAATTAAGTCGGGTGATGCTGACGGAATTAGATTAAAAATGAGACACTTAAAGTTGTTGATGAGTTTTGCTATTTGGGAAGCAAAATAACTGATGATGGTCGAAGTAGAGAGGATATAAAATGTAGAATGGCAATGGCAAGGAATGCGTTTCTGAAGAAGATAAATTTGTTAACATCGAGTATAGATGTTTCTGGAAGTATTTGTATGGAGTGTAGAAGTGTATGGAAGTGGAACATGGATGATAAATAGTTTGGACAAGGAAAGTATAGAAGTTTTCGAAATGTGGTGCTACGGAAGAATGCTGAAGATTGGATGGGTAGGTACTGAATAAAATGGGGAGGTACTGAATAAAATAGAAATTTGTGGCACAAGTTGACTAGAAGAAGGGATCGGTTGATAGGACATATTCTGAGGCATCAAGGGATCACCAATTTAGTATTGTAGGGCAGCGTGGAGGGTAAAAATCGTAGAGGGAGAGCAAGAGATGAATACACTAAGCAGATTCAGAAGGATGTCAGTTGCAGTAGGTACTGGAAGATGAAGAAGCTTGCAGAGGATAGTGTAGCATGGAGAGGTGCATCAAACCAGTCTCTGGACTGAAGACCACAACAGCAACAACAACAACAATAACAATAACAAAGTCTATTACTTCCATGGTCGCTGCCATTTCGGTTTTCAGCACGCTGACTTTCATGTTTAGCTCGAAACGTCTTACAGCCTGCTTGAAGTATAGATTTAAATCATTCACGTGATATGCACTTGGGATGTCTGCACAACCTTACCACTTCCTAGATGTAGTTTACAGGTTGATGCTGTGATATTATTAAGAGTGCTATACGTTTCTAATCCTATCGATGCGATAGTGCAATCTCTTTTGTTTAATTCAATTAGTGGAAAGTAATTCACACATAGTACCAAAATGATTTTAAATGTACCCTGATGTAGCCTTCTTCTTCTTTCTCTTCAAGGATGTTGAGCTGTCCACAGCTCGATTGAACTTTAATCTCATATTTAATTTAAGGTTTACCACATTGCTTTTTCTATTACAAGTGGGGCGATATGTTGGCTAATATTGGTATCCTTAATTGCATGTACTTCCTTGCTTCTACGGGATAAAATTCTATTTGCAGTGTGACCTCCTGTGAGATCTTCATCTGCTGTGTATGTGATATTGTGTTGTTTGCAGGTCTTGTCTAACAGACAGATTCGTTTGTCACCACACGTGAATTGTTTTTCAAATTACATTCCCAGTTCCCAGTACCTGTACCTGGGGATTAAAGCTCTATCGGTAGCTTGTCGAGAATACTAGTACCTATTCTGAGGCACTTCCTGTCATGCATGTTACGCTACTGTGTTGTTTGAAATTTGCAAACCTCATTATAGAGCAAATAATAGGCCTCCAACCACCTATTGTGTGATGAAGGGAAGCAAAGCCACTGAACAAGGGCCTTATTCACTTATCCCCTTAAGACACATTCTATGAGAAAGACATATGGTTCACTACATCTCTGCGATTCTTTTGTGTGAAAAATTACTCGCTATTTCATTAGCGCTGCTATCCTTTAAGAGGTAAGTTCTAGGGTTCACTTGTTGCACTTTGGAAAATGTAAATATTTCCATTGACCAGGATAATAGGTACGATTTCTCAAAGGCAGTTTGATAGATTGAAGTACATAGTAAACCACCTACATTAGATTTCTTTTTGCATGATCTACCATTTTAACGCAAATGTGTGCAGTAACTATGAGCATATTATCATTAATGTCAATTGATCTAATTTTTATTGTTCGATTCATGGCCAGATTATATTGGTCAATGTTTTGTGGCAGGACAGAAGTCCATTAATAACAGCCAGGAAAGTTCAAACACATTCGTGCTTTCACCATTTGGTTCAGATGTTCTATAGCACCTTCTTTCATCTGGGAGAATGTTGAGTAGTGGTATATTCCATACTGTTTTATTACTGTCTTGAAGTAGCCATTACAAAACTCTCCACTGTGCTCTGCCTGAATATTACTGGAAACATGACTGGCTCCCATACGCAACAGTTGAGCAAACAGCTGTTCCACTTCCTTCCCCATATTTGTTGCTGCAAGCACCATCCAGGTACATTTTGAGTGTGTATCTATGATCAGCAAAATATATTCGAAACCTTTGTTCTCCCATGAATATTGTCTGTGCTGCACACACCTCCACTACATTAATTAACTTTGTTACTATTCCAAGCTCATTCATGGTGTCGTACGTATTTAATCTGTGAATACTGTCACAAGCCTTTGAGAAATCTACAAATGTTACCAGGAACTAATGGCTGAATTGCCAACACTTCTCCCAGATTTTCCTCATGGTGAAAGTTTGATCCACAGTTGACAATCCTGCCTGAAAACCTGGCTGCTACTCTCCAACCATATCTTCAACAAATGACACATTTTACTCACTTCATTTACGTTTCGTTTATAAGCAGTACCTGTATTTTAAACAACTTTTATTTGTGTCACAGTTTCAGATTTTTGTTCTTTGCCATTGCATTTTAAAATGTGAAATATTTATAGTCATTGAAAGTCCTCTGCAGAAACATTGAGCCATGCTGCTTCTATAGCGGACCATTATTGTGGAAGTGTTGCGAGGCAAGGTTTTTGTATATGATCTGACCTCACGGTTATGTCCCACAGAAATTCGATGAGATTCACATCGGGCGATCTTGGTGGCCAAATCATTCACTCAAAATGTCCACAATGTTCTTCAAACCAATCATGAGCAACTGCTGCGCAGTGACATGGCGCTTTGTTCATCCATAAAAATTTCGTCGTTGTTTGGGAACATGAAGTCCATGAATGGTCTCTAAGAAGGCAAACATACTGTGCACGAGCTTGCACAGTGCCTTGTTGACAACTTAGACTCATGGATTCATAGAGTCTGGACCACACACTACCCTAAAATCAACTCTTACCAACTGATATCGGGACTCATTTCACCAGACCACAGTTTTCCAGTCATCTAGGGTCCAACCGACGTGGTAACGAGGCCAAACGAGGCGCTGCAGGTGATGTGCTGTTAGTCGGCCGGCTGTTGACACAGTCCATTGATGCTAAATTTCGCCACACTGTCGTAACAGATACGTTCGTTGTGTGGTCCACATTGCTTTCTATGGTTATTTCACCCAGTGTTGCTTGTCTATTAGCACTGACAACTCTGTGCAAATGCCGCTTCTTTCGGTAGTTAGGTGAAGGCCATCGACCACTGCGTTGTCCATGGTGAGAGGCACACTCTTGAGCCTGTGAACCGCGGAATATTGAATTCCCTAACTATTTCCAAAAGGAATGTCTCATGCGGCCAGCTCCAACTGCCATTCCGCGTCCAAAGTCTTATAAAACTTGTCATGCGGCCATAATCACATCAGAAACCTTTTCTCAGAAATCGCCGGAGTACAAGTGTTAGCTCCAACAATGCATTGCCATTTTGTACCTTGTGTACGCGATACTACCTCCATCTGTATATGTGCATGTCAGTATCCCGTGACTTTTATCAATTGGCTCTGAGCACTATTGGACTTAACATCTATGGTCATCAGTCCCCTAGAACTTAGAACTACTTAAACCTAACTAACCTAAGGACATCACATAACACCCAGTCATCACGAGTCAGAGAAAATCCCTGCCCCGCCGGGAATCGAACCCGGGAACCCGGGCGCGGGAAGCGAGAACGCTACCGCACGACCACGAGCTGCGGGCTTTTATCAATTCAGCGTACTCCTGTATACATATGCCATAACTACTGAGAAGCACAGGATAGAGGGAACTTGCAATTTTACCATAAATTAGTGTTTTAGAGGTTGCCGTAGTTATGGGGTGCGGGAAGAATGTTTAGGTAAATCCTTCTGTGTGCACTACTATTATCTTATCTTCACGGTCCCCTGCGATATTGATTTGGATGGCCTGTACTATATTCCAATAGACGACGCCTTTTTTATTTCAAATGTCAGCCAGTTGAGCTTTTCAATACTCGAAAAAAAAGTTCTCATGTTTTATCTTATACAAGTCCTGTTGACAGGCAAAATGTCTCTGCATGACTATTCCTACACAATAGACAGAACAAAATCACCACATATTATCATTCACTCCCTAAACATTATCTGATGTGTGTAAGAGTAATAATACAAGCAGCTTCCAAGTTTGGACGACTAAATAAAAGTGGATATTGATTCCCACATGATCTAACAAATTTGTGAATTCGAACAAAAACATAATATTGCCTACGCTAAATACGACTGCAAGACATCACGTGTAAACGAACCTAACGTTCCATTAATAAACGTAACGTATAATTAGGCAAATGCAGCACAAACGTGTGAACCAGCGACTATCTCACCATAATTCAGAAAGAAGTCACTTCAATGTGCCCATTTCACTGCCAAAAGACAAATCGTCTATACTAAATAGATCGGCATCACCTCACACCCTGAAGTGGAAGGAGAGGACGTCGAGCCGAAAGAGACTGCCGACCACGCACCCTCAGCTTTCCTATTGGCTTCGCGTCAAAGCGCAGACGACCTGGCGAGACCCAGCTCTCAGTTTCCGCCCAGCAATGGGCACACGACTTTCAAAGTGAACGGTACTGTGATTCACTGCTGAAGAATTGCAGCATTAATAGCTGATATTGAACAATATGTGAAGGATACACTTGCTGAATGTTCAGTTATTAGGAAAAAGTTTGAACTGGAAATTAGGAGTCAAAAAATAAAAATTGTGGTAGGAAGAAAATAAAAAAAATCAGTATTCCTGGCACGAAAATTGAAAATAATATAATAGAAAAGTTGAAAATTATAGAAGACAACAGATTCAGCATGCAAATCAGAAAAAATTGCAATAGCTAACCGTGCTTTCAATGAATGAAGAATACTACTAGTGAATAAGTCGTATAGCGTAAAATATCGTCCGTAAAGACGTTCCTTTGGAGTCTGCTTCTAAGTGTCTGTGAAAGCTAGTCACTATTGAAGACACACACAAAGCGGTAGGAGTGATGAAAATGTGAGTTTTGAGAAAGCTGCTGATGATCAAATTGACAGAAAGAAAATCAAATGAAGATATTTTGAAACAGATAAGTGATCTGTGAAATCACATAGCAACTACTCAAAAAGGAAAACGAAACTTTATGAGCATATATTTCGACATAATAAATTTTAACACTTATTCTGGAAGGAAAAATTACGGGAAAGAAAGCCAAGGTGCTCACAAGAAACAAAGCAGTTGAAGAAATATAGAAAGTAACAAGGTGCCAAAATTATCAAGAAATGAAAAGGACAGCATAACATAGAGAAGAGTGTTTACAAGAAGAAGAAGAAGAAGAAGAATAGGATGATGAACTACATCTACATCTATATTCCACATGCTGCCTTATGGTGTGTGGCGGGGAAAACTTTGCGTATACTGTCACACCACGCATTTTCTGTTCCATTCGCTAAAGAATAGGATGAGGAACTCATCTACATCTATACTCAACAAGTTGCCTTACGAAGTGTGCCGGGGGGTACTTTGCGTACACTGTCGCTTCACGCATTTCCTGTTCTAGTAGCAAATGGTCCGCTGAAAGAACGATCGTTGGTAATACGAGGTCGAATCTCTAATTTTGCCTTGGTGGTCTTTACGCGGGATATTCGTAGGGGGGAGCCATACTCTTAAGAACGTACGCTGCCAGAATTCTCGCAATAAACCGTACTGTCATGCACAACGCCTCTCTTTTAGCAACTGGTACTGAAGGTGGATGAGTATCTCCATGACACTTTCGCTGTCGCTAAATGAATTCCGAAGAATTATCGCACAATCAGCTTAACAGCTCATGCATCGAAGCTGCTTACAAGAATAATATACAGAAGAATGGAAAAGAAAATTGAGAATGCGCTAGGTGACGATCAGTTTGGCTTTAGCAAAAGTAAAGGGACGAGAGAGGCAATTCTGACGTTACGGCTAATAATGGAAGCAAGGCTAAAGTAAAATCAAGACACTTTCATAGGATTTGTCGACCTGGAAAAAGCGTTCGACAATATAAAATGGTGCAAGCTGTTCGTGATTCTGAAAAAAGTAGGGGTAAGCTATAGGGAGAGACGGGTCATATACAACAACCAAGAGGGAATAATAAGAGTGGACGATCAGGAACGAAGTGTTCGTATGAAGAAGGGTGTAAGACAAGGCTGTAGCCTTTCGCACCTACTCTTCAATCTGTACATCGAGGAAGCAATGATGGAAATAAAAGAAAGGTTCAGGAGTGGAATTAAAATACAAGGTGAAAGGATATCAATGATACGATTCGCTGATGACATTGCTATCCTGAGTGAAAGTGAAGAAGAATTAAATGATCTGCTGAACGGAATGAACAGTCTAATGAGTACACAGTATGGTTTGAGAGTAAATCGGAGAAAGACGAAGGTGATGAGAAGTAGTAGAAGTGAGAAGAGCGAGAAACTTAACATCAGGATTGATGGTCACAAAGTCAAAGAAGTTAAGGAATTCTGCTACCTAGGCAGTAAAATAACCAATGACGGACGGAGCAAGGAGGACATCAAAAGCAGACTCGCTATGACAAAAAAGGCATTTCTGGCCAAGAGAAGTCTACTAATATGAAATACCGGCCTTAATTTGAAGAAGAAATTTCTGAGGATGTACGTCTGGAGTACAGCATTGTATGGTAGTGAAACATGGACTGTGGGAAAACCGGAACAGAAGAGAATCGAAGCATTTGAGATGTGGTGCTATAGACGAATGTTGAAAATTAGGTGGACTGATAAGGTAAGGAATGAGGAGGTTCTACGCAGAATCGGAGAGGAAAGGAATATGTGGAAAACACTGATAAGGAGAAGGGACAGGATGATAGGACATCCGCTAAGGCATGAGGGAATGACTTCCATGGTACTAGAGGGAGCTGTAGAGGGCAAAAACTGTAGAGGAAGACAAAGATTGGAATACGTCAAGAAAAAAAAAAAGAACCTGTAACAAAACGAGCTGATCTTCTTTGATTCTTTATTTCTTCTATCAGCCCTATTTGGTATAGGCCCTAGACTGACGAACAATCTTGAAACATTGATCAAATGAGGGCTTCCTAAAACACCTTTTTCGTGTTCAAATCAAATGTGTGTGAAATCTTATGGGACTTAACTGCTAAGGTCATCAGTCCCTAAGCTTATACACTACTTAACCTAAATTATCCTAAGGACAAACACACACACCCATGGCCGAGGGAGGACTCGAACCTCCGCCGGGATCAGTCGCCTTAGACTGCTCGGCTAATCCCACGCGGCCACCTTCTTCGTGGATGGACTTCCCGCAGATTTAATCGTTACAATTTAAATCGCTCTGTATGCGTACTCCAAGATATTGTATGGCTGTGACTGCTTCCAGTAATTGTTGTGCAAAAGTGTAATCATACAATAACGTTTGTTTTCGGTTATTTACTCGCAGTAGGTTACATTTGTTTATGCTGAAAGTCAACATTCGGTCCCTCCACCAAGCGTCGATCCTGTGCAGGTGTTTCTGCATTTCGGTATAATTTTCTAGTGTTGCAACTTCTCTATATAGTGCTAAGTCCTGAGCTTAAAATTTATCAATGAAAAATTTATATTGGTGGTCGATGGATTTTTCTGGGACAAAATAAGACTTAAATACTACATTTAAAAAATTGGTGTGGGTCATTAAAATTTTAGGACATGTTCAAACTCAATAAGATTTATGTTACATAATTACTGAAAGGGGCATATGCAATACTCAGGAAACTCAATATCAGACACATAAAAAAATGAAAGCAATGCCAATGGAACGTCAAAAAATATATCTTTTTGCTGAATGTGCTACCTCTAAAAAGATATTCGCTGTATTGTTGTGATGAAATCAACAAGCACTTCTTCGGTAGTGTACGGTATATTAGTAATTGCTGCATGTTCTAACACATTGTTTGGCATTCTGAATCTGTAATAACCTCACTAGGTATTTTCGTATTATTTACAACTACAAACAAGCCACTACCACCGCCATTCAACCTGTCTGTGGAATATAAATTCCAGTTGGAATTTAGAATTTCGCTGCCATTAATACCTGGCTGCAGCCGAGTTTGCGTCGCTAGTGCTATGCGGGCACTGTTGCTGTTTATTAGCAGGATTAGTTTTGGGACCTTTCCACAGATGCTCCAACAATCAACTATACTATGTTGACATTTTCTTTCTCGAATCTGCAACGATGCATGCTACTCTCATTAATGAATAGTGATTATTTCCTGTCTGAAATCAAAACGTATAATGTCGGGCCTGTGGAGGAATTTTTCAGTCCTAAAAAATCCACATGCGCAACATCACCCCTACACCATTATCTTAGTAGCTGATTCCTCTATGTACTGCATGGCTGAGCTGTTAACGGAGGGCTATAATTCTCCGCAAAATAACGGAGGTCGAGAAATCTGCATCGAAGATCGTCACAGAATCGTATAAGTCTCTGGTTCAAACCTTCGACTCGGCTCTAAACCAGAGGACCGCGAAATGTTTTGGGAACGATACTGTAAAGCACTACCTCAGTTTCTACCCCGTACTCTAAACTAGCTGTCTCTACCAAAGCCGCCAGTAGCCTATAGGAATCGAGGTTGGCCTCCAAACTCAGTGGCAGCAGCATCAGTCATGATGACATGAGCCACGATTTGCAACGTGTATACCCAGTGTGCTCTACAGCCACCTCCACATCTCACATGCGGCCCCCCATTAAGCATATAGACCGAGCCCTACTCTAATATTCTTAGGTGCCTGCTATTTACTTAACGAACTTTATCACATACACTACTGGCGATTACAATTGCTACACGAAGAAGAAATGCAGATGATAAACGGGTATTCATTGGACAAATATATTATACTAGAACTGACATGTGATTACATTTTCACGTAATTTGGGTGCATAGATCCTGAGAAATCAGTACCCAGAACAACCACCTCTGGCCATAATAACAGCCTTGATACGCCTGGGTATTGGATGGCGTGTACAGGTACAGCTGCCCATGCAGCTTCAACACGATTCCACAGTACATCAACAGTAGTGATTGGCGTATTGTGACGAGCCAGGTGCTCGGCCATCATTGACCAGACGTTTTCAATTGGTGAGAGATCTGGAGAATGTGCTGGCCAGGGCAGCAGTCGAACATTTTCTGTGTCCAGAAAGGCCCGTACAGGACCTGCAACAAGCGGTCGTGCAGTATCCTGCTGAAATGTAGAGTTTTGCAGGGATCGGATGAAGGGTAGAGCCACGGGTCGTAACGCATGTGAAATGTAACGTCCACTGTTCAAAGTGCCGTCAATGCGAACAAGAGGTGACAGAGACGTGTAACTAATGGCACCCCATACCATCACTCTGGGAGATACGCCAGTACGGTGATCACGAATACACGCTTCCAATGTGCGTTCACCGGGATGTCTCCAAACACGGATGCGACCATCATGATGCTGTAAACAGAACCTGGATTCATCCGAAAAAATGACGTTTTGTCATTCGTGCACCCAGGTTCGTCGTTGAGTACACCATCGCAGGCGCTCCTGTCTGTGATGCAGCGTCAAGGGTAACTGCAGCCATGGTCTCCGAGCTGAAAGTCCATGCTGCTGCAAACGTTGTCGAACTGTTCGTGCAGATGGTTGTTGTTTTGCAAACGTCCCCATTTGTTGACTCAGGGATCGAGACGTGGCTGCACGATCCGTTACAGCCATGCGGATAAGATGCCTGTCATCTCGACTGCTTGTGATACGAGGCCGTTGGGATCCAGCACGGCGTTCCGTACTTCCCTCCTGAACCCATCGATTCCATATTCTGCTAACAGTCATTGGATCTCGACCAACGTGAGCAGCAATGTCGCGATACGATAAACCGCAATCGCGATAGGCTACAATCCGACCTTTATCAAAGTCGGAAACGTGATGGTACGCATTTCTCCTCCCTACACGAGGCATCACAACAACGTTTCACCAGGTAACGCCGGTCAACTGCTGTTTGTGTATGAGAAATCGGTTGGAAACTTTCCTCATGTCAGCACGTTGTAGGTGTCGCCCCGGCGCCAACCTTGTGTGAATGCTCTGAAGAGCTAATCATTTGCATATCACAGCATCTTCTTCCTGCCGGTTAAATTTCGCGTCTGTACCACGTCATCTTGGTGGTGTAGCAATTTTAATGGCCAGTAGTGTACTTAACGCTGGAGGTTCTAATGACCACCAAACGCAATCTCAGCACTTGTCTGGACTTTCTGGGAACATTGGGGACAGTCCCAATAAACGAGGCCTACTATGCCGGCTCACATGTAATTTCCGTACTGAGCAATACTTCACACTTTTTCTTAAGGCGTAAGAGGACAGCAGTGCGGCCAACAACCACTTTCACTTTCCACCCAGAGACTCGCATCCCTACCACTGCTTGCTATTCAATGTCAGATGAGTGTCGACCAACCAGGGAGAGTAGACCGGAAGACGCTGCGACATCTGGGACCCGAGGTGACGCTACAGGCGCCAGTGGTGCTAAAGCATTCGTCTCAGCTGCCCCAGTACTACCGCAGCCCAAGACAGTAGCCTGAAGGCCAAGACAGCTTCCACCTGTTGATGGGCAGCAATTCTACCCCCAATCGCGCACAGCACATCCATGTTGAATCAATGTTCGTCTGTATCACAACGAATATAACCGTAACAAAAACAGTAGCTGGGTGGATTTTAAGTACTTCTGCTATGCTACTTCTTATTTACACCGTACTGTACTATAGCCCAAGTGGCCGTATCATGCACCTAACGTTGGAGCTCCGAGTGATCAGCAAACGCAACCTCATCACTTGTCTGGACCTTTTGGGAATATTTGCCCACTCGCAACAAACGAGGTTTTCCGTGCTGGCTCAGAAATACAGTGTATGGTCAAAAATGTGGAAACATCACAAACACAAAACATTACTACTGCTAATACGGTGTAGGAAAACCTTTGGCTTTCAAAACAGCTTCCAGTCATCTCGGTATGGATAAATACAAGTTATATAAGATTTCAAGGAAATATTTTACCATTCTCCCTGCAAAGTAGTGACAAGTTCCGGTAACAGTAGTGGAAGTGGATAGGGTAGCACACCTTTCTCTCCACAGTAGACTACAAATACTCAATAATATTGAGCTCAGGTGACTCGTGACCAGAGGAGATTCTACAATTCAATCTCGCGCTCTAGTCCTGGACGATGCGAGTTGTGTGAACAGGAGCCCTATCCTGTTGGAACACAGCATCACCATTGGGGATCAAACACTGTACACTGGGATGGACCTGACCAGCAAGAATGGTCACACAATCCTTAGCAGTAATGAAACCTTGCACAGTAACCATGGGGCCCATGGAATACCACGATACGGCTGCCCAAATGATTACCAAGCCTCAGCCATGTTTCACCTTTGGGATTTAATCTCGGCCAAAAGTGGGAAACAGTGTGAAACAAGACTCATCCGACTAAATGACCTCCTTCCGTTGTTCCATAGTTCAGGCTTTACGGCTTTGGTACCACGTTTCCCGTTACAGGCAATTCCATCACTGCTGAATGGCTCTGGAATTCCAGCTCACCCTGAAATTTCCTGCTTCTGGAGGCCTCCTCGTGTTGTTCCGATGCTGGCACAGTTCGTGAATGCGACATTCAGTTCTTTAGTGACTTTTGCAGCTGTCGTCTTTTTATCTTTCGTCAGAATCCATTTGAATGAACGTCAGTCACGACGACTCTACACACACTTTTATCCGCGTTGTGACTCAGGAAATAATGTTTTTCCGCTTTCCCTGTATGCGGTATAAATCTTCGATACGGTGCCTCTCGAGACACCAAACACTTTGGCTCCCTTGCGAGCAGCAACAATTCACCCATGTGCGAATTCACTTAGCTTTGACATAATGCACTGAAACGTCTCTGTGGAGTCGTTTCATAAGACGCTTGTCTCACTGGAGTCTGCGCATCCTATTCTGTCCACCGCCAGATTGCGGTTTAATTTATTTACTCTCCCAGAAAGACTGAGCAATCAAACTAAGGCTTATTAAATGATATGTCTGATTTTTTTGTGTTCCATAGGAAATCATGATCTGTATTTACACTACTGGCCATTAAAATTGCTACAACAAGAAGAAATACAGATGATAAACGGGTATTCACTGGACAAATATATCATACTAGAACTGACATGTGATTACATTTTCAAGAAATTTGGGTGCATAGATCCTGAGAAATCAGTACCCAGAACAACCACCTCTGGCCGTAATAACGGCCTTGATACGCCTGGGCATTGAGTCAAACAGAGCTTGGATTGCGTGTACAGGTACAGCTGCCCATGCAGCTTCAACACGATACCACAGTTCATCAACAGTAGTGACTGGCGTATTGTGACGAGCCAGGTGCTCGGCCACCATTGACCAGACGTTTTCAATTGGTGAGAGATCTGGAGAATGTGCTGGCCAGGACAGCAATCGAACATTTTCTGTATCCAGAAAGGCCCGTACAGGACCTCCAACATGCGGTCGTGCATTATCCTGCTGAAATGTAGGGTTTAGCAGGGATCGAATGAAGGGTAGAGCCACGGGTCGTAACACATCTGAAATGTAACGTCCACTGTTCAAAGTGCCGTCAATGCGAACAAGAGGTGACAGAGACGTGTAACCGATGGCATCCCATACCATCACGCCGGCTGATACGCCAGTATGGCGATGACGAATACACGCCCTCAATGTGCGTTCACCGCGATGTCGCCAAATACGGGCGCGACCATCATGATGCTGTAAACAGAACCTGGATTCATCTGAAATTACGTTGTGCCATTCGTGGACCCAGGTTCGTCGTTGAATACACCATCGCAGGCGCTCCTGTCTGTGATGCAGCGTCAAGGGTAACCGCAGCCATGGTCTCCTAGCTGATAGTCCATGCTGCTGCAAACGTTGTCGAACTGTTCGTGCAGACGGTTGTTGTCTTGCAGACGTCCGCATCTGTTGACTCCGTTACAGCCATGCGGATAAGATGCCTGTCATCGACTGCTAGTGATACGAGGCCGTTGGGATCCAGAGTTTTTACCCATTTTAGCCTGAGGTTGGTTTGTCTGTCAGGTTGGTGGCGGAAACCAACCCCTTTGGTAGCTTCCGTTGCACCTGTAGTCAGGCGAAGCTCGGTGGTGAAAGGACACTGTGCAGCTATCGGTTGGTGAGTACAGTTCGTAGCTCCTAGAGAAGGTTTCTGATGATAGGCAGAAGGTCGAATTAGAACTTCCCTATGTTAAACTAACGGAATATTTGAGTACTTCAGCTTAACTGAACCGTGCCGTAATTATGTATTTTCGGAATGTGGCATAATTATTCTGTTAAAAAAATCGGCGATGATGGTGGCTGAAATTAAAAGTGCGGAAGTCGCTTTGTTCCTTTCGGACATCGTGGTGTGGAATTTCTAGCAGTGAATATATTTAGGAAAAGCTAGTCAGTATAACTTCGGGTGAACGTGAGAATAATAGTATTTTCGAGCGAGTGTGATTTTTATTGTTCTTATTTTCTATGTTTTTGTGGAAGATGCTATTGTCTCTTGCGTTCGTCTTGTACCTCGTGTTTGGTAACCGATAATTCATCTGGTCTACTACTGCACTGCAATAGGTTTTCATATAACAGTTTAATTGTTTCGTGTGTTATTATTTCAGAAAAATATCAGTTTTTCGTGCCCATAGAGGAAATGTTTGTAACGGTTTGTTCCTGTATGGACCACGTGTAAGTTGAAACGGTTGGAGGGGTTTCTGCCTTGCCGAGTTCATTTTATTTAGTAGTGGCAAAATCATTCTGGTATTGCACCATTAAAATTTCTTACATTTGTGCTTGGTTTAATGTCTAATTTCTGAACAGTTTACTCGTAATCAAGTTTACAGGTGGTGAAGTTCGACCGTTCGTAAGCGGCAGGCGCGGTTTCATGTCGTATGTCTACCCTACAAAACCTTGCGAATCGGATAAACCTGTTTCCAAGCTAGTGCGTGAGCATAATAGTGATAGGTATCTCTCTGAACTATTTCTGTCGTGGGTATGTAGATGGAATGATTGAATTATTATGTTCCGCTTCCCTCTTGTGTGTTTTTCCTTTTTCATTGTGCTATTCTACTATTTTTGCGAATTATTTAGTTAATTTTTTTTTATCCAGGCACCAGTCATGCAGTCAAAGGATGTGCATCAAATTCAGTCATGAAATAAATATGCTACGTAAAATATAAATTCTGCGTCCTTTATCTTTCTCATTGATGCCACTTTTCAAATTAATTTTCTATTCCCTGACTTTTTTAAAAGTTAATCTGCTTGCTTGTGATGAACAAAAATGGGAGGAAAAGTCAAAATGAACGGTGTGCTGTCTCAAAATTAAGGAATTCACATTTAATTAAACAAGCTCATTAATGTACGACATACGATGCTGTTCATCTTGTTAGTTTCTTTGAGAAATTTGCATTCTCATAATTAAACTCTTAATTCAATTAAACTAATAATTTCCAGTTACGTCTTTTCTTATTTATTAGGAAGGGCTTGGGCTGGTGGCGACCCTGTAATTTTTAAATTTATAATTGTCCTTGTGAGATGGCTTAACCAGAAATTGCGCACAAGGGTTAAATCTCCATTGTTCTTGGTACGTAACGTTTGTCGAGCCTTGGCTAGGATCCGTTTACAGCACTCACAGCCACAGATAACCTGGTTTTGACCACGACTGAGAGTTGCAACGTTTTGAGGACGTTGAACAGGTGCAGTTCATCGTCAAATACAACACAGCAACTTGGAGGTTTGGCTAGCATCTGTATTTATGTTGAAGCATGTATTTCTCGCGCTGTTCCCGTATTTTTGTCCACCTCTTGTACTTTCGGCAGCGGACATTTTTTTTCCTTTATTGCCATGGGGCAAAGGTGGGATGGCAGCAGCACAATTTGCCGCTCTTCAGCCAAGAGATTACATAAAATACCACAGGAGTGCATTACATATGTAAAAGATGGCGATAAAACATGAAATGTGCAAATGAGCAGGGGCAAGCAATTGGAGTTAAAATATACAAAAAAGGGATAGTTTGATGAGGGACGTTTACATAAAATCCACACTCAGTTAAAATAGTACTCGATAAAGACGTAGCACATAAACACTGGCGGCACGAAGAGCACTATTAAAAACGGCTTTCATAATATGGGGCGACGCACTGAACATACACTGAACTTATGTTACATACACAACGAGCTCGAAAGCACGACAAAGTAACTGCATTAGAAGTTGAATGGCCTGGGAATGGAGGGGAGGTCGGAGAGGAGGGAGAGAGGAAAGAGAAACGGGAGGTTGACGGAGGAGGGGGGCAAGAATGGGGGAGGGATGGAGTCAGTAGCACACCAAGAGGCAGGAGATGGAGTGCAAGGGCAGGGAAAGGAGAGTTAGATGGAGGGAGGAAACAGCAGAGGAGGGAAGGGGAAGGAGAGGGAGCCCAAGAGAGGAGGGGAAGGGAAGAGGATCGTCAATGTTGGAAGGGAGCATAAATATTGAGATGAAGTACATCATCCAGGATGGGCAGACAGAAGTTCCTTTGTGAGAGGAGATGGAAGGTGTGCAGAGAGAGGAGGACATGTCACTAAAGCAGCAGCAGGCAGGGAGAGGAGAGGAATGGAAACACCAGGAGGTGAGGAGGACTGAGGCAGTGGTAAGTGTACAGGATACAGATGTGTTCAAGGAGAAGGAGGAGATTTGGGAAAGGAATGAGGTCATAGTAGCTCTTCTTGGGGGATGGGAGATGTACATGGAAAGTGAGGCAGAGTGCATTGTATTCAAGGATTTGGAAGGCTTTATGGAATTTAGGAGGGGAGGAACTCTGTGGAACACTGGCACAACAAGGATTTGTAGGTCTGGAGGAAGGGTGCAATCCTCATGTCCAGCCGGACCGGAGTTTCAGGATGCGGAGTCTACTATGAGCTTTGTGTTGGATGGTAAGGAGATGGGGAGTCCAGGTGACAATCGAGGGTGAGCCCTAGGTATTTCAAAGTGGGGGTAAGTTGGATAGGGCAGTCATAGATGGTGAGGCAGAAATAATTGAGCCGGAAGGAGCAGGCTGTATGTCTTATAATGATTCCCTGGGTTTTGGAAGGATTGATATGAAGGAGCCACCGGTTGCTCCAAGCGGTAAACTGGTTTAGGTGGGTTTGGAGGGAGCATTGGGGTAGGTTAGGGGGCAAGGAAGACGGTATCATCAGCATATTGAAGGAGATAGACATGTGGGGGTGGTTTGGGCATATCAGTGGTGCACAGGAGATATAGGAGAGGAGAAAGGACGAAGCCCTGGGGCACACCTGCAATAGGGTACAAGGTACAGGAATTGTTATTATGAATGGTGACACAGAAAGGACGGCAGAAAATGAAGGAGACGAATGAAGCTGATAGGAAGGGTTTAGGTCTGGAGCTTGAAAAGGAGCATGGAATGCCACACAACGTCATAGGCGTTCTGGAGGTCAAGGGAAACAAAAATAGCTGAGTGACGCGAGTTAAGTTGCAGGGAGGGGAGATGGGTGAGATTAAGGAGCTGGTTGTCGGTGGAGAAGAAGGGATGGAAACCACTCTGAGTAAGAGGAAGGAAGTGGTGTTGAGTTAGATGGTGATGGATGCGACGGGAGAGGACGGACTCGAAGACCTGCAGTGGACAATGCCTCAACCTGTTTTTAAGGCTTAAAGAGACAGCTGTGCGACGAGTAGCCACTTTTGCCTTCCGCCTAGAGATTCACGATCCTGTCACTGTTCGACACTGACGTTCAGGTGGTAGTGATGATGACAATGTACAGGAAGCCGGCGGTCCCTGCAGCCGCGTCGCCGGCCCACCTGCCTGGCTGGCCAGGGGGCGCCACCGCCGCGGCTGCCGCACTCACTGGAGAAGCCAGCCGACCGGCGAGCCGAGTCCAGTCCGCGCGCCGCCGTCAAAGCGCGCAGTCACACCGCGCTCCAACGGCCAGTCGCGGGTTAACAGCTAGTCGGCAGCCGGCCGCAGGAGTGTGCAGTACAGCAGCGTCTTCTCCAGTCGCCGGGCACCGGGCACCCAGGTGAGTCACTGCCGCTGCTGCGGTATGACACAGCCCCGGCTAAACACCCGCTACACGCGTCACCAGTGGCTCAAAATTATGTCTTACACCACTCTTGTATCCTTTTACATCCACAACTACACGCTGCAAACCACGGTCGAGTGGACGGCAGTGAGTACTTACCAACGTATCACATGTTAGCGTCTCTCCCGTTCCAGTTGCAAATGGAGCGGGAGAAGAACGATAGCTTCAATGTGTCCGTGCGCTATACAGTTATTTTTGTCTATAAATGACGATCATTACCACTAGTCAATATAAATGAGAGGTACCATGTTCGCCGTCTAAGGTGGATCAGCAATTAATGGAATATGTCAAGCTAACGCAAACAGTTGTGCTTATGAACATTTTACTGTATATTGTGATTTTTATGACTTAACAGTCATCTGTGAGCGCTACATATATGGACATGGCCATGTACACAAAGCGCTTTCTGAATGTAAATGTACCTTTTTACAACTTCCTACATTTTATCCACTAAGATAACAACTAGGCATGGGGTTCCAACTCAAAATGATCACGTTATTCAACTAAAATTTTAAAGACCTGAAGGTGACAGCAAAGGCTGTCGAAACTTGTTGAAAATAAAGAAATATTTATGCGGACTTAACTTTAGAAAGTTTTTTACCAAGTAAAACAGATCGCCCCTTCTCATTTCTCAACATGAGAAAATTAATCTAGTCAGTACAATTGTCCGGCTTGATCGCTATTTATATTTATATCTTATTAAATATTACATCTCAATGCGTTTCGGCCACAGCCATAATCAGAATCTGTCAGGTAAACAGAGCAAATGAGAAGTAATATTTCTACAATAATTATAAAAATATGTTGTATAGAAACAAAAGGTAGACATACCATATTTAAAAACCTGGATACATTGTATCTCGTCAATTCACATATACACATGTACCACGACTAGTTCTGTTCACTTAGGCAGCCTACTTCAAACAACAATCTGTGGCCGTTAAGTGGCATTAACTACAATCAGATTTGTCAGTGTTAAATTCCAATTAACGTCTACAAATTAAGCATGCAGTAATTTGATGAAAAATCTGTAAATATATACGAAACGCTTTTGTGTGTACGTGCTGACAGACTTTTTTCTATTACCACCCATTTGCGACTGTGGTCGTAGATAGCCCTTGGTCTCACGCTGTTACTAGGCGAGGTTGATCGCGGTGCGTGGCAATGAATGAAATATGGATCAGTGAATACTCTTAGGAGAAGTACACACTTGTGGCTTATGAACTTTATCGTACGTGTGAAAATGCGTTTATCGTTTCATTTGTCCGACATTATACGGTCCTCGCACGGTTTCGTCATTCAGATTTCAATAACGACATGGAATGTCAAATATATCATTTTTTAATCTCTCAGTGTCTTTTCGTCAATCACACTTTACCGACGATCAACAGAGACACATAGACTCGAAGATAAACATACTCGTAACTAACAAAAGAATAATCGAACACTGCAGTTATTTCGGATAAACATTTCGCTTATTCTTCGTGAGTATAATCCTTTTCATAATTTAGCGCGTTTTCGTCAATCACTTCGCTGATGCTTAATGAAATAAAGTAACTTCTGTTCCTTTACAACTTCATTTAAATATAATTATGTTAAGATAATCACTCGCCGCATGGTGTTATCCGTGGCTAAATATGTCTGCATAACGTAATGTTAATGCCAGTAAGGGCGGAGTAGGGTTAGGATAGTATAAGCGAATATTTTAACTAATGCGGTAAAGTCCAAAAGTCATAGAGAATATAGCTTTTTCTGAACTAAGTGTTCCACATCGCGCATTATATTAAGATATCTGCTAACCACTTCCACTCACCACATTATGGATGAAACACATTGAAGACTCTATCACCATTACATTGAACTGTGAATAAAACAGTAAAAACATTTTCACATGTATGGTAAGGAACGTAAGTCATGTATTATTTAGGTTACCTAAGACCATTTATCGCTTCATATTTCGCGGATTTTTGCGCTGCACAATCCACCCGCTACCACCAAACTACCTTACTAACAAGTTAACTGCATTCATAATATACTTTATGAGATATACGTCTGTATGGATCTCATATCTAGAATCGTACTTATGCCTTGTCCGATGCCATATATTCTGACCCGGGCAACGCGGGGTTTCTCATCTAGTTATTTATAAAAATAATGAACAGCGCTTGTCACGTAAAAAATTCAAATTAACGTCACGTATTAAATCGGTGGTGCACATGCCCACTGCAGTGGAGAGCTGTTAATGTCACTTCTTGGCCATTTTCAGTTAGTCCTGAGTTTCCAGAAGCGCACAGGACACAGCACCAGTAGGGAGTGTACACTGAGACTGGTCTGCGTGCTTTTGCAGCCTGAGGTCGGACTAAAAAAGCCACAGAAGCGACCATTAACATGTGCGCATGTGCACCACTGGGTTAAGCATACAGCCATTTCATAAATCAGTGAAAACTAAAATGGACAATTGTGTTAATAAACCATTTTAAGGTATGACTATAGGGCTTATGGACATGATTTTAAATTTTAGCGACTCAGTTTCAATTTCTTATTTGCACAGATTAATTTTATGATACGATTGTATGTTTAATTTGTAGATCTTAATTGAAATTTAACCTTGACAAGTCCTATTGTATTTAACCCACCTAATGGACACAGATTGTTACTTAAGGTAGGCTGCTTCACTGAACTATTCATGGTATAAGTGTACATTTGAAATGACGAGACACAGTGTATCGAGCTTGTTAAATGTGGTATGTCTTCTTATTGTCTCGCGGTTGCTACGGGAGCGATTCTTAAAATAAATGGTTCAAACGGCTTTGAGCATTATGGGACTTAACTGCTGAGGTCATCAGTCCCCTAGAACTTAGAACTACTTAAACCTAACTAACCTAACGACATCACACACATCCATGCCCGAGGCAGGATTAGAACCTGCTACGTAGCGGTCGCGCGGTTCCAGACTGTAACGCCTAGAACCACTCGGGCACACCGGCCGGCAGCGATTCTTACGTTGAGTGCATTTTTCGAGTGTCAAGTCATGAATCGAAGTCTGTCACGTGCTGTCAAATTGTTCAAATGGCTCCAAGCACTATGGGACTTAACATCTGAGGTCATCAGTCCACTACAAAAAATGGTTCAAATGGCGCTGAGCACTATGGGGCTTAACAGCGGAGGTCATCAGCCCCCTAGAACTTAGAACTACTTAAACCTAACTAACCTAAGGACATCACACACATCCATGCCCGAGGCAGGATTCGAACCTGCGACCTTAGCAGTCGCGCGGTTCCAGACTGAAGCGCCTAGAACCACTCGGCCACCCCGGTCGGCTAGTCCCCTTGACTTAGAACTACTTAAACCTAACTAACCTAAGGACATCACACAGATCCATTCCCGAGGCAGGATTCGAACCTGCGACTGTAGCAGCAGCGCGGTTCCGGTATGAAGCGCCTAGAACCGCTCGGACACGACGGCCGGCTCATGTACTTTGATCTGTCACTCAGCCTATCCTCATAGATTTGTTGCACCCAGGTATTTGCGTGAGCTGATTAATAATTGTGACTCACTGACGTTTTTTTATTTTGTGACGCCGTTTCCAAGTTGCCTTTTTCCCAAAACATGCGTTTGTGTTTTAACGAAAAAAAAATCATTTTGCTGATGTGTGATTTATGATGTGGTTGTGTGCCACGGATGGTACAAGCGCAAGGGACTGTAATTTTCGCAGAATCCTTATCCTTATCGTCCGGTCGACTTGAAAAGGAGCGCAGTCCCTGACCCAGTAGTCTGAAACGTATTGCACTTGAGCCTAGTATGTGTTTCCTTAACAGACGTATCGCCCGTTCACAGAATTTAATTGAAAAGAAATATATGTTTCACATCTCTTCCTAAGAGCGCTATCACCGAGAGATAAGGAGCAGTGCTGAGACACAGGGCTCGGATTTGCAAAAACGGCGGTTCGAATCTCCGGTTGCTCTAAATCGCTTAGATAGATGCGCCGATTGTTTCTTTGAAATAGACACGGGCGATTTCTTTCCCTATTCTTCCACAACCCGATATAGCGCTCCACCCATGACGATTTTGTTAGTCGTCGACGGGACGTTCGACCTTCATGAGCTGTCCTTTCTGCTTTGCAAAAAAGAGTGTTTTTACTTTAACAAAACATATGTATTACTCGCACGTATGACCGCGAATGTGGCTGTCTATCCCGGATGCACAGTTTTGTGTCTGTTTGTCATCTGCTATCAACTAAGTCTCTTGTCCCGTTAAAGCAATCTGTGGGAATTGTCATTTTCACAGATTGCTTTAACGGGACATGACAATTTCCATACCTGTATGTACTAGTTAGCAACATAACATACATTTCACAGCAACAATGAAATGATGTAAATTTGGCAGTGGTGTCAGAATACTGAAACATAGCTGGGGACAATTAAAATAAAAAATTGTTTTCATCCCAAGGCTGCACACTCAATTGTCAAGCAAGCTCGTACACAAGTAGTGAGTTCCAAAGCACCGCACGACGAATATTTTTGAACCACGGGCTCGCAATGAAGTGCTGGCCGGCAGTTCAAAAAGTTCAGGTTCAACAGCTTTGTTAATCGTATGAACTATTTCTTTAAATTAATGTGGCTTCGGCCTCTGGTCCCGGCCTGTGTACGACAAAAACTTTAATCGCGTCGGCGTTCGGGCATTACTACTGTTTAGGTGCGCTGGCTATCATGTTGGCAGAGGGAAAGGGCATACGACCTCAAGTAGAACCATACCTGGTGCATAGTGTACCGCTCAGAGCAACTATCGGATTGCCGGGAGGTGTACTCATGTTCTTGGAAACTCGCTCCGTCTACTGAAAAGCGTAGTATTCCTAAGGTCGTCCTCACACGGGACGAGGTTGACGTGGACATGGAGGCAGACGGGACATCCGACCTCACGACAATGTGGCCCTCGGCACACGGGACGAGCAGGTCAACGAGATTCTTTCTTTTATACAAACATCAAAAGAAGTTTTGCATCACCACAGTTCCCAGGACTCCTGAAGACAGACGTTGACTGTGGATATTGTATCACAGACACAGTCCCTTTGACTGTTCAGAGATGTCACTAAACCCGCCCATTGCCACGAGGCAATGAACAGCGCCCATTAGACGGAGGGGGTCCGACAGCCGATCAGTTCCAGTCATTCCACCAGGAAGGAGGTACACGGCTTTGTAGTTCAACCATGCCTAGACGGTCAATATCGCGGTTGGATCACGTCCGCATTGTTACTTTGTGCCAGGAAGGACTCTCAACAAGGGAAGTGTCCAGGCATCTGGAGTGAACCAAAGCGATGTTGTTCGGACACGGAGGAGATACAGAGAGACAGCAACTGTCAATGACATGCCTCGCTCAAGCTGCCCAAGGGCTATTACTGCAGTGGATGACCACTACCTATGGATTATGGCTCGGAGGAACCCTGACAGCAACGCCACCATGTTGAATAATGCTTTTCGTACAGGCACAGGACGTCGTGTTACGACTCAAACTGTGCGCCATAGGCTGCATAATGCGCTACTTCACTCCTGACATCCATTGCGAGGTCCATCTTTGCAACCACGACACCATCCGTTGTAGTACAGATGGGCCCAACAACATGCCGAATGGACCGCTCAGATTTGGCATCACGTTCTCTTCACCGATGAGGGTCGCATATGCCTTCAACCAACCAATCGTGTTAGGAGGCAACCCGGTCTGTCTGAACGCCTTATACAGTGTCCAGCGAGTGCAACAAGGTAGAGGTTCCCTGCTGTTTGGGGGTGGCATTATGTGACGCCGACGTACGCCGCTGGTGGTCGTGGAAGGCGCTGCACAATACTTGAATGCCATCCTCCGACCGATAGTGCAACCATATCGGCAGCATATTGGCGAGGTATTCGTCTACATGGACGACAATTCGCGCCACCATCGTGCACATCTTGTGAATGACTTCCTTCAGCATAACGACATCGCTCGATTAGAGTGGCCAGCATGTTCTCCAGACATGAACCCTATCGAACATGCCTGGGATAGATTGAAAAGGACTGTTTATGAACGATGAGTCGCACCAACCAGACTGAGGGATCTACTCCGAATCCCCTTTGAGGAGTGGGACAATCTGGACCAACAGTTCCTTATGAACTTCTGGATAGTATGCCACGACGAATCAATGCAAGAGGACGTGCTACTGGGTATTAGAGGTACCGGTGTGTACAACAGTCTGGACCACCACATCTGAAGGTCTAGCTGTATGGTGGTGCAACATGCAATGTGTGGTTTTCAGGAGGTATAAAAGGATGGAAATGATGTTTATGTTGATCTCTATTCCAGTTTTCTGCACAGGTTCGGGAACTCTCGGAACCGAGAGTGTATTTTTTTGATGTGTGTATTTAATATGCAAATTGTACCAGAAGGATACGCTTTTATGTCGTAACATTGAAACATTATACTTTCGTAGCACACAAGTTATAACACTAAAAAAATCAGCTACAGGAAGTCATTACCTATCGATATGTGGTTTGCTGTCATTTTATTGTAAGACATCGTAGCTAAAACGACGCGTTTTCGAGAGATCCTCAATTTGCTGATGCCACGAAACAGCTTAAATTCGTATCACATATTCTGTGAGAAAGAAAATCCACCAAATACGATATTTGGAGGCATACAATACAGCAGCTCCTATGTTCTGCTTGTAACGCAAAATGATGTATCTTACTGGTCACATTCCTCTTCACGAGACAAGAACGTGCTAGGCCAGACTCCTTATTTCACGCTCCACGCTGTAGTGGAACGTGGAATTCCTCGCTGTGACGTCACCAGTTGCTCGTCCAAGTGCGTTTTCACATCCCGTGAGAGGACGGCTTAAGGATTAAGCTCTCCACCACCACAAGGCTGGTTTGAACCTTAGACAATAGATACATATAGCCCGCGCACTGCCATATCTTTGGCGTGTTCTGTTTCAAACCAACAACTAACTCATGTGCCGGCTGGAATAATGCCGAGATTCTGGTACAAAGTATTATCCGAATGGGAGGTGTCAGTGCTAATTTGTCTCATTTACAGCTAAAATCAAGCATTGGTTTTAATAGATGAGCGATGTGTTGTCTCTGTGGCATATCTATGGACCTTTCTCCAACAAGAAGTCCCTGTTTTTAACTGTCTTTCGTTCCGTCGATTGGGGTTAACATTTTTCGTCTTCGTGTTCTACGGTTCTGACATGGGCACTTGTGACCTTAGTTGTTTTTGCGCCTCAAAAAAAAAAAAAAAAAAAAAAAAAAAAACTCATACTGAGAAAAAGCAGAACACCTTGAATCACTGGAGATGTTCTACCACATTCACAGGACAGATACATTAGTATGTTCTGCAGAAATGATTAGCATCTGAGCCTTGTCGGCCCGCGAGTTCAAGCTCAACATCGGTATCAAGCCGCAACATCGCCTACCAGTAAAATGTGCCTGCGGCTCTCGTTGTCCCTATAAAACGAAATTAAAAGATCAGCAGAAGTCCAGGACGCCTCGCAGACGTATATCCGAACCGCATCGTCAAATCAGTGAGTTTGAAAGAGGGCGCATTATTGGCATGAGGGAATGTGATGCATCCACTCAGGAAATGATTCTCGCGTGGGACGAAGTGTTTGGGCAGTGCAAAGGGTGTGTGCAAATGGTTAACTGAAGGCCGTAGAACGTAGAACATGACGAGATGGGTCAGGTTGCCCCATGCAGACACCTCATCCTAACGGCATTGCAGGATCATCGGCTCTGCCGCAACAGTGGAATAGCGTAACACATCGTACACTATCAAGGGTGACACTCCGTCGCCGTTTATTATGGCATGGCTTACGTGCGCGTTGTCCACTTCTCCGCCTACCTTTGACGAATGTGCCGGCCGGAGTGGCCGAGCTGTGCTAGGCGCTTCAGTCTGGAACCGCGCGACCGCTACGGTCGCAGGTTCGAATCCTGCCTCGGGCATGAATGTGTGTGATGGCCTTAGGTTGGTTAGGCTTAAGTAGTTCTAAGTTCTAGGGGACTGATGACCTGAGAAGTTAATTCCCATAGTGCTCAGAGCCATTTGAACCATTTGATTTGAACGAATGTGCAGAAACATGCTAGACGGTGACGGTGTACGGAACAACATCACTGCGGACAGAAATTCCATCAGGTAGCGTATTTGGACGAATGTAGGTTCTGCTTGTTTGAAAATGATGGCAACATTTTGGTTCACTGCAGACGGGGCGAGCGGCATCACAATGACTGCATTCGGACAATACATGCAGCCCCGGCTCAAGGCCTTACGGTGTAGGGAGCTATTGGATACACCGGCAAATCGCAGTTGGTGCGTGTCCAGGGCACTGCGAACAGTGTGACCTTAGGGGCTATGACATCATGCGACCCGTAGCAATACGCTTTCCGCCGAACACCCCAGAACCCATTTTTCAGCAAGAGAATGCACGATGACACGTTGCTGCACGAACAGGTGCCTTCGTTGTGTCACAGGATGCCAGCCTTTTGCCCTAGTCCGCCGCATCACCAGACATGTCGCCAGTCGAAAATGTCTGGGATATGGTGAAATGACCAGTACAGCGCTGTGACCCAATGCCAATTATCACAGATGAACTTTGGAACCAGTCGAATGCAATTAGGGTGGCTTTTTCGCGCTTGGAACAAGTTATCAGAGCCCATGGCGGACCCTGTGCCTACTAGGCAACAGGTCACATGCTAAACCGAGGTAACTGAAATCATATCTGTAGAGCATACTAATGTACATGTCTCGTGAATATGAATATCCGATCTCTAGTCGTTCAAACTGTTCTAATTTTTCTGAACATGAGTCTATTATACGTATAGTACTACAATCAACGTAAGTTTAGCGAAATTTCGAATATTAATACGTTTTAGTGTTCAGCTAGATGAGGGTGGGAAAAGGATAACAGTAAAAAAAAGAAAGTTTGAAACGCTTATTTTCCCATGAAGATATCTTGCTTGCGTATTTCTCTGAATCTGTCGTTTCACCGTTAGGTGCTAAATGCGGAGGAAACTCAAAAGTTGACGGCACTGCGTTTGGCTTCAGTTCCTTTCCGATACCATACGCCTTAGTCTCAAAACAATCAGAGAAAAAAGTGTTGGCTGCTTAGGTTTGTGTGGCCGTTTGCCGTAAATTTCATCCTT
This sequence comes from Schistocerca americana, assembly GCF_021461395.2. Lineage (NCBI taxonomy): Eukaryota > Metazoa > Arthropoda > Insecta > Orthoptera > Acrididae > Schistocerca > Schistocerca americana. Next base: position 111,976,861 of record NC_060126.1, on the reverse strand, counting down.
TCCAAAGCAAGCATCCAAACGTTCCTTCCCACTCCATCAGCGGGAAAATTGTTATCATGATTACGTAAAGGTTTATTTATTTATTCGTATGGCTAGGGCCCCCCGTCGGGCAGACCGTTCGCCGGGTGCCGGTCTTTCTATTTGACGCCACTTCGGCGACCTGCAGTTGATGAGGATGATAGGGTGATGATGAGGAGAGCACCACACCCAGTCCCTGGGCGGAGAAAATTCCTCGAACCAGCCGGGAATCGAACCCTGGCCCAGAGGACTGACAATCCGTCACGCTGACCATTCAGCTATCGGGGGCGGACATTACGTAAAGGTAACTTACAATGATCATATGATGAACAGAAGAAAAAGAAATACCTTGCAATTAATATTTCATAAATTTCCGCACACCTTTTACAAAATAAATATATAATGCTCCTTATCATTACATTTTTTATATTTATACATAATCAGAATACCAACCATATCTCTTCCTTAATTAATTCGCTCCTTAGCTTCAAATTATAATTGATAGACTTGATCTCGAATAAGAGTCTGTTCGAAAGACTTTTAAAACAAATTTACTTATTGGTCAAAACATTTCTTCCTTTCACGTATTTTTCAGTGCAGCAAAATGCTGCACCAGAGTCCACCATTGTAATCCAAAAACATTACTGAAAATACTACAACAAAGGAAAATCAACGCTCACATCATAAGAGGACTGAAGTGGAATCCACGACTCACGTGACTGAGCTGTTGGTTTTAATATAATGATGTCAAGCTTCGTGTACACTGAGGTAAAGAAAGTCATGGATGCGTCCTAATACCGTGTCGGACCTCCTTTCGTCCGGCTTAGTGCAGCAAGTCGACGTGGCATCGGCTCAACAAGTCGTTGGAAGGCACCTACAGAAGTACTGAGCCTTGCTGCCCCATGTTTTTAACCTCTAAAGTGCTTTTCTATATCAACAATTTTCATCACTATCAAAAGATACAAGAAAACCTACACTGCACTTGGTCTGCGACCGTGAAAAGACGTCTGTTCTCTTCACCAACACCAGCCATATAAATAAACACGTCTCCACCTGCAGATGATCGTATGAAACGTCGAAACACATAGTGAGAAAATAAACAAATGACTGACGCAGAAACTGTTTTATTTGAGAGTCTTTAACATTCACTCCACGACGAGGTAATGTGAGACGGATCGCAGGCTCTGACTGGACAAGGATAGGGTAGGAAAATGGTGTCCATTACAAAGAAACCGTCCTGGCCTTTGCTTGAAACTACGGAAAACCTAAATCTGAGCTGGGATTGGAATCGCCTCCCGCCGAAATTTGAGTTCTGTGTCTCAACCACTGAGGAGGAGGAGGATTTTAGTGTTTAACGTCCCGTCGACAACGAGGTCATTAGAGACGGAGCGCAAGCTCGGGTGAGGGAAGGATGGGGAAGGAAATCGGCCGTGCCCTTTCAAAGGAACCATCCCGGCATTTGCCTGAAGCGATTTAGGGAAATCACGGAAAACCTAAATCAGGATGGCCGTAGACGGGATTGAACCGTCGTCCTCCCGAATGCGAGTCCAGTGTGCTAACCACTGCGCCACCTCGCTCGGTCAACCACTGAGCTGCCTCGCTCTGCGGAGAACCGATAGTTACTCGATGAGGTGTGTTCACCAAGTTATAGGATATAGTCTTCCCAAGCATTGTTTAGGCTGTTACCTCACCACCGGTAGACATGCTGAATAAAACCAGCCTTCAGCATAAATGAACGAAGAGGTCCAGGAAAAATCAGAAAGAAATTCCTATCCATGCTTCTTTATCTGGTCCTTGATTTTCCGTAATCAGTGCAGGTGACCATCGAGATAATTTATCCTAAACAATTATATCTTCATTCACTACTTGTTACAAACATGAGTACTATACTGATTCTTGCTGTTAGCTCTAACACATGTCCTAACTACTAACGTATTTTTCTTCGACATACTCCAGCAGTTACGGTTTGCTTCGCATAAATGCGAACTATCAACCGAAGTTGAAAACTAAGAATCGAAAAATCACTTAATTTCGTTCGTCACAATTCATGTTTTAGGAAAGCCTACGACTGTGTCATTAATAATTTAAATAAAGAAAAACTGCATCAGTTACTTATTTTTCTATGCTTAGCAAAACGCATTTCGAGCATTTCTTCTCATTTTTAAGAGCGTTTGTTTACATGATTATTTTTGGTGATGTTTGCAAGTGTGATTTCCGTCTCTTTAGCACTGTAGATGTCTTTTCAAGGTTATATTGCAATCGGAAATCGGACAAAATTGCTCTTGGACTGTTTGTATATGCTAGTGTTAGAAATAGATTTTTCTTTGTCTACTTACATGTATTGTGCTTCCTGTGTAATGGAATACGCACAATACCTGTAAGTAGACAAATAAAAATACCATTTCTAACACTAGCATATAAAAACACTTCAAGATTAATTTCGTCCGATTTTCCAATTGCAATATAATCTCAAAAAGACATCTACAGTGCAAAAGTGTCAGAAAAACACACATGCAAAATCACCAGAAATATGCATATAAACAAATGCACTTGAAAATGAGAAGAAATTCTCGAAACCCGGTGTGCTAAGTATGTTAAATAAGTACTGATGCAGTTTTTCATTATTTAAATCATAAACCACTTTACTGTAGCTTAAGAATTCCATTTCCTATTACGAGTGGAATACAACTCTTCAAGTGTACAAACCTCCTATATATAGCTACACCAAATGCTAGGTAGAAAATGTAGCAGTGAAAAAGAGTAAAGCATATGTTGCTTACAGGTCTGAGCGCACAACGCAAACACCCTTCAACGTCTAAGACAAAGAGTGAGCGAGACTGGGTTTATTGATCGTTGCGAGCTGTAGACTGTGGTAGCCACCCTTCTGTCAGTCCCTTTATCGAGTCACGGAGGGAGAACTTGCCACGTGTGTGCATAGAGTAACGAAATCTAAAGCTCTCAGGTATGGCGCTCCGAGCACTACTTGAAACGTAATTGGCCACGAACAAAGCCAATAGCTTCTGACAGGCTTTGGGTACTGTACTATAGAGTGTATGAGAAGTGATTGCTGTGGCGAGCAGCCTGTTCACATCAATGTTTACGCGTTCTAACATTGCATTGGTCAGTCATTCTAGACAACAACACGAGCTGTCCATAGAAGCAAAGAGGAGGTTTTGCGAAGATGACTATTCTGTATACACTACTGGCCATTAAAATTGCTACACAAAGAAGAAATGCAGATGATAAACGGGTATTCATTGGACAAATATGTTCTACTAGAACTGACATGTGATCACATTTTCACGCAATTTGGATGCATAGATCCTGAGAAATCAGTACCCAGAACAACCACCTCTGGCCGTAATAACGGCCTTGATACGCCTGGGTGTGTACAGGTACAGCTGCCCATGTAGCTTCAACACGATACCACAGTTCATCAAGAGTAGTGACTGGCGTATTGTGACGAGCCAGTTGCTCGGCCACCATTGACCAGACGTTTCAATTGGTGAGAGATGTGGAGCATGTGCTGGCCAGGGCAGCAGTCGAACATTTTCTGGATCCACAAAGGCCCGTACAGGACCTCCAACATGCGGTCGTGCATTATCCTGCTGAAATGTGGGGTTTCGCAGGTATCGAATGATGGGTAGAGCCACGGGTCGTAACATATCTGAAATGTAACGTCCACTGTTCAAAGTGCCGTCAATGCGAACAAGAGGTGACCGAGACGTGTAACCAATGGCACCACATACCATCACGCCGGGTGATACGCCAGTATGGCGATGACGAATACACGCTTCCAATGTGCGTTCACCGCGATGTCACAAAACACGGATGCGACCATCATGATGCTGTAAACAGAACCTGGATTCATCCGAAAAAATGACGTTTTGTCATTCGTGCACCCAGGTTCGTCGTTGAGTACACTATTGCAGGCGCTACTGTCTGTAATGCAGCGTCAAGGGTAACCGCAGCCATGGTCTCCGAGCTGACAGTCCATGCTGCTGCAAACGTCGTCGAACTGTTCGTGCAGATGGTTGTTGTTTTGCAAACGTCCCCATTTGTTGACTCAGGGATCGAGACGTGGCTGCACGAACCGTTAAAGCCATGCGGACAAGATGCCTGTCATCTCGACTGCTAGTGATACGAGGTCGTTGGGATCCAGCACAGCGTTCCGTATTACCCTCCTGAACCCACCGATTCCATATTCTGCTAACAGTCATTGGATCTCGACCAACGCGATCAGCAATGTCGCGATACGATAAACTGCAATCGCGATAGGCTACAATCCGACCTTTATCAAAGTCGGAAACGTGATGGTACGCATTTCTCCTCCTTACACGAGGCATCACAACGTTTCACCAGGCAACGCCGGTCAACTGCTGTTTGTGTATGAGAAATCGGTTGGAAACTTTCCTCATGTCAGCACGTTGTAGGTGTCGCCACCGGCGCCAACCTTGTGTGAATGCTCTGAAAAGCTAAGCATTTGCATATCACAGCATCTTCTTCCTGTCGGCTAAATTTCGCGTCTGTAGCACGTCATCTTCGTCGTGTAGCAATTTTAATGGCCAGTAGTGTACATTCAGGAATTGATTTATGAGAATGATTTTAGAAGAGAGTTTGTGGCCGAAATGTGATTCCTTATTTGATGAGAAGGCAGAATAATGTATTACGTTTCACTTAATGGAATATCTTGTGGGAATTTATGCTTTTACAGCCAGAATCGGCATCAGGAAAAATCTTCTGGGCATGAGACAGCATCAGTGTTTGAACCCTCGCTCTAACAAAGCAAGAGGCGAGTCAGGCCTGCATAAAATCGGCGCGACAAATTAACAGCACTTGGCTTGGTCACTGGTCAGGCCGAGGGTGTGGTTTTAGGCTGTCTCCTATGGCCCCTTAGGGGAGTGCCGCACTTGTTACCAATACTCACCGCATAAAAAAATGGAGCAAAAACAGTTAAAGCGTGATAAAGCACGGAACGAAATTTACACGGTTTGCAAGATGTCGTACACGACATTACTCCCTTAAGAGATCCTGTATAGTCAGAGACTGATAAGTTCGTCGCCAGCACCGTGTTTTTAGCAGACTGTGCGCAGGATGTATGATGGTGTGCTAAAGAGGAATGCCTCTGAATTTTTTATGTCAGAACTTTTAAAGCGTGTTAAATGAAACGAAACATTATAAACATTCTAAGTCTGTATTCTTAATGTCCACATCTCCATTTGTCAGAATAGTCATCCTTGCGACGAACATATTTCTCCCAACGTGAAACCTGTTCGTTGATACCGTCACCGTACAATGTTTGACTCTGTAGATTGAGCCACAAACTCACCTCTGTTTGCACCGCTTCATCACTATCAAAATGAAGTCCTCGAAAGTGTTCTTTAAGTTTTGGAAACAGATGAAAACCGGGTGGTGCCACGTCGGAACCGCATGGAGGATGATCGATGACAGAACCTAACGTTGTTGCAGATGTCGCAGCTCTCGTGGTCTGCCAAAGTCATGTTCAAGGAGAGGGTGCCCTGAGTGTGGACGAACTCTTAGAATTCGAAACTCGATAGCAGCACTTCGTTTCTCACGCGCCGACAGTTACGTTACAAACCAGCATGTTACGCGCTGCAATTCGCAGCTCTTTAGCGGCGCGAGGGCTGCAAATATGTAGACATGAAGAATGAAGATGTAGAATGTTAGTACCGTTTGTTTTATTTAAAAAGATTTAAGAGGTTTCACGTAAGTAATATGGAGACCTTAATTTTCAGCATCCCTTCGTAGAATTAGGAAGCGTCCGAAGGGGAATTTGTCCTTGCCTATGGACTATTAAAGGACATCGACGTGATAAATAATCTGTTATTTGATAAATAATCTATTATTTGATAAAAAATGAAACAGTTGGTCACAAAGCTGTGTATTAGTCCAGTACATTAGTCCAACGAAAAGAAGACCAGTTGTAAAGGACCACGCATTTATCAAGCAACATAACTAGCACGATTATCAATACTTGAGTTATCTGGTGCAAATGTTTTAAATAAATATTGCTTTATGCTGATACAGTGAATGAATGTAATCTTTGAGAGCTCGTCCCTAAATTGCAGGTTTGACGCTGTAATGGAGCCTAATAACTGCAAATTACTCTGAAACTTAGTTCCACCAGATAGCCTGGACTTCGTAGTTCATTATAAAATCAAATCTTAATAAGAATGAGTTATCTTTAAATGAAGTGTCGGAATTTTATGTTGAAATGTTCAAATGTGTGTGAAATCTTATGGGACTTAACTGCTAATGTCATCAGTCTTTAAGCTTACAGACTACTTAACGTAAATTATCCTAAGGACAAACACACACACCCATGACCGAGCGAGGACTCTAACCTCCACTGGGACTAGCCGCACAGTCCATGACTGCAGCGCCCAAGACCACTCGGCTAATCCCGCCCGGCTATGTTGAACTGTGAGTAAATTTCTAAGGGACCAAACTGCTGAGGTCATCGGTCCCTAGACTAACACACTACTTAAACTAACTTGTGCTAAGAACAACACACACACTCATGCCCGAGGGAGGAATCGAACCTCCGACGGGAGGGGCACGCAGTCAGTGACATTTCGCCTCTAACCGCTCGGCCACTCCGCGCGGCAGGAATTTTATGCAATCGCGTGCGGTGAGGAGGGAATTACTTTTGATCTGCATTTATTTATTCACCATTGAGCACACATTTTACAGTACATGAATTCTCAAAAAATGGTTCCGCTCGGCCACACCGGCCGGCATGAATTCTCAATGCTTTCGTAGTGAGCCGTAGCGACAAATATCAATACCAGTTATTTCAGGAATGTTGTTGTGAGCAGTCGAACGCCTCGTAGATGCTGCTTTATCACAAGATGCATTGCCATGATAAGGCAATCATAGTCTTCGAATTGTTCCCCTACTGCACGCAATACACAGCTCTTTCAAATGTGTTCCTACAATTCCGCATTCAGCGTCTTCTTAAGCGTGAAAAACGCCCCTATACCATAACACTACGTACTCTGTACTTCGCTGTTGCCCCTACACATAATGGCTGGTAACGTTCTCGAGGCATACGCCACACTGTATAGCGTGATTCATCACTCCAGACCACTTGTTTTACAGTCATCCACTGTCCAGTGGGGTCGTCCTTGACAACATCTCAAATGTCGCTTAGTGTTGACTGCAGAAATGCGTGGCTTATGAGGAGCTGCTCGACCACTGTAGCCCTTTATTTTTAACGCCCTAGGCACTGTGCTGGCTGGGATGCTCGTAGCGCTTCGGAATTAGCGAGTCATTCCTTCCGCTGATTCCATGCGACATTTTACAACCACACTCCACAATGCTCGACGTTACCTGTCGGTCAGTACATGTGGTCTGTTTGGTCTTGGTTGAGCTGTGGTTGTTACTTCGCGTTTCCATTTCACAACCACATCACCAACAATCGAGTCGGGCCAGTTGAGAAGGGTTGAAATCTCTCTGAAGGATTTGCTACTCACAAGAGAAACTCCCTGTCGCACCCCTTCAGATTTAGTGGAAAGATGGTCCGCCAAAAATTGAACACGGATCAAGCATGAAAACAGGAAGAAGGTGTTCTGAACTGTGGAAAAAGAAGCAAAGTAGAAACAGTGAACGGTCCAAGCTTAACAAGTGCAATATCGAGAAAAATTGAACAGCTACGGCGTCGTGATTAAGTGGTCACGGTGTTGGACTGTAAACCAGACGAGCCGCGTTCAAACTACCTCGTGCCATTTTTGTTTTTCACGACATTATGAAGTGTGCGTCCGGTCTTTGAAATGTTTGTTCTCCTCTGTAGTCTAGGCAGTCGTCATGCTATACACTGGTTATAGAATATCAGTCGTGTAAGAATACATCACCATCGCCAGTAAATGTGATGGACAGTGAGAGCAGGACAGATACCAAATAGACTTCTCACAGAAATGAAAACAACAAATAAACGTGTGTGAACTATGTTACAACAAAAGAATTCAAGAGCCAAAACTTCCAAAACGAAACCCAACTTCAAAAACTTAAAAACATATGTTTTGACAGAGCACAGAGAAACTGTGTGATTTTGAAAGTGTTGCGTTCATTTGTTGCAGCTTATATGACAAACTACCATGTTTTCATCATTTCCCTCGGAGTGATCACATTCTCATTCATACGAATACCTACACCGATATCGGGCAAGGAGGTACATCTCACTCACTTATCAGGCGTCTAAATTAGGTGCGTCGATAGGAGATTCCTGTCATATGACACACGTACTCTCATCCTCCGGTTGAGGATTCGGTTGACGTGCATTTCATGAAACGTTTGCGGTTACCATTCGGGAATCCTTTCGGCTGCTAATAGAGTAGTTATGCAGAATTAACTATCATTATAGGTCCCGACTTACATCTCGCTGTTGCAAACGGACGTTATACCACGATACAGGCACAAATTGAATACAGCGAACACCGGAAAAAGAAAAAAAAAGGTTTATACGAGTGAGGTATGAACACAGTTCACCCGCTTAGCAGTTTTTTTAATTATTAGATTCACTTGGTATTTTCATGAAAATCAGACAACCACAGTCATATCATCATTTAATATCAGCTACAAAAAGAAAATCAGCAATTAGTTCAAACACAAATAATTATTAAATTCTGAACGGGAAGACTAGCTCATTATCCCACTCTTCTTGTCAATTCCTTTTTTTTTTATATACATGTGGAAGAGAAAAAAGTGACAAAACAAAGCTACAAGGGAGGGGAATCAAGCTCAGGGAAGAAACAGGGATCATAGGGGAACTTAACCAACACCCTGACGGTTAAACACAAGAAAAAGCATATTCGCAAAAAGCGTTCGGTATCGTGGCAACCGCTGCCATTTCCAATGCGCAGTTGTCAGATAATGGTGAAAAACGCGGGGATCTGGGTCATTCCCGCCTCGAACAACATAGTAACCCAAGAGCCAGACAATCGAGTTGGTTTTCGTGTGAGGAAAAAAGGATATGTCCGGATGTAGGAAAATGTCGTCTGGCAAAGCGGTTTCAGGCCCTCGAGGAAGGAAAGCTAATTGACGGCGGACCCAGAGCCAACGATCCCGTCCGCATGCAACAGACCTGTGAAGTAAGGTGTCAGTTTGACGACATTCCTCACACTGATCAGTCGGACGAAGGCCAATACGAAAAAGACGATCACCAGTAGGTATCAGACGGTGAATGACCTTATACCACATTGAAGCAATCTACATCGACAATGTAGAAAGATTAAGATGAGACCAGACCGTTCTCCAAGACGTTGAGGGGGAAGCAAGTTCAACAGAAGGAACGGGACGTGGTGCACCCCAACGGGATGATAGCATGTTGGTATTAATATGCGTCATAGAAAGTATATCAGCACCTAGGATACCGATAATTAGAAAGTATTCACGAATGTGCCGCAATTTAGGATTAATCTTCCAACAAAAACAGGAGGGGTCAAACTGACCGGCCGGAGGCGGGAAAGTAAACGAGAGGTAACTGAATGCGGAGCCCGAGTACAGGTTAGAACACTGCGGCGGGCAAATAAGATGGATGTCTTCACTTTGATATCGGAAAGACCCAATCCTCCAAGCTTTCGAGGCCTGGCCTCGACTTTATATCGAACACGAAAGACATGGCGGCGCCACAGGAATCGACCAGACAGCTGTTTCAGTCAGCGGGTCATCATCGCGGGAAGCGGGAAGACCTACACAACGTAATATACTTTATTGCAGACATAGGTCTCTAAAACCCGTAACTTGTGAAGGAGGTTAAGGGGACGGCGTTCATGTTCAAAAAATATTCAGATGTGTGTGAAATCTTATGGTACTTAACTGCTAAGGTCATCAGTCCCTAAGCTTACACACTACTTAACCTAAATTATCCTAAGGACAAACACACACACCCATGCCCGAGGGAGGACTCGAACCTCCGCCGGGACCAGCCGCACTGTCCATGGCTGCAGCGCCCTAAACCTCTCGGCTAATCCCGCGCGGCGTTCCTATTCAAGGATCGTCCGGTGAACACGACTCGTAACCTCACGCCAACTTAGTGTCGCCATTTTGGTCGGATTGCGATCCACTAAGATCAACACCATGACCACTTATCTACGACGCCGTTGCTGTTTCGGGTTGCTGTATATTGCACTTGTTGTTCTTGGACCGTTCACTGTTTCTGTGCGGTACACCTTCTTCCTGTTTTCGTGCTTGACCTGTGTTCAGTTTTTGACGGGCTGTCCGCGCGGCGCTTTTGTCAGATGACATCAGATCACTAGTCCACGTTCGAAGTCACAGTGTTCTCCCGTTCTGCTGTTGCCGCTTCCCTATTGGCAAGCCGGCCAGAGTGGCCGAGCGGTTAAAGGCACTACAGTCTGGAACCGCACGACCGCTACGGTCGCAGGTTCTAATCCTGCCTCGGGCATGGATGTGTCTGATGTCCTTAGGTTAGTTAGGTTTAAGTAGTTCTAGGTTCTAGGGGACTTATGACCACAGCAGTTGAGTCCCATAGTGCTCAGAGCCATTTGAACCCTATTGGCGACACAACTCTCCACGCTTCCTCTTATAATGGCTAGTCCGCCTCTCGTGACATACAGGGTGTTCGGAAATCCCGCTACAAACTATTAGAGCTTGTGGAGGGGAGTGAGGACATAATACGTATTTTGGAAACGTACATTGTCCGGTCTATGACGGTTTCATTTCAGATTGTAACGCTTCCACGCCTGCTGAGGGAAATAGCCTCAGAGTTGCTTGTCTTGATATACAACAGGGTAGACATGATGACGTGCTCTACGCCAGAGTCACCTGATGTCACTTAACATATGCAAAGTTTAATTTACAAGACTTCTTGCAGAAGAAGAAGATCTTCTGGCACGAGATGTGGCCACTGCACAAGAAATTTAAGAGACATGATATGGGATGGACAGTGTGTCCAGAACATGCTTCGTACGTACAATGTCTGTCACAACGTTTGTGGTCGCCAAATCGAGCTGCGTCAGTGGTATTCTGTACGTAATGTAAGCTGGATTCTTTTTTGTTTTGAAATAATGTTAACACGTAATAAGAAGTTTGTCTGCGTGGTCATCATCCGCTGCAAGCACAGAAATATTCGTTTTTTGAATAAAAACTTCCTTTTATAGCTCCACTGTATTTTACTTCTTCCAGATGCGTTTCGCCTTTTACTTTCAGGCATCTTCATTGGAATCTATAATGATACGGTTTTGCTTTGAAATGCGATATTTATGGGTTATAAAGCAGCCTACGTCTCGTTTTTTGTAAATTAGTTATTACTTAGAGCTCTTCGCCGTTTTGGTTGGAATCTACATTTCCTCTCATCTGGTTACATGTTGGAGGTCGCATTATAACTTCACTTACGAAACATAAGCACGTTTTCAGGTTCCAGATCTTTTTCTTCACAATTTTCATATTGATTGCTCTTATTGCTGTGGAGCACTATTAGTCTTCCGTCACTAGCTGCAGAAATTTTTATCGAAAATTGTGATTTAAAAACGTAACTACTTTGAGTTCACTTTATGTCTCATCCTGATCGCTTCGTTTACATACGTGTAGCCAGCCTAACGAAGAATATACTGAATACTAACGTCTACTCATTTCTTCATTTCTGTTCTGTTTACATGTGTTGTGTGTGTGTTTATGTGTGTGTGTGTGTGTGTGCGTGTGTGTGTGTGTGTGTGTGTGGTTGTACGTATGGGTTAGTATTTCGCACGTTCGCGCGCGTTTGTATGTATGTTTGGTCGGGGGGGGGGGGAGGAGGGAGGAGGGAGTGGATGTGTCGGTGGTTATTCAGGACTAGTTGTAGAAAGCTGAATACAAACAGCTGCCACAGAGTGGCAGACTTGGTTTAAACGTTTTGTGGAGGGTTTAACGGACAAGTGAGTAGAAAGAGGTTGGGTGATATTATTATTATTATTATTATTATTATTAGTATGATAGTTCTCTGTTGGAATGTTACTCTATTATTTTATCTATTACTGTAAACAATCTGCTGTTTGGCATGTGTAATCGATCATGCAACAGAGTTTTCTTTTCTGGTTTGGTTTTCTGTTTGTGATAATTTTCTTGCAGGTTTAGGAGGTGTTTTTTATTGTTGATTCCAATTAATTTCTCGTCTTATTCTCTAGGGATTGCTTTGTGATTGTGTTCTCTTATGTATTCTCCAAATGTGGAGTGGTTTGTCCCATACTTTCAGTCTCTCATGAGCTCTTTGTATCTGACATCAAATTTCCTGCCAGCATGTGACCAGATGAGAGGAGACGCACATGCCAACCAAATCACTTATTTACATGAAAAGCGAGACATGAGCTGTTTTATAATCTACAAATATCGAATGCAAAACAAAACTTTATCATTCTTGATTATACTTAAGACGCCTGAAAGTAAAAGGCGAAACGCGCCTGGAAGAAGTAAAATACATTGCAGCCAAGAGGGCGGTTTTTATTTACAAAACGAATAAACACCTAATGTTTAAGTGTTAACATAAGCAAATGTGCTTAAATGATAAATTGATGTTTTGTTATGTTTCCTTTCGAATTGTTACCTAATAATTGTAATTCCTCACGCCTAACACATTTCCTCAAGCAGAAGTGGATGACTTACACATCTGAACTGAAACCTTCGTAACGGAAACGAAAATGAGTATCTATTCGAAATGTTAAGTACTCATTCCCCTCTACGAGTCCTAGAAGTTTGTAACTCGATTTTCGAACACCCTGTGTAATGATAAATTCCGCATTACCTAGAGGTGTATGCATACATTTTGTCACATAGTATATTGCAGGGGCCAGACGAAATCCAGCGGTTTCGGGCGCTGAAGGTGTATCATCGCGCTAGTAGACTGGGTGTTCACAATTTTACGGCTGAGAAGTGCATGGCAGAAATTCTCTAGTAATTTGTAAGCAGCTCGCAGTGGACTGCGGAGAAGTGAGACATTTTCCGAGGAGCTGGAGCGGAACCCCTGTTCCCAAGACACGAGAAGGGAGTGAGCAGTGAGCGTCTAGCGCGGTGCTTTGTAGCGCTCAAGGTCAGCCGGGAAGGCAGGCTGCGAGCTCGGCTGGGAAGCCGACTCAGCGCTTTCCGAGGAACCGCGGCCGCCTGCGGAAGGCGCTGTTTGTCTGGCGGCGGGCGTGACGTCACCAGGCTGAGACCGTCAGCCAGGTGAGCTGTCCGGCCAGGAATCAGGCAGCCGCCGGTACACACATCCCCTTCACTGCGTTCCCGCTAGGCTGACACACACAGCTCTGGAATTTCATGACTTTTTTCTAGTATACAACAGTCCGATAAGAATTTATATGTGGGTATTTCCCCCATTCTCTTCCTGTTACTAAACTGTGTGAATGTACGCTCCACATCTCCTCCTAAAACACTGGATCGATTTCAACCAAACTTGGTATAAACATCACTTACTGTCTGCAAAGGATCGCCGCTAGGGTAAGAAACACCTTCCTATCAAAGCAAAGGAGTAAGGGTGGAGGTGAAAAGGAAGCTTACATCACGACGCGTAAATAGCCAGACTACATTCGTCCAGTGTTTGAGAAAGAGAGCGCTTGGTTAGACTTGAAACAAACTTTACACATCATTATAAACAAGAATATCGTATTATTGTGACTGTGTGCCAAAGCAAAGAGTTCTCCACAGTTACACAGAGAGAGTAGCCACTGTGGAAATTGTTCATGCTATTGATTTTGATTGTTGTATACATTAGTAAGAAAATTTGGTAAATAAATGTAAATGTCGTGTGAGTAAGGCCTCCCGTCGGGTAGACCGTTCGACAGGTGCAAGTCTTTCGATTTGACGCCACTTCGGCGAGTGGCGAGTAGCGTGTCGATGGGGATGAAATGATGATGATTAGGACAACACAATACTCAGTCCCTGAGCGGAGAAAAACTCCGGCCCAGCCGGGTTCAAAATGGTTCAAATGGCTCTGAGCACTATGGGACTTAACCGAGCGAGGTGGCGCAGTGGTTAGACACTGGACTCGCATTCGGGAGGACGACGGTTCAATCCCGCGTCCGGCCATCCTGATTTAGGTTTTCCGTGATTTCCCTAAATCGCTCCAGGCAAATGCCGGGATGGTTACTTTGAAAGGGCACGGCCGACTTCCTTCCCCATCCTTCACTAATCCGATGAGACCGATGACCTCGCTGTCTGGTCTCCTTCCCCAAAACCAACCAACCAACCACTATGGGACTTAACATCGGAGGTCATCAGTCCCCTAGAACTTAGAACTACTTAAACCTAACTAACCTAAGGAAATCACACACATCCACACCCGAGGCAGGAGTCGGACCTGCGACCGTAGCAGTCGCGCGGTTCCGGACTGAAGCGCCTAGAACCGCTCGTCCACCGCGGCCGGCGAAGAAGTAAGCTATGAACTTGACTAGATTCCTGCAGCTATAACTTGCGACATAAAAATAGTTATCTAAAAGCTATGCAGAGTGAGTCAACTAAATCATGCACCACAGATGTAGCGGAAATGGAAGTGCTATGGATGTGCGGGTTTCACAGAATGGACTGGTAGTCAGTGGTTCGTATTTTTAGCTAACAAACAGATTGTAATAATACTTACAAAGTGTATTTTTGTGCAAACATACAATGTCCATGGACGTTAACAAGCTACAAGTAGGGTAAATTAGAATGTCTGTGGTGTTTGTTGCAGCATTCTAGTTCGAGTCGTTTACGAGATATCGTAATGTGCAAGTTTTCCACACTGACTTGTTTGTGTCATTCAACCTCCGTAGTTGCCAGGTACGATGTTGTGTCTGCTTGCAGTGTGCTTGTGTGTTCCTTGGGTGCAATTCGACTTGCTAGTCAGTCAGTGTGTGGCAGTCCAAGCAGTCGATTGTGAGTAGACGATGTGATTTAGCAATCCATAAAAACCCGACGTGCTCTTGGTGTGTGGAGAGTATAGGAAGAATGCAGTTCGTTCTTGTACGGTGTATTCTGCAAGATATTCCAATAGACTCAATCATGTCTGCAATTATTTATCAATCTCTTCAACCAGTCACGTGAAAGTGGAGTTTAATACATACGCAACGTAACAGAAGGAAACAAGTGCCGATAGAAGAGAGGGAAATTAATGTTCTTTGCTGCTGTTGCAGTTGATTCGCATGTTAGCTCCCGCGCAGTCGGACGAGGAAGAGGAATTAATCAACTTTGTCTTCTGCCTTACAGCAGGTCTTGTCATGGGGGAAGCCTCGTCAGAGAGGTCCACCGCATGAGCGTATAGGGAAGTGATTTCAGTGGTGGTTTCCCGTTGTCTTCCGCTGGTGATGATGAAATGATAATGACAACACAACACACAGTCCCTGAGCGGAGAAAATCTCCGATCCAGCCGAGAATCGAACCCGGGCCTCTTGGCGTGACAGACCGCCGCGCTGACCACTCAGCTATCGTGGCGCACGAATTAATCAGCAAAGTGTCATACTCATTCTTCATCGGCGAAGGTTTCATCCCTATCAGACCTCTGTCCATCGAGAGCGGCGTGGAAACGATTATAAGAATCGTGTTAACTTCTGTACGTGGGCATTAGGATAGAATACTCCAGATGTATCACGTATCTTGTTCAGTGATGAAGCAACATTCACCAATCATGGCCTGGTAAAGCGCTGAAACATGTACAGTTGGTCTGTTGAGAATCCCCGTTGGCTTCGTCAGGTGGAAGGTGAGCGTCCATGGAGTGTACACCTGTGGTGTGCGATAGTGAACTGATTTTCATAGACGGAACACTGAACGTGCACAGGTATTGCAGCCTCCTAACAGCCCATCTTCACCGGATGCTAGAAGACGTTCCTCTGCAGACTAGGAGGAACCTGCAGTACCAACATGATGGCCGTCCGCCCATAGTGCACGAAGTACTACAGCTTGTCTTCACGAATTGCTTTCAAATCGTTGGACTGGACGCAGAGGACCTGTAGCTCGGCCAGCATGTTCCCAGGATTTGACACCTGTAGACTTCTTTTTGTAGGGAAAGCTGAAAGACGCTGTCTACAAGACATGCCAACTACACACAATGATATGCGACTTCGTATTATTGCAGTCTACCCGGACATCTCCGCTGAAATGCTAGCACGTGTGCAGCAGTCGTTCCATACCAGACTGGAAGCCTGTGCTGCCGCTGCCAGTGGTCATTTTGAACACAACCTGTGATGGTCAGTTGTCTCGTTACTGGTCAGAATCCGCGTAATTATTGTATGCAATTACGTTGTTCTTTAGTTTGGCTACAAGTATTGTGCAAGTATGGGTATCATAACTTAACAAAATATTGTACCTCGTAAACGTCTCGCACTAGAATACTGCAACAAACACCGCTGACATTCATATTTATCCTACTTTTCGTTTGGTTAATGTCAATAGGCGTTATTCCATTTAAAAAGTGTATATTTGAAAAAAATCACTTTCTAATTATTATTACAATCTGTTGGTTGAATAACAGTATGAGCCCCTGACCACCAATCCATTCTGTGAAAAACTCACATCAATAGTACTTTTCATTTCCACAGTATTCGCGGTTCAAGTTTTAGGTGATTCACTCTGTATATAAAATTAATCTGTGTGATACTGAGATGCAAGTCAGCTGCAAATATATTTCCTATTTGTTTGGTATCAAACACATGTAAAATTGGTAAATAATTTCAAATTGTGGTCTAGAAGTTAAATAGATGACATGACTACAGTAGCAGTCACGTCACAGGACTGAGGAAGGAGCGAGCAGATCCTCCTTAGGGGCCTTTTGTCACCGCCCTTGGTCTGGGTAAGAGCTTGTGCGCTCTATTAGCCGCTTGAGATTTTGCAGTGCTACCAGACAAAACGTATACGTACCTTTTTCTAAGAAACAGTTGTACCTTGTGATACGCGGCGTTGTATTGTATGCTGACTATCCAACCGCCCACAATTCACGTCATAACTTACGGGCACACTGATATGTCGTTGCATTCATGCACAGGTGCACTCTTGATTTTGCAAACGCATTCTTACGGCAGTCTCTCCCAACTTGTGCTTCACCACATATCGTGCAATACCAGTAACCGAAAACTCGTTACTTTGTATACACTCAGAAAGTAAAGCTATTTCAAATAATATCTCAGCTAACGAATTAAATGATTTCTTCTCTGCCCCACGGAATACCCACACGGCTGATAATTACCGTCCACAAGACTCTCCTAACTGGATAACTAACAGCGATATCTTCCACCTTAAACACGTAACCATAAATACGGCAAGAAAAGCAATAATGAGAATCTCTTCTGACGCGATAGTCAATGACAGTATCAGTATAACCATGATTAAGAATGTTGCCGATATCTTAGTACCTGTCTTAACTGACATATTTAATTTTTCCCTCGTGAACGGAATATACCCCACTGCATGGAAAAGAAGCATAATTCGACTCATCCCTAAGATCGAAAACCCGCAACTGCCTAGTGACTACCGGCCAATTAGTATACTGCCTGCTGTTTCCAAATCACTTGAATATATTGTTCATGATCAAATCACTGAACACCTGCATGAATTCAGCCTATATGACAAATTTCAATCCGGCATCCATAAACATCACAGCACAAACACTGCTCTAATTAAAGTAACTGATGACCTGAAATATACCATCGACAGCCGAAAGGCAACAATGTTGACGCTACTAGATTTCAGCAAAGCTTTTGATACTGTTAACTTTGACATATTGCTCAGAAAAATGCAACAGCTTAATTTCTCAGATAGTGCAATGAAATGATTTGAAAGCTACTTAAAAGATAGACAGCAATGTGTTGCCTGCGTAAATGAAAAATCTTCATGGAAACATGTCTCCTTGGGAGTGCCACAAGGATCGGTGTTAGGACCACTTTTGTTTTCTTAATGTGTCAACGATATTTCGTCGGTTCTGTCCTGTAAATATCATTTCTGTGCCGACGACCTCCATCTCTACCTAAGTTTCAGACCTGAAGATATAAACACTGCAATCTCTCAGATGAATGATGATCTGTCTTCAGTAGTGACATGGGCGAAAAACCTGGGGCTTAAACTAAATGCAAAAAGGACATAAGTAATCTTCATAGCCCATCAGAAATTAATAAGTTCAGATTTCCGCGAACGGCTGCCTCCTATTCTGCACGACGGTATTCCAATACCATATCAGAAAACAGTTAAGAACTTGGGTGTTACTTTGGATGAGCATCTCAGCTGGGCGGAGAATACAGATGCAGTGTGCTGGAAGACGTCCGCTTGTCTCTATGCTCTCAAAACGTTTCGGAACGTATTTCCACAGGACTTGAAACGCCAGCTAGTGCAAGCACTCGTTCTACCGAACCTCCACTATCGTGATGTAATTCAACAAGGCATGAGTAGTGAAAACAACCGAAGGCTAGAACGAACTATGAATGCCTGTGTGCGTTACACCTGCAACATTCGCCAATATGATCATGTTAGTGCTTCATACTCCCAGCTAGGGTGGCTGCGGCTGGACAAATTGCGTGACTACCACACTCTAAGTCTACTTCACCGACTCCTCGTCGCGCAAGCACTCCAGTATCTTGCTTAAAAGATTAAACACCTTTCATGCCATCATAATCGAAACACGAGGTCACCCTTATTTGGTATCCTAACTGTGCCCACTCACAAAACAAAAGCTTTTGCAAACTCCTTCTCAGTTGCCACTGTCCGCCTCTGTAACAAACTGCTCCTTACCTTGCGCAAAATTCAATCCCCTGCTGTTTTTAAGAAGTTGAAGCATTTCCTACTATCATCCTCATAACGTTTTCCACAAAATTAATGTACAAGGCCAATCCTCTCCTCTGTCAAATAGTAAAGCTAGTGTCTCCTATCTTGCTCCTTTCTCTTCTTCCACTTCATCTATCTCTATTAACCACGCAATCTTCTTTTCCTTTATATTTCCTTAATTATGTTACATAATGTCTCTATTATTCTCCTCCATTCACTATCAGTCTCTCTCATACTCCCTGCTACTAGCACTCCTATCTAAAATCTGTCTCTTTCATAAAGTCTAATTATAACAGTACTTATAATCTAGGAATAAAAACTCTAAATGTATGGATTTTTACAAGTGTGCCTTTGTAATTGTTTATTTCACTTTTTGTACTAGCTGTAGTTTAACATGCCTACGAAAACATATGAATGAAAAATAAGTCGAATGCCTGGTTAGATGTAAGAGAGGGCCTGATGGCGCTAATCTTGCCAGGTTAAATAAATAAATAAATAATATGTGATGAAATAGTTCATTCGGATACAATTCGCTATGAAACAGCATTTATTAGGTAATTTCACACTTTAAGATAGAATACGAATCTACCGTACTTTTTGTGAAAACTGCAACATCCATGAGTAATGTTGTGAATCAGTTCAAAATTGGAGGATGTGTAGGGTATGGAACCATAAGAAGTGATTAAGATTGCCAGAGACATGGTATGCCCATAAGCCCAGCGGCGCCCTCTTCTGTCTGACGTGAGAGGTCGGTGTTATGCCACTGTTAGACGACGCAAAGCCGCCAAACGAAGTGGAAGCGTGCAAATACTTGCCAAAATGCCTTTTCGTCATCAACGAGCACATCATCAGGATGAGAGTTCGAATAGGGCAGAATGACTGATCCCAGAGAAACAGGTTTGTCGTATTGTGACATTGCAACTCGTACAAGGCATACTGTTTCGATAGTGATGCGTGTGTAAAATCATCGGACAGAAGAGAGTGGTATAAAGTGGTTATTGGGTACTGGATCACAGAATGCGACTACAGCGCAGGTTGACCGGCATCTTCCCTGCATGGTTGTAACCGACAGAACAGCTTCGACCATATTGTTGGCTCGTCTTTGGAGTACTGTATCAAGTGTCGATATACCTACATCGTCAGTTCGGCGCCATTTTCTGAGGGTTCGAGTGGCAGCATGCATGCCACAGTTTCGGCTTCCGTCGATCCGAAACTACCATAATCTCAGACTGAAAGGGGTACATGAACGCCGTCACTGGCGTTCTGAGTGGCAAAATGTGGTGTTTTCGGATGAGTCTCGCGTCGACTTGCCCTGTCGCAATGGCCTCGTACGTGCTGGACGCTATCATGGTGAAAGCAATCACGTAGACTACACTGTTGAGCGGCATTAGTCGACATACACCAAGTGTAGTGGTTTGGGAGCGCCATTGCCTATAATACGAGATCTCACGTCGTAAGTAATGAGGATTTAAAATGTAGACTGTCAGTGGCAAAAAAAAAAAAAAAAAAAAAAAGCGTTTCTGAAGAACTGAAATGTACATTTAAGTGTTAGAAAGTGTAAATGGTTCAAATGGCTCTGAGCACTATGGGACTTAACTTCTGATGTCATCAGTCCCTTAGACTTAGAACTACTTAAATCTAACTAACCTAAGGACATCACACACATCCATGCCCGAGGCAGGATTCGAACCTGCGACCGTAGCGGTCGCGCGGTTCCAGACTGTAGCGCCTAGAACCGCTCGGCCACCTCGTCCGGCTGTTAGAAAGTCTCTCTTGAAGGTATTTGTCTTGAGTGTAGCCTTGCATGCAAGTGAAATGTGGATTATTAACAGTTCAGACGAGGAGAGAATAAGCTTTTGAAATGTGATGGTACAGAAGAATGCTGAAGATTAGATGGGGAGACTAGGTAACTAATGAGGAGGTATTGAGAAGAAGTGAGAAGAAAAGAAATTTGTGGCACAATTTGTCTAAAGAAGGGATCGGTTGATAGAATACATTCAGAGAAATCAAGGGATCACCTATTCAGTACTGGAGAGAAGTGTGGTGGGTAAAAACTATAGAAAGAGACAAAGAGACGAATACAGTAAGCAGTTTCAAAAGGATGTAGGTTGCTGTAGTTATTCAGAGATGAAGAGGCTTGTCCAGGATAGAGTAGGATGGGGAGTTTGTAACGGAACCTATTACAGGCTTTATTATAACGAAGTATGCGATACCCTCCTAATTCAACCAGTTTAACTAGCAATTACGATAATAGAAAAGTAATTGTGTATGTTAGCAATGATTGCATAATATGTCTACATAAACAGTCAACCCATTAAAATATAATTAATAACTGACCCACACAAAAGTTAACATCACTTGTGCACTGATACAGCAGATGTCATTATGTAAAAACACTATATTCAACTGAAATTATTAATATGAAATACGAATAATATTGGTCAACTTACGTAGTTTGGATCTCCTTAAATAAAAATTACCCAGTGAAACCTATTTATTCACTAGTACTGTTTTCACTCACTATTCACGTAAACACATCTATTTTGAACTAGAACCACTGTAATTTTTAATAATTCACGTTATTTAATCATGTATGCAAATGAGAGAAGTCAATAGATGTACCTTTGAAAAACGGCCTTTTTGCAACAAAGAATTGTTCTGACAAGTTGACAAATCTGTCTGTCATTTTAATGACCTGTTAAATTATGTCACTCGATGTAAATTAATAGCTGTTTTGCACAAATTACGATAACAGATGGATGCCTGTCTTATAAACCACATCTCTTCTTAGTAGTTCTTTGACAAGGTTATAAATACAAGCAGCAAGAAGCCACGTCAGCTCAGTCTTGATAGAACTTTTGTAAAGCGTGTATGTTATTGTCTTATGTGGAAAAACAATGCAAAGATGTTGTAAAAGAAGTGTTACTCTGTATTGTGGCAACGCCTTTTGGTGGTCAGCAGAGTTAAGATGGCTACTATGCCAGTAAATAGTTGAAGTTCACTTATGCTGTCGTTCATTATTTATCAACAAGCACATCAACAACACGGGACCTCATCTTTTTACCCGTAGACGAATACATTTAGAGCCAACATTAACATCAAGATACAGCAGTGAACCAGCTACAATACCATTTACTACAGATTTCACAAACGTGACATTTATCGTATTACTTACGGTATAGGTAAAGACGGAGCTGCATAGAAAAGTCTAGGGGAGGACTACGTCGAGCAGAGGGTGTAAATATGACTGATGTTGATGATGACACAAGACAGGCTTTGAGTCCGTTACACATTTTTTCAGTTTCTCTCGGCCATCGCGGGTTAATCAGACCAGCAATTAATTAAAGGGAGTTTTGCAGTAAGATAGTTCCGCCAGGAGTTGGCGTACACCGTCTCAATCTTGTGGCATCGCTTCCATGTTGGCTCCCCTGCACTTGCACAATCTGAGTGGCTGTGTATGTAACCCGGTATATCTGATGAAAGCGGCCCTCTGCTTCCGCCTTATCCGCTGCCCGTCTTCCCAGCAGGCGAGTCCCTGTTCTCTCTTGTTCCTCTGCCCTCAGTGTGTTTACAGTCCCAGGACGTAAAGAGGTCGATACTCGCGCGTGACTGGAAACCGGAACCTCTTCCGTTAACTGCCGACCTGCGACCGAGACCCGTTGCTTTTCCTCTCGACGTCGTCTCGGAATCAAAGTTACAGGGAAGAGAACCGTAGCAGTATAGTGACGTGGCGCGTGAGGCTCTTGGTTGGGAGAAACTATACACGGCGTCCATTAAATCCCTCTATCATTAAAGAAAAAGAAAAAAAAAACCAGACAGGTTCGAGTAGGACTCGCACTCTGACTATGCCATGCAAACTTAATTATGTATACAGGTAATAATAATATTTTTGTTTGGCTCAGAAGCCTGGTGCAAGTCTTCCAACTGGACGCCACTGCGGCGACTTGCGTGTCTCAGGCCTATCCCAGTTATTCAACCAAGGAAGGGGGACGTACATTTTAACGCGGAATCCGAACCATGTGTTATTTATGGTTGAGAGGTGGAGGCTAGGTTAAAATTAAGACTGAAAACCTCGCAACCTCTGAGTTTCCACGCACGCGCTTTACCTCTAGACCACCAGGGCCGACACGTACGTAAATAGTTCATCTATACGTTTTGATGAACAAGTTTGGGAGTATCGACATACGTGACACATATGAACGTATCTTTTAATTGCATCAACTTAGAAGCTTACATTTTTCACTCCGTCAATGGACCGTAGACCTTAGTGACATGAACTTCAAAAATGGTTCAAATGGCTCTGAGCACTATGGGACTTAACATCTGTGGTCATCAGTCCCCTAGAACTTAGAACTACTTATACCTAACTAACCTAAGGACATCACACACATCCATGCGCAAGGCAGGATTCGAGCCTGCGACCGTAGCAGTCGCGCGGTTCCGGACTGAGCGCCTAGAACCGCTAGACCACCGCGGCCGGCCGACATGAACTTCACCTTTATACCTCTCTCCTATCCTGAGAAAAAGGGGGGTCTTAACAATCGGACAGACAAACAGACGGACAATAAAGTGATCTTATAAGTGTTCCGTTTTTACTGATTGAGGTACGGAAACCTAAAAATCACAACTTGGAAACTACTGGACTCAGGGCACACTGGTGTGTTGTTAAACGTTTAGCAACTCTCAAACAATGGAAAATTGTACTGAAATGCAGGAAGATCCACAGCGAATTGACGCATGGTGCAGGGAATGGCAATTGAATATCAATGTAGACAAGTGTAATGTGCTGCGAATACATAGAAAGATAGTTCCCTTATCATTTAGCTACAAAATAGCAGATCAGCAACTGGAAGTGGTTAATTCCATAAATTATCTGGGAGTACGCATTAGGAGTGATTTAAAATGGAATGATCATATAAAGTTGATCGGCGGTAAAGCAGATGCCAAACTGAGATTCATTGGAAGAATTCTAAGGAAATGCAATCCGAAAAAAAAGGAAGTAGGTTACAGTACGCTTATTCGCCCACTGCTTGGATACTGCTCAACAGTGTGGGATCCGTACCAGGTAGGGTTGATAGAAGAAATAGAGAAGATCCAACGGAGAGCAGCGCGCTTCGTTACAGGATCATTTAGTAATCGCGAACGCGTTACGGAGATGATAGATAAACTCCAGTGGAAGACTCTGCAGGAGAGACGCTCAGTAGCTCGGTACGGAGTTTTGTTAAAGTTTCGAGAACATACCTCCACCGAAGAGCCAATCAGTATATTGCTCCCTCCTACGTATATCTCGCGAGGAGACCATGAGGATAAAATCAGAGAGATTAGAGCCCACACAGAAGCATAACGACAATATTTCTTTCCACGAACAATACGAGACTGGAATAGAAGGGAGAACCGATAGAGGTACTCAGGGTACCCTCCGCCGCACACCGTCAGGTGGCTTGCGGAGTATGGATGTAGATGTAGATGTAGAAAGGTTCCTTCTGTTATGCCACAATTTAGACGTGTGCCCCACCCCTTGTCTGAACAACATGCGAGGAAGAGCCGCTCCCATCAGATCAAAATCCTTCCTGTCCCGCTCGATCGTCGAGCCGCATGCTCGAATTCCTCCTCACGACAGCAGCTAGACTCTGGAACAACCCTCCGCATCATGTTACAGAACTGAATAACATCTCCAGCTTCAGAAAACAGCTAACGACACATCTACTAAAACGAGAATAAGATTATCATTGTCCCTATATGCACTCGTTAGCCTTGTACATCCCTCTTTCCAGCCTGCTCTTTCTCATTTCCCGGTGTAGCCTCCTTAAATTTACTTTTTCAAAAACTTGCTATATCAGAAAATATCTACACTCCTGGAAATGGAAAAAAGAACACATTGACACCGGTGTGTCAGACCCACCATACTTGCTCCGGACACTGCGAGAGGGCTGTACAAGCAATGATCACACGCACGGCACAGCGGACACACCAGGAACCGCGGTGTTGGCCGTTGAATGGCGCTAGCTGCGCAGCATTTGTGCACCGCCGCCGTCAGTGTCAGCCAGTTTGCCGTGGCATACGGAGCTCCATCGCAGTCTTTAACACTGGTAGCATGCCGCGACAGCGTGGACGTGAACCATATGTGCGGTTGACGGACTTTGAGCGAGGGCGTATAGTGGGCATGCGGGAGGCCGGGTGGACGTACCGCCGAATTGCTCAACACGTGGGGCGTGAGGTCTCCACAGTACATCGATGTTGTCGCCAGTGGTCGGCGGAAGGTGCACGTGCCCGTCGACCTGGGACCGGACCGCAGCGACGCACGGATGCACGCCAAGACCGTAGGATCCTACGCAGTGCCGTAGGGGACCGCACCGCCACTTCCCAGCAAATTAGGGACACTGTTGCTCCTGGGGTATCGGCGAGGACCATTCGCAACCGTCTCCATGAGGCTGGGCTACGGTCCCGCACACCGTTAGGCCGTCTTCCGCTCACGCCCCAACATCGTGCAGCCCGCCTCCAGTGGTGTCGCGACAGGCGTGAATGGAGGGACGAATGGAGACGTGTCGTCTTCAGCGATGAGAGTCGCTTCTGCCTTGGTGCCAATGATGGTCGTATGCGTGTTTGGCGCCGTGCAGGTGAGCGCCACAATCAGGACTGCATACGACCGAGGCACACAGGGCCAACACCCGGCATCATGGTGTGGGGAGCGATCTCCTACACTGGCCGTACACCACTGGTGATCGTCGAGGGGACACTGAATAGTGTACGGTACATCCAAACCGTCATCGAACCCATCGTTCTACCATTCCTAGACCGGCAAGGGAACTTGCTGTTCCAACAGGACAATGCACGTCCGCATGTATCCCGTGCCACCCAACGTGCTCTAGAAGGTGTAAGTCAACTACCCTGGCCAGCAAGATCTCCGGATCTGTCCCCCATTGAGCATGTTTGGGACTGGATGAAGCGTCGTCTCACGCGGTCTGCACGTCCAGCACGAACGCTGGTCCAACTGAGGCGCCAGGTGGAAATGGCATGGCAAGCCGTTCCACAGGACTACATCCAGCATCTCTACGATCGTCTCCATGGGAGAATAGCAGCCTGCATTGCTGCGAAAGGTGGATATACACTGTACTAGTGCCGACATTGTGCATGCTCTGTTGCCTGTGTCTATGTGCCTGTGGTTCTGTCAGTGTGATCATGTGATGTATCTGACCCCAGGAATGTGTCAATAAAGTTTCCCCTTCCTGGGACAATGAATTCACGGTGTTCTTATTTCAATTTCCAGGAGTGTATTTTGTAGATCTATAAATTCTTCTTGCATCTGCCACTGCCATTACTGTTATTAATGTCACTATTGTTGTTATTATTATTAGATTATTATTATTAGTATTACTATTATCAGTGACTGCAGCTGCAGTTGTACAAGTAGTGCCACTATCAAATTTTTTACTTCATAGTCAGTATAATTTATTCACGCCGCCACTGGAGAAACTCAAATCTTTTTAATACTGTCATACTGATGTTGGTAATTTTTTATATAACTATGATGCAATATATACTTTACGTGTTAAACCATAGTCCGACGTAAGAGAGGGCCCAATGGCTGTGATTAGGTTAAATAAATAAAACTAGTCGCTAGTACAACATCAAGTCCACATTCGCGTTCTGCTCGTGTACGCCACACTGCAGCATCAAAAGTTGTCATTGTTTCGTTGATTCGTGTGTCAAGTGTAGTAGCGTCATTGACTGGTGTTCTGTACACGCGATCCTTGACGTAACCCCATAAAGAGAAGTCTAGTAGTGTGACATTGGGAGAGCGCGAGGGCCGTGTGATAGGATTCTTGTTACCCATCCACCTCCCAAGAAACGTCATTCAGTACATACCACACGTTCAAACTCAAATGTGAAGGTGTACCGTCGTGCTGGAAGATGATAGACGGCTACTACTCTTCAATCTGTGATAGCAGAAACTGTTCCAGCACGTCCAGGTAAACATTTCCTGCTATGGTTTCCTCTGCGGAGAGAAACGGGCCTGCCACACTCTAGTGCAGTAGGTCAACCAAATATTAATCTTCGGACACCCACTGACGAGTTCACGACTGTTGTGTAGGCTTTCGAAGTCCTAAATCCTAGTATTATGGTGTTTCACAAGTCGATAAATGGGGAACGTTGCAACATCTGAAAATAGGCACTGGTCATTGAAACTGCCTGTCTCTTTGAAGTTTTTGAACCACCTCAGTGCGCTTGTTTTTGTCGATGGTGCCCTCCCATACTGCCATAGAAAATTCCGCAATACCGTTGTCGAAGATTTGGAATATGTATACCAGATGACACATTGCTTCTTCTCCAGGTCTGTCGCCATTTCGATGCACCCCAGCTCAATTCTGCAACAAAGGATAAAGAAAAAAAAGTTTCAGAACGTCTGAACATATGCAGCAGACCACCATTTTCTGTCACTAATAATTCCCAACTTATATTTTTTGAACTGATAGCAGGGCTTTATGGGCACTCTATATTATGTAAAGACTCCATAAAAAAAAGGCTCAGAAGAAACACTCCCTGCCGGAAAACTGCCAGACATGTTTTTATGGCCCCAACCGTGGCCAACTGTTGTCATTTTATCGTCGTCACAAGGACGTCACGAACGTAGATACACCAACTGCCGTTTTGGCCACTGGCCTTTCCAAGTCTATCTAGCAGTTGTGCAGCACGCAACAGGTAGGCTTGTGACCTACAACTGTCGTCATAAAATGTGGTATAAGCTACTTGACATACTGGCAAAGTTAACGAAGGAGTACATGTTTTCTTGCAATAATATTCCCATTAAAAACTTCTACATCATCTTCCTCGTAGATTAAAACAACATCAGCGAGAATTTGACTGAATCAGTACTCATTTTATTCATCAGGCGCTTTCTATTTCCTGATAATATTTGGTTCGACGCTGCTCGGCAGAAAACTTAATTAAATACAGGCAGGGCACGCATTTTTTTCCTTGATGTGCTTGTTGTTACTACGCGTCACAGACATGTAGAATTTCCAAAATGATGATGCTTTCGCTTTATACACCACGTACTATACTGCTAATAGCGCCACTGAAGAGGTAACTGCTAATGAATTACTTTACTTATGAGATCATTGTAGAATTATGTTTGATTCTTGTGAGAAAGTGCAGACAATCTACATAATACTTAAAACATTCATTCTGTAAGAATACTTCAAGGGATGGCAGCACCTTGGTAGTAGAGGTTTCAGGTATGATTTCTGCAGGTAGGGCTCTATGCAGTGGCAAGCGGAAAATTCTTTGAAGGGATTGTACTTTTCACTAGCATTATTTTTGGGACTCCCACGTATCAAGTATAGTGTTACTCTAATTATTTGTTTCCACACTTCCGTTTTGATGAAGTTTTCTATGTCAACATAAAACCTGTCAGTGTTCCAAAAAAAAAAAAAACTAATACAAGTAATAATAATACGCCTAATAATTATAAATTATACAGGACCGGGGGTTAAGTAAAAGATTTATTTTATTTTGACAATCAGATTCGCTGAAAATGGTAGGGAAAGAAGAATCAGACAGGATTTTCTCAAGGTACTTTACTGTGAAGATGAAAGTGATGTTGAAGGAATATGGACACTGTGAAATAGACGAAGATGAGCGCAGTAGTGATGATCGCTTTGAAGAAAATGTGATAGTCGAAGATGAAGTGATACTTTCGGAAAAGAACACAAGTTATACCCCTACAGACCGCCCCAAAAAAGAGTACAGCTAGAGGAGGATGTTGTTCAGTTTGTCAAAGGGAAAATGACACAAAGGCAACTGTTAAGTATGGAAAACGTAATAGAGTTATTTGCAAGACGCGTGTACTATCCTTATGCACTGACTGTAAGTAAATTATCACGTGAAAGCTGATTTCGCTATTCATCAGATTGATAACAATAACTTTATAGCAATAAAACGTGGAGTTACAGTAATGGAATAGTGAATTTGTTTCGATACTATACAGTTATTCAATATACAGTGGGGTGCCAAGTCATCGAATACCTCTCAGTATCATATCGGACTTCCTGCTGGGCGGCGCAATGGAGCAGCTCAACGTGGTATGGAAATCCCCTGCAGAAATGTTGAGCAATGCTGTCTCTATAGCCGTCGTAATTGCGAAACTGTTGTCGGTGCACGATTTTGTGCACGAACTGACCTCTTGATTATGTCCCATAAACGATCGATGGAATTCCTTTCGGGCGATCTGGGAGGCCAAATCATGTCGACAGTTTCTTTTTGGTTGCAGCTTTAGGACGCAAAAGATCATATGTGCCCGCATTATAACGCAAGAAAAAACAAATACAGGTACTAAATAAAAACCTGAGGCGAAAAAGGCAAAAACGCAATCAAGCAACTTGGAAAGAGGAGCAGCTAAGGACAAAGTTGTCCATAGGAAAAATTTCTCAAAACATCGTTGAGATGGCAAAGATACTGCGGTGGGCATCAAATTTTGCTTCGCCATGCCTCTGCGGCAAATAAAAAGTAAGAAGCGATCGACAGAACGCGTATCGTCCGCTAAAACTTCTGAAAAAGCAGACGGCAAACATAGACATAAATGCAAACAGTTAAAAAATGGGTACTGGAGCAGAAAGTGGTGTACTGTCAAGGGTTGAGAGCAGTACGCACTTAGTCGGGTAGGGTTGCCACTTAATAAATGGCGGTGACTAAAACGCAGCCGGGCTAAAATGATCTCCTCGCGACGTGAGGGCGGAGAGGTAGTCGACCATGCTACTGAGAGAGGTTTAATGTCCCGGAGTTTGTTCCCCTGGAGAGAAGACCATTGTGCGCTCTAAAGTTATACTACATGCCGACGGACAGCGACACGAAGATCATCCTAGGGAAAAGAATGACTGGCAGGCCGATGGAGGAGAGATGCATTCTTTGCAGCGTTAACAGACGAATGGCTGAGGGGGAGTGGTCACTCGAATGTGCCTCAGAGAGAGCAGACCACTAGAGACGACGAGCAAGCTGAGCAGTGCAGATCGAAAGATTTAAGTGGGAAAAGAAGTGCGTGGAAACGGCAGCGTTCAAACAGATTGGACTGAACTGGTTTAAGATATCTACTAGGAGAGATCCTCTCGGACAGGTTCGTGGAGGGCCGCAAAGGGAATGGTGGGCATTGAAATCGCCGAGCAGTAAAAAGGGAGGAGGAAACTGAGCAATAGGTTTCAAAATGTCCGCCCTGGTGACAGCAGAAGGCAAGGGTGAGTAGACGTTGCAAAGAGAGAAGGTGAAACCAGGAAGGGAAAGGCAGACAGCAGCAGCTTGGTGTGCAAGGAAATGGTGTGACTAAACACGCCATCTCGAATGAGCAACGTGACTCCCTAATTAGCCAGAGTTCCTGCCTCAGGGGGAATGTCAAAACGGAGTGAAGTGTGGGAGCTGAAAACTATAGTGAGGGTGTAATTTTGTATGCTGGAGGTAGAAAACAACTGGACAGTATCATGGCAATTGGAGTGGTACTACTGGTTCTGAGACCACACATCACAATAACCATATCTAATGATAGGAGATAGGTCAAATGCGGTGGCTGCCGAGTGACAGAATTCGTACATCCACAGTGACAAGGTTCAGAGGCTGGAGAATCCTGGTCCATTAGTTCGACAGAGGTGTCGGTATTCACCTTCAGTTGGCCAGCACACTGGTTGTTGATGGTGCGTCCTGGTGAACCGATGGTCGACCAGTGAGGGTATCGTGAGGTGACGCCTTTGAAGAAGAATGGCGAGGTGGAGAAGGGTAAGATGGTTTCTCTTTGTTTGACCGTTTAGAGCCTTGGCCTCTGTCAGGTGCAGACCCAGACGTTGGCTGGTTGCATGTGTGCAGAAAATCATCGTGTAGTACTCCTTTTTGGATATCTGTGCTTAGCTGAAACTGTACTACAATTGCCAGAGGGTGCTGTACAAGGTTTGCAGCTAGCCAGCATTTGCCGAGCAATGTAAATAGGAACCCTTTCCTTCACCTGGAACTCTTGAATGGTTGAGGTAGACTGGACAGTCATTGGAGGAAACAGCATGATCAGAGCAGCATATAACACTTGCAGTTGATACAGTGAAGGGTAGGAGGTGGACACTCACCCTCATGAGTATCCCAGCCACAGGTTATGCATTTGGCTCCATTTTCACAAGATTCATGTGTATGTGGCTGTAGCGCTGACGTTTATAGCAACGTGTGGGATTCAGGATATGTGGTCTAATAGTAATAGCTTCATAGCCAGCCTTAATTTTTGATGGAAGTAGTACACAGCCAAATGTGAGGAATACAGTGTGGGTTGGTACTCTTTATCAACCCTTATCATGATGCAGTAAATTGCTGTCACTCCCTGGTCTGTGAGATAGGCTGTTATTTCAGCTCGGTCAGGTCATCAAGCAGCCGAGTGTATATGATGCCACAGGAAGAATTCAGCGTGTGGTGGTCCTTTAGTTTAACAGAATAACTGTGGAGAAGTGTTGAATTAAGGAGTTTCTGCCACGGGAAATCACTATCTGTCTCCAAAGCAAGGTCCCATTATGCAACGGAGAGCAGGATTTCACAGGACCGCAAATGGCATCTACACCCTTCTCAATAACAAATGGATTAACTGTCGTGGAACTGTGACCATCTTCAATGCATGACACCATGAGAGGTATGGGGGAGCAGCTGGGAGAGGTTTCGATTCTTTTATGTCAACTCGTTTATGTTTTTGAGATGATAAACACATAACAGAGAAATCCCCAATGATTGCCAGCGTCTCCAATGGCGCGCTCCGTCCTGCTGGGCGCTTTCCCATACCTCAGGACAAATCTTCCGGAGTCCAGACAGAGGGACAAATCGGCATAGAGAAAGGTACCAGGTCATGCTGTCACCTCTCCCTGGGGCCTGGCGTTTACCACGGGGGAACATGTGAGCTCTACTTGTCGACACAGGGCTGGGAATTATGTGTTACGCAGTCACCTTTTATGGGTGGGCTGGCCTTCAGGAAGGCACGGGGAGGAAGAAGAAGAAGAAGAGGAAAAAAGAGAGACCTGAACGTCAAAGCGGAGGAAGGCAAAGAAAAGAAAGGACAGGGAAAGAAAGATGGTTGGACAGGAAGAACCCATACACAGTTTTACCAAGAACTTCAATTCCCTGAAGAACGTATTTGACTCGATCCCCAAGGGAGGGGAAAAGAATAGCAGGAGGACAGACATGCAGCATGAAAGAGGAGTAGCGCTGCAAATGCTGGGGTCCTGTGGTTGCCAAAGCACATACTTACAAAAGAGTGGTGAGCCCCCTGGGGGGTCGAAATGTCCAGAATGTTCTTCAAACCAGTCGAAATTGTGGCCCTGATGCTTGGGGCATTGTCATCCATAAAAATTGCATCGTTGTTTCAGAAGTTGAAGTCCATGAATGGCTGCAAATGGTCTCCAAGTAGTCGAACATAACTATTCCAGTCAATGACTGGGTCAGGTGGATCAAAGCACCCATTCCATTCCATGTAAACATTACCCAGATTACTATGGAGCTACCACCAGCTTGCACAGTGCCCTGTTGACAACTTGGGTCCATGGCTTTGTGGAGTTTCCACCACATTCCAAACCTACCATCAGCTCTTACTAACTGAAATCGGGACTCGTCTGACCAGACCACTGTTTTTCAGCAGTCTAGGAACCAACCGATATGGTCACGAGCTCCGGAGTGGTGCTTCAGGCGATGTCGTGTTGGTAACAAAGGCACTCGCGTCGGTCAACTGCTGCCACAGCCAATTAACGCCAGATTTCGCCGCACTTTCCCAACGGATACGTTCGTCGCACGTGTCATATTGATTTCTGTGGTTACGTCACGCAGTGTTGCTTGTCTGTTAGTACTGACAACTCCATGAAAACGCCACTGCAATGGTCATCAAGTGAAGCGCATCGGGCACAGTATTGTCTGTGGTGAGAGGTAATGCCTGTAATTTAGTATTCTCTGCACAGTCTTGGCACTGTGGCTCTCGGAATATTGAATTCGCTAACAATTCCAGAATTTGAATGTCCCATGCGTCTAGCTTCAACTTCCCTTCCAAGTTCAAAGTCTGTTAATCCCCTTCGTGCGGCTATAATCATTTCGAAAAAATTTTCATATGATTCACCTGAGTACAAATCACAGTTCTGCCAATCCACTGCCACTTAGTACGTTGTGCAGATGATACTAACGCCATCTGTACTTGTGCATACCGGTATCCCATGACTTTTGTCACCTCACTGTAATGTTGCATACCCTCCTCCGCAGCCGAGATCTATAACGGACGATTGCGCGGTGACTCTCGATTGGGAGCTACGAGGGTTCAAATCCTGGTGGTGGGAAATTGTAACTGCCATTATTTGGCCGGCAAGTGAAGGAGAAGTGGTGACATTAAAGTCTTTGATCACTAATCTTTGCGCCAATGTCCTGGATTAAATTTCAGGCCTCTCCCGCATCGTCCCATGAAGTGAGGGCACGCCACACAGCTGTTGGCGATCCGTCCATCGGCTGGGATGTTAAGCTCGACGGCCCCCTTGGTGCTGTTCGACAGGAGTAGACTGTGTGCCGCCACCAGGTTTTATTTATCCTTCCTCTCCGTAGCAAAACAAACACATACCTGCAATGTACAAGTGCTCATCACAGTCAACCACACGACATAGGTACATACTTGACACTTCATAACAGGTCGGAGGAAGGCAATGGTAAACCATCTCTACTAGGACCTTGTTTAGAACGCCGATACATGATTTCTGCATTTACTCCCCTACGCACATTTCCTGATTATGGGTTTACTCTGACATTTGACTGTAGTGTTAACGGGTCTTGCGAGTAGGGTTAAAATCTTAGTGTGGTGTATCATATAAGTGTCTTTATCATTAAAATTCCTCTATGTTCAAGCAACGAATTTGATGTTCGTACCATGTACTACAACGTGCAATTAAACTAATTTCTAAAGGAAGATAATGATATATTACTCATTAACATTATATTTCGTACGAAACGTGCCCAGAAAGCTGTGTGTTTTAAGAGACCACTTTCAGGATGGGAAGGTGCGCCGGCCATGGATCTATACCGCTCGGTGGATTAACGACGACGGCCGGTGTGCCGGCCAGGCTGGTTATGGATTTTAGGTGGTTTTCCACATCTGACTAGATGACTGTCAGGGTGACACCCACGCCCTGCCTCGGTTACACGATTCGCTAACATTTAGAAAACGTTAGCGCTCTGCTGGGCTGCTACTCACTTTCCGCTTCACGATACACCAACCGTTAAAATACGATCACAGCCAAAACAAAACTTACACACTTCACAGACACGTGGCGCAAACGACTTCCCTCCCTTAAGCAACGGAGACTACGGCATCAGAAATGGCATCCGACCGCAAAATTAAAGAAAAATAAATTCTCTAAAACCTGAGTGCATCGGAGTCCTTCCTAGATGGCGTAAACGCTAAATAAATCACAAAACATTGTCAAACTCAATAACGTTAGTGGCTAGTGTGCTTAGAAAGGACCCCAACGCTTGTTCTTTAACTTTGTCTGCTGGAGAATTGTATGTGTGGTGCGTGAGTAAAAGTACGCAGAGCAATGTGCTACTGAACCTGTCTCCCATCGCTCACTGTCTGCTTCCTTAAGCGTCGATAGCCGATTCAACTCGCGACAGTCCCTGCATGAGAAGACGCTTCAGTCGATGTATTTCGTCCGAACACTCCAAATCTTCTCGTCAGGCAACTCAATATAGTGGATAATTCTCGTTTCAAGTTCTACTCTAATGTTTTCGTTATCAAAAATGGTTCAAATGGCTCTGAGCACTATGGGACTTAACTTCTATGGTCATCAGTCCCCTAGAACTTAGAACTACTTAAACCTAACTAACCTAAGGACATCACACACATCCATGCCCGAGGCAGGATTCGAACCTGCGACCGTAGCAGTCGCGCGGCTCCGGACTGAGCGCCTAGAGCCGCTAGACCACCGCGGCTGGCTTTCGTTATCAAACTGGATGTTAAGTACTCAGACATGTAAAAGGTGAGAGAGATAAGAAGGGGCGAAATTGATGATTTGTGCTTTCAAAACCAAGATCCTCATAACCACACGAATGGAACTTGGTTCTCGAGCCACACTTGGGATTGCATAAATGTTAACGTAGACTCATATAAAATTATGAACTAGTTAAAAA
Organism: Schistocerca americana; assembly: GCF_021461395.2. NCBI lineage: Eukaryota > Metazoa > Arthropoda > Insecta > Orthoptera > Acrididae > Schistocerca > Schistocerca americana. Next base: position 111,941,953 of record NC_060126.1, on the reverse strand, counting down.
ACATAATCCAAATATGTTGTATGCAGACAGCAACATTTTTTATAACCAACAATAATGTAACGGACACATTAATTGCACTAGGGAAATACGACTGCAACGATTAGAAAAAAAAATCATTTTACACTGTCCATCTTGAACTATTTTCATGTCTGTCAGTGACAATCTCCGTCTTAGAATTTGAACGTCTCAGCGTTTGTCCGACAGTTTGGATTCGTCACATAATTAAGCTTTTTGCCGATATTCAAACATACAGTCATAGTTACTGTTGCTTCTTAGATGTGAAAGTAACTTACTTACTGTTGCAGTTCATTATAATGATCATTGTCAACATTGGATTACATTGCCAGCTTACGTTAAGATGTTCCCCCTGGCGTAATTAGTTTATTATATGAATCTGTAACTACCGGATTCTATAATCTTTGTAGCTTTTTCTTTGAAAATTAGACGTACGAGAACTGACGCTCATAAAGAAAAATTTACGATGTGTACCTTGTTCAATTTAATTTACTATAATTGACTGAGAAAGTGTGTCAATTTTAAGACCTGAATATTTCTCGATTCTTTTCCTTAGAGTCTGTCAATCATTTCTGGTGCTAGGAGAGGGAAAAAGTTGGAGAAATGTTAGTTGTTTCACGTGTCAGAGATACGAGTCTAAGTATGTCGTCACTAACAGCGTTACCGTTCGAGGACCTTCTGTCGTTGAACAAGAAAAACAAGATGGAGAAAATGGCATGTGATTGGCGTCCCTGTTGAAAGCAGACCCAGCCGTTAACGGAGTTTCCTCTTTCTTCGACACAGTAGCAAGCAGCTAACCGGTACTGCGGCGGGCTTAACCGGTAATGACCGTACCTGTAGCATTCTTTAGCTGCACAACGGCAAATCAACGATCACCACGTGTCCTCCTCCGTATTTTTAGTTAACTGATGACGCTTCCGCCATCTGACCGCAATATAAACTAGCTATGGAACCGTTTCTCGACAGCTCGAACTCCGGGTACTCTTATTAGTTCCTTTTTCTCAGAGATGAAATTATTAGAGGTCATACGCTTTTATTTGCTGTTTTTAACGAGAAAATATAGTTATGAAATTTATTAGTGAGTTTATTTTTCCATCCGGCCGCTGTGGCCGAGCAGTTCTAGGCGCTTCAGTCCGGAACCGCGTTGCTGCTACCGTCGGAGGTTCGAATCCCGCCTCGGGCATGGATGTGTGTGATGTCATTAGGTTAGTTTGGTTTAAGAAGTTCTAAGTTCTAGGGGACTGATGACCTCCCATGTTAAGTCCCATAATGCTTAGAGCCATTTGAACCATTTCTAATATTCAAAAATGGTTCAAATGGCTCTAAGCACTATGGGACTTAACTTCTGAGGTCATCAGTTCCCTAGACTTAGAACTACTTAAACCTAACTAACCTAAGAACATCACACACATCCATGCCCGAGGCGGGATTCGAACCTGCGACCGTAGCAGCAGCGCGGTTCTGGATTGAAGCGCCTACAACCACTCGGCCACAGCGGCCGGCTCTAATATTCCTGCGGCGGTGAATTTTAAACCTGTATGGTTGCAAAGACAGCGACTATGATAAAACTCCGAAGATATGTCAGCATCTGCTTCAGAATATACGGCTGGCCATTAAAACTACAGCAGCACGAAGGCAGTACACAAGAAACGTCATACTGGAATGAAGTGTGCTACATGCTTGGGTATGCAAATGATTAGCATTCCACAACAAAGACACAACGTGTCTGGAACGAACTTCGCCTATGTGCTACACACTGTCCAGTCACATTAATGTGACCACCTGCGAGGAGCCTGAAAAACAATTTTTGCAGCGTGGACAGCTGCGAGGTGTGTAGGAAGAGGGTTAATGAGGTTCTAGAAAGTATCGACAGTGTGTGGAGGCAAGCCGACTGCAGTGCCTTGCTAGGTTCAAATGGCTCTGAGCACTATGGGACATAACATCTGAGGTCATCAGTCCCCTAGAACTTGGAACTACTTAAACCTAACTGACCTAAGGACATCACAGACATCCATGCCCGAGGCAGGATTCGAACCTGCGACCGCAGCGGTCGCGCGGCCATGCTAGGTTTGTGGGTTGAGGATCCATGGCGCGAACACCCCCATCGAAGCGGTTCCACATCTTCTCGACTGGGCTTAAATCCGGGCGGTTTGGTGGCCAGGAGAATACGGTAAACTCTTTCTGGGACCCTTCGAACCACAGAAGTACGCCGCGAGCTGTCTGACACGTTGCATTGTTCTGCTGGTAGACGCTGTCGTGCTAACGTATAACAAACTGCATGCAGGGATGGAGATGGTCCCCAAGAATAAATGCGTACTTGTGTTGATCCTTTGTGCCTTCCAGAATGACAAAATCATCCAGGGAATGCTACGAAAACACTCTCAAGACCATAACGCCCTGACGACTGTTGTAGGGTGTTTCCTTTCAGGCGTTTCACGCCTTACACGCCAACGGCCATCTGTCCGATGGAGGATAAAAGGTGATTCGCTGCCCAATGGACGTCCAGTTGCGGTGTTGGCGTGCAAATTCCGACCTTCGTTCTCGATGTACAGTAGCCAGCATTGATGTATGAGTCAGGCGCCTGCTGCAGCAATATTCGCCGAACGGTGGTTCAGGAGGCACTGTTGGTAGCCGCTTGCTTCATATGGGCGGTCAGCTGCTCAACAGTTGCACGTCCACATATCTCCGCAGCAGTTGTTCACCCCTGTCATCTATGGCCCGTGGCGTAACACAGTTGCCTCGGCGCTGGTTCTGAACAGCGCCATTTTGCCATGCATGGTGTACTTCAGCCAGGGTGGCACGCGAACATCTACATCTACGTGATTACTCTGCTATTCACAATAAAGTGCCTCGCAGTGGGTTCACTGAACCACCTTCAATTTGTCTCTCTGCCGTTCCACTCTCGAACGGCACGCGGGAAAAACGAGCACTTAAATTTTTCTGTGAGCCCTGATTTCTCTTATTTTATCGTGATGATCATTTCTCTCAATGTAGCTGGGTGCCAACAGAATGTTTTCGCTATCTAAGGAGAAAACTGGTGATTGAAATTTCATGAGAAGATCCTGACGCAACGCAAATCGCCTTTGTTTTAATGATTGCCAATCCAGTTCGCGTATCATGTCTGTGGCACTATCTCCCCTATTTCGCGATAATACAAAACGAGCTGCCTTTCTTTGTACTTTTTCGATGTCATCCGTCAGTCCCACCGCCGGCCGAAGTGGCCGTGCGGTTCTAGGCGCTGCAGTCTGGAACCGCGAGACCGCTACGGTCGCAGGTTCGAATCCTGCCTCGGGCATGGATGTGTGTGATGTCCTTAGGTTAGTTAGGTTTAACTAGTTCTAAGTTCTAGGGAACTAATGACCTCAGAAGTTGAGTCCCATAGTGCTCAGAGCCATTTGAACCATTTTTCAGTCCCACCTGATGCAAATCCCACACCGCACAGCAATACTCCAGAATAGGGCGGAAAAGCGTAGTGTAAGCATTATGTTGGGCAGACCTGTTGCACCTTCTAAGTGTTCTGCCAATGAATCGCAGTCTTTGGTTTGCTCTACCGACGATATTATCTATGTGATCGTTCCAATTTAGGTTATTTGTAATTGTAATCCCTAAGTATTTAGTTGAATATACAGCCCTCAGATTTGTGTGACTTATCGCTTAATCAAAATTTACCTATGAATAACTCCACACTTTTCTTTATTCAGGGTCAATTGCCACTTTTGTCACCATACAGATATCTTATCTAAATCATTTTGCAAGTCGTTTTGATCATCTGATGACTTTACAAGACAGTAAATGATTGCATCATCTGCAAACAATCTAAGTCAGCAACTCAGATTGTCTCCTATGTCGTTAATATAGATCAGGAACAATAGGGGGCCTATAACACTTCCTTAGGAACGCCGGATATTACTTCTTTTTTACTCGATGACTTCCCGTCTATTACTACGAACTGTGACCTTTCTGACAGGAAATCACGAATCCAGTCGCACAACTGAGGTGATACTCCGTAGTCACGCAGTTTGGTTAGAAGACAGGTTACAAACTTAGCCGTTTCGAGAATGCTTCCATCTTTGTGTGTTCGGAATCGGCCTGTAATGCAGACCTGAGTTCACTAAAACCATGAAATATAACCTTATATTTTACCGGCCCGTTGTGGCCGAGCTGTTCTAGGCGCTTCAGTCCAGAACCCCACTGCTGCTACGGTCGCAGGTTCGAATCCCGTCTCGGGCATGGTTGTGTGTGATGTCCTTAGGTTAGTTAGGTTTAAGTAGTTCTAAGTCTAAGGGACTGATGACCTCAGATGTTAAGTTCCATAGTGCTCAGATCCATTTGAACCATAACCTTATGTTGTGATCATACGCAAAATACCTGAGGCTTGAGGGAACATAGGCATATTCTTGACATTTTGTTTTCTTGCACATCATGCCATAAAAACAAATCAGCAACCTAAAAAAATCTGATGATGTTTTAAGTGACAACCATGGTCACCTGTGTTGTTGGCTGTGACTTCAACGGTCTGGACTGTCATCGGCTGAAGTGTAAACTGAAATTTTCCCTTTAAAAGAACTACTGAAAATCAGGCACTTTCCCTTAATTAAGTAATCGATTAATTCCCTCATTGCGTTCTGTAAATGTCATCATGTGAAACTAGGCCAATTATACATGGGAGAATCAGCCGCTGTAGGCTACCTGTGTAAAGTACAGTAACAATTTGTTATGACTAGTGCTAATCTACTCATACTGATAATCATTGGACTCATCTCTGGATAATTGCATATATGTACAATAGCTGAAATAATCCACTTCATTTGATCGTTTTTCAAATTATTTTCGGAAAAAAAGCAATCAATCATCTCATTTTCATAGCATCTAATTTATTCAAAGAAAATTAATAGAAACTACGTTTTGTGTTTTGCTTTCTAGTGCAAATACAAATCTGTTTTGTGGATGTCCAACACTCCAACACGTTATGTATAGCAGTCCCTGCGAGAAATACGATACTTTTTAATTCACACCGCAACACTGGATTGTTTGCGCTTGCGCTTTAGTTGTCGTTATACTGTACGATAACTTTATGGCAAACTGGAGTATTTTAAAGCTAAATGGCAAGTTTGTTGGAATGAGTGGAATGTGTGGTATGAATGCTGGCTTGCCTTTTTCTTTTTCGGTCAATATTTCCGGTTCTGTGGCGATGTTTAGAAGCTTTTTGCAAGGGTATATCGGAAACATAGACCAAAATTAGGAGTCATGTTGGGAAGTCGACGCTTTCGTCTCGGTTCATCAGTATATCAATGAATTTCAATATTGTCCTTCCCTGGTATCATATTCTGTATTCTCTGATTTATTTGTTTAACTAAGCCACTTTTTGTTACTAAAATTTTCTTTCACGTAACTATTGTTTGTTTAAGTAGTTTCTCTCAATAAGAGGATTCACTTTTTAGATGGGTTGTTGTTCCGCCTTTACTGCGTTGTACAACTCGTCGGTTAGGACGGTTTTGCCAAAGTGCGGATCTATGGGATTAGTGCCATATCCAGGCTGTGTTGCAGAAGATTCTAGAACGCTCGAGAATTTGTGTATAAGTTGGAGAACATTATAGAGCAATATCGAATATTATCCCTTGAAAAATACAGGATGATTTTTTCCACCGTGTACAAATTCTAGGGACTGATCGATGAAAGGATACCGAACAAAAAAGGCCTAATGAACTTAGTCCGGAAATGCATGCTTTCCACGCTAGAGACCATTTATTCAGTCGTACTTTGTTACGAAGACTGTCGTCGAATACGCGCTGTACCACGCAGCCACAGTTACAGTATGTGTTGAAAGTGGTTTCCATATACCTCAACGCATGCATTTAGGCGCCGTTGCATGTTCTGCCTCTCACGTCCACATCAGCCAATGTGACGTATAATTTTATATATATATATATATATATATAAAATTTTCGGTACCTACAGTGTCACGCCTTTCAGTGTCACACAAATTTTTATTTTTAAAGGGGATCACTTAAGACTATTTCCATGGATTCGCGCCTCAAATTTCTCCCTCATATCACAAAATTGTCGTCTGATGTAGTACAAACTGAAAGAAAATAAATTCCTTTTAAAGCACAGTTTCGTATATAATTTATATTCAAAACATTACACCTGTGTCACAGAACAAATCCTACATCGAGAATGCTTTACACAAGTTTAAGGGAAGAAATGCTTCCGATAATTATTACAATATTTAAAGAACATCAAAATATGAACAGGCTAAAATGAACAAACAGTACATGAGACTATGTTAATCAATTCAACTGTAAAAAGCTAAGGAGCATATTATTAGCAAAATGAGAAATATGCAAAAGTGAAATGCCAAAATGAGCACTTCTCAATTGGGAGTAAATCAAAACAATCAGAATGGCTGAAAGAGAGCACAATAACATGAGCCATAAACGAATAAGAGCTAAGCAACTAAGCAAATAAGAGAATAGGCAAAAATGAGATGCCAACAAAATGAGAGCTGGCCGAACTCCGTCGGCACTTACATACGGTTGCGCTCGTGGCGCACCTCGCGGCCCGTACGCAACACGCACGTCCGTACGCAAGTTGTGAGATTGCTGTCGCAGGTCGACCCTTAATCTATGATGTTACACCAGGTTGCATCTGAACAGTAAAAAAAGCGTGAATACATTGCTCCAGCGTCTCCAGATCTCGAATTGCCTCTAAATACACGATATTTTTAAGGTGGCCCCATAACCAGAAATCGTCCGCCCCGGTAGCTGAGTGGTCAGCGTGACAGACTGTCAATCCTAAGGGCCCGGGTTCGATTCCCGGCTGGGTCGGAAATTTTCTCCACTCAGGGACTGGGTGTTGTGTTGTCCTAATCATCATCATTTCATCCCCATCGACACGCAGGTCGCCGAAGTGGCGTCAAATCGAAAGACCTGCACCAGGCGAACGGCCTACCCGACGGGAGGCCCTAGCCACACGACATTTCCATTTATACCAGAAATCGCACGGGTTGAGATCCGGCGAACGAGCGCGTCATGCACATGGACGCTCTCGTCCGGTCCACTGACCAGGTAAGACACGATTGAGATGTGTCCGGACGTTAATGGCGAAATGGGATGGAGCATCATCATGCAGCAGCCACATAACTCTTCGAATCATCAGTGGAACTTCTTCCACCAAGTGGGGCAAAGTCTCCCGCAAGAAATGCCGCTAGTTCCGGCCTGTTAGGCGACGTGGAAGGAAGACTGGTCCCAAAATTCGGTCGCCAATTATCCCAGCGTACACATTCCGCCTGCCCCGATGCTGATGATTCGATGTCACCTAGAGACTGTAAACGGTGCAAAAAATTACCCTTCATATTGATCCGAAAGAGACAGAAGATGTCCTGGTGACCACCATATAGCGATGTCAACCTCTTTAAATAGTCACATCTCCACAACCACATCCGCTACCACTGCTCAGTCGTCATAGTGCACAGTGGGGAGCCAAAAGTAGTACCAGACACAAAAACCAGTGACTGTACTTCAGTTTAAGCATCCACCTAACTTGACAAAGCCCATTATCAGCTGTCTATACATATACATCTGTAATCTGCAAGTCACCTTACGGTATGTGGCGGAGGGTACTTTGTGCACCAGTGTCACTTCCCCCTTCTCCTGTTCCAGTCGCGAATGGTTCGCGGCAAGACCATTCCTGGTAAGTACTGTGCGAGCTCAAATCTCTCTACGTTCACATGCGCGCTGTATTCCCGAGATATACGTTGGAGGAACCAATATGTCGACTGACTCGTCTAGGAACGTACTCTCTTTGAATTTCATCAGTAAACCACATCGTGATCCAGAACGCCGCTTTTACACCGTCTCCTATGGGAGTTGGTGAGCATCTCCGTTATCCTATCGCCTTATTTATGTGCATCCGATTTTGCAAAGCGATGTGTAATGGAACAAGCTTGTGAGGATCATCGTAGGGAAGACGAATAGTCGACTTCGGTTTATTGGGAGAATTTTAGGAAAGAGTGGTTCACCTGTAAATCAGACTGCATATAGGACGCTGGTCCGACATATTCTTGAGTACTGCTCGAGAGCGTGGGATCCGTCCCAGGTTGTATTGAAGGAATAGATCAGAGGTGGGCTGCTAGATTTGTTACCGGTATATTCCAACAATACGTAAATGTTACGGACATGGTTCGGGAATCTGAATGGGAATCCCTGGAGGGAGGGCGACGTTATTTTCGAGAAACACTGTTGAGAAAATTTAGGGAGCCTGCATTTTAAGCTGACTGCCGAACTATTCTACTGCCGCCAACACACATTGCGCGTAAGGGCCACGAAGATAAGATACGAGAAATTAGTGTTCATACGGAGGCATATAGCCAGTCGTTTTTCCCGCGCTCTATTTGCGAGTGGAACAGGAAAGGAAATGACAAGCAATGGTACAATGTACCCTCCACAACTTACCGTACGTGGCTTGGGGAGTATCTATGTAAATGTAGATGTAGACGTGGATATTCCGCATGCTCGTATTTTGTTCATTAGGCAGCAGTGTGCAACTGTATCGAACGCCTTACGGAACTCAAGCAACACTTCTTCTGTATGGACGCAGGTGTCCACTGCTTTCTGGGTCTCGTGGACGAACAGAGCGAGCTGGTTTGCGCACGATCGTTGTTTTCGGAACACATGTTGATCCCTAGAGAAGAGATTTTCAGTCTCCAAAAATGTCATAATAGGCGAGCGTAAAACACGTTCTGAAATCTACGGTAGACCGACATCAGAGATATAGGGCTTTAGTTTTGTGCGTCTCTTAGACAACACTTCTCGAAAAAGGGAATGACCTGTGCATTTTTCTATCAGAAACATTTCGCTCCTTCAGAGACGTACGGTGCACCGCTGCTAGGAGAGGGGCAGGTTCTTTCGTGTACCCTGTGTAGTACCGACCTGGTATCTCAAATCTATTGGTGTATCCTCTGCTGAGTGATTTCGGTTACTAATCTATGCTATGCTCACTTATTTCGAGACAGCCATTTTGTTGTACGTGCGACGATTTTAAGGAGGTACTACTGTGTGATCTTCCTCTGTGAAACAATTTTCGAAAAAGGTGGTTAGTATTTCGGCATTTAATGTGCCGTCCTCCGTTTCAATTACATTATGATCACAGAGTGTCTGGGCAGATGGCGTCCATCCGTTTACTGATTTAACATGAAACCAAAACTTCTTAACATTTTTTGTCAAGTCTGTAGATAGAATTTTACTTTTGAATTTGTTGAGCGCTTCACTCATGGCTCTCCTTATGCTATTTAGGCTTATTCGCTTTTTTATATCTGTGAGGTTTGGTTACATTTACGTTTGCTGTGAAACTGCTTTTGCTTTGCAGCAGCTTTCCAATATGACTGCCGAACCACGGCGGGTATATCACATTCCTCAACACTTTGCTCGTCGCAAAGCTATCTACAGTGTAGTACAGTACTGCTGAACTTCGTCCACTAATGCTCAACATTGTCAGTGCTGGAGATGAAATTTTCAAGTTGATCGCTCGGTTAATACTAGTCTGTATACTCGGAAAGTTAACACCTGTCTAATGTGAACATTAGTGTTGTTGGCTAGAAGTTGCATCCCCGAGTCCATATAGTCTGGCATATTAAATTTTATAAGATTCGTCAAAGAAAGCGACCAGACGCCGGTTACTGTGTCAGTCATTATCGTTCTAGCATTAAACCGAGAGGATTATGGAAAGCACGTTGGCGCTGCATGTAATATTGTAGTAGATGAGAATTTAAAGCACTTAGATTTAGTGGTCGTTAGATGAGGAGCACAGTTTAGCATAGGAGAGGAATGAGGAACGTAACTGAACGTTGTCTAATGCAGGGAACCGAAGTGGCAACATATTTAAGGAAAATCAGGTCAAACTTGAACCTGGATGGTGGAATGGAGATTTGACCAGCAATCCTCCAGAATACGAGTCCACTGTTTTAACCACTGAACACCTCGTCCAACTGCATGTCATATGGCGCAGGGTGAAGAAATTCAAGTAGGTCTCGAATATAAAAGTAATCTTCTGAGACGCTTACAGAGCACTAATAGGGATTCACTACATTTCTTCCTCTTTTTTTTCGTGTACACAGGTGAAGTTATTGAACTCGAGACGGCAATATATCTGGAGAACTATGTATCTCTATAGACTTTCTACTAGATTTTTTAGGGTTCAGTTCCTCAATCGGTGAAAACTGTACTACACCGGACTCGCATTTGGAGCCGGCCGCTGTGGCCGAGCGGTGCTAAGCGCCTCAGTCAGGAACTGCGCTACTGCTACGGTCACAGGTTCGAACCCTGCCTCGGGCATGGATGTGTGTGCTGTCCTTAGGTTAATTACGTTTAAGTAGTTCTAGGTCTAGGGGACTGATGACCTCAGATGTTAAGTCCCACAATGCTTGGAGCCATTGAACCATTCGCATTCGGAAGGACGACGGTTCAGACCTGCGTCCGATCATTCTGATTTAGGTTTTCCGTGATTTCCCTAAATCTACCCAGGCAAATGACGGGATGGTTCCTTTGAAATGGCACGGCCGACTTCCTTCCCATCCTTCCGTAATGTGGTGGAACCGATGACCTCAATGTTTAGGTCACTCCCCCAAACCAACCAACCAATCAAAAACGGTACTCTTTTAAGATCACTTTATTATCCGCCTTTGTTTCTGTCCGTCCTTCTGTTAAGACCACTTTTTCTCAGGAACACGTAGAGGTATCAAGGTGAAATTTATGTCACATAATAAGGTCCCTTGCCGATGTGAAAAATTTAAGCTTCTAAGTCAATGCAAACAGAAGATGTTACACATTTCGACAGTCGCAAGACCACTCATCAAAATCTATCGAGTGCTTCCCGCTAGCCTACAATACTGAAGTTTGACAGGAAGCAGGGTTTGGCAGTACAAATAAAGTAAAAAATCCAAATCTTGTGAATTTGCAATTATATCACACGAAAATAATACTTCTTTTGTCATTTGTTATCAGAGTTCGAAACTGAAATTAAAACATTCTCCAAAGCTTTGGAATGCCCCCGAGCGATATTTTGCCAGTACCAATGTCGATAACAGGCAAAAATGGTCGACACTCCCGATTCCCGGCATGGATAAACTATCTGTATGCATAATTAAGTTTGTACAGAACCCTCAGTGCGCTATCCCTAATGGCACCAGGACTTTTTTTTTTCAACAGCGTAGCCCCCTGTTTCAACTTCAACAGCGCCATATAGTTGAGCCGGCCGCTGTGGGCGAGCGGTTCTAGGCGCTTCAGTCCGGAACCGCGCTGCTGCTACGGTAGCAGTTTCGAACCCTGTCTCGGGCGTGGACGTGTGTGATGTTCTTAGGTTAGTTACGTTTAAGTAGTTCTAAGTCTAGAGGTCTGATGACTAGGGTGACCAGATGCAGTTGTTTAAAAATGAGGACAAACAGTTTCAAAAAGGAGGACAAAGGAAGAAAAAAGAGGACACATCAAACGGGTCAACTGCAGATGAGGATACACCCGTCAACTTTGGACAAGTCACGTGACTGCCGGGAATTACCAGCAGAACTAGAAGTTAATTGTTACTGGTGGTCAGGTGGTGATTCCCAGAGCAATATTTTTTTATTTTAAATTAAAAACATTGAGTGTGATGACAGTGTGGCATCAATTGTTTTTATATTTACGCGTATTTTTAAGATTTAACAATGACGGCTGCCTAAACGCCATTCCTGATTGGCTGACGGGCGGTATCCTCATCTGCAGTATTCCCCATCACACCTGCACTACAGTAGTCAAAGCCAATACAAAGCGAAGATAAGAAACTAAAATTTTAAATAATCGATATTTCCATTCGTTTATAGGTCGATCAACGATAACAACGACGATCCTAGTGCCACCTACTAACACCACCTTCGTGCGTGTTTATCACGAAGGCTGCGCCAATAGTTAAAGTCTTTAAGAAAAGAGCAATAGAACAGGACGAATTGTAAATTTAACTGTATTACGCTCAACTTTGTGAAAAAGCCGGTCACTGTAAAAATCCGCCTGGACCCCGGACAAAGAGCTAAAAAGGGGGACATGTCCGGATTAATACGGACGTCTGGTCGCCCTACTGATGACCTCAGGTTTTAAGTCCAATAGTGCTTAGAGCCATTTGAACCATATAGTTGAAGGTGGGTTATGTCATCTCGTATGGTCTTCCATTCATGCGAATTTGGTTGTTCCCTTGTGGGACGATATTTCTCGAGATACTTCGATATCTCAAATTAAATAGCTTACACTGTGTAATACTGCAGAGCTGCAATCACAAACTGGCTTGCTCGTTACAATTATGTGTGAGGCTATTACGTGTGTCATTCCCAGTAATCAGTGAAGAAGAACATTTACAATGGAAGTTCACTCATACGACCTATAATGGCTATACAGATCGTCATTGTTGCTTCATTGCGGAGTCACGTAGCTCGTGATAAGCGGCGTGATAAGAGTGTTATGTAGATATTTAATGAGAGAGTGACAAAGAAGAGAAAATAAGTGCCAAGTGCGGACCGCACAGTCCACACGTGGCCAGCCGTCTCGTTATATCCAGACACGCACCACCGCGGTATCACGGAGGGCGTAGTGTTGTGATCTCGGTAAGGCAAGTGGGATGGTGAAGGGGAGAGGGGAAGGGGGACACGTACGTAGCGGCTCGACGCTATGGCCGCTGTCCAGCCGGGCTTTCTCCGCGCCGGTTACTCAACTGTTTCCTGCTGACGTCACGCTGCGCTGCTCTGCTGTAGGCGCCGACTTACGGAAAACTGTACCTGGCGCGGCCAGTAAATAACGAGGCCGGCTTCAGAAATGTGATTTATGCAAACAAAGTTACAATTAACTTTCATCCCCTTCAACATATTCAGCTCCCCTATTCATCGCTGCATTATGTCTCCCATTCTTCGAAGCAGTGCTGTAGGTCATCCGTTGTCATCGTTTCCAACAACTCCGCAGTTTTTGGTTTTACCTCTTCACCATACTGAAAATTTGTTCTCTTCAATATACTTTTCATTTTTGAGAACAGAGAGAAGTTAGAGGGAGCGTCTAGTGAACACGGAGGACATTAGAGCTCAGGAATGCGTTTGTCCTCTAAAAACTGTTTCATAGACACGGGACAGTGAGCTGGCGCGTTCTCCTGATGCGGAATCTATGCGCCATTCTTCCACAAATCCGGTCTTTTCTTCCTTACTGTTACCCTCAGCATAATTATCACTTCTCTGTAGTATTTCTGATTAACACTTTCGCCCCCAGACATCTATTCAGTCACGATAACATGCGTAATATCGAAAAAAAAAATTACCATTGCTGGACCGTGCTTTCTTTATTCTTGGCGATGTGCGAGTCCTCCAGTGCATCGATTGACGCTTGGTTTCTGTGTAGTACTGGAAAGTCCATGTTCCATGAATTCTTCCGATGGCCTTTTTGTTCCCGGAGTGGTTTCACGAAACCAGTTTTGCACAAACTTTTATCATGTTCAGTTCATCACGCAAAATTTGTCGTATTGTCTCTTTGTTCATGTTCACCATGACTGTGATTATCCGAATGCTCAGACGTCACTCGTTACGAACAGTTTCATTACCGAGCGAGGTGGCGCAGTGGTTAGCACACCGGACTCGCATTCGGGAGGGCGACGATTCAAACCCGCGACCGGCCATCCTGATTTAGATTTTCCAAGATTTCGCTAAATCGCTTCAGGCAGATGCCGGATGACTCCTTTGAAAGGGCACAGCCGACTTCCTTCCCCAATCCGATGGGACCATGACCTCACTGTTTGATCCCCTTCCCACAAATCTACCAACCAAGCAGTTTCATTAATTTTCTGAACGTTTGCTTCAGTTCTTGAACTTACAGACGAACTGGGACGTTCATCATCTTGAGCCTCTTCCTGACCTGACAACAGTTTGTGACATTCAAAAACTCGACCCCGTATCGTAGCATTATCATCAAACAACTCCTTTAAGATATGAAAATATTCCGTAGGCGAATTTCTTAGATTCACAAGGAATTTGAGGACATTGTGCTGTTCAGTTTCTCATGGTACTGCTACGGAACAATCTCCTCTGCAACCAAGGCTCAGAATCAAGCCAAAGGAGATAGAAAGACAAACGAATGGTTGCTGCTCTTGAAGGTTCAAGGTCAACTGCATTCCAATGCCAACCTCCCCCCATGCCGCTGCGCAATAGGAGGTCCGCAGTCTCGTTATTTAATTGCCACACGTAGTGTGCTGTTGGCTGTCACCTCTACATCTATCTATACCTATAATCCGCAAGCCATCCTACGGTGTGTGGCGGAGGATACTTCCAGTACTTCAATTACTTCCATTCGTGGATCGCACGCGGGAAGAAGGACTGTCTGTAAGCCTCCGTGGAAGCTCTAATTTTACTAATTTTTGCCGTCGTGATCGTTTCATGAGATGAATGTGGGAAGAGGTACGAGGTGATGAGCAAAAATTACGAAAACTGAAATTTTGGGTGCAAACTGATTACGAGTACATTGGTGTGTCACTAGGCGCCTCTCCCTACATCCCTCTTGAATCATTGTGGTGAGTGGCTGCGAGCTGCGTATTTTGATTAGTCATCGGTAGGCATTCTCCCATTGTCGTGTTTCCGCGAGTTTGCCAATTTGAGATGGCTAACCTGAAAGACTCGAAATTGATGATCAAAAAAGCTGTTGTTATTTGCATATGACAGACTGTAAAAATATGTGGTAGTAACAAAACTGTCAGCACAAAATAACTTGTTATTAAGATTTGGATCCAGATTAGTGCTGTATGCGTAATTTTTGCCGTAACATAAACATACAATGTTTCATGTCACTATAATAGTTGAAGGTCATGAGCACAAAATGACTTGCCTTAGCGCCATGTAAGGTATGTGTATTCCAAACTAGTACTGTATGACTAATTTTCGCTATAGCATAAATATACAATAGTTCATGCCTACGTTATGTAACATGTGTCATGAACTACATACGTAAGCCAACGCAGAAACTTGACGCATAATTATGTATTTAATAACTTTAAGCTGAATTCATATGTTACCATATAACAATAATTTTTAGACTGAACAATAAACAATTCCAGTGAAAACAACACAAAAACTGCTGAAATATGTATTGATAAAGAAAAACTTAACAAATGGTGTCTTGCATTAGACGGTATATATCTCCAATTTTGATCCAGGACATCGGCCCAAAGTCTGGTGATCCGGAAGTTTACCTTCTTCTCCCCTTACAGACAAGATACTAGTGGCGAAAACTTCTTTGACCACCAGGTTTCAAATGGTTACCTGCGTGTCCAATGCCACCGCACTGGTAGGCACTAGCGACCTCGGCCACTAAGGCGGCGGTTAGATATGTATCGTACTTCTTTACGTCCAGAAAATTTTTGATGCAGTGCTGCACCAACGCAGAGTAAACAAAACATGTGCTCGCGAAGTATCAGACCAGGTGTATGACGGATTGAAGACTGCTTACCTAACAGAATTCATTGCGTGTTTCTCGACGTGGGGACTCCGTCAGACTCGAAATTAGCGTTCTCTCTATCTCACGAAAGTTTGATAGGAAAAGAAATGGTGAAAAATCTACACATCCCCCTCGACCGTCCCCCACCGCCACCACAAACACAGAATTGTGCATTATACAGGGTGTTACAAAATGGTACGGCCAAACTTTCAGGAAACATTCCTCACACACAAATAAAGGAAAGATGTTATGTGGACATGTGTCCGGAAACGCTTAATTTCCATGTTAGAGCTCATTTTAGTTTCGTCAGTATGTACTGTACTTCCTCGATTCACCGCCATGATTTCATACGGGATGTACTGTACTTCCTCGATTCACCGCCATGATTTCATACGGGATACTCTACCTGTGCTGCTAGAACATGTGCCTCTACAAGTATGACACAACATGTGGTTCATGCACGATGGAGCTCCTGCACATTTCAGTCGAAGTGTTCGTACGCTTCTCAACAACAGATTCGGTGACCGATGGATTGGTAGAGGCGGACCAATTCCATGGCCTCCATGCTCTCCTGACCTCAACCCTCTTGACTTTCATTTATGGGGGCATTTGAAAGCTCTTGTCTACGCAACCCCGGTACCAAATGTAGAGACTCTTTGTGCTCGTATTGTGGACGGCTGTAATACAATACGCCATTCTCCAGGGCTGCATCAGCGCATAAGGGATTCCATGCGACGGAGGGTGGATGCATGTATCCTCGCTAACGGAGGACATTTTGAACATTTCCTGTAACAAAGTGTTTGAAGTCACGCTGGTACGTTCTGTTGCTGTGTGTTATTTCCATGATTAATGTGATTTGAAGAGAAGTAATAAAATGAGCTCTAACATGGAAAGTAAGCGTTTCCAGACACATGTCCACATAACATATTTTCTTTCTTTGTGTGTGAGGAATGTTTCCTGAAAGTTTGGCCGTACCTTTTTGTAACACCCTGTAGAGTAGAAAAATGGCTGTAGATATAGCTTCTCGTACTTGATATCTTCTCCAGTACATTATGCACACAAGTAGAACCGTCCATTGTATGAGAACAGTACTTAGAGGAGTTAGGACAGTATGGCAAAAATTTGGCGTTACTTGGCCATAGCAGACGATCGACGCAAGTGCCTTTGGTATCAGCACGATGTCGCCTGCACCCCCTCTCCTGGGCTCGTGACCATTTCGGTTGGACCCTACACGATTGGGAAACCGTGGCATGGTCAGATGAGTCCCTATTTCAGTTAGTAAGAGCTGATGGTAGGATTAGAGTGTGGTGAAAACACGACGAAACCGTGGACCCAACCTGTCAACAAGGCACTATGCAAGGTGGTGATGGCTGCATAATGGTGCGGGCTGTGTTTACATGGATTATACTGGGTCCCCTGGTCCAATTGAACCGATCATTGACTGTAAATGGTTACGTTCACCTACTTGCAGAACATTCGCAGCCATTCATGGACTTCATGTTCCCGAAAAAAGATGCACCATGTCGCCGGGCCACAATTATTCACGACTGATTTCAGGAACATTTTGGACAGTTCGGGCCAATGATTTGCCACCCAGATGGTCCGACATAAATCCCACCGAAAAATTATGGAACATAATCGAGAGGTCAGTTCGTGCACAAAATCCTGCACCGGAAACACCTTCGCAATTATGGGCGGTTATAGAGGCAGCATGGCTCATTATTTCTGCAGGGGACTTCCAACGACTTGTCGAGTCCATGCCACGTTAAGTTGCTGCACTACGATGGGCAAAAGTAGGTTCGGCACGATATTTGGAGGTATCCCATGACTTTTATTTCCTCAGTCTAAGAATGATCTCCATTGACTCTGGGACTAAAGGTTTGTCAACTCAGTTTCACTGTATAATCTCGTATAGTGTTATATTCTGAGCATTTCTACCTACACGCCAAGAACATTCTTAGCCTTCTTAGCCAGAAAACAGGCGGTCAGACTGATCAGCGTTGTCAGTTGGCGAACTTTGTGTATGCCCCGGTTATGGTGCGTCGGAACTGTAATTGTGCCAGACCTCGTACGATTATTCCGTACCGCGCGGAGTAGCCATTCGGTCTCAGGCGTCTTGTCACGGTTCGCGCGGCACACAGCGTCGGAGGTTCGAGTTCTCCCTCGGGCATGGGTGTTCGGGTTGTCCTTAGCGTAGGTTAATTTAAGTTAGATTAAGTAGTGTGTAATCTTAGGGACCGATGACCTCAGCAGTTTGGTCCCATAAGACCTTACCACAAATTTACAATTATTCCGTCATGGGATTTTTTGCCGACAATATTGACTCATTCAGAAGAAACTGAAGCAATAATTCAGTGAGCAGTAGACGGAAAAACGATGTGTATTTGGCTAGTACTTCTTTAAGCATTGAGCCTTGGGCAAATAGGTGCATATTGTGTAGTAACTTTCGTTTTCAGTAAGTCTTCATAAAAAATGAACGAAAGTATTCAAATCCAAGTTTTAAGATTTCCTTGCGACACATTTCTTCTCTTCACTACAGGAGTTCCTCGCAGTAGCTGATACTTCGATATGGAGCACATTGTAATAAGCATTCTTGGCATACAGAAACAACTGAAAGAGTTGAAAGCAAATAAGTTGCTTTTACTAGTACATACAGCACCTACCTGTTACTTTGGCTGCATTTATCGCGAATCTCTCGACCACCGTAAAGTCCCAAGCGACCGAAAAGAAGCGCAGGTGACCCCTTTATGTGAGAAGGGTAAAGTAACTTATCGCCACGCGGGGTAGCCGTGAGGTCTTAGGCGCCTTGCCACGGTTCGTGTGGCTCCCCCTGTCGGAGGTTCGAGTCCTCCCTTGGGCATGGGTGTATGTGTTGTCCTTAGCGTAAGTTAGTTTAAGTTAGATTAAGTAGTGTGTAAGCCTAGGGAGCGATGATCTTAGCAGTTTGGTCCCGTAGAACTTACCACAAATTTCCAGATTTTTCCAGTAACTTGACTTCAAAATGACATACCAATATCCTTAACATCGGTTTGTTGCAAATTCTAAGGCATATTCTGAGTTTGAATACAACAAATTTCCTTCAGACCGAGAATCTTATGTCCACGAGTCAGAGCGGTTTTAGAAAGTGGCAATTGACCCTGAATAAGGAAAAGTGTGAAGTTATTCACTTGAGTATTAAAAGAAATCAGCTAAATTTCGATTACGCGATAAGTCACACAAATCTGAAGGCTGTAAATTCAACTAAATACTTAGGGATTACAATTACAAATAACCTAAATTGGAACGATCACATAGATAATATTGTCGGTAGAGCAAACCAAAGACTGCGATTCATTGGCAGAACACTTAGAAGGTGCAACAGGTCTACTAAAGAGACTGCTTACACCACGCTTGTCCGCCCTATTCTGGAGTATTGCTGTGCGGTATGAGATCCGCATCAGGTGGGACTGACGGATGACATCGAACAAGTAAAAAGAAGGGCAGCTCGTTTTGTATTATCGTGAAATAGTGGAGATAGTGTCACAGACATGATACGTGAATTGGAGTGGCAATCATTAAAACAAAGGCGTTTTTCGTTGCGACGGGATCTTATGAAATTTCAATCACCAGTTTTCTCTTCCGATTGCGAAAACCTTCTGTTGGCACCCACCTACATAGGGAGAAATGATCATCACGATAAAGCTCGTTTTTCCCGCGTGCCGTCGAGAGTGGAACGGTAGAGAGACAGCTTGAAGGTGGTTCATTGAACCCTCTGCCAGGCACTTTATTGTGAATAGCAGAGTACTCACATAGATGTAGATGTAGAAAGCATCGCTCTTGTGAAACTCAGCTTGCCCTTTTGTCACCTGACATACTGCGAACTATTGGTGAGCAACAAGCAGATTCCATATTCCCAGATTTCCGTAAAGCATTTCAGACGGTGCTCCACTATAGACAGTTAACGAAGATAGGAGGATATGAAATACTCGTAGATTCTCAGATATGTGGGTGGTTCGAAGACTTCATTAGTCATAGAAGCTATTGCATTGTCCTCAACGAAAAGTGTTCATCAGAGACAAGGGTATGGGCAGGAGTGGCCCTGGGAAGTGTAACACGCTCGCTCTTATTCTCTGTATACATACATTATCTGCCGGGTATGGTGAGCGTCAAATGGTTCAAATGGCTCTGAGCACTATGCGACTTAACTTCTGAGGTCATCAGAACTTAGAACTTAGAACTACTTAAACCTAACTAACCTAAGGACATCACACACATCCATGCCCGAGGCAGGATTCGAACCTGCGACCGTGGCGGTCGCCCAACTCCAGACTGTAGCGCCTAGAACCGCACGGCCACTCCGGCTGGCTCGTGAGGGTCAATCTGCGTCTGTTTTCTGATGATACTGTGTGTACGAGGGCTGTAGGAAAATGACTTAGACAAAATTTTTGTTGGTATGATGAATGGCAGCTAGCTCTAAATGCAGAAAAATGTATGTTAATGCAGATGACATTGAAAAACAAAGCCGTAAAGTCCGAATACTGCTTTAGTAGTGCCCTGCTTGACACAGTCACGTCGTTTGAAGCGATATGAAATGGAAGGAGCATTTGACGATTGTGGTAGGGAAGATGAATGGTCGCCATTGGTTTATTGGGAGAATTTTGGGAAAGTGTTGTTCATATGCAAAGGAGACCGCATATAGTGTGCTAGCGGAACCTGTTCTTGAGTACTGCTCGAGTGTTTGGGATCCGCACCAGGTCGGAGTAAAGGAAGACATCGAAGGAATTCAGAGACGGGCTGCCAGATTTGTTACCGGTGTAGATTCGAACAACACGCAAGTGTTCCGGAGATGTTTCTGGAACTCAAATGGTAATTCCTGAGAGAAGACGATATTCTTTATCGAGGAACACTGTAACACCGTTGAGAAAGAGAACCGGTATTTGAAGCTGACTGCAGAAGTATTCTATTGCCATCAACGCACATTTCGCTCAAGGACCTCGAAGATATTATAAGAGAAATTAGGGCTTGTACGGAGGTATATAAAAAATCGTTTTCCCTCGCTCTATTTGATACTCGGACAGGAAAAGAAATGATCGGTAATAGTACAAGGTACCTTCCGCTACGCACCGTACGGTGGCTTCCGGAATATGTATGTAGATGTAGATGTCGATTTATTCATATGCTCTTTGTCTTTTCGTGTATTATTAATTCTTTAATTTTATGTTTTATTAAATATCTGACAAGCATTCTGTAAACTATGCACTGACTCGTTTACAAAAAGCTTTGGCACGCATTGGCACACGGAAGCCGATGAGTAAATAAAAAACAAAAAATAAGTAAATAAAGCTCCGCCCGCCGAAGTCAAACACATTAACTGCTGCAGAGAGAACGGAAGTGCGATAAGGAGAAGCTGCGCTTTCAGTGCTGGCACCACATGTGTGTGTGTGTGCTGCATTTCCACGGCAATCACTCTTACGACTGTGCGAATCAAACGCGACTTTTGAGAGGCCATTGTAACAATCGCTATCACCCCATAACTAAAGACTAATAATGTTTTCATTCACAAGACTATACTATAACACATACTGATTCATAGCAATATCATTGCAATCATAGTCTCGTAACAAGCAGTAAAGTCAGAAATGATCATGTAATGGTCAGAGCGTCGTTTCAATACAGGTAACGGCAGCATTGACGTTCCTCGGACACTTCTCGTGGTTGAAGAACGACCGCAAACGACTACTCACAGTTTTTCGAATCACTCTCCACGGGTAATTTGCTTGTTCCCGTTACAGCAGAGCAACGGATCTCCGATCCTTTCCTCGAGGAAACAAGCTACAACGAGCTGTAGCGAAGTGCCTAATAGAGAACATCCTGAAAGCGACTTCGCCACTTTATGGGATACGTAACCCATTTTCTAGCTACTTCGGAGCTTTAGCTCAACATTCCATGTAGCCGCAGTCAGCCATTACAGCGGACATAATACATCTCTCTGTTTCTCTTCTCCAGTTTCGGACAACTTTGATACTCCTATTCTACAGCAAACAAGTAGTTTTGCTTTAACTTTGTCTATAACTTCCATTTACAATCACAGGACGTACGAGTGTATTACAAACCACCGTATTTAATTGCATCACACTTCATCTACATCCACATGATACTCTCCAAGCCACATAACGGTGTGTCGTGGAGGGTACTTCTGGAAGCACTGACTGATCTTCCCTTGCGTCTCTGTGAACCCATCTTCAAGTGCTTGTTTTTTGTTGTTCTTTGTTTTTCTGTTTACGACATTTACTTTGTAATTGTGTGTGTTGTGGTCACTAAAAGGTTTGCTGGATCTTAAAAAGCGTGGAATACATAATACGAAAGGAAAAGAAATCCAAATAATCGAATTTTCACCAAACGCAGCAGAAAATGTGGATGGAACAATTCCTTATTTTGTAATGAGGAGTATTGTATGACACTTCACGCCGTTTAAGGCTCACATTTTTACAACCAGGGTTCAAATGGCTCTGAGCACTATGGGACTTAACTTCTCAGGTCATCGGAACCCTAGAACTTAGAACTACTTACACCTAACTAACCTAAGGACACCACACACATCCATGCCCGAGGCAGGATTCGAACCTGCGACCGTAGCGGTCGCGCGGTTCCAGACTGCAGCTCCTAGAACCGCTCGGCCAGCGACCAGGGTAAAAAGTAGTTTACACGTTATGATTGTCTAAGACTTAAAAAATGTTGTCACTGGAGTTATTTCATAAGTTTAATTGTTAGTGAATTGCATTATAGTGTGCTGTTAAATGATATAGCCTTATCTAAGCATCTTAATGTTACTAAAAAAGCTGTAACTGGCCACATTGACTTACTCATGTAATATGGATTCAGATCTTTCAATTTTATGAAAATGCATTTCTGTGTTTTCCAGTACATATAGGTACATTTTTCAGACCGATGTGAACGTGAACATTTGCAGCTTTCAGTTACAGTAAACAAGAACAAGTGGACAGTCTTTTACACTCAACCGTTCCGTATTTTTTTCCTGTTGTTATTTCATGCGCTAATATTAGTCGAAAATTATTGTTGTTGGATCACGAGTCTTAGATTTAATTTTAATTCATAAGGTTCGTGGGATCGTGGGATCCAAAGATGCCTTATTATGGGACGAATAACTAGAAAATTCACAGGAAGCTCAAGCGAAAATAAAAAAGGGTTCTCTTTTGTATCTATCTATACAAATTGTAAATTAAAGTTTCCAGCTGCGGATTCTGTGCATATTTTTACGTTAATCTGAGGAACTCCTGTAGGAATTTTGATACGGTTTTCACTAATAGATAGACCGTTTCATGCCGAAAGTTTGGGTATAAAATTTACTACCACTTCGGTGCACAAATCGTCCTGCCGTAGATATAATTTCCCGTATAAAGAAATTAAAAATATGAAAGAAGCACAAGAACATAAAATAGATTTACAACACTGTGTACGATAAATAATACCTTACGACAGAAGGCTCTGTACTACAATGATAATCGCGCGTGGTAGTCGCCTGGTCTTAGGCACCTTGCCACGGTTCGCGCGGCTGCCCCGTCGGAGGTTCGAGTCCTCCTTCGGGCATGTGTGTGTGTGTGTGTGTGTGTGTGTGTGTGTGTTGTCACTGGCGTAAGTTAGTTTAACTTACATTAAGTGTGTAAGCCTAGGAACCGATGGCCTCAGCAGTTTGGTGCCATAGGAACTTACCATCACCACCACCACCACTGTGAGAGACTCCTCTACAGAGAAAAAGGAGAATCCTTTTCGAGTTAGTTTTGGAAGTCTAGGATATATGACTCTTCTTCACTTCTGCTAGAATCCTCTTGAAAATGCAACATGCAGAAAAGTGCATAGATATCTTACAACATTTGCGGAAGCGTTATCCATCTGCAAATCGTCCTTCCATATGCTGTTCATGGAGTGAATGTGGCAATTCCTTTTGAATTAATCTATGCTAATAACCAAAAATTCTAACAGTGAGTACACGCTCAGGGATGACGCAGAATTACTAAGGGGAAAAAATGGACATTAGGAGAAGGATGGGAAATGGAATCGGTGATCCCATTCAAAGAAACCAACCTAACATTTACCTTGAGCGATTTAGGGAAATCACGGAAAACCTATGTCTGGATGGCCACATGGGGAGTTATCCGCTCTACCCTCCAGAGTCAGAATTCCAAGAGGCTTAAACAACGGCCTGCGCAAAGATGGGGAACTGCCTCTACAGTCCTGCCTGAGAGCCCTCTTCTTGGCTAAGCACATTGTAGGCAAACGGAGAGAGCTGCTGCAAAAAATATAACGCCACAGGATCTGTATTACTAGAAGGCTAGCCAGCATCTCGTGGTCATGCGGTAGCGTTCTCGCTTCCCACGCCCGGGTTCCCGGGTTCCCGGGTTCGATTCCCGGCGGGGTCAGGGATTTTCTCTGCCTCGTGATGGTTGGGTGTTGTGTGATGTCCTTAGGTTAGTTAGGTTTAAGTAGTTCTAAGTTCTAGGGGACTGATGACCATAGATGTTAAGTTCCATAGTGCTCAGAGCCATTTTGAACTAAAAGGCTAAAACATTAATACAGTCTCACAAGAAAGTTGCCTACCTAATGGATTCCAAGGCAAGGGCAAATTTTTCAGTATTTCACACAATTAATTTAAAAATTTAAAATGTTGTCTTAATCTGCTAAATAAGAAGCATGATCTTACGTAAAATGTTTGACACAGTAAGTATATAAGTCAGGGATTGTGTACATGTCTTGTGGCAGCGTAGGTAACGGCGCGTGTATTACCGAGACTATATTCATCCAGTGTTCGAGAACGAGAGCACTTTTCCACTTCCAACAAACTTTCCACATAATTCCAAAACTTTTCGAAACTTTTTGTCGCTGACTCCAGCCACAAAATAGTGACAGAAGGAAAGTTTATCAGTTACTACATTTTCGTTACTCATGCAGTTAATCAGTGCCTGGCATGACGTTTTAATTTATTACTACTTCAATACGAGGCAACGGCCTTGCCGCAGTGGATATACCGGTTCCTGTGAGATCACCGAAGTTAAGCGCTGTTGGGCGTGGCCGGCACTTGGATGGGTGACCATCCAACCGCCATTTTTCGGGGTGCACTCAGCCTCGTGATGCCAATTGAGGAGCTACTCGACCAAATAGGAGCGGCTTCGGTCAAAGACACCATCATAACGACCAGGAGAACGGTGTGCTGACCCCACGCCCCTCCTATCCGCATCCTCCACGGAGGATGACACGGCGGTCGGATGGTCCCAGTAGGCCACTCGTGGCCTGAAGACGGAGTGTACTACTTCAATGCAAACTGTACTTGTAGCACATTTTCAGGCAGTATCCACATATACCAGCGAATTACTGCAAAATTGTATTACTGAACGACAGGTAGTCTAGGATATATGACGTAGTAAACATTGGTATGCGAGAGTAACTAGCTTTCCTTAAAACGGAGGACAAATTACCTAGAATGTAGTCATCCAGTGTTTGATAATGAGAGTAGGTAGCACCAGTTATGACATAGACTTTTTCCTTAGTCTATGGGTGAATAAGCCGAAACCGATAGAACCAACATGATTAGGGTTTTCGTCTTCAGTTATAAACGTTTCACATGCTTAACGTAAAATATTTAACGCATTAACTCATTTGTAAAGTAATCTGACGTTTGAGGCTGTTTTATATACGAGAGTTCAAATCCTTAAAGAACTGCTGGTGGAGCAGTGCTACTGGTTTTTAACAAGGAGTAATAAGCTCGTTTCTAGTATACAGCTACACGTAAGTGTTAAAGCTGCCCGAAGCGTTTACCAGTAAGCAGAAACCGTACGCCGGTTAAGTCTTTTCCGTCATTACTAAAGTGAGTATAGCTAGTACTCAGATACGGCAGTAGAGGCTAAAATATACGTTGTGCCGTCAGGTGTATGGAGCGCCAAGGGAAGACTTGGCCGCATTAAGCGAGGACTTCCCCTGCAGGTATACGTAGCTGCGGAATGAGCACTGGTTTCTTCTCCGACCATGTTTACTGCCGGATCAGCTTTTGCGGAAACGGTGTTCGGAAGCTGAAAGGCAGAAGTAGGACGCCGGACAGAACTTGTGCTTTCTCGGCAGGGCTGCCTCTGTACGTAGCGAGCACTGACCCAGAACCTCCCACCGACACGGCAGTGAAGCTGTGACTCCACTCCTCTACAACGCAAGACAAGGGTCACAGCGATTGGAGGAGAAACTGGCTGCTACGCTATTTAATGTGGAGTAGGCGTGTATAGCGGAGCGACTTACGTGCTCCAAGAGCCACAGGTATCTACACTACTGGCCATTAAAATTGCTACACCAAGAAGCAATGCAGATGATAAACGGGTATTCATTGGACAAATATATTATACTAGAACTGACATGTGATTACATTTTCACGCAATTTGGATGCATAGATCCTGAGAAATCAGTACCCAGAACTGCCTTGATACGCCTGGGCATTGAGTCAAACAGATCTTGGATGGCGTGTACAGGTACATCTACCCATGCAGCTTCAACACGATACCACAGTACATCAAGAGTAGTGACTGGCGTATTGTGACGAGCCAGTTGCTCGGCCACCATTGACCAGACGTTTTCAATTGATGAGAGATCTGGAGAGTGTGCTGGCCAGAGCAACAGTCGAACATTTTCTGTATCCAGAAAGGCCCGTACAGGACCTGCAACATGCGGTCGTGCATTATCCTGCTGAAATGTAGGTTTTCGCAGGGATCTAATGAAGGGTAGAGCCACGGGTCGTAACACATCTGAAATGTAACGTCTGCTGTTCAAAGTGCCGTCAATGCGAACAATAGGTGACCGAGACGTGTAACCAATGGCACCCCATACCATCACACCGGGTGATACGCCAGTATAGCGATGACGAATACACGCTTCCAATGTGCGTTCACCGCGATGTCGCCAAACACGGATGCGACCGTCATGATGCTGTAAACAGAACCTGGATTCATCCGAAAAAATGACGTTTTGTCATTCGTGCACCCAGGTTTGTCGTTGAGTACACCATCGCAGGCGCTCCTGTCTGTGATGAATCGTCAAGGGTAACTGCAGCCATGGTGTCCGAGCTGATAGTCCGTGCTGCTGAAAACGTCGTCGTACTGTTCGTTGCAGATGTTTGTTTTCTTGCAAATGTCCCCATCTGTTGACTCAGGGATTGAGACGTAGCTGCACGATCCGTTGCGGCCCAGCTGATAAGATGCCTGTCATCTCGACTGCGAGTGATACGACGCCGTTGAGATCCAGCACGGCGTTCCGCATTATCCTCCTGAACCCACCGATTCCATATTCTACTAACAGTCATTGGATCTCCACCAACGCGAGCAGCAATGTCGCAATACGATAAACCGCAATCGCGATAGGCTACGGTCCGACCTTTATCAAAGTCGGAAACGTGACGGTACGCATTTCTCCTCCTTACCCGAGGCATGACAACAACATTTCACCAGTCAACACCTGTCAACTGCTGTTTGTGTATGAGAAATGGGTTGGAAACTTTCCTCATGTCAGCACGTTGTAGGTGTTGCCACCGGCGCCAACCTTGTGTGTATGCTCTGAAAAGCTAAATATTTTCATATCACAGCATCTTCTTCCCGTAGGTTAAATCTCGCGTCTGTAGCACGTCATCTTCGTGGTGTAGCAATTTTAATGGCCAGTAGTGTATTTCGAACACAACTTGTACCGTGTGGAGATACGAATGTTTGCCGTAATGTAATGCTCGCAAAAATATGGAACAAGATTAGGAAATAGTATGTCGGCTCTTTGGTAAAGTAAGGTCGTACGCTCGAGCCAGGCTTCGGACTTAGTTATGATTTAAATGTGGCGTTACCTTGTGCGCCGCACAAATGCAGTGTTTCGGGGTATTTTTCTTGTGTATTCTGCAAGGAATGTGATGAAAACGGCCCTTGTAAGCGCATAATCACTTGCTTTCGGGAAGTAGTGGGAGCGGAGGAATATGAGCATTGCCGTTAGTGTTTTACAATTTATTGTTCCTCAAAATATTCGTCTTTAAAATTTGTACTGTTTTACAAGGGATAGAAACAATTTTAGGCCGGCCGCAGTGGCCGAGCGGTTCTAGGCGCTACAGTTTGGAACCGCGAGACCGCTACGGTCGCAGGTTCGAATCCTGCCTTGGGCATGGATGTGTGTGATGTGCCGGCCGGAGTGGCCGAGCGGTTCTAGGCGCTACAGCCTGGAACGGGGCGAACGCTGCGGTCGCAGGTTCGAATCCTGCCTCGGGCATGGGTGTTTGTGATGTCCTTAGGTTAGTTAGGTTTAAGTAGTTCTAGGTTCTAGGGGACTGATGACCTCAGAAGTTAAGTCCCATAGTGCTCAGAGCCATTTGAACCATTTTTTTGTGTGTGATGTCGTTAGGTTGGTTAGGTTTAAGTGGTTCTGAAGTTCTAGGGTACTGATGACATCAGAAGTTAAGCCCCATAGTGCTCAGGGCCATTTGAACCAAAAAACAATTTTAGAAACTTTTTTTTCCATTATGTTTATTGCAATCGCAAAAACAGTGTTTTAGAAGGCTTCAACATTTTCCTGGAGGACCTATGAAATTCGCTGCTCACGCACATTGTTTGATATAATAAAACACAAAGACGTTATTATGCCATGAATTTAACAATGATATATTAACTGATATTTTTCGCCATGAAACAGAAAATTCTCTCAAGTGTTGAAACTTCCTGGCAGATTAAAACTGTGTGCCGGATCGAGACTCGAACTCGGAACCTTTGCCTTTCGCGGGCAAGTGCTCTACCATCTGAGATACCCAAGCACGACCCACAACCCGTCCCCATATCTTCAGTTCTGCTAGTACCTCGTCTCCTATCTTCCAAACTTCACGGAAGCTCTTCTGCGAACCTTGCAGATGGTAGAGCACTTGCCTGCGAAAGGCAAAGATCCCGAGGTCGAGTCTCGATTCGGCACACAGTTTTAATCTGCCCGGAAGTTTCATATCAGCGCACACTCCGCTGCAGACTGAAAATCTCATTTTGGGAACATCGCCCAGGCTGTGGCTAAGCCAGGTCTCCGCAGCATCCTTTCTTCCAGGAGTGCTAGTTCTGCAAGGTTCGTAGAAGAACTTCTGTGAAGTTTGGAAGGCAGGAGACGAGGTACTGGCACAACTGAAGCTGTGGGGATGGATTGTGAGTCGTGCTTGGGTAGCTCAGATGGTAGAGCACTTGCCCGCGAAATGCAAAGGTCCCGAGTTCGAGTCTCGGTCTGGCACACAGCTTTAATCTGCCAGGAAGTTTAATATTAGCGCACACTCCGCTGTAAAGTGAAAATCTCATTCTGTCTGAAGTGTTGTGCGACAGCTAGAACTGTGATAATGAATAATGATTCTATTTTTCTGTTATTTTCTTGATTTCATTGATGACTTGGGGCATTTAGATCCCTTACGGCAATGTTAGCGACATGACCAAGCGGCTTCTAATCAAATTGTGTGCCTATGTAGTTTCGTCACTCTTGTAGGACTGGATTCGTAATTTCTGTCAGATAGGTCACAGTTCGTAGTAACTGATGGAAAAACATCGAGTAAAATAAAATTAGTATCTGGCGTTCCCTAAGGAAGTGTTATAGCACCTCATCTGTTTCTAATCCGTAAAAATGGCTTCGTACACATTCTGAGCAGCCATCTTAGATTGTTTACAAATGATGCTGTCGGTTGCCGTCTATTAAAGTCATCAGAAGATCAAAAGCAATTCCAAAACGATTTAGACCAATTGTCTGTATGGTACGAGAAGTACCAGTTGCCTCAAAAACCTAGAGGTTCTCGACCTGAGTAAACGTAAACGTACATTCCATCCACAGGTTCGGGAGGACCTATCGGAACCTTCCAACTATCAGCGGAGTTATTGGATGTTGTGCGGAGGGACGTGAGATCAGCACACAGTTCTCCTGCGGTTGTCAGTTTACGTAATCGGGAGCCGCTACTACTCAATCAAGTAGCTCACGGGCCTGAGTGCACACCGTTCCAGGCCTCCCACCGAGTAAAACTCTCTGGCAGAACCGGGAATCGAACCCAGGTCTTCCGTATGGTAGTCAACAGGGCTGAAGGCTCTGCTACGGGAGGTGGACCCTGCAAATTAGTGCTAAAAAGAATCTGTTACAATATAAATCAAACTTATTCCAAGACTGTCGATTCAACTACGTGCATAAGGATTACAATTAAGAGCAAAACTGGAACAGTCATATAGAAAATGATGTTGGGAGAGCGAGCCTACGATTGCGTTTTATTGGCAGAATAATTAGAAGAAGCAACAGGATAACTAGAGAGATTGCTCACACTACGCTTGTCCGTCCTCTTCTGGAGTGCTGCAGCGCACTATGGGATCCTTACCGGATAGGATTGACGGCGGACATCGCAAAAATTCAGAGAAGAGCAACTAGTTTTGTATTATCGCGGAATAGGGTAGATTGTGTCACGGATATGATAGCCGAGTTGGGGTAGCAATCATCAAAACATCAGCGTTTTTTGTTGCGGCGAGACGTTTTCATGAAATATCAATCGTCACCTTTTTCCTCTGAATTCGAAAAGGTTTTATGGCTTCCACCTACGTCGGGAGAAATGACCATTGTCATAAAATAAGAGAAATCAGAGCTCGCACGGAAATATTTAAGTGTTCATCTCTTGCACTTACTATTCGAGAGTGGAACGGTAGGAAAATATTCTGAACTCTCTACTAACCCACAATAGTCAATTGCAGCGTAGTCAGATAGATGCAGAAACAAGTCATAATTTTCTTGAAAGTGAACTGCGAACGAACCACTTTAATTGATTTCTGTTCATTTTGGAACACCGTAACAGTTGACTGGTGCTTAGTTTCGAATACATCCAAGTTTCGTCTCCTGTTACGATGTTGTGTACGAATTTTGTGTTTCCACTGTGGGTGTTTCCGAGCATTTCCTTGCACCAACTGGCAAGAGCCGATTTTTCAGCTGAATCCTTCGGAAACAGATATTTTTCACAGCTATATGTTCATACAGAGCCATATGTACTGCAGTCTTAGATATGCCTAAGGATGGCTCTGTTTCACGATAAATCAAAAAATGGTTCAAATGGCTCTGAGCACTATGGGACTCAACTTCTGAGGTCATTAGTCCCCTAGAACTTAGAACTAGTTAAACCTAACTAACCTAAGGACATCACACACATCCATGCCCGAGGCAGGATTCGAACCTGCGACCGTAGCGGTCTTGCGGTTCCAGACTGCAGCGCCTTTAACCGCACGGCCACTTCGGCCGGCTCGATAAATCACATGTTTTATTGATTGGAACGACATCCAGTTCTGGTCGACCATCGGAAAATTGATCGGCAACAGAAGCACGACCATGACGAACTTTGGATTACCGATAGTAAATAGTTTTTGTTTCTGAAGGTGATTTATGAGTAAAAGCTGAAGTAAGCGATTAAGGCATCGTAGTTGAGTTAGTCTCTGCAAAAATCGTGAAAGATGGTACAATGGAAACCTTCACGTAAGATTCTCATTTTTTCACAGCACTGTTTCTTTAAACGGTTACTCTAAAAAAATTACTCAACTAATTTCTGAGCTGCCATTGTTTTAGCAACAACGGAAGAAAAATTTTAAAATAACAGCCGCCCTAATGGCAAAACTCGGTAGCGCTAACTAAAGCTTAAAAGTAGAGTGTCGTATACAGGGCCTTTTCGCCCAACTGATCTTTCTCAAAAGAAATACTTTTAAGGGAAAACTGTTTCCTGGTTCACACCGTAAGCTCTAGAATGAACATCGACTAGGCGCAAAATATAATATACAAAAACGTCTTAAACAAAAAATGCTCACTTTTGAGAGCTCCGTTCATTGGTACTAATTTTATACCACACTTCCCTCCTAAAGTATGAAGTTGAGTACCTTTTCAACATTTTCCAGCATATTCAAGCAATATGTGTCCACAACTGAATTTACTTTTATCGATTTATCTATAAAATGCATATCATCGTAACGAACAAAATTAAAGTACCGTTAATGCAACTAGACAATATTTGTTATTTTGCTTTTGGAAAAAATGTTATTTGGGATGGTGAAGATAAATGGGAGACACTATATATGTCAAACACCAAGCCTCAGTTGCGCAATAAAACGCTCTAGACTTTCAAGACAGTGGCTCCCTAAGCATACGCAGTTTTCACTTCGTGAGACGAGGAACCCAAAGATTGGCGATGTTATGACTCTTGGCAAGAGGAAGAAGTTGTCAAGATTTGCAGTCGTCGACTGGCACTGAGCCAGACTGTACTGAATACTTGCAAACATCCTCAGCCAAAACGTTGTGACCAAAGCTCATCGTGAGATTGAATGTCGCCTGGTGGTGTGCGGAAAGTGATGCTGTTAGGAAAGTACAAGGTGTCCATAAATTTATTTACAACTTAATACTTTAATAACTTTAACATTATACTAGATATTATCAAATGGTTTTCAACATGTGATAACTCATAAAACTTTCTTTCCTCATTCATTCACATCAATGTGTGTACCGTTAGCGACATGGAAAAGGTCTTGTCGGAATTGAATTTCTCCCCACGTACGATTCAAGATCTCCATGTTGACATGTTCAAATGCCTTGCGGTTGCGTACCTTCACGTGCTATAGGTCTGTAGCCTTGGTTACAT
The DNA here is from genome assembly GCF_021461395.2 of Schistocerca americana. NCBI lineage: Eukaryota > Metazoa > Arthropoda > Insecta > Orthoptera > Acrididae > Schistocerca > Schistocerca americana. The sequence goes on along the minus strand of NC_060126.1, from coordinate 111,909,796 downwards.
ACACGGTCCTATACAAAACGCCAGAGGAAGAAGTATAGTGGTGTGAGGTCAGGGTATCTTGGCGATCTTCGGAATGGACCATCTCGTCCAATCCACCTATCCGGAAATTATTCATCTAGAAACTGACGCACCTCTAGAGAGCAGTGTGGAGATGCCCCATCCCGCTGGAACAAGACATCAGGTTGCAGGTGTGGCATAGCAAATTCTTGTAACATTTCCGCGCCGACAGACCGCCGGCCACTAACTTGTGGGAATTGCGTCACCTGTGCGTAGCAGTATGGCGCTGCGTACATCCGGAACCTACCAAGGGCTTGTCGAATCCGTGCCACGTACTACCGGTGTATTGCGTTCCGAAGATGGAACACAATGCTATTAAAGAGGTGGTTGATCTTATACTGTAGGAGTCGTTGAAGGAGAGATTTTTAGAAATGCCAACCCTAAGGGGGTGAAATAGGGGATGCAAGATTTTTCGGAAATATCTCGCTGTTAAGGCAATTTCGAAGCTAGAACTACGAAATTTCGTATTTGGATTCTCAGTCAGAAATAAGAAAAAGGCCTTTCAGCAATTTTGGAAATTCAGCCACTAACGGGTAAAACAGTGTGTAGAAGTTTTTTAAAGCTACGTGTTTGAGAAGTGCTATTTGACTTCTCGGTTAGATGTAGGGAAATATCTGTTAGGGGATGAAAGTTTCTAGGGAAATATCACCACAAGAAACATAAGTCGTGATTGACAGAAAGCTTCGTTCGGAAAAGACGTTGCTTCTATGGCCTTAATTAGCGTAAAAAGTTTAGGAGGTATTGAATTTGCGAACAATATTAAAATTCCATTAAACAAGAAATCTTTGCAGATCATACAATCTACGTGAGCGAAACGCCAGCGCAAAGCTTTTGAATTATATTTGCAATTCTGTACGACAGAAAAAGGCTCCTTTCGTGTTAGGAGAGTCAGCCGCACGAATGTGGTACCAGAAGAACCGCTCAGCTCTCATGCTGAAGAAACTCTTCCGCAGGTGACGGAGAGAAGCCAGCCAGAGCTGGTGGAGAATTAGCAACGTCCCGGACGTGGGTCGTTGCACGGTTGCTGACTTCCCGAATGCGGTGCACAATGGGAATGGGAGCGCAAAACCTGCGATGGAAACCTTGCGCCGGATGCCTCGTATCTCATCTGTGCAACTGCTTCCTCTCTTCGGGTTCTCTAACGACTGCCAAGAGCCACTTTCATTCACCGTTTGAAAAAACCGCTGTCCGTTGCCGAACTAGTGTTCAAAATTCACCTGATGCTAACCGGCCCCTTTTCGATTTTAACTTCCTCCATTGTCTTCACTAACGAATCTTTCGAATAGTTGGAGTATTATCACTGTGTACCACACTTACAATATACTACTTAACACACTGAAACGCTCCTTCCGTCCTTGCCTCGGAACTCCCTCGCAGCGTGTGGTCTCGCGGTCGCGTGTCGCTTCCCGAGCACGGGGTCTGGATTCGATTTCCGGCGGGGTCGAGGATTTTCACCTGCCTCCAGATGACTGGGTGTTTGTGTTGTCCTCCTCATTTCATCATCATTCATGAAAGTGGCAAGACTGGACTGAGCAAAGGTTGGGAATTTGTACGGGCGCTGGTAACCGCGCAGTTGAGCGCCCCACAAACGCAACATCATCATCATCATTGGAGCTCTCGTGGCGTCAAGCGAAGTTAGATTTGTTGGTTAATTTAGGGGGAGGGGACCAGACAGCGAGGTCATCAGTCCCATCGGATTAGGGAAGGATCGGAAAGGAAGTCAGCCGTGCCCTTTCAAAGGAACCATCCCAGCATTTACCTATAGCGAGTTACGGAAATCACGGAAAACTTAAGTCAAGATGGCCGGACGCGGGTTTGAACCGTCGTCCTCCCGAATGCGAGTCCAGCATGCTAAGAGCAGCGCCACCTTGCAAGGCGAAGAGTCAGAATGCGTCCGCGGCCAGAGTCAACACCGACTCAAAGGAAGGCCTCGGCGCTTGTTGGTGACATCACGTCAGCTAGGCACGGCGAACGCCAGGTCTGTTGCAGGCAGAAACGCCTGGGCGTGCTTATCACTATACATATCTTATTTTTGGACAAACTGTTTGGTATTGTTTTGGATTCTGCAGTTTTATTTATATTAAAGATTTTCTTACTATCGTAAAGCTACAAATGAAGATCATAGTTCTGTATTACTGAATCCTGTCGAAACAAACGTAGATCAATATGAGAAGATGCTTTGCCCCATTGCAAGCTTCGGAAATTTTACATTCAAGAAACTATATTCACTTGATCCATTTTGTTATCGAAACTTACCCCAACCCCCTTACAATGAACTCGTTTCTTTTATTTATTTATTTATTTTCGTTTGACATCGTCACTGGAAATGTGAACTAATTTATATGTGTAAATGTCCAACTGTTGCCAGTCATTAGATTACAGTCGTTTTCAACGAAAGGAATTCTTAACAGGAAACAAAATAGCTTCATACATCGAAAATACTGCTGAGCTTAAACTTTTTTAAACATGCACATTAGAAAAGATAAATATTCCCCTCTTGCAACTGAAAGGAGAAACTTTATAAGACAAAAAAATTTTATTTGATAAAACAAGTATCTCTCTTGCCTCTTCTTCTGTCCCCTACCTCTCCCCCAACGTGTACAATCTCAAGATATTTCATTAACATTCAGTGCTCCTCACCCCATAGTCAACCAAGATACCTAAAGAAGAGCACCAATATGTTCACAGTTTCTTGTAAAAGCAAAAAAAAGGTTCAAATGGCTCTGAGCACTATGGGACTTAACATCTCAAGTCATCAGTCCCCTAGAACTTAGAACTACTTAAACCTAACTAACCTAAGGACATCACTCACATCCATGCCCGAGGCAGGATTCGAGCCTGCGACCGTAGTGGTCGCGCGGTTCCAGACTGAAGCGCCTAGAACCGCTCGGCCACCAACGGCCGGCTTGTAAAAGCAGCCCAGTACAAACGTAACTTCCACAGATTTACAAATAAGGTAAAGAAGCACGAATTCTGTTGCTGCTGGACCATGAAGTTGTTTTTGTATGTCAGTCCTTAAAACAGGTGGAAATTTAAGTTCAGGAGTACACTATTTGTTAAGAAGTGTAATGAATTGCACAATTAATTGATTGCAGAAATCTCTCAGAACAATGTGTGTTGGTCAACTACTGCCAATAGTTTTACATTTTCCTGTGTCAGAGAGGGAGACACCACCATTATGAGTATGCCTGCAACAGACCTGGCGTTCGCCGTGCCTAGCTGACGTGACGTCACGAACAAGCGCCGAGGCCTTCCTTTGAGTCGGTGTTGCCAGAGTCCACCCAACTTTGGCTGTGTGCGGCGCGTCAAACAAATTACCCGACGTAACACTACGAAGGAATTATCTGAATGCGACAGAGCCACGGAAATCAGTACATGTGATGTACATGCAGAGACAAAGAAATGATTACAATTTCAGAAAGATAGAGTGATTTATTCAGGAGAAGAACTTCACAAATTGATCAAGTCAAGCCGGCCGGAGTGGCCGAGCGGTTCTAGGCGCTTCAGTCTGGAATCGCGAAACGGCTACGGTCGCAGGCTCGAACCCTGCCTCAGGCATGGGTGTGTGTGATGTCCTTCGGTTAGTTAGGTTTAAGTATTTCTAAGTTCTAGGGGACTGATGACCTCAGATGTTAAGTCCCATAGTGCTCAGAGCCATTAGAACCATTGGATCAAGTCAATGACACATTGCTCCACCTCTGACTTATAACGATATGTTTACGTAATGTGTATACATAAACATACAGTTATAAATGTCCCTGTTCGGGCGCCAATTATAACGATATGTTTACGTAATGTGTATACATAAACATACAGTTATAAATGTCCCCGTTCGTAGTCGCTAATTATAACAATATGTTTACTTTTGTGCTGTAACATATAGCTATAATCAGCGGTGGAAATATATTTGCGAACGCCGACCGTGTGTGGCTGTTTCTTGTTGGATCGTCTGATCAGTCGGAAGTTGCATTGTAGAGGAGAGTAAATGCCTATTCAAAATATAATTATTTTTGGATAGCTCAACATGAATTTCCTAAGGGACCGTAGTTTATCATGCATTTACCAGTAGAATATGGCGCGGAGAAAATATTTCGCCGCATGCAACTTCCGTCCGATTTCGACGAAAGAATTTGTGACTGTCAACCCTCTATTTGGCAGAAACATAAAGAAAATTAAATAACTTCGTGAAGGAGTGAGACATAGATTCTATATTAAATAAATAGTCCATACACCAGTTCCATTTAACTCTGAACTTATAGCAATTAATAGATGAACTTACACTGCAATGAAAGATTTAACATGGATGCCGTTTTGATTGGCACTTCTCTTCTCGTAATGAAAATAATTCCTTTGACGTTTTCACATACACGTCGCACAATAAATCTACTGTTATGCAGTATTTCACTTTTACTTTACACTAAAATAATATTATTTTTAACAATAATAATACGGCAGCAAGACATGCGCGCCCGACACAAGTTACAAGAGACAAGAGAAAAAAAAAATGAGTAACTGAGTAACTGTTAATCGAGAATATCTCGTACATCAAAAGAATGTGTAAAAGTGTTCTTCCGTCCGTTTTTCGCGACGCGGTTTTCAAAGTCAATAACTCACAGCATCTCTGACGGCGCTTCGACAATAAACAAGTTACGTCACAGGTCGTTCACCTTTTACATTCTCGCAACATTATTTGCTAACTGTAGCTGTTGCCGAGCGACTGCTCGATTAGTGAATGATTTAAAATGATAAGGCAATCACATAATGTTACAGACTCCTATGCAGGCAGTTATTCTGTTGGTATTGACTGATACAGTTGTTGGATGTCCTCCTGAGGCATATCGTGCCACATCCTATCCAATTGGCGGGTTAGATTATCAAAACCCCGAAGTGGATGGAGGGCGCTGCCCACAATGCTCCAAACGTTCTCAACTGGGTAGAGATTCGGTGACCTTGCTGGCTAAGGCAGCGCTGGCGAGCACGAAGACAAGTGGTAGAAACTAGCCGTAAGGGGGTGGGGGCATTATCTTACTAAAACATAATCCCAGAATGGCTTGCCATGAAGGGCAACAAAACATGACGTAGAATATCGTCCACATACCGCTGTGCTGTAACGTTGCCTCAGATGGCAAGCAAAGGGATCCCGCTATGAAGAGAAATGGTATCCTGGTTGTTGGGCTGCATGGCGGGCGACAGTCGGGTTGGTATCCAACTGCCGTCCGGGTTGTCTCCAGACACGTCTTCGGCCTCGAATGTCACTGATTGGAGTAGGATTGTCTTCAGTGACGAGTCCCGCTTCGAACTGAGGCCCGATCACCAGCGAAGCATTCTGTGGAGTATTATGGGCAGAGTCCACCAACCAGGTCAGGGTTTGGACGATCTAACGCACCAACTAGAGAATTTGGCACTATATCGCTCAGGAGGGCATGCAACAACTCTATCAATCAATGCCAAACCGAATAGCTGCTTGAATCAGCGCCAGAGGTAGACCATCGCGTTACTGACTTGCTCAGTGGAGCTCTTTCTCTTGAATAAAATATCCATTTTTTCTGAAATTGTAATCATTTGTTTGACTGTACATGTACATCACATCTACTGATTACCATACCATTCGGATGATCCCTTTGTGATGCGTCGCTTTCTTTTTTTTATTTATCTTAGAATGTACACGCAGATTTTAGCAGAAACGTTTACCTCGGATTTGAATTAATTGTCTGCACATGTAAAATCAGTCCAAATATGGGTCACCAGCCTCGTTTTGACCAGTGAGACAAATTTCTCACTATCCCAAAAATCTGTTACTAAGACCCCTGTACCTATTTGATTACTTTCAAGAAACATTCCGAAATTCAGCCACTGAACTGGAATACGTTCGCCGTTAAAACAGTTCAGTGGATTGCCTCCAGCTGGTTACTCACATTCCCCGCCGACAATCACCACAACAAAACAGCAATTCAGTTCAAAGTCCATAGGGAAAAATCATTCAAAAACACAATGCTCAAATCTGTGAAATGAAATTTATTGCTATCAAATAACGCTAGCCAAGTTCGTCGCTTTTTCCCAACACCACCTATAGCTAGCTGTCGCCTGCTCTGAGACCTCTGTTCACCGAAAAAGTCCATGCATACTAATTCGGGACATTTACCGACAAAAACAGGGAAGTGCCTAAGCAGAATTCGATGTTCGCCCGTAGGAACACACTTTCTAATGCTTTGAAGGCTTTCGGTACCGGGCAAGTATCTTCTTTCATCACGAAGGATCACTAACTCCAGACTTCCGAAATGGTAACCAATTTGAAAGGCTCACTCCGGCCATTCCGTTACACCTCTACACCACGAGGGCTGCTTGCCGACTCCTCCATTTCTCGAACTCCAAAACCGCTCCACGAAATTACTTAACGCTTAGAGCTTCCAGCCAATCACAATCAGGAGCAGACGTACGCATTCTCTTTGGCCATATCCTTCTCCTGCTTATGGAGCTTCTGCACGATGCTGCCCCTTGGTAGGACGTTAAGAGCTTTTTCTGTAGTGGATGATGGAAATATCGATTGTCATGGGGAATGCACTCTCCCAGTGAGACAGTCGTGTAGTCTCTGGCCACAGCCCATTTAGGAGGATTAGAGAAAACCGACCCACAAACTCCAGGCTGAATAAAACCCGATTCCCACAGAACTCGACCCTGTCATACACAATGGCCGAAGGGAGGACTGGCCGGTGTGACCGAGAAATGAGATGTTACAAAGCGTGTGCTGTCTGTACCAAGACTAACAGAGGATATTTGAACTATACAGAGCATGGCAGCACTAATCGACACAGGTTTGTTTAACTATGGGAGAGCGTCACATAGACGTTTAAGAAAGTCAAGTGGCAGACTCTTCAGCATAGGTGCTAACTGTCCTATGAAAGCCTGCTAACAAAATTTCAAGAAGCAGAAAAAAAGAAATATTCTTCAGCCCCCGTATGTATCGCTCCCGTTAGCATTTTGCGGACGTTAGACTAATCATGGCTCCAACAGATACATTTCAGAAGTCATTATTTCCGGGTCGCAGCAAACATAAAGTTCAGTTCTCGAATTAATTTCTTTGGCAAAGAACGTTTACTGAAATAGACTGCTTTACTTGGAATAGATAAGTATTAGTTCTCAACAGAGGGTGAGGAGCTTCAGCTAAAGTAATGACATGACGGCTTCTTAGAAATCGTTTTTTGTCGTGAACTGCACCGTCTCTAAACAATTAGAGGGTTAATTATGGAGGTGGTTATATTTTTCGATTACTTCAGTTACACTACCGGGAAAAAATGCAACATCCTCGACGATTGTGTTCAGTGGCAACGAGATATAATATGTGCACACTGAGGGGCCGTAGTCTTAGTGATTCATTTGTCACGGTCATCGACGATCAGGTGGCGCTCAGGAGGCCAGTCTGTGTATCATCTGTCCTGTCTGGGTACAACCATGCACCGCCGACGAGTACGTACTCCTGCTGAAGAGATTCAGCCATTTGAGCGGTGTGGCACTGTGGGGCTCCGGGAAGCTGGATGGATGTATATACGGACTGCTTCGCATGGTGGTCACAATGTAACGGTTTTCAGCAGTGGTCTGTGGAACATTCTCACACCTGTAGACCAGATTCTCGACGTCCGCGTAGTACAGGCAAATGTCAACATTAACGCAGTGTGCGAGAAGCGATGGTCGACGGAACCTCATCAAGCGACTTAATCTGGGCATATGTTGCACCTCCCGTGTCATCATGGACGATTGGGAATCGTTCGCTTGCAACGTGTGTGTCTGGCCAGGCTACCACTGAGACCACCACACCGCCACGCATGGCTACAGTAGTGTTGTAAAGTAGTCGACTGGAGGGTTGCAATGGCGCTCTGTGTTTCCCGTGATGAGAGGAGGTTCTGTCTGTATACGAGTGGTGGACGTACGCGAGTGCGGCGTAGAGCCGATGAGCTGCCTACTCCAGAGTGCATTCGCCCGCGACCCGCAGGTTCCATCTCGGGGTTCATGGTGTGGGGGTGCCATCGCGGTCGCATTTGGAGTTTCTGCTGGGTAAAGTAACCAGTGCCCATTATATTTCACCGGCTGCTATTCCTGTGCTACTATCATTTCTTCAACAGGAACGTTATGTGCTTTTTCAACAGGATAATGCACGTTCACATACGGCTGCTGTGACGCAATGAGCTCTTCGTGTTGAACAACTGCCCTGGCCAGCAAGATTACAAGACGTCTTGCCAATTGAACACGTAAAGGGCATCATTATGTAACAGGAACTTACTCTTTCTCCACGGCCTGTAAGGCAACAAAATGTCAAGATGATTGGGACAATCTATCGCAGGATGCGTTTCAAGCACCTTTACGACAGTTTCGATGCGAGAATACACGCCCGCGTTGCCGCCAAAGGCGGGTGCACTGTGTACTTAGGCTACTGTTTGTGCCATGTGTGTTTCATTTGGTGTGAACTTGTATCATAAACTTCTACAATGATGAATTACCCGTCATCTCACTCGTCAATAAAATAACTATATGATTAAGGATGTGGCATTTTTTTCTGCAGTGAGTATTCATCACGGTGACTATAAAGCAAAAATAGCTTCCCTGCAATATTAATTGTTATTTGTTATGGAACTGTTGATAAACGTCCCTAATGATGTTACTTTTATCAATTGTTTCTTAATTGCAGACGGCGCTATTGAGAAATACCACGTCGTTCGACCAGTACTCCACATCACGAAGCAGCTTGTCCAAGGCGAGTGTAATAAGGTATGTGTGCATTTCATCAGTATTCGTTTCGCTGTGCCCTAACAAAAATGTGTTTTGGCAACTAATGATCAAAATTAAAGTCTAGTTATGTGCAATATTTATTTCGTTAAGCACCCGTGTAATCAATGAGGAGCGAAATAGAAGTGACCAGACTTAAACGAAAAGACATACAGCATTTGTGGCATGCATTTGGAAACCTACCGAATTCATGTCTCGCAGAATAACTGATGTTTGCGTTCCAAATGTGGACCAACACGCTACAAATAGGTGAGCATAACTTTTTTCTCATTGATGTGTTTACCCTTGCTTACTTTGCATAATCTGATCTCATCATGCGTGATCAGTTTCTGGCATAAAGGATATCTTCGGTCTGAGCGCTTTGCATCAGGATTATGTGGGACGATAATTCATGAATTCCATATAGGCCATCATTAAAGCAGTTGGGGTTTTTTGTGTTGCCCCTGCAGTTCACGTACCTTCTCATGGCGTGTCTCCTTAGCCACATGCATTTAATTATCTTTCCACTGAGATTCTTAATATATTTGACCCACAATAATGGACGGTGGAACAGGTTCTTGCAAATCATGAAAAGAGCTGCGAATTGGATCTAGAGAGTCAGAAGCATCTGATAAAACTCGCGTCAAGAATTTTAAGGAGTGATGCATAGTTTGGGAGTGTTAGAAATATGATATCTTAAAAAAAGGATGAAGATTCACATACATCAGATTTAAGACATAATAAAGACATAGCTGTCGTGTTGTAACGGAATGTTGGTCCGAAGGCTCCAGGTGGCTTCCAGCCGGGCGGTGTGTAATTACAGAAAGGGAACCACAGCTTCCTGTGCAGCCATGCGGCCGCGAGTAACGGGGCAGCAGCAGAAGTCTCGTCCTGGGACTCCACTGCGTAGTCTGGAGTGACACCCTCGCCGGCAGTCTGGGAGTACGCCACATGGAAGTGTGCCCACGCACTCATACCTGGGACACTTTAGCGCTTGGAGAGTTACGTGTTAGTTGTTTACGTGAACAACAGTTCGTCTAACGGTGTGTACCTACATTTACATTTGTACTGCTTAATGACCCTACAATATGCGGCGGGGGATACGAGTATTAGGTGTACGACTGCCAGCGTAATTTTACACGATGACCCTTGTCGAGTAGTTCATAAACGGTTCGATGTACTGAAACATAGATTTTTACAAATAAAATCACTTAAAAAGACGCATGTTTTACTGCTTTTTATGTTATTTATGCTATTTGCCGAGATACTGTAGAAGTCCTGATTATTTTTTTACATGAACTATTATGAAGAGGAATGGAGTAATATGACGTTCGGTAATGTTAGTGCTACAGACGAATGTTGAAATTAGGTGGTCTGATAAGATAAGGAATAAGGGAGAGGAAAGGAATATGTGGAAAAAACTTAGAAGAAGAAGGGATGTCCGCAGCTCGTGGTCGTGCGGTAGCGTTCTCGCTTCCCGCGCCCGTGTTCCCGTGTTCGATTCCCGGCGGGGTCAGGGATTTTCTCTGCCTCGTGATGACTGGGTGTTGTGTGATGTCCTTAGGTTAATTAGGTTTAAGTAGTTGTAAGTTCTAGGGGACTGATGCCCATAGATGTTAAGTCCCATAGTGCTCAGAGCCATTTTTTTGAAGAAGGGACAGAATGATAGGACATCCGTTAAGACATGGGGGAATGACTTCCATGGCACTAGAGGGAGCTGTAGAGGGAAAAAACTGTAGCAGAAGACACAGACTGGAATACATCCAGCAAATAATTGAGGACGTAGGTTGCAAGTGTTATTCTGAGATGAAGAAGTTGTCACAGTAGAGGAATCCGTGGCGACTGCATCAAACCGGTCAGATGGCTGATGACTCAAAAAAAAAAAAAAAAAAAAAAAAAGGCAGTGGTGAGACTTATTGCAGAAGCAACGATGAACTGTACGCTGAAGTGACAAAAATCGTGGAATAGCGATATGCACATATACAGACGGCGGTAGCATCGCGTACATGATGTATAAGAGGGCAGTGCGTTGGCGGATCTGACATATGTAGTCGGGTGTTCATGCGAAAAGGCTTCCGAAATGATTATGGCCGCACAACGGGGATTAACATACCTTGAACTCGGAATGGTAGTTGGAGCTAGACGCAAGGGACATTCTATTTCGGAAATCGTTAGGGAATTCAATATTCCGAGATCCACAGTTGCAAGAGTGTGCCGAGAGTACCAAATTTCAGGCAATACCTCTCACCACGGACACCACGGCCTTCGCTTAACGACCAAGAACCGAGGTGTTTGTGTAGAGTTGTCAATGTTAACCATTAGACAGACTTCGCACGATATTCCACAGGACGACATCCAGCATCTCTACCAATCAAAGCCAAGCCGAGTAACTACTTGCATAAGGGCCAGAGGTGGACCAACGCGTTGTTGACCTGCTCAATTTTTGATGGTCTTTATCTTTTTCTGAAATTGTAATAATTTGTTTATCTGTACATGTACGTCACATCTACCAGTTTCCGTGTCATTCGTATAATTCCTTCTTGGTGCGTCGTTTTTATTGTACACATCCTGCATGCCACGATATAACGCAAAGCGCAGGGTACGTTGTTGCACTACTAGTCACTCACTTTCCTGTTCCACTCGCAGTTGGAGTGAAGGAAAAACGACTATCTACACTCCTCCACATGAGCACCTATAAATTTAATCATATTATTCTTGCTGCCATACTGTATTCACATAATATGAAGGTACATTAAAAAATCGAGGTGAAGGCCTATAATTACAAATTTGTACTTTTATTTCAAAAGTATTGTCTTACACTGCTGAGGTACTTGTCCCACTGCAACAAAGGCTGTGAATGCCTGTTTCGTAAAGTTACTGGGGCTGCGTTATGAACCAGTTCGGAATGTACTGCATGATGTCCTCGTCCGAGTTGGGTCGTTCGCCCCCTAAGAACTTTCTGCAGCTCGCCAGAAGCGGCATCATAGCAGTGAGACAAGTCCAGACTCTATGAAAGGCGGGCGGCTCAGGACCTCCCATTTGAATGTCTGCAGAGTTCATTAACTGCATTTGCTGTACAGGGTCTTGCATTGTCGTGGAGCAGAATGGCCCCGAGGGTGAACTGCCCTGGTCGGTCAAACTGGATCACTAAGCGAAGGCTGGTCGAGGTTTGTGAGTCTGACCGTTGTCCCATACTGCAGGAAGTCGATAAGAAAGAGGTCCATTTGGCCTAATAAGAAACTGAGCATAGGTTTTCCCTCAGTTGTGTGGAGTTTCTGGATGGCGGCGACCCTACATGCTTCTACTGGACACTTTGTCGTTTCGATTCGGGTTCCAAGTGATGTCATCATGCCTCCAGCGGCTACTCCTGACAGGAACTCATTTCCTTTCTTGGCATGGCGCTGGAGACATTTAAGAGACAGACACGTCGACGTGGTTGCTGTGCTGGTTGAAGACGGCGAGTCACGCATTGGGTGCACAGTTTGCGAGATTTAAATCTGCCCTTAATGGTACGTGACCACTTTCGACGCTCAGTTACCTCCTAGAGATTGGTGTCGGTAATGTGATAATGTGATGTGCCGTTTCAGACCGTCTGTCATTGGTCAACGACACCCATTCTAACGTAAATCGCTAGTGTCGCTCCTTGACCCTTGCAACAGACGGGCAATGCACTCCGCACACTTGCTCTATTGTTCCGTGGATCTCCGTTCCCGTACATCTTCCACTGTCAGGAAACGCGCTATACTTCTTTGCTCTTCCCTTGAAGCCTCCATTTTACTGCTTTCACCACTATTGAGTGCAGCGGAGGTCGACACTTGCGCGTATGCTCTCTGTCGTCGCATGGATGTGCAGCCTTGTCCCTCTAGCGGCGGAAAAAAATGGGGGACCAAACTGCTGAAGTCATCATCGGTCCTTAGGCTTACACACTACTTAATATCTAACTTATATTAACTTACACTAAGGACAACACATACACACCCATGCACGGCGGGGGGGTAGGGGGGGGGGGGCGGGGGGGGAGCCGCGCGGACCATGACAAGACCCATCAGATCGCACGGCTACCATGCGCGGCTCTAGCGTCGGGGTCGGGATCTTCTCAACGGTTTTAATTTTACACCCTCCGGTTCGCTTCTTTTTGAAAGCACTTTGTGAGCAAAATTGCCTTATTTGCTATCGCTCCTTGGGCCGCAATTCTAAGAGCCAGCATTGTAGAAGCAGAGTGGAATCGCGCTTCACTGCGGCCTTCTCGTTACTTGTGGCAGCTGAGGGCGTGCTGTTAATTGGAGTGCGGCTTCTGCGAGATAACTGTACTGACACGGCAAGGCGAGGCGAATGCCGACTGGCGAGTCCGGCGCTGCGGACCTTAGCTGGCGGTCACACGGGGCGGCTGCTCGCCTTTCCGTCCACTCAATGACGCGAGAAGGTCACCTGTGCACAAACACCGCCATATTCCGCTCCACCGCTTCGTGCTCACTGCTGCAATACGACAGCACCAGCGCCTTCTCTATCCTTTCAGCGGTGACGAATCGCTAGCACGTAATACCTCGAGTAGTTAATAGAAACATTGAAAGAATGTTTGCGAGCAAACAAGACGGTGCGCCTTACACGATAGGTACACCGCTAGGCATGTCCAGCCGGGTCATCCACACCGTTCAGAGGCGTACAGATTTCGCTTCTAACCTGCCCAGGCCCGCCTGTTAGCCAGCCAGGGAAGATGCCACATGTCGTCAGCAGAAAGAGCAGGCTGCTTTACTTCCATGCTAGCCAAGCTGTGCCCAGCTCAAGCAGGCTAAAGGTGTCTTGCTTGCCTGTCCGTTTTCCCGCTGTACTAAGCCGTGTTGCGGTTTGTTCTGTGTGCTTTCATTGTACTGCCATGAATAAGGTTCGGAAGTCAACAGCAAGTCTCTCTTTACCCGAGTATCTCAATAAAATATATACTCATTTTGGGTCATTGCCGGCCAGAAAATGGTGGATCTTATTTGTCCTTTTCCTTCTCTGCGTATTTTAGGCTTATTTATTTCGATGTGAACGATTTTCTCTTCAACTTCACCTTCCTACGACTAATACCGGCCATCCTCAGTTCCAACCATCGTCAGGTCAGCTCTAAAAGATGCTTGCTGTAGCAAGCAGAATCATCTCTGAAACTCGAGATCCTTTGCACCTAGGAAACTGGCTGGCGTTGCAGTACAATGGACATTTTCCAAGTAAGGTTTCGGAAGTCGAGTTTCTGTAACTTTAGTGTGTTCCAGCCAAATATGAGCCCAATTATATCAATGTTAATTACTTTTTCCAGGATGTGTAATTTGGATTCGCTGAATTTAATGTAAATGGCCAAAATAATTCACACTAAATTTTGCAAACACGAAGCTCGTTATTCGTATTGTGGTCATCTAAAAAGAATATGTCTGAAAGAAGGAGCTTTTCTTTTTTGAAAGAAGTAGCTTGTCTTTCATACTAAGCTTTCCTCCCACTACGCTGCTTACGAGCAGAATGTGGCTTCTAATATCCACTGAGTCATATTTTTTTCCTATGTCAATGTATGTTTGCCCTAAATTTAGAAAGCCTGTATACTGCTAAATGGCCTCAAGTCCTTCGAACACATTTTAACGCACTTGTCGGCCACAAAATTTTTGTCCTCTTTCAAAATATTTATGGAGTGAGGAAACTGGTGGTCGAATTTACAAACATCTTGTAACATACTCGAGATTTCCTGGTGTGTGCGTAGTAACTTTTTACACAATTTCCACTGCGAGACACCTATCGATTTATATGAAGCTGCCTCATAAGCACGCAAGTTTTCCTCTGCTGGACTTGGCGCTCTATTTCGTGACTGGTATATATTCCTCAGTTAACAACTTCTTCTCAATCTCCTTTCTGTTTGCTTCGTTCATTTTTCTGCTTCCATCGTTATGATAACCAAGCTGCAGTGAAACTACCTGCGCAGACATATACCTGGCTAGTCACGTTAGACTGATAGCACAATCTGTTGTCAGGTGCACCAGGCTGAACGGGTCCTATAAAACTTGATAGGCTGCGGAAACACAAGCTCGCCTGCTTTAACAACTGTGCTGTCTGCTCCTGGTAGCTGAGTGGTCAGCGCGACGGGATGTCATATCTAACGGCCCGGGCTCGATTCCCGGCTGGGTCGGAGATTTTCTCCGCTCAGGAACTGGGTGTTGTGTTGTCCTTATCATCATCATTTCATCCCCATCGACATGCAAGTCGCCGAAATGGTGTCAACTCTAAAGACTTGCACCAGGCGAACGGTCTAATCGACGGGAGGACTTAGCCACGCGGCATTTATATTCACCACTGTGCTTCAGTACACATGTACTCTTGAGTCTCCGCTGCGGCAGGTTGAGCTACTTCAATGGTTGAGGCGGAGATAGCAGTGGGCAGGTTGGAAGGAGAATTTGTACACCTCTGACACTATTACACCTACTAAAAGGTGCACACTTCTGCTACCTCACCCAGCTATCTTCCACAGCTCTAACAATCCCAGGCGGCTAAAACTAAAGGAGCTTGCCTCTTTTTGCAGGCGTGGTAAATGTTAACAGGCTGCAGGGATTCTAAATTGGCTTCATACCCAGTATCCGACCATACAAGGCGTCGACAACGTTCCTACTTGCAGGGTTCTCTGATTTGTTTGGATATTGGGAGAGGTGGGAGGACACGACAACACTAGTAAGAAATAAATAAGTAACAAAATTATTGGTGTATAATGAAATTTAAAGGGACAGTCAAAGGAAAACCAGACGGAATATATATAACGAGCATGGCGCAAAAGTTGGTAACGGAGTCAGTCGTGTGTATACAGGATGTTTCCGTAAAAGAGCACAAAACTGTAGCAGGACATAGAGACTGCTCAACTGAACTATTTGCGGCAGGGAATCTGAGGTCGGAGAAACCAGCTTAGGAGATATGAGAATAAACTTGTCTACCTCTTTGTCTAACATTACTGCTTTCCAGCTTATTGACAACTCACATGCGTAAAAGTTTATACATACTGTGATTCAAAAATGGCTCTGAGCACTATGGGACTTAACTTCTGTGGTCATCAGTCCCCTAGAACTTAGAACTACTTAAACCTAACTAACCTAAGGACATCACACACATCCATGCCCGAGGCAGGATTCGAATCTGCGAGCGTAGCAGTCGCGCGGTTCCGGACTGAGCGCCTAGAACCGCTTGGCCACGGCGGCCGGCCATACTGTGGTGTTTATTTACATGTACATTCTTTATTTCCTGCAAGGAAACAAGGAGGACGAGCCTGATTACTAGGAAGTCTACCTGGACGCCTGAATATCTGTACTTGAGATTCGTACAAAGAGCTCTAACTGAGTTGTTGGAGAACGTACACTTGGCTGTTCGTGAGAGGATGTGAATACGACATGACGGTGCACCGCCTCACTTCAATATGTATGTCCACAACCATCTCAGTGCTGAATTTCCTGGTGGCTGGATTACAAGGGAAGGTCCTATTCCACAGCCTGCTTGGTCACCCCACCTTAATCCTCTTGATTATTTCCTATATAGATATCTAAAGTCATTTTTGTATGAGACCGAAGTGAACACGGAGATGGAATTAGTTGTCAGAGTTGTGGCTGCCTGTGATGTGATTCTAAACCCACCACGGATACTTGTCAGGGTGCGTCATAATCTTGTTCGCTGATGGTTGAGGTTGACTGCCGTCAGTTGCAGCTCATCTTGTAAGATACAATACAAATGATACGTTCATTTATCAATGACATTATTTGCAGTTAAGTATAATGTAAATAAAAAATTACACAGTTGCGTCATTTTATACCTATTATATCCTTAAAATGGATTCTCCGACCCTAGGTCCCCTATCTCAAGTTGTTCAGTGCAGTATCCTCTACGTCCTATTAAATTTTTGCACGTTCTTACGGAAACGCCCTGCAGAAGTGCCCTCTATTTGAAATCAGGAAGGAACCGTGCGAACGTTCGCCGCTGTGCCGTTTGTGTGTTACAGATGCTCGACATGAGTTGAGTGAGTCGTGGTGCGTCCGCCTTCTCTATGGTGGCCGTGAGGACCGCTTCGGGAGCTGCGCGGTCAGCGCGGTGGATGTCTGACCGCACGGGATCGGGTTCGGTTCCGGGCCGCGTCGGAGATGTTCTCCGCTTGGGAACTGGGTGTTGTCCTTACGTTTGTGTCGTCATATAATTGACATTACTCTAGTAAGATGGCTGTGGCCGGGAAATAGCAACCGCAACCGCAACTGTGGAAGGACTGTCGAAGGTGAAATTCTGGCCCGAATGCCAGCTGTGTATGGGGAACACAGTATGTCACATGTGCCTATGTTTGCGTGGAATAAAAAATTTCGGGATGTTCGGGTGTCATTCAAAGACAGCAGTCGGCCAGGACAGGCCCATCGTGACATTGCTCCTTCTGTTATTGCCGCGGTGGAAATGACCGACCCCGTGTCCGGCCATCCTGATTTAGGTTTTCCGTGATTTCCCTACCAACAGCTCGTGGTCTCCCGGTAGCGTTCTCGCTTCCCGAGCACGGGGTCCCGGGCTCGATTCCCGGAGGGGTCAGGGATTTTTCCTGCCTCGAGATGACTGGATGTTGTTGTGTCGTCTTCATCATCATCATTCATCCACATTACGGTCGGAGGAAGGCAATGGCAAACCACCTCCACTAGGACCTTGCCTAGTAAGGCGGCGCGGGTCTCCCGCATCGCTCCCCTATGCTTTGTAAAGGAGTATGGGACTCATCATCATCATCATCATCATCATCGTGATTTCCCTAAATCGCTCCAGGCAAATGCCCTTCGAAAGGGCACGGGCGACTTCCTTCCCCGTCCTTTCCTAATCCGATGAGACCGATGACCTCGCTGTCTGGTTTCCTCCCGCAAAACAACCCAACCCAACCTCTCCGGTGTACTTTCTCGGTGAAATAACCGACGGTTAGGGTGGAAGACGTTCGGCTCATGTTGGGCATCAGTCACGGTGCCGCCATCAAGGCAGAGCATCCGAAGCTCTGGAAAATCTGTGCGTAGTGGGCTCCCCACGGCCTGACGGAGGAGCAGAAGTTGGACAGAATGTCGACATCACTGCAGCACCTGGGACGGTATCACGATGGAAATTATCGCTCTCTGTCCCGTATTATCACGAGGACGTCTCGTGGTGTCATCATTCGGAGCCGGAGGGCAAGTGTCAATGCCAACAAAGGAAGCACATGGTTCCACAATCACGGAAAAATCCAAAGCCGTGCATGGCAACTCCGGGAAGCCATGATGACTTTTTCTTTGACAGCAAGGTCCCGCAGCCGATTGACTTTTTGGGACACGGCGCCACAATTAACACACATCGGTATGTGAACACTGCAAAATTTGAAGCGCACCATCAAGTCCAAGGCCTAGGAACGTTGAAGGACGGCTTCATTCTGTTGTAGGATAATGCTCGCCCGCATGTTGCCAAGGTTGTTTCGAGTATGTTGCAGAAGTTCTGGTGGAAGCCCCTACATATCCTCCATACGGTCGCGGTTTTTCCCCGTGCGATTTCCATAGTTTTGGAGCCCTGAGGAGGGAGATTCGTGGCCGTCGATTTGCTTGGATGAAGAGGTGCACTCCTGGGTACAATCATGGTTCCGTAGACAGCCATAATTTTTACACAAAGGTATTCACGTCTTGTCTGACTGTGGGATAAATGTGTTAATAGATATGGTGACTGCTTTTGAAATAGTAGACAGTTTACCAACTTTTTTTTAATTTGTCACGTTTTCATGTGATGACCATTATACAATCAAGCAAGCACAGTGTTTAGCCGTTGACAGCCTTCACTGACGTTATGCAGTGAAAAACGAAGTAGAGCACATGGATTGAAATCATATCAAGATAAATAATACAGCGATCAACCTGGGGAGAGAGTGATGCACCAAGAGAGCACGTGAAGGTGACCGAGTGGGGCGTTCCAGCGGATACTACCACATGGCTAGCGCCATTGGTTTGCGGTCGTAGCGCGGGATACTTGCGAAACGGCGATCGTATGCTAGCAACATTGCTACTTCCTGTTCAAGGTGATGAACAGCTCAACTGCTACTACCGGCAAGGCAGTAAACGTCTGTAGAAAGACGCGCCGCCACGGTGACAAACATGCAGCTACTGGTTCGTCACGAAGCACAAAACTGAACGGGCAGGACCCGCCGACAAAGACAATTTTTATGGCTCGGTCGGCACCACACTGCTGTAAACTTCCGAATTCTGTTGTCAACTACGTGGTAGGGTAGCAATTCAGGCCTCTGTGCAGACAAATAGGGACTGACCACGTCGTTTTGTCGACAGAGGTTTCCTATTCTCGCTCAGTTACGGCAGAAGGAGAGGCGTTTCTCATCGCATCCCTATGTCTGCACGAGCAAGAAGAAAGAACGTTTAAAACTTTAGTAGTTTTTAACGGCTGCCGCCATTTTGAGCCAATAATCAACTACTCTCGAAACGATGCAAGCCACCCCAAAGTTGTTTTCAGATTTCGGTTCCTCAGTACGGTTCAAATGACTCTGAGCACTATGGGACTTAAACAGCTGAGGTCATCAGTCCCCTAGAACTTAGAACTACTTAAACCTAACTAACCTAAGGACATCACACACATCCATGCCCGAGGCAGGATTCGAACCTGCGACCGTAGCGGTCTCGCGATTCCAGACTGAAGCGTCTAGAACCGCTCGGCCACTCTGGCCGGTGTTCCTCAGTACGTAAGGAACCGTTAGCATGAGGTTTCTTTTCTCTCGGAAACTTCGTTAATGCTTTAAATCGCGATAGAATTTTCAAGGAAATCGAAATAAACTGTGTAGGGAAAATATGGATACACCGGCGGCTTGCTCATTGCGATCGGCTCCTGGAACTGTCACCTGACTGGATGATAATTAATTCCTACTCGATTCATTGTTTGCAGCCTTGTGCATCCGTCCTCGAACACACATCGTCACTTAGCAGTGCTCGGCAGGTTCAGGGAAGGACCGTTGTGTTGCAACACTACAATAATAGATGTTAATGTCTCTTTCTGGAACGTATTATCTCAGAAATTTGCAGAGGGAATTTAAGTTCAGAAAGAGCAAACCATAAATTCGAGGGTTGTCGGTGACACTCTGATTCCCTCGGAGAGGGCAAAGGAGTCTGAAGAGCAGCCGAACCGACAGGATAGTGTCTTGAACAGATGTTATTAGGTGAATATCAATAAAAGTAATGAAGCGTAATGGAATACAGTTGCATTATATCAGGCGACGCTGATAGAATTGTACTGTGAAATGAGACTCTAAATGTAGTCGACGAGTTTTACTATTTTGTCCATAAAATGATGAAGATCGAACTAGAGAGGACACACATGGTCCAGTCCCAATAATGCGACCGACGTCAACATGGAATAATCGCCTGTACACATCTCCGCAGAAGTTGGTCACCCCTGTCATCTATGGCCGGTGGCGCACGACAATTGCCTCAGCACCGGTTTTGGAATGAGTCGTTTTGCCATGCGTGGTGTACTTTAACCACGACGGCACGCGAACAGTTAACAAATTTAATCGTTTCAGAAATGCTTCAAGCTTTGTCTCGAAAGCCAATGATGATGCCATCTTGGATTTCATATAAATCGCTCCGTTTCCGCGTTACGACAACGACTGCACAGTTTTTCGCGTCGAGAGGGGGGGGGGGGGGGGGGGACAGAGGGGAACAGCGAGGGGACAAG
Organism: Schistocerca americana; assembly: GCF_021461395.2. NCBI lineage: Eukaryota > Metazoa > Arthropoda > Insecta > Orthoptera > Acrididae > Schistocerca > Schistocerca americana. The sequence goes on along the minus strand of NC_060126.1, from coordinate 111,889,279 downwards.
GGGGGGTTGGGGGAGGGCTCAAAAACAGTGCAGTCATTGTAAAGGGAAAAAGGAGCGATTTGTATGACATTCAAGATGGCGTCATCATTGGCTTTCGAAACAAAAGTTGAAGCATTTCTGAAACGGTTAAAATTGTAAACTATTCGCTTGTCCCCGTGGTAAAAGTACACCATCTATGGTAAAATGGCTCTATCCAAAACCGGCGCCGAGGCAACTGTCGTGCACCAGCGGCCATAGATGACAGGGGTAACCAACGGCTGCGGAGATGTGTACGGGCGAACAGATCTGCAAGTGTTGAGCAAATGACTGCCCAGATGGACCAAGTGGCTACCAACAGTGTTTTCTCACCGCTGTTCTGCTAAGGTTGCTGCGTATGAGCCTCCGCAGCAGACGCGTTCTTCATACACCCATGCTGACTGCTATTCATCGGCAACGATGACTCGAATTTGCACACCAAAAGCGCAAGTGGACCTCAACATTTCCTCGTGACCATGGCGTCTACCAGCAGGACAATGCAACATGTTACAAAGCTCGCAGTGTACGTCCATTGTTCAAAGAGCAGCGGGATGATTTTAACGCACTCCTCTGGTCACCAAAGCCCCTGCATTCACACTCAGTCGAGAATCTGTGAGAGCACCTCGACAGGCTGTTCGCGCCAAGGATCCTCAACCGAGAAACCTAGCGCAGCTAGCAACGGCACTATTTCTGAGGAAATATACATTTAAATGCGTGGGAGCTTTTCTCAAGACCCGGACGAAGTGGCCGTGCGGTTCTAGGCGCTGCAGTCTGGAACCGCGAGACCGCTACGGTCGCAGGTTCGAATCCTGCCTCGGGCATGGATGTGTGTGATGTCCTTAGGTTAGTTAGGTTTAACTAGTTCTAAGTTCTAGGGTACTAATGACCTCAGAAGTTGAGTCCCATAGTGCTCAGAGCCATTTGAACCATTTTTTCCCAAGACATTTGTCTGGAGTGTAGCCTTAAACGATGGTGAAATCTGGATGACAAACAAGTCAGGCAAGAAGAGAATGTAAGTTTTTGAAATATGATGCTACAGGAGAGTGCTAAAGAATATATCGGTGGTTGCATTACAAATGAATAGGCTCTGAATTGATTTGGTGAGAAATAAATATATGGGCGAACCTGAATTTAAAAAATGGACCGGTTGATAGGTCACACCCTGAGAGATCAGGGAATAGTCAATTTGGTAATGGAGGGTAATGTGGACGTCAGAATTGTAGATGGAGAGCAACGCTTTAATACACTAAGCAGGGTCAGACGGATTTAGGTTGCAGCAGCCATTTAGAGGTGAAGAGGCTTGCATACGATAGGATAGCGAGGGCAGCTGCATCAAACCAGTCTTTGGACTGAAGACCACAACAACATTGTGTCAGAAACAAATTAAAATTAGCTTCAGTTCCCAAGCTCCGACTAAGGTTTTCGGGATATTTTCATTGGATATAGGGTTCAAATGGTTCAAATGGATCTGAGCACTATGGGACTTAACTTCTGTGGTCATCAGTCCCCTAGAACTTAGAACTACTCAAACCTAACTAACTCAAGGACATCACACACATCCATGCCCGAAGCAGGATTCGAACCTGCGACCGTAGCGGTCACGCGGTTCCAGACAGAAGCGCCTTTAACCGCACGGCCACACCGGCCGGCGATATAAGGCAAATGCCGAAACTGTAAACGCCCTGCCTCCTATTTCCCATTGGGAAGCCACACTCGTACCTCGCCGTGGATTTTGGCTGAAAGGAACGGAGCTTAATAATGTGCTGGGTTTCAAACAGACCGCTCTGATCACTTGGCCAGGGAATGATAAAAGGAACTTTCCACATCTCCCGGCTATCGGCGTAATACAACACTGAGACGAAGTACAAGAAATAAAATGGCAAGTCACAACATTGTGTAACTGTCTGTTATGACGACCTGTATTACTCCTTCAACAAAAGTGAAAGCCTTTTGCTATCTCAAGTTGAATCCCAAATGCCAAGATCTGCCGCTAAATCTATCTGACGTTATCGTGAGTTGTCGACGAAATCGATTTTTAGATGGTGCTTCTGCATTTTTAATATTGTGTTAACGCTAAATGTTGCAATCACCGACTTCATTTTCCTTGGCCTGAGTTCAAATTAGAGAAAGTAACGGTTTGCGGAAGACGACTGGGTAGTCCACCGCACCGTCTTCTGATTGCACTGCTCGCCATTCGCGTGTTTTTGGTGGAGTTACGTAAATTTTCCTAGATCCTTCAGTGAGCACTGAAGTTCTTCGCCGTCAGTTTTTTTTATTTTTTTTTTATTTTACCCCACACCCAACAGCTTATTTCATGCACATCGACTCCATTATTGATTATCTATTTGCATTTCGTCTTACAGCGGGGTTGTCATTTTCTCTTTACACAATATTCCAAGAACTCATCGCAGCTTTTTTCGTCAGATGGTGACCGCAGATGACGTTGCTCACTGTTTTTGGACCCTAACCAAACTGTAAACGGTAGGCGCTGTGCGTCGGCCTAGCAATAATTTCCCTATGCTTTAAACAAAAATCACGTAAGAAAAATGCCGTAAGTCACTTTCCTCCATGAAAAATAGTCTTATCAGTGACCAGAGAGAGAGAGAGAGCACTGAGATGTTTACAGGCGTGATTTAAGCCAAGTGAGTGCCAAATGCCACGCTTTACTTAAGCCAAAACCTTATATTATAAATTACTCGTCACTGTAACCGCAAATGCTTCCTTTGTCAACTGTCCCAGACACTCGAAGCCTTCTCCACGATGCTGGTATCTTCGTATTTTATTTCACCCCCTCAGTTGAGGCAGTGTTTGTCGACAGTTGATTTATTTGGTCACTAGAGACGCGTGTAACGCTCTTGTACATCAAGTGTACTGGTGTTTCAGAAGGAACAATGTTTGTGTCATATAGATGTTAAATATTTTCACATTTCGCGGCTCTGTCAGCAACTGTATAAATATTAATTTTAATTTTAAAAACCAACGGCCTCAGTTGCAAAGTTTACCTAGATTTACCTAGGTTTCAGTCGAGAGAACCCAACCTTCTTCAGAATAAAAGTAACTACCGTTTGTCCATAGTGGATTTGTCGTTTTAGCTTGACGATGTCCACTATGGACAAACGGTAGTTACTTTTATTTTGAAGAAGGTTGGGTTATCCCGACTGAAACCTAGGTAAATCTAGGTAAACTTTGCAACTGAGGCTGTTGGTTTTTAAAATTAAAATGCATATTAGATGTTTCCAGAGACAACGTATATTTTTCTGTGATAATGGCTAAAATGTGTCGCCTTCCAGGACACAGAGCACACCTCTTCAAGAATACACTCTAAGACAAAAAACCGAAAAGAAGAAAAAGAACGACCCACCACAAATGCCGAATGAATTATTCGAATGGGCCAGAAATTGGTAGATGTGATGTACATGTACTGACAAACAAATTATTACAATTTCAGTAAAATTGGATGATTTATTCAAGAGAAAGAGCTTCAATTTGGGCAAGTCACTAACGCTTTTTCCCGCGTCTGGCCATTACGCGAGCATTTATTCGGGTTGGCACTGACTGATAGGGCTGTTGGGTGTTCTCATGGGGATATCGTGCCAGATTCTGTCCAACTGGCGCGTTAGATCGTCAAAATACCGAGATAGTTAGAGGGCTCTGCCCTTAATGCTTCAAACATTCTGAACTGTGGAAAGATCCGGCGACCTTGTTGGCCAAGGTGGGTTTGGCAAGCGCGAAGAAAAGCAATAGAAACTCTCGACATTTGAAGGTGGGCATTATCTTGCTGAAATGTGAGCCCAGGTTGGATTGCCATAAACAGCAACAAAACAGGGGATAAAATATCGCCGAAGTATTGCAGTGGTGTAAGTGTGCAATGGATGGCAACCACAGAAGTCATGCTATGAAAGGAAATGACACCCCAGCACCACTCCTGGTTGCCGGGCCATATGGCGGTCGACAGTCAGGTTGGTATCCCTCCGTTCTCTGGGGCCTCTTTGGCCTTGGATCTCATCGACTGGGATAGAATTGTTTTGAGTGATGAGGCCCATTTGGAACTGAGCCCCGATGACCAGCAAAGACCGGTCAACGGTGGGATACCACTCTGTCACCCGCCATGCAGCCCGACAACCAAGAGTGATGGTCTCGGGTGCCACTTTTTTTCACAGCACAAACCCAGTTTTTCCATTATGTTGCAAATAATATGTGATTAATTTCCAACGATGGCTTATTAAGTGATCATAACATCCTCACCTGTCAGCAACTGCCTTCTTTCAAATTTTAAGTAGCAGGAATCTGAGGGTATTTCGCCCGTCTCATATACCTTACACATCAGGTGGCGTAGTTTTGTCACGGCTGGTTCTGCCAACGATCTAAATAATTGTGAGGAACTGTCGTCTACTATCTCTCTTTATAAGCGTTACAGTAATTAAATTGTGCTTGAAAGAATTGAACAACTCGCGCAAGTAAACCACGGAGTATGTTAGCAACATAACAAAAAATGTTTCAAATGGCTCTGAGCGCTATTGGACTTAACTGCTGTAGTCATCAGTCCCCTAGAACTTAGAACTACTTAAACCTAACTAACCTAAGGACATCACACACATCCATGCCCGAGGCAGGATTCAAACCTGCGACCGTAGCGGTCACGCGGCTCCAGACTGTAGCGCCTAGAACCCATGGCCACTCCGGCCGGCCAGCAACATAACAGCGGAAACGTAACGTGGTACTGGATGCAATGATAATTTAGTAACACACGTTACTGGAAATTATAACATCGAAAAGGGCTTTATATGTTTGGAAATTTGCACGAAAAAGTAAGCCTAGCGCAAATTTTGGGAGAGCCACCTTGATGTTACACAAGATTTTGAAGTAAGCGTTTTTGTTATGCTTTAAGATACACGCTGGAAAAAAGCAAAATTTACATCTCCTTCTTTGTTCTGACATTCACTTACTTACACTTATCTGGTGTAAGTGGCGAGGTGTTGATTCATCGTTATCGGGACCGTTGTTTTCTGCTAGTCCGGTGTTTTCGAAATCAGGAAGAGTTTCTAATTAATGCTCTCATAGCAGCGTAGTAGTGTACTGCATGGCTTACGCTGTCCTAGCCGTTCTCACAAAACCTCCAGTACCAAAGACGATGAAGGAGTGTGTTTCCAGCTAGAAATTCCCAATGGAGCTTTCTGTTGACGTCCCTCTAAACGGAATATAATGTCAACCGTGAAACTGTAAAATGACTCTAGAAAATTACACACCGATGACAAAAACATCGCCTCACTGAAGAATTCAGTCGTAGTCGGAGCAGCCATTGGACACACACACACACACACACACACACACACACACACACACAAACAAACACACACACAAAATTCAATTAACATGAAACTAGGAAAATAATGGCAGTTGCTAATAAAACTAAATGTGTATAAAATTATGGTGATATTATAGGAGCAAACAGATGTAGAATGCCTCCCATAAACAGACATTTAACTGAAGATAAGCAGAAGAATACAAAAACTCTAAATATTGATCATTTAGGCGCATCCGACGTAACATAGTGTATTTGTGTGTGTGTGTGTGTGTGTGTGTGTGTGTGTGTGTGTGTGTGTATTATTATTGTGTTTCTTGTTTGTTAGCACGAAGGAAAAAAAGCCCTTCAAATCATAAGGCAATTTTTATTTAACATCTAGGAGAAGTCATCTACACAAAACAAGAATAGGCTTGAAGATATATTTGCTAAGTCATCAATGGATAGTTAACTTCCTACTGGAAGCGTGGGGAACAAACTGTAAGGATCAAAAAAGAAAATAATATATACGACAGACAATCGAGCGGTTTTTGCTGTAACACTTGTGTAAAAATGGACATGTTAGCACAAGACTCGTTGAGACAGATGAGGGCTTGCAACTAGGCGAAAGACTGACGAGTCAAAACAATAAAATATGCAATTCTCCACTACCAGTAAACAGCATGACAAATGTTTTCCACTTCTTCGTTGTTCCTGACTAGAAGGCAGACCGCTTTTACCTTAGACTAATACACTGAAGAGTCAAAGAAACTGGTGCACCTGTCTAACATCGTGTATGGCACCCGCAGCATGACGTGGCATGTCTGAAGTAGTATTGGAGTTAACTGACACCATGAATCCTGCGGGTCTGTCCATAAATCCGTAAGAGTGCGAGGGGGTGGAGATCTCTTCTGAACAGCACACTGTAAGGCATCCCGGATAAGCTCAATAATAAGGAGAACGATACCCCCATGACAGATTCGGAGCCCGTAAGAAAGACTAGCTATTACTCGGTAAAATTATTTCTCCAATTTTGAATACATTGCTCAAACTTTACCTGGTTAATTAATAAACGTATGTGTGGCTATTTACAGGAATGATCTTTAATATTGGCTGAAATCTGGGTAAATATTGGTTTCTATTTGCAACTTAGGCTGACGTGTTACACGTTCAATCATCATAGTTCCTGACAGGGCTGCACGATGTTAAAAATTCTTTAACTTAAATATTCCCCGTGCACGTAAATACACACACGCGGGACAGACCCGTTTCGCTCGCCTGCGCTCCACACTCCATGATGTGTCTTTGCAGGCGTGATCTACGGCCCCAGATTTGAGCAGTTTCGCTCCAACTTTGACATTCGACACGTAACCATGTGTCGTCGTAGATTTGAGGCGTGCAGGCGATACGCACCGGCGCCTCACTTGTTAACGGGAGCAACACGGCCGTTAGACTAGGCGGTTCAGGGTCAGTGGTGAGCACGCTAGCCGGCCGAAGTGGCCGTGCGGTTAAAGGCGCTGCAGTCTGGAACCGCAAGACCGCTACGGTCGCAGGTTCGAATCCTGCCTCGGGCATGGATGTTTGTGATGTCCTTAGGTTAGTTAGGTTTAACTAGTTCTAAGTTCTAGGGGACTAATGACCTCAGCAGTTGAGTCCCATAGTGCTCAGAGCCATTTGAACCATTTGAGCACGCTAGGCGGCGGGCAGGCAGAACTGGTTCCTCGGCGCTGATGGAACTCAGCTGCGAGACGGACAGACCTGTATGGGAGGGTCGGACGACGAACCCGCGCCCACCCGCGCCTACGCAGGGCTAGGTCATCGCCACACTCGCCGAGCAGTGTGCAACACAGAGAGCGTTCCGCGGCACTGAGTTGTCTCGAAGAAAAGCACGGCCACAACTCGCTAATTTCGAGGCACACTTCTGTTTTCTATTCGAAAATTGCATCAGCTCTGATGTGGAGTAGTCTTCAAGTACTGCCTTTATCACATCTCCCGTGCCAAACTTAGAAGTGTGTAACACGAGTGTACAAGTACACTGCTGTGCAAAACTTAAGGACGAAGGTAACTTTTGCATGAAGTGTCACTGCAAAGCAACACAGCTCGTGCAACTAGAGCCATACATAGAAAAAAACTGTTACAGTATAGCACAGAAGGTAACTGAATAAATACGCAATTCACGAACAGAAATGACACTTTTAATCAAAGAAAATAATTACACCGGAGTCCCCTGAACATTAAAAACGGCATGCCAATGTTTTCAATAGGGTGCGTGATCCCCACGGACAGCAGTGTAATGTGCTCCCATGCTGGTCACAGCGATGGTAAGGAGTTCTTGTGTTAGAGCACTCCATTCCACTGCCAGTGCTGTTGACAACTGCTGGATGGTCGTTGGTGCATGTACGTGCTGCAGTATGCCGGCCAATCCGTGGGATGGGTTTGGAAGACGAATTGCAGCACTACCACATACGCCAACGCTCATCCAGCACTTGTGAACGGCGCTGTGGGAGGAATGGGTCAGCGTACCACAAGGACTGTTTACCAACCTTGTGGCCAGCATTGGAGCACGCTGCAGACAATGTATTACTGTCCATGGTGATCACACACCTATTACGAGGTGTACAACTTCGCTCCCGCCGTTTTTTCCCCAACATTTGGGGCCTAAATGAAACAAACTGGCTTAAATGGTTCAAATGGCTCTGAGCACTATGGGACTTAACATCTGAGGGCATCAGTCCCCTAGACTTAGAACTAATTAAACCTAACTAAGGACATCACACACATCCATGCCCAAGGCAGGATTCGAACCTGCGTTCGTAGCAGCAGCGCGGTTCCGGACTGAAGCGCCTAGAACCGCTAGGCCACAGCGGCCGGCCAAACAAATTGGTTACACATGTATCATTCAAAGTATTTTCCATCGCTGGCCACTACTTTCTCTCATCTTTCGGGCAGTGAACGAATCCCGAATCAAAAATTGTTCGTCTTTTGAAGCGATCCACGAATAGATCCAATTTGTGACTTCTTTGTGAGATCAGAAGTGTTGGTCAGCCAGATCATGCGCCATTGATCTAAACTGGTGATAGTCAGAGGGAGCAATGTCTGGAGAATACGGCGGGTGGGGTAGGACTTACATTTTAATTGCGTTCGATAACGAGCACCTGTGATTGATTCACTTGGTTTTAACACCTCATAGTACACGACGCCGAGCTGGTCCCACCAAATGCAGAGCATGATCTTGGAGCCGTGATATTCGGTTTGGTCGTCGACGTGGAAGCATGAGCGGGATATCCCCGTGATTTTTTGGGTTTAGGGTTATCGTAATGAACCTATTTTTCGTCCCCGGTCACAATGCGACGCAGAAATCCCTTGCGTTTTTGCCTCCGAAGCAACTGTTCACAAACACACTAACGCCATTCAACGTCTCTTGCTTTCAGCTCACACGGAACTCAAATTCCTTCTTTCTGAATCATGCCCATAGCCTTGAGACGTTTTGAAATGGCTTGCTGTGTCGTTCCCACTAATCGTGCCAATTCTTCTTGAGTTTGACGCGAGTCTTCACTCAGCAATGTCTCCAATCCTGCGTCTTCGAAAACATTCTTCTTCCACTACTACGCCGATCTACGACGTCAAAATCACCGTTCTTGAAGCGTTGAAACCACTCACGACACGTTCTTTCACTAATAGCGTCTTACCATACGTACATGAGAACATTCGATGAGACTTAGCCGCTATTTTCTTCATATTGAAACAAACAGTAACACCTCCAGCAAATGACGAGAATTAGGCTCGTAAACTGACATTTTCGATGAAGAACAACTTTATGATGCAGACACAAATCGACTAATGTTTGAATGAGGTTATGTTGATCGATGTCCAAGTTAACTGCCTGACGACTACGATCTGTTTCTTTCGACCGCTACTGGCCGTTGTCGCCACCTATCAGCAAACGGCGGAAGCAAAGTTGTACACCTTTTAAGAATCATAACTCACCTTTTGTAATATCCAGGGGATCGTCATAAAACGTGGTGACTTCAGTGTAATTGTTGTTTTTCAACAAAAGTGACATTACTTTTCGTTTCATTACGTATTTATTTCATTTGCTTTCTGTACTGCACTGTAGCAGTTCTTTCTATATAGAGCCCAAGTTTCATCGAGCTATGTTTCTTGGTAGTTACACATCACGCGAAAATGAGTTTTGTCCTTTAATTTGCACGCTTAGATTCTGAGAAGGTACGAAACAGCCGAATTATAGTGACATGTACCAGAGAATGCTTTCAAAGGCCTTGACACAACAGAAAAACTTGCCACAGCGGCCGGCTCAAACACGTGTTCCGCATACTCAGCACAGTGGCACTCAGCACAGAAGACTGCCAGAAAGAACTACACATCGTCACACAAATAGCAACAAACAACGGGTAGTAATCTATTAATAAACAAAAAATTAATCAACAATTGCAGTAACGAAACAAAATAGACACACAGCCATAAACACAACAAAATACGTCACAAAAAAGCACACTCAGTGACAGAACGACAACGATACCAAGAATAGAGGACAACAAGAAAGGCGATTGAGGATGCTACACCGTGACATACAAGTACACACTCACACTTAAAATAACAAACACCTTCAAAAGACATGGCGTAAACATAGAATTCTAAACAGACCATTCAGTCCAAAAGCAAGTTCCAAAAATAACCAAAGACACAATCTACCACGAGACAGAACTATATTAACTACTACGCAGCGTGTGTGATGGAAGATACACTATGTGATCAAAAGTATCCGGCTGAAAATGACATGCAAGTTTGTGGCACCCTCCATCGGTAATGCTGAAATTCAATATTATGTTGGCCCACCTTTAGACTTGATGACAGCTACCACTCTTGCAGGCATACGTTCAATCAGGTGCTGGAAGGTTTCTTGGGGAATGGCAGCCCATTCTTCATGGAGTGCTGCACTAAGGAGAGGTATCGATGTTGGTCGGTGAGGCCAGGCACGAAGTCGGCTTTCGAAAACAACTCAAAAGTGTTCTATAGAATTCAGGTCAGGACTCTGTCCAGGCCAGTCCATTACAGGGATGTTATTGTCGCGTAACCACTCCGCCATAAGCCGTGCATTATGAACATGTGCTCGATCGTGTTGGAAGATGCAATCGCCGGCCCCGAATTGCTCTTCAACAGTGGGAAGCAAGAAGGTGCTTAATACGTCAGTGTAGGCCTGTGCTGTGATAGTGCCACGCAAAACAACGAGGGGTGAAAAACACGACCATAACATAACACCACCGCTTTGAATTTTACTGTTGGCACTACACACGCTTGCACATGACGTTCACTGGGCATTCGTCATGGCCACACCCTGCCATCGGATCGCCACATTGTGTACCCTGATTCGTCACTCTACGAAAGATTTTTCCATTGTTCAATCGTCCAATGGTCCAATGTTTACGCTCCTTACACCAAGTGAGGCGTCATTTGGTATTTACAGGTGTGATGTGTAGCTTATGAGCAGCCGCTCGACCATGAAATCCAAGTTTTATCACCTCACGCCTAACTGTCATACTACCCGCAGCTGATCCTGATGCAGTTTGGAATTCCTGTATGATGGTCTGGATAGATGTCTGCCTATTACACCTTACGACCCGATTCAACTGTCGGCGGTCTCTGTCATTCAACAGACGAGGTCGGCCTCTACGCTTTTGTTCCTTACATGCCCCTTCACGTTTCCACTTCACTATCACATCGGAAAGAGTGGACCTAGGGATGTTTAGGAATGTGGAAATCTGGCATACAGACGTATGACAGAAGAGACACCCAATCACCTAACCACGTTCGAAGTCTGTAAGTTCCGCGGAGCGCGCCATTCTGCTCTCTCACGATGTCTAATGACTATAGAGGTCGCTGATATGGAGTATCTGGCAGCAGGTGGCAGCACAATGCACCTAATATGAAAAAAAGTATATTTCTGGGGGTGTCCGGATACTTTTGATCACATAGTGTAAGTAGGAAAAGCCAGCAGAATATTCGACAGCCGATACAAGGAACATAACAGATCTTGGAAATATGGGACAAGCAATTCAACTTCTGTAGAATATTTAAGATAAATGAATCACAAGAGTGTAACAAGAGAGAAAGCCACAAAAATATTTAGAACAAATAAGGAAAGACGCCTGCTAACTTTACAAGCAAATTACCACATATACGAGTACAAAATAAAGGCAGAAAAGAACTTGCTACCAAATTACCCAGTGAGTATGACGAAGCATTCACTGTTTACAGTAACTGATTGTATCGTAGACAAACATCCGAATATTCTCTCTTAACTACAAAAAATTGCATAGACACACACACAAATCTTGCATCACAACTCACAGTCAAACAAAAAACAACTGATAGCAAAAACCGAGAAAGTTGGCAACACTCACAGAAGCATATAACATTCTACACACAGAAAGTGACAGTTCAAGTATTATGTTCCGAAAACACATTGACTACACGAGAAAAAGGAGGCTTCCCACCTATTCTCCACATGAGGGAAAGCTGCATGGTTTTCAAGTAATGAATTTGACGTCGATTTTGAAACACATTTCCAGTTTACTATAAAAGACATCGGTGAATCGTTTTTTAAATCTAGAGCCAATATGCGACAGAAAAAAAAATCATGAAATATTCCAGGGTACAAACTGAAGGTAATTCTTTAAGAAGGCGAAACGTGTCTCGGTGCACAAATAAAACTAGAAATTAATATGTAGTAAAGAATTTCCATCAGGAGAATTTGACCGCCGAGACATCAACGTGGGTTCACCTATTCTGCTCCTCGAACCACTGCAGCACGGTTCTGGCTCCGAAACAAGGACAATTGTACCGTTGAAAGATGTCATCGCCGTCTGGGAAGACATCAAACATGAAGGGATGCAGGTAGTTCGCAGGTGTTAGCGTGTCTTCGATTACTGCCACAGATCCCATGAAAGCGCAGGAGAATGTCTCCCATTGTATGATACTGCTCCCACCAGCCTGCGTCCGTGTCGCGCTGCACGTTTCGAGTCGCCGTTCACATCGATGACGGCGTTTGTGGAGACGACCATCGACCTAGTGTAGTAAAAGTGTGATTCACCCGAACAGCTGACACGTTTCCACTGGTCGGCGGTCGAATCCCGATGGTCCCATGCCCACTGCAATCGTAATTGATGCCTCGTTAGGTTAACATGTGAACACGTAGCGGTTGTCTTCTGCAGAGCTGCACGTTCAACAATGTACGATGAACGGTGTACTCCGAAACACTTGTGCGTGCACCAACATTTTGCTCTTTCGGCGGACATGTCACAGATCAGCACCTATCGTACTTTACAGAGCACACAAGCCTCCGAACCCCATGTTCTGTGAAGAGTCCAGGACGTCCAAGCACCTGGCGCCAAGTAGTAGTTTCGCTGTTCTTCTACTTCTTTCCGTATGTGCTCACGACAGTAGCACGTGAACATTCGACCAGCTACGTCACTTTCGAGATACTTGTTCACAGGCTATGCGTAGCAATAATCTGCCCTTTGTCAAAGTCGCTTATCTCAATGTATTTTGCAGCCCACATCTTTGCTAGGATGATTCCCCGTCCGTGTCTGCTACGCTCAGATACTTTTGTTACTGCGTCACGTGTCCGCAACACCAGCAGGGAGCATCGAACGTCGCGATGAGCAGTGGTCATATTGTTTTAGCTTATCAGTGTTAAACGCGTTTTCTTGCAAAGTACTGCAATACATATTCAGCTAATTTGAAAATGGCCACCGTAAGAAACTATATTGCGTTCGAAATAAGAATTAGTAGGAAGAGCTATACGGAGAGGAATGTCTGTAGTTCTCAAAAATTAGAACTGTAAAGGAAATCCCTTTATTGTATTTTTTCCAGCTTCAGGTCACAGAAATGGTATCATGGCCGGTTATTCCAATACGATTACGTCAAGTCGTTGGTGTATGAAAGCTCAGTGGAAACTGAAGAGGAATGGGTTGGCAGGGTCCTAGCAACCTGTATCATTGCACGAGAGACAGCTTGGGTAGTTGAGAGTGTGTAGGAACATTTTATAAACAGTTTTAATTCATGTACTGAGACCGGCGATCGTCACTTTAGACAGTTGCTATGAGCTTGACGTGACAGTAACTTGCTTCTGTCAATAAAAAAACTAAATTAAGCCGCAAAGGAATTACAGACTTTGGCTGCGGGTAGGTATTGATTTAAATCGACGGGGAAAATTGAAAATTTTTGCCGGACTGGATTCGAATCTGGATCTACAGCTTCCAAGACAGATCGGCTGACCACTGCGCCATCCAGTCGCAACTGTACGGACTACCATCCCACGCCTCCCGCCTGAACCAAATTCTCAACTTGTCCACACACTATTAAAGTGGTGGCCCTTGCCCAATATTCTCATTACTCGCATCAAAGTACTGCAATACATATTCAGCTAATTTGAAAATGGCCACCGCAAGACACTATATTGCGTTCGAAATAAGAATTAGTGGAGCACGTTATCATGATTTCATACGGAATACTGTGCTGCTAGAACATGTGCCTGTACAAGTACGACACAACATGTGGTTCATGCACGATGGAGTTCCTGCACATTTCAGTCGAAGTGTTCGTACGCTTCTCAACAACAAATTGTATACATGGTGTTACAAAAAGGTACGGCCAAACTTTCAGGAAACATTCCTCACACACAAATAAAGAAAAGATGTTATTTGGACATGTGACCGGAAACGCTTAATTTCCATGTTAGAGCTCATTTTAGTTTCGTCAGTATGTACTGTACTTCCTCGATTCACCGCCAGTTGGCCCAATTGAAGGAAGGTAATATTGACTTCGGTGCTTGTGTTGACATGCGACTCATTGCTCTACAGTACTAGCATCAAGCACATCAGTACGTAGCATCAACAGGTTAGTGTTCATAACGAACGTGGTTTTGCAGTCAGTGCAATGTTTACAAGTGCGGAGTTGGCAGATGCCCATTTGATGTGTGGATTAGCACGGGGCAATAGCCGTGGCGTGGTACGTTTGTATCGAGACAGATTTCCATAACGAATATGTCCCGACAGGAAGACGTTCGAAGCAATTGATCGGCGTCTTAGGGAGCACATAACATTCCAGCCTATGACTCGCGACTGGGGAAGACCCAGAACGACGAGGACACCTGCAATGGTAACACCCTGTATATAAAAATTTTAACATATATTTCCCATATCTCAAAGTATCTAGTTTACAGTGCTCCTCCATCTGCATGATTTTGACCCTAGAGAGGACAGGCAGCAGGCAGCGATGCAAGCTCCTCAAGACGTGGTAACAAGCGCAGCCGACATCCAGCCAGTATACTGATATGTCATTGCTAAGATTTATTCCCTGCAGACGCTTGCGGCAACAGCGGTGCGCTGTATAGAGGTGAGCGACTTTCTAGTGTTAAGGAGAAACCACGGGCAACCTCCAATTTTTCTTAAGAAAGAAAGCAAAGTACGTGGCGGGGCGGAGAGGCGGATGGAGGTCAGGACGAGCCAAACAGTCGGCGGTTTTGACGAGAAAGCCGGCATCCGAGTTAAGCGATGGCCGGCCGCGAGAGACGCTGCAATTAGCGTGGAAACCATCAGTCGCCGAGGAGAGAGGAATGCACCTGCCGGGGGGGACCGGCGGTAACCTCGGGGTGTGCGTGCGCGCAGTGGGTCAGCCCGCTGCGATAGTACTGTATAATAGCGATAAACAAACCGGCAGACCGGTTCCCCGGCCACCTGTCCGCGGCACGGGGCGTACGTCATCCGGTAGGCGCTCTGCCTGCAACCACGGCGGGCGAGCTGCGTTTGGTGCATACAGAGTGGATGAGTGTCTATGAGATGAGATTCAGATACTGTGTCCAGTCGTCCGAAGAGCATAGGTCACACCAGCCTACAAGAATTGATGCGAAAGTGATACACAAAACTTCCCTTCAGTCTCACTGACATACATCCGTTACAGAATCTAAGAACATTCAATGGTGTCAAAAATTAAAGGGCGAAAGCATCTTTCACATGATATATCAAGATGCTCTTGTCACACCGTATGGTCGCACTTCCGATAATACGCGCAGAAGCGGTACTCACTCAAACGCTTTTCGGAAGTTAAAAATAATACTACGTCTGTTTGACAGCCTTGATCGACCTCTTTCAGGAAGTAACGTGAAAAAAAGGGACATGTCCGATGTTTTTGGAATTCGTTGACACAGAGAACGTCATTCAGATCTCACAATACAATGGTGTGCAAAACTTAAGGACGAAAGTATCTTTCGCGTGATGTTTCACTGCCAAGTATCGTAGCTTGATGAAACTTGGACGTTACACAGAAAGAACTGATACAATATAGTATAGAAGGTAACCGAAAGAAATACGCAATGAGAGGAACAGACATAACACTTTCACTCAATGACAATATTTACACTGAAGTCAACGCGATTTGTGATGCTCCCTTGTCGATACAAAAGCCGGGACATGGTTCTTAGTAGGGTGTGTGATCACCACGGATAGCAATGCGCCGTCCATTGTGACCGAGCGGTTCTAGGCGATTCAGTCTGGAATCGCGCGACCGCTACGGTCGCAGGTTCGAATCCTGCCTCGGGCATGGATGTGTGTGATGTGCTTAGGTTAGTTAGGTTTAAGTAGTTCTAAGTTGTAGGGGACTGATGACCTCAGATGTTAAGTCCCATAGTGCTCAGAGCCATTTGATCCATTTTGATAGCAATGCAGTCTCTGTAACTTGCTCCCATTCTCGCCACACGTTTGGTAAAGAGTTTTTGTGGCAGGGCGTTCTATTCTTCCACCAGCGCCTTTGATACCCGGTGTATGTGCTGTCTCTCCAACTCACACACGTGCTCGATCGGATTTAAGTCGGGGGAACGGGCAGGCCAGTTCATTAGTCAATTCGCTGAATAACAACTCGTCCCAAGAGCTGTTCAATGTGGTCGCACATTGTTTTCCATAAAAATGAAGTCACGGAGGAACGCACCCCTGAAAAGACGTACGTGTGGAAGGAATACAGTATCACAATAACTTTGCCGGTGAGTGTACGTGGAGGACAGTACGGCCATGCAACGTGATGCCCCACCACACCGTAACACTTGGACCACCATAACGATCATGTTCGACAGTGTTCATGGATGCATTACATGTCCCACCTCTCACCGTGTGAGAATGAGTCCAGCGTTGTCGCAAACGACGGGTTTGGTGGTGGAGCTGTTACGTGTACGACAGTGTAATGTTTCACGGGCGTGCTGACCATGAAATCTTTGAACTCGTTACACTCACTGGTCAACATCATTGTGACACTGTACTTACTCGCCATGTGTGCCTTTGCGTGGGTACATTACGTCGTGACGTCATTTATTGGATGACAAAATAGTTCAAATGGCTCTAAGCACTACGGGACTTAACATCTTAGAACTACTTAAACCTAACTAACCGAAGGATATCACACACAGCTATGCTAGAGGTAGGATTCGAACCTGCGACCGTAGCAGCAGCGTGCTTACGGACTGAAGTGCCTGGAACCGCTCGGCCACAACGGCTGTCTGTCTGATGAAATCATGGGAAACTTTTATGAGCAAACTGTAAGCACTTGAATGTGGTTGTTCAGGATTCTCTTTCATGAAAACCACAATTCGTTTCTGAAGGATGATGTTCTGCCTTTCGTATTTTATTACAAGTTTTTCTGTTGTATTAAGGCCTTTGAAAGCATTCTCTGGTACATGTCACTAGGATTCGGCTGTTTCGTATCTTCTCAGAATCTAAGCGTGCGAACTAAAGGACGAAACTCATTTTCGCATGATGTGGTACTTAGAATGACAGGATATTCGGGCAATGCACTGCCCTGCCCGTCCCCTGACTTAAGTCCAATCGAGCATGTGTGGGATGCGTTGGGAAAACGCATTGCAGCACATCCTCACGCCCCAACGACGATCCAGCTGTCAACGGTGGAGGAATGGAGCGCGTTACCAAGCTTGTGGCCTGCCTGATAGCATATTACAGAACATGCATTGCTAACCATGGTGATCACACACCCTATTAAGAACCATGTCCCGTCTTTTGTAATGTCCAGAGGATCTTCATAAATCGCGGTGACAACAGTGTAATTATTGTGTTTGAGTAAAAGCGTCATCTCTATTCGTCTCATTGCGTATATCTCTTAGTTATGCCTATAGAATATTGTAGCAGTTCCTTCAGTGCGTGGTCGAAGTTTCATAGAGCTGTGTCACTTGGCAGTGAAACATCATGCGAAAGGAACTTTCGTCCTTAGGTCTCGCACACCATTGTAGTGTGAGCTCAGACGTTATGGGCTATCACGAACAGAATCACGTTCTCCATGGCAATGGATTCCAAAAACATCGATCATGTTAGACTTTTCTCACATTACATCCTGAAAGTCATCGATCAAGTCAGTCAGACAGATGCACTATTTTTTAACTCCTGAAAAGCATTTGAGTCAGTACCGCTTCTACGCTTATTATCGAAAGTTCGATCATATGGTGTGACAAGAGCATCTCATGATTGGATTGAGTATTTATTGGTAGGCTGGACGCAGCATTTTATCTTGAATGGAGAGAAATCGTCACACCATCGGGTGGCTTGCGGAGTGTGGATGTGAATGTAGAAGTTATTTCAGCCGTGCCCTAGCGAAGACTGTTGGACGCCTCGCTGTTCCTGTTTTATATTGATGATCTCGCAGAAAACATTATTAGTGATCTCAGACTTTTCACGGATGAAGCAGTTACCTACAATGAAGTGCTGTCTGGAAGAAGCTGCACAGCTATTCACTCGGATGTTGATAACGTTTCAAAGTTGTGAAAGCATTAACAACTTGCTTTAAATGTCCGGAAATGTAAGAATATGCACTTTACAAAGTGGTAATCGTATCTTTTGTGTAGTTGTCGCACGTGTCTTTTACATTTAACGGATGTGCATTTTGTCCAGTTGCCGCTCTTCCACTACTGCACAGAAGCACGGCTCAAAATAAAGTAGTAAGAAAGCGTGTAGCTCTTCCACTGCGTCTCTTAATCTCTTAGACCCAACTTTCAGTGATATGCCTTTTTTTGTATTATACATAGCCATCACACTGTTCAACAAAGACTGAAGTTTTAAAGAGCTTGACAACAGTATTATGCGAGCTTATTCCACTGACTATCACAATTAATTCATAAAGATCGCAAATAATTTAAGACACGTAATGAAAATTGCGCAAGACATCGATGATAATTTCAAGTATTTAAAAAAAAATGAAGAAAAAATATTCTCAAGTTTCAGCAGCACTGACACGTCCTAACTACACTTGAATCCAAATGCGAAAGCAGGCCGTTAATGAAGTGCAATATGTAGCACTGACAGCACGTTTTTTATGAAGAGCAACACACAGACACAAGTCAAATCCTGGATGGAGAGTGCTGCTATTTATACAAATATCGAACAGTCCTGACTACACACACATAAGAAATGATAACAAATAGTTGCGGGTGGTCGGGTTTGAACTTGAGACTCACAGCACGCCACAGCGTGACGATAACCACTCCGCCACAGTGCACGTACCACAGGTCGCCGCAATATAAATTCTGAATTTGGGTTTTTAAACCAGTTTCTGAAATAAATGTCATTAAATATCTGTAAACTTTTAAATGGTTGATGTTATTTACATAGTTCTGCGTAGTCAGCGCGTGCACAGCTTTCCCACTAGAGCGCGCCCAGCTAAGCACAACAGCACAGGCGCAGCGCTCGTCCGTCTCCGCACTACGAGATGGCGCTGCCTTAGAGACGGACCAAATTCTGCTTCCACCGATCCGCGTATTAATATGTAACGCAGCCAATGAGATTGCTGCTAAGGTAGAACCTTTTCTCCTCGCGGATCACACTCGCGCAGTGATACCTGAACGCGCGAGGTATTATAACGAGTGTACAGACCTCCGATTAGTCAGTCTGCATTAGTCTGCATTAGTCTGCATTTATCTGCACCTGTCTGTACCAGTCTACATTAGTCTGTACCAGTCTATAATCAAGTTTCAGTCTGCGCCTAATAAGATTACCATATTCCTGAACATAGCCATGAAGACACTTTGTCAAGTATCAAAGATATGTGAGAATAAGATTAACGTACCAAGACCAAAGGAACTTCTGATTGTCAATTGTAAATAGCATCCAGAATCAAGTTAAGTAATTTTATGCTTTTTATTATTTTAATAAATGTGTGTGAAAATTAATCAAGTTCTGTTTAAAGTTGGTCACCGTCAATCTGCTACTCCAAGCGTGCAAGTGGCATTTCTATCGTCTGACCTAACGGCAGAAGATAAACACGCCACAATAAGACCATGAGACATATTGCTGACACTCGCCTACTTCGTTAGAGCGACAAGTCAAATAATCTGATGGTGTGTGTACCGAAGGTCTTACAGTACGCACGCCACTTATTTCAGTTAGCCGCGCGGAGTGGCCGCGCGGTTAGAGGCGCCATGTCACTGATTGCGCGGTCCCTCCGGCCGGAGGTTCGAGTCCTCCCTCGGGCATGGATATGTGTGTGTTGTTCTTAGCATAAGTTAGATTAAGTAGAGTGTAAGAATAGGGACCGATGACCTCAGCAGTTTGGTCCCATAGGAATTCACACACATTTTTTAATTCCAGTTTTTTAGAGATTGTGTACATATTCTCCCTTCTCTCAGGCACGCTCTGCATTAAAAAAAATGTTAATATTTCCGTTTCCTGGTCGCTGTGGTTGCAAATGTCAGTATCCCCTACGTTCAAGAGGTGGAGTTGGTGTAGGAACTGGTGCAGTTAAATGTCACACCAATAACTGATGTGATGGGTTGTCGAGATGCTACTGACAATGAAACATTTCCAAGTGTCAATAAACGATTTTGATCAAACTTGGTGGGTGTGTAGAGAGGGCAAAATAGTGAAATACGTATTTCTTTGTGCCCAGTTTCACTTTTAAGGGGTAAAGCGCACCCCAAAAGGTTGTTTGGACTTTTAAGTTTAGAAATTAGGTGATAAATAAAAACTGTTTTCAGGTAAGAGTCGATATGTAATTATTGTTTTTAAAACTGTATAATCAACTTTTGTAATGATTTGAAATTTTACAAAATACCCCAGCACCGTTAATTAATGTTGAAAAATGAAAACTTCTGTTACAACATAAATTAAAGAAGCTTTCAAGCTACATACTTCCTTGTGTAATGAAGCTGATTTCTGAAATACCGTTATTGGAAAATAAGCGGTCCACAGCGTGCTTTCGGAGTGTTTTCAACATACCTAATTGAACTATTTAAGCAGTCATTACAATTACAATTGTTTATTTAACTTATATTTGTTTTATGTTTTAAATCAATATTTCACGTTTTACAATCATGTTTTTTTTTGTTTGCTGTTTTACACACGTGTATTTTGGTATCTGAAAATTTACAATAACGATAATCTGCTAATAAATGCTTAGGCATGACGTTTTTTTACACCATACACATAAAATTAATGGAATTTCTTCACGTAATGTACACGACGGAGAAGACAATATGAAACAATATTCAGCAGAATTTCAAAGTTTCACTGGCTATCCTCTAAGTATCCTTATTTGTATCAGGCGTATTTCAGTACATTGGTAAGGTTTAGGGAAGAGAATTGATTGTGTACTAATCACTGCAGCTTGATTATATTGTTTCTCAAATGGAGAGTGACGCCATATTCATTCAACAGAACTAGATCTGAAAATCTTCTCCCAAACGTCTTCCAATATCGAAAACCATTTACGTTCCACAGCTGTACGTGTGTCATCGAGCCCTGTAAATTGAAGTTTCTTCAGGAAGATAAAAATTTTCTTGTTGCTCTCAGCTGGTGTACGCCACTCAAGGGCCGTCTCCTGGGGTTGCCAAAGGGCTGAGTCCATCATTCACCACTAGGCTAATTACTGATTTGTACTCAGAGCTACAGTATCACTAATTTTGTTGTACATGTTGTCGTGGACAGCACATCTGTTTTACATGAGTGACAGGCTCTAAACACATCTCACTCAAGAGTTTAATTTGACTCTCCTTTATGTTGAATCAAATTTACTGATGTTGAGGTCAGGAGTCCATTACACACAGGAGGCAGTTACACGGTTGGCGGGGGCTATGTGGCGTGGACTGGGCGTTTTTTTTAGGTTAGAGGGTCTTGGGAAAACACAAAAATGGCTTCAGTCACAAAGGGTGAAGGCCGAACACAGGAACCATCGGTATAACAATTGCAGAATGTCGTAGTTATGTTGTCACAGGTCCAGCGCGCCAAGAGCTAATAGAAAGCACTGATGCTCAGATCGTTACTGTCACTGAAAGCTGGCTAAAACTAGAGGTAAGTTGAGCTGAAATTTTTGAGAGGGTCCTAACGGTGTTCAGAAGGATAGGCTAAATACAGTTGACGGTTGCGTATCTGATGCTGTTGGATGTAATTCATCTTGCAGTGAAATTGAGGTAGATAGTTCCTGTCAGTTTATATTGATAGAGGTCATTCTTGGCAACCTGAATAAAAAAATAACTGGGTTCTTTCACCGGCCTCCCAACTCAGATGATACATTTGCTGAAAGGTTCAAAAAAACTTAAGTCTAATTTCAAACACGTACTCGACTCACAAAATTACTGTTGGTGCTAATTTCAATTTACCTTCTATGTGTTGGCAAAAATACATGTTTAAATCCGGATGTATGCATAAAACATCATCCGAAATTGTGCTAAACACAATTAATCCGAGCATTTAGTTCATGAGCCCACTCGAACACTAAACGGTTGTGAAAACACACTTGAGCTAATAACGAGCATCAAAACGGATACAGGGATTGGTGAACAAAAGGTTGTTGTAGCAAAAATGAATACCGTAACTCCCAAATCCGATAAAAATAAACGAAAAATATATGTGTTCAAAAATCAGATAAAAATTCGCTTGACGTCTTCCTGAGAGACAATCTTCACCTTCCAGATTAACAATGCAAGTATAGGACAAACGTAGCTTGAATTCAAATTATCTACAGCAATTGAGAAATTTATACCAAATAAATTAACAAATGATGGTGCTGATCACCCCATGGTACACAAACCATGTCAGAACACTTGCAGAAACGACGAAAAATGCACGCCAAATTTAAACTAACGCAAAATCCTCAAGATTGACGATCATTTACAGAAGCTCGACATTTAGCGCGGACTTCAATGCGAGATGCCCAGAATAGTTTCCACAACGAAACTATGTATCGGAACCTGCCAGAAAATCCAAAGAGATTCTAGATCTCACGTATGTGAAGCACGCCAGCGGCAAGACACAATCAATGCCATCTCTGCACGATAGCAATGGAAAAACTATTTATGATAGTGATGCCAAAACAGAGTCACTAAACACAGCCTTCCGAAATTCCTTCACCAAAGAAGACGAAGTAAATAATCCGCGATTGGAATCAAGAACAGCTGTCAGCATGAGAACCTTAGAAGTAGTTATTCTCGGACTAGTGAAGTAACTTAAATTACTTAATAAAAGGAAGTCTTCTGGTCCAGATTGCACACCAATTAGGTTCCTGTCGGAATATGGTGATGCAATAGCCGCATACTTAATAATCATGTACAACCGCTCGCTCCACTAAAGATCCGTACCCAAAGACTGGAAAGTTGCTTAGTTTACACCAATATTCAAAAAAGGCAATAGAATTAATCTACTAAATTACAGGTCCACATCAGTAACGTCGATATTTCTAAATTACAGGCCCATATCATTAATTTCGATAAGAAGTAACGTTTTGGAACATATATTGTGTTCGAATATTATAAATTACTGCGAAGAGAACTGTCTATCGATATATAGACAACACGGATTTAGAAAACATCGTTCGTCTGGAACACAACCAACTCTTTATTTACACGAAGTGTTGAGTGCTATCGACAAGGTATTTCAAATTGATTCCCTATTTCTAGATTTCCAGAAGGCTTTTGACAACGTACCTCAGAAGAGGCTTGAAATGAAATTGCGTGCTTGTGGAATACCGTCTCAGTTATGCGACTGGAGACAGTCTCAGCAGACGTCTTAGGTTGCTTGCAGATGATGCTGTCGCTCATCGTTTAGTAAAGTCATCAGAAGATCAAAACCAATAGCTAAACAATTTAGATAAGATGTCCGTATGGTACGAAGATTGGCGGTTGACGATAAATAGTGAAAAGTGCGAGGTCATTCACATGGGTGCTAAAAAGAATCCCTTACAGTTCGGTTACACCATAAATCAATAAAATCTAAAGGCCGTAAATTCAACTAAATACCTAGGAATTGCAATTACGGACAAATTAAATTGGAAAGAACACATAGAAAATGTTGTGGGGAAGGCGAACCAAAGACTGTCTTTTATTGGCAGAGCACTTAGAAGATGAAACATCTACAAAAGAGACTGCCTACGCTACACTTGTCTGTCCTCTTTTAGAATACTGGTGCGCGGTGTGGGATCCTTACCAGATAGGAGTGATGGAGTACATAGAAAAAGTTTGAAGAGGGGCAGCATTTTTTGCATCAACGAAAAGCAGTGGAGACAGTGTCACGGAAATAATACTGGATGAGGTGGAAATCATTAAACCAAAGGCTATTTTCTTTGGAGCGGGAGCTTCTTACGAAATATCAATCGCCAGTTTCTCCTTCGAATCGAAAATATTTTATTGACGCCGACCAACATAGTGAGAAACGATCATCATAAAAAATAAGGAAAATCAGAGCTCGCACGGAAAAATATAGGTGTTCTTTTTTTCCGCGTGCTGTTCGAGAGTGGAATAATAGCGAATTAGTGTGAAGGTGGTTCGATGCACTCTTTGCCAGCTACTTAGGTGTGATTTGCAGAGTAGTCATGAAGATGTAGGTGTAGAAGTAGTAGTAGATTTTGCGAATACTAAGGCTCGTAAGATATATATTTGCAAATATTTTTCTTATTTTAAAGTTGAACGTCTAACTGAATAATTCACCGCTTTGTGTGCGATAATAAATGGGGATTCCATAAAATGTGTATTTACGAAAATAACAAAACTATTTTCTTTATTTTGTTGCGCGTTGTGTACATGTTTGAGGCCATTTTTCGTAACCTCGTTTCCAAGCTTCTTGATTCTTGCACAAATATTCGTTCAAATTTCTTCATTGGACATCCTCCTGCATTTGATGTTTTCACCCAGCCTACGTCTTCATTTTTTCTCTTGCATGTAGGTCGCCAACACAGAACTTTTTTGGATCATTGTTCATTTCTTATCATCATCACGTGTCCATATCACTTTAAACGCCGTACTCCATCTCTTCGGTGTTGTACGTGCGAGTTTTCATTCGCCTGCTGATTTTTTTATTTGGGGTCTAATCTTCTTCCATCCTGGTTTGTTATTTCCCAGGATACCGTTCCATACAAATAAATGCTTTTTATTCATATAACCTTCTTTTTGCCTTTTACTTAATTCTATCTGGCCAAATTAAAAGAAAATTAATATCGTAATAAATATTTGAATACTAGAACTATAACATCAGATAGGAGCGCCAAGATAACGTCCACAGCCCAGCGATGGATAGGGTAGAGTCCTCTCTGCCCTAATGGTAGACTGAAATGCGCCACCGACAGCATATGCTATTTACTGATTTACTCGAGCCAGAAGCCGTACAAAATTCTACATCACGTGACTGTGCAATATTAAGGGATGTTATAGAATCAGAATTCACATAATTCAAAATTTACACAACGAACTAAATGACCTTCCCCCGGAACTGACGCTGATGCTGTTGGATGTAATTCATCTTGCAGTGAAATTGAGGTAGATAGTTCCTGTCAGTTTATATTGATAGAGGTCATTCTTGGCAACCTGAATAAAAAAATAACTGGGTTCTTTCACCGGCCTCCCAACTCAGATGATACATTTGCTGAAAGGTTCAAAAAAACTTAAGTCTAATTTCAAACACGTACTCGACTCACAAAATTACTGTTGGTGCTAATTTCAATTTACCTTCTATGTGTTGGCAAAAATACATGTTTAAATCCGGATGTATGCATAAAACATCATCCGAAATTGTGCTAAACACAATTAATCCGAGCATTTAGTTCATGAGCCCACTCGAACACTAAACGGTTGTGAAAACACACTTGAGCTAATAACGAGCATCAAAACGGATACAGGGATTGGTGAACAAAAGGTTGTTGTAGCAAAAATGAATACCGTAACTCCCAAATCCGATAAAAATAAACGAAAAATATATGTGTTCAAAAATCAGATAAAAATTCGCTTGACGTCTTCCTGAGAGACAATCTTCACCTTCCAGATTAACAATGCAAGTATAGGACAAACGTAGCTTGAATTCAAATTATCTACAGCAATTGAGAAATTTATACCAAATAAATTAACAAATGATGGTGCTGATCACCCCATGGTACACAAACCATGTCAGAACACTTGCAGAAACGACGAAAAATGCACGCCAAATTTAAACTAACGCAAAATCCTCAAGATTGACGATCATTTACAGAAGCTCGACATTTAGCGCGGACTTCAATGCGAGATGCCCAGAATAGTTTCCACAACGAAACTATGTATCGGAACCTGCCAGAAAATCCAAAGAGATTCTAGATCTCACGTATGTGAAGCACGCCAGCGGCAAGACACAATCAATGCCATCTCTGCACGATAGCAATGGAAAAACTATTTATGATAGTGATGCCAAAACAGAGTCACTAAACACAGCCTTCCGAAATTCCTTCACCAAAGAAGACGAAGTAAATAATCCGCGATTGGAATCAAGAACAGCTGTCAGCATGAGAACCTTAGAAGTAGTTATTCTCGGACTAGTGAAGTAACTTAAATTACTTAATAAAAGGAAGTCTTCTGGTCCAGATTGCACACCAATTAGGTTCCTGTCGGAATATGGTGATGCAATAGCCGCATACTTAATAATCATGTACAACCGCTCGCTCCACTAAAGATCCGTACCCAAAGACTGGAAAGTTGCTTAGTTTACACCAATATTCAAAAAAGGCAATAGAATTAATCTACTAAATTACAGGTCCACATCAGTAACGTCGATATTTCTAAATTACAGGCCCATATCATTAATTTCGATAAGAAGTAACGTTTTGGAACATATATTGTGTTCGAATATTATAAATTACTGCGAAGAGAACTGTCTATCGATATATAGACAACACGGATTTAGAAAACATCGTTCGTCTGGAACACAACCAACTCTTTATTTACACGAAGTGTTGAGTGCTATCGACAAGGTATTTCAAATTGATTCCCTATTTCTAGATTTCCAGAAGGCTTTTGGCAACGTACCTCAGAAGAGGCTTGAAATGAAATTGCGTGCTTGTGGAATACCGTCTCAGTTATGCGACTGGAGACAGTCTCAGCAGACGTCTTAGGTTGCTTGCAGATGATGCTGTCGCTCATCGTTTAGTAAAGTCATCAGAAGATCAAAACCAATAGCTAAACAATTTAGATAAGATGTCCGTATGGTACGAAGATTGGCGGTTGACGATAAATAGTGAAAAGTGCGAGGTCATTCACATGGGTGCTAAAAAGAATCCCTTACAGTTCGGTTACACCATAAATCAATAAAATCTAAAGGCCGTAAATTCAACTAAATACCTAGGAATTGCAATTACGGACAAATTAAATTGGAAAGAACACATAGAAAATGTTGTGGGGAAGGCGAACCAAAGACTGTCTTTTATTGGCAGAGCACTTAGAAGATGAAACATCTACAAAAGAGACTGCCTACGCTACACTTGTCTGTCCTCTTTTAGAATACTGGTGCGCGGTGTGGGATCCTTACCAGATAGGAGTGATGGAGTACATAGAAAAAGTTTGAAGAGGGGCAGCATTTTTTGCATCAACGAAAAGCAGTGGAGACAGTGTCACGGAAATAATACTGGATGAGGTGGAAATCATTAAACCAAAGGCTATTTTCTTTGGAGCGGGAGCTTCTTACGAAATATCAATCGCCAGTTTCTCCTTCGAATCGAAAATATTTTATTGACGCCGACCAACATAGTGAGAAACGATCATCATAAAAAATAAGGAAAATCAGAGCTCGCACGGAAAAATATAGGTGTTCTTTTTTTCCGCGTGCTGTTCGAGAGTGGAATAATAGCGAATTAGTGTGAAGGTGGTTCGATGCACTCTTTGCCAGCTACTTAGGTGTGATTTGCAGAGTAGTCATGAAGATGTAGGTGTAGAAGTAGTAGTAGATTTTGCGAATACTAAGGCTCGTAAGATATATATTTGCAAATATTTTTCTTATTTTAAAGTTGAACGTCTAACTGAATAATTCACCGCTTTGTGTGCGATAATAAATGGGGATTCCATAAAATGTGTATTTACGAAAATAACAAAACTATTTTCTTTATTTTGTTGCGCGTTGTGTACATGTTTGAGGCCATTTTTCGTAACCTCGTTTCCAAGCTTCTTGATTCTTGCACAAATATTCGTTCAAATTTCTTCATTGGACATCCTCCTGCATTTGATGTTTTCACCCAGCCTACGTCTTCATTTTTTCTCTTGCATGTAGGTCGCCAACACAGAACTTTTTTGGATCATTGTTCATTTCTTATCATCATCACGTGTCCATATCACTTTAAACGCCGTACTCCATCTCTTCGGTGTTGTACGTGCGAGTTTTCATTCGCCTGCTGATTTTTTTATTTGGGGTCTAATCTTCTTCCATCCTGGTTTGTTATTTCCCAGGATACCGTTCCATACAAATAAATGCTTTTTATTCATATAACCTTCTTTTTGCCTTTTACTTAATTCTATCTGGCCAAATTAAAAGAAAATTAATATCGTAATAAATATTTGAATACTAGAACTATAACATCAGATAGGAGCGCCAAGATAACGTCCACAGCCCAGCGATGGATAGGGTAGAGTCCTCTCTGCCCTAATGGTAGACTGAAATGCGCCACCGACAGCATATGCTATTTACTGATTTACTCGAGCCAGAAGCCGTACAAAATTCTACATCACGTGACTGTGCAATATTAAGGGATGTTATAGAATCAGAATTCACATAATTCAAAATTTACACAACGAACTAAATGACCTTCCCCCGGAACTGACCGGCAGCGACTGCACCACTTTCAGCCTTCATCAGCTCTTCATCACTGCATGATTTAGGACAGCATGGACAGTGGCACAGATGCCGTTTCCTTCGCATTCGCAATGTGTCGGTCGTTTGAAAAGTCCCTATTTGACAAGATTGTCCCTGGATTTACCAACTCTTGTTCTCAGCCTGTTCAGTGATCTCCAGGCAGACCAATCTGAATTACCTCTATCTGGTTGACATTCGCCAGATTTCATCCACGTTTGAAGTTGCTCACATCTAGATGCCTACAGTTGGTCTCTGGGAGCATTTTTGAATACAGTTAGTGCTGACATTGAACTAAGAAAACTTCTTCCGGATTTCAACCTAAACCTTGGTGGTTGATGGCCGTAGATAGGGTGTGAATGATTTAGTTCAGCCTTTTCCCTTTCAATGTTTGTGGCTACTTTACGACGTACATCAGTCAGTGCAAAACCTGCCCAGCAATTAACCTTGTCCATAGGTGTCTTGTTCAGACATGCAATATTCAGCCGTGCAGTTTCATTTAGTGCGCCATCCACTTGCTTTGCATGGGGAGAGCAGTACCATACAGGACGCGCATACTGCCCTGCAGGGAAACAGAGTGCCATGGCGTAGGTTCTGGTCACTTGAGGTTGTGATCCCCAGTTATTGCAAGCGATTTTCCAAAGACGATATTTCGAGCTGACACAATATTGAGACAGTGATGGCGGTATGTTAAAGACACTGCCTCGTGATGACTGGGTGTTGTGTGATGTCCTTAGGTTAGTTAGGTTTAAGTAGTTCTAAGTTCTAGGGGACTTATGACCTCAGATGTTAAGTCCCATAGTGCTCAGAGCCATTTGAACCATTTGTTAAAGACACCTTCACCTTCGTTGTAATTCAGCAAAAACCTTCAATTGTGCAATAAAGTGCGAATTATTTCTATGAAGCGTAATCGTGTGCCATGCTGTAAGTCTTTTGGAGCGTTACACGGTGTTAAACAGTGTCATAGTCTGATGACTGGTCAATAAAAACAACTCCAGTGACGTCAACTCCTTCAATTCCGACCTCTATGCATTGTGTTAAGTTGGCTAGTTGTGCTATTGCGATTCCTTTGAAGTTTGAAGCCTGCCTGTTCAACTACTGATAGACTGTCAACCTTAGGGCTCAAACTGTCCAAAAAAACATCACCTGGTGTTCTTATCCTATCGACAGTTGGACATCATATGACCTGCCATCGTGCCCTGCCATCGATAGCCAACCAAGTCTGTGTGAAGGAATGAATATTAATAAAATACAAAAATAGGTAGCACGTAGATACACACCGAGGTGGCGAAAGTCATGGGATATCTCCTTATATGGGCCGGCCGCGGTGGTCTAGCGGTTCTGGCGCTGCAGTCCGGAACCGCGGGACTGCTATGGTCGCAGGTTCGAATCCTGCCTCGGGCATGGGTGTTGTGTGATGTCCATAGGTTAGTTAGGTTTAAGTAGTTCTAGGGGACTCATGACCTAAGATGTTGAGTCCCATAGTGTTCAGAGCCATTTGAGCCATTTCTCCTTATATTGTGCCGGGCCCTTTTTGCTAGACGCACTGCAGCAACTCGACGTAGCATGAAATCAACAAATTGTTGGAAGTCCCCTGCAGAAATGCCATGCTGCCTTTTTAGTCGTCCATAATTGTGTCCGAACCGACCTCTCGATTATGTTCCACAAATACACGTCATCTGTACATGTGCATATCGCTATCCCATGACTTCTGTCATCTCAATGGACTAAACGGAAGAATAGAACGCCATAACAAGTTTTTACAGTTGGTTTCTTTCTTTACATGGACAGTGCGCGCATTAATCTTGGCGGTAACGGGAGGAAGACAGGCGCTCCCCGGGTGAAATCAGCAACGGCTGAGCTCTTTGCCGCGTTTAGAAGCCCGGGGAAAGCTGCGCCGCAGATTAGGGGCGGCAGGAAGGGCAGCTGCAGGGCAGGAAGACACGGCGGCCCTCTTTAGCTGCTGGGTCAGCGCCGGCCGCGGGTCACCTCTCTCTCTGTGTGTCTCTCTCTCCCTCCCTTCTTTCATCTCCAGAACAGCCAGACAGCCTCCCACGCAGTCTCCAGGCTGGTCGCTGCCGGAACTGAAGGCAGCTGGCTGGCGCCACAAATACAGCTGCAGCTGCCTGCAATCAGGTACGGAACTTCCAAGAAAAGAAGGAAGGGCAGCTCAAGAGTTCAGGCTCCCGTTAATAGAGCGGTCGTTTAAGATTAAGTACCACTTCGTCGCCTTCAAAGAAAAATACTTTTGAGTGGGTGGGGGGAGGGGGGCAGAGAAGTTCCTGGCTTTGCACAGAAACTGTAAAATTATACGAAGTGGTATCCAAAAGTTTCCTAAATTTCGATTTTATGGGCAAATGGTTACAAGTGTGCTGAAATAGCGCTATGCGTCGCTCCTGAGATGACCAAAGTCGTGGGACAGCGATATGCATATTGTAAGTAGGCTATTTAGGTTTTTATGTTGGTAACGCTACGTAGCGCTCTGTATGAAAATCACTTGACTGTGCTGTGTGCAGTCTGTGGCTGGTTGGACTCATTGTTGGAATATTCGCTTGTGTAGCGTTGGGCAGTTGGATGTGAACAGTGCGTAGCGTTGCGCAGTTGGAGGTGAGCCGCCAGCAGTGGTGGATGTGGAGAGAGAGATGCCAGAGTTTTGAGAGGTTACTATAAGCGGACGATCTGGGCGTGTGTCCGCCAGAAAAAGGAAATTTGTAAAGATGGATGTCATGAATTGCTAGATATATATATGATGAGGTTAGGTTAGGTTAGTGTTGTTTTAACGTCCCGTCGACAACGAGGTCATTAGAGACGGAGCGCAAGCTCGGGTTAGGGAAGGATGGGGAAGGAAATCGGCCGTGCCCTTTCAAAGGAACCATCCCGGCATTTGCCTGAAACGATTTAGGGAAATCACGGAAAACCTAAATCAGGTTGGCTGGAGACGGGATTGAACCGTCGTCCTCCCGAATGCGAGTCCAGTGTGCTAACCACTGCGCCACCCCGCTCGGTATATATATGATGACTTTTGAACACTATAAAGGTAAATACATTGCTTGTTCTCTATCAAAATCTTTCATTTGCTAACTATACATATCAGTAGTTAGTGCCTTCGGTAGTTAGAATCTTTTATTTAGCTGGAAGTATTGGCGCTCGCTGTATTGCAGTAGTTCGAGTAACGAAGATTTTTGTGAGGTAAGTGATTCATGAAAGGTATAGGTTATTGTTAGACAGGCCCACTCTTTTTGTAGGGATTATTGCAAGTCAGATTGCATTGCGCTAAAAATATTGTGTGTCAGTTTAGTGATGATCAGAATAAGTAAAGAGAGAAATGTCTACGTTCACTGTTGCTCAGCTGTTTGAACATCAAATAACGTAGAAGATTACCAGCACAATCATTCTTAATTTTAAAAGGGGACGCTTCAATATATAGAGAGGGCGGTAGTATCGCGTACTCAAAGTGTAAAACGGAGGGCAGAAGTCATTCGTACTCAGGTGAATAGTACGAAAAGATTTCCCATGCGAAACCATCTCCCGTAGTCTCACAGCTCGGCGCCTCTCCCATCAACAATTAATTACACGGTACACTCACATTAATGTGACAAACTGTCAGAAGCCTGAATAACCTTCTTTCGCAGCTCGGGCCGCTGCAGACGTGCATGAACAGAGTCACAGAGGTTCTCGGAAGTTCCGGGAGGGATATTGAATAATGCCGGCTCCGCTGCTATTGCCTCACAGATTCCCTATTGGGTTTAAATTTGAGGAGGTTCGTGGCCAGGGATGTACGGTAAACTCATCGTGGTGCTCTTCGAGCCACGCATGTACACTGCGAGTTGTGGAAACGTTGCATCGACCTGCTACCAGATGCCATCGTGCCCAGGAGAAACGACTGCATGTAGGATCGACATGGTACCCAATGATGAATGCGTACTTGTGTTGATCCATTGTGCCCTCCAGGATGAAGAGATCACCCAAGGAATGCCACGAAAACATTCCCCAGGGCACAATGCCTCCTCTATGGGCCTGGACGCTTCCGAAGATAGTTGCAAGGCGTTTGCTTTCAGACTTCCACGCCCTACACGCCAACAGCCATCTGTCCGTTGGAGCATAAAACATGACTCATCTGAAAAGGCCACCAGTTACCACTCAGTGGACGTCCAGCTGCTGTATAGGCGTGTTGATTCCAGCCTTCGTCATCGACAAACAGCAACCAACAAGGGTGCATGAACCAGGCGCCAGCTACGGAGGCCCATACTCACTAATGTTCGCTGAACGGCCGCTTACGAGACACTGCCGGTAACCCCTTGGTTCATCTGGATCAACAGTACCTCAGGTCATCCCCGTTTTCAAGAAGGGACGTCAAACAGATGTGGAGAACTATAGACATATATCTCTAACGTCGATCAGTTGTAGAATTTTGGAACACGTAAAATGTTCGAGTATAATGACTTTTCTGGAGACTAGAAATCTACTCTGTAGGAATCAACATGGGTTTCGAAGAAGAAACTCAGCTCGCGCTATTCGTCCACGAGACTCAGAGGGCCACAGACGCGGGTTCCCAGGTAGATGCCGTGTTTCTTGTCTTCCGCAAGGCGTTCGATACAGTTCCCCACAGTCGTTTAATGATCAAAGTAAGAGCATATGGACTATCAGACCAATTGTGTGATTGGATTGAAGAGTTCCTAGATAACAGAACGCAGCATGTCATTCTCAATGGAGAGAAGTCTTCCGAAGTAAGAGTGATTTCAGGTGTGCCGCAGGGGAGTGTCGTAGGCCGTTGCTATTCACAAGTTCACTGAGGCTTTTAGGGGATGACGCTATAGTATATCGAGAGGTTGTGACAGTGGAAAATTGTACTGAAGTGCAGGAGGATCTGCAACGAATTGACGCATGGTGCAGGGAATGTCAATTGAATCTCAATGTAGACAAGTGTAATGTGCTGCGAATACACAGAAAGAAAGATCCTTCATCATTTAGCTACAATATAGCAGGTCAGCAACTGGAAGCAGTTAATTCCATAAATTATCTGGGAGTACGCATTAGGAGTGATTAAAAATGGAATGACCATATAAAATTAATCGTCGGTAAAGCAGATGCCAGACTGAGATTAATTGGAAGAATCCTAACGAAAATCAATAGAAAATCAAAGGAAGTAGGTTACAGTATATTTGTTAGCTCACCGCTTCAATACTGCTCACCGGTGTGGGATCCGTACCAGATAGAATTGATAGAAGAGATAGAGAAGATCCAACGGAGAGCAGCGCGTTTCGTCACAGGATTATTTAGTAGTCGCGCAAGCGTTACGGAGATGATAGATAAACTCCAGTGGAAGACACTGCAGGGGAGACGCTCAGTAGCTCGGTACGGGCTTTTGGTGAAGTTTCGAGAACATACCTTCACCGAAGAGTCAAGCAGTATATTGCTCCCTCCTACGTATATCTCGCGTAGAGACCATGAGGATAAAATCAGAGAGATTAGAGCCCACACAGAGGCATACCGACAATCTTTCTTTCCACGAACAATACGAGACTGGAATAGAAGGGAGAACCGATAGAGGTACTCAAAGTACCCTCCGCCACACACCGACAGGTGGCTTGCGGAGTATGGATGTAGATGTAGAACAGTTGCACATCTATTCACTCGTACACGTCCGTCCTTCAGCCCTGTCATCTATGGCCCGTGCCGCAACACAGCTGCACCGGTGCGTTTTCCATAACGCCAAACGTAGCCTCGTCCTTCCTCTTGTCTAGTATGAAAATCAAGTGGAAAGGGCGAAGATTCAAGCACTCTTGACGCTCTTGACAAAACATACTTCATGAAAGCATTTAAAAAGTAGCAGAAAATTTGGCATCGGTGCCTTCGCTCCCAAGCGGAATACTTTGCAGGTAATGGTGTAGAATAAGATCTAGGTATAACCTGATAATTTTAATTAATATATTTGGGAAACTTTTAGATACAATCTCGTAAATGCAAAGATTAGAAAAAAAAGTATTCTTCAAGAGTGCAGTGACACAGTGAGAGGAAGGCGGTGCGTGGAGTGAACGAGTGCTGTATAGGCTCCCGTGGAGAGTGTGGCCTGTGTGTTTGTCAGCCGCCAGGAGCCGGTAAGCGGGGCAGCGGTCGGCCGGTGGCTGTTGCGCTGCCAACTAAGCCAGTGTGCCGGCGTGGCGGACAGGCGGCCGCCTCTCGGCACGTGAGAGGACTTCCTGACCAGGGCTGCCTGTGCCTGCACGAGTATACCAGCTCTCGGGATTCAGAGGCGTGGCCTGCAGAGAAAACCCACGAGGAGGCGTCTGCGCTACAGCACAACGATCTAGAGCTCCTACAGCTGCCAAGTGTAACTGCGAATTTACCTATGCATGTTATTTTGAAGCTCTGTCCCGAATTTATATATACTCCGTCTTCAGGCCACGAGTGGCCTACCGGGACCATCCGACCGCCGTGTCATCCTCAGTGGAGGACGCAGATAGGAGGGGCGTGGGGTCAGCACACCGCTCTCCCGGTCGTTATGGTGGTATTCTTGACCGTCGAGTAGCTCCTCAATTGGCATCACGAGGGTGAGTGCAGCCCGAAAAATGGCAACAGCGCATGGCGGCTGGATGGTCACCCATCCAAGCGCCGGCCACGCCCAACAACGCTTAACTTCAGTGATCTCACGGGAACCGGTGTGTCCACTGCGGCAAGGCCGTTGCCCGGATTTATTAGTTATAGAACTGTTTATCCCGGATTAGAGATTTATTTCACTTGTATCGGCATATTTTGTTCTTAGTTTTACTTAAAGTGGCGAAACTGTACCCAGTTACATTGTTGCGCAAAAGGCACAGAGCTGGTTTCTATTACCATGCGTCAATTGTGCGCTAAACTTATATTACGTTATATCGTGTACTATATGATATTACGCTACACTGCCTTAGTTAAGTTTACTTGTTTTTCTTTGTCAATGATCGTATATCCGGGAAAGAATGAGATCGATTCGATATTGCCGTGCCAGTGTTGTTACCATGCGTAGGGACATGTCCCTACGTTTAGGGACTTCTGACATTGTTTCCAAAAATATAGAAATGTAGGGACGAATTTACGGCACCTCTGTAAAACGAAAAATTACAAGATAATAAATTGAAAAAGAAAAAATTGCCTAACTGTATAAATTTTAAACACTGTATACGTCTGTCACCAATGTGTATGGAAAGGTGGCCTATAAGTGACTACTTCAGGGACCAAACGAGGTGCAGAAGGAAAGCATTTTACTCACTATCTGGAGAGGGTACGTGACAGGGGAAATACTGACGTGACCCCCCTCAGATTAACCCGTAAGATGGCGTAGTGGATACCCCGTCAAAAA
Source organism: Schistocerca americana (assembly GCF_021461395.2). NCBI lineage: Eukaryota > Metazoa > Arthropoda > Insecta > Orthoptera > Acrididae > Schistocerca > Schistocerca americana. The sequence goes on along the minus strand of NC_060126.1, from coordinate 111,853,515 downwards.
CAGCACAGATCACGCATGAAGGTGTACTGAACTGTGAAAAAAAAGCAAAATGCAGACAGTGAAAGGCCCAAGCAAAAGATGTGCAGCATTCAGCATATTTGCGCAGCCATGGCGTTGTGGTTGTGTAGGTATGGTGTTGGACTGAAAAAGGGCAGATCGGTATTCAAATCTCGCTCGTGCCACAATTTTTTTTTCACAATATTACGAACTGTCCGTCCAGTCACTGACGGGTGTGTTCGCTGTATTCCAATGTTTGTGTCGTGGTGTAACGTCCGTTTGCAACAGCGAGGTGTAAGGAAGGGATCTCCAGCCGTACGTACCTCCTATTTGTTCTACACAAGTACTACACGTTATGACTGTTGCGTTCCGTTTTGGAAGTTTGGACTTTTAAATTCCATTGTTTTCATTTCTGTGCGTGTATGTGCACCATGTCGCCTGCTCTCACTATTCATCACATCTACTTGCGACGGTCTTACCACATGACTCATATTTCTTAACCAATGTATAGTATGACAATTGGTAAGACAATAGAAGAACACACACGTCAATGATTCGACGGAACATGCGTAAAGAAAAAAGTCTGCAGTGCGAGCTAGATTTGAACTCCCAACTTCCGCGCCGCCGCCCAGCGCCGGGACCACACAACCACGCAGTGATTATTAAGGTTATCAAGATGAGCCATATCTTCAGCCTGGACCGTTCACTGTTTCTATTTTGCTTTTTTTCACAGTGCAGTAGACCTTCTTCCCGTTTACATGCAAGGTCTGTCTTCAGTTTATGACGAGCTATCCACTGGGCCATTCGGGGTGCGATTGGGAGTTATTCTTGTTAGTGCTTCTCCTACCGATGAGCAGCTGCCTCCTAATGTAACGCAGCACAAATTGCCGAGCAAAGTAATAAATCCGTAGCAAACAGCTTGCACAATGAGACAACGTCTGGACACGAGAACGCGGATGCCTGTGCATGCTCTTTTGTACCCGTGCGTCAGCGATTGTGCAGGAGGAGAGACGGGTCATGTGGATATATCTCTACGAATTGTATTTTATTGGATGAAACCGGGGGCCTAGAAACGACGGAGAGGCTTCGTCCCGCCGTAGCCCTCAGTGGTTCACAACTCCACAACAGGTCACAGCAGTCCACCCACCCCACTGCCGCCCCACATCGAACCCAGTGTTATATCTGTACCTTGCCAAATGTTTACTGTTTCACCACGAGTTGTACATTAGTGGAGTGCGTAAGATGCGCAATGAGACTTGAAACCGGTGGTGTGAAAAATTAAACAGTCGACAAAAAGTAGCTGTTGCGTCCCCATTTTTCTCACGTAATGAGACTAATAGGCTACCACAGATGTGCATGAACGTCCCTGTAAGGCGCTTTTATGAAACACTGATACCTCGGTACGTCATTTCCATCTTAGCAAGTGTTCGGTAAGAATCACGAGCTGCATAACTTATTAGAACTGCCGGCCGCGGTGGCCGATCGGTTCTAGGCGCTTCAGTCCGCAACCACGCGACTGCTACAGTCGCAGGTTCGAATCCTGCCTCAGTTATGTATGCGTGTGACATCATTAGATTAGTTAGGTTTAAGTAGTTCTAAGTTCTAGAGGGCTGATGACGTCGGATGTAAAGTCCCATAGTGCTCAGAGCCATTTGAACCATTTTTTTAAAATTAGAAATGCGAAACATTTTGAGAATGTTGACAGTGGTAATGGTTCCAGTGCTTAGTCTGTACCTGTTTTGCCGGCCGGTGTGGCCGTGCGGTTCTAAGCGCGTCAGTTTGGAACCGCGTGACCGCTACGCTCGCAGGTTCGAATTCTGCCTCGGGCATGAATGTGTGTGATGTCCTTAGGTTGGTTAGGTTTAAGTAGTTCTACGTTCTAGGGGACTGATGACCTCAGTAGTTAAGTCCCATAGTGCTCAGAGCCAATTTTTTGTACCTGTTTTGTTTTCCAATTATACAAAAAAAAAAACAGTTTTCCGTTAAAATGGTTCAAATGGCTCAAAGCACTATAGGACTTAAGATCTGAGGTTATCAGTCCCCTAGACTTAGAACTACTAACTAACCTAAGGACATCACACACATCCATGCCCGACGCAGGATTCGAAGCTGCGACCGTAGCAGCAGCGCGGTTCCGGACTGAAGTGCCTAGAACAGCTCGGCCACAGGAGGCCGACTTTCCGTTAAAAATTTTTAATTCTTCCGATACGCGTTGTATGATTCCACTATATAATAAACTGAAGACTGGGACTTTGTGAAACTCCGAAACTGGTCATAATAATTTGCATCTGGAAGCTAACTTTCCTTCTCTGTATAATGCGGAACATGTGTTCCTTGCCGCACCCCTACCGGCATCGCTGTGGTTACCAAGAACCCGGTCCCCGACAGCTTTAGATGAAAGGAACTGACAATAACAGTAAAAAATATTTAAAAAAATTAAAAGTAAAAACCAATAATGAGTCTTTTCTTGTCAGACATATCCAGCGGAGAATAACTGGGAACACTACGTCCAAAAGAAATACCCATTTCACTGCGTCTGCTGCCGTCTTTAGTAGGAACCACAAAATGATGTACTGCTACATATGGCGTAGAGACTAACAGCAGTAAGCTACCCAAATAAAATGGGGAATATTTTGTTTGAAAACAGTGGTCTTTCAGTGAAAGAAATTAAATGCTTGGCAAATGTTACTACCCGACACGTAATTGATTTGGTCGTCAATCTAGAATTTTTTGTGTCCATAAGGACATTCGAAGTGGATGTAGGAATTTTTCACATGTCATGTAGTGACAAGGTCGAAAATGTGTTGGCAACACTGAGTACGATGCATTAATCCTTCGGAGATGCATGCATTTCCATCGGACATACGTGCATGTACGAAGGAACAGGCATTGCTGGGACTACAGCCGTTATGAAACTCATAAAATGCAATCGCAGTTACAAATATGGACAAGCATCAGCTGTATTTCATAACGGCTGTAGCCGCCGTAGTGCCTGTCCGTTCGGACCTGCATGAACGTGCGAAGGAACATTGCATCGTACTTCTGAGCAACATAAGCACTACAATATCGTATTTATCCGCAGACACCGGGCAAGCCACTATCAGTTAAAATGTCTCCCTTGCACGGGAAACACAGGGTGGCGTTTCTGTGAATGGGAAGTCAAAAAATCTGCATAAAACACTATCACTTGAGTTTCTTCAGGCACATAAGGTCGAAACTTCCTGATGTCTTCCATTTGCTCTCGACTGATGGAGATACAGGGTGGCGCACGAAATGTGTTACCATTTTGTTTTTGAATATAAACTTTATTGTCAATACAATCTGAAAGGAACATACACTACAATGAAGAGCCGTCCATGGAGATTTGTTCTAACTCAGCACATGCTCAATATGTCCACCATTTCGTTTCCTAACTTCCTTCAAACAAACACTGAAGTTAGTGATTACCCTATGGCACATGTCTTCTGTAATTTCACTGCAAGCTTGAAGAATAAGTCTTCCGCTCTCCATTAAATCACGTGAACGTTTCGGGAAAATTTTTTCCTTTAGGTACCCCCAAAGAAAAAAGTCACATGGATTGAGGTCTGGACTATTGGGGGGCCAATTTTGTCCGTCATTGAAGCGACCTGGAAACCTGAGTGAAATGATCCGCATGTCGAAATGCTCGTGCAAAAACTCCAACACAGTGTTTGCAGTATGTGGCCTTGCTCAATCTTGCATGAACTACTGCATGTTGAAGGGCAAGGCAGTAGCAAGAAGCTGTGGAATGAAGCTATTGCGAAGCATGCCCAAATAACGCTCGCTGTTCACAGTTTCTTCAAAGAAAAAGGGTCCAGTAAGTCCGTGACTGGAAATTGCTGCCCACGCTGTAATCCTCGGAGCATAATGTTGTCGTTCATGAAGCACTTGTGGGTTTTCAGTGGCCCAAAAGCGTACATTTTGTTTGTTAACTACACCGTCTAAATGAAAATGCGCTTCGTCTGAAAACCAAACGTTGTTGAGAGTTTCTTCCCTATCCTCCGCCCACTGAGCAAACAGTAGTCTCTGCTGCTTGTGTTCTTCAGTGAGCTTCTGTTCACAGGTCATCTTGTATGGGTACATATGGAGGTGACTTTTAAGAATGCGTCTGGATATTCCCAGTTGCTCTGCTGCCTTTCTACACGATTTCCTGGGACTTCTCTGTACAGCAACTCTTACCGCTTGAATATTCTCCGCCGGCCGCGGTGGTCTCGCGGTTAAGGCGCTCAGTCCGGAACCGCGCGACTGCTACGGTCGCAGGTTCGAATCCTGCCTCGGGCATGGATGTGTGTGATGTCCTTAGGTTAGTTAGGTTTAAGTAGTTCTAAGTTCTAGGGGACTGATGACCACAGAAGTTAAGTCCCATAGGGCTCAGAGCCATTTGAACCATTTTTTCAATATTCTCCGGCGAACAAACAGGCTTAGGTCGAGGTCGCTTCGCTTCCAAAACTGTTCCTTCCTGTACAAATTTATCGTACAACCTGTGGATGGTCTTCTTGCAAGGGACCCATCGTGTGTTAAACTGTTGTCGAAAACGCCTCTGAGTCACAACAAGGCTTTTCGTTTCATGAAAAAGTAACACAATTGCCGATCGTTGCTGTGTCGTCAGTCTTCCACTGTCAGCCATTACTGCTTACTAGTCTCCTAGCGGCAGTATGGTGAACTACACGTCATTTCGTTACTCATTTGTTTTTCCAAGCTCTGCAGGTACTGCTGTAGAAATCCCAGCGGGATTTCTACTGTGCGTCATAAATTGTGAAAGAAACAATCGGTAACACATTTCGTGCGCCACCCTGTATATAATGAATGTACGAGTGCAGATTATGAGCATATGGTTGACGACATTTGGAAATTTGGGTCCGTCCGTGAGTAGTGCTCGGATAGCCTAGTAGTAAGGCGACCGCTCGCGATAAGCGGGAAATCCGGGTTCGAGTCGCGGTACGACACAAATTTTCATTGACGTTGTTCCATTATGCAGATGATGGTTGTCTATATTCGCAGCTGCCAATACATTTCATGCATAAGAATGAGTTCAATGAACAATTGCAAAAAGAAATATCATTCGCCAATGACTTTAGTTCTTCGGGCGCAGAGGAAAAGTCCCTTAGTTTCTGTAACCTACACCCATTTGAACCTATTTATTGCAGTGAACTATTGGTTTCTCCCTACAATTTTGGCCCTCAACAGTTCCCCCATCAACAAACTGACGATCCTGGATGCCTCTGGGCGCTTCCTACCAACCGATTCCTTCTTTCACTCAGGTTGTGTCATGAATTTGTTTTCTCCTAAATTCGCATCAGTACCCCTTCGTTGCTTATACTATCTACTCACCTAATTTTCGTCGTTATTCTGTGGAATTCAAAAGCTTCCAGCTCTTCTTGTCTGAATCATTGTTGCTCGCTTATCGCCTCCGTACAAGGCTACAGTCTAGATAAACGTTTTCTGAAAAGATTTCCTAACACTTAAATTTGAATTTGATGTTAACAATTTTCTCTTGTTCAGGAATGTTTTCTTGCTATTGCCGGTCTCCATTTTATATCCTTTTACTTCATTAATCGTCAGTTATTTTGCTGCTCAAATAGCAGAACATATCTACTACTTTTAGTGTTTCATTTCTCAGTCTAATTCCCTCAGTATCTCCTGATTAATTTTGACTTCAATCAATCACCGTTGTTCTACTTTTGTTAATGTTCATCTTACAAACTGTTTTCAAGACACGATCCATTCCTTTCAACCTATGTGTCAAAATCCGGGTCACCTCTGACAGAATTACAGTGTCATCGGCAAGCCTTAAAGAGTTTATTTCTTCCCACTGAACTTTAATTCCCTTTCCAAATTTCTCGTTCGCTTCCTTTACTGCTAGATAAGTGGACAGATTCAATAATAATCCCGTGTCTCTCCAATTTCAGACATTGATTCTCTTTCATGCTTCAACACTTATAACTCAAGTCTGCCTTCTGTACCAGCTGCGTACAACCTTCTGGTGCTGGTATTTTTTTTTCCCTGTAACCTTCAGATTTCAAAGCATCTATTCCTGTCAACTCTGTCAAAAACTGTCACCCATTCTACAAGGTGACCAATAATCCACGGCAGGCGGGCCAACAATCCACGGCAGGCGGGCCTATACGTTTGCTACCAAGATCATCTGATCTCAGTTCTTTAATATCCAACTTCTGAACTCAGCTTAAAATCGTTGCGAACAGCACCCACTGTGATACGGTTGAAGAATTGGAGGTGAGAACTGTCAACGCTTGTCAACAATTAGGAGACGATCTGCAAGTATTTGAATCAATTCTAAACTTAGTGTAGATGCAAGTGTAGTACAACATCCATCTGCAAAAACGATATTCTGAACATCTCCTTTAACATATAAACGTGAAAAATAATCATAACATGCTACTGTAAATGCTAAAATAGGACCTTATTCCTTGTTCCTGAAAAGCATGCAATAATTTGTCTTTTAACCATTACAGTTTCCGAAACAAGAATAACGTTACAAACGGTGAACTCGTCAGCGGCGGGTGACGGCACATTTGCATTTATCCCACGAATGGTACGTTTGCGGATAATGTTACTGCGGATAATGTTACTGCGACATTTTGCTTCTAGTTTCGACTATTTACAATTGTTTCGATTTGCGCATTCAATTATGCCAAACGCTTTGTAAGTGCTGAGATGTTAGTTCTCTCATTCCGTGTCAGACTCACAGCTTGGTATACACCTGTAAACTAGCCCCACTGCCAGTCCGCAAATGTTGACGATGATGTAGACACAACTAGCGCATAAAACTTCGGCCTTTCTATTTTGAGACCAAAGCCCAAAGCTCTGTAGAAAGTTTTTTCAGCCTCTAAGGCGATAGGGGGATAGCTGAGTGTAGCAACCGTGTCTTGCAATTCTCATCGAGAACCACTGAAACCGTGTTCCGCTGTGCAAAGACCGTGTCGGCGAAAGAAAACAACAAACAATGTGGTGATTGCATCACGGTAAGCCGTTAAGACAACGAGGCGAAAACTACCACTGAATGTAAAGTAGGAGTTTCCTTTACCTGCTAGGAGCGTTGTCCGTGGCCCAGTATTGCAGCAACCTGACCGCCCGTAAATGAGTAAAGCACATTGCAAACAGTCAATCACAGTCCACCACATGCGTCCACGTGTAGGAAAAAAACAAAACCATCTTGGACTATATCATTTGTGACTGCCGGCTCCGCATGCAGCAGTCATACCAAGTGCGGAACCGTTTTGAAAAAAGAAATACAAATACTGAAACATGAACTAAGTACCTGTCTTGAACGTCTGAAAATGTAAATAACTGTAGTGAATGGAGACAGTTCGATAAAGCCTCGATAGATGTGGACCAAAATTTTACCGGTGTATCCGGCATTATCATTAGATCTTCCTTCAAGGTATCCAAGTCAGCAAAATTAATATAAAACAATATAATTATGATTACTCTTTGTTAACCGTCATACCGTGAGATCACCGAAGCTAAGCACCGTCGGACGTGGCCCGTACTTGGATGGGTGACCATCAGAGTACGCCGCCTGTTGCTGACAATATTCCCTTTAGCCTTTACGGGAGAGGGCACAAGAGGGACTGTGGTGCAGAGTTCCTGATCACCTGACTTTACGCCAATGTTCTGGGATAAATTCCAAAACTCTCCGCAGTATCTCATGAAGTGAGGGCATCTGATATTGTTGACGGTGATCCGTCCGTGGGATGGGAACGTTAAGCTCGGCGGCCCAACTGATGCTATTCAAGAGGAGCAGGCTGTGTGTCCGCACCAGTTTTCGCTCTGTCTCTACTCTCATCATCATCATCACCGTCATCATCATCATCATCATCATCATCATCACCCAACACAAACACAGCACTAAGCTTTATGCGCCCCATCACACTCACATACTCTCTACAAATACATATAACGATACATCTCTCAAATATCCGCAAGTAAATGGGCCAATGTGCGTGGAGGAAGAACACCCTCTCCGTTGGATGCCTGTTGTCATGCCAAGTTAACGCGGGAACAATAGAATCGGTCTACCAGTGTCTCGCATGTAATTTCCTTTACTGACGGATTCCACTCTCCCAGAACCCTTACAACACTCATTTCATGTCGCATCCTAGTATTCTCACCAAATTCTTATGGAAAATATTAATCAGATATCTTGTTACCGGATATTGACAACTTTTTTCTCTTTGTTATAGACATTATCTTGCAGTTATCCACATTTAAGCAGAGCTGCCATTCATTATATTAAGCTGAAATTTTGTCAGAGTCTTTCTACACTTCCTTATGGTAGTTCAACGACGATACTTTCCTGTGAACAATGCTGATTACATTGTAATTCTGTGAGAGACGGCAAACGACTTAGAAGAACAGCTGAAGAGAAGTAATGGTAATAGAATGCCGTCAAAATAAATCAAACCATGCAGATGGAACTACTGAGAAAATGAGATAGTAGAACTACTAAAATTTTGCTATTTATGCGACAAAAAAATTGCTATGACAGAAATAACACATAAAATGTAAACCGGCAGCAGCAAGAAAAGAATATCCGAAAAACAGAAATTTGTTGACACTGGCTATAAATTTAAATGTTAGGAAGTCTTTTCTGGTGGTATTTGTCTAGAGTCTTTCCCTTGTGCGCAACTGAAAATGCACAGTAAAAACTTCAGACAAGAGGAAAATAAAAGCTTTCGAAATGTTGCACTATAGAACAATGCTGAAGGTTAAATGGGTACATAAAATAACTGACGAGGAGGTACTGAATCAAGTTACAGAAAAAAAAGAATTTGTGGCATAATTGGAGTAAAGGAAGAGACTGACTGATAAAACGCATCTTGAGGCATCAAGGAGTAGTCAGTTTGATAAGGCAGTAATGTGTGTGCGTGTGTGTGTGTGTGTGTGTGTGTGTGTGTGTGTGTGTGTGTGTGTGGATGGATGGGCGGGTGGGTGGGTGGGTGGGGGGAGGCGGTAGGGGAGGGAGTTAAAATTGTAGAGGGAGACCGAGGCTTGAACACATTAAGCAGGTTCAAATAGGTGTGGGTGTCAGTAGTTATGCAGAAACGAAGAGCCTTGTCCAGGATAGACCAGCGTGGAGAGCTGCGTCAAACGAGTTTTCAGAATGAAGACCATAGCAACAAGACCAGAGCCTCGTCAGTGGCAGTCAGGCTTCCGTACCAGTTCCTAGTTAATGGGTGTGGGAGCGGTTGAATTATAGACAGCTGCTGTGCTAGAGGGACAGTACTCCTGTTGGCACGGTGAATAGGCTGCAAGTAGTTACCCGTGTCACATTGCTTGAGAGTAGTCTGACGTCTGGTCGTCAGTGTAACAGGTGGATAGGTTAATGGGCAAGACGCGCGGTATGGGCGCATGTAAGTGCTGCCCGGTCATGAGACCTTCCATCTCCGAGATGGTGCAGGCTCTCCACTTGCTACTTCATTAGGATGTGTTCTGGCGATCTTGATTCGAGGGAAACCGCCGCCGCTTAAGTCAACTGCCGTAGGCAACAATGCCAGGGGTCACCATGAACCACCGCGTATTGTTAGAGGCGAAAGACAGACCACTGTGCGCAGAGCAACATTCGACGAGCAGACAAGCCATCCTCAATCATCACTACAGAAACCACCGCCTCACAGATGTACACATCAAAAGTATCTGTCCACATTTTTGCCTTTATGACTCTGCTACAGACACTGTCAGTGAGGGGTTGGAATGTCTGTGGAGGAATGGCAGGCCATTCTCCGTGAAAGTCATGGGCAGGCCAGTCCATTACACGAATTTTGTTGTCAAAGAACCATTGCCTCGCAAATACTGCTATATGACACGACGGTTGTCTTTCTGAGACAAACAATAATCGTTTCCGAATTGATCCTCTACTGTTCACGTTATATAAGGCCGTAAAATGTATTCATATTCTTCTGCATCTGGTATTTAGCATTAACCGCATTAAGGGAACAAATCCTTACCATATAAAACACCCCCACACCGTAACAGCACTTCCTCTGTACACCACTACGGCACTACTCGTGATGGCAGGAAACGGTCTCCAGTCATTCCCCTAACAAAAGTCCTTCCATCGGGGTAACATATGGTACAGCGTGATTCATCACGCCAAATCACTACTTTCCTGTCATCTTCTGTCCAGTGGCGTCACTCCTTACACCAAATGGTCACTTCGCATTGACTACAGAAACGAGTGGCTTATGACCAGCTACTTGGGCATTGTACTGTATTCTTTTTCACTCCCTACACAGTTACTGCGCTAGTTGTCCTGCTACCATCATTTTAGAACTCACGAATGATTCCTTCCACTTCTTTCATGCGATTCTTTACAGCCACCCTCCACAAGCCGGCCGCTGTGGCCGAGCGCTTCTAGGCGCTTCAGTCCGGAACCACGTGGCTGCTACGGTCGCAAGTTCGAATCCTGCCTCGGGCATGGATGTGTGTGATATCCTTATGTTAGTTAGGTTTAAGTAGTTCTAAGTTCTAGGGGCCTGAGGACCTCAGATGTTAAGTCCCATAGTGCTTAGAGCCATTTTTGAACACTCCACAACGCTCTACGCTTCCTGTCCGTTAGTACATGAGATATGCCTGATTGCATCTAGCTGTGGTTGTTCCTTCGCATTTCCAATTCACAGTCATATCACTAACAGTCGACTTGACCAGTATTAGAAGGGTTAAAATGTCCCTGAAGAATTTGTTCCTCAGGTGACATGGGATGACTAGCGCACGTTTGGAATACTGACCGACCCACTAGGCTGTTACTGCTTCTCTACTGACGTCACAGTACTCTCCGCGTCCTTTTAAACAGGCGGCTACGCTTCTTGTGACATCAAGTGGTCGATCCGCATTATCTAGTGGTGTCTGGATTGTTTTCATGTACCTCTCCTCATGTAACGCCACTGTGTATACTGTGTGCAGTGTTTGGGCGGAGGAATTCCCCCAGTGGACACTCGAACAACCATGGAAAAAGGTACCATTGAATGATGAGTCATATTGCAGGTTAATACCCGCCGATGGTGTAGTGGTTTCCCTAAATCGCTTAAGGTAAATGCTTGGGTATTCCATTGGAAAGCGACCTCGTGCTCAGTCTCTAATGACCTCGTAAAAAAACGGGACTCTGAACCATCACATTTCTTCCTTACTTCCTTCCGAAAGCATCTTCCACTGGAGAACTCTGTAACTGGAATTCAGAACTGCGTGCGAGCCAGGCAATGCAGCCAAAATTCCGCGAGTCTAGACTTGTCCAAATGGGCCGCAGAGTCACGAACTTGGCGACGCATAGTGGAGAGGTGGTCGCTGCGTGCCGGTGCGTGCAGTGTAACGGATAGCTCTCCGGACCTTGACCATGGGATCGCGCCAGATTGGCTCAAATCGCTGCTTTCGCCGCGGCGAGCCAACGAGATGCAGATATGTGACACGCTGAGTAGAATACTACCCCGAAGGTTGGCGCTTGGGCGCTGTAAGTTTCACATTAAGCGAGGAACCATAGGTGTCCTCAGCGTTGGTGGTGGTGGTGGTGGGGTGGTGGGGGTGGTTTTTTTTTGGGGGGGGGCAATAGGCACGTGCCCCACCCCACCTGACATATGGAAAACAGTGTTTTATTCATTACAGAATTCTCTTACACTTCTAGAAATGAATGGATAAACTTCAGTTGTCTGGGATATGCTAAGTTTTCCGCACCACAAATAAAATTTAGTTCTTGTGGCATCACATCTCCAAACCGATAAACTCATTCATATAAAAACTGGAACTTTTAAAGAGTCTTGCATCCAGCCCTCTTCCCAGCTCTCTGGATACATTTTTGCGGACACCCGTGCACTGATCACTTGCAGAATATGAACGATTGATGCGGAGACTGGTAGTTGCTCCTGAACGTAAATACATGGAACGGACAGCACACAAATAGCCGGAGATATCCACTTCTGTACGATTACGCTATTGGCGAACAAATCACTGGAAACAGTAACTAGTGCAAGTTAACATTATTAGCGGGTATTTCTCTTTAGGAGTTGGTAACATTGGTTTTTGACCGTCAGACCATGGTGACAGCAGGCAACTTCAGCAGCTCCACGAGACTTGGTAGTGTCAAAGGCGTTGTCGTTGAGCAAAATAATTTGTTAGATTTTTGTATCTTACTTCGTGACATTATGTGTTCATTAAGGAACTTAGACCACCGTATTAAAGGCTGACACTAATAATACAATGAATAATACTTTCAGCAGGCCTTATGAACGTATGCCACGTTAAACGACTCCTTTCTTACGCAGATGCTACAAGAGAGGCGTCGTGCTTCACGGAGATGTTTACCGTTGGAATTTCGAGACAAACTTTACGGGAATAGTCGGACTACAAAAAAAAAAAAAAAAAAAAAAATGGTTCAAATGGCTCTGAGCACTATATGGGACTTAACTTCTGAGGTCATCAGTCCCCTAGAACTTAGAACTACTTAAACCTAACTAACCTAAGGACACCACACACATGCATGCCCTGCGACCGTAGCGGTCGCGCGGTTCCAGACTGTAGCGCCTAGAACCGCTCGGCCACCTCGGCCGGCCAGGGAGGACTCGAACCTCCGCCGGGACCAGCCGCACTGTTCACGACTGCAGCGCCAAGACCGCTCGGCTAATCTCGCGCGTCGGTCGGACTACGTGTTACTTTGTCCCACATACATCTCGCGAAGTGGCCGTGGCGAGAAAATTCGAGAAATTGGAGCTAATACGGAGGCTTACCGACAGTCATTCTTCCCACGCGTCGTTCGCGAATGGGAACAGGGAAAATGGGATCAGTCAGTGGTACAAGAAGTACCCTCCGCGGCACACCGTTCCGTAGCTTGAGGAATCTGATGCAAATGTAGATAAAACAAATGGTAGCAAAGTCAGATGCCAGACCGAGGTTAATTGGAAGAATCTCAAGGAAACGTAATTTAACCTAGAAAGAAGTGCCTTACGAAACATTTGCTCAACCGACTGCCAGCACTGTTCATCAGTCTGGAGCCCTTTGTAGGTAAAATTAATAGAGGAGATATGGAACATGCGATGAACGGCGGTCCGTTTCATTAGGGGATTGTTTAGTCGCGGCGAAAATATTACAGAGAATGTCAAAAAACTCGTAGAGGATATTAGGAAGGCGCCGTGCATCAATGGCAGTTCTACTACTGAAACTTCGAGGGCGTGCATTCCAAGAAGAGTTGTACAAAATATTACTTCTCCCCTCACACGAAGGGTGTTCAATAACCAATGCACTCCGTCTTCAGGCCACGAGTGGCCTACCGGGACCATCCGACCGCCGTGTCATCCTCAGTGGAGGATGGGGATAGGAGGGGCGTGGGGTCAGCACACCGCTCTCCCGGTCGTTATGATAGTATTCTTGACCGAAGCCGCTACTATTCGGTCGAGTAGCTCCTCAATTGGCATCTCGAGGCTGAGTGCACCCCGAAAAATGGCAACAGCGCATGGCGGCCTGGATGGTCACCCACCCAAGTGTCGACCACGCCCGACAGCGCTTAACTTCGGTGATCTCACGGGAACCGGTATATCCACTGCGGCAAGGCCGTTGCCCTCAATAAGTAATGCAACACTTTCTGAAAGCGGGTTGGTTTTATTCAGGATTCCGATACACCACATTATTCCCCTTTCTTTTGGCCAAAAAATCCTATTTTTCTACATAATCTCCGTGCAACGCGACGGCCTTTCGCCTCCTTACTGGGAGGTCCCATATCCCCGCATGGTAGCAGCACTCTACTGGCCGAGGTGGGAGCCAACGTCTTGCAGCATCAACAGCCTCCCCACCATCCACCTACTGCTTCCCTAGGAGTGCATCCTTTTTCGGGCCAAACAAATGGAAGGTGCGAGATCCGGGTTGTAGGGTGGATGAGGAAGAACAGTCCAGTGAAGTTCTGTGAGCTCTTCTCGGGTGCGCAGACTTGTGTGAGGCATTGCGTTGTCATGGAGAAGAAGGAGACGAACACGCAGAAGTCGTTTCTTCAGTTTCCTGAGGGTAGCACAGTACACGGCAGAGTTGATCGCTGCAAAAAAAAAAAAAATGGTTCAAATGGCTCTGAGCACTATGGGACTTAACATCTATGGTCATCAGTCCCCTAGAACTTAGAACTACTTAAACCTAACTCACCTAAGGACATCACACAACACCCAGTCATCACGAGGCAGGGAAAATCCCTGACCCCGCCGGGAATCGAACCCGGGAACCCGGGCGTGGGAAGCGAGAACGCTACCGCACGACCACGAGCTGCGGACTGATCGCTGCAGCTGGAGGGAGGACAGCGAACGGAATAACCTCTTCACAGTCCCAGGAGATCTTTGCCTTGACTATACCGGCTGAGGGTGGGGTTCTGAACTTCTTCTTCAGAGGAGAGGTGGTGTGGCGCAACTCCATGGATTGCTGTTTTGTTTCCGGTTCGAAGTCATGAATCCAAGTTTCATCGCCTGTGACGATTTTCGATAAAAAAATTGTCACGATCAGCCACGTAGTACCCAAGCAGTTCAGCACAGATAGTCCTCCGTTGCTCTTTATGGTCTTTTGTTAGGCGGCGAGCAACCGAGCAGGCACACACCTTTGAATACCCCAACTGGTGTACGAGTGTGTCAGCACTGCCAAAAGAGGCGTCCAGTTGTGCATCGATTTGTTTGATTGTGATTCGTTTATAAACTGGAATGACAGTGTCCACAAGTTCCAACACTGCAGGAGTCACAGCTGGGTTTGGCCAGCTGGCACGATTGAGATCGGACAAGCTCGCACGACCTTGTTGCGATGATGGCAGATGCTCAATGACTAACCGTTTTTCTGCTCAGTACAGTGCCACCGTAGACATTCTGCAAGCGCATATGAATATCTGTGGTACTTTGGTGTTTCGCCAAAACGAACTCAATGACAGCTCTCTGATTGAAACGAACCTGAATTAAAGACGCCATTTTGTAGCCTGCGTATAGGCCGCCACCTATCGGAACTTCATGTAACTATAGGGGCTGAAACATATCCGAAACCAATACCGCATTTTTAACCTAATTCGGCCCAGAAAAAATGTGTTGCGTTACTTACCGAACGCTCCTCGTACGTCTCACGAAACGAACGTGACAAGAAAATCAGAAAAATTATAGCTGTTGCGGAGCTTTACTGATAATCGTTCTTCCCGCGTGCCACTCGCAAATGGAATAAGAAAGGGCGGAAAATGTGTGGGTGCCAGAAGTACGCTCTACATGCGGAGCATAAATTGAAACTTCTTTATTTAAATGAGTGAGTGTGTACTTAAATTGCTGAATAACTGAGACCGACAATATCCTAGCCCAACGCAATCAGACTGCTCAAAAAAAGGGTAACCTGACTTCAAATAATTAATTCAAAAGACTGGCCCTGACTAAAAAGAAATCATAGTAACCTATACATTTCATTAAGCACTTACCTCAAAAAAATCTTCATTTCGCAAACTACTGCAATACAGCGAGCGTCAATACTGCCAGCTAAATAAAAGATTCTAACTACTAAAGCCACTAATTACTAATAGGCATGTGGTTAGCAAAGGAAAGATTTTGTTGCAAACCAAATAATGTATTTTTTACCTTAACAATGTGACATCCAGTTCAGACACGAAGATAAATCGTCGTTGACATCTAGTACAAAGGTATATAATCATGAATAATATTCAATCTCCAAGTCGAACATGTACGCTAACACTTCAGACCTCTACCCTCCATCAATGCTAACTTCTCACGTCTGACACCCATCACTGCTGGCTGTTCACCTCCAACTGCCCAACAGTACTTCCATCACTGCTGGCGACCAACTTTCAGCTGCCCAATAGTACTGGCGATTAACTTCCAACAACGAGTCCAACCAACCACAGAGTCTCTTACAAAGAAAGCACAGCGCTTCCAACACAAAAACAGCCCACTTACAAAATGTGTACACGTAGATGTAGGCATATGTCAAATTCTCCTACCAGATAATGGGAATGCACGTCCGCCCATTATGCAAACAACTGTTGTTAGTAAATTCCCAAATATTATTCAGCTACTTCTTGCCATCAACAATGGGTACTTTTATTCAGTTCTGTGAAATGCAAGCATGATTCAAATAAGAATTTTTCTAATGAATTTAGACCCAAACAATTTATCTCTGTCGTGGCTATTGCTTATTGCCTTATTTTCTACGTTGTTCGGTTCTGTAGGACAATTTTTTACATTGTTATGTACCGATATAGGCGACACAGAACATCCGTCACGTACCGTTGCGCCGCCAGAGTTCCCTCAATGACTATCAGCCGTGATTTGAAATCATACCCGATGGCTCCCCAAATGAAGCCAGTAGGAAAACCGCTGTATGTCTCCAAAACATAGCAAGAATGGCACGTCTCTCCACGTTGCTGTCATTCTCGCCGACGATAGTCATCCACGGTAGTGCAGAACTGCGTTTCATCCCTGAAAACAATGCGACGCCTTTCCATGCTCACCGGCCACAGCACCGCTCCAAGTGCAATAATTTGTATCGTGCTATTAACGGCAACCAATCTATTGGATGGCAGTTCTCTTGTCTGGTTGCTGCTATTCTCCAACGAATGGAGTTGGTTGAGACGGAATGTTGCAGGGAGCGTTACCGGATGGCACGCGCAGATGTGAAGGGCTGACCACGTTCCTGGTACACAATGTGGCGGTGCTGTGTTGTAGCGGTCAGACGCCGTCGATGGGCTAAAATGGCTCTGAGCACTATGGGACTCAACTGCTGAGGTCATTAGTCCCCTAGAACTTAGAACTAGTTAAACCTAACTAACCTAAGGACATCACAAACATCCATGCCCGAGGCAGGATTCGAACCTGCGACCGTAGCGGTCCTGCGGTTCCAGACTGCAGCGCCTTTAACCGCACGGCCACTTCGGCCGGCCCGTCGATGGGAACCTTGACTATGAGTTTGTCTGCCTTCACTTTCTCATGCAGTCCAGCATCGGGCCATTGTCACATCCCCAACCCTTGAACTCTGGATATTGAGTGATACGACCAGCCATCCAAATGGAGATGCAGTATGAGCTGCCTTTCTCACTGTCAGGTGCTGATAACGCTGTCGCACACGAGTATGTGGTATTCCCGTATCGTTCACGGCGATCACTCAACATCTAGCTCTTTTCACGCTGCCTATATACCGAACTAGGCCAGGTAACAACACTAAACACGAAAAACGCTAATTCATTCTGCTGACTGTCCTACCTGTCGCGGAGATTACAACTCTAATCATTCACATACCCGCCAATGGTGTGTATATGTACGAAGTTACATTGAAAACAGACCAGGTCTTCTGTGTGCTTCACTTTCTTTATCAGGTAGTGTGTTTGGGGCTGTCGACAATATACACTCACACTCATAAATTAAGGATAATGCTGATACATGGCGAAACAACGCTCTGGTGGGTGGTTTGCGGGTTTAAATCACCTCGGGGTATGACCATGCTGTGCATTTGAACTGCGGTCGTCGCACGGTGGCGCTGGCAGCAGTATACATACACAGAGGTGTGTCGGTTCATGTCAGAGTACGGTGAAGCGAGTAAGTGTGCAGACGTTTTCAGATGTGCTAATGGTAACTGTGTGTTGAAAATGGCTCAAAGAACACATATTGATGAAGTTATGAGGGGCAGGATACTAGGGCGACTGAAGGCCGGTCGAACACAGCAGGTCGTAGCACGGGCCCTCCGTGTGCCAAAAAGTGTGATCTCAAGATTATGGCAATGATTCCAGCAGACAGGAAACTTGTCCAGGCGCTACAGTACGGGACGTCCACAGTGTAAAACACCACAAGAAGGCCGATATCTCACCATCAGTGCCCTCAGTCGGTCACGGAGTACTGCAGGTAGCCTTGCTCGGGACCTTACTGCAGCCACTGGAACAGTTGCCTCCAGTCTACAGACGACTGAACAGACATGGTTTATTCGCCCGGAGACCTGCAAGGTGCATTCCACTGACCCCTGGTCACAGGAGAGCCTGTAAAGCCTGGTGTCAAGAACACAGTACATGGTCATTAGAACAGTGGTTCCAGGTTATGTTCACGGACGAGTACAGGTATAGTCTGAACAGTGATTCTCGCCGGGTTTTCATCTGGCATGAACCAGGAACCAGATACCAACCCCTTAATGTCGTTGAAAGGGACCTGTATGGAGGTCGTGGTTTGATGGTGTGGAGTGGGATTATGATTGGTGCACGTACACCCCTGCATGTCTTTGACAGAGGAACTGTAATAGTTCAGGCACCTTCCATTTTGCACCAGTATGTTCGCCTTTTCAGGGCTGTGGGCCCCACCTTCCTCCCGATGGACGATAACGCACGGCCACAGCGAGCTGCCATCGTGGAGGAGTACCTTGAAACGATATCAGGCGAATGGAGTGGCCTGCCTGTTCTCCAGACCTAAACCCCATCGAGCACGTTTGGGATGCTCTCGGTAGACATATCGCTGCACGTCTTCAAACTCCTAGGATACTTCAGGAGCTCCGACAGGCACCGGTGCAAGAATGGGAGGCTATACCCCAGCAGCTGCTCGACCACCTGATCCATAGTATTCCAACCCGTTGTGCGGGCTGTGTACGTGTGCATGGTGATCATATCCCATATTGATGTCGGGGTACATGCGCAGAAAACAGTGGCGTTTTGTAGCACATATGTTTCGGGACGGTTTTCTCAACTTATCACCAATACCGTGGAGTTACAGATCTATGTCCTGTGTGCTCCCTATGTGCCTATGCTATTAGCGCCAGTTTTGCGTAGTGCCACGTTGTGTGGCACCACATTCTGCAATTATTCTTAATTTATGAGCATGAGTGTACACCATCGTCTCTGTAAGGAACGCAAATGACTGTCAAAGAGGTCTAATAACACATACGTAAATGTGCTTTGGCTTCCCTGCAATCAGACATTACACTGGCCCCAAAGACACGACGGGTAATGTTTTGATTATCACTTGGAAAGAATGGCGTGAGAGCCATCAGATACGACTTCAAGTCACGGCTGGTAGTGAAAGAAGGAACTCAGATGGCAAAACGACGTTGTGGACGTCCTGCGTCATCTCGTTACCTCTCATGCGAGAGGTGTGATGTCATTTTTCAACAGAATAGTGTTCGTCGTCACATGGCATATATCTCTGAGAAATGTCTACGTGATGCTGAGGTACACACATGGCCAACAAGATCTCCAGAGCTTTCCCAGTAGAACGTTTTTTGGACAGTTCGGATGTCAACTCTCCTCCTGTACCAGAATCCAGGATATCAAGGACCTACAACAGCTGTGGGCCAGCTTTGTCTCATGAGGTTCTCAACGGTTTTATAATACGCTTCCTAACCGAATCACCGCATGCATGCAGGCCAGAGAGGGCGCAAAGTCATTCTCATAAGTGCGCTCTTTGTAAATTTGACTCGATTTTGTAATCACTGAAATAACATCGCGTACCTTCTCAACCCGCGAAATATCATTTGTTTTCCTCCTCTCCTTCTGCATGTTTCACTACATTTGTAGCCAGTGTAATTTTTTATTACTCTTTTACAAGACTTGAAATTGTCTCGTTAGTATAGTGGTCGACGTCCCGGTTACTGACGCAGAAGTCCCGGTTCCAGTTACGACGATCAGTTGAGATTTTTCTGTAGTGGAAAGATGTGCAGCAGGGGCGATACCATGAGGTCAAATGCGAGTTGTTCGAGTAAAACGAGCAACGAAATTCGCACAAAAGCCGCCGAAGTGGCCTCAGATTGAAATACTTGCACCAGGCTGGGATGGGAGTCGTCCATTTATTTATTTACCAGACTTATGAATGTACTCTCTCATCTTTGCACGCAAATGCAGTGGCAAGATAATTAACAATGCTATTTTACCTAAAAGTGTGTCCGTTGTCGTTAGAGCTTCCGGTTGTAAGTATAAAACAAGACAGATTTTGTTGACTCGGCTCCTCTTCTGCGCTGTAGTACTTGGGACACGAGACTGCGCATGTTTTCCATCCGCGGGAAAGGACGTTTCGCGACTCCTGCACATCATCAGGGACATCAGCGGGGCCGAGGGAACTGCCGTGAGGTCTCTGCGCAAAACGCACGCAATCCACAAAACTAAAGGACCGCAATTATTTTTGCGCCTTTACGACTGCTGTAATTATTTTGTATGTTATTCTCAAACCTATTTACACATATATTCCTTCCCAGGATGTAACGGGGTGGTGGCAGGAAGGACAACAGCCATCCCTTAAATTAAAGATGGAAAATCCAGTAAGAGCTACGCCGACACTTTGCTGATGGGGGACGAAGGTAGAAGGAAAAGAAGAAAAATGATTCTCAAACCGATTATTATTTTTAATACCAGAGGACTGTTTTCAACTTATAATTAAATTGTTATTATTATTGAAGTGTGGGATTACAGAACACGCACGTGTAGGTACACGATACAGTTAACATTAATGCTTAAATTTCACAACGAGTTGGCAGCAGTCACTGTTACTTGATCCAAGCCTTTCTGGCCACATTAAAATGCATGAAATGGGCAGTTTTACTCGTGTGGCTTACTGTTCGATCGTCACCACCACAGTCACATACAGCGCTTTAATGATATTTTACAAGTAAGCATGGTTAGTGTATAGGGACACTAGTTATTGGATAGGAGTCTAGGGTTCTCAAGTAGTACAAAAATAACTGTCCTGTAGTTTCAAGTTGAGACTTACTTATAGAAAAGTCCTTTATTACAATAAATTAGAGTTTACAAACGCTATACATTGTATCATCAGCAATAAGGAAATAGATTAGTGGACCAGCAAGACAGTTACCTTTTGTCCGTTGCAAACAAATCGAGCGGAATCCAATTCAGGGTGTTCGGACAGTTTTGAGAATCATAGTATACCACGGTAAACTGACACTACGGTAGAATACAGTCGCCATCACACAAATTACAAGAAGAACACGGCAAGTGCCAATACCCGATTCCTCAGAAACGTCGCTCAATGGGAGAGGAGCCAAAATAAGCGAACACGTCTCTCGGCTTATCCGTAGATGCTCGACTGTTCCTGAGAAAACGTCCTACAAAGTCTTCGAGGTAATTTACATGGCTTCATCATGCTACAATCTCAGTCCAAATGCTGGCACAGTGACTAGTGTCACGGCCTTCCACTTTTTGCGCCCCGTGAGTGAAACCCAATCATTGTTTTTATTTATTGTATTTTATATTATTTCATTTTTTCATTTATCTACCCATGTCTGTAGAAGGTTACTACACGAACGTTTCTTATGAAGTCGGGGTATACGAGGGCTTTATATTAATTGTAAAATTACAACTGAGTTTCACAATCAGTATCATACATTTGTTATACGTACAATATACAGGGTGACAATTATTGAACGATATGAAAAAAATGTAAATTAGTTAGAAACTACGGCGTGCACACACTTTATTCAGCATGTAAATGTCACTACAGATATTCGGATTTACGTTATGACATGTTTGATTACCTGCCATCATTGGAGATGATGTGGTGCAGACGAATAGCGAAATTCTGCATGACCCGCTGAAGTGTCGGAACATCAATGCTGTCGATGATCTCCTGAATGGCTGTTTTCAGCTCAGCAATTGTATTGAGGTTATTGCTGTACACCTTGTCTTTAATACAGTCGACAAAAAGAAGTCGCATGTGTTCAGATCAGAAGAATACAGTGACCAATCCAGGCCCATGCCAGTGGCCTCTGGGTAGCCCAGAGCCAGAATGCAGTCCCAAACGTTCTCCTCCAGGACATGAAACACTCTGCTGCTTTGATGGAGTCGAGCTCCGTCTTGCATGAATCACATCTTGTCGAAATCAGGGCCACTTTAGATGATGGGGATGAAATCATCTTCCAAACCTTCACGTATCGTTCGGTAGTCACTGTGCCATGAAGGAATATCGCACTGATAATTCCGTGACTGGTCATTGCACACCACACAATCAACCGTTGAGCATGAAGAGACTTCTCGATCGTGAAATGCGTTTTCTCAGTCCCCCAAATGCGCCAATTTTGCTTATTCACGAACCCATCCAAATGAAAGTGGGCTTCGTCGGTAAACCATACATGCATGCGCATACTAACTGCCATCATGCCCCGCGGCCAACCATGCAGTTTGAACGTCCTAACTCAAACCGTTCAGAATTTATGACGATTTTATTTCATGTAGTTCAGTAATTGTCACCCTGTATGTGACGGCATTTTCAGGCGTTACCATTTTTTAAATTCTCATATTGTTATATCACTTCTTAATTATTATGAGCCGGCCGTTGTGGCCGTGCGGTTCTAGGCGCTTCAGTCTGGAACCGCGTGACCGCTCCGGTCGCAGGTTCGAATCCTGCCTCGGGCATGGATGTGTGTGATGTCCTTAGGTTAGTTAGGTTTAAGTAGTTCTAAGTTCTAGGGGACTGATGACCTCAGAAGTTAAGTCCCATAGTGCTCAGAGCCATTTGAACCATTTTTTTTTGAATTATTATGTTTTATTTTTAAGTTCACTTCCTTGGATGACACCGACTGTAGAAACATTCGAAACGCAAATTCCGAACACCACGAGCATCGCGCGAAGGCAGGTTTGCCACAGCGACATTTCTTCGTATGAATCTCACTCGGGAGAGGAACGTCGTTCATACTATCGAAGATTTCATGCGTTGGCCATAAATTCGCAGCAAACCAAGCATTACGGATCACTTTACTGAAAACTGGCACCTGCAATTGATTATGAATCAAGATACGCTTCAGGAATTTCGCCGACAACAATTTCAGATAATTTTTCCATTCATTTAGCCTATTTTTTAATTCATTCACAAGACATACAACTAGTAGACGAATAATGACAACGTTATTTCAATTCACATTGGAAAGCATTCGCGAAGTATACTTTTACGGACATGGGTAGATAAACGAAAAATAAAAATAACAACCGGCTTCTATGTCTAACAGAAATCATTAATTAATGAACTATGGACAACAAACAGCTTAGCATTAGAAGGGACATCAGCGTTAATACATCCGCTACATTAAAAGATAAAGAAAACTGATCTTAACAATTATAGAGGGATCTCCCTCTTACCAGCGGCATCCAAAGTCTTATCCGCGGCACATTTAAAGAGGGCTGAAGGAATAGTCGACCCACAACTAGGAGAGTATCAAGCAGGGTTTAGAAAGGGAGCATATTGTGCAGAGCAAATACTAAATCTAAAGAAGATAAGAGAAATGAGGAAAATTAGAAACTTGTAATACGTGATAACTTTTGTTGATTTTCAAAAAGCATATGACTCAATTGATAGAAATGCACTGATCAACATTTTAAAGGAATTTGGACTCCACAATAAAACAACAGAAATAGTTAAAGGAACTTTAACAGCAACAATTTAAAAAATAAAAATTATGAGGGACCTGTCAAAACATTTTGAAATACAATCAGGAGTAAGTCAGGGAGATTGCTGATCACCCCTACCTTATAACTGCGGGTTAGAGAAGGCAGTGAGAGCATGGAGAAAATCCGTCAATAGTAAGTGTATTTAACTACGAAGAAACCCAAATGATATCACCATAGATTGTCTAGCTTTTCCAGATGATATGGCATTAATCACTGACTCATTGGATTGTACTAGAGAACAAATCACAGAACTACAGAAACAAGCAGACCAAACAGGACTAAGAATAATTTTTGTAAAAAAAAAAAAAATCTCATGACAAATATCAATGATTCCCGTGAAAGTCTTAAAATTCATAACAGCACGATATCTAAAAAAAACTGTTTCAAATGCTTAGGATAATGAATAACAAACTATAGAAATCAGAATAGATAAAATGACGAAAAATATATATAACAAAACACTTTGTCGTGGAACAAAAGATGTGACATAATCAAACAGTGGTAGGGCCTGAAACACTGTAAGCACTAGAAACACACTAACAAGATTTGGGGACCTTGAAGAACTGTAAAAAGTTGAAAGAACAATTCCGAGGAAAGTACTGGAACCTAAAAGTAATAGTAATGTTGAATACAAATTAAGATCAAACAGACAGTTTTATTTGAAAATGGAAAAGTTAACTGATGTAATGAGGAAATTAAGACTGCAGTTTTATGGCCACATATACCGAACTGATAATAACAGACTAACCAAGCAGATCTTAAATTTATTAAACAGCTACAAATCCAAATCCACATGGTTCATCGAACTTAACAAAGATATAAAAAACACAGGAATTAGAATGCACATAATAAATATTTAGAGAAGCAACACAAAAGGCAGGGTTTCAGAAAGAAAGAGACCTGCAAAAGGAAGAAATTGTTCCCAAAAAGAAAAAGAACGACACTTTCGAAGGATGAAGGAGGTATGGGAGCAACGAAAATTAAATACAAAGAAGTAAAACCAAAACTGATTCATCGTACTCTCCTAAAGAGTTATTCCAATAAACAAATAAATAAATAATCAGGTTTCGGGGTCACAAAAATGTAAATCCGCGACGCTAGCCACCGTGGCACAGTATTCACTAAGGGTCACGTAAAGTACCTCGAAAATTTTGGCCGTCGTTTTCTTGGAAACTTTCAAATATCTACGGACAAGCCGAGACATGGGTTCGCTTATTTTGGCTCTTATTCCACTGAGCGAAGTTTCTGGGAAATCGAGTTACGGCACTTGCCTTATTCTCCTCGCTAGTAGCCCGTAACGCTGCGCTCAAGTCGCTTCAACTCTCACTGAAGTACAGGTTTACATGCCGACTTGTCGTGAAGCCAATGCAAGTATCGAGGGGTATTCGGAAAGTAAATTCCGATCGGTCAAGAAATGGAAACCACTGCGAAAATCTAATAAAACTTTACACATATGTGTTCAGCAATGTCTCTAGTATGCCTGTCGGTCGCATCACTTCGCCCTTTTCAGTTCCGAGCGCATGGTGAGCACATAAAGATGTGTAGAAAATAATGTCTCCCACGAAGTATGAGGTCCTGGTGAGAGATTTCGCCTGATGTTATGCAGCCCACATTACAGAACTGTCATACGGTTCCTACTTCGTGACAATTCTCGGTCGCAATCTGCAGGGGCAATGAAAATGCTCCAGCAGCGTTTTCGATGGGAAGTGTTTGTCACCCGCACTACAGCCCGAAATTGGCTCCCTCTGTGTTTCGTCTCTGCTTACATTAACTACTGGTTATGAAGACAACATTTTCGCACAGACAACGAGCTACAGATGAGCGTAGAGAATTGGCAGGAAGAACAGGCGGCTGCCGTCTATGACGAGGGTGTTGGAAAATTGGTACAACGCTACGACATATGTCTAAGTCGGAGTGGTGACTATGTAGAGCAATGGCTGGAAGCTGTAGCTAACTGTGGCAGATAAAATATTTCTGATTATCACAGTGGTTTCCATTTCGCGATCAAGCGGAACTCACTTTCCGAATAGCCCTAGTACATCGGCCGATCGCGACAGTGAGTCAGGAATTTCACTTTGAACATCAGACACTCTAAGCAGTTATACGAGCGGTGCTTTTGAAGAAGAACGAAGAACAATGTAAACGTACCATTCTACGGGTGAAAGTCCTTTTCTTAAATCTTATTTCTAAATGTAGAATAACACGTTACTTGCTCTGCTAACTAGACTGCAGGTCAATCCTTGAATCAGATCATTTATATTATCTGTGAAACGTATAAAAACGTTTTTGTAGCGACCACAATTAGCAGTGCAGTGTAGTTCGGTTCACGAGCCTATCACCCGTGTGCTACACAACTATTATATTTTGCGCGGATAAATTAATTCCGCGCCGGCAGTCGGAGCTCTGTGTTGTGTCCGTTACTCCGTGCCGTTTATTCTTAGTGTATAGTTTTTTACACGTTCTTAAGTACCTTTTTTATACTGAGTTCTTGAGAAAACAGTCAACAGGTCACTTATTCGTTTCCGCGCGAGTCTTGCCTTGACATACACTGCGTCTAAAACACGTCCTGTATTAATTACCGAACGAATGAATAAAGATTTTGTCATCCCAGTATTGGAGATATCGTTGTACGTTAGTTATCGCAAACTATCAGACTAACCGGTCGGTCTGGCCAGCACCTAGCTCTTCGGCTAAATTTTGGACAAGAACATTTACTGACACAGTTTAATTTTGTCAGACACAGAAATGTTTAGGTTAATTTTTTTTCTGATGCAAGTTTTGGATGGTATGGTTAGAACTCAGGAAAATGGCGATCTCCAGTTCCTAACATTTTATTTTGTGGAGTACCACTAAAAGATACAATTTGTAGTAGTTTTTCTTTTGCGTAAAACGTTGTTAAATCACCTGATGTACACTCGCAAATTAGAATGACCTACATTTTTTCTTCTTTTGCAGAGTCATCAAGGAAACGCGACTTCCTTGTACCACAAGAAAGGTAAACAATTTAAAATCGTTATCTATACTATCTGATCAAAAGTAAACGGACGCCCATATATAACGCGGAATTGACCACTACATGTCACGAGAGGTGGACGCGTCAGTAGAGCAGCAGGCGGAGAGTAGTGTGTTGTCTAGCAGAGAAGCAGTAACAGTCAGTAGAACGGATAGCGCAGTGGGGCTCAGTCACATAGAATGTGGAACAGTCACTTGGATATCACCCGAGTAACAAATCCATCAGGAATATTTCAACCCTTATAAACCTGCCCAACACGATTGTTGCTAAAGCCCTTGTCAAGTGGAAACATGATAGAACCACCACACGTAAACCAAGGACAGGCAGACCTCAAGTTAGTACTGATGAACAGGGATCACCGAGCTTTGCTGAAGGTGACTGAAAAAAATCACCTGAAGGATTCACCCGTGAATTGCAAAGTGCTACCAGTAGTGCAGCTAGCACAATGAGTGTGCGTAGGGAGTTAAAAAGAAAGGGGTAGAACGGTCGTACAGTTCCCCACAAGCCACACATTTCTTCAGTCAGTACTAAGCGACACTAGAGGTTGTGTAAACAGCGACGCCAATGGCTAATGGATGACTGAAGACGAGTGATATGGAGTGGTGAAATGCGCTGTCGCGTATGGGAAACGTCACCTGCCTTTATGTGTAGCGCCAGCAGTGAAGTATGGAGGACGTGGTGTTGTGGTATGGGACTGTTTTCAACGGTGAGAACATGGTCCTCTTATTGTGCTTACGAAAACACTTAATGGGGATGAACGTGAACGCATATTACATTAGCGTGCTGGGTACAGTAGAGGAATACTTTGTAGATGATGATTGATCATATCATCCTGACAAGCAGCAGCATCAGTGAAACACTAGTTTGTGGATAATAACATTCCTGAAATGTACTGGCCTGTGCAGAGGCCCAACTGGAACCCAATGGAACACCTTTGTGATGAGTCATAACGTCGACTTCTCTACAGGCCCCAGCGTCCAACATCACACCTACTCCTGAACAAGAATGGACTGTCACTCCTCCACAGACATTCAGACGCCTCACTGAAAGTGTCGCCAGCAGAGATCAAGTCGTCACAAAAGCGAAGGTTGAACGCATCGTTTATTAATGTCCGCTAATAGATTTCCGGATACTTTTGATCAGATAGTGGACTTTTTAAATAGGATTCAAAAGCATTTGAAAAGACGCTCATTAATTTTAGCATTGAAACTTTTCGTAAACGTATCCGAGAAATGTGCTAAAGTTGAAAACAAGAGGGCCATAATAAGTTACCTCCGTGTAAACTCCACCAAGTGCGGCTATCATGCCAGGCACTGTCAGTGTATGCAGCCAGACGGTAGGTTCACACGACTAGGATAAATGGTATTTCTCAGCTTAACGATACTTTTTACTTCATAGATACATGCTCAGCAACTTTTATTGTAAATGGAACTGTATGTTAACTTCTAGCTATTAGAAGCGACTTAGGAAGACTACTGTGTACTCGTGTTTAAGTGAACAGCTGTTCTGAAAGCAAGTGAACAGCCGAATTGTTTGAATCAACGGTAAAGCGTGTCATGAAGGCCCCAATTTGAGGTAGTTTACAGCGCATTTCCTGAAAATTTTTGCGAAGTCTTTCAACGCCAACATTAAGATGAATTTTTTCACTATACTCATCTTTCAACAGTTTTAGAATGTCCTTAAAACAATTATATCGTACCATTAAATAAATATGTTTGCTCCAATATCTTGATTGGTACAAGAGTTAAGAGAGGTAGCAGTGCAAGAAAGATGCGTGTCCCCCTGCCCAGTATCATTCGCGTAAAATCTCGTTTCGATACCTCAAGGCCTTCACGAAACAAAAAGGGGTATATATTTTTCCCTGTATATTACGTCGGATAAGGCTGAATGCACTCAAAAATACAACAGCATCAGAAGGTAACAAAAATCATCGGACTTAATCTGTGATATACTTTTGTTTGGTTTTAAACGCGTGTTGAGTGTCAGTTAGGTGCTGGGCGTAAGGATGTGCGCTGTTGGTAAATCGTCGGTGCTGATTTCAATTTCCTGATCGAAGTCTTAACATCTGTGGTCGATAAAATCGACACCACAATTGCGGTGTTTCAAACGTCGATGTTACGATGTTTCAAACGACTTCTGTATCGATAAAGAAATTTCCGATGTTTAAACATACTGTATCTGTATTTCGAAAATATAAATGACCATCGAACATTCCTAGCTGAGCACTACACAGAATAGTTACCTGTTCACTATATTTTCAATACATTTTGTCTCAACTAAGCGCCTGTAATACTTGGCGGTCAACTGCTGGACTGACACGTCTCATGTTTTATTACCGTAATGTACCTTTATTCATTTGGTTTGAGATCAACTGAGGCTAGGTGATGTATGCTCACGTTTATAGAAAGCAATATTCAGTGATTGCAGAGATTAGAATGTCAATAATATTTTATTTCTCTCTAGGTATGTACTGGTAGTTTCATGCAAATCTTTCTGTAATTTTTATCAATGGATAATCCTAGACCGAAGCCGCACCTGAGAGTCTTGTTTTCCTCGACGTGGCGAGATTCCGTTCAGCACTTAGGAGCGACCACCCTTTCTGAGTTAAGGTCCAGTTACCGGCAGGTCCAGTGTGGTCGAGCATATAAGCCGCTCGCCACAGCATTGTCTGAGTCTGGTATACTGCCAGAGGCGCATCCCAGAGTGGTCAACATACCGTGTTTCGCACTAGTAGTGGTCCGGGAGACTTCCCCGAGAAAATCAGATAACATAGCGGGAGAACACTTCAGTTTGACCGACCCGCTGGGCCGGTGCAGCGAGGCGTAACTGTTTCAAAAAAGGAGTTTGTCCTCAATTTGGAAAGTCCTTACCAGAAATGAGTGCTGTGACGTGGTGAGCACCCCGTAGAACCGTGAGAAATCACGTCGCCCATGTCTACAGACAGGACAGACCGGGCAGTTTGTTGAAAATTTAGATCGCGACTCCTTGCTAGTAAACAGTAATAGTTCAGCACGGAGGCGAAGCTAAGCGCTGGCTTCCAGAAAGCCCAAAACATGGAGCCAGCGGATTGGCTAGAGAGACAACTCGATAGAAGAGTGGGGACGTCAGGAATACTTGTTCAGAACAGAGCCCTTCCATAGGTTAACACTGCAAACTTGAAAAGTGTTAATTTATTTACGGCCAGGCTACTGGGCAGAGTTGTGATTGGTGCACCGAGAGGCGCACAGACATAGAAAAGAGAACGAACCGATTGACTGAGCGCCGAACGGAGTGGACTTCCTCTCGAGCAAGCATTGCGTCCTCAACAACATGGACCCCTCCTCCAGCAACACCTACCATTACTTTTGCTCCAATACTCCCAGGTTTTGGAAAGATGGTGCGAGTTAGGCAAACGACTTCGACGACTCATAAGTTATTGGGAGGCACGATTTTAGGATTTAGCAATAGTTTCTGATCTCGTTAGTTCAGAAAGAGTTTGCAGGTACATTCAGTTTATTTCCCGATATAGTACACATTTAGATAATCAACATTTTGACGTAATCACGCAGTTACTGAACGGGTACCGCCAGTTGCTATTTGCACCAGTGATTTATGTGACGATAACGTCATTTATCCCCTTTTTATTCTGGTCTTTGCTGAAACTACAGTATTTTTAATGTTCAACAATCATTTAGCCTATGTTCTTGCAATTTAAGATGGTCAGTCAAATCGTTCAGTTAAATTCATGTCTTTGTTTTCTAGCAGCAATCTGTAATAAGTTAATTTCATTTCGAATTCTGTTTCATTTGTTATTTTGATGGCTTCCTTGCCACTAATCAAGTGTGTTACTAGACGGTCCACCAAAGTCTCATGTTTCATAGGACTATTTTCTTAAATAAATTTATCCGTTGCCCACAGTTCAATTAATTCAGATGAGAAAGTATCTGCTGTGTCCTCCGTAAGATACGAATCACAGCCATACATAGAGGAGCACTGAGTCGCCAAGTGATCAGGTGCAACTGGCAGGAAGAGAACCCTTTGCCGTCTAAAGTGCTTATTGTTAAGAGGTGCCTTGCTTACGCGCAGCACCTGCGCCGCCTCGTCACAGGTCAGCTCGTTCTACGAGGATCTGAAGGTGCCAGCGGGGTGGTCGTACGAATCATTCACATCGGAGGCATCTGTACATTAATCTAATTGATGCTAATTAAATGAACGCTTGACGGAACGTAGAAATCAGTGGCTAATACCAGGGAGGCTGGCCTACGTGTATGTCGGAATCAACCACCAAAACATATAAAGGTACAAAAATGTAAAAATTGTTAAGTGGGAGGAACTTTCGACAAACAAATGTGACTCTCGTTCTTAGGCATGAGCAAGCTAGGGGGCCAGTTTAGAAAGTGTTCCGTTCACGAAATGACAGTTTAAAACTAAGAACGTGGTGGGCAGATGGGCGAACATCAATCACTTTACGAAAATTCAAAAAGTACAAAATAATTCATAAAAGTACGAGTACGCTGGCACTCATTGAGCTCAGGAGAAAAAGTTCTATGCATTAAACATGATCACGAAATGACAGGTTTGAACTAAGATACACAACTAAGATAAGCAATCAGTTTACAAAAATTCATGAAGCACTAAATAACTGACAAAAGTATTGGCCTTCTGCTATTCATTGAACTCAGGAGTGCAAAATCTATACATTAAACATGGTCAATAAAAGCTAGCTTTTGAAGTGTACCACACGTTGGGGGCTAATGGCTAAAATTGAGTCAGTTTACATAAAGAAAAAGTCACTGACATTTCGAGAAAATAAATCGGCAAGATGCAACCCGTAGATAATAAGAACATAGAACTTCTTTTCAAGTGATATTCCTCATCTTTACCCTACAAAGATTGCCACAGGACCCCAGCTCTAACGGTCTTTTTTACAAGGCAAAGCGCGACCAAGACAACTACGGGAAACGCGACTAAAAAAATTCAGTATAACCAAAATTGGTGAAGGCTGTGGATTGTCACACTGAGAGACAGTCCTAAGCCAAGTGCAAACAAAAACCGATTTACTGTAACACAATGCCTTCGCCATGAAATCATAGCAAACTAGAAGAGTACCTTTGTAGCTTACCAAGACCAATCAGACGGTGACTAGCGATCGTTCCGTAGGCTCGCGCGACGGGAGGCGTGATGGGACTTGTTGCCAAATTCTGCACTTGCACTTAGGGGAAGCGGTGCATCGAACCAGTATGACTGACCAGTGTCTGGTTTTGCCTCAAGCGGTCGAAAGGTTAAGTAAGTACTACGAGTTTACAATTCTACGAGCCCCTTTGAATACGTTGGAGCGCGTTTCAAACCACTTATATCTTCCCAATTACACATATATACACAACAGTACGGTAAAAGAGAAAAACGAACTAAATAAGAAGTTAATAAATGAACACATCCGCACTCTCCCTTAACAGAGGCAATATGAGTGATGCTGCAGCGAAACTAAGCAAAGGAACGAAACGAAGAAAAAAAATTACATGAACTAGTAAGTGACAAGAAGTCAAGACGCAAGTTGCACTCAACTTTTATCAAAGCGGGTCTTATTGATCCCTTTCATGGATTCCTCTGTGGCAGGCTATAGTAATGTGGTGCAATGATTACAATGCGTACCAAGCTCACAGACATGTACCTGCAAACAAAAAATTAATTAAACAACTATTTTTAGAGGACATAATTAAAGTTGTATAACCTTTCTAACGTTGCATGGCGGACGTTACCATTTTTAGCAATTCTCTGTTCTATTCTATCACGTATGGTACGATGGAGAAATGGCTATCTGTATGCCTCTGTTCGGACCCTCTCTCCTGTCTTAGTCTTAACTACCTTTCCAGAGATAACGAACAGACTAAGCAGAAGTATTGTATTCTTCCTAGATTTTCGTTTCAAGAGGGTCTCGCGAGAATACGTCACCTATGCTCGAAAATTTTCCGATGTTTGTTCCCTGGTCATCTCTGTAACACTTCCATGTGGGCGATACTGACCTCTTCCGATCCCAGTGTTGTTCCTTCAATTTGTTTCCTGTGTGTTATCATGCCTAACTGACAAAGACCCCTAAGCTTCTGCAGTACTTTGATTGGTGGCACTAGCGTCTTGTATGTGAGTCCGTTACATATGAAAATCAAAGTCTTTGATTTGCCTTTCAAATGGTTTAAATGGCTCTGAGCACTATGAGACTTAACATCTGAGGTCATCAGTTCCCTAGAACTTAGAACTACTTAAACCTAACCAACGTAAGGACATCACACACATCCATGCCCGAGGCAGGATTCGAACCTGTGACCGTACCAGTCGCGCGGTTCCGGACTGAAGCGCCTAGAACCGCTCTGCCAGTTTGCCTTTCATACTCATTGTATGTGTTCATCTCATTTTATATTACTACTCGGCATTACTTGATCATAAAGTGCACCCTATTCTTGCGATCGCGTTTTATCGGATCTTTTCTTTTTGTTGTAGGCGTTTGCTTCCATTTACCTACATTTAAAGGAAACTGACATACATTTCACCAAGTGAGAATATTGTCCAAGTCTCTCTGCAGTGCCTTACGATCGTCTCAATTGCTGCTGGTCATGACTAATAGAGCGCTTATACCAAAAGTATCCGAACACCCCTATGTAATACAGAATTGAGCACTAGATGTCACTAGAGCCGAACCCGCGATTTTAAAAGGAGGAGCAGAGTATTGTGTTGTCAGTAGACCAGTAGATGAGGTCGGTCGGGAGAGCACAGTGACTTCGAAAGTGGACTAATCCTTAGATGTCACCCGAGTAAGAGATCCATCACGGACATTTAAAGCATTATAAAGCTGTCTAAATAGATTTTTGGTGATGTTGTTGTGAAATGCAAACGCGAAGCAACAAGCACAGGTAAACGAAGACCAGACAGACTTCATTTACTGACGAACGGGAATCATGCGCAAGGTGGTTGTAAAAATCGCGAGAAATCGCAGTACTCGTGAGCTCCAAAATGCTACCAACAGTTCAGCTAGGACAAAGAATTTACGTAGGGAATTAAAAAGAATGGGGTGCAGTGACCGAGAAGTTCCTCAAATGTCAAACATTTCTGCAGTCAGTGCTAAGCGAAGCTTGAGGTGGCGTAAAGAGCGACGCCATCGGACAGTCCATGACTAGAAACGTGTGATCGGAGTGATGAATGACACTATAGTCTGTGGCAAGGAAAGGTTTGGGTTTGGGTTTTGCGAATGCGTACAGAATGTTACATGCCATCATTTCTAGCGCCAACGGTAAAGTACGGAGGAGCTCGTATTAAGGCCGGCCGGGGTGACCGAGCGGTTCTAGGCGCTACAGTCCGGAACCGCGCGACCGCTACGGTCGCAGGTTCGAATCCTGCCTCGGGCATGGATGTATATGATGTCCTTAGGTTAGTTCGGTTTAAGTAGTTCTAAGTTCTAGTGGACTGAAGATGTCAGAAGTTAAGTCCCATAGTGCTCAGAGCCATTTGAACCATTTTTTAGCTCGTATTCCAGTATGGGGATCTTTCCCATTGTTAGGTCGTGTTTCCCCTACTACGCTTAAGAAAACAATAACTGCGGAAGGATATGAACACATTTTGCCGTATTGGGCACTGCGTCCAGTATGACTATCTGTACGACAATGCACCCTAACATAAAGCAACATCTGTGAGGTAATGGTTTGTGGGCAACATTCCTAAAATGGTCTGGCCTGCCCAGAGTCCCCACCTGAACATAGTGGAACCTGTTTGGGATGAGTTAAAACGTCGACTTCGCTCCACATCCCAGGGTCCAGTATCACTGTAATCCAAGATGGCCGGCTTGTCAGTAGTGCCTTAAAGTCCGTCTGGTCTTAAAGGGTACACTCATGGTCATAAATTAAGGATAATGCTGATACATGTGAAACAACGCTTTGGTAGGCGGCTGCAGGTTTAAATCACCTCGGGGCATGACCATGCGGTGCATTTGACCTGCGATCGTCGCACGGTGGCGCTGGAAGCAGTCCACACAAGCAGAGGTGTGTTGGTGCATGTCAGAGTACGGTGCAGCGAGTAAGTGTGCAGACGTTTTAAGACGTGCTAATGGTGACTGTGTGTTGAAAATGGCCCAAAGAACACATACTGATGACGTCATGAGAAGTAAAATACTAGGCTGGTTAAACACAGCAGGTCGTAGCACGGGCCCTCCGTGTACCACAAAGTGTGATGTCACGAATATGCAACGATTGCAGCAGACGGGAAACGTGTCCAGGCGCTATAGTACGGGTCGCCCACAGTGACAACACCACAAGAAGACCGATATCTCACCATTAGTGCCCGCAGACGGCCACGGAGTACTGCAGGTAGCCTTGCTCGGGACCTTACCACAGCCACTGGTAGCAGTTGTCCCCAGGCACACAGTCTATAGACGACTGAACAGACGTGGCTTATTCGCCCGGAGAATGCGAGGTGCATTCCACTGACCTCTGGTCACACGAGAGCCCGTAAAGCCTGGTGTCAGGAACACAGTACATGGTCATTGGAACAGTGGTCCCAGGTTATATTCACGGACGAGTCCAGGTATAGTCTGAAAGTGATTCTAGTGAACCAGGAACCAGATACGAACCCCTTAAGGCCCTTAATAGGTACCTGTATGGAGGCCGTGCTTTGATGGTGTGGGGTGAGATTATGATTGGTGCATGTACACCCCTGCATGTCTTTGACAGAGGAACTGTAACAGGTCAGGTGTATCGAGACGTCATTTCGCACCAGTATATCCGCCTTTTCAGGGGTGCAGTGAGTCCCACCTTCCTCCTGATGGATGATAACGCACTGCCCCACCGAGCTGCCATTGTGGAGGAGTACCTTGAAACGGAAGATATCAGGCGAATGGTGTGGCCTGCCTGTTCTCCAGACCTAAATCCCATAGAGCACGTCTGGGATGCTCTCGGTCGACGTATCGCTGAACGTCTTCAAACCCCTACGACGGTTCAGGAGCTCCGACAGGCACTGGTGCAAGAATGGGAGGCTATACCCCAGCAGCTGCTCGACCAACTGATCCAGAGTATGCCAATCCGTTGTGCGGTCTGTGTACGTGTTCGTGGTGATCATATCCCATATTGATGTCGGGGTACATGCCCAGGAAACAGTGGCATTTTGTATCACATGTCTTTAGGGACGGTTTTCTCAACTTATCACCAATACCGTGGACTTACAGATCTGTGTCGTGTGTGTTCCCTATGTGCCTATGCTATTAGCGCCAGTTTTGCGAAGTGCCACGTTGTGTGGCACCACATTCTACAATTATCCTTAATTTATGAGCACGAGTGCACTTTTCGAGATTTCGCCTGTGTGTAACAATTATTACTCCGCGGCCCGAGTCGTGGAGCACCGCACCTGCTTGCGAAACGTCAGCTCGGCTTACATCAGCAGCAGCGGCGGCACCGGTACCAGTTGACACGGCATCAGCCACCAGGGACATCGGCTTCAGCGGCGGAGGCGGCGTGTGACGTCAGCGACTGCGGGAACGGAAGACGCGTCAGCAACAACAGCGTCCGTAAGTGAGTAGCAACAAGCAAAGCAGCAAGAGGACCGCGAAACGTCGTTCAACGGCCGTGTGACTTTTTTGTGCCCCACCTGTTTTCTGTTTGTACGCTACAGCAAAATAGACTAGGAACCGATTCTATTTAAGAAAATAGAAGTGACTTTTGCTTCCAACAGCGAAGAATTTAGGACGCGTGCTTTGTACCTATCTGATTGGCATATCCACGATACAGCGTGATTACTGGAAAAAACTACTCTCTGCTGGTGCCACTAGTCCTTGTAGCGACAGCGCATCACCAAAAATAGTAATCACAGTTACTTCAGAAAGAAAACAGAGTGACAGCGTACCTAGCGGCAGAAAAACTGTCGCTATAAAACGAAGTACATCTGCTGAAATGGTATCGTCAGTAACATCCTCAGACGCGTCAACTGAGGAAAACGAACTGAGGCATAAAAGAACCATAACAGTAATACCAGAAACAGTATAAAACAGAATTTGGGCACGCGTCATCACTCAAGCAAAATTAGAAGGGCAGAATGAGGAGTTAAATAAAGAGAATGAGTTACGTAAAGAATTAGCTAGCGGTAGTGTACCAGGTGGGCTGGAACGAATTTACCGTCTGCAATCAGAAACAACCGATATCAAATCAGAAAAGGTTGCGGCCGCTAGTTCAGCTTCAAAACCGAAGATCAAAGTAGAACGCATACAGCAAGCCAAATCAAAACAGTCGAGCGTTCTCTTCTTCTAATCGGAAAATAATCAAGACGCCAAGGCCATACGCGAAACAATCCATAAAACAATCAACTTCAGACAAGACAAAATAAAAGCAATCAGATCCATAGCAAACACAGTCATCTTAGCCGGCCGCTGTGGCCGTGCGGTTCTAGGCGCTTCAGTCTGGAAGCGCGCGACCGCTACGGTCGCAGATTCGAATCCTGGCTCGGGCATGGGTGTGTGTGATGTCCTTAGGTTAGTTAGGTTTAAGTAGTTCTAAGTTCTAGAGGACTGATGATCTCAGATGTTAAGTCCCTTAGTGTTCAGAGCCATTTGAACACAGTCGTCTTAGAAACGGAAACACAAGCAGATAACAGGAAAATCATAAAAAAGACAGCCCAACTAAAAGATACGACATGTGAAGAGCCGAGAAAATTCTGACCTCTCCTTGTAGGTCGCAATTATTCTAACTGATCAGGGCGTCCACACCAAAGATTTTGTGGCTGTTTAGAAATGCTTCAGTTACTGAAGCCTACGCCACCCACCAAAACTTTGCGATAAAGAACCAGTCTGCGGAAAATGTGCGAAGCCAGACCGCAAGAAGTTAGAATGCCGAGAGGAACCCTCAGTTGGATGTATACCATGCAAATACAGAAACACGACATGAGATAAGGGAGGGAGACGTGACTGCCCTACCTAAAAATGGTTCAAATGGCTCTGGGCACTATGGGACTTAACATCTGAGGTCATCAGTCCCCTAGAACTTAGAACTACTTAAACCTAACTAACCTAAGGACATCACACACATCCACACCCGAGGCAGGATTCGAACCTGTGACCGCAACAGCAGCACTGTTCCGGACTGATGCGCCTAGAACCGCTCGGCCACAGCGGCCGGCGCTGTCCTACCTAAAAGCAATTGTACGACAGGTAAATAGAGAGGACTAGATATGGCATCACCGACAACGTCCACTAACACGGAGCACGAACTACGAGAGGTGTTAAATACTGCTTCTCCACAAGTAACCTACTTGAAATGCCTTGAGGTAAAGCTTTGTGTTGGACAGGGATTCGAACCCAGAACCTAATCAGATTGTTATCGAAGCACAATCAACTGTGCATATCGGATTTTCTCGGCAGTAGCTAGATGTTTTAACTGAAATGACGAGACGAAACATTAATTTTTTCCTTCCCAGGACTCCAACCCGACACCTATTGCTGTTATATTATAGAGAATACGAACGATAAATATGGGTTTGTTACACCAGTAGCGGAATGTGAGCATGTTTGAACTAGAAATAATATGACGAAGAGTTCAGTACTGACTGGAAACCGAACCCCACACATATCGTTGTTGACTACACACAAAGAGATGTCAGCTACCGAATTTTTCTCCACCAGCATCCTTGAACTTAGAGTTATCTCGCAAATATTTCTGTGTCTCACTGGGAGTCAAAAACGTCAGATATCGTTAGTGTTGACAACGAACGAAAATACATTAAAAATGAAAATTATTATACACCAGCAGCTAGGTGTTATCATGCGAGAGATTGATAATACATAATGAAAACTCTAGTTTTGAGCCAGGATTCGAGCCCACTCACGCGCAATATGTGGAGATGTTGAAGAATCTGCAGTTTTGAACAAACAACAAATTGTAGTCGAGCTATATTGTCACGAAGGGATAAAATTCCGCGTTAAGGGCGGTCTGAGTTGCATTCCCAGTTCCGAACCAATTTTATCGACATACAGAAGCTCAAATAGAAGATGGAATAAGCGTCCTGTGACCCAACATAGCGTTTGATTCGTCACTAGAAATAAATAACTAGTATAATAAAGGTTTCTGGTATTAGAGTTTCTACATGTCACCACTCCTGACTTTATTGTGGTTCATCCTAACGTGTACTTGGTAGAGAAGGAATATCACGATTAATATGAATTTCAGACCACAGCTTTACCTCAAGGCATTTCAAGTAGGTCACTTGTGGAGAAGCAATATTTAACACCTCTCGTAGTTCGTTAACAGGGACAATAGATGCTGGGCAGGAATTCCTGTCCGTTAAAAATGTTTACGTTATGTAGTTTAAAGTTGATATTTGCCAACTGATACTGTCTGAAATCGAGGTGTATCACTGTCTGTATGCATAGTCAGGAATGACTGTTCATTTCCGTCAGTCACGAAATCTTTGCTTAGTCTGCATGACCTGGGTTTGAATCCATATGCAGAACGAGACGGTTCGTCGTGACCAGTTGAAGTTCGTACATATTCTGAACTAGCTGCTCGTGAATAATTAAATTTTTAATGTCATTTAGTGTTAAAAAATAAGTACGGTATGTTACTTTGTAGAGGAAATAATGAATACGACGAACTTACTACGTGCATTACCTATCTGACGTAATAATAAGAGTGGTAACATTTCAGGTATGTCATTTATTGTAATAAATATGAGCTTACAAGCCTTAAGGACAGTCTTATCTGCGATAAGGTGTTCCCCGATATTTTTAGTATCGTGGTATATCCTTACATCCTGAGATATTGCGATACAGAGCAGTATTTTCTAGTGGTGACTTGTTGGAACCATTTTCAATAGTCAAACGACTGTACCGAGGAGCGATTAGAGGACCTGCTAGACAGCTGCGATATGTGGGTTGCATGCGAATCAGGCGAAATGCAATTTAGGTAGTTCGGATACTTTTGAGCACGACTGTACATGATGAATATTTTTGTATTGCCATTTTTGCTCTATGATAAGATCATATCTGGAATCATTGTACAATGTTAAAATAATTTAAGAAAAGTTAACAAAAAAATTGTGACTGTCAGCGGTCTCTAAAAAACTTGGCCGTCCGTTGTGGTCGAGCTGTTCTATGTGCTTCAGTCTGGAACCGCGCGACCGCTACGGTCGCAGTTTCGAATCCTTCCTCGGGCATGGGTGTGTGTGATATCCTTAGGTTAGTTAGGTTTAAGTAGTTCTAAGTTCTAGGGGACTGATGATCTAAGATGTTAAGTCTCATAGTGCTCAGATACATTTGAACCATTTTTTGAAAAAAAAATATTTAGCAAACAATTGCAGTAGAATAGCAGTCATTGTGACTTTAAATTGTTTGTGTTCGCCGCGTTTCACAGATATTGTAATTGCCATCTATCGTGTGTACTTATACGTGATGTTTGTGCCTAATAACAAAGACTCTTTCGAAATCAACTCTAGAACCATAGCAAGACCTGTGGTTAAAAAATGGCTAGTGCCTCTCAACAAGCGCACATCTTATGAAATGATCCTATGTGAGTGGAGTGACCAGTCATTTCTTGATAACAGCGCTGACGGTCAATCAATGAGGTTAAATGTTTCCGGATATCTATCAATCCAGAGCGATTTACAGTGGAATGGACGCATAAATCTAGTTGTGTGAAAGGTAGGCGATACGCTCAGGTGCATAGACACTTACGGGCGGACAATTAATTCACGAAAGATGTCGCTAACAAAACTTGGGCACAACTGACGCTTAAATGCTGTTGTCGGCCTGAGTGGCTTCCGGAGTACACATAATATGCACGTACTTGCATTAACGGGTGTGGCATCAACAAAATGAACACTGCATCACGAAGGTGTGCACACGCTTGTACATTACGACAAATTGCCACTGCAGTGGAGTAGAATTCACATCGCACGGCGCAGTTTCTCGTAAAGGCGCGCTCAGTTCGCTTAAAGTCTCAGTGAAGTACAAGTCACGACCCTCATTGAACGCGAAGACAACGATACAGGTATAGTGTATATATGCTTGACTATGACCATGAGTTGAATTCGGCCGATCGCTATATATGATGAAGAAATTTATTTTAAACAACAGATAGTCTAAGCAGATTCGTGACCTCTTTTTATGAACGGTACTTTTAAAGGACAAATAAGAGCAGTGTAGGCGCACCGTTCTAGGGGACCATAGGAACCTAATCTTGGTGAAAAATTTTTTATACTTTGTTTTTAATCTATGAACAACACGTTGTATGCTCTGCAAACTATACATCAGCCCTTTGAATAACGTGTTTTTGTTGTCCACGAAACGAATAAAAAGCTTTTTGGACAATAGTTTATTTCCGATTTTGTCGGGTAGAAAAATTTGTAGTTAATATTGTCTTATAATACAAGTTTTGATGAAAAGACTCGGTCTCAGGAAGATAACAATCACCAGTTCCTTTCCTTTTCTGCTTGTAACCACCTTTCGCATAGCATAAACACTACTTGTTTAAGCCCTAAAACACAGAATTTTTACTAG
Source organism: Schistocerca americana (assembly GCF_021461395.2). NCBI lineage: Eukaryota > Metazoa > Arthropoda > Insecta > Orthoptera > Acrididae > Schistocerca > Schistocerca americana. The sequence goes on along the minus strand of NC_060126.1, from coordinate 111,812,613 downwards.
ATTTTCTTGTGTATTCACTGTTGTTAAGTCAGCTGACACGAAGTCACAGATCAGAATAATTTTTATTTTTCTTCTTTTACAGAGTCTTCAAGGACACGTGACTTCCCTGTAGTACAACAAAGGTAAACAATATTAAATTATCATATATATCGGGGTGTTACTTTAATTCCACGATTGTGGAACCTATTCAGTGTGATTTAGTAGATTCTTTACTTCCCATTTAGGATAAAAATCAATCAGACGTTAGTTAAGTTATTAGGTAGTTTCGTAGTACTGCTAAACAAGTCGAATAGAGTGTTAAATTGCCATAAGTAAGAGATAAATGAATCTCAATCATTTATTTATTATGCTTCTGTGAAGTGAGAAATATTTGCTTCAGTTTCTTATACTCACTTTTCGAACTCTCATTTTGTATCAGTAGTCTATATACGCAGGATAAACTCACAATAACATCTTGTACCGGCATGAGTTTTCTCATAATATCAGGCGTTAAAATGCTTTGAACTGGCGCTAGCATTTGATGCACAGCGGGTGCCAAACAAATGTTTAACAATCGATGAAGAATTGAAAATGAAGTTTCGTATACATCCTCAGCAATGCAACATACACCGTCAGTCCAGAAAGATTCGAGTATGGATTAATAAAAAATAGAGAAAAGTTTAGATGGTGGTTTCTACATCATCTTCTCCAACTTGACAACAACGCAAGTGCAGAAGATCATACAACCTCGTGAGACTGTCAGGAAAGTCCTTCTTTGGAATGTTCCATACACGCATCACATTGGTTTGAACGTCGATTTATGTCGTCAGAGCGTAGACCCTTCATGTAATTGTTTATAATTCGTCGTTTTGTGGTAGATTCGTATCGATAACATAACGATTTTTTCCAGAAAAGAAGTGTTCACGTTTGACATTTCAATCAAAGCGAGGAAGGAGTCCAAGCGTCATTGTTTTTGTTCGGGAGTCGAGATGTGCGGGCCGAAATTTGCGCATACTTTTCATTTCTTTAAAACGTTTTGTAGAAGGCCTTGAACTCTTCAATTAGAGAAGTCGCTCCGTTGCGACCTGTAACGGAACAGTGTTGACACACTACTGCCGCATGTCGACTACTTAACATTTTCTGCTCTCAACTAACTGGTAGAATGCGTTTCTGCTGTTTACAGTCGTTACTTCAAGCTGCCACCGTTGTTACTGCGGTAACGTCGCTTATAGGCCAGGAATAAAATTAGCCTCGGAACTTTTTGGACGGAGAGTGTATATTAGTTTTGATATCCCATTTCGATATTGTGCTTTAAGGTCATTTATAATTCTGCATCTACACTGACGAGCCAAAATATTATGACCACCTGATTAATAGCTTCTTGGTCTATCTTTGGAACGCAATACGTCACCGATTTTTCGTATCATGGATTCGACAGCCCGAGCGGTCTAAGGCGCTGCTGTCATGGACTGTGCGGCTGGTCCCGGCGGAGGTTCGAGTCCTCCCTCGGGCATGGGTGTGTGTGTTTGTCCTTAGGATTATTTAGGTTAAGTAGTTAAAAGCTTAGGGACTAATGACCTCAGCAGTTAAGTCCCATAAGGTTTCACACACATTTGAACAATTTTTGATTCGACAGCTTGTTGCTAGGTTTGTGGAGGTGTGTCGCATCAGATGTTCACGCACAAGTCATGTAATTTCCTTAAACAACGGGCTGCTGATTTACGTACGCGGTCATGGTGCCTGATAGCGACCCAGATGGGTTCCATTGGATTCACATTAAGCGAGTTTCGTGGCCAAGACATCGAACTGAGTACACTATCATGCTCCTCAAACCGGGGTGCAGGTGATCCACAGCTGTCAATGCGACATCGATTAGTGCCACCATGCAAGCGACTATCGACCCATCGACCTAGTGGAGCAAAAATATGATTGATCTGACAAGGCGACACGTTCCTATTGATCCACGGTTCAATCTCGACAATACCATTCCCACTGCAATCGTAATCGACGATGCCGTTGGGCCAACATGTGAACACGTAGGAATGTTTGCTGGGGAGACCCATGTTTAACAATGAACGGTGATCTCTGAAAAGCTTATGCGTGCACCAGTTAGTGATCTTTCGGCAGAGATGTCCCCAGACATGAACATTATTGAGCATATCTCGGATGCCTTGCAACGAGCTGTTCAGAAGAGATCTCCACCCCCTTGTACTCTTACGGATTTATGGACAGCCCTGCAGATTCATGGCGTTAATTCCCTCTAGCACTACTTCAGACATTAGTCGAGTCCATGCCACATCTTGTTGTGGCACTTATGCGTGCTCGTGGGGTCCCTACACGATATTAGGCAGGTGTACCAGTTTCTTTGGCTCTTCAGTGTATAATAAAGTGGTGAACCCCCCATTTTAATAAAAACAATTCTTGTATGAAAAAAATTATAAACTTCTTCCATTTTCGTGCCTGTCGACCACAACCTCCCCTCATGGCAGCAGGCGCCAATGGGATCCCCGAGCTTAACATCCCCACTCGAAATTAACAGCGTTGCATACCCTCACTCCGTGAACCACGTCGTGTTGAGCTCGGATTTAAGACAGGTCTTAGGCGCAACATCTGGTAATCAGAAACTGTACGCCTCGGTATTCTCTACTCTCCCTTCCAAATGGTGTTGATCGCGACTGTTCGCATCACTAGGGCCGCACCGTGAAAGTTTATATCGAGCACCAACACACTGGTTTGCGTTAACTACCTTGATTGTGACAGGTGGACCCGGTGTAATGCTCGCAATGAAATACGTTCACTCTGTTCTGTTCCATAGTGTGGAGGATCGTCACTCAGACAAGACAGTACAATATCTGATGACACCGTGGCCACGCTAAACGCGGAACTATTCCATTCAGCTAGGTGACAGATGCACTTTCTCCCCTCAATGAGGCAGACTCCTCTGGTTCAATTGCTCGTCTTCGTAATTACAGCGAACGTCGTGACGTAACGAGTCTGCCTGGTGGCAATACAACGCGTACCGTTGCAGCAGCAGTTGTCCGCGCATCGTCCGTGACCGCTCAGGCGTTACAGCTGACTGGCTCCTGTGTATGAGTCGTGCGTGCGGTGTTACCTCACATGACGTTGCGCGGGTTGCCTGCAAATCGCGCCAGGCGGCGCCAAACGCCGTAGCTCCGTGGCGAAACGCGACCGCGGAAGCAGCCGCGAATATAAATGTGTAACCGGCGCTCTTTATGGCTGCCGTATACGTGCGAACTGGCGTAGGAAACGAGAGCTCGGCAGGAACTCCCGACCGTGTTAAGAGTGCTGCTAGGGAAGGTTGATCTATGTCCACTGCTCTGCTCTGTAGTACGATAACTAGAGCACCGACCAGTTTATATCTACATCTACATCTACATGGATACTCGGGAAATCACATTCAGGTGTCTGGCAGAGGGTTCATCGAACCACCTTCACAATTCTCTATTATTCCAATCTCGTATAGCGTGCGGAAAGGATGAACACACATATCTTTCCGTACGAGCTCTGATTTCCCTTATTTTACCTCGGTGATCGTTCCTCCCTATGTAGGTCGGTGTCAACAAAATATTTTCGCATTCGGAGGAGAAGGTTGGTGAATGGAATTTCGTGAGAAGATTCCGTCGCAACGAAAAACGCCTTTCTTTTTCAGCCCAAATCCTGTATCATTTCTGTGACACTCTCTCCCATATTTCGCGATAATACAAAACGTGCTGCCTTACTTTGAACTTTCTCGATGTACTCCATCAGTCCTATCTGGTAAGGATCCCACACCGCGCAACAGTATTCCAAAAGTGGACGGACAAGCGTAGTGTAGGCAGTCTCCTTAGTAGGTCTGTTACATTTTCTAAGTGTCCTGCCAATAAAACGCAGCCTTTGGTTAGCCTTCCCCACAACATTTTCTGTGTGTACCTTCCAATTTAAATTGTTCGTAATTGTAATACCTAACTATTTAGTTGAATTTAGGGCTTTTAGATTAGACGGATTTATCGTGTAACCAAAGTTTAACGCGTTCCTTTTAGCACTCATGTGGATGACGTCACACTTTTCGTTATTTAGGGTCAATTGCCACTTTTCGGACCATTCAGATATCTTTTCTAAATCATTTTGCAGTTTGTTTTGATCTTCTGATGATTTTATTAGTCGATAAACGGCAGTGTCATCTGCAAACATCAGAAGACGGCTGCTCAGATTGTCTCCAAAATCGTTTATATGGATAAGGAACAGCAAAGGGCCTATAACACTAACTTGGGGAACGCCAGAAATCACTTCTGTTTTACTCGATGATTTACCGTCAGTTACTACGAACTGTGACCTCTCTGACAGGAAATCACAAATCCAGTCATATAACTGAGACGATATTCCATAAGCACGCAATTTCACTACAAGCCGCTTGTGTGGTACAGTGTCAAAAGCCCTCCGGAAATCCAGAAATACGGAATGAATCTGAAATCCCTTGTCAATAGCACTCAACACTTCATGTGAATAAAGAGCTAGTTGTGTTTCACAGGAACGATGCTTTCTAAACCCATGTTGACTGTGTGTCAATAGACCGTTTTCTTCGAGGTAATTCATAATGTTCGAACACAATATATGTTCTAGAATCCTGCTGCATATCTACATTAACGATATGGGCCTTTAATTTAGTGGATTATTCCTACTACATGTCCTGTAGTCTAGGGTACGAATTCTATTCATTACAGAATTCTCTAGCACTTCAAGAAATAATTGTGTGTGACTCTGCTGAACCTTTTAGTATTGCCGAACGCAACGCGAAACATCGTTTACGAGGGGCGTTCAATAAGTAATGCAGCACTTTTGTTATCGGTCAGTTTCTGTTGAAAAAATGCGGAATTTGTTGTGCGACATCGTGGAATACTCCCGATTAAGCCTCTCTAGTTTCATGAAGTTCAAATGGTGGCGGAGCTATACGTAGCCTGAAAAATGGTGCCTGTAACGGAGGTGCATTCCAAGCAGCTCTACAAGGTCGCGCAAACATGTCCGATCCACCGCGTACTGGCCGGCCGCCCACTGCTGTGATTTTCGCAATGTCAGAACGCGCGGACGCTCTGATTCGAGGTGATCGACGGATCAGAATCAAACAGCTCGTTGTTCAATTGGATGTCTCTGTTGGTACGAGGGGCGTTTGAAAAGACCGTGCAAAGTCCGAGAGATGGCACCACCGGCGCGTATCGAGGTAATGTTTAGTTAGTAGCATCTTTGGAAAGAACGCACATCAAGCTTCAGCCATATTGGTCTATTTCTTTGTGTTTGGCATTCGTGTGAATCAAGGGAGTCGAGTGACTGTCGAAAAATGGACGAAAAAGAATATCGTGTGGTGAATAAACATTACTTTATGAAAGGCAAAACGCCTCAGAAGACTAAAGAGAAGCTTAGTAAACATTACGGTGACCCTGCACCTTATATTAGAACAGTTTATAAGTGGTTTCAAATTTTTCGGAGTGGCCATATGGGCACAAGTAATGCTGAACGTTCTGAACGCCCTTTGGGGTTACGACATCAGAAATCATTGTTAAAATCCGTGCTTGGGTGATGGATGACAGAAGAGTTAAGGTGCGTGAGACTGCTAGTGTTTGGGCATTTCGAATGAACGGGTACATAATATTTTGCATAAACATTTGGACATGAGAAAGCTGTCCGCAAATGCTCACGCTTGGCCAAAAACAGAATCGTGTGAAGTGTTGCAAGGATGATTTGCAGCTGTTCAGGAAGAATCCGCAGGACTTTAAGCAAAAAAATGTTCAAATGTGTGTGAAATCTTATGGGACTTAACTGCTAAGGTCATCAGTCCCTAAGCTTACACACTACTTAACCCAAATTATCCTAAGAACAAACACACATACCCATGCCCGAGGGAGGACTCGAACCTCCTCCGGGACCAGCCGCACAGTCCATGACTGCAGCCCCCAGACCGCTCGGCTAATCCCGCGCGGCGGACTTTAAGCGTCGTTTCGTTACTGTGGATGAAACATGGATACATTACTCTACTCCTGAGACCTAACAACAATCTAAACAATTGGTTACCAAGGGATGATCTGCACCAAGAAAGGCGAAGACCATTCCTTCGGCCGGAGAGGTTATGGCGACTGTCTTTTGAGATTCGCAAGGGATAATCCTATAAGGGTAAAACTATTACAGGTGCATATTATTCATCGTTTTTGGACCGTTTGAAAACCAAGCTGCAAGAAAAACGCCGGCGATCGGACAGCAAAAAAGTCCTCTTCCATCACGACAAAGCACCATCACACACCTCACCAGTTGTGGTCGCAAAATTAATGGAAATAGGATTCCAACGCGCTTGACATCCCCACTATTCTCTATACTTGGCTCCCTCGGACTACTATTTGTTCCCCAATTTGAAGTAATGGCTGGCGGGCCAAAAATTTTATTCAGACGAGGAGGTGATTGCTGCAACTAATAGCTATTTTGCAGACTTGGACAATTTCTATTATTCGGAAGGGATGAACAAATTAGAACAGCGTTGGACCAAGTGTATAAGTCTAAAAGGAGATTATGTCGAAAAATAAAAAAGGTTTACCACGAACACGTAAATAGTTTTTAGTTTTGCACGGACTTTTCAAACGCCCCTCGTAGTGCTGACACATTCAAGCACCAGTTGGGGTACTCAACGGTGTGTTCAGCTGGGTTGCTCGCCGCCAACAGAAGACCATTAAGTTCAACGAAGAATCATGTTGCGGAATTGCTTGCGCATTACGAGGCTGATCATGACAATTTCCTGTCGGACATCGTCACAGGTGATGAAACATGGGTTCGTCACTTCGAACCGCAATCCATGGAGTGGCGCCATTCATCCCTCTCCCGAAGAAAAAGTTCAAAGCCGTACCGTCTGCCTATAAAGTAATGGCGACGATTTTCCGGGACTCCTAAGGTGTTATTCTATTTGATGTCCTCCCTCATGGTGCAACGATCAACTCTAAAGTGTAAGGTGCGACCCTCAGGAAATTGAAGAAACGACTTCAGCCTGTTCGTAGCCAAAAAATACGAACGAACTTCTCCGTCTCCATGGCAACGGAAGACCTAACAGAACTCTGCGCTCCCGGGAGGAGGTCACGAAACTTCATTCGACTGTTCTTGTTCATCCACACTTCAGCCCGGATCTCGCACCTTCCGAATTCCAGCTGTCTGGCCCAATGAAGGATGCAATCCGCGGGCAGCAGTACGTGGATGATGGAGAGGTTATCGATTTAGCAAGACACTGGCCCCGCCGTCAAATAGTAGAGTGGTACAATGCCGGAATACAGGCCCTCCCAATAATGTGGCATAAGGCCGTCCCGGATTTGGAGCCCAATAGCGCCTTCGATGTTTTCCAACGAGTTCATCTGAGGTATGTTTTAAGGCCAAGACATCAAAGTTAGCCATTTGTCATATCCCTAAAACATTTTTGCACGATTTTGGCTTTGTGACTCCGACAGTTGTCCTGCTTATAGATGCCATCACCGTTAGGGAAGACCTCAAGCATGAAGGGATGCTTGAGGTCCACCCATGTAGTCCACAGCTGTAACGCCGCCTTAGATTATTGCCACAGGTGCCGCAGAAGTCCCGATGAATGTCTTCCAGACCATGATATTGCCTATTCCGACTTGCGACCGTGGCACGGTGCGTGTTTCGAGCAACCGTTTGCCAGAATGACGGTGTGTCCGGGCACGAACCTCGAATTGCTATAACCTGTAACCACGTCTACTAGAATGAACGGAAATATTACACGTAGATATGCTGTGAGTCGCGGCTAACTACCTCATAGACAAGCTTATAGGAACTCCACGCACTCATATGCTATTAATCAAGTTTTTTATGTTATATTGCCTTATTATTATTGCTATCATTATTATTAATACTATTAATTAAATAAATACACTACTGGCCATTAAAATTGCTACACCACGAAGATGACGTACGACAGACGCGAAATTTAACAGACAGCAGGAAGATGCTGTGATATGCAAATGATTAGCTTTTCAGAGCATTCACACAAGGTTGGCGCCGGTGGCGACACCTACAACGTGCTGACATGAGGAAAGTTTCCAACCGATTTCTCATATACAAACAGCAGTTCACCGGCGTTGCCTGGTGAAACGTTGTTGTGATGCCTCGTGTAAGGAGGAGAAATGCGTACCATTACGCTTCCGACTTTGATAAAGGTCGGATTGTAGCCTATCGCGATTGCGGTTTATCGTATCGCGACATTGCTGCTCTCGTTGGTCGAGATCTAACGACTTTTAGCAGAATATGGAATCAGTGGGTTAAGGAGGGTAATACGGAACGCCGTGCTGGATCCCAACGGCCTCGTATCACTAGCAGTCGAGATGACAAGCATCTTATCCGCATGGCTGTAACGGATCGTGCAGCCACGCCTCGATCCCTGAGTCAACAGATGGCGACGTTTGCAAGCCAGCAACCATTTGCACGAACAGTTCGACGACGTTTGCAGCAGCATGGACTATCAGTTCGGAGACCATGGCTGCGGTTACCCTTGACGCTGCATCACACACAGGAGTGCGTGCGATGGTGAACTCAACGACGAACCTGGGTGCACGAATGGCAAAACTTCATTTTTTCTGATGAATCCAGGTTCTGTTCACAGCATCATGATGTTCGCTCCCGTGTTTGGCGACATCGCGGTGAACGCACATTGGAAGCGTGTGTTCGTCATCGCCATACTGGCGTATCACCCGGCGTGATGGTATGGGGTGCCATTGGTTACACGTCTCAGTAACCTCTTGTTCGCATTGACGGCGCTTTGAACAGTGAACGTTACATTTCAGATGTGTTACGACCCGTGGCTCTACCCTTCATTCGATCCCTGCGAAACCCTACATTTCAGCAGGATAATGCACGACCGCATGTTGCAGGTCCTGTACGGGCCTTTCTGGATACAGAAAGCATTCGACTGATGCCCTGGCCAGTACATTCTCCAGATCTGTCACCAATTGAAAAAGTCTGGTCAATGGTGGCCGAGCAACTGGCTCGTCAAAATACGTGTCACCACTCTTTATGAACTGTGATGTGGTGTTGAAGCTGCGTGGGCAGCTGTACATGTACACGCCATCCAAGCTCTTTTTGACTCAATACCGAGGCGTATTCAAGGCCGTTATTACGGCCAGAGATGGTTGTTCTGGATACTGATTTCTCAGGATCTATGCACCCAAATTGCGTGAATATGTAATCACATGTCAGCCCTAGTATAATATATTTGCCCAATGAATACCCGTTTATCATCTGCATTTCTTCTTGGTGTAGCAATTTTAATGGCCAGTAGTGTATAAAAATAAATTTTTCCATATTTAATTGTTTTTGTCTGAATGAAACTGTTTAAAATTCTCGAATTCAACACATCAAATGCGTTGTTCATAACTTTTTCAGCCTCACCAACGTAACGGAACGTGGTGAAATTATGACAGACGACTTGTCTCAGCTCTGCTGTTTTCCTTACATTTTGCCTTTCCGTATCAGAATCTAGTAAATGGTTCATGGTCACTTAATGGGCACATTGTAAATCTACTTAGGTATTTCGAAGTTCAATTGACCTAACGCGGGCAAACTACCAGATTTAAGTCTATAACCACCGTCAACCAGATGATTGTTTAACAGATTTAAGGCACCAGGCACAACGTAAAAAAAGACACACACACTTTTCTGTTTGGGTCTGATGGATTTTCGAAACCTGAATCGTGATACGTCACCCTTAGATTCAGTGTAAGTGTTCTGTTTGAAGGCGCCATACACTTAAAATTCATCATTTCCTATTAATCGAATCATGGCGGTCAGCAAGACCTTAGAAAACACTCAGGTAAAAGTTATAATAAACAGGCTGTCTCCGCTTTCCTACTCAACTTCTGATGACCATAAACTGAACATTATTGTCGAATTCTCAAACAGTCTCCTCTACCTGGCTCAAACATAACTCAGTGCTAAGCTAAGAATTACGTCTTTTTCAAATTTATTTCGTGTCTTTGATTGTGTTTTCATGATATTAAGGCTTAAATCAACAGAACCTGAAAGAATGCTAAGCCGCCTGGCTCCTCTTTTAATAATGACTGCACTAGGAAGAGGATATTTCAGTTCATTACTGTCAAAGCATGACGTTTTAAGAGATACACACTGTAAATTTGGTACCGAGCGAGGTGGTGCAGTGAGTTCGCGTTCAGGAGGACGACGGTTCAAATTCGCGTCCGGCCATCCTGATTTAGATTTTCCGTGATTTTCTCAACTCGCTTCAGGAAAATGTCGGGATGGTTCCTTTGCAAGTGCATGGTCGACTTCCTTCCCCATCCTTCCCTAATCCGATAGAACCGATGACCACGATGTTTGTTCCCCTCCCCCAATCAACCAACCAACCAACGTAATGTTGCTCCCCTTGCAGTATCTTCAGATGACCAATTACTATAATGCCCTTTCATAACAACACCAAAAGAACCCTCAATCACTTGAAAATGTTTTAAGTAACTCAGCATTACACTGAGAGAGACGAGCCTCCAAATCGGTATTCTTTTGTCTAAGTTCTTTCATTTCTTTTTCCATAATTTGTACTTGTTGGCACAAACGTGCTCTGTCCCACTTACAGGTTTTTGTTTGTGTTCTAAGTAATGGTGTCTCTGTTAACAGTCTCTTCATTTATTAATGGTATATTTTCTTTTCCGAGAACTCGTTATATCAGAAAACATCTATCTTGTGCATCCATAAATTCTTTTTATATCTCGCACTATCATTACTGTTATTATTGTCATTATTATTATTATTATTATTATTACAACTATCACTATTCATGGCAGCAGCGTCGGTACAAGTACTGCCAGTATTAGCTTTACTAATTCCCAGTAAAATTTACTCACTCAAATAACACGCAAATAACACATTGGACCATTACTTCACGCTCCTGTTTTTATGATGCAGTGTATATATCTCTGCAGATTTGCCTACGCCAACGTTTGTTGCAATTGTCCTATTACAATAACCTTCCTGACCCAAAGCTACAATTGCAGCACGTATTTCAACTGCAATCTCCTGCTTCCGACCCATTAAGAGGCAGTACGGTATGAATCTGATCAAGTTTGCCAGTGCACACTAATGCGAACTGACTACTACACAGACAGCTGAAGGAATGAGACCTATTTGAATAGAACCGTCGTAGGTAAATGCACATCAGTGTTGCGGATATTCGTCAGCGTCAAAAATGTTCAAATGTGTGTGAAATCTTATGGAACTTAACTGCTAAGGTCATCAGTCCCTAAGCTTACACACTACTTAACCTAAATTATCCTAAGGACAAACACACACACCCATGCCCGAGGGAGGACTCGAACCTCCGCCGGGATTCATGAGCGTCCCTCTATGCGATCAACCAGTCAAATACACAATAGAGGCGCTTAGTCTTTACATGTCTGTACTTCTTTCGTTATCAGAAAGGGGATGTAATAGAATCTTAAAAAATAAATCCCTGTTTTAACCACAAAGCCAGTGGTGGACAGTGGTCATTATATTTTGTCTCGTCAGTGTTGGATGGGTTTGTTTGGTTGTCAGATTGTTCACGGGAAACTGTACCGGCTTCTTGTCGCGGCTGCGGTTTCGGCGCCGTTCGAAATGTGTTCCCCAGTGTTATGTCTGTCACTTCCTAGTAAAGCCGTTATCTAGCTGCAGAATGGGTCACCTCCAATACACAGTACAAAGTAAATATGGATCCAGTCCACCCCTCCCCCTTTCCTATCCTACACAACTTAAGCACAACAGTAGTTTGCTATTGGTCTGTGGTAAAAGAAAACCCGAAAATCTTGCTGAGGCTACATTCACTTTTACACGACAAAGTGTTTTCACTGGACTCTGCTGAACTCGGCCATGTTGTACCTCTATATTTCATGCATGGATTCAAATGCATCACTCGGAAAGAATAAACACCATTTTATACGCTGTAAGAAAGGAAAAAAATGAGTGATCTCAAAAGTGAAATAATGTCCAGAATATGGAAGCTCCGCAAGCTGCATGGAACACTACACAATACGACATGATGCAGCAGTAGGGTTACGAATTCTGCAATCCAACTGCACATTAATGTGTCAAACTGCGGATGCGAGGATCATGATCATCTACGTTCGTTTCTGGGCTGCTAACACTCTGTTCTACAGGCCAATTTCAGGGTTTTTTGGATGGTTTCCCACATGCATCTTGTCGAATGCTTGCCTTAGTTTGCACCCAAATGTCTATGTCGTAAGTTTTTTAGGCACAAACAATGTACTATAGTTGGTATCAAACATGAATAAGTGTTTCTAAATTTTATTTCCTCTTTCTTCAGTGTTCCTCAACTGAGGATGTAACGGCGGTCGGATGGTCCCGATGGGCCACTTGTGGTCTGAAGACGGAGTGCTTTTGCTTTCTTCAGTGTTAGGATTACTAATCAGTTGCATATAAATACAGAAAACTGCAACCTGTCACAAAAAAAAAAAAAAAAAAAAAAAAAAAAAAAAAAAAAAAAAAAAAAATGCTCAAATGGCTCTGAGCACCATGGGACTTAACATCTGAGGTCATCAGTTCCCTAGAACTTAGAACTACTTAAACCTAACTAACCTAAGGACATCACACACATCCATGCCCGAGGCAGGATTCGAACCTGCGACCGTAGCGGTCACGCGGTTCCAAACTGAACCGCTTAGAACCGAACCAGTCACATTTTGAAATATTTGTTTATTCCGACAACCTAGTTTTCGAGCCATTTCTCGCTCATCTTCCGATGAAACACATGAAGTCTAATCGCTATTTTCGCATCATGGTGCTGAGCACTGGCTCTGCAAAAGAGACTGGAGAGAAAAGAACTTTAATGACTCGCCGTGAATGATAGTTATATGGCGCGTTGTGTCGAAAAACAAATTCTTTTACTTCCTGTCTCTTTTGTTTACTTAGTTTACAGATAAAAAACTAGCTCATGCTCACAGAACAACAACTCTCACGACTTGGATTTCTGCAGAATTTCGTTAGCGAGCAGCAGTAAAGGATGCACGGGTTTTCCGCTCGGCTTAGCTCATAGGATCGTCAGTAGAAACGGCAAAAGAGAGTGACGGAAAGTTGTAGCCTATCGGAATAACCACGCTTTCTGAAAGCTAGAGAAACCTCGCATCTTGAGTCTTAGCTTTTCATTCAGCGCTATGGCCGTTACAAACCGTTTGCCTTCATTGGTGACTATGAGTAATGTACATATCACGAGACTCGAAATGCCCATTCGATAATCTTACATATGATTCGTTGTTTGCTTCTTGTTCTTCCGCATGCAGTTCTCGCTCGACTCGATCCAAATGATCAGTTTTCGTTTTATTTAGATTATTCGAGTGGGCCGAGTTAAGAGAAAGTCGCAGTATTGAGTACATTTCATTAACAGCATTCGTCTCGTTTCGTGACTGTTCGTGCCCCCATCGGGTCGAGTCGCCAAGTTTCGTGCTCTAATAAGTTTCTCTCTGATACGTTTCTCTTGTATTCATTCTCTCCATGGGGATCCTCTAAACATAAAGGACTTACTGTAAATCAATGTATGTTTTGTTAATATTTGCAGCCATTGTTCGCCAGTTAAAAGTTCAGTATTGAATGTAAGAATAAATGCTATTTGTCTTTTGCTCCTGACTTCTATTTTTATTTTTAACCAAACATGTTTCACGTAAGCGTTTTAGGAAACTTCAGTGGCCTACAACAGGAACCTCTATAACAATGATTATTTGCTTAATTATAAAAATATTATTATGAGATGCCTAGTGTTTCATTATAGAACCGTAGGTTAACTGAGGAGTTATGCTATTCAATAGCGGAATATTTAGACTGAACAATAACTTAGTCTCCTATACGTATTTTGTGCATGTTGGGTTGGCAAACTTGTCCAGGAAATAAAACGAAAAAGTTACCTATTCCTATCTTCTGCCTGCAAGAAGAAGCATTTCCCTTGGCTCGCAGCCGGCCGGAGTGGCCGTGCGGTTCTAGGCGCTACAGTCTGGAACCGCGTGACCGCTACGGTCGCAGGTTCGAATCCTGCCTCGGGCATGGATGTGTCTGATGTCCTTAGGTTAGTTACGTTTAAGTAGTTCTAAGGTCTAGGGGACTGATGACCACAGCAGTTAAGTCCCATAGTGCTCAGAGCCATTTTGAACCTTGGCTCGCGACTGTATTAAAGCGCAGTCGTCTTAGTGCCATTTCTAGATAGGCTCATCTGGCTCAAGTATCGTAATAAAAAACAATTACTGCATAACAGAAGGCTATCGCCAAAGTGGTTTAAGTCTGTTCGGTTCACATAATTGCACGACTCGTCCACATTCGACATTGGAGTTCTTGCTGCCACTTCACCACGGTATTGAAGGGAGTCGTAGGGCGACGAGTGACTGCTGAAACAAATATGCTGTTTAATTGGAGGCTTCCAATTTTTAACAATTTATGTCGTCTGAAGTCTGGATCTAATTCGTTTCAGCCACTGTAGTATGGGCTAGGGCGGGGGATGTTCCCAGAATGAGATTTTCACACTGCAGCGGAGTGTGCGCTGATATGAAATTTCCTGTGTTCCGGACCAAGACTCGAAATCGGGACCTTTGCCGTTCGCGGGGAAGTGCTCTACCAACCAATGATATTTCTTCGCTCAAATAAAAAAAAACTAAGTAACATTATAGCCCTATTATTTTATTTCGAATTAGTAACTTAATATTTCATAAAAGTGCACAAGGAACAAATAAAATTTGTTCTTTATTATTCACCATACTATAAACAATGCACTGTAGCAGTCATAAACAGTACCAAATAGCTATTGTTTTACTTTCAAGATTTTAGAGTTTGTACTAATTGTAATTTATTCACTAACATGTTACATTTAATTAGTTAGTTCAATATTTTATATACGAGTAAATACAGTTCTTATAAGGAATATCTTTCAGTAATGATCCGGTTTTAAAACCCACTGACAAGATTATAAAATTTTCTAAATCTGCCTAGAAAAACTGTAGAAAGGAAGTTTTACTTGGGGGAGGGGGTTGCCGAAGATTTGGCGGTTCAGTCAAGGGCGCTCGCTACGGCTCTGATCCAGTTAGAAATGTTAGTGGTAAGAAAAGCATTAGCGTTAGCCATTTAAAACCCTTCTATATCCACGCTGCTATTTCACCCACTGTTAACAATGCTTTGACACATAGCGTACTTGCAATCTTCTCCCCCCTCCTACCCCACTCCACCCTACATCAGCTGTAACGCTAGTCTTCCATCAACAAACACCTGTGCGTTCACAGCTCAAGCGTAACGGAACGTTAGTCATGCGTTATGCATAACGACGATCAGTAGCGGAAGTAACGTGAGAAGAATAGTTAGTAACATGTAAGTTGCCCGATAGTACCGGATACATACGGTTCATCGTGTAGCGATTAGTTTTATAACCATACTTAAACGCGAGTGTTCATTGCACCGAACTTACCCCACAAAACTTTCGTCGGTCAGGAGCCTGCATTTTTAGGGAGAAACGAATGTTGTTTTATAAACTGAGCTTGTTAAAACAAACCGCCTCTGTCATCACTGCTTTTCCCCACCAGAATGCAGAAGGTGGAGGGGGGGGGGGGACTGCTGTTTAAATTGTTAAGCGTGGAACTTGGTCAATACCTCTGCTAACAGTCACCTTACGTTCACGCTTATATTTTATTTCTTTTTTTAGTACGTGAAACCCGTTTCAAGTCTGAACTTAGCATACGAGAACTATCCATAGTCAATTAAATTATGCCTCCGATAAAATTTACGAAGTAGATTAGATTAGACGTGCTTTTAGTTCCATGGATGGATAGTGAGCAAATCCTGAACTATGTAGAACATGTTACGAAACAAGAAAACATAACATATATTTACAAAAAAAGATATAGTAATGCGTAATGTATTTTCATCAGAGCGGAAGTGAAGTGGTTCTCATGGGCGTGAAATAGTTTTTCGTAGTTTTTGCACAAAATAAATAATATACACAAATACTTTTGGAAATTTGTGTCTATTAACATTGTAATAGCTGTATTGAATGTCCATTTTACACATACTAAAAATATCAACATGCTTTAGTGTGGCTGCGTAAAAAAGCAATTACAGATGACAAAATCAAACTCTCATCACGTTTTCTTTACCCAGTGATGAATAACTAAAGAAAAAGTGGGAGGGGAAAAATTCGCAAAGACCTTCCAGAATCAAAGAAGCCTGTAAGATGCATAAAATTTGTTATTGGAGAATGCAAAATAAAAACAGAACAGTTTATTCTTTATGTGAAAAGTTATTCAAAATAAGAACCACGTGCAGTACTATCAATTTTTCCAAGTTTGCCACAATACTTGACACTGGTTGGATCTTCGTGCAGGACGTTATGTAATGATTTTAAAAAAGTAGTGGAAAGAAGCTTGGAAGACTATATGTTGTGTTGAGATCAGATTGCTATTAACAGTTTTGGAGACATACGTGAATATTTTTCCATTGCGATAAACATAAACGAGGAATATTGGCGGTATACTGATTAGATTAGATTAACACTAGAGAGCGATATCTGCTTGCCTATTAGGTGTAGGTCTACAGTACGTCACAATCGGCAATGTTTCGTAAACTGGGTTATAAGTAAAGATAATTCAAGATAATTCAGTGTCAGTGTGTTGTGCATAGCCAACTTAAGACGATTCATAGAGTGAAACGCACGTATATATTAAACCTAAAAACCTTTACAAACGAGAAGCGCAACGAGTAGTCACTAAAATGGTGAAAAACGTACGCAATATGACACAAAATAAAGCTCCAATACGGTTCATAGAATATTCGTGTGACAAGACTATTTCACAAAACTGGAACGTATCTATAACTCTTCTACATCACAAGAAAGGCGACAGGCAAGACGTAAAAAAATACTCCACCGTATACAAGAGGGTTGGAACGTAAAAAGTGGCAACTATCTATTCACAACCGATACAAAAGAGTTACATGTTTGCACCTGTTACTGTCCTTCAAAGCGTTGTGTAGAACCCGTTGCCAGCGATGTGGAAGGCGTAGTACACCGTTAGTAGAGCCTGTTCTGTTGATGGTGCAAATGGAGCGGTCTACGGCCTGAAGCGAATGCCACGAAGTGATTCCTTCATCTTCGGAATCAAATCAAAGTCACCAGGACTTAAGTCCAGGGAGTATGGTGGATGGTACAGTACTTCCCAGTCCCATCGACCGAACAGAGCAGCCACAGCTTGCGCTAATGCGCCCGCGCATTGTCGTGCAAAATGATGGGTGGGTTGCGCAGAAAGTGTCGCCGCCTCTTTCGCAAAGCTGGTCGCAAATGATGCTTAAAAAAAAAAACATGTTAATGGATCATAAACTTAATCAGCTTCGTTTTGCCGCTGACAATACACTTTCCGCCTTTAAGTAGATAAAGTTCAACAACGAATATAAGAAAACGAGATATCCACCCGCCCCGCCCCCCCCCCCCCCCCCCCCCCGTTTCCTCTGCCCCATCCGTGATTGATACCTCGATGCAAACTCCAGTGTGTAGAACAGCTTCAAACGTCAGGTTACTTTACAAATGAGTTAAATATTTGACGTTAAGCACGTAAAACATTTGTGATTAAAGACGCATCTCAATGTTTACGGCGTTATATCTCGTGAACTGGTGAACTGTGTGTGGTACATTGATATAATTTTGTAGGTACACTCAGTGGTATATGTTGGTACTTTCTGAAAAACATCTTGCGAATAGAGTTAGTGAGAAAGAAGTAATCAATTAAAGCATCTTGTCTGATACTGAAGTTTTACTGCTTTCATTTTCATTATCTTTTCATTATCTTGTGGGAGTTTGGAGAGGAGGGAGACGATGTTAGCGAAAAAAAAAGATATGAAACTATGTGTTAAGTTTGTTGGAAGTCGCTAAATACTTTCATACTCAAATAAATATAGTATGGGTAATTTGCGCACCTTGTGTTGTGCTACTTCAAGACATATCCACAGTTTGTAACTTTGATACCTATTGGGTTAAATCTTTAACGCAAAAGTATACATTTTAATACCCATTTTTATGACAGTGTTCTATGTATCTGATGGTAGTTTCGCCACAATTTGCTGCCTATCCCGTTTTACTAGTCTGGCCAGCCTACGACATCCGACATCTGAAATGGGTGGTCGCCCAACTCCACGACGTCTTGGTTTCGTCTCGTACTCAAGACACTCACCAAATCACTCCTCGAATACAAGAAAAATCGTACAGTTCCCGAAAAGCCCGTTCCGAGCCTCTAGGCCATCGCAAACTGCCCTCAGTCAATCTCAGAGAGAACGCGCACCTTTCCCAGTCTACATACGAACAGCACGCTTACACACATGAACCGCGTGCGTGTGTGTCTAACTAGGAGACATTCCGCACTGGGTAACGCTGCTATCGCCTGGACAGGTTTATATCGACAGTATGTCCGTGGTCACAATGTTCTGGCTAATCAGTGAATGACTGTTATGGAAATGAAATAGAGCTACGCAGCCAATATAGCCAGCTGAATGGATGGTAGATGGACCAGAGAAGCTGTCTGCGGGATTCCAAGAAATAGAAAATGGCCTGGATGATGAATTAATGCATGGTAGATGAGTGTTGCTGAAGACCATAATGCACGGAAAAGCCTAGATGAATTTTTATTCAGTAGATAGCTGATGATGACGACGCTCCGCAAGATATAGCTCCTAGCCTACATAGAGTGTCGAACTGCCTTCGACTCAGGCACAACACTGTTAAAAGTCAACCCCCAGAGAGGACGCACATGACTAGGACTATGTTAGGTACCTGCCTTACGTCACACAAAAGTTCCTAAGTGGACAGCCATCCGCCAAACGTGAATATAAGCAGACAAACGGCTCCATTCAACAGGGTAATACATCAAAACAATCATTGAATAATCGTTATACAGGATGAGGAGTCACCTACTATCGCCGCTAAAAAGAGTTATTACATGGTGTAGTAAATGACAATCGCCTTTGTTCGACGTCAACGAGCAAACGGTAAGTAGCACCACTAGCGGTGGGGGGCATATAAAGCGTGTTAGGGTGACGAGGTGACCACTACAGTCGTTGTTGTAGTGCGGAAATGGAGCGATTTATTTCACGTCGAAAAGGGCACGATCATTGGCTTTTGGGTCAAGGGTGGAAGCATTTCCGTAACGGCTAAGGTGTAAACTCTTAGCGTGGCGCTGTAGTTACAGTTCATCGTACATGGCAAAATGACACCACCCAAAACCAGTGCTGAGGCAGCTGTGGTGGACAACGGGTCATAGATGACACGGGTGAACGATGGTTGCTGAGATGTATATGGGCGCATAGACGAGCAACTGCTCAGCAGAGCCTCCACAGCAGCCGCCTGGTTCATGCACCCATGATGGCTGCTGTTCACCGACAACGAAGGCTGGAATTTGCACGCCAGTACTGCTATTAAATGTCAACTGAGTGGCCACAAGTGGCCTTTTCGGATGAATCCCGTTTTATGGTTCGTCGGGCGGATGGCTGTTGGTGTGTAAGGCGCGAAACGTCTGAAAGCACACACTCTCCAGCATCGGAGGGAAATATTTTAATGGCTTTCCCTGATTAATCTCTTCATTCTGGAAGCCAAACGGATAAACACAAGTATGCATCTATCACTGGGGACCAAGTCCACCCTGCGTGCAGTTTATTTCCCCTCGGTGCGATGACATCGACTAGCAGTACAATCCAATGTGTCACATAGCTCGCAGTGTACATGCTTGGTTCACAGAGCATCAGGATGAGTTTGCCATACTCCACTGGCCACCAAACTTGCTGGATTTAAACACAGTCGATATTCTGTGCGACCACCTCGATCGGTTTGTATGCGCCATGGACCGTCAACCGAGAAACCTACCGCGGCTGGTCATGCCAGTGAAAGCATCATTGCTCCACATCCCTGTCGGTATCTCCAAGAACCTGATTGACTCTCTTCCTACATGTCCCCCAGTAGCCCGCGTTGCAAAATGTGTTTATTCAAGCTTTCGAAGTGACTGGACAGAGCAGAAGTGAGGCTAGTCATCGTTCATTGAATTTATGTCTGTACCAATTTTTAAAGACAGATCTGTGCAAATGAACATTGAACTACATTGCCAGGAACAATCTTAATACCCTAGTTACTTGCTGCAATCCTTCTATGAACAAATCATTGTAAATTGTTGCTAATCTATGATACCATCTATTTCTGACGTAGCTGTTGCCAACCCAATCTGTCCTTGTCACAAATGTGTGTAGTTGCTGCGTGGTAACAGCAGTTACTTCAGTGGTAGGGGTTCTCTTCCTGCCACATTTATATGTTGCTGCCAAGTGCGTTTATTAACACTTATCATGCAACTATGCGTATGAAGCGATTGGTTGCAGCGTGACAAACCAAAAGTCACCTTCGAATCACAGACACTTCACTCGGCCAGAGTGGCTAGACGCGCGGTAACTATGTTCTGCGCTGCCAACGCCGAAGGCCAAAGGTGGGCAGCGGGGCTGCCCTACTGGACAGCCCTGGACAGCCGCAAAACAGGTCGACCATGGCGCGGCGAGGCGTGGCATCGTGGAGCGAAAGTCCGCCCTTCCTGTCCGCCAGTGTATAGCGGACGACTGTGGCTGGCGGCAAGAGTCGCCAGCCACTGATGTCTGGACATCGTGTTTGCCTTTCAGATCGCATACTACATATACACTGAGATGCAAAAGTCATGGAATAGCGATATGCACATATACAGAATGGCGGTAGTATCGCATACACAAGATATAAAAGGGTAGTGCGTAGGCAGAGTAGTCGATGAACAAAATGGTAATTGGAGCCACATGCATGAAACATTCCGTTCTGGAAATCGTGAGGGAATTCAATATTCCGCAATCTATAGTGTCAAAAGTGTTCTGGGAATACCAATTTTCAGGCATTACCTCTCACTGCAAACAGATATTGGCCGACGGTCCTCACTTAACGACCGAGAGCAGCGGCATTTGCGTAGTGTTGTCAGTGCTGACAGACAAGCAACACTGCATGAAATCGCCGCAGAAATCAATATAGGACGTATGACGAACGTATCGCTAGGACAGTGTGGCGAAATTTGCGCGTTAATGGGCTGCTGGAGCAGATGACCGACGCAATTGCCTTTAGTAACAGCACGATATCGCCTGCACCTCCTCTCCTGGGCTTATGACTATATCGGTTGGACCCTAGACGAATGGAGAACCGTAGTCTGGTCAGATGAGTCCCGAGTTCAGTTGGTAAAAGCTGATGGTACAGTTCGAGTGTGGTGCAGATCCCACTAACACATGGACTCAGATTGACAACAAGCCACTGTGGGAATTGACGGTGGCACTACAGTAGTGTGGGCTGTGTTGACATGGAATGGACTGGGTCCTCTGGTCCAACTAAACCATCACTGACTATAAATGGTTATGTTTGGCTACTTGGAGACCGTTAGCAGCTATTCATGGGCTTCATGTCCCGAAACAACAACGGAATTTTTCTGTATGACATTGCGCCATGTCACTGGCGCACATTTGTTCACGATTGGTTTGAAGAACATTCTGGACTATTTGAGCGAATGATTTGGCCTCCCAGACCTCCCGACAAGAATCCCATCGAACATTTTTGGGACGTAATCGAGAGGTCAGTTCGTGCACAGAATCGTGCACCGAGAAAATTGTCGTAGCTGTGGACAGCTATAGAGACAGCATGGGTCAATATTTCTGCAGGGGACTTCCACAGAGTTGTTGAGTCCATGCCACGTCGAGGTGCTGCACTACGCCGGGGAAAAGGAGGTCCGACAAGATATTAGGTGTCCCTCGACTTCTGTCACGTCAGTGTAAAAGCGACGTTCGGCTGGTTATTCTTATTCCTCACCACGTAGTGAGAGTGACCTTCTCCATATCAACCCACCCGGATTCCCTAAACATCGGTCTTGGGAAAACAACTCGCGCTCTTCTCACGTGATATCCTGGAAACCATCGAGTAAGTTAAATTTATGAATGCCGTATTTCTTGAGTTCCGAAAAGCTTTTGGCTCAGTACGTGACCAACGCTTAGTAACAAAAGTACTATATTATCATATGTCAGGTGACATCCACTACCACATCTACGAGGATAACACTAAAATATTAACTATCACTTCGAGAAAACAAAGTTGCACAATTGCATAAATCTTCATAGCCTTAACGTCCCTCCACAATCCCTGTGCCCTTAGTTCGTCTGTTAAAGAGACCAGTTACGAATTTCCTCTTACCATGCCGTCTATTAGAGCTAATGTCTGGTTGCTCTATATTTCTCTTATGTGATTCAAAGATTTTAGTCACATTAGTGCTCAATGATCTTCGCAGTTTATCTGTGAGCTCTAGTCTCAAGAAAATTTCCATTGACGTAATGTCATACTGTGTGATCGTCCTGTGATATTTCTTACTTCGGTAAAATTACGGGTACAATCATGTGAATTTTCCTTGTGAGGCAAACTGAGGAGCTACTTGATTGAGAAGTAGTGACTCCGCTCACGGAAACTGACATACGGCCGGGAAAGCGGTATGCTGACGATATGCCCCTCCACATCCGCATCCAGTGATGATGCCTATGGACTGAGGATGATACGGCGGACAGTCAGTGCCTTTGGACCTTCATGGCCTGTTGGGGTGGCGTTTAGTTTGTTAATCCTTTGTGATGAAATTTTTTAACACATTTACCTTTCAGCAGCGTGTTTCAGACGTCCTTCTTGTTATTTCACTCAGTTTATTTACGTAGAAGACGCTGACACAATTTTGACAAGTTCATTTATTTGTCACTTACTCACAACTGAAAATCAAAGACGTTCACCACTCGCCCGCAATATAATGTCCTCTGTTCACACTTTCTGTCAACCAGTTTACTCCCAGTAAGTTATAGTTAGTATTATGTATTTCTTTGAACATAAATACGTATTTATATTCTGTATCTAGTCCACTACTTTCAGCATGTAGAAACAACAGAGTACCAGCAGAATAATTAATTTTATTTCAACTTTAAACTGTGAAAACTTCGAAAACTGTACAGCTATACCATTTGTTTCACAACAACTCAATGCAGATGCTTATAGTTTTCTTGGCTGAAACCGATTTTCACAGTATTCCATGAACTACCCACTTAGTATAGACTAGTTAGAAAAATAGAGACAAATATACATTTATCCTTGCTTGCCACCACCGCTTCTCCCCTGTCCGTTAAATTTATGTTGTCAAAATTCGCTCTCTTCAGCTCATATTAAACTATCTTCTCCCTTTAGCTTTCCGATACAGATACCGTGGAAAATCGATTGCTGTTTAGACAGTAACGGGCTAAAAGCGCCATTTCTCACTGTCCAGTGATTAGGTGTCTTCTGTGGGAAGACTTTCCTCATTCAGTTAACAGTTTAATTCGAGAGGTTACTTTATCCTTCCATAACAAAAATTTTAATGTTGACCGATCGCGACGACACAACTAAAAGCGTCCAAGAGGCCGAACTTTCTCACTGGTAGACTCTTGTCTGACCAATTTAAAACTTTGTGTTCTGCCTTACGGCAGGTTTTGTCATGGGGGAAGCCTTGTCGGAGAGGTCCACCGCATGAGCGTCTAGGGAAGTGATTCCAGTAGTGGTTTCCCGTTGCATTCCACTGATGATGATGAAATGATAATGAGGACAACACAACACCCAGTCCCTGAGCGGAGAAAATCTCCGACCCAGCCGGGAATCGAACCCGGGCCCCTTGGCGTGACAGACCGCCGCGATGACCACTCAGCTGTCGGGGCGGATTGACTGACCAAATAAGTCTTAAAATAGTGGCTCACTGTTATGTGTCAGAAACCTCCTTCAGGTCAGACCAACTTCCAAGACTGCAACACTTTCCGATTTGCAGGGCGATTATTATTAACGTTTAAAAACCTCTGTTGGAAACGCAGAAGGATGGCGTAGGTTATCTTCAGTCAGAAAGATTCTCAACAACTAATAGTAAAATGGTGTTTACTAAACATTAAGAAATACTCAAATTATGCTTCTTCTTGTGAAATGTCCAGCACAATTAGACGTCTGAAATTGTTACAAGTCCTCTAAAATATGAACATGCTGTCACTGTGCCTTTGAGTGATGTCTTCGCAGAGTCGAGAGGTGGCCCGCGATTCCTATGGAGCATAAGTGTCCCGGTGTTTAACGAGGCATCGACCAATGGCTATCCACACACTTGATGCTCATGGGTTCTGCAGCTGCGGCCCTGGCGGACCTCCGTATAGTTCATACTGCCAACCCACTCAGCTCCTGCGCTACGAGCGCGGCGTATCGATTGTGATGCGGTACTCTGTAGAGTCGTGAGTACGGTCACCACAAAGTGATGAAGATGACGCTGAGACAAGTAATTTAATATGAGACACGTAGGGTCACAAATGTCGGGAAATACCCCAAAAGTGCATGACGAATGTCGAACATGTGACGTCACCAGACATGTGATGTACCTCGCCGCACGTGCAGAGATTGCCTCGCTAGTTGGTAGCAGTACTACACATCGCTCCACTGGGGTACTCCATTTTCGTTCTTGTATTATCCAATGTGATACGGTAGTGCTCGCGGCAGTGGTGATAAAATACTACGATGAATCGGTTTGAATTTACGAAAACAGCTTAGTCTAGTGGAGCGATGTGTAGCACTGTGCCCCACCAATGAGAGTAGGATCAACAAGCACAATCACTGCGCGTGCGCTGAGGTATGTCATCTGGTGACGTCACATGTTCAACCTCTGTCATCCACTTTTCAGGCATTTCCCAACATTTGCAGCCCCATGTGTCTTATTTTAAGTTACTTGTATCAGCGTCATCTACGCTATTTCGGGGATTTTGAAACGTTAATAAGAATCTCCCTGTGTATCAGTAATTCACATCTATTGCCATTTGTACAATCGGGAGAGAGGTTGAGTAAGGAAACAACCAAAGATGTATGCATTTTTAGATCTTTTGCAACAACATCTTCGGCTTTTGAGAATAGCTATCGCAGCTCTTCCTTGTGGTCGGCTTCTTGGCTTTCATCGATAACAGCCAGCCACTAGAGATTAAAAACGAGCTCTTTATACTCGCTAGTGTGTCTTATGACGTCATCTCCGATCTCACCGTCTTCGTATTCTCGGAGACTCGAATCGCAAGGCTCCGCCGCTGCTTGCTTGTCACTTGAGTGTGTTATCGGGTACGAGAGGACTCTGCCAGTGTGGAAAGGAGAGCGAGCACGCGAGATCAAAAGCATAAAGGACGACTCGCGGCATTCCCGCTGCATACTGTGTGTGTACGCACATGTACTGTATATATGTGTATGTGTATATATATATATGTATGTATATATGTGTGTATGTGTACATATGTATGTATGTGCAGATGTATAAAAAGATTTTCGAAGGCTGCTGTAAACTTATTTTAATATCCATTCTCTATTCACTTTAGTTAGAATCAGAGACCATCTGATCCCAATAATCGACCATACTAAATCACAACTAGCTTTACACTCACGTGCACTTCAGCAAGAGAGAACGAGTCGACGAGCAGGAAGCGACTGTAGTTGCCACCATTCTCAGATTCTTCATATTCGTGGAACTAAAGCGGGAAGGAAGGACGCCGTTGTGGCACGAACGTAACAGCAGCGCCTTGATTTCTACTGTATGCAACCCTCAACATTTGACGCGTACTCGCTCTGTTTCTGATCTCGACCAAACACGAATTTTCCGCCTTGCTACGTTTCAATTGCGCCTGCTGTAGCTTCAGTTCCCTTCTCTCTTACTTATTTACAACACAAAACAAGTACATACTTAAAACTTTATCACTACAAAAACATAAATTTATCCTTTCCTGTTGATTCGTACTGAATATTGTGCGGTAACATTATGCTTCTGACTATCATCATACCTGTCAACAGGAACACTCCACTTTGTCCCATCACACAGTTCTTAATTGTTTTTGTGTAGTGTTGCTACACACTGAAATCCCTGTGCTATAGTACCAATACATGCCCCAGACGGTCCAAAACATAATGAGATAGTCCACTGTTAAAGTGGAGATAGTTTGCGCCATTTTGTTTTGCCTCCTCTGGCGACATGCTAGGACACTTTTTCCTGCTGATAATTAAAACATTTTGACTACTCCTCGTACTTCCATACTCTGTAAATCTTGTGATTTGCATTCTAGAGGGCACTTGTCGTTGTTCCACATGTTGGATTTACTCTCGCTCCACTCGAGAAGGGAACACGAAAAGAATGACTGCATAAATGTCCTTTGTACACTATAATTATTATGATCTAGTCTTCACAGCTCCCGTGGGTGTGATATGCACTACTGGCCATTAAAATTGCTACACCAAGAGGAAATGCAGATGATAAACGGGTATTCACTGGACAAATACATTATACTAGAACTGACATGTGATTACATTTTCACGCAATTTGGGTGCATCCCTGAGAAATCAGTACCCAGAACAACCACCTCTGACTGTAATAACGGCCTTGATACGCCTGGACATCGAGTCAAACAGAGCTTGGATGGTGTGTACATGTATAGCTGCCCATGCAGCTTCAACACGATACCACAGTTCATCAAGAGTAGTGACTGGCGTATTGTGACGAGCCAGTTGCTCGGCCACTATTGACCAGACGTTTTCAGTTGGTGAGAGATCTGGACAATGTGCTGGCCAGGGCAGCGGTCGAACATTTTCTGTATCCAGATAGGCCCGTACAGGACCTGCAACATGCGGTCGTGCATTAGCCTGCTGAAATGTAGGGTTTCGCAAGGATCGAATGAAGGGTAGAGCCACGGGTCGTAACACATCTGAAATGTAACGTCCACTGTTCAAAGTGCCGTCAATGCGAACAAGAGGTGACCGAGACGTGTAACCAATGGCACCCCATACCATCACGCCGGGTGATACGCCAGTATGGCGATGACGAATACACGCTTCCAATGTGCGTTCACCGCGATGTCGCCAAACACGGATGCGACCATCATGATGCTGTAAACAGAACCTGGATTCATCCGAAAAAATGACGTTTTACCATTCGTGCACCCAGGTTTGTCGTTGAGTACACAATCGCAGGCGCCCCTGTCTGTGATGCAGTGTCAAGGGTAACCGCAGCCACGGTCTCCGAGCTGATAGTCTATGCTGCTGCAAACGTCGTCGAACTGTTCATGCAGATGTTTGTTGTCTTGCAAACGTCCCCATCTGTTGACTCAGGGATCGAGACGTGGCTGCACGATCCGTTACAGCCATGCGGATAAGATGCTTGTCATCTCGACTGCTAGTGGTACGAGGCCGTTGGGATCGAGCACGGCGTTCCGTATTACCCTCCTGAACCCACCGATCCCATATTCTGCTAACAGTCATTGGATCTCGACCAACGCGAGCAGCAATGTCGCGATACGATAAACCGCAATCGCGATAGGCTACAATCCGACCTTTATCAAAGTCGGAAACGTTATGGTACGAATTTCTCCTCCTTACACGAGGCATCACAACAACGTTTCACCAGGCAACGCCGGTGAACTGCTGTTTGTGTATGAGAAATCGGTTGGAAACTTTCCTCATGTCAGCACGTTGTAGGTGTCGCCACCGGCGCTAACTTTGTGTGAATGCTCTTAAAAGCTAATCATTTGCATATCACAGCATCCTCTTCCTGTCGGTTAAATTTCGCTTCAGTTGCACGTCATCTTCGTGGTGTAGCAATTTGAATGGCCTGTAGTGTATGTGGAGCTGTAGTTTATTTCTAGATTCCTCACTTAATACTTGTTTTTGAATATTTGCAAGTACGTGCTCGCAGGATAGTTGCCCACTAGCTTCATGTGTCCGCCAGTTCTGGTTCTTCAGCTTATCCATCTCGCTCTCCCATGACTCAAACAAACCTGTGACCATTTGAGCTGCACTTCTTTGTGCACATTCAATAACACCACTCAGTCTCATTTTGTGTGGTTGCTGCACACTTTAGAAGTAGCTTAACATGGTATGGTGAGTGTCTTGTAAACAATCTTCATTGTAAACTGGCTGTCTTTTCCCAGTACTCTACCAGCGAACGAAAGTCTCCCACTTTCTTTAGCCTGAAGCCAATGTGATCATTTTATTTCACATCCCCATAAATTGGTACTCCCAGGTTTTTATACCAGTTGACTGATGACCAGTTGCGACCTTGTTATTGCCATCATGGGATATTAAGGTACTTTTGGTTTTTGTGAAACGCACAGTTTTGCATATCTGGACACATTAAAGGAAGTTCCCAACCTCTGTTCTGTTTTCAAATATTATCAAGATCTAACTGGATATTTGTGCAACCTTTTCATTTAGTACTGCATTGTAGATTATTGCATCAACTGCCAAAAGTCAAAAGCTACTATCAATGTTGTTTGAAGGTCATTAATATACAGGAGCTGGCCAAAAATATGGAAGCGCCGTGAGAAATGCCTGCATGAATATAAATGCAGGTGCTAGCTAAGCTTGCAGGTTGCGCTGTGATATTTCACCACGAACGACACCTGTACAATGCCCTCACTGCGTTGCAAGTGTCAGTCATTATGTCGCAGCTATGTGAAATCGAACGTGGAAAAATTATTGTTACTCGAACAGTGCGTGCTTCCACAACCAAGGGAGCCGGAGTGTTTGGTGTTTCAAGAGGCACTGTATCGAAGATTTAAACAGCAAACAAGGAAAGCAAAAAGACATCATCACTAAGTCACAACGAAATTGTGTGTTCAGTGATTGTGGCGGATGATGACTGAAGAGGATTTTGACTAAGAATAAGAGGACGACAGGTGCAAAAAGCACTGTAGAACTGAATATCGCACTCGTAAACACTACCAGCACCGAAGAACGTGGAGAGAGCTCCATGAGCAGGGAACTGTATAGGAGCTGGAATTCCAAAGTTAGATTAGTGATGTTAACATCCGTAACAGGGAAACGTGATGCCGAAACCACGGAACCGGGAGCAACGGAAGAAAGTCATTTGGTCGAATGAGTTTTGTTTCACTCTGTTTCCCACTTCTGGTCGAGTTTACACTCTAAGAGTGAAACATGGTGGTGGTTCGCTTATAATCTGAGCAGCCATATCGTGGTCTTCCATGGGGTTCATGATTACTCCGCGAGGTCGCATTACTGCCAGATACTGTGGTCTCGTTAAATCAGTTCTATCCCATGTACAATATTTGCTCCCCAGTTGTGATACTGTGCTCCAAGATGACAGGACCCTGTTCACACAATTTGCAGCGTCCAGGACTGGTTTTGTGAGCTCGTGGCTGAATTATCGCGTCACCCCTGGCGACCAGGGTCACAAGTTGTCAATATTATTTGAGCCTTTGTGGTCCAAATAAAATTTTTGAAAACATTATCATCGATCTTTTAAAATTAGAATTTAAAGATTAAAAACAGTCTTGATCGCAGCATTTTGTTTTTATTGGAGTGACCGGTTTCGATTCTATTTAAGAATCATCTTCAGACTCCAGAACGGTGGGTGGACTCCGTGGAGCAAGTTGCGCCGACCTTCGACGCTGGAAGAACTGCTTCCATCGTCGAAGGTCGGCGCAACTTGCTCCACGGAATCCACCCACCGTTCTGGAGTCTGAAGATGCTTCTTAAATAGAATCGAAACCAGTCACTCAAATAAAAATAAAAAAGTTGTGATCAAGACTGTTTTTAATCTTTAAATTCTTTGTGGTCTAGTTTGGAGGGAAGGGTACGTGATCACTGTCCACTTCCATCATCGTTGCCACTATTTTGGAGGAGGAATGGTACAACATTCCGTCGCAAACAATACAGGACCTGCATTTGTGTAATGCGAGATGACTAGAAGCTGTTCTGAATGCCGAAAGTTTTCGTACAGCGTGTCAGACATGGCCATGTCTTGTATTTCTGGTGTTTTCACAATTTTGTTCACCCTGTGTACAACACAAGCCAACGGCCCTGTCGCATTGGTAGTACCGGTTCCCTTCAAATCACCAAAGTTAATCGCTGTCGGGCGTGGCTGGCACTTGGACGGATCACCGTCCGAGTCTGGCAAGTATTGTGGCAGGCGGGATGCACTCAGCCCTTGTGAGACCAATTAAGGAGCTGCTTGATTGAGAAGTAGCGGCATCGGTCATGACAACTGACTACAGCCGGGAGAGCAGTGTGCTGACCACAAGCCCCTTAGTATCGACATCCGGTGACACCTAAGGGTTGAAGTTGACACGGCGGTCGGTCGGTACCACTGGGCCTTCGAGGCCTGTTCGGACGTTATTTGTTTGTTTGTGTACAACGTGAACAACAGGTAACTAGCACACTTCTTTCGAGCACATCTCGAGTTACTTCCACACGTATCGCTGACTCACCAGCCAAGATATGTTGTTGCGTTCTCCCTACTAAGAAATCCTGAATCCATTCACAGATTCTGTTTGATACCCGATGTAATCGTACTTTCGTATAAACCATTGGTATGCTACTGTCTTTTTAATCTAAAGAACCAATGAACTTAATTTCATCTTCTGGGCGGGCGTGGACATTATGGACGTAGTCCAATCAAACTCTGTCGCAATTTGCAGCCTTTCCTCGTTCTTTATTTTCAAAATCGTGCCTGAAGCTAAAGAATCCATTTGCTGTTGTGTAATATTGTCAGACGGTGTAGTTGGACGTCCTCCGTCGCGTGAGAACGCGCGAGCACATCCTCATTACTGTTCGCAAGTCAGAGCCACCTGGGAGCCGCGGTGTCGGCGGATTTTCACGCCCAGTGCGCCAGCTTACGCAATCCGGCCAGAAAGCCGGCTGCCGGCAGCCGGGAGAAAACGATTACCGCGACTGTCGCTTTGTTCTCTGCGCCGCCCGTGCAAGTAGTAGCAGTAAAGTCTGCCCTCCAAACCACCGAGGCTGACCACAGGTGGCCGGGAGGCGCCGTTTGTAGTGCAGAAGCGCCTCGCCAGTGCAGCAGACATCTGGAATATTTACCAGGCCCTGGGGTCAGATATTTCTAAACATAGAGACAAAACACAGTGGTTTCAATAAATGAGGAGAAGCCACACGAATGGAAGTAAACCGTATAGCAATTGACTCTAAAGCTGAGACCAAGAAACAAAAGTCGCATACTAACGCGCCATCAGTTCCAGATGCAGGTTACCTATCTAACGGCTTCCAGAGTAAACAAAAATCTGATTTTTCAGTATTCCATGTAATTACAGACCGAATTTAAAAACTACCCGGATAGCCGAGCGCTTTCGCTCATTGCTTCGGGGAGTTGAGGAGGTGCGCCGGCCGCGGATTGAATCCCCGTGGCGGATTAACGACGAGGCCCGGTGTCCGGCCAGACGGGGTGTGATTCTTAGGCGGTTTCCCACATCCGACTAGGCGAACACTGGAACCCAAGTCCCGCCTGAGTTATATGTTTCGCAAACACGTGGAAGGCGTTCGCACACTCCGGGTGGCAGGGGATAATGGGATAGCGACAGGTCATCTGGCCACACCTGAAATTAACCATGCCAATTCCGTTAATAACCACGACGCCCCCTATAAGATATGGGACAAAGGCGACACAAAAAGAAGAAAGAAGAGTGACTAAATTTAAATTCCTTTATAATCTAATAATTAAGAGATATAGCGTTACGTTAAAGGTTTAACATAATGAATTAAGTACTGTAGTTAGAAACTGTGTACAGATCTTGAAGCAGTGCAACTTACCGCTTGGAAATTACCCAGACTACATTCATCCAGTACTACAGAATGAGAGTGCTTAGTAGCTTCCAACAAACTTTACACATAATTTCAAATATCTCGAAACTTTCTCTCGTTTACACTCCCCACAGAAGAATAGAAAGAAAAAAGTGCTTCGCTTACTATATTTTCGCTGTTCATACAGTAAAACTTCGGCATCACGTACCAAGTTTTAGTTTATTACTCCTTTGCTGCTAACTCTATTCGCAACATATTTTGCAGATAGTATCCACAGACACAATTGATTGTAGCTGAAAAATCATGTGACTATGCGATACATACACTGCTGGCCACCGTAAATGCAACACCAAGAAAGACAAGAGGTAGCACAACAAAATTTATTTTGTAGATAACATGTTGACCAAGTACAAATGATTACTTTTACAGACGTCTATGACATGTGGTTCCTGCCAGAATCAGTAGCCAGAGTAGCCGCCATTGTTGGAGATCACCGCTGCCACACGTCTCGGCATTGAGTCAAAGAGACGTTGGATGTGTTCCTGGGGTACAGCAGCCCAAGCAGCTTCCACACGTTGCCAAAGATCATCTGGTGTGGCAGCTGGGGATGTAATCTGGGTCACTCGTTGAGCAACCATGGACCACATGTTTTCTATCGGCGAAAGATCCGGAGAGCGAGCCGGCCAGGGAAGCAATTCAATCTGGTTATTGTCGAAGAACCTTTGGACAACGCGTGCCACGTGTGGTCGCGCATTATCCTGTTGAAATATGGCTGTGGCCGAGCCATGAAGGTAAGGAAGGACAACTGGCTCCAGCACCTCGGATATGTAGCGCCGGCTATTTAAAGTACCGGCAATGCGTACTAGAGGCGTGCGAGAGTAATATCCAATACCGCCCCATACCATAATACCCGGTGCAAGAACAGTGTGGCGGTGCATAATGCAGCTGTCCAGCATCCTCTCTCCACGGTGTCTCCACACTCGAATCCGACCATCGTGGTGCTGCAGACAGAAGCGTGCCTCGTCAGTAAAGACAACGTCATTCCATTCTGCCGTCCACATCCGTCTGTCATCACAGCATTGGCGACGGAGACGTCTGTGGTTCTGCGTCAATGGTAGACGAAGCAATGGACGTCTTGCGGACGGAGCACTCTGCTGTAAACGGCGTCGAATGGTACGCGCAGACACTGGATGATGCGTTACAGACGCAATGTGCTGTGCTATGGTTCGGGATGTCACTGAGCGATCCGTCACTACCATGCGCACAATTTGCCTATCAGCACGTGCAGTGGTGCACCGAGGTGAATGCGATCGACCACGTCCGTCCGTCGTACCCTCCTGCATCCAACGGTCACATATCCGCATTACAGTTGTTTGGTTTCGTCCAACACGACTAGCGATTTCTCTGTATGATAATCCACAATCTCGGTAAGCCACTATCCTTCCTCTGTCGAACTCGGATACCTGATCAAACGATGTTCGCTATTGTCTATGAGGCATAACTGATCGTCTTGTGAAACAACCACAAGGTAAACACACGTGCCGAACGTACACTCGTCGAAATCGCCAAGCCTTAAATGGCGCTATGAGGTGGCGCCACAGGCGCGCGTGATGTGCGTCTGCGCTGAAATTCTAATCAGTTGCATATCTCATCGCTGCAAACCCATGGTGTAAATTTCACTTGATTCGGATGCTTCCTTCAGGGTGTTGCATTTACGGTGACCAGCAGTGTGGTACAGGAGATATGTCATAAACATTGTGATGCGTGAAAAGCTAGCTTTTCTTAAAAAGTTTTCAGCTGTTTTACACATGAGAGTTAGTATCTTCGAAGAGACTTGGGTTGTGGGGCTGCGGGGGGAGGGGGGGGAGGAGGGGGGGGATATTCTTTTGTACATAACAAGACAACGCCATATACGGGCGAATAACGCCGGTCGGTTCTGTGCAAAGTAGAGACGACGTCTGCACCAGCTACCTTATTCAAGTGGCGTACAGACCTACATAGGTGCACGGCCTACAACGTATGTTGCACGCCGGCCTATCACTGATAGAAGTAGAGGGGTGGTTACATTTCACCTTCCTGCTGTGCCTATGTTGTTCTTTCCTAGCGTATGTCGTAAATTCACGCAAGGCAGCTTGGTTCTTTGCTTTCCACTACGATTTTCCGTTGAGTGCATCCTCGGGTTTGAGGCCGATAACTTGTATGTCCACATTCATCTCGTCGAACCATCGCTTCCTGAGACGTCCAACCATCGGGATCGACTTCCTCCTGAACCGTTAAAGTGGATGATTCTTGACCTGGAGAAGTCATTTCTGGTAATATGCCAAGCTATGTTGCTCGTAAGGAGTTGGTGATTGATCCCACTCCCATCGTTCCTCTTACATGTTCATTTTTCATAAGGCTCAACCTCGTGACACCCATGAACCAGAGGTTCAGCACAGGAAAATTTGGTCTTGCGTTATCTTGTTGAAACATAACATCAAAGAGACCTGAGCATTGGGCACAGCTGTCGGCCCTAACACGTCACAAATATAACGCAACCGTCCAGATTACCAGCTATGAGAATGTGGTCGTACGCCATACTATCACACCGGGTCCTGGGCCCATATGGCGATAATGAACGCAATATGGCCATGTTCGATCAACTACGAGCCTCCATACGTGAATATACGCAGTCTGATGCTCTACGCATCAGAAACACGACTCTTCTGTAAAGACACGAAGTGCTATTCGTGATGATGATGGTGGTAAGCTGAGAGACCAAACTGCTGAGGTCATCGGTCCCTAGGCTTACACACTACTGAAACAACGTAAAATAACTCACACTAAGGACAACACACACACCCATGCCCGAGGGAGGACTCGAACCTCCGACGGGCGGAGCCGCGCAAACCGTGCAAGGCGCCTAGACCGCTCGGCTACCCCACGTACCACTCGTGTGTTCCAGTCTTGCCGTTGCGCGCCATTGTGGACACCTCTCTGCAAAGCCGGTCGAGGTTACTAAGAGAGCTGATGCTGCTGCGAACGCCTTTGCATTGTCTGTGTTGATACATGCCTTACTTCAAACTGTAGTATCGACAGCAATCCGGTCGGCTTCACTTTCAAATACGCGCGCCGCCACAGTTACGCCGCCTCGTTTCCTACAGCGCCCACCACTGCACGAGAGCGCTGCCACGAACGATTACGCCGCTACCAATGAGATTCAAGCATCCCCTCTCCGGAGCTCCGGCGGCAGGTGTACTGAAGTTCGAACACACGCACTGCCCCATTCTGTATGTTTGCCAGTTGAATAGCACTTACAGACTTTCTTAGCGGCCAGGACTCGACATCTTCTGAACACACATTGTATTAAAGAGTGTCTGTATATATTTGTACATTGAAATCTACTGCTAAGAAACTGACGCTGCAACTTCAGCAACAAACTTATGTTTTACTTTTACTACTTGATTTGACATGTAGAATAAATTAATATTTGAATTCTCTGTTCATGAATGGTATGTTTCTCATTCCTGTATTCGCTAAAGAACCACACAACGTGCAGAGGAAGTCATAACGCAAACAAGACCATTTCATGATTCAAGTTATGTACGCAGCTGCACTATCCTGCACGGGCGAGAGCAATACTTCCGTCCGACCGGATGCTAGTCGCATAGGGCAGTTGATATCCTGCACTGGCTGAAATAATCGTTCGCATGACAGTCGTGGGATTCTCACTAAAGCAATCCACCGTTTCTCTGGACGATAGACCGCAGTCTCGATAAGCCACTATCCTAGCGCTGTCGAATTCCAACAGGTGTTGTTAGGCGTTTCTACTTCTTGAACGAGGCATAACACGACCGTCTCACAAACAACAAAAATTCAGGCCGGCCAGGGTGGCCGAGCGGTTCTAAGCGCTACAGTCTGGAACCGCGCTACCGCTACGGTCGCAGGTTCGAATCCTGCCTCGGGTATGGGTGTGTGTGATGTCCTTAGGTTAGTTAGGTTTAATTAGTTCTAAGTTCTAGGGGACTGATAACCTTAGAAGTTAAGTCTCATGGTGCTCAGAGCTATTTGAACCATTTGAACAAAAATTCAGATAATTTTTATTAATTACAAAAATGTTGCGTAATTTTTATACGGGATGTAGATAATGTTATTCCTATCTACTTTACCCCGTTGTTCGAAAATGCTAATCATACGCATATCGGTCAGTTTCGGTTCAAAAAGTGCGGAATTTATTGTGGGACATCGTGGAATATTGCCGCTTCAGCCCCTATAGTTTCATGAAGTTCCGAAGAGGGGCGGAGTTATATGTAATTGTCGAACTTGCGTCCATAGCGGAGGTGCGTTCGAAGTAGAGAGCGTTCACTGAGTTTCTTTTGGCGGAACACCAGAGTATTGCAGATATTCATAGGCGTTTGCAGAATGTCTACGGAGACCTGGTAGTGAACAAAAGTACGGTGAGTCGTTGAGCGAGGCGTCTATCATCGTCGCTGCAAGGTCGCGCAAACCTCTACGATCTTCCGCGTGCCGGCCGACCGCACACGGCTGGGACTCCTACAGTGTTGGAACGTGCGGACACCCTCGTTCGTCGTCACAAAACAGCAAAAGAACTTTTGCTTTTCCATGACAACGAAAGGCTTCACAGAAGTCTACGCATTCTTCCTTATCAACCCTACGTCACGGATCTCGTTCCTTGTGAGCTTCATCTGCTTGGCCCACTGAAGGATGCACTCTGTGGGAAGCAGTACACGGATGATGGGCCGGCCGAAGTGGCCGTGCGGTTAAAGGCGCTGCATTCTGGAACCGCAAGACCGCTACGGTCGCAGGTTCGAATCCTGCCTCGGGCATGGATGTTTGTGATGTCCTTAGGTTAGTTAGGTTTAACTAGTTCTAAGTTCTAGGGGACTAATGACCTCAGCAGTTGAGTCCCATAGTGCTCAGAGCCATTTGAACCATTTTTTGAACGGATGATGGGGAGGTTATTGATGCAGCAAGACTTTGGCTCGAACAGTAGGGTGGTACCATGCGAGCGTGCAGGTTCTCCAGCTAAGGAGGCCGAAGGCCGTCGCATTGAACGGAGATTATTTTAAAAAATAGAGTTTTGTAGCCAAAGAGTGGGGAATAATATGGTGTGTTGAAATTCTGAGCCGGCCGGAGTGGCCGTGCGGTTCCAGGCGCTACAGTCTGGAACCGAGCGACCGCTACGGTCGCAGGTTCGAATCCTGCCTCGGGCATGGATGTGTGTGATATCCTTAGGTTACTTAGGTTTAATTAGTTCTAAGTTCTAGGCGACTTATGACCTCAGAAGATAAGTCTCATAGTGCTCAGAGCCATTTTGAAATTCTGAATGAATCCAACGTGCTTTCAGGGGAAAATGTGTTGCATTACTTACTGAACACCCCTCGTAGGACATTTCATGCCATTTTGATAATGTTTGCATCCTCTCTTAATGGTGTTGTAATTTTAACATCCAGAAATGTACATTCTTATTAACGGGATCAGTGTATTTTATTTGTGTTGAAGAAGTTATTCGATGTGCGACGTCGTAACTGTAACTGTAAATATGGCCTTATATAGAATGAGATTTTCACTCTGCAGCGGAGTGTGCGCTGATATGAAAATTCCTGGCAGATTAAAACTGTGTGCCGGACCGAGACTCGAACTCGGGACCTTTGCCTTTCGCGGGCAAGTGCTCTACCAACTGAGCTACCCAAGCACGACTCACACCCCCTCGTCACAGCTTTACTTCCGCCAGTACCTCGTCTCCTACCTTCCAAACTTTACAGAAGCTCTCCTGCGAACCTTGCAGGACTAGCACTCCTAAAAGAAAGGATATTGCGGAGACATGGCTTAGCCACAGCCTGGGGGATGTTTCCAGAATGACATTTTCGCTTTGCAGCGGAGTGTGCGCTGATACGAAACTTCCTGGCAGATTAAAACTGTGTGAAGGACCGAGAGTCGAAATCGGGTCGTGAGTCGTGCTTGGGTAGCTCAGTTGGTAGAGCACATGCCCGCGAAAGGCAAAGGTCCCGAGTTCGAGTCTCGGTCCGGCACACAGTTTTATTTGGCCTTATATACTTCATTGAATGGCAACCTGCCACAATGGCCAAGAATCGTCGCATCCGCGCTAGTTTGCAGTAATTTAAAATTCCTCGTTTCTGGACGAATTCTTTCCTCCGAGGCCACAGAGAACAAAGCTGACCTGTGCTGGCTCCCAGGTTATTGGCTCAGAGGCTATATTCGTGATTCATTCGTGTGGCCGTCGTGCTAATAGCGGTCACGTTCCCTTTCAATGAAGGTGGGCCGGCTGTGTTCCTACCGGAAACGTGATTCACGCGTGCGAGCAGTCGGGGGCTGTTCACGATACAGCTATTGTGCGAGGTCACGGATATACAGCACCGCCTTTTTGTATTACGTATGACGTGAACAAACATGCGACTACTCTGAAGAGAGTCACCACGATTTCACGCTCTATAACAATGCAAACCCGCCTTCGTAACCGAGGCCGCTGACTCGCGGTGGCGCTCGATTCGGGGATGGCAGGTTCGAACCATGGTAGTAGAAGAAATTTCGGTGCCAGTTTTTGGACGGAAAGGGACTGATCACCAGTCTTTGCGTCAATATTCTGGATTAAATTCCAAACCTCTCAGCAGTGTCTCATGGAGTGATAGGATGTCATACTACTAATGATCGGTCCGTCGGATGGTGACGTTAAGCTCGGAGGCCCCCTTCGTACTAATCGAGAGGAGTAGGTGTGTCCCAGCATGTTCTCCAGACATCAGCCCAATCGAACATGCCTGGGACAGATTGAAAAGGACTGTTTATGGACGACGTGAACCCCCAACCACTCTGAGGGATCTAAGCCGAATCGACGTTGAGGTCTGGGACAATCTGAACCAACAGTGACTTGATGAACTTGTGGATAGTATGCCACGACGAACACAGGCATGCATCAGCGCAAGAGGACGTGCTACTGGGTTTTAGAGGTACCGGTGTGTACAGCAATCTGGACCACCACCTCGGAAGGTCTCGCTGTATGGTGGTACAACATGCAATGTGTTGCTTTTATGAGCAATGAAAAGGACGGAAATGATGTTTATGTTGAACTCTATTCCAATTTTTTGTACAGGTTCCGCAACTCTCGGAACCGAGGTGATGCAAAACTTTTTTTGAGTTACGATTTAGGAGACAATCTAAGCAGCTCTCTTAGATCATTCAGAGATAATGCTGTCATTCATCGTCTTGTAAAGTCATCAGAAGATCAAAACCAAGATGAAAAAGATTTAGACAACATATCTGTATTGCGCAAAATGTGGCCATTGGCCCAAAATAATTAAAAGCGTAATGTCATCCACACTAGCACTAAAAGGAATCCGTTACATTTCGGTTACACGGTAAATCACACAAATCTAAAGGCTGTTGTTCAACTAAAAACTTAGGGATTACAATTACAAGCCGGCCGAAGTGGCCGTGCGGTTAAAGGCGCTGCAGTCTGGAACCGCAAGACCGCTACGGTCGCAGGTTCGAATCCTGCCTCGGGCATGGATGTTTGTGATGTCCTTAGGTTAGTTAGGTTTAACTAGTTCTAAGTTCTAGGGGACTAATGACCTCAGCAGTTGAGTCCCATAGTGCTCAGAGCCATTTTTACAATTACAAATAACTTAAACTGGAACGACCACACAGATAATGTTGTTGGGAAAACGAATCGAAGACTGCGTTTTACTGGCATAACATTTAGAATGTGAAACATGTCTATTAAATCCACTGTCTACACTACTTTTGTCTGTCCCCTGCTAAAGTAGTGGTATGCGGCGTGGGACCTATATCATGTACGATTGATGGAGGACATCGAAAAAGTTCAAAGAAGGACAGTCCGTTTTGTATTATGGCGAATTCGGGAGAGAGTGCCATGGACATGATACGAAAGTTGTGATGATAATCATTAAAACAAAGGCGTTTCTCGTTGCGGCGATACCATTTCACGAAATATTAATCTCCAAATTTTCCCTCTGAATGTGAAAATAATTTATTGATGCCACGGAAGGATTTCAGTGTTCGTTTTTCCCGAGAGCTATTCGAGAGTGTAACGGTAGAAAAATAGCTTGAAGGTGGTTCGATTAACCCTTTGCCAAGCACTCAGTTGTAAATTGTGGAGTAGTCATGTACATGTAGATATTAAGGAGAGCTGTCATTCAAAACACGTGGTTTTTAGCTGAGGGCTTTCTGTATTTCTTTAAGGTGATTCTTTCCTGCAGGCACACTCATCGTCAGCGAATATTCTGACAGTGCTGTATATTCTATCTGATAAATCTTTCACACATTTTGAAAACGCCAGAGTTCCAATCATGCTTTCTTGTACACGTCGTGATCGTGTACCGCGAAAGGAAAACAGGTAACTTACAGGTGGAGTAAACAGTGAGTTCTTGGAAAAGTATTTCCGATGCTGAGTAAGTAACCATCATCTGAAGGACACATGCGGGAGAGGCTTCTTAGTATCTTTAGCGCGTTAAATCTCGTCAGAGTATTTATCAACTTCACTGCGTGACGGAATAAAGAAAGAAAGATGTTGGTTCAGCATGGAGCTTTATATCCAGATCCAAAAGCGTATAACAACTTGCCGGTATGTATCAGACAAGAAATTGAAAATCCTGAGTTATTCAAAAATAACTAAAAGAAGAACTTATTTGCCACTACTTCTGTAAGATTACTTGGGCACAGTGAAGTAAATCCTGCTTACCTCTGATGCTTGCATTAAACAAATCTTGACTTAGCTTCCTTGTTGATTGCTGATAGTGTTCTGCGCAAAGTTACGAAAATGCTTTGTTTGACGTATTACATAAAATCATCATCAAAACTGTCTAAGAGAAGAAGCAGTGCGTTTTTTCAGTGTAGCTATCTTTCTCCTAATACACATATTATTATATAAGAAGCAGTCAAACGAAAACCAGACAGAGGGATAAAAGTAAGTAAACTGTTTATTATTTCGAAAGTAATCGCGATAACTGTTAACACATTTATCCCGCTGTGAAACAAAAAGGTCGAAGCCTTCATGGAAAAATCTTTGCTCTTGCTTACGAAACTCTGATTGTACCTATGCATGCATCTCTTCGTCCGAAGAAAGTCGATGGCTACGAATGGCTTTCTTCAGGGCTCCAAAAATATGGAAATCGCAAGGGGGGAGATCGAATAGAGGAAGTGCAAGGGCCTTTCTGCGAAACTTCTGCAGTGTAGTCGAAACAACCTTGGCAAGATGTGGGCGGGCTTGGGAACCCTTTACGCATCCCCCATACAGCCCCGACCTCTCCCCATGATATTTTTGGAGCCCTGAAGAAAGACATTCGTGGCCGCCAATATGTTAGAGACGAAGAGGTTCATTCCTGGGTGCTATGATGATTCCGTACGCAACCAGAAACATTTTTTCTTGAGAGCACTGACCATCTTGTCTCACAGTGAGATAGTTGTATCAACATTATTTTGAAATAATAAACATTTTACTCAGTTTTTATCCTTCTGATTCATTTTCGTTTAACTGTCCCTTATATAAAGTAATTTAGAATTAATTTTCGTAATTACACATAATTTCGTGTTTTTTATGCGTTTAACTATCTGGGAATAACTCCAGAAATTGGTAACGGTCGTATATTAGCACTAGTTGTAGTTGGTTGTTAGTGTACATAACGGAAGTAGCGCCCCCCCCCCCCCCCCCCCCCGTCCCCCCAGTCGTCGTTTCTGCCTGTTCGTGTACAACTTGACTCGTTCCACTTCCCTAGTTAATACTGCCTATGATCATTTCATTTCATCAGAGATCGGAGTACAAAGTCGACTAGGACAAGGATGTGAAAGGGAATCAATCGCATCATTTTCAAAGAAACGAGAAATTCACGTTACGCGCTTTAGAGAAACCACTGGCTACTTAAATCTAGATAGTCGAGCAGGAATATGAAACTCGCTGGTCCACAATACGAGACGGCTGCAGCGGAATGCAGCAACACTTTGCGAAGACAGGTGCAGGGACAGGCAGTGGACGTTAAATATACGTGTAACGCACCGCGCGTAAACAGGCGAAGAGATTTTGTCACTCAGTTTTTATCCTTCTGATAAGTGCAAAACTCAGAGGAGTGACCGTCTGGGGTGATCTAAAGTGAAATGACCACATAAAACAGATTACAGAAAAGGCAGATGCAGAACTAAGACTGACTGAAACAATCTGAAGGAAATGTAATTCATCCACGAATGAAGTAACTTAGAAAACATTCTTTCCACCGTGTTTAGATTACTGCTCATCAGCCCCAAATCCTATTCTTGATTATGTAAGTAACACTTAAGGAAACTAGAGATACTTTCTGGGTATATGTCAAACTGGGAGAAAATTTTCGAAATTTAAAGTGATGCAAAATATTTGAAATCTTAAGAAAAACAGTCACGTTTATACAATATCTTCAAAAACCAAGAAGGAACACTAGGAATGGAAGTCCAGGAGAGAAGTGCTTGGATAAAAAAAAGACCGTAACTCAGGGCTGCAGTCATTCCATTCTACTGTTCAACCTGCACACCAAAGAAGCAATGAAGGAAATATAAGAAAGGATCAGGAGCGCAATTTAAATTCTGAATGAAAGGGTATTAAAGACATTCAGACTGAGTAACAATTAGACAATCTATTGACTGCAGTAAAGTCTACTTAGCCACAGAAAATCAGCTGAGAGTAAGCCAAGGAATAGCGGAAACACTGAGGACTAGCAGGAATGAGATCAACGACAAACGTACCTTCAAAACTGGCAGCCATATAGCAGACCTAGACAAACTGAAGAAATTCTACTTCTTGGGAGCAAAGTAACACGTGAACACGAAGTAAGAAGGACGTAAGGATCAGATTAGCACAAGCGAGGAAACAATTGTTCGTCAAAGGAAGTCTACTAATTTCAATTACAGACCTCAGGCTGCCAAATAAACTTCTTTGGGCAGTTGGAAAAACGAAAATGGAAAAGTAGACGGATTTTACATTTGATGTCACCCAAGAATGTTGGAAATTAAGTGACCTGATAAGAATTGGAGAGGTTCTCCACAAAATTGGCGAGAAAAGGCATACGTCGAGAACACTAACCGCCTCCGTAGCTGAATGGTTAGTGTTCCTCCGTTCGGTACGGAAGGACCCGGGCTCGAGTCCCGGCATCTCCTCAGCTTTTTCTTAGGAAGGGAGATCTGGAACGGGGGTAAATCAGCCTCGTGTGGCCAGATGAGAAGCTGCTAGAATAAAGAAGCAGTGGTGCCATCAGTATTCATAGACTGGTAGCAACGGCTGCAAGGATTGGCGACATGCTAATCACATGTGGTTACCACTGTTTGCATTCAACCGCGATTCTTAAACATATATTTTAACAACGCGTTTCAAGAGACAATGCTCTCATCATCATGTTGTAAAGTCTATGTCATGAAATTAAACGGACTAAAAAGACAAAATACCATCACAAATATTTGTGATGGTATTTTGTCTTTTTAGTCCGTTTAATTTCATGACATAGACGAAGATGATACACGATTTGCGGTGGAAATCATTAAAACATAGGCGGGACTTCTCACAAAATTTCAGTCACCAACATTATCCTCCGAATGCGAAAGTATTCTGTTGACGCCGACCTACATAGGGAGAAACAATCATCATAATAAAATAAGGGAAGTCAGAGCTCGCACAGAAATATAAAGGTGTTCCTTTCCTTCCCACGCGCTGTTCGAGAGTGGAATAATAGAGAATTATTGTGAAGGTGGTTCGATGTATCCTCAGCTATGCACTTAACTGTGTTAAGGACTCACCAATACAATCTAAAAAAGAAGAAGAAGAAGAACAGCATTTTGACATCAGAATTCTCCTAACAGCTGAGAATAAGCCAGTGTTTGAGTGCGACAGGCGGGAATAACAGAAGAGGGATTCTCTACGTCCTTTTCGTGTGTCATATCTCGCTACTGAGAAGGTACTGTTATCTTGCGGAGTATCCTTCAGCGATCAAGATTACTTTCGTGTTTCTTTGTTTCCGCCTGTTTGTTTCAAGGTCTGCGGTTCCATCAGCATCCGACTTACGTCCTGGTTCCATAATCTTGCGGCAGTTCCTCGCTCCCCAATCCATTTCCTCCCGTCATTCTTGCTGAAACATTACAGAGGTATTACTTGAAAAATCTCATTTTACTCTTCATAGCATCTGATTTTGGGCTTTCCCGTATTCATCACAGCCACATTTATCTGATACTGCCAATGCCTTTCAATAATGTTTTTCTCCTGTCTATCGACATTCGTTCTTTAAGTGTAAAGTTAGTACCCGAACTTATTGCAGACGTAGAGATTTTAAACCTAAAGCGCCAATACATTTAGTACAGTGGTGTGCGAATCCTCACTCACAGTTTTGCCATGTTATGAAGTTTTCACAACAGCGCAGACTACGCTACATAGTGAACGATAAATTATGGACACAGCACTCATACTTGTACTAAATAGGCCGTATCAAAAACACTTTACTTATCAAAAACCTGGAGCATCAACTTTTGTGCTCTGCCAGTGAAAAAGTCCATAAGACTTTCCAGGATAGCTGCGCGATATGCCATGTCTACATCTCCAGTATATCTGTACACCACAGGCCACCAAATACTGTGTGG
This sequence comes from Schistocerca americana, assembly GCF_021461395.2. Classification (NCBI taxonomy): domain Eukaryota; kingdom Metazoa; phylum Arthropoda; class Insecta; order Orthoptera; family Acrididae; genus Schistocerca; species Schistocerca americana. The sequence continues at coordinate 111,768,326 of NC_060126.1, read as the reverse complement.
CGGAGGGCATGTATTGTAGTGGGGTTGCGAGCACTTGACGCGATAAGTAAAATATAAAGATGGAGCAGAGACGAAGGGGAAATAATTCTAGCGACGATAAGGACCGCTGACACAACAAAGGTTCTGACCTATTGCTCAGCGCATGGGGACGAGCATCTCGGAAACGGCAAAGCTTGTGGACTTTTCGCGTGCTACTGTCGTGATCATCTGCGGAAAGTGGCTGAAGAACAGTTCAGACACGAGTAGGCGACGACAGAGTGTTGGACGTCCATGTCTCATTACAGAATGTAGAGGTCGGTGGCTTGCCCATGCTGTACGAGGGGCGTTTGAAAAGTCCGAGAGATGGCACCACCGGCGCGTATAGAGGTCATGTTTAGTTAGTAGCATCTTTGGAAAGAACACGCAGCAAGTTTCAGCCATATTGGTCTATTTCTTTGTGTTTGGCATTCGTGTGAATCAAGGAAGTCGAGTTGATTGTCAAAAAAATGGACGAAAAAGAATTTCGTGTGGTGATTAAACATTACTTCATGAAAGGCATAACGCCTCAGGAGACTAAAGGGAAGCTTGATAAACATCACGGTGGCTCTGTACCTTCGACCAGAACAGTTTATTAGTGGTTTCAAAGTTTTCAGAGTGACCATATGGGCACAAGTGATGATGAACGTTCTGAAAGCCCTGTGGAGGTTACGACTCCACAAATCATTGATAAAATGCATGATATGGTGATGGATGACAGAAGAGTTAAGGTGCGTGAGATTGCTAGTGCTGTGGGCATCTAGAATGAACGGCTACATAATATTTTGCATAAACATTTGGACATGAGAAAGCTATCCGCTAGATGGGTTCCGCGATTGCCCATGCTTGACCAAAAACGGAATCGTGTGAAGTGTTGCAAGGATGGTTTGCAGCTGTTCAGGAAGAATCCGCAGGATTTTAAGATTCGTTTCGTCACTGTGGATGAAACATGGATACATTACTATACTTCTGAGACCAAACAAGAATCTAATCAATGGGTTACCAAGGGAGAATCTGCACCAAAAAAGGCGAAGACCATCCCTTCGGCCGGAAAGGTTGTGGCGACTATCTGGAAAAGGGTAAAACTATTACAGGGGTATAGTATTCATCGTTACTGGACCGTTTGAAATCCGAGTTGCAAGAAAAACGCCGGCGATTGTACCGCAAAAAAGTCCTTTTCCATCACGACAATGCACCAGCAGACACCTCAGCAGTTGTGGTCGCAAAATTAATGAAAATAGGATTCCAACTCTTTTCACATCTTCCCTATTCTCCAGACTTGGCTCCCCCAGACTACTATTTATTCCCCTGTTTGAAGAAGTGGCTGGCGGGACAAAGATTTTACTCAAACGAGGAGGTGATTGCAGCAACTAATAGCTATTTTGCAGACTTGGGCAGTTCCTATTATTCGGAAGAGATCAACAAATTAGAACAGCGTTGAACGAAGTGTATAAGTCTAAAGGAGACTATGTCGAAAAATAAAAAAGGTTTACCCCAAACACGTAAGTAGTTTTTATTTTTGCATGGACTTTTCAAACGGCCCTCGCAAAGCAGGGTAAGCAGTGCCCTGTGACAGATCTGACGTCAGGATACAACGCTGGTACAGGCATAAATGCACCGGACCACACAGTCCACCTAAGATTGTTGAACATGGCGCTCCACAGCAAACGTACCCGACGTGTTACCATGTTGACCCCAGGACATCGTTAAGTACGACTGCAATGGGCACGGTATCATCGACATTGGACCGTTTATCAACTGAAACGTGTGTCGTCGCCTGGTTAGGTGAATCACGTTCCTTGTTACATCAGTTCGGTGGTCGTGTCTGGATACGACGTCGTTCAGGAGAACAGCTGCCCGAAACGTGCGTCGCGCCACAGATACAGGTACGTGGGCTGAATATTATGCTACGGGGAAATTCAACTGGGCTTCCAAGAGAACCAGTGGCAGTAATCGTAGGCACCATGACAGTTGTGGATTACGTCAACATTATTGCGGACCAGTTGCACTCCTTCATGATTGGTACCTTCCCCAACGGTGATGGAACCTTCCAGCAGCATGACTGCCCGTGTGACAAGGTCAGACTCGCCAAGAGTGGTTGGAGGAGCTTGTTAGCGAAGTCATGTTGAAGTTTATCTACGAAATACACCTGATTTGAACCCGACGGAGCACATCTGGGGCGCTATCGGTCGCTAGTTTTGCGCCCACTACCCACCAGGCTGTCGTTTACGCGAATCACATGATCTTTGCGTAGACACCTGGTACCGCAAACCTCCTCAAAGCTACTAAGGACTTATAGAATCGACACCACGCAGAACTGCTGCTGCATTATGTTCCGTAGACGAGCCAACACGATATTAAGCAGGTGGTCATAATGTATTGGTTTATAAGTTTATGTTGTGAACAGTGATCGTCCTTTAACACTACCTTGGGGTACGCCCGAACTTACTCTTACGGCCGGCCGGGGTGGCCGAGCGGTTCTAAGCGCTACAGACTGGAACCGAGCGACCGCTACGGTCGCAGGTTCGCATCCTGCCTCGGGTATGGATGTGTGTGATGTTCTTAGGTTAGTTAGGTTTAAGTAGTTCTAAGTTCTAGGGGACTGATGGCCTTAGAAGTTAAGTCCCATAGTGCTCAGAGCCATTTGAACGTTTTACTCTTACGCGTAAATATTTCTCTCCGTTAAGAATGACATGTGTAGTATTTGCTGAATTTGTCAATACTGTCACAAAGCTGGTACGATATTCCGTAAGCTCGTATTTTGTTCATTGGGTAATGTATCGAACTTGTTACGGAAGTCTAGGAACACAGCATCAACCATGGCGCCGTTATCTATTGCCCTCTGGGCTCGTGAACGAACAGAGTGAGCTGCGTTTCACACGATTGTCGTTTCCGGGATGCATGTTGACTGCTAATGAGATTTTGTGGAAATATAAGGAGTGGTGGGGGGGGGGGGGGGAGGAGACAGAAAAGGAACTGTTGATATCAGCTGCATCAGTACTTTGTGCAGAATCAGTGGCGACGAGTGAAAATGTGTGCTCGGCCGGAATTCGAAGCCGAGATCAGCTGCTTACTATAAGCGGCGTTAGCCAATGCGCCACCCGGGCATATCCATATCCTTCATGCTCACTACTTAGAGATTTCCTGCTGGAGGTCGGACATAATTGAGCATCCGCACTGAATGTGGTGGATACATTGCCCATCGAGGCGAATTAATGATACGTACGCGTGTCTATTCTTCTGGACATGTCCGGAAGAACAGATATCACGCATTCATGTAATTCACCTAATGAGATTTTCGGTCTCGAGAAAGGCAATACTACACGAGCATAAAACGTCTTCCAAAATTCTACAGCAGACTAACATGAGCGGTATACGCCCATAGTTTCGTGCGTCTTTTCCATTGTCTTTCGTGAAAGCGACATGACCCACGATTTTTTTTCCAATTGCTTGGGAAGTTTTGTTGTTCTGCGATGTACGGCTGACTGTTTCTATGAGAAGATGAAGCTCTTTTACATTCAGTATGTAGAATCGTAGAGGTATCCATTAGGTACAGCGTTTTTCCGTTGTTAAACGATTTTATTGCTTTTTCTATCCCGCAGTCACTTACTTCGATATCAGTCATTTTATTGTTTGCATAGTCCAAAATTGTGGATTTGTTGTTGCTATAAAAAGGAAAGATGATGAAGTGACAACACAATAACATCAATAGGAATACCAATACAACTGCTTCGTACTGTGGCTGAACAATGTTTACAACCAAATTACTTTCGATGTTGCAATGGCAACTCATAAAATTCGAAGTAGAGCGCTGGATTTACATAGGGATTTCGGCAGATTACAAAAATTTTAAAAAGCTCAGAGAGGAGAATGGGTGCGCCTGTGGGAAATCTGCTTTTAGGCGGAACAGCTGTTTCAAAAACGGTGGTCTGTTTCGTCCCAATGCAAAAAGCATGTCGTTAGCATCACATTTTGTAGGCTTGGTATAGTCGCAGTATAGGGTTGGATTCTTTCCTGTGAATTGTAGATGTGTCAGGAACCAATCGTGGTTAAACGAGCTGCTCTTCCAGACCGTGAAGGCCCACGGGGTGTCTACCGGCTGCCGTGCCAACCTCTGCCTAGAGGCGTCATGCAGGTGTGGTATGGAGAGGCATGTGGTCAGCACAGCGCTCTCTCGGCCGTTTTGCAGACTTTCCGGACCGGGGAGCCGCTACTACTCAATCAAGTAGCTCCTCGAGTGGCATCACGAGGCGGAGTGTAACCTGTACCAGTCCTTCCGCCGAGGAGAAAATCCTTGGCAGTACCGGGAATCGAAGCCGAGTTCTCCGCATTGCAGCCAATTACGCTGATCACTGTGCAACGGAGGCGAACTCATGGCTAAGCGCCAAGCGGCAAATATTTGATATCAGCCGTCTGGGTTGAGGAACGACGTGAAGCCAAGGTCAGTGTGAGATAATAGGCTCAATACATCCAAAATCCACTACTGGCCATTAAAATTGCTACACCACGAGGATGACGTGCTACAGACGCGAAATTTAACCGACAGGAAGAAGATGCTGTGATATGAAAATGATTAGCTTTTCAGAGCATTCACACAAGGTTGGCGCCGGTGGCGACACCTACAACGTGCTGACATGAGGAACGTTTCCAACCGATTTCTCATACACAAACAGCAATTCACCGGCGTTGCCTGGTGAAACGTTGTTGTGATGCCTCGTGTAAGGAGGAGAAATGCGTACCATCACGTTTTCGAATTTGATTAAGATCGGATTGTAGGCCTATCGCGATTGCGGTTTATCGTATCGCGACATTGCTGCTCGCGTTGGTCGAGATACAATGACTGTTAGCAGAATATGGAATCGGTGGGTTCAGGAGGGTAATACGGAACGCCGTGCTGGATCCCGACGGCCTCGTATCACTAGCAGTCGAGATGACAAGCATCTTATCCGCATGTCCGTAACGGATCGTGCAGCCACATCTCGATCCCTGAGTCAACAGATGGGGACGTGTGCAAGACAACAACCATCTGCACGAACAGTTCGACGACGTTTGCAGCAGCATGGCCTATCAGCTCGGAGACCATGGCTGCGGTTACCCTTGACGCTGCATCACAGACAGGAGCGCCTGCGATGGTGTACTCAACGACAAACCTGGGTGAACGAATGGCAAAACGTCATTTTTTCGGATGAATCCAGGTTCTGTTTACAGTATCATGGTGGTCGCATCCGTGTTTGGTGACATCGCGGTGAACGCACATTGGAAGCGTGTATTCGTCATCGCCATATTGGCGTATCACCCGGCGTGATGGTATGGGGTACCATTGGTTACAGGTCTCGGTCACCTCTTGTTCGCATTAACGGCGTTTTGAACAGTGGACGTTACATTTCGCGTGTGTTACGACCCGTGGCTCTACCCTTCATTCGATCCCTGCGAAACCCTACATTTCAGAAGGATAATGCACGACCGCATGTTGCAGGTCCTGTACGGGCATTTCTGGATACAGAGAATGTTCAACTGCTGTCCTGGTCAGGACATTCTCCAGATCTCTCACCAATTGAAAACGTCTGGTCAATGGTGGCCGAGCAACTGGCTCGTCACAACACGCCAGTCACTACTCTTGATGAACTGTGGAATCGTGGTGAAGCTGCATGGGCAGCTGTACCTGTACATGCCATCCAAGCTCTTTTTGACTCAATGTCCAGGCGTATCAAGGCCGTTATTACAGCCAGAGGTGGTTGTTCTGGGTACTGATCTCTCAGGATCTATGCACCCAAATTGCGTGAAAATGTAATCACATGTCAGTTCTAGTATATATATTTGTCCAATGAATACTCGTTTATCATCTGCAATTTTAATGGCCAGTAGTGTATGTACCCTAGTTAGCTTAGAAGCATTCCAGGCCTTATGCGAAATCTGGGTCACCAAACGATGTCGTCTGCAGTGATGCCGATGTTAACTGGACGGTAAAGTCTGTCCTTCCTCTTGGCTTCAATCCGTGGTGCACTTAGCAGTTACTTTGAATGTTAAGTAGTGGTCGTAACATAGTAGCTCGGGCGTTTCTCCTCCCTTAGTGCATAGCATTTTCGTTTGGGATGGAAGATGCCCTGAAACAGTAGATATAAATTTAAAAGAGAACACAAATGTTGTGCTAACATGGCGTATAACGTAGTGTTGTTGTTAACTGCTGCTTGTGCGGAAGGTTTACGAACCAGCAGACAGGACTGATTACTGCCGTCAACAGTGGCAGCATCATAGACGTTTACTCGCCTTGTGGCTAAACTCGGCGGCAGCTTGTAATATGACTCTCCTCTTGGACAGGTGTGCTTAATGATACGTCTTCAGATTTGAGAAATAGCCACTTACACTGAACTTGTAGGTCAGAACCGGTTCAGTGCTAAGAAGTAGCTTACGGAAACCAATAAATCTGCACTAAACGCTACCAAATGCATGTTTCTGAAGTTTACAACCCCAGGATTAATTTACAGTATCTGTCCACCAAAAGTATCTTACCTGAATCACCAAGAGAGGAAGCGCAGTGGTACGATATTTGACTCGAATTCGGGAGGACGGGATTCGAATCGGTCTAGCCTACTAGCTTTAGATTATCTACAGTTTCGCAAAATCACGTAAGTCGAATGCAGTGACGGTTCCTTTGAAGAGGATACGGCTGATTTTCTTTCCCCATCCGAGCTTGTGCTCCGTCTCTAACAACATGATCGTCGACAGGACATTAAGCTCTAATCTTTCTTCCTTTTCAGTTTGACGAATGCTCCACAGCCCAAGTCGTGCGTTACCTGGCTAACAGGGGTTAATATAGGTCTGCCACTTGGCGTTTTTACTCTCTATCTAATTCTCCACTATGGTGTGAGGAAGACTGCATGCATTATAATATAGCCCGTCTAGATGCCTCTACTCTTCCTAATCATTTTTACAGCACTTCTTCAATTCCCCAGAGAACTGTGCCATTTAACATCTTATCGGTCCGGATTATGAGTGCCCTTCTGAAACGCTACATTTCGAACCTTCCAATCCCTAGCCGGCCGTTGTGGCCGAGCGGTTCTAGGCGCTTGAGTCTGGGTCCGAGCTGCTGCTACGGTCGCAGGTTTGAATCCTGCCTCGGGCATGGATGTGTGTGATGTCCTTAGGTAAGTTAGGTTTAAGTGATTCTAAGTCTAGGGGGCTGATGACCTCAGATGTTGAGTCCCATAGTGCTCAGAGCCATTTTTGAACCTCAGATGTTGAGTCCCATAGTGCTCAGGGCCATTTGAACCACTTGAACCTCCAATCCCTATCCTTTCGACCACTGCAAATCTACTGATTCAAATGGCTCTGAGCACTATGGGACTTAACATCTATGGTCATCAGTCCCCTAGAACTTAGAACTACTTAAACCTAACTAACCTAAGGACAGCACACAACACCCAGCCATCACGAGGCAGAGAAAATCCCTGACGCCGCCGGGAATCGAACCCGGGAACCCGGGCGTGGGAAGAGAGAACGCTACCGCACGACCACGAGATGCGGGCACAAATATACTGATCTCACTTAGGTAAGAATGGGCAGTTCTACAACTATATCTACGTACAAACACCGCAAGCCACCGTACGGTGGGTGGCGGAGAGTGTCCTGTGCTACAACTTGTCGATTCCTTTCCTGTTCCATTCGCAGATAGTGCGAGGGAAAAACGACTCTCTGTATGCCTTCTTATGAGCCCTAATTTCTCGCATCTTATCTTCGTAGTCCATATGCGAAATGTCCGTTGGAGACAACAGAATCGTCCTGCAGTCAAATTCAAATGCAGTTCTCTAAATTTTCTCAGTAGCATTTCTCGAAAAGAACGACGCCTTTACTCCAATGATTCCCATTTCAGTTCCCGGAGCAACTCCGTAACACTTGCGTATTGTTCGAACCTACCGGTAACAAATCTACCAGCCCGCCTCTGAGTTGCTGCGACGGCTTCCTTCAATCCGACCTGCTGCGAATTCCAAACACTCGAGCACTACTGAAGAATAGGTCGCACTAGTGTCCTATATGCGGGGTCTCCTTTACAGACGAACCACACCTCTCCAATATTCTCCCAATAAACAAAAGTCGAGCATTCGCCTTCCCAACCAAAATTCTCTCATGTTCGTTCCATTTCATATGGTTTTTCAACGTTACGCTCAGATATTTAAAAGACACGACTGTGTCAAACAGGACACTATTAATGCTGTATGCGAACATTAGGGGTTTGTTTCTCCCACTCATCCGCATTAACTTACATTTTTCCACATATAGGGTTACCTGCCATTCATCACACCAATTAGAAATCTTGTGCAAGTCGTCTTGTATCGTCATACAGTCACTCAGGCACGCCCTGTTAGCCGTTCGGCTAACGCCCTGCTTTCCAGGCGGGGAGGCGTACTGGTCCCCGGCACGAATCCGTCCGGTGGATCAGTGTCGAGGTCCGGTGTGCCAGCCATTCTGTGGATGGTTTTTAAGGCGGTTTTCCACCTGCATCGGCGAATGCGCACTGATTCCCCTTATTCCTCCTCAGTTTCACTATGTCAGCCATTACTGCGCAAACAGTTTCGCCAAGAACGCGTACACCATAATTACCCCACCACGCATACATTGGGACTACACTCGTCTGGTGTGAGACGTTCCGGGGCTGGGGGTCCACTGGGGGCCGATCCGCACAATAACCCTGAGTTCGGTGTGGGGCGGCGGTGGGGTGAGTGGACTGCTATAGCCTGTTGTGGGGTTGTGAACCGCTGAGGGCTACGGCGGGGACGAAGCCTCTCCGTCGTATCTAGGTCCACAGTTCAATACAATACAGTACAGTCACTCAACTTCGACACCTGCCTGTACACGACAGCATCGTCAGCAAACAACCGCATATTGTTGCCCATCCTGCCCGCCACATCATTTATGTCTATAGAAAATAATAGTGGTCCTGTCACACTTCCCTGGGGCACTCTTGAAGATACTCTTGCCTCTGATGAACACTCGCTGTCGAGGAGAACATATTGGGTTCTGAAACTTCCTGGCAGATTAAAACTGTGTGGCGGACCGAGACTCGAACTCGGGACCTTTGCCTTTCGCGGCCAAGTGCTCTACCATCTGAGCTACCCAACCACAACCCACGCCCCGTCGTGTTATTTAAGAAGTCTTCGAGCCACTCACATAACTGGGAACCTATTCCGTATGTTCGTACCTTCTTTATCAGCCTGCAGTCGGATATCGTGTCAAACGCTTTCCAGAAATCTGGAAATATCGTATCTGTCTGTTGCTCTTTATCCACAGGTCACAGTGCATCAGTAAAGGTAACCTGAGTTTCACAAAAGCGACGCTTTCTAAAACCGCGCTGCTTCGTGGACATAAGCTTTTTCGGCCTCTAGGAAATTTATTGTATTCGAACTTAGAGTATGTTCCAGATTTCTGCAGCAAACCGATGTTAGGAATATTGGTCTGTAATTTTGCGGGTCCGTTCATTTATCCTTCTTACACACAGGAATCACCTGCGCTCTATGTAAAACCAGACTGGTATTCCATATGTACCTGGCGACTTGTTTTCAACTCTTTCAGTAGTTTTCTGCGCCAGGGATGCTTATTACTATGCCGTCCATACGGAACTCTATACGATGCCCAAAAGACGGTATGTCTGTTCGATTCTCCTGCGCGAATGACTTCTTAAAAGCGAAATTTCAAAGTTCGGCTTTCGTTTGACTATCTTCAATTGACACACCAGGCTGGTCAACGTGTGTCCGGATAGAAGTCTTAGATCCGCTTAGCGATTTTACTGGGGACAGGAATGCACAATGGACATGAATGGATGCAGGTGATCAGACAGGATGCTTACGTACGTGTTACCTGTCAGAGTCGTATCTAAACATATCAGGGGTCCCATATCACTCCATCGGCACACGCCCGCACTATTACAGAGCCTCCACCAGCTTGAAAACTCCCATGCTGACATGCAGGGTCCATGGATTCGTGAGGCTGTCCCCATACTCGTACACGTCCATCTGCTTAATACAATCTGAAACGAGACTCGTCCGACCAGGCAACATTTTTCCAGTCATCAATAGTCCAGTGTCGGTGTTGACGGACCCAGGAGAGTCGTAAATCTTTGTGTCGTGCAGTCATCAAGAGTACACGAATGGGCCCTCGGCTCTGAAAGCCCATATCGATTATGTTTTGTTGAATGGTTCCCACGCTGACACTTGTTGAAGGTCCAGCTCTGAAATATGCAGCAATATGCGGAAGCGTTGCAATTCTGTCACGTTGAACGATTCTCTTCAGTCGTCGTTGGTCCCGTTCTTTCTGAATTTTTTCCCAGCCGCAGCGATGTCGGAGATTTGATGTGTTACCGGATTCCTGATATTCACGGTACACTCGTGAAATTATCGTACGGGAAAATCTCCACTTCATCGCTACCTCGAAGATGCTGTGACCCATCGTTCATGCGTCGACTATAACACCACGTTCAACATCACTTAAATCTGGACAACCTGCCATCGTAGCAGCAGTTACAGATCTAACACCTGCGCCAGACACTTGTTTTATATAGGCGTTGCCGACCGCAGCGCTGTATTCTGCCTGTTTACACATCTCTGTATTTGAATACGCATACCAGTTTCTTTGGCGATTCAGTGTATCTTTTATAAGAATTCTGTGTCAGAAACAGTGTGCAATGCATTTTGTTGCAGAATGAAAATTCATTCTCGAAACAATCAAATGGTTCAAATGGCTCTGAGCACTATGGGACTTAACAGCTGAAGTCATCAGTCCCCTAGAACTTAGAACTACTTAAACCCAACTAACCTAAGGACAACACACACATCCATGCCCGAGGCAGGATTCGAACCTGCGACCGTAGCGGTCGTGCGGTTCCAGACTGAAGCGCCTAGAACCGCTCGGCCACTCCGGCCGGCTCGAAACAATCCCCTAGGCTGTGGCTATGCAATGTCTCCGACACATTCTTTCTTCCAAGAGTACTGTTCGTGCTAGGCACGCAGCAGAATGTCTATGAAGAAGGCAGGCACAAGTGACGATGTGAAAGCGCGTCGTGAGTTGCGCCTGGATAGCTCAACTGGTAAAGTAAGTGTCCGCAAAAGGCAAAGATACCAGGTTCGAGTACCTATCCGTCACACAATTGTATACCGCCAGGAATTTTCAAGCGTTAAACTGTACCCTGAGAGCCACGTGCAGATATTACCGACTACCTCACTAGCTACATCGTTTATGTTACTTTCTATGCCTTGCAAAATAGCACTTGTCACCTGCAAAAAAAAAAAAAAAAAAAAAAAAAAAAAAAAAAAAAAAAAAAAAAAAAAAAAAAAAAAAAAAAGGTCCTCTGTCAGGTTTTAGTGGCAGGTTATTGACATATGTATATCGAGAGTACAGAAAAGCAACAGACCCAGAAAAGACCCTCTGTGGCCTTGCTTTCTTTCGACTTCCGACCTTCAAATTGCCTTACCCAGGCTGTTACAGGATGACCACATTTTAACTTGGACTCGGAACCAAAGCGCATCTTGGTATTTTTCACATTGACAAATCGTTGCCAGAGGTGAAAGAAGCGACAAACGACAGAAGACATCGCAGTACAGACTCCTGATCGAATCCTGTATCTCTGAGTTTGCAGCCTGACAATGAGCCACACACCGACGATGTGATTTTTGCTTTTTTTATATAGTTAGTGCCTAGGTACGGTGGAAACGCATCGGCCTGGAAAGAGTAGGGATGAACATTTTAAAAAATACGTAGGCTAGATGTTTTTTCCCGATACTAGTAGAAAAAAATTCTGCGACGTTTCCAATACATCTATGTTTCCAATACAGCGACTGCTTTTTTTACAGTCGAGTATGGATATGGTTTAGGCATGCCTGAAACTGAAAGAAAACAGATACTTTCATAATGTACAAAATCTTTTATTGGAAATTACAAAGACAGTTACAACAAAAGTTCAGTTTTTCAAAAACTCCGAGGCTGCATGCCACATTGTCAGAAATACAACCGTACCGAGGGATACTAGACGTCCAGAACTAACGCACGAAATTATGTTGGAAATCTTCGGATGATAAAACATTACTGGACGACTGGCTGTAAGGATGCCTTTAGTTTCCATAATATTTGGCTGCGCCGTGGTTATGTCTAAAGCTTCTTCCTGCACGCATAGTCCACACGTATGAATTGCACTATTACTGACAGCCTTTTTTTATTTTTTGTCTAGCGTTTTCTCAGTCCGAGTATTTTTTTCGCCTGCTCGCGTGAGAAACGCTTTTATGACGTTTTAGTCCGAATTACAAATTGTGCCGAAGAGCGTTTGCAGACTATGGAACGACTATAATTTTCACGAATTACGTATAAATTTCATTTGACGTGTTTCTCTTATAATCGCTAATGACTGCACACGACTGGAGCGTCGTTACTTAAGCCTCAAAGTTTCGCGAAACTTAGGCTCCAATCACATAACGGGTAACGCCTAAGGATACATACTCCTACCGTAATGTTTACATCAAAGTTAAGATGACAAGAAACAGAGTATTTTTCAAAGCGAATTACTTAGAACTAAACAACGATTTCATATAAATTTGTACTTTGCCTAAATATGACGGAATAAGAAGTAGTTGAAAGCAGTGCCAACACTCAGCAGAATGTATCATTCTCGATTCTGTTTCTTGCTTCTTTTCAGCTTGACGCATGGCAGTGTACCACTAGCTTGTTTATAGTGATGATAAAGTTCCGATTCACGAAACCAACGAATTTCCTTGTGATGACGAAAACGTCTGAGTTGGACAACATAAGTAAAGTAGGTTCACCCAGTCGATGCATCGAATAAAAAATATCGACACATCGAGTTTATCAAAGCGTTTACCGTACTACACACGCAATGTAAGTAGGGCCTTCTCTGGTAGCGAAGAAATCAGTGAAAGTCGACTGACTTCTCGCAGGTAAGGAATTTTTCCACCATTTGCCAAACTTAGCTACTAAACCGTACCACACGCCGTAGCATTGCAGTAGGCACTGTGAAGGCAGTGTTGCTTCCTGTGTGGTGCCCCCCCCCCCCCTGCCAAGAAGGGCAGTGCTGGTTTCCCCTACACCTCTATTCCCCTTGTGACAGTCAACGGACCGAGTGCTTAAATGCTTCCAGCATCACCCACAAAAGGACCAGCTATATTGTGCGTATTAGCACATTTCCCGATCAAAATTATCCGGACACCGATTAGTGGACATCATTGTGCAGTGTGTCCACCCTTGGCGTGCATGACGGCTTGGACTCTGCTGGGGACACCTTCAGTCTGGTGCCTGAATGTCTGCGGAGCAGTGGCAGCACATTCGTCCCCAGGAGTCGATATCAGAGACGGTAATGATGTTGAATGCTAGCGATTGGAGCCAAGTCGACTTTCTATCACATCCCTGACTTGTTGCACTGGGCACTTTATTCCATTTCAGGGATGTTATTGTCACAAACCATTGGCTCTCAGGAACTAGTTTATGGCACGGTGCATTCTCATGTTGATACACTCATCGTCTCCGAACTGTTCCTCTACTGTAGTTAGTGCACAATGCTGTAAATGTGTTCACGTCCTTCGCATTTAAGGGTATCTCACCCTAACACGAATAACACCCCTATACAGAGACACCGTCTCCTCTGTACTTCACCATTCGCCCAATAAATGATGGCAGGAAACATTCTCCAGGCGTTCACTACACCCTTCCATCGGACTACCACAGGGTTTAGAGTGACACATCATTCCAAACAACTCGTTTCCAGTCATTCACTTACATCACCTAAAGCATCACTTAGGAGTGACGACAGAAATGTATTGCTTAGGACGAGATGTTCGACCAGAATACCCCATTCTCTTTAACTCCTTACGCACAGTCATTGTACTGGGAGGACTACTGGGAATTCCTTCTGTTATGATGCGAGTCGGCAGCCGCTATGTTCTAAAGAGCCGAATGTTATGTCCATGTTGTTACTGATAAATGGATGGAAGGTGGCCAGAGAGATCTGTCGCCGTTGGAATCTGGACATGCAAGCAAAAAATTAGTTGACATAAGTGCAGTTAAATAAATTCAATTTACTCAAGTTGTGAGAAAGAATCGCTACATTGTTCACAAATTGTCGCGGATGTGGTCCAACAAGGGTGCACGTCGAAGTGCACTGAATGTTTGACAGTAGAGCTATCGATAACTCCGTGTAACGTTTGGCATCAACTTGCAACTATAATCAATCTTGAACTAGCAGGCTGATGGCCAGGTGCCCACCGCTTATAACGCCGTCCTGACGGTCTTGATTGGTCGGTACCCTAGGGGTTCTGCATTGGTTCAAAGCGCCACTCATGGTGCTCACAGGAATCTTCGAGGCACTGGCTTCCACAGTATCGATAGGTAACGATACTACAACTTCCGCTCATTTCATGCCATGTTTTACAGCCACCCTGCACTATGCTGTCCATCAGTACATCAGATCTGCCTGGTTTGGGTTTAGCTGTGGTTGTTCCTTCGCGTTTCCACCTCACGTCCACATCACCAATAGTCGATTTGGGCGGCTTTAGAAGAGCTGAAACGCTGAAATGTCCGTGATGGATTACACCCGATGCTTAGTCCATTTTCAAAGTCACTGAGCTCTTTTGACCGACCCATACCGTTGTTTCTGATTCGCTACAGACAGTACATTACTCGCCACCTTCTTTGGTAGTGGATGGTCCACCTCTTGTGACATCTGGTGGCCAAGTCCGCATTGCAGAAGGGTGTCCGGATATTTTTGATGGGTTAGTATTAGTATATATCTCCCCTCCCCCCCCCCATCCCCCATGAACCATGGACCTTGCCGTTGGTGGGGAGGCTTGCGTGCCTCAGCGATACAGATAGCCGTACCGTAGGCCCAACCACAACGGAGGGGTATCTGTTGAGAGGCCAGACAAACGTGTGGCTCCTGAAGAGGGGCAGCGGCCTTTTCAGTAGTTCCGGGGGCAACAGTCTGGATGATTGACTGATCTGGCCTTGTAACACTAACCAAAACGAACTTGCTGTGCTGGTACTGCGAACAGCTGAAAGCAAGGGGAAACTACAGCCCTAATTTTTCCCGAGGGCATGCAGCTTTACTGTATGGTTAAATGATGATAGCGTCCTCTTGAGTTAAATATTCCGGAGGTAAAATAGTCCCCCACTCGGATCTCCGGGCGGGGACTACTCAAGAGGACGTCGTTATCAAGAGAAAGAAAAACTGGCGTTCTACGTATCGGAGCGTGGAATGTCAGATCCCTTAATCGGGCAGGTAGGTTAGAAAATTTAAAAAGGGAAATGGATAGGTTAAAGTTAGATATTGTGGGAATTAGTGAAGTTCGGTGGCAGGAGGAAGAAGACTTTTGGTCAGCTGAATAAAGGATTATAAATACAAAATCAAATAGGGGTAATGCAGGAGTAGGTTTAATAATGATTAGGAAAATAGGAATGCGGGTAAGCTACTACAAACAGCACAGTGAACGCATTATTGTGCCCAAGAGAGACACGACGCCCACGCCTACTACAATAGTACAAGTTTATCTGCCAACTAGCTCTGCAGATGACAAAGAAATTGATGAAATGTATGATGAGATAAAAGAAATTATTCAGATAGTGAAGGGAGACGAAAATTTAATAGTCATGGGTGACTGGAATTCGGTGGTAGAAAAAGGGAGAGAAGGAAACGTAGTAGTTGAATGTGGACTGGGGGGAAGAAAGGAAAGAGGAACCCGCCTGGTAGAATTTTGCAAAGAGCATAACTTAATCATAGCTAAAAATTGGTTCAAGAATCGAAGGTTGTATACATGGAAGAAGCCTGGAGATACTAGATGGTATCAGATTGATTATATAATGGTAAGATGGAGCAAAATAACTGATGATGATCGATGTAGAGAGGGTATAAAATGTAGACTGGCAATGGCAAGGAAAGCGTTTCTGAAGAAGAGAAATTTTGTTAATATCGAGTATAGATTTAAGTGTCAGGAAGTCGTTTCTGGAAGTATTTGTATGGAGTGTAGCAATGTATTGAAGTAAAACATGGACGATAAATAGTTTGGACAAGAAGAGAATAGAAGCTTTCGAAATGTGGTGCTACAGAAGAATGCTGAAGATTAGATGGGTAGATCACATAACTAATGAGGAGGTATTGAATAGGATTGGGGAGAAGAGAAGTTTGTGGCACAACTTGACTAGACGAAGGGACCGGTTGGTAGGACATGTTCTGAGGCATCAAGGGATCAGCAATTTAGCATTGGAGGGCAGCGTGGACGGTAAAAATCGTAGAGGGAGACCAAGAGATGAATACACTAAGCAGATTCAGAAGGATGTAGTTGCAGTAAGTACTGGGAGATGAAGAAGCTTGCACAGGATAGAGAAGCATGGAGAGCTGCATCAAACCAGTCTCAGGACTGAAGACCACAACAACGATAGTATATATTTCTTCAGTTCGGTGCATCGATACCATAGAAAGAGATATTTTAATACACAGATGTATGTACAAGGAGTCCCACAAACGTTGCGATGGACTATGAGGTGTTACAAAGGGTGTTACGAGGAACAAATCGAAGATAGGAACCCACGTCCGGAAACGCTATCTAACGCCGCTACAGAGCGTCGAAGTTACAGATGCTGCCGCCTGCCAGTAGGCCACACCTTCAGCAGCAAACGTCACTTTGTACGCTGACGGACCGTGGGCGGAACATCTCTCAATGCTGTTTGTTATCTAGTGATGGCGACTGATTGCCACGGTCGCCAATGCAGGAAATGGAGCTAGCTGGCACGTAGACAGGCCTTGCAGGCCTATGAGTGCGACGTGCTCTTGCCTCGGTGGATGACGATATCAAGCACAGTTTTCAATCTGCATTTCATTTTTCTCCTGGAACCCTCTAAAGTCCCCAATGCTTTTCAGTACACAGGAGAAAAATTAATTTCAGATGGAAACCCATGTCTGAAACCGTCATCCACCAAGGCAACAGAGCATACGAGGTGTGACATAAAGTAATGAGACACACGTGAAAAAAAAAGTTGCTTACCGCTTTAGTCAAGTTTAGTGTTGTCTCCTTCAAAGTAGTTCCTTTCTGATTGCACACACTTTTTCCAGCGCTTCTTCCGTTGATGGTAACATTTCTAGAATTCATCTTCTGTAATATCCTCCAAGACCCTCGTCACAGCTTTTTGGACATCTTGTGTTGTTTGAAAATGGTGTACCTTGACCGCCGTTTTGACTCTTGGAAATAGTAAAAAGTCACACGGAGCGATATCTGGTGCATAAGGTGGCTGTGGATTGCTCTAACAAATCGGCTGCCACATTTTTCCATGTTTCTCACTGTTGTGGTGTGAGATTTTTGGGGACAATTTTTGCACAAATCTTTCTCGTGCTAAGATTTTCAGTTATTATTAGACGAACCGTTTCTTGATTGATGTTCAGTTCTTCTTGCAATAATTTTCATGGATAATCTTCGATCAGATTGTACGAGTTCACGCACCCTGGCCAAGTTGACATCTGTCCGTGAGGTTGGTGGTCGTCCACTGCAGTCTTCATCTTCAACATTCGTTCTGCCTTCACTAAACATTTTATGCTAACGAAAAACTACAGCTGTTGACATAACCTCCTCTCCAAAAACCTTCTGAAGTTTACCGTAAGTTGTCGTCGCGCTTTCACCCAATTTAACGCTTAAAGAAATGGCATACCTTTGCGCAATATTATTTGGTTTCATTTCTGTGACAAGAGACACAAACACCTGTTAATTTGAAACTTCCTGGCAGATTAAAACTGTGTGCTGGACCGAGACTCGAACTCGGGACCTTTGCCTTTCGCGGGCAAGTGCTCTACCAACTGAGCTACCCAAGCACGACTCACGCCCCGTCCTCACAGCTTTACTTCTGCCAGTATCTCGTCTCCTACCTTCCAAACTTTACAGAAGCTCTCCTGCGAACCTTGCAGAACTAGCACTCCTGAAAGAAAGGATATTGCGGAGACATGGTTTAGCCACAGCCTGGGGGATGTTTCCAGAATGAGATTTTCATTCTGCAGCGGAGAGCACTTGCCCACGAAAGGCAAAGGTCCCGAGTTCGAGTCTCGGTCCGGCACACAGTTTTAATCCGCCAGGAAGTATCATATCAGCGTACACTCCGCCTCAGAGTGAAAATCTCACCTGTTAACTTATTACAGCATAACTCACGATTGAGCAGTTGCATCGATGTGCCACTTGGACTAGAAGTAACTTATGGACCAAGGTCCAAGGTATTATACCTACGGAAGCCTGCAGGGTTGCCACATCTTGCAAAGAAAATCAGTCGCATTACTTTATTGTCACACCTCGTAGGAGACAAGGCCTGTCCATGTAGCAGCTAGCACCACCATCTCCAGTACCGATCATGACAATCAGTCCCAATCACCGAATGACAAACAACATTGCGAGACATTCTTATGGTCCGTCACCGGAAAAAGTCACGTTTGCTGCCGAAGGGGTCGTCTACTGCCAGGCGCCGCTGCTAGCGCCTGTAACTTCGACGCTCTGTAGCGTCGATGAATGGTGTTTTCGGTCACCGGTTCCTGCCATCTATTTGTTCCTCATGACATCCTCTAAACTCCCCGAAGTTTGCAGCAACATTTCTGGGACACCCCGCATGTCGTCTATTCCTGCCACAGAGACGGCGTCGCCATGCTCGTACCTGGCAGCCCGCGCCACCGGAGAAACTACTCTACGTTTTCCGGCGCCGCGGTTGCTGCTACTGTGGCCTCGAGGGTCGTGTTTGGTTTGTTGCCGGCCTCGGAAGTAGGGCCGTATAACGAGAGAAAGTGGAGCGGTAGCCGCGCGGCGCCGGCTACTGTTTTGCCGCTGGTCGCACGCTCCCGCTTGCATGTTCGCTTTTTTTTCTGTTGCTTTCTCACCACGTTTCCTCCCTCTTCCCTCCTCTCCTCGCTGCCCGGGGCGGTGCAGGCTACCAGGTTTTCACCTCGCGGTCAGCTATTTCTGCTTTCAAAGCTACGCGCTGGGGACCAGTTTTGCGCCTCGTCCGTAATCACCGGCTGTCGCTGGCGGGGCCGAGGTTCACGGTGAAGGCCAGTGTCTTCTGCCAGCTGACTCGTCTGCCTGCCCCAAGGCCGCGTTGTCTCCATTGCACGGTAGCGCTACGCTGGTTTCTGCCGCGCAGGGAGTCTCAACAAAGGTAGTCGTCAGACTGCCACACACACAGAACTGTGTGAAGTCTCCTCACACATAGAATACTGCCCACGGCATTCCAGGAGCGCTGTGCCCTCCGCTCTGAGATCTACTTATAGTTTATTTTGATAGGCATCAACTCGAGCTGCCAATAACAATGTATTAGGTCTACAACTACACTTCCGCCGTTTTGCAATAGATAACAATAAAGGCAAGTGATGGTGCAATGGTAATTCATACACGCCATTCAATACGCTCAGTTCATTTGTAAACACGATGCCATCAAACAATTAGTCGATTTGTGACTGCATCAAAAGATGCTCACGATTGAATATCTCAATTTACGACCGCAATTCTCGTCTTTTGCGTGAAGTTTTAATTTTTTGCTTTCACATGAAGAAATCTGCGGCTGAAGCTCAGAAAACGCCGGGTAAGACCTGTGGTGAGGCAACTATTGGTAAAAAAAGGTCCAGAGAGCGGTTTCAACGCTTCGAGAACAGTCATTTGGACGTCGAAGACCGACATTGCAGTGGAAGAGAGAAGATTTTCGAAGCTATTGAAACCGACGGAAACAGTCGCAGGAAATGGTAATCGAAAGCAAATGACGCGTTTGAGCCGAGCGCTGAAAGACAAAAGGCTGCAGTACATTGATAGACATGAAAAGATGATTTTCCAGCATGGTAGTGCTCGATCCCATGTCGCAAAATCCGTCAAAACATATTTGGGAAAGTTGAAATGGGACGTCCTGCCCCATCCTACAGACATTGCTGCCCCGGGTTACAGCCGGCCGTGTTGGCCGAGCGGTTCTAGGCGCTACAGTCTGGAACCGCGCGACCGCTACAGTGGCAGGTTCGAATTCTGCCTCGGGCATGGATGTGTGTGATGTCTTTAGGTTAGTTACGTTTAAGTGGTTCTAAGTTCTAGGGGACTGATGACCTCAGAAATTAAGTCCCATAGTGCTCAGAGCCATTTGAACCCCGGGTACAACCTTTTTCGATCAATGGCACACAGCCTGCTTGACCTGCACTTCAGGTCATATGAACAGGTGCAACATTGGATCGATTCATGTATCTGCTCAAAAGACGCCCACTTCTTTCGTCGCGAGATTCGTATGCTGCCGGTAAGAAGTTTTTCACAATAAAGCCTCGAACACCAAGAAAAAACGGTGGAGGCAAATTTGTAGGCCTAATAGTTTCCCAAATCCACAACTCCTGTGGATAAACATAGCTTTCAGGCAAGTGTATAATTCCACCGCTTCATATGATATGTCTCAGACGACCTTTTAGCTTTATAAATAATAAACAAACAATTCCTCGGGACAGAGAATCGAAATTAAATGCAAGACAAGCCTTCAAATTCTATATGAGAAGACTCATTTGATGGAAAATTTACATAAAAGTATCATAAGATTCCCATTATAAACGAACTGCGGGTCAATTGTACATGTGCCATATCTCAAAGAAATCGTACTATCATATGCGAAACTTTGGCATTACAATACTGCTGCCTTCCCTGATGCGTTACTTGTATCAGAAACTGCATCTCTAGGACGGCATTCAAAACTTGATGAAACTCCGGAGTAGTTCTAACCAAAATTTATGGTCCCAGTATAAAAAGCTTACGGATTAAAAGAAAAACTACGTACCAATATACAATACGAGGGAATTTCAATGATGCAATGCGTAGAAGACGTATGAAGTCCTACGGTCACATCTACAGAATGGACAACAATAGATTAACAAAAAGCTACTTAATATAAGAAATTCAAAAAAGGTACAAACTATTTGGTAAGAAGATGTTAAGCAGGACTTACGAAAAATAAATTCCACAGAAGACACCATCAGACAGCGCAAAGTCTTTGGACTCGTAGTTGCAAATCACAAATCCGCAGAAAAAGCTAGAAGAACCACTGGAAAACAATGGCCAGAGGAACAGTGAACTCATAATGAGATTCTGGTAAGATTACAAGAAAAAGAAAGTTTCAGACCAAGCGAACAAGTTCAAATGCGCTTTTTAACAGGCACTACGAAGCAAGAAGAACAAACACTACGACATATTTGTTTTTTATTTTTGTTTCTTAAGGCTGTGGCAAAGCCAGTCATGTCTTCAAAATATCCTTTCTTCCAGGAGTGCTAACCTCGCAGGTTTAGCAGAACTTCTGTGACGTTTGGAAAGTAGGAGATGAGGTAGTGACGGTAGTAAAGCCGTGAGGAAGGGTCGTGAGCCGTGCTCGTGTAGCTC
This sequence comes from Schistocerca americana, assembly GCF_021461395.2. Lineage (NCBI taxonomy): Eukaryota > Metazoa > Arthropoda > Insecta > Orthoptera > Acrididae > Schistocerca > Schistocerca americana. The sequence goes on along the minus strand of NC_060126.1, from coordinate 111,746,910 downwards.
AGTGGGTCGAGCATTTGCCTACGAAAGGCAAAGGTCCCAGGTTCGAGTACCAGTCCGGTACACAGCATTTATATGTCAAGAAATTCCACTTAGAATAACCTTGATTTATTACAGCTCTGTTCATAATCACCATGACATCGATGTATTAAAGGAATCAAATACAAGGCTACTATAAATAATTCGTTCGTTTTGGCAGCTTTATATCTTTCAAAGTATTATATGGACACCCATGACTGATGGGTGAATAAAACCGTCCTTTTACCAAGTTTGCATTTTGCACTCTACAAATGTTCTATGAGTGAACTCTGATCACACGACACGCGTCCAACCGATAGTGAAGTTCGTCCCATCCCTTATGTAGTAACAGCCTGTTAGTGGTCATTACAGCAGCACTGATGTTCCAGTGTTCTTAGTGGTAGTGGTACATGAATGCAGTCTGTACTGTAACCCCAAAGCAAAGTCACAAGGCGTTAGGTCAGGTGACCTGGGGGGCCAAGGGAATGGAGCCATGTCATCTCGTAGTTTAAGTAGCGACTAAGTAGTTTAAGTAGCTCTAATGAGAAGGTGCCCCGACTTGCTGGGAGATGAAACTGTCAGAATCAGCAGTCTTTTGTGGAAATAATAACAACTGAAACATATCGAGGTATGAGAATGAGATTTTCACTCTGCAGCGGAGTGTGCGCTGATATGAAACTTCCTGACGGATTAAAACTGTGTGGCGGACTAAGACTCGAACTCAGTCCCGAGTTCGAGTCTCGGCCGGCCCACAGTTTTAATCTGTTTGGAAGTTTCATATCATCGCACACTCCGCTGCAGAGTGAAAATCTTATTCTGGAAGCATCTCCCACGCTGTGGCTAAGCCATGTCTCCGCAATATCCTTTCTTCCAGGAGTAATAGTTCTGCAAGGTTCGCAGAAGAGCTTCTGTGAAGTCTGGAAGGTAGGAGACGAGGTACTGGCAGAATTGAAGCTGTGAGGACCGGCCGTGCGTCGTGCTTGGGTAGCTCAGTTGGTAGAGCACTTGCCTGCGAAAGGCAATGGTCCCGTGTTCGAGTCTCGGTCTGGAACACAGTTTTAATCTGTCTGTAAGTTTGCCGGCCGCGGTGGCCGTGCGGTTCTAGGCGCTCCAGTCCGGAGACGAGCTGCTGCTACGGTCGCAGGTTCGAATTCTGCCTCGGGCATGGGTTGTGTGTGATGTCCTTAGGTTAGTTAGGTTTAAGTAGTTCTAAGTTCTAGGGGACTCATGACCACAGCAGTTGAGTCCCATAGTGCTCAGAGCCATTTGAACCATTGTTTTGTCTGTAAGTTTCATATCAGCGCACACTCCGCTGCAGAGTGAAAATATAATTCTGGAAACATCCCCCAGGCTGTGGCTAAACCATGTCTCCGCAATATCCTTTCTTCCAGAAGTGCTAGTTCTGCAAGGTTCAAAAATGGTTCAAATGGCTCTGAGCACAATGGGACTTACATCTATGGTCATCAGTCCCCTAGAACGTAGAACTACTTAAACCAAACTAACCTAAGGACATCACACAACACCCAGTCATCACGAGGCAGAGAAAATCCCTGACCCCGCCGGGAATCGAACCCGGGAACCCGAGCGCGGGAACTGCAAGGTTCGCAGAAGAAGAGCTTCTGTGAAGTTTGGATGGTAGGAGACGAGGTACTGGCAGAATTGAAGCTATGAGGATCGCTCGTGAGTCGTGCTTGGGTAGCTCAGTAGGCAGAGCACTTACCCGCGAAATGCAAAGGTCCCGAGTTCGAGTCTCTGTCCGGCATACAGTTTAAATCTGTCAGGAAGTTTCATATCAAGGTATGAGGTACCCTTCACAGACTTCTCACAGAAGAGAAACGGCACATATAGCTTCGTCTGTGGCATTGCACAAAAAATATAACCTTCGTCGAGTCTCGTTCACGCGCCACAATTTCATGAGGATTTGCTCCACATTCTCACATTATGCCAGTTAACCTTTCTAGATAAAGGGAAGGTTGCTTCGTCGCTGAACATCAGCTTGGAGGTAAAATGTCCATCTTCAAGAGCTTCCTGCGTTGTTATGTAAAACTGAAGGCGACGGTAAAAATCTTCCGGTTTTAATTGTTGTACGAGCTGCAAACAGCCTGTTTGAAATGTAACCGCCGTCGTAAAATCTTCCACACAGTTTGCTGCAGTATTCCAGGTTTGTGGCTTGCGCGGACCGTGATCTTTTTGGACTTTGCGAAACTTTCCTCACCCTCTCCACGGCTGCATCTGGCGCAGCTCGTCAACCAGCACTTTTCTGTTTACGGCGACAATCCGTCTCCCTAAACTGTCGATACCAATGCACACTGTTCTGTTTACATGGTGGTTCTTTTCTATAATTCCTTCTGAATGCACGCTGCAATCTCATAACAAATAAACATCTCGCTTATTTCAACACACAAAAATTGGCAAGGCAACAGGATCTTTAATCACGGAAACCATGTATATCTAAGAAATAACAATTTTAATATGGTAAATAGTATTAAAATGATTTGAGTGTTTGCACTGACAGTGTAAGAAAATAATACTGATTATGAACTAATCAAGTTAACATAGCAGCACTTCTACTAGTGCTGCTGCTGCCACTAATAATGATAATAATAATAGTAATAATGACAATCATAATAATAATAATAGTAATAATAATGACAATAATAGCAATAATAATAGTGGTAGATATAAAAAGAATTTATAAGTGTACAAAAAGGTGTTTTCTAATATAGCGAATTCTGGGAAAAGGAAATTTAGGGAGACTGCAGCAGCTAAGAATACTGGGAAATGAGGAAGCTCTGGTTGGAAATAAGGATGTACATGGGTAATGAGTGCGTACAGGAACAATGGTAATCATTATGGTTGCTTTGGTAAATATGTCATCAATTGTTTTCTGAAGCTGCAAATGTTATTCAATTATCTAATATAATGCGGGAAGTTATTCCAGAGTCGGGTTCTCGCTGCTGAGAAGGGCTTCGAGAAAGACGCTGAACGGCGGAGTGGGACAAGAGTCGCGCGCTACCAATATTACGGTTTGCTAGTTTTGGTACACTACATAAATGACGTAGTAAATGGTAGGATTACCTGTAGCACTGGTAGACTTGGTAGGTAAAGAAACATAAATGAATGTGTAAGAGAGAAACTGGGAGCCGGCCACTTCTCTTTGACTTTTTGTTTGTTTGGTTGCTTGTTTGTTTTGCACGTAATTAGAACCGCAAATCTTTCAGTTTTATTATATTGTGTATTTTATATTCGTACAGAACATAAATCGCATTTTATAAGTAATAAAAATTAGTTGATCGTGTAACTCCTGTGCTTTAATGTAACCAAAGCAATTAGCAGTTACTTTTGATGAGTGCAGTTTATATGGACAAACATATATAATTGTTGTTAGTTTATACTCAGTAGAACACGCCTCATCATAATCATAGGCAAGAGTTTCCTGTTATAACTGACAAATGCGAAAGTTGTTTATGAGTAACAGAAATACGTTTTACATAACTTCGACGAAGTATTGAAGCAATGTTTGATGCATTTTTGTTTTGTGGCTTTTTGTTTTACTTTTTTTTGTTAAGAAAATTGATTATTGTAGCGTTGTATGATAACTCTATTTTTCCTTTATTTTCACTACAACGGCTATTTGTTTCACGTTACAAATCAACAAGTTTCGATGAACCCTGAATGAAACACAGACAGTTTCAGATTTGGTATAAATACTGTTTGTTCTTAAGCAACAGACAGGAGGATACCTATGTAGATCAAAAATGTTCCGTTGCTTACCTGGTCGTTCATATATCGTCACGCTTTTTCTAGATGATTCACCGATTCACGTTTTTAGGGGAATCTAGTAAGATGCTGATCACATACATAAGGAAAACGATCGCTATGAGGTAACGTCCGATAAGTACACAACACATCTTACGTACAGAAAACGTGGGTCGACCATTAATGACCAAAGTTACTAGAAAACTACCTAAACTACACTTACTTACGGTAGTCTACTGTAGCCTACGGTAGTTTTTCAACTCTAAGTGAGAGAGAAAGGATTTTCCTTTGATGGGGACTAGTGTTTCTGCCATGTTATTCAGACAAGAGCGGTAAGGTCGAGGAGAGAGATGAGCGACAGCGTACGTTGAGAGGAGAGTACAAAAGACAGAGGATATGGAAATTGCAGCCAGAATAGTTGTGTATTGATGGTGAAACATGATCGAAGAGTTGAACATCACAGATATAACGAACACAGGCATTCATAACTAGTTTCAGACACCGTGAGCTTTCCTGAAAAGGACCCTGCAGAGTAACACCGCTCTAATCAATAATTGGAAGTATTAGCGTTTGTATAGGTTTGCAGATCGGAATATGTAGAATACTTCATGCTAGTTTAACATTCACTGCATGCCGCCTTCATGGGATTAATAAGTGACCATGCAACATCAGACAATCAGTTAACAATATGAATCCTCTGCCACTGCAGTCTGTAGCTGCCGATACAGAAGCTACAAAAGTCGAAGGAATAAAGAAGATGAAAACTTCCATCATCACGATGTGCTCCGAGCATCTGCATTCATTTACAATCAGTGACTACAAATCAGACCAAAACTTACAAATGGCGCTGAGCACTATGGGACTTAACTTCTGAGGTCATCAGTCCCCTAGAACTTAGAACTACTTAAACCAAACTAACCTAAGGACATCACACACATCCATGCCCGAGGCAGGATTCGAACTTGCGACCGTAGCGGTCGCGCGGTTCCAGACTGTATCGCCAAAACTTACAGAAACCATTTGTCAGTATCGATATTACAGAATGATTTATTCCTCGCTGATTTAGAGCTGTTATTTTAGAAGTAACCCATTATGACGAGAATGCTTTATTCCCCTCTGATATACCTGATTTGAAACATGCATTAATTTTTTGTGTCCTGTGAATACATATTCCTGATACCTTTAGATTTATTCTTCATCGCCGTCTCGTCGAAACTCAGAAGTCAAAAGCACTGCATTATTTCATGTCTGATTGCCTCTCGTGTATTTTTTTTTTTTTTTTTGGTTAAATGAAGCCCTTGATAGAGCTTCGGCAACTCACAACCAAACTGTCACCATTTAACCTAACTTAGACCTCGGGCTATGCTACACATCAGTCTATCACCACAAGCTACACCCCGAATAATAATACAGACGCAAAAGAAATATTGTCAGTATTCTCTTGTTGTTCTGTTTGTGGAGGTATGGAATCGCTCGTCACAATATCATTACGTCGCGAGTCAAAGCCAGCGACCGGTCTCCGTCGGTTCAATTGATCCACTTTTTTGGTCGGTGGCAAAGTTACAATTTCACAGATACTTTACGTCTTAGTAAAGGTGGACGAATTTTATAGTATCACTGACAAATAAGCTCTAAGCCAATATCATGCCGAAAGCAAAATCAGTACCGCTCGTACGATGGCAGTTTGGGAAGGTAAGGAACCCACTTCCTAGAACTGACGCTGCTCCATTGTTCCATTCGATGCCTCCCCCCACCCTTCCTCTGGCTCTGCTCCTCCCAATGATCACGTCTGGACGCTGTTGGCTGGATCGATTCCAGCGAAAGTTGTTGCTGGACTGTTTGGCAGGAATACGTCGTTCCAGACCATATCCTTTCAGAAGAAACGTGAAAGCTGAGACTAGAAATTTCTCCACCTGGTTTATCAGATAGATGCTCCCGAAATGTAAGGCATTCCAAAGTAAGGCGACTTTAACAGTACCAAAACGCCGGAAAACATTTTGCGCTAAAGAAAGAAAGAAGGGATGCACTTCCAGAAATGCTTACCGTAGTATAGCTACTGAAACGACTTGTTTTTCCGCATCCTTCCGATGTTTATGACTTAAAGTCTGTGGCTATGTTTGCTTTCAGTCTCAAAACTCCATTGTACTTTATATCGTACAATAATACAGTCTCTAAACGAATCTTGGAGTATGCTTTGCGTACAGCTAATAAAGTTTAAATCTCGCTACTCATAACACAACTGTTAGGCGCAGATGCAGAAGTAAACTCACTTCGAAATTTACCACGCTATCCAGATGCCCCTCAAAATCTGTATTACTATTTACTAACTTCTCGTAATTCTGATACTTGCCGGCCGCGGTGGTCTAGCGGTTCTAGGCGCTCAGTCCGGAACCGCGCGACTGCTACGGTCGCAGGTTCGAATCCTGCCTCGGGCATGGATGAGTGTGATGTCCTTAGGTTAGTTAGGTTTAAGTAGTTCTAAGTTCTAGGGGACTGATGACCACAGATGTTAAGTCCCATAGTACTCAGAGCCATTCTGATACTTGTTTTATTTTTTAATGCTCTACTGTTGATTTTTAATAATTAAATACACAAATTAATGCTGAACCAACTACGGATTGTATATAATTAAATTTTTTAAAAAAAATGTGCCTTTGAAGGATGCATTGTAATTCTTGAATTATCCATCTAAATAGCACAGAATTAAATTAAGAGTTGTTTGTGAAAGGTAAAGGAAATCTGAGCCATCGGCGATATTCCTCGACACTGGCGCCACAGTACCGGTGCACTGGAAACAAGTCAACAGGCAGAAGCGTCCTCCATTGTAGGCTACTTCTGGAAAGCTAGTTGTAACCAATTATGACTAAAGCTAATGCACTCACATTGTTAGTTCCATTTAAAAGCACAACGTCAGTCAGTGTGTGGTATTCAGGCGTTTTCCGCACATCTCTCTCTAGCCCATGAGATCAAAGAACATCCGGTGCAGTTAAAGTGCGTTTAACGCTCAGCTTCATGCGTCTACCAGAACCAATTACATAAGACAATTTTGTTTACGTTTCTATGGCAACGCCTTAGTGTTGCTGCAGTAGCAGCTAGCTATTGCTTTGAGTGTTACTTTAGTACTTCACGGTTGAAAGTTAGCAGCAATGTTGGTAGCTGCTAGGGGTCCTTTCCGCCATAGGCAGTGTAGGCGTAAATGACCTATTTCGCTATCGCCGCCTCAGAACCACAACTTACGTCGCAATTAAAAACGAAAGCATACAGAATGTAAATTTTACAATTTACAGACGCACGATCAGCGTCAGCCAGAGTGTGGTATTCCGGCATTTTCCCCATATCTGTCTCTAGCCCGTTAGGCCAGAGAAAATCCGATACAGTTAAAGTACGTTTCACGCTCAGCTTCACGCGTCTACCAGAACTAATTATGTAAGAGGATTTTGTTTACTTTTCAACCTTATTTTAAAGTGAGGTTGTGTCGACAGGAAGGGCTGCCAACCACAAAAGTAAAAATAATGCTGAATCCAGAGTGGACATGTGTCCCTCACAGACAGACTCCAGAAAGCTAGAATAACACGTAAGGAAAAGAATCATACTCACGCGCCCTCCCTGACGTCAGATACCTATAAAGGCCTGTCAGGAAATGAGTGATAGACCTTCTCTTTTTTGGCTTGCAGTGAGTGTTGCAAACGTGTTTATTCCAAAGGTAAACACAGAACTTTAAATCGTCTTGGTGTAACCGAATTTTGGCGATGTGAGGACCATGGTTAGGACGATGACGTCAATACGAAATGAACAGCGGACGTTTGGACAATGAAAAACATATGTCCACTTCAGCAATACGTCTTCTTTATTTTAAACCAACGGTTTGCAAACAGCGGCCCACGAAACCAATTTGTGCGGTCACAAGGGACGCTATGTTTTCGTCACGATTGGCATCATTACCGGTTTCGACTTATTACCGAGTCATCATTGATGATTTGCTTGAAAAGAGGAAAAGGGGAGATAGTAAAACACTTGGAAATTAAATTACAAATCAAACTAGTTTCTGCAGTTACTTAATACGGTATTTTCACTGGCCATTCCATGAATTACGGAAAATTCAGGTTAGCCTCATCCAATGGGGACTCAGTGGTCAAGGAATCTGTGGGAACACAATTAGCAGATAACCTGCTCAACCGAGACGAGGGTTTCCAGTTTGGCAGAACATGAAGGCCTCTTATTTTCCATGGGAAAATATGTTCAGTTATACTACTAGATTCAAGTTGACAGCTAACTATTCATTTGTATGAGAATATTTAATTCACTTTATTACTTTCAACATCCATCATTCCCTTTAGATTTTTGATTACACTGTTGGTAACAAGAGGGTCAGTCATAGGTAAAACTTTATGCGTTTGATTGTAACAGTAAAATCCTCGTGTGTGTGTGTGTGTGTGTGTGTGTGTGTGTGTGTGTGTGTGTGTGTACACGTACATAATGATTTTTTCCACTGTGTACACACTCTAGGGATTGATCGATGACCGAAGTGGCCGAGCGGTTCTAGGCGCTACAGTCTGGAACCGAGCGACCGCTACGGTGGCAGGTTCGAATCCTGCCTCGGGCATGGATGTGTGTGATGTCCTTAGGTCAGTTAGGTTTAAGTAGTTCTAAGTTCTAGGGGACTGATGACCTCAGAAGTTAAGTCCCATAGTGCTCAGAGCCAAGTAAAATCCTCGTGTTTGTGTGTGTGTGTGTGTACAATTACATAGTGATTTTTTCCACTGTGTACACACTCTAGGGATTGAACGATGGCCGGCCGGAATGGCCGAGCGGTTCTAGGCGCTACAGTCTGGAACCGCGCAACCGCTACGGTCGTAGGTTCGAATCCTGCCATGGGCATGGATGTGTGTGATGTCGTTAGGTTTAAGTAGTTCTAAGTTCTAGGAGACTGATGACCTCAGAAGTTAAGTCTCATAGTGCTCAGAGCCATTTGAACCATTTAATTGATCAATGAGAGGATACGGAACAAAAAAGGTCTAAAGAACTTATGTCCGGAAATGCATGGTTTCCTGCTAGAGAACGTTTATTCAATACTACATTGTCACAGAGACTGTGGTCTAATACGTGCTGTACTATGCAGCCATAGTTACAGTATGCACTGAAAATGGTTTCCTTGTGCCTCAACTCATGCGTGTATGGGCCATAGTACGTTGTGTCTCACACATTCACATCGGCTAGGCTGCATCCGAACAGTGACACAGGCAGCATGAATACGCTGCTCCAGTGTCTCCACTTCTGGAATGGGCTCTGCATACACGATATTTTTTAGATGATCCCATAACCAGAAATCGAACGGGTTGAGATCTGGTGAACTAGCAGGCCATGCAACTGAACCCCTCGTTCGATCCATCGACCAGGGAAGACACGATTGAGATGCGTCCGGATGTTAATGACGAAGTGAGCGGGAGCACCATTATGTAGCAGCCACATAACCCTTCGAATCATCAATGCCACTTCATCCAGCAGGGGAGGCAACGTCACGTGCAAGAAACGGCAATAGTTCCGGCATGTCAGGGTTAGGTTAGGTTAGTGTTGTTTAACGTCCCGTCGACAGCGAGGTCATTAGAGACGGAGCGCAAGCTCGAGTTAGGGAAGGATAGGGAAGGAAATCGGCCGTGCCCTTTCAAAGGAACCATCCCGGCATTTGCCAGAAACGATTTAGGGAAATCACGGAAAACCTAAATCAGGATGGCTGGAGACGGGATTGAACCGTCGTCCTCCCGAATGCGAGTCCAGTGTGCTAACCACTGCGCCACCTCGCTCGGTCCGGCATGTTAGGACGTGGAATAAAGACTGGACCTAAAATACAGTCGCCAATTATCCCAGCGCACACATTCTGGCTGCACTGATGCTGATGATTCACAGTCGCCATACCACGGGTGTTCTGCATACTATCCCAGAAATGACTGTTATGAAAGTTGATGTAAAGGTGGCCTTGTCTGTGAAGAGCATGGATGACACAAATCCCGGAAATGTGGTTGGCTGGTGAAGAAAGCAGTGACAAAACTGCTCCCGATGTGAAAAGTCTGTCACTAGTAAGCCTTGCACACGCTGTAAGTGATAAGGGTAGTACAATTGTCATGGAGAATGTTCCACACGGTCGTCTGGCTTACCCTGTACTGGCAGGTCAATTGCCTGGTGCTGACACGATGATTGGACAGTGTTAATCACATTTTTCTCCAAGTCTGGTGTCCGAACATTTCCGGTACGTCCTTCATGATTTCCTGCTCCCTAAAACGACCCTGTCTCAGACAAACGGCGAAATACTGTTCCAAACATTGAATATTGTGATTGTTGTCGGCGGGGATAGGTCTCCTGATACAACCATGTTGCCCGCCGCCCGTTCGCCATTTGCCTTTCCCTTAGTAAACACCATGTCGGCAAGCGCTCGATTCGAATACGGAACCATCGTGGACAATGCTGTACCACATCCACTACAAGGTGAGTCAGTAAGAGAAGTAAATCCGACACAACATTACCGCATTACCAATGACTATGGCAGGGGAGAGCGCTAAGGCATTGCATACGAGGCACAGTATACATATACACGAGGGTTGGAAAATGCGACACATGCAGAGGAAAGGACGAGGTGAGAACTACATGTGTGGCCATTGAAGAACACGCAAAACATTGTGCCTCGCATGTTTATTACGGCAGTGTACAGAACAATACAGATTTTCACGGTGCCAAATGATTACAGCACAGTGCAAATACAGCTGAAATGACAAAACTGCGTCAAAATGGCCTCAGAGAAGTCCCCTGCAACGTTCAATACACACTACCAACAATGTGGGAGGCACTGAATACCATCTGCGTCACCGTTAGCTGCACTATGCCTCAATCGGGTCATCTGTTGTTGCACAGCACTGGCAGTGTCCTCTCATGTTGCAAACCGCCTACTGAGTGGTGGTTTCCTTTACCTTTCGTATGAGATCGAAGTCGCAGGGCGAACCGTCAGGAGGATACGACGGTTGCTCCAGTTTTTTCAATCCCCAGCATCGCATCCAAGTTGCCGCCAGACAGACTTTTCTTCATGTTTTATGTCGTCATAAAGTATGGTGGCACTGTCCACAAGATCCGGATGTTTCACCCGAACGCTACGACATACCTGTCGCACCAGGAAGTCCCTGTAGTACTCTGCAGTCACAGTTCTGCCATGTGGAATGAAGTTGCTTACAGTGACACTCCTGACGTTGTACGTGACGATCACCATCAGTTTCACAGCGGAAGGATTGTGACGGAACTCCTGCCACTTTGGTTCAAAAAAATGGTTCAAATGGCTCTGAGCATTATGGGACTTAACTTCTGAGGTCATCAGTCCCCTAGAGCTTAGAACTACTTAAACCCAACTAACCTAAGGACATCACACACATCCATGCCCGAGGCAGGATTCGAACCTGCTACCGTAGCGGTCGCGCGGTTCCATACTGTAGCGCCTAGAACCACTCGGCCTCTCCGGCCGGCGTCACTTTAGTAATCCGGCATGTTGCCACTCTGCGAACTAATGTTTAAGCTGCAGTTCGTATGCCCTGGCCCACAGTTCATCGAAGGCGATTATTCGTGATAGGACGTGGTCATGGTCCTGTTGTCAATGTGCTCAGTGGACGGAGCTTTTTGCATATTGCATCCACCGTTGAACTATCAGTTCATGCAGTATCCATCGCAATGCGATTTTGCGCATTTGCAACTATGACCGAAATATGCTGTGGATGGTGCATTTTTCGATGCCCCCTCTAACTCCAGTGGCGTCCATCGTCTGTCTTCCTCCAGGAACTGCTCGATGATGGCACGTGACACATCGATTCGCACACTGACAGATTGTCGGAGTGTTGCTGATTACACGTTGCCACCTGTCCTTTCTGAAACATTCCTACCCACTCAACTGCACAGTACGGGAGTCCTTTCCACCGATCCACTTTTACATTCTCTCGCGTTTCTCCATCAGAAAAAGATATTTTGATATATCCATCTTGCCTGACGCTCGCCACATAACTGATTTTGCAGTGCATTCTGTGTTACTACTTGCATTCACAGAGCCATCTGTTACTGTAAATACACAATATAATTGCATAGCTTTCACGCGACAAATAGCAGTGGACGTACCAATTCCAGTCTGAATGCAAATTTTAGAATCTGTGCCCTAATATGTATGTATGAAGTTGGTCACGCATTACATTGATATGTTTGAAAATCCATTTAATTTTTGATGGTTGCAATGTATGTATGCTAAAAGCCAAAAATAAACTAATAAAAAACGGTGTTATCTCAGGCACACACACGTTTGCCCCACAGTAATATGTAAAACGGTTTGAATTCTGCCAGCAACTCACCTTAGCGAGTGCTGTCAGGTTATCAGCCGAAATATCAGAACAAGAAGTATTACTATTCCCAATGCATGCTCGAGACATGAGGAAATAATTTCCATATACAACTACACTGATCAGCCAGATCATTATGATCACCTACCTAATAGCTGGTATGTCCACCTTTGGCGTGGATAACAGGCACAACACACGATCTTGGTTAGTTGGTGGAGGGAGTTGTAACCACACTTGCACATACAAGTCACATAATTCTCGTAAATTCCAGGGAGGGGAGCAATGAGCTCTGATGCCACATACAGTCACATCCCAGATGTGTTTGATCGTGTTCAGATCTGGCGAGCTGGGGAGCCAGCACATCAAATGGAACTCGCCACTGTGTTCCTCAAACCACTCCATTATGCTCTTGGCCTTGTGACATGGTGCATTATCTTGTTGAAAAATGCCACTGCCTTTGGAAAACATGATTGTCATGAAGGGGTGTGCGTGGCCTACAACCAGATTATGATACTTCTTGGCCATCATGGTGCCTTTCATGAACTGCACTGGACCCATGGACGCCTACGTGAATGTTCCCCAGAGCATAAAGGAGCCGCTGCCAGCTTGTCTCCATCTCACAGTGCAGGTGTCAAGGAACTGTTCCGCTGGAAGATGACAGAGTCGTACCCTCCCATCGGCATGATGAAGAAGGTATCAGGCTTAATCGGGCCATGCAATGCTCTGCCACTGCGCCAGAGTCCAGTGCTGATGGTCATGTGTGCATTTCAGTCATAGTTGCCATTATCACTGTGTTAACATTGGCACATGCATGGGTCGTTGGTTGCAGAGGCCCATCGTTAAGTGTGCTCAGTGCACTGTGTGTTCAGACACAATTGTACTCCGTCCAGCATTAAAGTCTGGTTTTAGTTCCACCACAGCTCACTGCCTCTTCTGCTTTACCAGTCTGCCCACCCTATGATGTCAGACATCTGTAATGAGGAGTGGCAGCCCAACCACACAACATGTGGACATGGTTTCACCTAGGTTTTGCCACGTTTTCAAGACATTCACTGCAGCACTCCTCAAACCCCCGACATGTCATGCAGTTTCCGAAATGCTGGTGCAGAGCTTCTGGGCCACCACAATCTGCCCTCGGTCAAACTCAGGTAGATCATGCGTCTTCCTCATTCTACACATGGATAGCATGCTTACTGATACCACATGCACTGTGCATGTATCTGACTAGAAGTCATTCTTTGCCAGGTGGCGCTGTTATCGCCTGGAATGGTTTATATTGATAGTAGTTGGCGAGTCAAAATGTTCTTGCTGATCGGTGTATAGTCACTTGAGTAGGCCTATGTTACATAATATCTCCTCAACTGAACAGACCTGGGAGATGCATGCAGTATGAAGATATCTGCACTCTGGTTCCTGGAAACGAAGGCTATAGTTGACTATGTAACAGTGCCGTATCTACATGTATATCTCCATATATACACTCTGCAAATCACCGTGAAGAGCATGGCAGACAGTACTTAGCATGGCATCACATGTTAAGCCGCATCCACACCAGCCGCACAATGCCATACAAAACCAAGGAAAGAGGTTCGGCGCAGCGCTGCATGTCTGTTGTGGACATCAACTGATGCTGCTCTGAGCAAACAAAGAACAAGTTCCGCACGAACATCAAAGGAAATGGTTCATCTGCGGGCGCTCTGTTTGGATGGGATTTCTCACTTCCTATTTTTTTTTTTTTTTTTATGCCGGCTTACTGGAGCAATGCTACGCACCTACGAACGCACTGTTCCATTCTTCACAGTGCTGTCCTGGTCTGCATCTTTCTGCGCTGCTCTGCGCCATGTGTTCGCGCGCGGTGCCTCCGGTGTGGTTTTAGGTCTCTTCCAGTAACGAGTCGGGTATAATTTTACCAATATCCTACATTTTTGTGGCCTACAGCCTTTTGACTTACACGAGTAGTAATCATAGCTAAACTGTCAATATTACTTTTATGTATATAAATTGAACTGTTTGAATATATTTCAATTTTGTAATTAATAGTTCCGCACGATGTAGAGGCCTGTCTCACTAGGGGTAAGATAGATACCGCCTACAGGAAAATTAAAGAGACCTTTGGAGATAAGAGAACGACTTGTATGAATATCAAGAGCTCAGATGGAAACCCAGTTCTAAGCAAAGAAGGGAAAGCAGAAAGGTGGAAGGAGTATATAGAGGGTCTATACAAGAGCGATGTACTTGAGGACAATATTATGGAAATGGAAGAGGATGTAGATGAAGATGAAATGGGAGATATGATACTGCGTGAAGAGTTTGACAGAGCACTGAAAGACCTGAGTCGAAACAAGGCCCCCGGAGTAGACAATATTCCATTGGAACTACTGACGGCCGTGGGAGAGCCAGTCCTGACAAAACTCTACCATCTGGTGAGCAAGATGTATGAAACAGGCGAAATACCCTCAGACTTCAAGAAGAATATAATAATTCCAATCCCAAAGAAAGCAGGTGTTGACAGATGTGAAAATTACCGAACTATCAGCTTAATAAGTCACAGCTGCAAAATACTAACACGAATTCTTTACAGACGAATGGAAAAACCAGTAGAAGCCAACCTCGGGGAAGATCAGTTTGGATTCCGTAGAAACACTGGAACACGTGAGGCAATACTGACCTTACGACTTATCTTAGAAGAAAGATTAAGGAAAGGCAAACCTACGTTTCTAGCATTTGTAGACTTAGAGAAAGCTTTTAACAATGTTGACTGGAATACTCTCTTTCAAATTCTAAAGGTGGCAGGGGTAAAATACAGGGAGCGAAAGACTATTTACAATTTGTACAGAAACCAGATGGCAGTTATAAGAGTCGAGGGACATGAAAGGGAAGCAGTGGTTGGGAAGGGAGTAAGACAGGGTTGTAGCCTCTCCCCGATGTTGTTCAATCTGTATATTGAGCAAGCAGTAAAGGAAACAAAAGAAAAATTCGGAGTAGGTATTAAAATTCATGGAGAAGAAATAAAAACTTTGAGGTTCGCCGATGACATTGTAATTCTGTCAGAGACAGCAAAGGACTTGGAAGAGCAGTTGAATGGAATGGACAGTGTCTTGAAAGGAGGATATAAGATGAACATCAACAAAAGCAAAACAAGGATAATGGAATGTAGTCTAATTAAGTCGGGTGATGCTGAGGGAATTAGATTAGGAAATGAGGCACTTAAAGTAGTAAAGGAGTTTTGCTATTTGGGGAGCAAAATAACTGATGATGGTCGAAGTAGAGAGGATATAAAATGTAGGCTGGCAATGGCAAGGAAAGCGTTTCTGAAGAAGAGAAATTTGTTAACATCCAGTATAGATTTAAGTGTCAGGAAGTCATTTCTGAAAGTATTCGTATGGAGTGTAGCCATGTATGGAAGTGAAACATGGACGATAAATAGTTTGGACAAGAAGAGAATAGAAGCTTTCGAAATGTGGTGCTACAGAAGAATGCTGAAGATTAGATGGGTAGATCACATAACTAATGGGGAAGTATTGAATAGGATTGGGGAGAAGAGAAGTTTGTGGCACAACTTGACCAGAAGAAGGGATCGGTTGGTAGGACATGTTCTGAGGCATCAAGGGATCACCAATTTAGTATTGGAGGGCAGCGTGGAGGGTAAAAATCGTAGAGGGAGACCAAGAGATGAATACACTAAGCAGATTCAGAAGGATGTAGGTTGCAGTAGGTACTGGGAGATGAAAAAGCTTGCACAGGATAGAGTAGCATGGAGAGCTGCATCAAACCAGTCTCAGGACTGAAGACCACAACAACAACAACAACAATTAATAGTTTAAATCGGCGAGGAGTAAAGTTAAAAAAAAGTTGGTAACAGGGAATCGAACCCATTTCGACGAATTGCCGGTCTTGTGTTGAACACTCGGCCTTGGCGTCGTTACGATAACTGATACTCAAAAATTTTTCATACTCTACCATTGCACAATACGCTACACGCAATTTCAAAGAAAAATACCGACGTGCTGCCGTAAGCAATGTAGCACTCGTATTGCCAGAACGGATGATGCCACAAAAGAGCATCTGCAATCGAAAACAGACAGCTAGATCCCTTCTCTGAGTTGACTGTAGCGTGGCTGACCCTCATTCCAGCTCTCAACACTGGTTTTGTATTCATCGTGGAGAGAGAACTTCAAAATATGTTTTTGTCCGCTTCCTTTGCAGACCAGCACGCATTCGGTGGAAAATGGCGTAATTTTGATGCGATTTCCGGCTCACATTTGAAGAGAAATGGCACTAAGTCCAGTGTGATATTTACAGTATGCTGTAGAACACGATAACTGGCCACCACTGGCTTCTTCCTGTTTCATCCGTGTATGATGCACGCCTGCACGGGAAGAATGACTGCTTAAAATTTTCGGTGCATGCCGCCATTAATGTAGGCATCTATTCATAGCTCTCATGGGAGCGATACGTAGAGAGGTGAAGATTATCTCCAGTTTCTTCACTTTATGTTGGTGCTTAAAACTTTGCAAGGAGATGTTTGTGGGATAATTGGCGTCTATCTTCAAGCATCTGCCAATTCTAGTTTTCCAACATTTCCGTGACACTGCCATGGGAGTCAGATAAATCTTTGAACATTAATCACAACTTCAAGAACTCTAGCAGTTTTAGTAACGCAAACTTCATTCATCCCTTGTTGGAAACAAATTTCATAATGTGAGTTTTACTATTTTTATTCGGATTCAAGGTACCTTTTTTGGACATGTCGAATAGTGCGGTAATACAGAGGCAGTGTACTCATGTGGCACACGCTACGGTCGCTGTGCTATCATGGACTCACAACAGCACTGCCGTATTTTTCAGGAAAAATTGACCGTTAGCACTTTTGAACTGAAAATAGGAGGAGATTGGTGTTTAACGTCCCGTCGACAAGAAGGTCATTAGAGACGGATTAGGGAGGGATGAAGGAAATCAGCGTGCCTTTTCAAATGAACCATTGCCGGAAACGATTTAGGGAAATCACGGGAAATCTAAATCAGGACTCGGGTTTGAACCGTCGTCCTCCCGAATGCGAGTCCAGTGTGCTAACCATTGGCCGCCTCGCTCGGTTAAAATGAAAACAGTAAAACTGTTCAGGATTATGTATTCATCGTTATACAGTATTTTTAAAGCAATGGAATTACTAGACCACCAACATAAATTTGTATTTTTGAATTTATGAAGAATACATTTGAAGTAATTCTATTTCACTGAATCGCGTTTTACGCGTTAAAAAATGGCGTAACAGTTTTATTTACATATTATGTAAATGTAACGTAATGTAATGTAAACTGTCGGCCAATGAGAATACTCGTTTGGAGCAAAGTTGAAAACAATCTGGTTCAGCTCAATGAGTGCAGTTTTTGCGACATTGTTTTACGTCCCCTTCATTAAATTTGATTTCAAGCGAGTGTGTCTTTACATTATGTTTGTCTATTACGTTTCAATTCGAATTTATACACTCATCATGCTCGCTTTGTTGTTTAACCCCGACAGAAAACCTGTCTGCTCATTCTTTCCCGCCTAATGATGCAGTATTAGATTTCCAGCTCCCATTGCTATGCACAGTGTGGTACAAAGGCCTGGAGCCACCCTTCTAAAACAAAACAAAAGAAAAGAAACACGTGGATAAACCGAAATATAAAGTGATTCCATGCAATCCAAATTTTCAAATGGAATGGGGGTCAAATGACTTATCAAATGGGAAATTACACGATAAGAACAAGTGCCTTTCTTTTGAACACAGCCCTGTTCATTCTCCAATTTTGTCGCATTTTGTACAAAACAAGGAAAATACTGGTGACAACTCATTAAGGCTACAGGATGTGCGCGACTGTCAATGTGCTGTCCAGCACATTGTAAGGTGGTTGTTATCTGCTTCACCCATTCCTCATGGGCTTAAACCGACACATGTACTAGAACGTGATTTGAAACACCAACAGTCCCCTCACTGAGGTGTCCACAGTTTCCGAGTTTCGGTCATATGCAGCTGCCTTCACAGGTGTCCACAGATAGAAATCTAATGGACTTAAATCTGGGAAATGTGGTGCAATTACACCAGACCTCTACACGTACTTACCCATTTCCAGGGAAACTGGATGTCCAGGTATGCCCAGACAGCTATGCCATGGGGTACTATCATAATGAAAGAAAATTGGAAATACGATATTGCACTGCTTGTGTTATTCTGAATTATGATACGAAGTTCCTTTGGACATGCATGCCTGGTTGATGACATATGGAAGTTTGGATCCAGCTGTAAGTCATGCACACATAGCCAAATGGTAAGGTGACCACTCGCGGTAAGCAAGAAATTCAGATTCGAGTCCTAGTACAGCAAAAATTTTCATTGCTGTCATTCCATTCTACAGCTGATGATTATCTATATTGACAATTGCTGATATACTTAATGAATAAAATTGGACATTTCCCATCTTTAGACAGCAGTGATGGCAGCACATCATCTAACAGCAACAGATGATAGGCTGCTCTTTGTATACCCTGAATGAAGAAGGGCACAAGAATATGAGAACCCGTTACTCCCCACCAAATTATTAGTTTTAATGTGCCGACTAACTTTGATGGATCCATCCATTGAGGGCTGACTTATGACTAGTATGTATGATTCAGTTCATTTACCTCTGGATTCACAAAGAAATTAGCTTCATCCGTAAACATTACATTTTTGGGGAAACAACAGCTTTCATGCAGCTTATGTGTCATCCATTCTGAATACTGGACCTGATAATCTGGATTTTCCTCGGTGACATGTAATATATGAATTTTTAAGGTCCCATTTATGTGTGGTTAAAGTTTTCTTTACTGACAAATAGCTGACCTCTGTTTCCTGTGAGATGTGATGAAAACTGTGCTCTGGACTTCTGCTGAACAGTCTCAGAAGAGTGGTTGATGTTGCTCCATATGTAGCCATTCTTGATCCTCCAGCTTTCAATCTGTCTGTGACAGAGTCGATTTCACAGAATTTTGAGAGATGTTTCATCACTGTACTTTGGGTAAAGGGTGGTCCATCTGGGTGGTGTTGGTTGAAATTGTCTGTGATAACACAGGTGTTCCTCTCTCCTGATAGCAGGACAATCTCAATGTAGTTACATCTACATCCACACTCTGTGAACTGCTGTTAAGTACATGGCAGACTATTACAATTTCCTTCATTCCAGTCACACATGGAGTGTGGGGAAAATGATTGTTTAAATGCCTAAGTACATGCCATAATTAATCTAATCTTATCCTCTTGATCTCTATGGGAGGAGGTTGTAGTAAATTCCTAGAGTCATCATTTAAAGCCAGTTCTTGAAACTTGGTCAGTGGAGTATCTTGGAATAGTTTCTGTCTGTCTTCAAGAGTCAGCCAGTATAGTTCTTTCAACATCTCAATGACTCTCCTCCGTGGGCCAAACAAACCTGTGACCATTCCTGCTGCCCTTCTCTTTATATGTTCAGTATACCCTATTAATCCTATTTGATATGTGTCCCACACACTTGAGCAATATTCTAGAATGGGTTACACAAATGATTTGTAAGCAATCCCGTTCATAGGCTGATTGCACTTCCAAAGTCTGCTACCAGCTTTACCCACGAGACTGAGTCTATGTGATCGTTCAACTTCATGTTGCTATTTTTCAATATTTAAAGCAAGTTGCCAATCACTGCACCGCTTTGAAATCTTATCAAGGCCTGACTGAATATTTGTACAGCTTCGTTCAGACTGTGTTTCACTGTAGATGACTACATCATCTGCAAAAAGTCTGAGGTTACTATTAATACTGTCCGAAGGTAACTAATATAAAACATGATCAGCAAGGGACCCAACAATGGAAACACATTTGACATGTGTTAACAACATCAGCCTTCACATCACCTGTCAGGCAGAAACATTTCGTAATGCAATAATGAATGAAGCTATGCTCAAATGAAAGGCATCATTGTTTTCATCATGTGATTTTCTGTCTGTCTAGTACATCACACAATCTCAATTCCACTCAAAAACTACAAACTGCATCCAAGATGTCGGCTTCCGAAATAACTGCCATGTTGGTAACATAGTCTTACAGGTGTCCCCCCACCCCCGCCATCTCATACTACTTCACTCTAAATTTGTTTATCCAACTGTTTGCATATCCATGGACCACACTATATATTAGGTTTCCCCACTCAGTTTGTTATATTTCATTGTGTAGCATAGTCTTATGGGTTATGTCTAAAAATTTTCTTCTATCCAGAAATGTAATTGATATGTTCATAATACTATTCATACATAATGCTTTAGTTCCATGCTATGTGATGAAGAAAATAACAGGCAACTGTGACGTGCAGTTTTAGTGTCTTGAGTTACAACATGTCAATTACGTTGCTCTGATAATAGTTAAAAACTAACGGTAAATAATGTCTGTTAGTGTTCAAAATTAATTAAATAAGATTTTACTAAGTGTTACCTTTAGATATTATCTGGAAGTAAAATAATTTTAAAATATATATGTGTATGTATTTCTGAATATAGGCCTCATGCAAGTTTAAACCTGCCCTGCAGCAGACCATTATGTAAAATAAGAAGTTGTGCTTTACTTAATTGAAATAATATGATGGAACAGACATTTATTTGCTTGAGCTTCATAACATACAACATTTTTCAACTGTTGCAGAAACACATTGTGAAACTGAGACTCCAAGATGAGGCAGTCTTTGCTATGGTGTCTCCCACTTATCATCGTCCTTTTTGCACGGGAAGTGACCAGTCATGGCAGGCTGATCGAACCACCTTCCAGAGCTACCATGTGGAGGTGAGCAATGCAACTGTGGCACACAAGTTTATTTAATCTATTATATATATAAAACAGTATGTGTAAATATCCGTGTCTCCTCTGAAACTCCTGGATCAACTTCAACCAAATTTTGCACAGTAGCAGAAGGTCCCATGAGTATCAGTCTTATGAAGTATACAATCTCCTAGCTCCAATAAGAGTAGAGATACAGATCCAAACGTGTTTTTCGCAGCCCCTGACATAAAGCCGGTCCTGCATGACAGGCATGCTATTTAGGAACAGTATTGGTCTGCCAAATCAACCTGCTCTGCAGGGCAGCCAACATGTCAGGGGCAAGGAACTGTTCTTCTAGGCCCTCACACATAGGCTGCCCTGCATGACAGGTGTGTTGTGTTGTTGTAGTAGTGTCGGCTTGCTTCATCAAGCTGCTTTGCATGGTGGCCTGTATGTCAGGGGCAAATAAATTATTTTCTAGACCCTGATATGTAGGGTGCCTTGCATGACAGGTGTATAGAGTGTAGTATCAGCCTGCTTTACTGAACTGCACTGCACTGCATGGGCTAGATGTATCTATGAGCATGGCTGAGATGGATGGAGGGGATGCACAGAGTTAGGGAGAGGAGGAAATGGACGGAAAGAGTGAAGCAGGGGGAGATGCAAGAGACAGTTGGATGATGCACAGAGGTAGTGGACTGTTGGACAAGAAAGGGAAGCAGAGAAGGGAAGAGAGACAAAAAGAACAGAGAATTCAACATAATTATACCCCAACTTTCAAATCCATGTGATCTAACGGACAAGCAGCCCATCTCTCAAAATGAAAATATGTTACATTCCATCATTGCTGAAGTAACTGATAATAAAACAAACATTAGGACTTTGGGCACAGGACCCCTTCAGATGGAGAATGCAATGATTCCTCAGGCATTCATCTGTACATCTCAGAATGGTGATAGGGGTCAAAGGAAGAAAGTTTAATGGCCTCTTGGCAAGTATGCCATTAGAAACAAAGACAATCTTGAATTGGACAAGAATAATTCAACCCACAAGATTTAGATTCATTTGTTTGCTTTCAAACCTCAAAGCGATTCCCCTGCAGTCAACAAACACGAATCCAATAACCGAAAACAAATTCTGAGCTGATGCAGGTATACAAATCTGAAGTTGTTAAGTTTTATGACAACATAATCTGATCATCTATTCTGTGAAACAATTCCCGAAAAAAATTGTGACACACATCTACTATAACAATAAAACTGCGATTTCTGAATTCTGTGTTCAAATATCCACAAAATATTTCCACTCTTTATCTGAGTAAGCTGTATGCTAAGTTTCACTTTTACTAGTAGTTCCAGTAATTTTAATGTTAGCTGTTGGTTGCAGGTATGGTTTTGACACACCACCAAACTACAATGACCACGAACTGTATTGTGGTGGCTTCTCGCGCCAGTGGAATAAAAATGGTGGCAAATGTGGAATATGTGGTGATCCTTGGGATTCACCAACGGTAAGCTGCTGCAAAATTAGTTTCATTCTCATTTTAATGAACTATATTCACAGAAATCAGTATGACAGAGTCATTGCATAATCTGACTGTGTTGCCTAAAAAAAAAAATATATATGTTGCTTTCAAAGCATAACATTTGTCTTCATTTATCGTATTCATAAGTAACACACTTCCTAACAACCTTGCTCATATTAGCAATTAAATTATATTCCTCTTTCACAGTGAGATCTGGCATTGCTGTATTGCTTCTTCAAATTAATGTTTCAAACTACGAATGTTAAAATAGAAACATGTTCCACCAATGTGTGCTACTGACGTAGAATGACAGACCAATTTTGCACGTAATTGCAAATAAACTGAATAATTACTTTTTGTTATCCTACCAAACGACAGAAAATGTCCAACCTCATATTTCATAGCATTAGCTAATTGTTCACATAATTTTGGTGTGACTCAACTGCACACAACTGCTCTGCGTAAAACATGAACAATGACTCTATCCTCGCATTTTGGCGTGTGACCATTAGCAATTGGGCAGTGTTGAAAGAAACTGCCAGACAATGCCCATGCCAGAAAAAATTGTGCATACAGAATATGATTTACTATGTCATACCATTATTGATGGTAGTACCCCCTTACCCAGCTCAGAGTCTGCACACTACTGGCCAATAATTTGCGTTATCTGTGCATAGACATCTGATGCACCTACCAAGGACTTATCTAATCCATGCCACATGGAGTCACTGCTGTAATTGCTGTATTGTGTTCTAAAGGCAGAGCAACATGCATTTTAGCAGGTGGTCATAATGGTTGAGCTCATCAGTGTAGGTTATAAGCCAACCACCTACAAAACTAAAAGAAAAATAATTAGATGTAGTCAAATTGAATCTGGCTATGCTGAGGGAATTAGATTATGAAACGAGACACTAAAAGCAGCAGATGAGTAATGTTATTTCACCAATAAAATAAGTAGTGATGGCCTAATTAGAGAGGGTATAAAATGTACACAGCAATAGCAAGAAAAGCGCTTTTGAAACCGATAAATCTGCTAACGTCAAATACAAATCCTAGAAAATCTTTTCTGAATGTATTAGTCTCGAATGTAACCTTATACGGAATGGAAATATAGATGAAAAATAGTTGCAAAAAGAAGAGAATGGAAGCTTTTGAAATGTGAGGCTATAGGAGGAAGCTGAAGATTAGACAGATAACTAATGAGGAGGTACTAAAGTGAATTTCAGGGAAAAGAAATTCGTGGCACACCTTTACTAAATAAGGGACCAGTTAACAGAACATATCCTGAGGTATCAACAGACTGTCAAATAGGTATCTGAGGGAAGTGTGTGGGTTAAAAATTGTAGAAGGAGATCAAAACTTGACTGCAGTTAGCAAGTTCAAATAGATGAAAGTTGCGGTAGGTGTTCACAAATGAAGGAGCTTGTACATGAAAGATTAGCATCAAGCACTGCATCAAACCATTTTTTAGACTGAAGATCACAACACATTGCAATTTAAAAGTCTCTTCTCTATAAACACATCTTTTACATGTTCACTTTGGTTAAGACACACACTGTCACTGTCACTGTCTCTCTCTCTCTCTCTCTCTCTCTCTCACTCTCACTCTCTCTCTCTCTCTCTCTCTCTCTCTCACACACACACACACACACACACACACACACACACACACACACATAAAAAACACTCTTGTAGACATTCAGTTTATTCTAGTTGTCACAGTAACTTCAAAGTTGTCATGCAAATGAAAGCAGGTGTGAGTGACCCTGTGAGCAACCTGTTATGTCTTGATGTAGAAAAATGTACTGATGTAGATAATGTCATGATTTACATACTACTTTAAGCTGATCTTCTTTACATACTAGAAACTGAGTGTCTTAGTAAGGCTGGGGGCGTTTGGGAGTAATAGGGTGGTACATTATATTGTAGAAGATACAGGTTGACTGAGGAGTGCTGTAAGTGACCAGGCAGCTTATTGATTAGTAGTTCCATCTATAGCTTGCAGGTGGGGGACCACGGCAAACATAATAAGTCAGCAAAGTACAAAGCACATTGAGAGCAAGACATATGCTATTTTTATTGTGGGGTTGAATTCTGATACATTGCTGCAGAAAAAAATGCACTGTTGAAGTAACTATTTTAGGTAAATTGTGAAAGAAGTATCAGTGTAATACAGGGTGTCGATAATTATAGTCCCAGTTTCAAAATGTTGTAAAAAGAAAACCATTGCTCAAAATGATGCCGAATTTGAATGGCATATTATTTACGCAGGAGGGAATGTCATGGAACACAAAAAATAAAAAAAAGGAAAGTTGATCAATAGATGGCATTGTAAACATCAGAACATGCACATCAACAGACACACGGCACACGGCTGTTTCTCAGTTTGTGTCTGATATGTTCAAGGTGACTGTTTCCATGAAGTGCCATGTGCTGTTGGTAAAGACAAGAGCAATGAGTGTGTGCCAGTAGACCTTTAAAAGCTCTGGACATGCAGTGGTATGAAAAAAGGCATTGGTCCGATGTCTGTTAAGGGTCTGGAGAAAATTAATACAAAATTCTAAAAGATAGGTTCATTTAAAGAGCAGTGTGGTACTGGGAGGAAAGCAGTTGACCTGACATATGTCGAAGATGCAGCCATAGCATTTCAGGACAGGTCGAGCAGTCATGTGCAAACATGTATTGCATGGGGCATTGCCCAAACGTTGGACATGCCTGTCAACATGGCGCATAAGATCCTACGAAACATCTTGCATGCTTATTCATACAAAATCACCCAGTTTAAGAGTTGCTTCCTACTGACGTGCCATCAATACAAAAGTTTGCTCTGGAATTCATTGCTTGCATAGAAGTTGGCAATGAATGGCCAAGGAACATTCTCTGGACAGATGGAGCATGTTTCCATCCCCATGGACATGTCAATACATAGAACTGCAGAATATGGGCAACATCTGTTCGCATATCAATTGGTACCCACTTCATTCAGCAAAGGTGACTGTACGGTGCAGGTTGACAGCATCATTTATCGTAGGGCCACATTCTTCCAAGAGCACAAGTCCTGCAGGTCCTGTTTACTGTACCATCACTGGTAAATGCTATGAGAGTCTAAAGTCATTCTAACTCTTCAACAGCATGGATGTGTGGGTAGGACAATTTTATGCAAGATGGTGTCTCACACGGCACAGCTGTGAAGCAGCTGCTGCAAAAGCATTTCAGAAATGCTAGAATTATCAGCTGTCATTTCCCTACTGCCTGGTCATCCAGGTCACCAGATCTTAATCCATGTGAGGTTTTCTGAAAGATGATGTTTTCAGTGCTACAATTACAAATGAAGCTGAATTTTGAACATGATCCTCGAAACACTCTGATCTGTTATGGAACATGCCCTTTCTCAGTTTCAACTTGTGGGAGAAAATGTTGGACAGCATACTGAACATGTCGTGACAGGATTTTGTTTTGATTTTTATGTGGTTTTTGGTCCCAGGACAATTAAAAACCAATTTTTCCCATCCGATGTCGATGTGGTATGAAGTTGACGTGGTGGATGTGCTTACCTAATTAACAGTGCTGCAACCGTCGACTACTGAACTTCTGTGGTCATGCACATTGAACAATGACGTAAAGTGCAACTCGAATCACAGCAATCCTTTTGTGATTCATCTGTCATTTGTAGCTAACCCCATTTATATCACGATGCTTTCAGTGCCAGTTATTGGTAAGATTATTAATTTTTTTTTCCTCCTGCAGCAATAATATGACATCATTCTGAGCAGTAGTTCCCTTTCTACACCATATTGAAACTGGAACTTTAATTATGGGCAGCCTGTAGTGATGCAGAAATGGGAAAATAGTGGGAGATGACAAGAAAGTGAGTCAGCATCACTGCTAAGCATTTCTCCCATATAATCCTCAGGCTTCATTAACTCCATTTGGTCCAACATATCTATCCCTTTCACCACATTACAAGTTTCTACATATCTCAAACATTTGGTGGCTCAACATGCCTAACAAGAAAACTGAAAGTGATGCAGATTGGTTATATGTCACTACTGCCTTTCATTGTTTCCAATTGCTGTGTTTCAGCCTCGTGCCCACGAAGCTGGTGGCAAGTATGGCCTGGGTGTGATAGTTCGTAAGTACAAACCTGGTGCAGCTATTCCAATAAGAGTGGAACTCACAGCCAATCATCAAGGCTATTTTGAGTTCCGACTGTGTCCACACAACAATCCTCGCCGAGTTGCCACCCAGGAATGCCTAGACAAGTATTTACTGGAACAGGTAGGTTACTAATTAGCACATGCCATTACTGGAAAACTACAAGAGTAAAAACCAGTGACTCTTGCATTTATACATATTTTGATGGATATTGTACCATTAAATTCAGCACTCATTTTTAAAGCTGCAAATATTTTCAAAATTCTGGTCTGTGTAGTCAGGCAGTAGTGACCTCAATGATTTTTCATTCCAGTACATAAGTGCAAATATTACATTGTTATTGATTTTATCTGTACATAAACTTTGATGGTGGTCTTATAACTAACAATGCAAATCTAATTTAACTCTAAATTGGTAAAAATTTGAATGGTTATTTTTTTGTATGTTATGGAAAACAACAAGGTTGTCTTTAAATAATTTTGTTTCCTGAACTCTCTGTAAAGCACTTACATACATGACCATGTTTTGCAACCTAATATATACTATTTCCTTCAAAAAATTGGATGCATGTTATAATCTGTGGCAATACAGCAGTATATTATAAACTGAAAACAGAGAATAATGATGAAAACTACAACAAGTTTTGAGAAAAAGCAGTAGTAAATATAACATTTGCAAAACAAATTGACTTCTAACATCGTGACATTAATAATGTGTCACTGCTTCCAGGCACGTGGTGGTGGTGCACGATTCTACCCCGGCAGTGGCGGAAATCGTGTATTTGAGCTCCGATACAAACTTCCTGCTGGGCTGACATGCTCACAATGTATCCTACAGTGGAGGTACATAGCAGGGAACAATTGGGGAAACTGCCCAAACGGAACAGGAGCTGTCGGCTGTGGACCACAGGTAACAGTTATTAAGAAAACATAAGAACAGTTTGATTTGCAAGTACAGTGTTCATTGAACTTGTAAATATCTGTAGCATTCCATTGTTCTTTGTACATCTGTCTGATGTACATTATTAGGGCAGATAATGAGAGGCAGAAATGAATACAAAACCACATACCAATGCCGAGACAACTGTGATTGTGCACCACAGGGCATAGATAACAGGTGAACAACTGCTGCGGAGATATGTACAGGCAAATAAACAAGTGACTGTTGAGCAAGTAACCACCCAGATGAACCAAATGTCTACCAACAATATCTCCTTAATGACCGTTGCTGCATGTGAGTCTCCACAACAGGTGCCTCATTCATGCATCCACGATGACTGCTGTTCATCGGTGATGAATGCTGGAAGCTGAATGGGATGTCCACTGTGTGGTGACATGTGGCCTTTTCAGAAGAATGATGGGCATTAGTGTGTATGGCATAAAGCAACTGAAAGCAAACGCCCTGCAACAATCATTGGAAGAGTCCAGGCTGAAGAAGGGAGTATTGTGATCTGGGGAATGTTTTTGTGGCAGTCCCTGGATGATCTCATCATTCTGAAAATCCTTGGGGATTTGCAATTTGTTTTTCCTTGGCACAACGGCATCTACCAGCAGGAAAATGCAATATGTCACATAGCTCGCAATGTATGTGCAGGGTTTGAAGAGCACCAGGGTAAGTTTACTGTAGTCCCTTGGATACCAAACTCTGTGGACTTAAACCCAATCAAAAATCTGGGGGACCACCTTGATCGAGCTGTTTGCATCATGGATCCTTAACTGAAAAACCAAGTGCAGCTGACCACGGCACTGGAGCTAGTATGGCTCTGCATCCCTGTCAGTACCTCTCAGAACCTGAATGACTCTCCTCCTGCATGTCTCTTACCTGTTTTTTCTGCAAAAAGTGGTTATTCAGACTTTTGACAGGTGCCACATTAATGTGACTGGACAGTCTATAACATTTCATGGCAACTGTAGTCAAAAACTTGAAAACTTATTCCACTAAATCTTTGTTAAAATCCCATTCACTTACTATTGTTTATACATGCGTATACTCACACCCTGGCACATAAAACATGAAATAGTTAACTTGTTATTTTCTTACAATGAACTGTTAAAATGCCACACACAAATAAAAGGAACTAAAATAATAATGTAGGATGTAGTGCCTGGCTCTTCACTTACACAAAAATGGCTGAGCCAGGCAGCCTGACAACACATTAAAATCTTCTACATAAACATTTAGGCAAACGGTTTCACAAAATGAAATATTTAGTGCTGCCAGTAGATACACATAAGAGCAAAAACACACAACACTATCGTAGTTTTCTGAACTATTAGTTTCTTCCTCAGTAAGGAGGGAGGGATAGGTTGGGGAATGTTTAAAACAAAGAGCAGATCTCTCAGGCCACAGGGTGAGTGGGACCCACCTGCAGTGGAGGGGAGGGTAGACAACCATCTATCCTGGACTACAAGTGTCCTCTCCTTCCTTTTTCACTTTCCACAATCTATGTCTCTCTGGTCCCTGGGGAAGGATCTGATAGTTTTGGAAAGCCAGGTAGTATCATTTGCTGTTGCTGTTACATGTACCTATCAACAGTAGTAAATATTTCATTTTCTGATGGTTAACACTGACAGGAATCCTGTCACATAATACAATAGTTTGTTTGATTGATCTGTCTTTTGATACATTAGACAGAATTTCTGAGAGAACACAGAACCTTAAAACATGGATCTCAATTGTCTCAATGTAACTTAAACTAGAGGGCAGACCAGCTGGTACACCAAACTCTACCTTCTTGCCATGATACAAACACATTCAGTCAAAATGTGACTTACAGAAACTTCTATACTACAATCATTGCACAGCGGTGACTCTACTTACCAGAGGAGAAACTGTGTGACAAAAAACAACACCCTTTCTGGAGACACATTAACATTGCTTCCCCTCACGTGAGTGTCGGAAGGAGGAATGCCAAGGAGGGCTTAATGGCTTGACTGACCACTGCACATTGTCCCTTACTTCCAGCCACTCTTCCATTGATGCATAATGCTGTGCCTCAACAGCAAAGTGATTGCATCTACGAGGACAGCACATTTTCTCACAAACTGTTTCATGCATGCATCCTCAAAATGTTTCATCTGGGGCATCATTTATACGAATTCTCAAGTACCCTTGTATCTAGTAGAATGATACCTCCTACTCCTGCTTTATAGACAAGAGAAGTAATGCCTGGATGGTCTGCACTTGATAGTCTATTGGGTACAAGCAATGAATATATTAAGGTGCACTTCAGGACTAACTGCAAACGATGAATTTCTCAGTCTGAATTTGTATTAACTTCATCCGTTCTTCTGGCCTCATGATCACTTATATCTCTGAATCGTGGACTGTGAATTCTCTAGGTAAGGGAATCTTGTGATATGATTCATGGAATACCACAAGGCAGCTTGCAAGATCCACTGCATATGTTACAACACTGTTGCAATCTTTCAGGACTTATCTGAGTGACTGATTAGTGGTGTGCTTCTGAGTGTACAGCCGAGGTGTTGATTTCATTCTAAGCACTAGACTCTAGTCAAAAGCACTGCTCACAGCAACTGAAGACCGTGACAGGGTCAAACATCAAACTGTTGTGCACCCAATGGAAACAGTAACTTTGCTGTACACCTGAAAGCGCACCATCAATACAACATAGTGGCAGTGCTCAGCTAAAACAGGAGACAAAGTTGAAGAGAGGCATTTGGTCAAAAAGGAATTTATATTCATTATAAAGACCTTTTCTTGGCAGTTTGTTTTCTAAAAATATACTTCATTTTCCAGCATAATCATCCTTCTAAGCACTGTTACTAGCTTTGCAGTAACTTCTTTAACATCTCTGCATAAAAGTTCTCAGCTTGGGAATTGAACCACCTGACAGTGGTAGTCTTACATTCATCTTTCCAAACTGTTATCCATCAAGCCATTGTTTCGGGAGCAAGAAGAGGTAATAGTCATGGTTGGGAGATCAGGACTGTAGGTTTGAAATTCAAAAATATGCAACTGCCCTAAACTATACATCACGTTCAGTTCTTGAAACTGAATTATCCACACCATTATTATTATTATTATTATTATTATTATTATTATTATTAATCTTTACAGGCCATGAAGGCTCTGTGTGCAGAATGAACAGCACCGTCTCACTTTGCTCTGCCCATTGAATTCCAAGGTAACAAACATTGTTAAAAAGTATTTTAAAAAGTCTTTACATACAAAAAGTGGCTACACCAGTGCCCAGAAACCTGGAACCTGTTGCAGATTGCCTATCTAACAGATTCCTGGGTCAATAAAAATTTGATCTTCAAGATTTTGCATAGTTATTGACAGAATTTAAAATGCTGTCAAAATCTACTCATGATGAAGTATAAACTTATGTTAAAAGTTTAATGCAAGAAAACATTATTACAGTTGGAAATTGTGTGTTTGTCTTGAGGCAGCGTTAACTGATGGTGTGCAACTAAACAGACTTCATTAATCTAGTATTTGAGAATGAGAACACTTTATGACTTCCAACAAACTTTACACATCATTTTAAAGCTTTTTGAAAATTTTTCTTGCTGACACCCCACACGAAATGATGAAAGGAAAGAATTTTATCATTTACTACATTTTCGTTGTTCATGCAGTAAAACCTCAGCATGAAGCATAATTTAATTTATTACTTCTTTACCACTAATTCTATATGCAACACAGTTTGCAGATAGTATCCACATATACCACTGAATGTATCTGCACAATTATATCACTGTATGCTACGTAGTTCAAGAGATACATCATAAATATTGAGATGTGTGAAAAAATAGCTGTTGTTTAAAATGGGGCGCACATTATCCAGATTATATTCATCCACTGTTTGAGATAATGAGAGCACTTAGTGACTTCCACGAAATTTTAAGCATAATTTCAAAACTTCCCTACATTTTTTCTTCCTTACATGGCTGAAGTCAAATAATTAACACATTTGTAAAGTTCTCAGACATTTGAAGATCTCTTATACATGGAAGTTTGCTTATTTAAAAAATCTACATTACATCTACACACCACACGTCACCTTGTGATGTGTGGTGGAGGGTACTTTGTGTACTACTGTCACTTGTCCTCATACTCTTGTTCCAGTCATGAATGGTTCGCAGAAACACTGACTGCTAGTATGCTCTGTGGGGGCTCAAATTCCTCTGATTTTATCTTTATGGTATTTTTGTGAGATATAGATAGGAGGAAGTATTAAAACTTGATGACTCTTCTGGCTACATATGCTTTCAGAACTTTAATGGTAAATCACACACTGATCTAGAATAACTCTCTTGCAGTGTCTGCCACTGGAGTTGATGTACCACCTCTGTGACTCTTGTGTGCTTACTACGTTAACTTGTAACAAAACGCACTTCTCTTGTTTGGATCATCTGTATTTCCTCAATCAATCCTACCTGGTAGAGATCCAATATTGACTGGCAATATTCAAGCTCGGGTTGAAATAGGGTTCTGTAACTCTTTAGTTGATGGACTATATTTTCTGACAAGGGAACCTCCCCATCGCACCCCCCTCAGATTTAGATATAAGTTGGCACACTGGGTACGCCTTGAAAAATTGAACACAGATCAATCAAAAAAAACAGGAAGTTGTGTGGAACTATGAAAAAATAAGCAAAATATACAAACTGAGTAGTCCATGCGCAAGATAGGCAACATCAAGGTTATTAGAGCTCAGGAGCGCCGTGGTCCTGTGGTTAGCGTGGGCAGCTGTGGAGCGTCAGGTCCTTTGTTCAAGTCTTCCCTCCCGTGAAAAGTTTAATTTCTTTATTTTCGCAAAGTTATGATCTGTCCGTTCGTTCATTGACGACTCTGTTCACTGAAATAAGTTTAGCGTCTGTGTTTTGCGACCGCACCGGTAAACCGTGCGATTAGTAGACGAAAGGACGTGCCTCTCCAATGGGAACCGAAAACATTTGATCGCAAGGTCATAGATCAACCGATTCCTCCACGGGAAAACGCATCTGATATATTCTATACGACACTGGTGACGGCATGTGCGTCACATGACAGGAATATGTTATTGACCCACCTAACTTGTACACTTGGCGAATGGGTAAAAAGATTCTTCTACCTTACCTGATTTCGGTTTTCTTGTGGATGTGATAATCACTCCCAAAAAGTGATGAAAACATAAGAGTTTGTCACATAAACTGAAACTAAAAAATTTAACTTTTCACTGGAGGGAAGACTTGAACCAAGGACCTCTCGTTCCGCAGCTGCTAACGCTAACCACGGGACCACGGCGCTTCCGAGCTCAGCTTAGCCTTGATATTGCCTATCTTGCGCATGGACTACTCGGTTTGTATATTTTGCTTATTTTTTCGTAGTTGCACACAACTTCTTCCTGTTTTCTCGATTTATCTGTGTTCAGTTTTTCAAGGCCTATCCACTGTGCCAACTTATAACTAAATCTGAGGGGGGTGCGATGGGGAGGTTCCCTTGTGAGTATTCTTCCACTGAATCTCAGTCTGCCATTTGCCTCTCCTGGAATTAGTTTTATGTGGTCATTCCACTTTCAATTGTTCTGTACACATACTCCTAGATATTTTATGGAAGTAACTGCTTCCACTGAATGTTCAGGAAGATTGTAATCATACAATAATGGGTCTTTCAATCTACAAAATATGTTAATTTGTTCATATTGAGGATACTCTGCACATCTTCCTGCATTTCACCTACAATTTTCTAGCATTGAAACTTCTCGTTATAAAACAGTATAATCAGCAAGAAGCCTCATGGAACTTTCAATTTTGTCTAATATGTTTCTTACATACAAATTGTGAGAAGTAATAAGCGTGTAACATTCCCTTGCATAACCACCAAAGTTACTTTTATGTCTGAAAACTTCTCTCCACTGAGAATGACATGTGTTCTGTTTGCTAGAAACTCTTCTAACCAATCACACAGTTGGTCTGATATTCCATCGTCTCATATTTTGTTCAGTAGGTGGCAGTGTGGCACTGCATAGAATACCTTACAGAAATCAAGGAACGTGGCATCTATCTGTGTGTCTGTATCCACTGCTTTCTGAGTCTCGTGGTCAAACAGAGATAGCTTTGTTTCACATGGTGATTGTTTTTGGAACCTATGTTGATTCTCACAGAAATGTCATAATACATGAGCATAAAAAGGTTCTACAAGAACAGACCAACATCAGAGATATAGGCCTATAGTTTTGTGTGTCTGTTTCACTACTCTTCTAGAAAATGGGAATGACCTTGCCTTTTTCTAATTAGCAAAAATGCTTCACTCCTCCAGAGACTAATGGTAAACCATTGCTGGAAGAGAGATAAGATCTCTCACATACTCTATGTAGAATCATATTGATGTCTCATTTCTTTTCGTCTAACTTGCTCTTGCCACCTTCTACTGGAACATTTTCCTTGTGACAAGATTTTAACTAAGAAACAGAAACATTTAGCTGTAACCATAAAGCACTTAACACAAGAGTACTCAATAGATGGCTCTTTAATTTTTCACTTGTGCTTTGTACACAAGTTTTCAAAGTGAGGAAAAAAGTAGCTCCTCATGATAAACCTGCAAATATTACTTCAGCAGCCAATTCCTATAAAAAAAAAGCAATGGTCTGTACAAGCTCTTCTTTAAGTTCCACCCTGAAGCTTGAGCATACAGCTAGTAGTAAAGAATGGTGATTTTGGAACAGCACCTGTGGCTTTGATATTACTTCCTGGTTTGTCTTTAAATCACATAGATCTTAGCTGGCCTCAATCTCATGGTTCACTTGAAGTATTTGTATTTGCCTCTACAAACTCTGTGTATTTCTTAAACGCTAACCATTCTATCTTTATTTTGAGAATATTCCCAAAACAAAATAAGAAAGAGTAATTGTATTGTTATGTACATAGTTCCACGTAGTCAGCGCATACACAACTTTCCCACTAGAGCGCGCCCCACTAAGCACAACAGCGCAGGCACAGCGCTCGTCCGTCTCCGCTCTACGAGATGGCGCTGCCATAAAGACAGACCAAATTCTGCTTCCGCCGATCCGCGTATTAATATGTAACGCAGCCAATGCGATTGCTGCTAACGTAGAACCTTTTCTCCTCGCGGATCATACGCAGTGATACCTGAACGCTCCAGGTATTATAACGAGTGTACAGACCTCCGATTAGTCAGTCTGCATTAGTCTGTAGTCAAGTTTCAGTCTGTGCCTAATAAGATTATCATATTCCTGTACGTAGCCATGAAGATAAATGTATAGACACTTTGTCAAGTATCAGAGATATGTGAGAATAAGATTAACAAGACCAAAGGAACTTCAGATTGTCAATTGTAAACAGCATCCAAAATCAAGTTACGTAATATCTATGATTTTTATTATTTTAATAAATGTGTGTGAAAATTAATGAAGTTCTGTTTAAAGTTGGTCACCGCCAATCTGCTACTCTAAGCGTGCAAGTGGCATTTCTATCGTCTGACCTAACGGCAGAAGATAAACATGCCATGATAAGGCCACGAGACATTGTTTACACTCACCTACTTCGTTAGAGCGACAAGTCAAATAATCTGATGATGTGTGTACCGAAGGTCTTACAGTACGCACACCACATGTATATTACTTACACAAATAGTCATTTTATAGAAATTTTATTACAAAAATGAAAAAAAAAAATAGTAACAACTCTATGCAATGAATTTTGAGGGATATTTTTACACAGAAAATGGAACATATTAAAATAATTCCTCAATTCAGATCCCTTGTTATTCCAAATTGTCACTGGCAAATGGACAGGAAGCTGGAAGCTATTTACCTGACAATATGCGGTTTCATCACTACTCAAAGCATAAAAGAATGCTTTTCACATATCTTACTAAATGAAAAGGTACCCTAAAAAGTGAGAGCAACATATGAATTCCTTTTACTATATCGTATAATCTCCTAGTAAAACACTTCATCCCTCTCGATTTTTTTAGGAATACTCGGAGGAAAATACTGATTTGGCTGCAGAAGATCCATATATGATACAAACATCACTCTTTTTTATTTCTTACAGAGCAGCTCTCTTGTTTACCTTTCATTCGGTGAAATAATTACAAATTTACTTTGCCAACAGGAAGAATTCCGTGCTTGTGCTGATGTTTCAATCGACTCTGGCGAAGGCACTGTTGAAACAGAGACAACTGAGACCTTGGAGACATCTGGAACGACTGTACCAGCCACAGGGGTTACAACGCCAACACCCGAGACAGTCGCTGTGGAGCGCTGGCTGGTTGTTTCTATTGTGCTCGCAACACTTGTTGGAGTGTGTGCTATCATTGCATTGCTCTACCTGTATTTCTACCATGCTCGTGATACAGTCAAACGATGGCTGGCACGCAAGCAGCCCATTCCACCACCGAGGACACGCAAACATCTGCACCAGCAGCAACAAGAAGAGAGACTGCAGCAAGAGGCATAAGTTGCATGAGCAATGTGAACCAATACAGTCCTTTTCTACTGTGCTAAAACTGAGCATAATGTTTGTTTATATTTCTTCCCTGATTTGACAGCAGTGATTTTCGCAGTTTCCTCCACCCACAAGACACCTATTCAGTACTCTTTACTGAAGGAGGAAATGAAAACGTAATGTGACTCCATGCAAAATTATGGGAACTCATTGTTTTACAATACTATGTTTGTTACATGCATATGATAATTATTTAATTATAGAATAATGAACATGAGACTGACTGTAAGGCTGTCTCACTGTTGTGAACCAACTGGACAATACTGCTTTTGAAAGATAGATTCTGCTCCACCTATCCATGAACACCACAAGTTTGTATTTATTTCTGTGGTGTTGAAACATCTTGTCTGAGTACAAATACTGAAACATGGAAAGATGATGGAGTGTTGTTAATGAATTTAGCTATATGGTTTCTAAGATTATCTCATTATATCTTTTTGTAGTCTGAATTCACAAAGAAAGTGTGTTTCTTATTCATTTACGCATAAGGATCACTGAAATGGTTACTGTTACCATTCAAGCAGCAGAACTGTAACGGTACTGTACTGCTGCTATATTCAATGTATGGAAAACAAATTAGAAGTTAAATAGAAAAATGGTGGGTTTAAAAATGAAAAAGTTTCAATGAAACAAAATTACTCCACATCCGAGCAAAACTTGGGCTGATAGTCAATTGCTTATCAAAAATTAAATTATGTTATAACTGTTGAAAATTGTACAATGTCAATAATTCTTATTTATGAGAACAGTGAAGATACAATCAACTGGGTACTAAAAACATTACAAACCATTTCTTTCTTACACAAAAATAAAAGTAAGAGGTTGTAAAAATGCACTGCTTTGGAAATATTCTGTAACTGAGAGAGTTGTGTGTTGTACATATTGTTATAAATAAATATTTAATTTTTTATGAAAGTGTTTGTTGTAATGGTTCTTCACTGCAACACATACCAGCACAATGAAATAAATCATTACAATAAATAAAAACTGTTTTATGAAAATAACAAATGTTTAATACTATCTTCTTAAAACACAAATAGAATAGCTATATGGTAGCAGAAGTTTAATCTGCTAGAATTGAGGGGAGTATAATAACAAATCGTTCAAGATTTTTTCCCCGATAAGAGGAACTGCCTAAAATCTGCATTAGTCATAGGCTTTTGAGTTTCACCGTTTGTGACTGGAGCAGATGAAGAGGAGGAAGAAGAAGCTGAGCTTGATCTTGAGCTTGAGGCAGCTACAGTTGTCCCTTTAGAAAGCTGTACAGATCTTGGGAACATTGCCATCTTCCTCATGCTGAGACCACGACTGAAACATAGTGTCAAATAATTCAGTTTGCAACATTCCTACTTCTGAACATTTTATGTTATAATATCTTCAGCTAACAAAGCTAACAGCTGCCTAGCCAAAGCTACATATATATTCCCCAAGTCACAGATCAGTGAGTGATGGAGGGCACTTTGTAACAAACTTATTTCATTCAGAAACTGAGTGAAGGAAAATATCATTATCATTTATCTAGTGATACCCATGTGAGACATACGATGGACACAGAAGAATAGTTACTGAGTTTACCTAAACTTCCTCACCAGGATTTCAAAGGAACAATGTCACTTTTCTTCCAAAAATTTCCATTTAAGTTAACACCTATGCAACACTTTTATACCAAGTTGTTGCAATACTACTGCACTTCTGTCTCTGAGTTACATCAACATTTGCCGACAGGTGTACTTCACATAACTCCAAACTGGCATTGTTCTAGAATTGGTTGCACTACTGTCTTGAATGTGTTTTCCTAACAGATGACTTGTTCTTAGATGAACAGCTTAAAACAAGCTCAGAAAATTTAAATCTGGGTGGCTTCATGAAGATATGAGTCCCTCTCCTCATAAATGTCATGCCAGTGCCATATCCAATACACCATCTCACTTGAGTGTTTTCTCATAATCCTCCCAGCAAATCTGCAGTCTGCCTTCCCTACTACTGATTTCCTTGTTCATTCCATTTCAGACTGCTCATATAGCCCTCATGTTTACAAACAAAGTGGCAAGCACCAAACATTAAGTACTAATCAGGTAACTGAAAGCTGCCAGGTTCTTCCTATTGCCTATAGGCATTATCTTGCAGGTATCCATATAAAGACAGAGCTGTCATTCACTGCAAGTGGAAATACTGTGTAAATTGTCCTGCATTTCTCTACAGTCTTCCAACTTTTCCTGCAGCCAACTGAATTGTCAATGAATAATCTGAGCATGCTGTTTGACCTGTGTTATTAACTATTGAGAATATTTAGAAATCCTAATATACGTCCATAAGGAGCAGCCAAGGCCACTTTAATTTTTGATGAAGATGTTCGATCTAATATATAATGTGCTACATTCTACTAGCAAAAAATTCTTTCAATCAATCACATATTTCAGTAGGCACTCCATATAAGTGCCAATGCTGTTCAGAAATCTCAAAAGATGGAAACTGATGTGTCAACAGAAGTGCCGACACAGTGTTATTTTGAGGGGGCCGATAGGCACGCTATAAGCTCACGCAGAATCTTGAAGTCTGAAACAGGATACGTAATAAATGGTAGCAAGAAAAGTACGTAGCTGCTATTACATAACTTTTAATCCTTGTTGTATACATCGTTCTTGATGAGACATTTCATACGATAATTATCATACTATGTATGGCTAATGGCGCCTTGCTAGGTCGTAGCCATTGACTTAGCTGAAGGCTATTAACTGTCTCTCGGCAAATGAGAGAAAGGCTTCGTCAGTGTAGTCGCTAGCAAAGTCGTCGTAAAACTGGGGCGAGTGCTAGTCCGTATCTCGAGACCTGCCTTGTGGTGGCGCTCGGTCTGCGATCACACAGTGGCGACACGCGGGTCCGACATGTACTAAATGGACCGCGGCCGATTTAAGCTACCACCTAGCAAGTGTGGTGTCTGGCGGTGACACCATAGAAACTAAATGCAAGTACTTTCAATATGAAAAACAACAGCTCTAAAGTGAAAAATCTTGCTTGTGTCTGTATGTGTGGATGGATATGTGTGAGTGTGCGAGTGTATACCTGTCCTTTTTTCCCCCTAAGGTAAGTCTTTCCGCTCCCGGGATTGGAATGACTCCTTACCCACATGGATGGATATGTGTGAGTGTGCGAGTGTATACCTGTCCTTTTTTCCCCCTAAGGTAAGTCTTTCCGCTCCCGGGATTGTAATGACTCCTTACCCTCTCCCTTAAAACCCACATCCTTTCGTCTTTCCCTCTCCTTCCCTCTTTCCTGATGAGGCAACAGTTTGTTGCGAAAGCGTGAATTTTGTGTGTATGTTTGTGTTTGTTTGTGTGTCTGTCGACCTGCCAGCACTTTCATTTGGTAAGTCACATCATCATTGTTTTTATATATATATTTCCTACGTGGAATGTTTCCCTCTCTCTCTCTCTCTCTCTCTCTCTCTCTCTCTATATATATATATATATATATATATATATATATATATAAAAAAAGAAGTAGAGTAATGAAATTTCCAGACATGTGTAAGTGATTAACATTGCAAGATCACAGTTTAATGCAAGCATGCAAGCCACTGCAAATGTGAAGTGCTGGTGCATTAATAACCAGTGTAACTGCCAGAATGTTGAATTCAAGGATATAAATGTCCATGTGTTAGGTACCGGATGTCAGTTTGTGGGATGGAGTTACACGCCTGTCACACCTGGACAATACAGGGATGGTTAATGTTGTACATGGAGGACACTGGAGTTGTCACCCGCTGATGTCCTGTATGTGCTCGACTGGAGATCAAGCAGGCCAAGGCAACATGTCAACACTTTGTAGAGCATGTTGGGTTGCAACAGCAGTATGTGGACAGTACTACCCTGTTGGAAAACCCCACTTGGAATGCTGTCCATAAATGGCAACACAACAGCTCGAATCACAAAATTGACGTACAAATTTGCAGTCAGGGTGCCGCTGCAGCTGCCGTATGAAACCGTACCCTAGACCACGACTGCAGGTGTAGGTCCAGTGTGTCCAGCACACATACAGGTTATTTGCAGGTCCTCAACTGGCGTCCTCCTAACCAGCACACAGTCATCAGTGGCACCAAGGCAGAACCAGCTTTCATCAGAAAACACAATGGACCTCCACCCTGCCCTCCAATGAGCTCTCGCTCGACATCACTGAAGTTGCAAATGGCAGTGGTTTAGGGTTGGCGGAATGCATGCTACAGGGCGTCTGGATAGAAGCTGTATTTGAAGTGGCCACTTTGTAACAGTCTGTTACATCACTGTGGTACCATCTGCTGCTCAAATCGCTGCTGCAGATGCAGTACAATGCGCCAGACCCAAACGCCAAACACAATGGTCTTCCCTCTCGGTAGTGCCATGTAGTTGTTTTAAGGCCTGGTCTTCTTCCGACTGTACATTCTCGTGACCACAGCTGCCAGCAATCATGTACAGTGGCTACATTCCTGCCTTCTGCATTATCGCAAAAGGAACATCCGGCTTCTCACAGCCCTGTTACACGAACTCGTTCAAACTCGATGAGGTGTTAATAATGGTGTCTTTGTTGCCTTAAAGGTATTCTTGACTAACATCGACTCACCACGCCTAATCTCAAAAGTAACTAATGCTCATGACCTACACAGTGTCTATATTAAGCAAATCTGATTTTCATCCTCATAGTGGTGCTATTAGCACCAGTCTTATGCAAATGGTGCAAAATTTTAATAGAGCATATTTCAGATGTAGAAATATGCCTTCCAACTTTTGTTTATGTGGCATAACTCCTTCTTGGTGACGCGTTCCCCCCCCCCCCCCCCCCCTCCCCCTCACAATGTATTATCGAGACTCTCATGCATATTCAGCTCTGTTTGTAAAAGAGGCACAAGAACAGACACAGAATCACAGTCCAATATCCCCAATGTCCATTTCTTGCAGGATCCTAGAACACTACCCTTGATGGGTGGGGGAAAAAAGCTTTTTTGTCCCCATCCCCCTCCCTGACACAATGCCTACACCATACTTTATGTTTAATACACTACATAAAATAACATGTTTTGGACTAGGTTATCATCAGAGCCATGATAAAAACTTTTATGCTCAGTAAAATGTAAACGCTATGTGTACTTCCAAGAAGATTGGTAAGTGCACTTGTCTGTGGTATATAAAAGTACACTTAGCATTATTGTGGTGATGCATATCAAAGTTTGCTCAACTTGAATCTGTTGATGGCCTAGGTGGAAATATATTATTGCATGTAATAAAAATTGTGATCTAGACCAAACACTGAAATAAAATATGATTGAGAAGATGCGGTGGAGGCAAACTCAAATTAAGCTGCTCGATTACAGATACAAAGATGATTATCACTGACTGAAACTAGTAACTATCGCAATCAAAGACTGGAATAAAGAATACTTTCTGTTAATTAGTCACTTACGGCTTTACAGCTTCAGAAGCAATAGGTGCCACTAGTTCTGCTGCTGTCGGGGCTGCGCCCTTGTCTCTCTTCTCTGGTGGTCTACTGAAGGCCACTGAGATAGTATGACCTGCAATAGTCATTGTATCTGTTGCCTGAAGTGCACGTGCTGCAGAAGCCTGCAAAAAAAGTGAAATGGTATCAGACATT
Source organism: Schistocerca americana (assembly GCF_021461395.2). NCBI lineage: Eukaryota > Metazoa > Arthropoda > Insecta > Orthoptera > Acrididae > Schistocerca > Schistocerca americana. The sequence continues at coordinate 111,705,201 of NC_060126.1, read as the reverse complement.
TGAATAAGGGGAGGTAGTAGCTCTGAATCTTATCTAAATTTACATTTTCATAATTGCTAAACAATACCTGCAGGAGAGTGCCTGCTACCAGTGTTATTTCTTTCCCTACACATTTAATTCATAGATGACTCTGGTGTACACTTAGGTACACATTCAAATCCCTAATTTTGTCACTGTAATCCTTGTGTGGTATTTATGGAGATGAACATATATGTCCTCACGATATTTTGTGAAAATATGAGGATCACCTTTTAAGTTGTAACAAAAACAACAGAAGAAAATATTTTTTGGTACATTGTTTTATTGTTGCTCAAAATATTCACCTTTAAAATTTATATGCTTTTACAGGCATTCAAACCAATTTTCCACTCTGCTGTTGATATCTCAAAAACATGGCTTTGGAAGGAATTATTTGTGTTGCAGCATTGTTAAAGGTAGTTGGTGGCCTGATGTCCTTCCTGATGCCACCACTATGCTCCGGGGCAGAATTTGTGCATCCAATCCTTCCATGTCCCGAGTAAATCTCATGTTCAAATGTGAGAACATTTTCTAAATGTTTGCATATTGTGAATATGAGGTGAGATGGGGGAACCAGTCTAGTATTTACCTTACTGGTTGTGAGGAAACTGCCTAAAAACCACATTGAGGCTGGCCGGCTCACCAGTCCTCATCATTAACAAAAGAGGCAGATTTAAGCTGAGACAGGCTCACCTCCCTATATCCTGGGGCACATTAATGCACTTGGGTATCTTTGCGGGTGAGCATTTCTTATAAGAATTGACACAAGCATGTTTCCAAGCTTTGGCCAAGTTGTGTGAAATATATGGGAAACCTTCTTTTTCGCAGCTAAATGTTCACACAAAATAGAATGTTCCGAGCCTTTGTTGTGCCTATGGGCACCTCCATCTTACAGTACGTCACATGCCAGTTTTCTTCAGTCTTTTTGCGTACAATGTGAATGATTTTGAAACAGATTTTGGTTGAAGTTTACGAAATTCACGAAGCCATTAAATTTGTCATTGATGGCTGCACAACCACAATGAAATTCCGCAAACCAATTGTAAACAGTCTTTTCTGAAGGTGATAAATTTGAACAGAGCAATTCAAAGGATTTTGTTGAGTTGAGTCTTTATACGAATACCCCAAGAAAAAATGGAAATTTCCTGTTTTTCACAACAATATTCCTTTAATCACTCACCATAAACAAACTAATTGACAATTTCTGAGTTGTCACCAACATAAAAATAACAAATTATACATTTTAAAAGAACAGAAACGTCACGTCAGTAGAACTTAGGATTTCTCTGTTTGAACATCAAACTGATTGTTATCTTATGAGGAAGTTCGCAATTTCATAACCAAAGAAAGAAATATGATATGTTGTATAAGGAGGCAACAGAGCGCTAAACTACCATAATACCTGTATAAAAGTGGCACAGATGAAATCTAGCCTTCTATGTTCTACGCGTAGTTTGCATATACTGAGTGCTGTTTGCCTTAGGAAAAATTAGGTCTTTTGCAAACTACTAGGAATGATATATTCTGCTTCTTTATGGGGAAAGCAGAAGGAATGCTAAAAGTACAGTGAAGTTGTGTGTACGAAGTTGCCTTGACAGGCAGTGTACAAAAAGAATAATAAATTAGCAAATAGGCAAAAATGTAAGGCACTGGAATTCTATATAAAAGGTAAGGGGCAAACCTCCAATGAAAGGAGTGAATGAAATAGATGTACCAGCAACTGTGTCTCATAATCCATATGTTAGCTCCTGAAAAATTGCCACTGACTCCAGAATATGTTATTCAGGCGTTGTTTGCAGTTTGCTCATAATAGCTTCCACCTGTATCATGTTTCACGTCATCAGAAGATTAACCACTGGAATTATAGAATAAGCATGGAATTCTGTCATTAATTTCTGATGTGATATCAGAACAAAAGATTCTTTCTTCAAAGAATTCTAAAGATAAAGCAAACATTACAAGAAGTTGAAATTCGAATATTAAGAAACATGCGTTATAGGGCTACTGAGAATCCAAACTGGCTGAGACAGTCTGAACATCAGCAAACATTGCAAGCTGTGGAAATTTGAATATAAGAAACATGCATTATAAGGCTACTGAAGATCAGTGGCAGTGGCGTGTGAATTTTCTGTATGGGATTACTGATCTAAACTTTACTGAAGAAAGCTTAATGGGTAACAGACAGGGTTTTATATATATATATATATTTTTTATCTAATTGCTATCAGCTTTCCTAGAGGAAGCACCACTAGGAATATATAGATTTATATGAAACCAGCATGATGAGTGCCAGGCTCATTACTCGCTTGTGGCTAGCAAAGCCCTCACTTAACTCTTCCCTGGTTGCTGTACGGGATGTGAAAACATTAACAGCTGGCCTGTACATTCACCTAATTTGATGCCACTGGACATTTTTCCCTGAAGGTGAGTCTATGTACGAGTTCTGATGACCCAAAAGTAATTTAAAGTATTGTGTTGCTGCAGTGTGTGCAACATTATAAAAGGAATATTTTCAATCTGTCAAGAAATAATTGCACCAGTTACTGCAAATGTGTATTGTCAAAAATCTGATGTCATAAATGAAATGCTATGGAAATGCCTGTCACTACTTTCATTTATTTATTTGCTTATTTTTGGATGATGATGTAATTCTACAATGTAAATAGGTACCTCAAAATTAAACTCATGTTATTTCTTTGTTCAAATGAAATTATTATTCAACAATCTCTATAGCACAATTTCCAAAGTACAAATCAATTCAGTTTGTGACAATTAGCTTGCGTTCAAGGCTCTGGCAGATACAATGGCAGAACTGTTATGGTACAGTAACTGTTGTATCATCATTAGATACTACATGTTCTGTCTTCCAGTTGGGGTGTCAATTCAACTACATGTAGCTATGTGTGATTAGTATAAATTCTGAAATAAACTTTTTTCCAACTATTCAAAATCTGTAATCAGCCTCTCTTAATTGCATCAAGCTGGAGTTCTCCACCAGCTAGACACAACTGTTCCATCCCACAATACCACCTTCAGCATATGGCAGCAATCAGTATGACATTCAAAATAGGTAAATCTCAAGTTCTAAATATTGTAATTTCTCTGAAATAATGTAACATATTTCAGAGAGTGAAATATGGTTGAATTTGTCTCTTCCAAATCTATGATACAAGAAACAGAAATTAACATATAGAGTAGATACCAACACCTCTGTAATTAATAAAGTTATAACAGGATATTATGCTTCATTTTGTGATGTCTTCTGTACAATTCATCTGGGTGAAAACAGAATCATACCTTAAACAGTTGCCGTTCACTAGATCAAAGGCCAGAATCAAATTCCTAAACAGACTTTCTTTTCTGTACTATCAGAGGAGGGGAGGACTGAGTTTAACGTCCCGTATACTATCAGAATTATAGTTTTGTATCTGCAGTAACTCGCACAGTGATTACCACATTACTAAGCATCCCCATCTCCAGCAACTCATCCAGCAGTGGCTACTGCCGCTCGTCTGGCCAACTCAAAAGTATGCATGGCTGACATGTGGCCATGCAAACAGCATTACACCATTTCTGCATCACCATCGTCAAGGCTCATTTGCCATTCCAGGTTGGCCACTAGTAACAGCACCTGCTTCTCTAAATGCACATGCCGATGCTCAGTGTGCCAATGGGCACCCATTTGAACTATGGCAACTTACTTGGACTGTGGACCAAGCTCCAAGCTTCACTACATTAGCTGATGTATAATGATTGTATTCTTGTACTTTTCATTATGACTAGCTTGGGTTTACTACTGGACTTAGTTTTAGATTATTGTCTTTGGATCAATATTTGTCAGTGCTTGTACTTTTAGTGTAAATAAATGTTATCACTGTGGGCTGTCTCACTGTATAGTAATTGCTACACAAGTGGTGCAAGACGGAACTACTTGTCTTACGAGAAGAAAAAACTTCTTAGCCAAGATTGCAATAAAACGCTGTACTGTGGATGACCAGTTTCGGTAAAACTATGTTACCAGCATCAGATCTCCGTACAGGTTATTATCAACACCATGTGCCAGATGCAGACAAAATCTTTCCATTAAATCCCCAAATGCACTACACATGAAAGGAATGATGTGTTGGCATGTCAAACGTAAAAGTTAAAATTACTATGTACACAAATTGTCACAATATTGCATCCAGTATTTCTTCTCTAAGAAAGTAAATACAGATTGCTCCTTCACACTCAGTATGAGTATACCAATGGAGCTTAGTGTACTCTGTTTTTTCAAACAGAAAATTCAAGAGAGGCAGATATGAACGATGATAAACAGTGCCATCAGGAAATAGTGCTCCGAAATTAAACAGTTTAGAATCAGCGCCACAATTTTTCTTAACACATCATGGATGATATCACTTCAGCAGAAAATGTACTTCAAAGCCTCGCCAGTTGGAAAACCTGTCACAGATAGAACAAATTCGGCAAGCCACATCACTACACTGGGAAGGGTTTTTTTTTTTTTTTTTTCTTCCGGTAGTTGCAGATTGCAGCAGCATCTACAGCCGGCCAACCCGCTGCTGTTCCCACCATGCGAGGAATCAGTGGAGGACTGGGAATCATAAATAAAAGGGGCTCCAGCAGCACTGAGAAGCCTTTCAGGTAAATAATGCCAACACTATCAAAGCCCTATTCCTATCTTGGACCAAGCTACAAACTTATAGATTTTAATGTAAACTGGCCCCACTCACTGAACCCTTTCAGTTGTCATTTGAGGAAATGTGTAATTTACTAATTATATACTACCACCAGCATGCACATATGATTGCATCTCAGGTAGAATTTTATCAAAGTAAATAATACACTAATCAACGCACAGGGAGTAAGTAGGTGGCAGAACTGAATGTCCTTAGTCAATAGTGTCATTTCATCACTTCTGGAACATAAGGAATCATATGCTGACATAACAGTAAGGAGCATCATTATCTGTTCTGCCCCACATAAAGATGTTAGACATCAAGCTTACAGTTTGATGACCATCACTTGAACAAGTTCTAGCTCTTGCACAGGATTTCAAAGTTTTGCTTGCAGCAGACCAGCAATTAGAAATATTGGTGACGAATGAAGCTGCCGGCATGACAGAAGGCAGTTTAAGGCATCAGTAGACTTGGATGATGCAGAAGTAGTGGCAGTGCTGCCTGCCCATAAACAAGTCCCAACCCATGCATGTGCTGCAACAGGAAAAGTCAGAGCATTGTCCACTTCCGTCTTGCTCAGCATGTTATAAGAAATGTTCCTGGGAAGACTGTCCCTACTGTTGGGCAAATTGCCACAAGTGCAGTAAGTCAAGACATTTTGCAGTAGTGTGTCAGTCTTCCACCTTTCAGCCTTGTCAGCTGCAAGAACAGCCTATGGAAATAAACTTGAGCACTGCCATACACCCCCCCCCCCCCCAAAAAAAAAAAAAAAAAACATGGTGCACATCAATGCTCAAACAGTGCAGTTGCAAGCACTGGTGCTGGCACTTCGCTTATCAATACACAGATGTAATTGAAACTAGACAAACTTCCCGTCTCCAGCAACTCGCCGCTTAGTAAAGTACAACAAGCAAACCATTTCTATCAACAGTCAATTCACAACTGACAGCACATACAAAAGTGTCGTTTGGCAATTAATTTTTCTGGTACAAAATGGCAGTTCGGCGGAAAACCTATTTGTCTTGACACCTTCATGTCATTTGGTTTTATTATCACAGATAGTGCTGACTTAGTATCAGATGAAGTACCTTTTCAGGACTCAGAGGTATTATGCAAGGAATCTGCTGACATCTTCTCTCGTGAACTTGGTTGTGCATGCTCAAATCTTCCACTCATTCTCACTTTTGCAGAGTGTGTCCTGTCCCACTAGCTCTCTGCGACCAAGTTAAAGAAGAATTTAAGAGACTAACACAACTGGATGTTATTGCACCGGATACATATAGTCTGGCATTCATCAAGAAGCGTTCAGAAAATTGTGATTATATGGTGACTTCAAAACATCAGTAAATGCACAGACCTATATGGATTTATATCCTATACCACATCCAGATGAATTAATTGCCAAATTTGCTGATGGGAGATATTTCTGGGAAACTGATTTGGGCAAAACCTATCTGTAGCTTCCATTTGATAAGTTGCAGCACCTCCTTGTAGTCAACACTCCTTTTGGCCTGTTTAAATAAAGTGCTTAAATTCATGATCGCAAGTGCTGTTGCTATGTTTCAATGGTTTCTTGATCAAATAAGTATCAATTATCTTGATGACATCATAGTAATTCCACTGAGGTGCATCTCCGGTATCTTCTGTTCCACACACACGACACAGTGTAGGTTTACAGTGTAATCTTGGCAAATCTCAGTTCTTTCAGCCATCAATTAAATATCTGGGACATGTAATTTCAAAAGAAAGCATCAAATCGACGACCACTAATGTGGAAGCAATCCCAGCACTATCTCGAACAAAGAATGTCAAGAAAATGTTGTCTTTTCTTTGGATGGTTTCTTATGACAATAAGTTCATCCCCAGTGTTTCCAAGATCGCTCATCCATTGAATCAACTACAAAAAAATGACATACCATTTGATTGAACATAGGAGTGTGAGAGTGCCTTTCAAACTTTGGAAACTTGCTTTCAATCAGAGCCATATACCTTTTACAACCTGGCAAACAGTTGGTAGTGGCGACTGACGACTTGGACTACCGGATTGAAAATGAGGCCTTAGCCATTGTAACACACTCAAGAAATTTCACATCTTTATGTATGGGGTGAAGTTTCATCTGATAATGGACCACAAGCTGCTCATTTCCCTATTCTGCCCCTCATAAAGGCTCTCTGATAAAACGGCTTACAGACTGTAGCAATGGGCACTCTACTTTAGCAGATAAAATTATGAAAGTCATTTTTGTACCATAGATAAACATGAAAATGCATATGTCCTCTCTTGGGTTGGGTTGGGTTGGTTGGAGGAAGAGACCAAACTGCGAGGTCATCGGTCTCTTTGGATTAGGGAAGGAGGAGAAGGAAGTCGGCCATGCCCTTACAAAGGAACCATCATGCCATTTGCCTGGAATGGTTTAGGGAAATAATGGAAAACCTAAATCAGGATGGCCAGACGCGGGACTGAACTGTCGTTCTCCTGAATGCGAGTCCAGTGTTCTAACCACTGCATCACCTCGCTCGGTCCATCCTCTCTTGGCTACCAATTAGCCTCGATCTGTTATTCAACAAAGAAGAGATCCTGTGTTTCTACCTTGATGAGGAGGCGCACCTCACAAGCGATACATTTCCCATTACGAGCAATTGCATCACAGCAGCCATGTGTGTGGAACAACATGTGAATCACAACATTCTGTTGGGGTGGCCAGAGTAGCTGTCACAAAGGCAGATCCACTTTATCAATATTTTCAGCTACAAAAACAGTTGCAATTGATTGATGGCATTGTGCTCCTGGCTACAGAATATGCGTCACCATGAGTATTCAGACTCCTCTCATTACAGAATGACATTCTGCAGTTTCTCCATGTCGACAATGAGGGGGATGCACGATGAAGTGACCAGAACAAAAAAACTGGTGCAATGTCAGGATGTCATGTATACTTGCCAGGAATCAGCAAAGACATGGAACAGTTGGTCCAGTCATGCAACGGATACATCAAACAGCAAGCAGCTCCCAAGACGACGTCATCTCAAGGGCCTAAGTCTGCACCGTGAGAACGAATCCACTTGGACTTCGATGGCCCCTTTCTAGGAACAAACTGGCTCATTGTGATTGATGCATATTTCCATTTACCATATTTGCTCAGCCTCACGCCCATGACAGGGGACGGTACTGTCACATCCTAACAAAAATCTTTTCTATAGAAAATCTTCCCCAGACTTTGATGACATACAATTGTCCCCAGTTTCTATCACACATCTTTATGAAACTCTGTGTAACCAGCCTTTCACCCACAATCAAATGGTGAAGTTGAACGTCTGGTGCACACCTTTAAATCTCTGCTCAAGTGCATCAAAGACTGTTGGGCAGAAGATGCTTTAACTCAGTTTTTAATTTCTTAGAGAGCAACACTCACAGGTGATAGGAGCCTGGCAGAGCTTCTGCATGGCCACCAACAATGCATGATGCTTCACCTGCTGACACAAGCTCTGCACCTGGGGCCAGCACCACCAGTGCCTCAATTCTGTTCAGGCATCACAGTCTGGGTACATGCATTTGGTCGTCAGGACAGTTGGGTACCGGCAGCCATCCAGCAACAACAAGGGCACAAGGTGTTTATGCAGCGGATAGGGTACAGGGAAGCCCCTACCACCTCAGCCTACATGTAGACTGCCAGGCAGTTACAACCCCCTCACCAGTGGACGATCCCTCTCCTACCCTTTCCCCCTCACCTCTGGCCTCACCCATCCGGGCATCCCTCTCTTTTCCTCACCCTGTACTGTCCATGCCTTCTGAGCCAGGAGTCTCACACACTATGTTCCAAGCCTTGGCAGGTGTTGACTACCTCAGCTCAGCCATCAGAGGGGGCCTGACTGCCATCACCCAGCAGCCCCCTCATCCCCACTCTACAGGCTCCAGTCATCACATGGAGTGCAGCAGCACACTGGACCTCCACATCGGGAACCGTGGCTGGCGCCGCCACACTCCTACCCCTCTGTGGTGCAGTGGGGTCCCAGGGCGTGGAGATTGCATCACTAGCACTGGCGGCACAGCAGGCACCCTTTTCAGAACTCCTGTACCTCCATTTGCACAGCGCCCACCCCTATCTGGGCCACTTATGACCCTACAGCTCAAAACCAGCAAGGAGGGAGCTGATGGCGGCTCCACCATCTGATAGTACCATGGACATTGCATTCATGGGAGCCTATCAGAGTGACAAGTCTAATAGTTTTTACAGCTGCCAACAAGTCGCCTCTCTCAAGCACCAAATCGTCCAGCAGTGGTTACTGTCACTCGACTGGCCGCTACTTGAAGTACACACAGTTGATGAGTGGACACAGTTGATGAGTGGCTGTGTAAACAGCATCATATCATTTCCCTCCCACCTCACCACACTACATCATCAAGGTCTTCCGTTGGCCACAGCCTCCATTCCAGATCAACCGCCAGCAATAGCACCTCCTCCCCTGTAGCAAGTCTGCAATACTGATACGCATGCTTATGCTACAGCACGCCAATTGGCACCCATTTGAATACAGCAGTTTACTTATGCCAAAGACTGAGATCCATGCTTTACTTTGTTAGCTGCTCCGGAATGAACATCTTCTAGTACCCTGTGCTACAACTATCTTGGATCTACTACTGGACTTCCTTTTGGATTACTCTCTTGTGACCAACTTTTGGTGTTAATAAATGTTATCGTTACCAGTTGTCCCACTTTGTAGTAGTCACTACTGTATTCATTGTTTCTATGGACTATAGGCCTTGATCACATGGCTCTTTACATTTCTTCCCTCTTCGACACAGCATACTTATAAAGTATTTTCACAGCTGATTATAAACCTGATTTCGGAAAATTCTTCCATGGAATCTTAAGGGTTTCCCTTGGAATGATGCATGACTTTTCTATACATTTCACATTAACCTTTGCTGAAGCAACCCAGCTATCCACCAGCCCATTGTTTCCTTCTGGCATCCAGTTTCTGCTGTAAAACATACTGAAATGGAGTTTACACAACAGTTTCGATTACCAGATACAAACTATCATATTCAAGTATAAAATGTAGTTCAGAATTCTACAGCAAACTGGTGATGATAATACAAAATATTTATGTGGACTGGTTTTACAACTTTTATTTAACAATGGGAACAACTTAGGCTTTGTAAATACACATCTTGGATTTTCCAGTGGAAGACACAGTGGAGGTCCCACAATATTTCACCAAAATAACCATACGATATCTTCAGGTGGAGGCTGTTGCTGTGTTCTTAGTGTGATAAATTCTGCTACCACTGTCAAAAGAGCATCACACGTCGCTTCTTGCAGCAATATACACAGCAACCACCACCATATGGTGATGTCAAACAGTTATTTTGATGAAATATTGTGGGACTTGGGAGAATTTTATCCAGCAGTAAACCTGAGCAGAGTATTTGCAACAGATTTGCCAGGAAGGCTTTCTTGCAACTGCACACAATAATTTTCACTGCAAGAGTAAACAGAACCATGAAGTGTACCATGAATAGTGTGTATTCACTACTAAGCCTGAAAGGAAATACAGTGAGTCAGCATGTTGTTTTTTCTGTTTAGTGATTATAGTTACCTTCTAGTTCAGCAGAGAAACAACCACTAAATATACAGATAATGTAAAATATTTGGGAAAGATGAAACTTTTCAGAAACCCACTCACAAATTATTAAAACAAAGAAAACGAATCATTTGGGACATCACATGATACCGAAACATATTGTATATTGCCAGTTATTGTGTGTGTGTGTGTGTGTGTGTGTGTGTGTGTGTGTGTGTGTGTGTGTGTGTGCGCGCGCGTGTGTGTGAGGGGAGGGGGGGGGGGGGGGGGGTAGATAAATAAAAAAGCAAATGCTGTGATGAAAGAGTTACAGCACAAAAATATTACCTGATCCTCAAACTCTACATAGGCGAGGCCTTTAGAGTGGCCATTCCTATACGTAACAAGGCGAACTTCTTTCAGTGCACCATATTGCTTGTAAATTTCTTCTAAATCTTCTTTTGTTGTTGAGAAGGCTAGTCCTAGAAACAAAGAATTTTGAAATACTGTGGAATCACCAATAAATAACAGAATGACTTAAAAAAAAGTCTTACACATAGCTATGAAATTAAAACATGTGAAAATTATGAAGTGAACTGGAGTTACAGATCTGAGTTGTGAGCATGGTATTATATCAGTAATACTGTATTAATATACAAACCTTTAACAAAAAGTTTATTTTTCTCCAGACCAGTATTGTACTTGAAGACAGGTTTGCGTGTGTGTTTATCAGGATCACATTTTGACACAAACACAGGCCTATTATTCAATGGTGTCCTGTCCTTTTTCAAAGCATCTGATGCTTCAGCCTAAAATATTGATAAAATCAATAATTTTTATATAGATGTGATGTTCTGAAAATTCTATCTGGTAAACAGTACAAGAAAACTAAAAAAACTGCATTCATCATATATTGTCGCACTGTAATACTTTCTAATTCAAGTCCACTTATCAATATAGTTAGTTTTTCACACAGAGTTTTATAATAATAATAATTGGACAATTGTGCATGTTACAAGGAGAAACTGAAGCAAGAAAGCAACAATACTCAATTTCCAGTTTTTTATCACTAAACAACTATTTTATTTGTCTTTAATAGACAAAAAATAGCAGGTAGTTCCTGAACCAGTTCTGGAGCATACAACTCTCATCATCAAATGAACATTTTAAACAATGCAGCAGAGGTTTAATGACTGGTACTCACTGTCGTGCTGAATTCAACGTAACAGTAGCCTTTAGAACGGCCTTTGTAATCTCGGACAAGACGGAAGTCTGTAATTGTGCCAACACCTTCAAATAATTTCCGCACAGCATCTTCTGTTTCAGTAAATGCGAGGTTACTGACAAATACTGTGCGATCATCCTTGGATGGGTCATGTGGAACAGTAACACCATGACTTTGTTCCTCTGACTCACTTTCTGTGGGAAAGATAAATCACATCATATATCAAATAATTGTTTAAGCACTATGTATCTGTTACATCTGTGAAGGCTCTCCAACTTATAAACATCATTACTGTAAATATCGACACCTTAAATGAATGTCACAATCTTTTCACTTAATGAGGCTGAAGAGCATGCTCAACAAATTTTAAGTTGGTGTCAAGTACTTCAAAAATTTAGTTAATGAACAAACTCATCTGTAGCACATTTGCCATCATCAGACTCTTTGTCAATCTCTTTCATTATCAACAAATTTGCTAGCCATCACTACAAAGCTTGTTGGCATTAAGCATTAATTGTATATAGTTGACAATCCAGGCCTCGAAATGGTAATGGTTCAAATTAAGTTAATGCTAGTAACATCTTGTGTAAGTGCAGTGTATTTACACTGAACTGTGCCACAGAGATTAATGTGAGAACAATGTTTTTATAACAACATAGGTGCCTTTCAGATTGTTGTGTTAGAACCATCAGCATCCACAGAAAATTATACAGGGGAAGGAGCGGGGTGGAAGACTCTAAAATTGTAATTTCTGCATTTAAATGAGTTGGTTATTTTCAAGATGTGCCATGCCACAATAAGTAAATTTTGTAGATGACACAAAAAAATTTACTGTACTCCAGACAACTGATGGTTATCTACTCACTTCCAGAAGTGCATGAGAGTTCTGTACTGAATAAAAACTCTGTGTTTCAGATTCCACCGTGGTGCACATCCCTCTCTCTTTCCCCACCTTGCAGACACCTGTGCTTGGATTTGTGTAGGGAATGGACAAACTTGTTACACATTTTGACTGAAGCCATCTTTATTATGAGAATTCTTATAATACTGAAATATGCACTGCATATTAAACTGTTTTACAGTTTCTTTTTCTTTTTTCCCAAACTAATTAGATATGTATTGCCGATTATAGAAGCAATTAGTAACATATAACTTCCAGAGGATCTGAAGTAATAAAAAGCTAAGAGGAACAGAATTTAAAAGAGGAAGTATACCACAACATCTTTCTAAGTAATGTCTGCCAGTTCAGGAATACTGTTTATTAAAGTTGAAAGAGGATTGTTCACTGATGTCAAGTCTTCTCAATTATAGTTATGATGATTTTAGTTGTTTTCTCAAACCGTGTTCCAATCTTCAGTTGCCTAGTACGTAGTGAGCTTAATGTTTATGACTCGTGCACAGTCTTGTAAAAGCACACTGTCACTGAGACTCAGAGGCAAACATTGTTTAAAGTCTTCTACAACTCCTTGGTCCATGGCTTGAATTTTACTTGTATGAGGTATGTTCAGAACTTAAGTGTACTGTGACTATAATAGGCTGTCCTTTTTTTTATTTTTTAGTGTTAGCAACAATGAGTGGTGGAGAGGGGGTTCCCAGACCAGAGAGAGCATTCTAGGAACATGGCAGCGTGTAAACTCATGTTGTAGTGTCCATTTGCATGAAAGATGTCACTAAGAAATCCCACCAAGTGGGAGCCAAGTGGTGTGGTCTGCTTCCTACTTGTGGAGTGAATAACAGGTGCTAAAATTTTTTCGCGAATCAAAATGGTTATGGCGAAGATGTTATGAACAGAGTGAGCGTGTGTAAGTGGTGTAAAAAGTCTGGCGGAGGCAGAACAAACTTTCATGATGAACAGATGAATTGAAGACATTCCATTTTGGCTGATTACTTGGTGTGAAAAATCGAGGAAACTGTCTGTGAAGACCACGATTGACACTGGATGACATTTCTGCAATGTTTGCACATCAATCCAGCACTCTCTTACATGAGACACTCACAGAAATGTTGGGATACTGGAAATTGAGCACAAGATGGGTCCCAAAGCAGCTGACAGAGCAGCATAAGAAAAATTGGGTCATAGCACCCATGAGTTTCTAGAGCAGCTTTAACTGGAAGAGAAGGATTTTCTGAGCTCTATTGTGACCGCTGATGTAACGTTAGTAGCTCATTACATGCCTGAAGCAAAAAGACAGTCATCACAGGGCCTCACACCAATTCCTCATCTGCCAAAAATTCAAAAGCACAATTTCAATGCAAAAGAATCACGGCTTCAGTCTTTTGGGACTGAAAGTGCAGCATTCTGATCAAATTTCTGCCTCAGGAGATCATCACCACACAAAGATATTGTTAGAGGAGGACTTAAAGAAGTTTGTGCCATGGTTCACCAGATGCGTTGAATTGAATGGCAATTGTGTGGAGAAACATTCACCAAGTTTTTCTATAAAAAATACAAAAATCTATTACACTTATTTCCTAACATGCCTCTCATTTTGGGTGGGAGATACTTTGCAATTATTCTCCCCCTCCCCCTCTCCCCACTTTAGATATATTTCCACTTTGATGATTTTGGTAGAACACAGGGAGCCTTTTGGAAGAATTTTTACAGTGTTCTTGCCATGCGTGTAGGTGCACCTTACAAGTGCAATACACCAAATATTCTGCGTGGCATGGATTCGATAAGTCCTTGATAGATTTCTGCACGTATGTGGCAACTGATTTCTACGTATAGGTCATGCAGTTACCATAACTGAGCCAGTCAATAGTTTGCAAGTGCAGAGCTAGCACCCGATAGTGTCCCAATATGTGTTCCACTAGGTTTATACCAGATGAATTTGGTAGCCAAGACATCAACGTAATTCACTACCATGCTCCTTAAACCACTGTGGCGCTACTCTGACCTTGTGACAAGAACCCTAGTCTTGCTGGAAGATACCATCATCATCAGGGAACATGTCAAGCATAAAATGGGTGCAATTAGTGTTCACATAGCCTACAGCTGTCATGACTGTAACGTGATACTGCCCTCACTGGCTTGCATCCATGGCACTGTGCATATTTTGAGCAGCCAGTCACTTGTATGTGGCAATTTTAGACACAACCGATGATGTGGTTTAACAAGAAACATGATTCATCTGAACAGGCATCAGGTTTCCATTGATCCAGAGTCCACTCTCAATGATCACATGCCCACTGCATCATATTTGACAATTTCATTCAGTCAAAATTGGAACAAGTAGGAATCGTATGCTGCAGAGTCCCACGGTCCACAACGGGCACTGAATGTGTGCTCTAAAACATGTTTTCATACACCAGCACTGTATTCCATCATCAGATCTGCCACAATTCGCTGCCTATCCTGCTTTTGTTGCCTACTCATGGTTTCCTTTTCAATTGATGCTCACGACAGTAGCAAGTGAACAGCTGACCAACTTCACCATTCTCGGCTCCTTATTCTCAGGTGTCGGGCTGTACAGAGTGTATACATGGACAAGGAAAAAAAATTCCCGGATTTTTCCCGGATCTCCCGGTTAAAAATACATTTTCTCCCGGGTGAAAGAACACTTCTTCCGTGTTAATTGGCAGTATACTTTCCGTCAAAACAGTAAAACTTATCAATCCTTTGAATGGATATGGTTTTATACAGCAGCGTAGAGTTTAGAAAATGAAAGTCAGGGGGGGTAACACGTTTTGGAAAGATCTTTGATGTGCAGCAACATGTACGCTGCATATTTTCGTATTACAAAAGTATACATTCTAATTCCACCAACAGGAAAAGTTAATGGTTTAAGTTAATATATATAGTGTTGCTACAAGAAAAGCAAAGCTTTCCCATATAATATTTGTCTTGAAGATTAATAAGCTACAAGAGAAGGTAAGCTTTCACATATAATGTTACACTTTAAGATACATCACACAAATACGCCAGTAACATTTTTAATACCGATGTAAATCTCTGATCTCCTGGGCTCGAAATACTTCTAAATGGCTCGTCATCAAAGAGTTGATTTTTAAATGAGAGCAAACGCTTTGTGATTTAAGAAATTCATTGTACATTCTCGCACATCATCTTGCGTTAAAGGAAATTTACTTTGAAAATAACGCTTTTCGAACCACAATTCGCAATATTTTCCCGTGACCTGTTTAGATTCATTTCTTCAGTTGCCATAGAGCGCCAGATAAGAGGCGTCACCGCACTTGGGCAGCTACGGTGACGTGGGAAGCCCGTATTCGTACGCGTAAAACATTAGAAGATCTTTCTTACATTTTGTCCTAAAAGAAACAACACATCAGAAGATACTCCAAGAGCGTCGGAATTTCGTGAACCATACTAAAATGCATAGTTTGCCTTAAACATACTAAAATGCATAGTTCGCCTTAAGCGCACATTTGTATGTCCAGATTACCAATGGTGTACGCCTCGATCTGATATCACGCTTTTCAGTGTGGTTTTCGGCACGTAAATTTTCTTGGAGGACCAGTACTGTATTATGTTATGTTTGGTTCTTTATTATGGTGTACTGCCATATGTGCTAGAAGATGAAAACGTGCATTTGAAATGCAGCGAACAGTTGAAACTAGCCAATAGTGTGGAATTAAACACTTCGTTTCAAATAAATTTACTGTCTCAGCAGGAAAGCTTAATAAAAGCCAAATTTCTTTAGCAAACTGAATAAATAACTTTATTGTTCTGCAAGGCGATTAATGCTTGACTGATAGAAAGGTGGAAATAAAATCAAATCTGAAACTAGTAACATATTTTAGCCTTCCGTAATTATGTGAATGTATTTTCACTCACTCGATAGCTCCCAGCCACAGAAATCCGTCTTCTTTTAATTTGACGTGAGAGCAGTAAACGAAGAGGAAACAGAAAAATCACTAAATGTAAACGCAGGTCACGTGGAGACTACGCCCACCCCCATCCCCCTTCCACTATAACTCAGACTGCTCTGCGCATCAGACAACGCAAAAAAAAACAACTTTTTTTTTAAAAAAACGGCTTTTCAAAAAGAAGTTCATTTTGTAGCACACATCTTTATGAAGAGTGCGATACAGAAAACATATATCTTCGAGGGAATGTAAGAGATGTTATTTGGTCTTAAGTGTGCCGAAGTGCAGTGCCACGCCTGTTCGAATAACATTCTTATACGGCACAACACTGTATTTCACTCCATGGAACTCAGACGTGTATATTTTGTAATGGATGCCATCAAACTATTTCAGGGCAGTGGAAATTAAAATGTCCTGTAGTGCCTCTCCTACTCCCAGTCGGCCGGTTTGACAACTTGCCCCTCTCAAAAAATCGCAGTTAATACTGGATGGGATTATTTGTAACCAGGAGAACAAGCACTGTTTATTGCCTATTAGCTTATAACTGCTCTTCTGAGTGACATAAAATTAAATATAGGGTACCTAAAACCAGTAAAGACAAGAGACAGGCAAGTCGGTACACATTTACTCAATAGCGATATTTCTCTCTGACCATGCTACAGCTTTACATGGCGTGCTTTCCTTTCTGCAAAAGAACTATTACCTCATCAAAGTTCGTCAACATGAAAAATCGAAATGATGTTGTCTAATACTGAAAAAGCTGTTAGTACAAATAGTACCAAAGACTGATGTGGTTTCTCGATCTGATTACGTCTATTTTGTCATCGTGTGCTGGGTAAAACAAAAATAGGCCTTTCTAATATTGCAGCAATTGTAACACACACCAAATAAGCGAGACTGTTTTGGCAATAATGATCATTATAATAATATGACAATATAATTCACGAAGTACCAATACGAAATACCTATTTGGCCTACAACAATCAAATAGCTTTACGTCAGTAAATAGTTTCACAATTCATTCATACGCTACTGTTTCTCATGCTCGTGACCGAAAAGTAGTAGAATGAAATTTTTGCATAAATTTGGAATTGTCATATTCTTCCATAATTTGTGTGATGTCCCCGTTTCTTCTCCTTCCTCATCCTAACAAACAATCTTGTCATCACTAATTCTGTAACTATTCCAACCACTGTCAAAAATCATCCTTTGGTTAACTTTACTAACCCTGCCACAATGACCGGTTTAGTTATTCAGCGATTATTCTCCGGTTAGGCGTTATTATGTTTTCAAAAAATGGTTCAAATGGCTCTAAGCACTATGGGACTTAACATCTGAGGTCATCAGTCCCCTAGACTTAGATATACTTAAACCTAACTAACCTCAGGACATCACACACATCCATGCCTGAGGCAGGATTCGAACCTACGACCATAGCAGCAGTGCGGTTCCGGACTAAAGCGCCTAGAACCACTCGGCCACAGCGGCCGACTATTACGATTTCGTACAATGCGTTTTCCGCGATATTCCCAGAATGGAACTTAGAAAGGCTGTTAGCCGCCGACTACAACTGGCCCTGTCAAGTGTAGCGATCTGGCCAATAATTTTCTGTTAGAATTTCACTTTCTTGGATACACCGAGAAGATAATACATGATCTTTCTTACCTGTTATTCCTGTTAGTCGTTTATTTCCACTCTGGTAGTCTGAATCTATGGATTTCGCTAGTAATTATAACAACGCTGAACACTTGCAAACCGAATCAACCACGTAAACAAGCAGGAGTTGATGTTCACCGGTTTGGCTTTACTCCACTCAGCTCGTATAGCGCCATCCTGTTTTGTCTGCAGGAAAATTAATTTCTAGATTCCCCTGGTGGACACATCACGTACACTATGCACGCATTAAAATATCAACTTAGACTGTGTTCAAAAATGTCCAAAAACCAGCAGCAGTGCGTTTCACAATCATATGAATAATCAATGGCCCGACGTGCTCTGTGAAACAAGGTTTTTTCCTCAAGAATATGAACTGGTCCCCCAGATCCGGGCCTGCTGCACACGCGGGAATCTGACAGCTTGGGCGCACCAGTAAAATTTTTCCGGGTACCCCATGTGGCTGGTTGCTGCTATTGTTGCTGCTTACACAGCCAACAGTCACACTTCAGTTGCCAGAAGCGGGAGAAGGTATTACTCATACGCGACTCATTGCGCGTGTTCATGAGCCCGCTCGTAACTGCTTAAATGAATCTAATGTAAACAGTTGTGACGTCCCGCTCATCGGAGGCAATTTGTTGTTATGAAGCACTGCATAGTCTTCCTAAAGCCTTTGGCACATTTTGCTGTTGGCAGACGCTTGTACGTGCACTGTGTGTTTTATATGGCGCCTTTCAATTTATTTTCGATTTTTCTCTCGTTCAAGTTTTAATGCTGCATTATTATTCTGTAGTAGTGGGATACTGTAACATCCTTTGTTAGAGTATCGGTTCTTGCCAGCTAAAATTACAAAAATTAAGCTCAAAACTAAAACAACGAAAAATTCTCGGAATTCTAAAAAATTCCCGCATTTTTCCCGGTTTTCTCCCGGATGAAAAAATTCCCGGAACTCCCGGTTGTCCCGGGTCGTATGCACCTTGCTGTAACAATCTGCCCTTTGTCAAAGTCAGTTGCCAGTGGATTTCCCCATTTGCAGCCTATGATATCACTAGAATGGTTCCCCACTCACCCTGCTTCGCTTATGTAGTTTCCTTACTGTGTCATGTGCCCACAATGCCAGCAGGTGGCATTCAATAAATGTTAGCCTGTCTCATCTGCTCAGACAGTTAACAATGTGAATAATCCCATTTTCCATCATATCTTGGAATTACTCATAACACAGGATAGCTGCTATGCCACCACCAGCTTATGACTTTTCTCCTGAGAATTTTAACAGCTGAATCCCAAGTATTATACACCTATTCAGATTTCTCATCAGAAGTCTACACATACAGTATCTTCACTTTGGACATAATTGCAGGATTCGAAATTCACATACCTCTAATATGTAGCTGATGGATCCGGGCATGGATGGGTTCATTAATTCTCACAGAAGACTTCTTACCTTCTGTAATCACCAAGAGCAGACATAGATTGTTCTCCAATTTAACAGGACTTTTTCTGTTGAGCTGCTCTGTCAGGCTCATTAATAACTCAACACATTTCTTGCCATTATCAGTATGTTTCATTGCTTTTAAATTTAACTGCAGCAACAATGAAAAGTGTGTACGTAATCACAATAATCAACAGTCAGTAGCATGGCTCCACGAGTAACGTGTAAAATTCAGTGCATAGCTCCAAAGTAGTAATACTGTATTACAGAACTTTGGGTATCATAAGAATAGTGTTTTTTCACATGATAACCACTGAATTCACACAAAAACAAACCACATGAGAATATGAAAGAAAGGGCAGGAATGGAGGGGGGGGGGGGGGGGGACACAAAACACTACTCATCAGTGAACAGAACTCTAGTTTTGTATGCTGAGGGGACACAACAGAGTTTGTGATGAACATTTTAACTGCTTCACAGGCTGATTTCAAAATATCTACAGAGAATGGAAATAATCACTAGCAAGGTAAAAACAAGTTGACAAAGTACTGGGCAGAGCATTAGGTTTTGTTTGGGTTGTTTCAGTGCCAAATGTTAAGTGGTTAGGGAGGGTTGTTGCATAGCTCTCAGATCTTTTCTGCTGGATTACTGCACACTGTAATTAAGGTAACAGCATTTGGTTTTGGAAGTACTGTTTCGGTATTTGCCTCGTGGCCCTAAAAAGAAAACTAACCCAAAAACATTCCAAAAGAATCACACTGAACAAGCAGACAGCTGAGAATGACACTAACGAGTATTAAAACCTGTATGCTGCAAGTACTAGAAACAATGTAAAAACTCACCCTTTCTAATTTTCTTTGCTGGAGGCTGTGATTCATCACTCTTGGTTGCGGACTTTGCTTCCTTACTTGAGACAACAGATCCTGCTGCTGGCACGTTTGCCCACTTCCCTTCATTTTCTGTATGGTCAGCCTGTTCAAGAAAAGGTATTGAGGTAATGAATATGCTGAAGTTCAAGGTAAAATTTAAAGAGCATAGTGAAATAGAGTAAGAAGCCCATAGTTTCTTTTAAAAATGAAGTTACAGTCTACTTATGAGGTAGGGAATTAACCAAATTTTAAGAGTCGCAAGGTTATTTCAGCTGCTAAAATCAGAAGTTGAAAACTATATACATTATAACAATACAAGGGTCGCCATTTAAGTTTTTACAGTTGACAACTAGATGGTACTGTTGAGATGTGACATTTCTAGTGTTTTAAAATATGTCCCTTGTTATTGTGAAAACACTGGCAGCCCAGAAAATACGCAAGCAGTTTGCTTACAGTGAGCGTTCAGCAGTATTGACATAAAATGGAAATATCACATGATAGTTTACATTATATCATGATTTTCATGAAGGCCTAACTGGTGTGGGTGTGGAGGGAGGGAGGGGGCGAGGGACAGAGCCTTGAATCATGTCATTCATTTTTTTTTTAGTCAGTCACCTTCACAAAAAGATAGTTTACAATAGTTGCATAATTTTGTGGTGGTCCTGCTTCTGTGATAAATTTGTGAAGACTGGCCAAAATTGGATGTTCTTCCAAAAAAGAATCAGTGTGCAACGTGATTGAAGATTATGGCCATGATAGAGACCTCTTTGGGAATACCACAAACTGGAGACACAAAAGCTGTATACTATATCGCGATAGGTTATAAAACTTGGATATATTTGTGCTGTAGTGTTTCAGGATATTAGTAAACATCCCAACACACCATTGGGAAGCCGTCGACAAGAGATGCTCGTGAGTAAGTTGAATAAGGATAAATGAAGTGGGAAAGGGAAACTGTGTGTTTTCCTTTCTTGTATGCAGTGAATGTGGAGTAGTGGTGCAACTGGCGAGAAGGAGACCAATAAAAATTGTATTGCAACCACTGGTTGTCTGGGAGTCATTTGGGCCATGGTGTAGCAAGTGCCTGAATATGAGAGCCATAGAATAAACAACACACCAACAAGGGCGTAATGAACATTCAAACACAGTAGTTCTTTTATCTGTTTTTTGTTTGCTCTCTCAGGTCCTAAAGTATGCACGTATGGAGGTTTTTGAATGTACTCAAGAGAGTGGTATTACCGTAGCAATTGTTTGTTGTTAACAGAAATAGTGAAAATGTTGGGCAAAATATACACGTTTGTGAGAAGTGCGGCAATTTATCTAGTAGCGCAGTAGAGAGAACCTATGGAAGCATTCCAGGAATCTTCATTGCAGTTGGATCGACAGAGAGGTGGCACGGAAGGATCTGGACCACCAAACAACTACTCTGAGAAGAGAGGATAAAAGTAATACTACTTTCATCTGCAGTGTATTAGGGTCAGCAACATATTGCCCAGTTATACTGGCCATGGATGCAACTTCCCACTAGTGCTGGTATAAGACCCACCACAAACCCTACAAAATATACGTCAGCAGGAGAAGAGGGAGAAATACACCCCAGTACACCAGACAGAAAGTAAGCAGCAATTAACTGTTTGGATGTTTGAAGATGAACCGAAACCGATGAAAGTGGCCTAACTGTAAATCATTCCCATGAGGTCTCTCTCTCTCTCTCTCTCTCTCTCTCCCTCCCTCCCTCCCTCCCTCCTTAGAACTCTTTTTGTCTTATTGTGCAGTCACTGAGTCATTTGTCTTTCCCATTCCTGTCTTAAACAATACCGTTATCCACACTCTCTGCTTCACGCGTCCTTCCATATCCCCACCCCAGATCCATCAACGCAGGAAACTGCTCTCTAATAATTACTGTCACCATGGTCATGGTAGTGTGCATTTAGGTATCTGTGTGATTGCATGTATGAACATGTGTACCTTCTGACACAGAAGAGCCAGAGCTCAAAAGTTAGTTAATATAAGGGGCATTCAATAAGTAATGCAACACTTTTTTTTTTTTTTTGATCTGTTTTGGTTGAAAAATGTGGAATCTGTTGTGGGACATCATGGAGCACTCCCGCTTCACCCCCTATAGTTTCATGAAGTTCCAATTGGTGGTAGCATTGTGTGTCACCTTCAAAATGGCATCTTTAACAGGGGTGCAGTCCAAGCAGAGAGGGATGACTGAGTTTCTTTTGGCAGAAAAGCAGAGCATCGCAGATATTCATAAGTACTTGCAGAATGTCTATGAAGATCTGGCAGATGTGTCTGTCATCATTGCAACAAGATCATGAAACCTGTTCAGTTTCCTACATGCCAGCTGGCTGCACACTCCCTCAGGAAACTGAAGAAACGGCTTCAGCATATTCGTCACCACAAAAATGCAAATGAACTTCTTCTCCTCCATGAAAACACAAGGTCTCACAAAAGTCTGCACACATGAGAGAATCTCATAAAACTTCATTGCACTTCCTTCCTTATGCACCGTACTGTCCATATTTCACACCCTACGACTTCCATCTGTCTGGCCTAATGAAGGATGCACTTCAGGGGAAGTAGTACATAGATGATGGGAAGGTTACTGATACGCAGAAGACGTTAGCTCTGTCGCCGACCATAGAGTGGTACCATGTGAGCATAAAGGCATTCCGGGTAGGTAGCATAAAGCAATCGCATAGAACGGAGAGTCTGTTGAGGAATGGGGTTTTGTAACCAAGAGTGGGAAATAGTATGGTGAATTGGAATTCTGAATAAAGCCAACCTGCTTTCATAAAAGAAATATGTTGCTTTACTTCTTGAACGCACTTCGTACTGTGTTCTGTTATGTGTGTCTATGCACCACACATCAGTCTGGTAAAGGTAAGTGGTTTTCTTCCGTTTGTTTGTATTAGCCATCCAACCATACCAGGATGGCTAATGATTTATACAGCCGCACACTGACGTTGTTAGCAGCAACAGGCAGAAGACATGCTTTGTTGGTTCTGCAGATTTTAGCAATTTTGACCAAGAAAAACTCGTGCTACAGTGTTGTTCTTCAACACACCAATGTAGAAGTTGGCACAGAAACAGCCAAGAAAAAAATCCGTACAATTCGCACTTTATTTATACATAAAGGCCAACTTAAGAATTTTACTTTGTGTGAAACTGTATGTATAGGATTCATGTGCAAATTTTGTTGTAACGTCAAGTTTAACACATATATTTCTGAACGACACAACACATGTAAGTCACAGAGTAAGTTGACAAGTAAGACATGTGTACACGTTAGCATTCGAATGAGCACTGAGTCCCAATCTAGCAGCCGCTGCTCAGCTGGCCGCTTAGGTGGCGCAGCTGCTGCATGGCTGGCCAGACAGTGCCGCACGCAGAGGACGCGCGTAATTGCACGGCGGCGCTTTGAATGATCGGCGAGTCACAACACTTTTCCCCCCTATGAAATTGTTGCACTGGTCTTGATGGAGGTGTCCTGGAGATGGCTAACGTCCATGGGCGTTGTTTGACTCGCCGTAAAGTCTTGAGGAGGAGGCTTCCCGCACGGATGGAAGTGTCCCCGATGATAACGGGTCGAGATGACAGGAGACATAGGGGTCGAATCTGCTGGGGCCCCATGCACCAATCTGCCCGTTGCGGCAAGTCCAGTTGATACGACAGGAGACATGGGCGATGTGTCGGCGTCCGTTGGAGGAGGAGGCGAGTAGATTTGCTCTGACAGAGGATGGTCATCCGGTTCCTGCATGGGCACGTCTCCTGGTGGCGTCCGTTCTTGTGCTGGCATCGCGATGAAGGTGTGAGGGCTGCGTTGTGAGTATTGAGAGATGCCAAGATCCCGAGCGTCAGGTAGAGCCAAAGGTGGTGTAGCGGCATTCGGAACAGGCGTTGCTGGTACACAAGGCCGAAGCTGGTCCGAATGACACACTGCAACACCCATGTCCGTCTGGATTTCATACAGGCGTCTGCCACGGTGTCTTAAGATGCGGCCCGGGCTCCATTTTGGCCACCTGCCATATCCCCGTACCCAGACGAGGTCGTTAGCGGTGAACCGGCCAAGTGAAGGCACCCGCGGCCGTGAGGTGGAAGGCCGCAGAAGATGAAGTAGCGTGCGGGGCTGTCGGCCATGTAAGAGCTCAGCCGGGCTGTGGTCACCCATGGGGGTGAAACGGTAAGACGCCAGAAACTGGAGAAGCGCATCATCAGCAGCAGAAGAAGTCAGAAGTTTCCGCATCTGAGCCTTAAATGTGCGGACCACTCGTTCAGCCTCACCGTTGGATTGTGGATGGAACGGCGGGGCCGTGACATGCATAATGCCGTGATGAGCACAAAAATCCGCAAATTCGGAAGAGGCAAATTGCGGACCATTATCAGTAACAAGAGTAGAGAGGAGGCCTTCCAAGGAAAAAATGCGGGCGAGAGCACTGGTGGTTGCTGCGGTGGTAGGCGACGTGCAACGGACAATGAAAGGAAAGTTAGAGTAGGCGTCAATTACGAGGAGCCAATAAGTACCTAAAAAGGGTCCTGCAAAGTCAGCATGAATGCGCTCCCAGGGCTTATCAGGCGAAGGCCACGGTGACAAAGATGACTTCGGGGCAGCGGCCTGTGACGCACAAGGGCCGCAGGCAGCGACCATGTGTGCTATTTCAGAATCGATGCCAGACCAGTACACATGACGGCGCGCCAGAGATTTTGTGCGAGACACACCCCAGTGCCCTTGGTGAAGGAGGCGCAAGACCGAAGCACGCAAAGACGCAGGTACCACAACACGCGGCGAAGCATTGTCGGTGGAGAGGAGGATAACACCATCCCTAGCTGTGAGGCGGTAGCGCAAAGTGTAGTAGTTCCGCAATAGATCAGAAGTCTTAGCGGACAGGCAATCTGGTCAACCCTTCTGAATACAGCGTAAAACCCAGGAGAGGGTAGGGTCAGAACCCGTAGCAGCCGCCAGCCTGTCCCCAGTGATGGGGAACCCGTCCACAACCTGCTGCTCGGCAACATCCAGGTGGAAACACAAAAGTTCGTCCCTATCGAATGCCTGATCAGGACCAATGGGAAGGCGAGACAGAGCATCAGCATTTGCATGTTGAGCTGTTGGCTGGAAATGAATCTCATAATTGAAACGAGACAAGTAAAGAACCCAACGCTGGAGGCGATGTGCAGCCTTGTCGGGAAGTGACGTTGATGGATGAAACAAGGAAACAAGTGGTTTGTGATCCGTAACAAGATGAAATTTTAAGCCATAGAGAAAAACACCAAACTTATGAAGAGCATAAATAATGGCCAAAGCTTCTTTCTCAATTTGAGAATACTTTTGTTGGGCATCCGTGAGCGTTCTGGAGGCATAAGCAACGGGTTGTTCCGGACTGTCAGAAAAACAGTGCGCAAGGACTGCACCGACCCCGTATTGAGAGGCGTCTGTGGCAAGAACAAGATGTTGGCCAGCTCGATAAGTACCGTATTTACTCAAATCTAAGCCGCACTCGAATCTAAGCCGCACCTGAAAAATGAGACTCGAAATAAAGGAAAAAAATTTTTTCCGAATCTAAGCCGCACCTCCAAATCGAAACAAAGTTGGTCCATTGTAACATGAGACACAATTTAGGTTGAATGAAAGACGATACAGCTACAGTAGTTCGGTTCGAGTCGTAAGCTTAGCAGTCACGCTTTACCAGGTAGCCATTGCTATGCATCAGGCGCTCCGTTCGTATTTATACGGGTACCCTTCCTTTTTCACGTGCTTCGTCTGGCTTGAATCGATTGCCTATTTTTCTTTGATCTGATAAGTGCCGCTTTCTTTGTTATACGTGTTTACGTCACTGTAAGCTAAAATGCATTACTGTACTGTGTCATGCCTTGTTTGTCACATTCTGATAGAGCGTGTTTACGGCCTGTCGCCACTCGCGGCATGGCTTGCTTTTGTGCGCGCTACCGCCACTTACAATTAAAAAAAAAAGAGGAGAGGAATCGTCTCAGCGAAACAATGGCAGGAGACTGCTATTTGTTGTTACTTACACTGCTGCTTTCTTTGATAATGATCAACAAGAACCAAATAATAGACTGCGTATGATAGAACATGTTCTGAACGAGAGTTAAGAGAAAATTTTTCTCAGTTTGTAAATCTTTGCGGCCGCTTCTTTAGTACATCAAATTCTGTACAGAAATTAGTCATCTTAGATTTAAAAATCTAGTCAGTTGCCGTGCTTCATTTCTGACTGTATCACTATTAGGCATAAGAATAATACGAATATAAACATGACACGATACGTATATTCTTCCGCATTTGCTGTTGTCTCACTCTAGTTTCGTAGCTTATTAGGCAGACAGGGTTTAAATGAGATAGCAGCAAACACGAAAGAATACATGGCAAAATATTTATATTCGTATTATTCTTATGGTGAAGAGAATACTGCATGTGATTCACATTTCATCAGGTTCCTATTAGCAACCATCTCTTCTCACAGGTAGAAAAAAATTCAGAACGTAGAGTTGGCCATATTGACAAACATCCCAACAGTCTTGCCAGTCGGATTTTCGTAGTACATAGAAATTCTGCTACATTCGAAGATGAACAAAACGGAATTTGTATTTACTTCGTTGGATAATGTATGAAAATGCAGTGGTCGAAACTCGGGGCGGAGAAAAAAAAAGCTCGTCTTCCACCTTTTTTTTAAAAATTTATTTACTAACGCAGAGGTTTTGGCGCCAGTATTTATCTTTGCAAAGCATGCCTGTGTAGCGGTACATATATTCGACGGCAGAAGTTACTTGTGGCGGCATCTACCAACATTTTTCAGAACTTCCGCTTGCTTTGCACTCGATTCTAAGCCGCAGGCAGTTTTTTGGATCACAAAAACCGGAAAAAAAGTGCGGCTTAGATTCGAGTAAATACGGTAGCCAGCCACGGGGCCTGTTTCAGCAGAGTCTTCAATTTCTGGAAAGCCGCTTCGCATGATGCGGACCAGTGAAAAGGCACGTTTTTATGCAACAGGCGATGCAACGGCTGAGCCACCGAAGCTGCAGACGGTAAAAACTTGCGATAGTATGCTATTTTCCCCAAGAAGGCCTGCAGTTCCTTAACAGATGTAGGGCGAGGAAGGGCATCGATCGCAGCGACAGTTTGCTGAAGCGGACGAATACCATCCCGAGAGAGTTGAAACCCCAAGTATGTGATAGATGCTTCAAAAACTTGTGATTTCTGAAGATTACACATAAGACCGGCAGTCTGTAAGACATGAAAAAGTGTGCGGAGATTTTGAAGATGTTCTTCAGTGGTGTAGCCAGTGACAACAATGTCGTCCATATAATTGATACACCCAGGGACAGGGAGCAATAATTGTTCCAAGAATCGCTGAAAGAGAGCAGGGGCGCTAGCAACCCCGAATGGCAAGTGTTGGTATTGATAGAGGCCGAAAGGCGTGTTAAGGACCAGAAACTGCCGGGAAGCAGCGTCGAGAGGAAGTTGATGATAAGTTTCTGACAGGTCAATTTTAGAAAAATACTGGCCTCCAGCAAGTTTAGTGAACAGTTCTTCAGGACGGGGCATAGGGTAAGTGTCGATGAGGCATTGAGCATTTATAGTGGCTTGGAAATCGCCACAGAGACGAATATCACCATTTGGCTTAGCAACGACGACGACAGGAGAGGACCACTCACTGGAAGTGACAGGAAGCAAGACCCCTGAAGTAGTGAGACGATCCAACTCCTGTTTTACCCAATCACGAAGGGCCACAGGAATGGGCCGAGCCTGAAAAAACTTAGGCCAAGCAGTGGGTTTGAGCGTGATATGAGCTTCAAAGTCATTTGCACGGCCTAATCCAGGAGATAAAAGGGACAAAAATGTCGTCGACAAGGAATCCAGGTGAGCATAAGGAATAGCATCAGAGACAATATTGACAGAGTCATCTATGGAGAACCCAAAAACGCGAAAGGCACCGAAACCAAAAAGATTTTCTGCGTTGCTCTGGTCAACCACAAATATGGGAACAGTGCGAACAACAGATTTGTAAGATACCGCAGCATTAAACTGTCCCAAGAGAGAAATCTTCTGTTTATTGTACATCCGTAATTGCCGAGTGACAGGTGACGGGAGTGGAGAACCCATCTGAAGATACGTCTGAGAATTAATTGTAGTGGCAGCAGAACCGGTATCCACTTGCATGCGAACATCTCGACCAAGGATTTGGACAGTGAGGAATAACTTACCTGAAAGGGAAGAAGTGCAATTGACAAGACAACGCAGAATTAGAATCAGCGTCATGTTCATGAACATCAAGTATGCGGGCGGATTTGCAAACGGAAGACACATGACCTTTCTTTTTGCAATTGTGACACACAGCCCAACGTTGGGGACAATCCTCGCGTGAATGTTTCGTAAAACAAAAAAGGAAGTTGCCGGGGGTTTTGCTGCAGTTTCTTAGCGGGTTGTTTACGGCTAGGCCGAGGCTGCGCGTGGGAGCACACTACGGCCACGTCGGCCGGCAGGGACGCGCCGCAAGCGTCGTCAACAGCGCACAGAGGTTGTATTTCCCAAACATCACCCCATGTCTCTATTTGCGCCCCAGCGGTGCGAGAAATTTCAAAAGACTGCGCAATGGAGAGAACTTCATCCAGAGTCGGATTTGCCAACTGAAGGGCACGTTGCCGAACTTCTTTGTCGGGCGCCAACCGGATAATAGCATCCCATACCATGGAATCGGCATAGGATTCTTTGTGAACGTCAGTAACAAATTGACACTTTCGACTGAGGCCGTGAAGTTCAGCAGCCCAAGCGCGATAGGATTGATGTGGCTGTTTTTGACAATGATAAAAGGCAACACGAGAGGCTACCACATGCGTTTGCTTTTGAAAATAGACAGACAGAAGTGAGCATATTTCAGCAAAGGACAAAGACCCAGGATCCTTCAAAGGAGCCAATTGCGACAACAACCGATACATTTGAGGTGAAATCCAGGAAAGGAACAGAGACTTACATGGTTGTTCGTCGGTGACATGAAATGCCAAGAAGTGCTGTCAAGACGTTTTTCATAATCAGACCAGTCTTCCGCCGTCTCGTCGTAAGGAGGAAAAGGAGGTATAGCCAACGACGAGAAACGCCCCGCATTTGACGCCGCAACGATTTTTTTTTTTTTTTTTTTTTTTTTGCACAACTTCAATGGTCATTAGCGCCCAGACTACGTTAGGAATGCACCGCGAGGCACAAGTTTAAAACAGCAACTAAAGGGAAAATACGATAAAAGATTGACAGGCATAGGATTAAAAAAACAGTATAATCAAATGTCCTTAGACAGGTTTGTCAAGTTGATAAAATGAAGAACGCGAGCAGCTGCTCCTGGGTCATCCGCTAAAATGGCATCGAGAGTACATGGCAGGCCAAGATCGAGACGCAGTGTAGTAAAATCCGGACAGGACGTTAAAATGTGGCGGACCGTCAACAATTGCCCACTTGGGCAGAACGGCGCCGGCGCAGCCGTCAGCAGATGGCGATAGCTGAACCGGCAGTGTCCAATCCGTAAACCGGGCCAAAACTACCTCCTCCCGCCGAGAAGGGCGTGAGGAGGACGTCCAAGCCGCGGGAAGAGGTTTCAAGGCCTGAAGCTTGTTGTCCGTAAATGCAGCCCAATCGGCATGCCACAGCGATAAAATGCGCCGACAAATGACCCTGCTACAATCTGGTGAAGGGACACTGGAGGACCGCAGCCTTGGCCGCGGCATCTGCAGCTTCATTCCCAGGAATACCAACATGGCCAGGAACCCACATAAAGCTAACCGGAGAACCGTCGTCCACCAGCTGCTGAAGAGAGCGTTGGATCCGGTGCACAAAAGGGTGAACTGGATACGGATCACTGAGGCTCTGGATGGCGCTCAGGGAATCGGAGCAGATGACATAAGCAGAATGTCGGTGGCGGCAGATATAAAGAACAGCTTGGTAGAGGGCAAAGAGCTCAGCTGTGAAGACCGAACAATGGCCATGGAGCCGGTATTTGAAACTTTGTGCCCCGACAATAAAAGAACACCCGACCCCGTCATTGGTCTTAGAGCCATCCGTATAAATGAAGGTCATATTAATGAACTTCGAACAAAGTTCGACAAAACGGGAGTGGTATACCGAACTGGGGGTAACCTCCTTCGGGAGCGAGCTGAGGTCAAGGTGAACGCGAACCTGAGCCTGGAGCCAAGGTGGCGTGTGGCTCTCGCCCACTCTAAAGGTTACAGGGAGTGAAAAATCAAGGTTTTGAAGGAGGCGACGAAAGCGAACTCCAGGGGGTAGCAGGGCAGAGACATACAACCCGTATTGACGATCGAGAGAGTCGTCAAAAAAGGAACGATAAGACGGGTGCTCGGGCATTGACAGTAGCCGACAGGCATACCGACAAAGCAGTATATCGCGCCGGTAGGTCAGTGGCAATTCACCGGCTTCAGCATGAAGACTCTCGATGGGACTAGTATAAAACGCTCCGATCGCAAGATGTAAGCCCCGATGTTGTATGGAGTTGAGGCGGCGTAAGATGGACGGCCGTGCAGAGGAGTATACGAAGCTCCCATAATCCAGCTTTGAGCGGACGATCGACCGATATAGGCGAAGTAGGATGGTTCGATCCACTCCCCACGACATACCACTGAGAACACGGAGGACATTTAGAGAACGGGTACAACGGGCAGCCAAATAAGACACATGTGGAGACCAGCTAAGTTTCCTGTCAAATGTAAGACCTAAAAATTTTGTTGTCTCCACGAATGGGAGAGCAACGGGACCGAGTCGTAAGGACGGTGGGAGAAACTCTTTGTAGCGCCAGAAGTTAATACAGACCGTCTTCTCGGCAGAAAAACGGAAGCCATTGGCAACACTCCAGGAGTAAAGATGGTCAAGAGAACGCTGAAGACAGTGCTCCAGGAAACATGTACGCTGCGCGCTGCAATATATGGTAAAATCGTCCACGAAAAGGGAGCTTGATACATCAGCTGGGAGGCAATCCATTATTGGATTGATCGCTATGGCGAAGAGAGTGACATTCAAAACTGAGCCCTGTGGCACCCCATTCTCCTGGCGAAAGGTGTCTGACTGGACAGAACCCATACGTACCCTGAACTGTCGATCCATTAAAAAGGAACGAATAAAACGAGGGAGGCGACCGCGAAGGCCCCATGTATGCATGGTGCGGAGAATGCCCGCCTTCCAACAGGTGTCGTAAGCCTTCTCCAAATCAAAGAACAGAGCCGCAGTCGGGCGCTTCCACAAGAAGTTTTTCATAATGAAGGTTGACAAGGTAACCAGATGGTCAACAGCAGAGCGGCGCCTACGAAATCCACATTGTACATTGGTAAGTAGTCGTTGAGATTCGAGCAGCCAAACCAAACGAGAGTTAACCATTCACTCCATCACCTTACAGACACAGCTGGTAAGCGAGATGGGTCGATAACTGGAAGGCAAGTGCTTGTCCTTCCCCGGCTTAGGAATCGGTACAACAATAGACTCGCGCCAGCATGGGGGAACATGTCCCTCAATCCAGATGCGATTATAAGTACGAAGAAGGAAACCTTTACCCACAGGAGAAAGGTTCTTCAGCATCTGAATATGAATAGAATCAGGCCCTGGAGCGGAGGACCGTGACCGGGCAAGTGCATTTTCGAGTTCCTGCATGGTGAAAGGGGCATTATAACTTTCACGATTCGAGGAACGGAAGTTAGGTGGCCTAGCCTCCTCTGCCTGTTTTCGGGGGAGGAAGGCAGGGTGGTAATGAGCGGAGCTTGAAACCTCTGCGAAAAAGTGGCCGAAGGCATTGGAGACATCCTCAGGGGCCACAAGGACGTCATTCGCGACCGTCAAGCCAGAAACTGGTGAGTGGACCTTAGTGCCAGATAGCCGGCGCAGGCTACCCCAGACAACAGAAGAAGGAGTAAAACTGTTGAAGGTGCTTGTGAAAGCAGCCCAGCTGGCTTTCTTGCTTTCTTTAATAATACGATGGCACTGCGCACATAATCGTTTATAAGTGATACAATTCGCCACTGTAGGGTGGCGTTTAAAGGTGCGTAAAGCACGTTGACGAGCACATAAAGCGTCTCTACATGCTGCGGTCCACCAGGGGACCGGTACGCGACATGGAGAAGAAGTAGTGTGAGGGATGGAATATTCAGCAGCAGTGAGAATGACTTCTGTGAGGTGTGCGACCTGACTATCGCAGCTTGTGAAGATTTGATCCTGAAAGGTCACCCTGGAAGAGAAGAGCCCCCAGTCTGCTTTGGAGATGTTCCAACTAGTTGAGCACGGAGAGGGGGTATGATGCAGGAGATGGATGACACACGGGAAGTGGTCGCTCGAATATGTGTCAGAAAGGGCATACCACTCAAACCGGTGTGCAAGTTGGGTAGTACATATAGAGAGGTCTAAATGGGAATAGGTGTGAGATGTGTCCGAAAGAAAAGTAGGGGTGCCAGTATTGAGGTAGACAAGACTGAGCTGGTTGAAAAGGTCTGCTAACAGGGAGCCCCTCGGACAGGATGCTGGAGAGCCCCAAAGGGGATGATGGGCATTGAAGTCTCCAGTTAACAAAAATGGTGCAGGTAGCTGAGCAATAATTTGCATCATGTCTGCCCTGGTAACGGCAGACGACGATGGAGTGTAAACGGTACAAATGGAAAATGTAAAAGTGGGGAGAGTAATTCGGACGGCAACTGCCTGCGGGCCGGTGTGCAATGTGATGAGATCGTAGTAAATATCACCCCGGACCAGCAACAGAACCCCTCCATGAGCCGGAATACCTACCACAGGGGATAGGTCAAAACGCACTGAGGTGTAGTGCGCCAAGGCAATGTGATCGCATGGGCGTAGCTTCGTTTCCTGGAGGATGGTGCAGGCGGAGCAGCAACTTCAAGACCTCTCGGTTGGAGCGAATGCTGCGATTATTCCAGTGAATAAGTGCCATCGTGAGAAGAAAAGGAAGATGAGAGAAGGGGTCACCTCGAAGGCCGCTGAGGGCCTGGCTCCGAGCGAGCACTGCCGCCGCTATCAGTAGGCGGGCAGTCATCGTCCATTGGTTCTATAGGTTCATCGACCATCTCGTTAAGATGGCCGGGAGGAGGAGCTTCTTCCGCTGGTGGACGGCCAGATGTTCGGCTACCAGCGGTGCGGCCAGGCGAAACGGATGACGGCCTGGGGCGGCAACCACTGGGTGGCGCAGGAGAAGAAATGCGCCGTGGCGGAGAAGGAGAACTGTGCTTCCTATGAGCCTTCCTGGAAGGTCGTTTAGTGGAAGTACTGGTCAATGGCTGGGAGCTCGAGGTACGTAGAATGTCTGCACGGGACGGTTCCTTCTTGAAGGCCTGTGCATCTGACTTCTGGGTCTTCGTCTTGGCAGAAGCTGATGAAGGTGCTTGTGTCTGAGGGGTGACGGGAGGAAGAGGAGACATCGACCGCGCGATCTTAACACTGGCCGAACGGACGACCGTGGTGCTGAAGGTCAGATCGCATGTCTGCGTCGCCACCTCCCTGGTAGTCCAAGGAGAGGCGAGGACAGTGCTGTATTTTCCCGCTGGGAGCAGCGTGGGCTTCCTACTAGCAAATAGCTTGCGAGCAGCCGAGGTGGACACTTTCTCTTTGACCCGAATTTCTTGGATACAGCGTTCTTCCTTGTAGATGGGACAGTCGCGGGAGGACGCTGCATGGACACCCTGACAGTTCACACAACGAGGAGACGGAGGTGGACAGTCACCCTCATGGGCATCCCTGCCACAAGACTGGCAAGTGTGATTAAAACACTGACACTGGTAGCAGTGCGTAGGTGTCAGGACATAGGGGCGAACAGAAATAACCTCGTAGCCCGCTTTGATACGCGACGGCAGCTGAACACTATCAAAGGTCAAGAAAAGTGTCCGGGTCGGTACAAGGTCGTTGTTGACCTTTTTCATGACCCTATGGACAGCCGTCACGCCCTGCTCAGCGAGGAAAGACTGAATCTCCTCGTCAGTCAATCCGTCGAGTGATCGAGTATATACCACACCACAAGATGAATTCAATGTGAGGTGAGCCTCCACCCGGACAGGGAACATGTGCAGGAGTGAGGCCCGAAGCAGTTTTTGTGCCTGAAAGGCGCTCTCAGTTTCTAGTAACAAGGTACCATTACGCAACCTGGTACACGACTTGACAGATCCGGCTATGGTATCTACGCCCTTCTGGATAACGAAAGGGTTGACAAAGGAAAAATCCTTGCCGTCCTCAGATCGAGAAACTACGAGGAACTGTGGGGCAGGCAGTAGTACTTTTGTCACTGGTGGCTGGTCAAGTTTCCGTTTATGGGCAGAAGTCGAGAGAGAAGAAGAAGAGAAATCCATTGCGGAGGAACTCCCCATGATTGCCAGCGTCTTGGATGGCGCGCTCCTCCCTTGTGGGGACCCTCTCAGAGGGCACTCCTGCCTTAGGTGAATGTTTACACCTCAGTCACACCTCCCGAGAAACAGGTGGAGGGACCAATCGGCATGGTCAGAAGGTATCAGCTCAGGCAATCACCCCTCCCTGGGCCTGGCCTTTACCAGGGGGTACGTGTGTGACTTACTTGTCTACCCAGGGCGGGGAATTACGCGTTACCCTGCCACTGGCTACGCATGCGAACGCGTGGGTCTACCTTCAGGCGCGCACAGGGAGGAAGGAAGAAGAGGAAAAAGAAGAGAGAGAGAGAGGGAGAGAGAGGACAGACTGTCTCAAACGCTGAGGCGGAGACCAGAGAAGGCAAGGAGAAGAAGGCAAGGAGAAGAAGGCAAGGGAAAGAGTAAGGAAGACAGTGAGATGGAGAAGAACAAAGTAAGGAACCAACCAAAGGAAGGAAGAAACGAGAAGAACTGAAAAACCAAAATGACCGCAAATATAGGTCGTGGAACCGTCCGTCTCCGGACGCAGGCGCTAACTACCGCCTCGAGGAGGAGGGACTCCTTTTAGTCGCCTCTTACGACAGGCAGGAATACCTCGGGCCTATTCTAATCCTCGGACCCGCAGGGGGGCGCCGCAACAAAATCGCGAATCGCCGCTGTTAGAAGCGATTGCTGTTTAAGGAGATTTTGCAATAGTTGCTCGACAGTAGCTGTGGGTCAATGGTGAAAAGAAAAAATCCACTACCTCAACACCAATTGTTGTAACGTCAAGTTTAAAACATATATTTCTGAACGATACAACACATATAAGTCACAGAGTAAGTTGACAAGCAAGACATGTGTACACGTTAGCATTCGAATGAGCACTGAGTCCCAGTCTAGGGGCCGCTGCTCGGCTGGCCGCTTAGGTGGCGCAGCTGCTGCATGGCTGGCAGACAGCGCCACACATAGAGGACGCGCGTAATTGTGCAGCGGCGCTTTGAATGATCGGCGAGTCACTACAAACTTGAAATTATAGATTCACATATTTCCCTGTTCATGTCACATCTGTATAATCTTTCATTGATCGTATCAATGCCAGTTTGTATTGTGATAAATTGTGAAGCTTCGAACATTCATGTGTGCCGCGATAAACTCTTATTGTTATCTTCAATTATAGGCTTAAACTTCTTTGTGCTCTTCTACAATTTTTGAGAACAGTAGGTCTACCCTCGTTCAATATAATCATCCTTTAATTTCATTGTATAATTATGTGAGAAACAGGTTATTTTTGAGAATATTTGAACACTTAAAAAATTATATTTTCGTAAGTTACCAGTGCAAGTGTTTTGAATACATAACTTATTTCATAGCAAATCAGTATTCGTGGTTAACAGTTCTGCCAAAGAATATATAACCTCTGTATTTCATTGTATATCAATGTGCATGGGGAAAATTTAAGTGTATACCGAAATAATAGGATAATGGTAAATTGAAGTTTTGTATTTGTCCCAGTATACAAGAAACTCAAATCCACCGAGACAGAAATTGAAGCTGCATGTGAGATTGTTTGAGCAAGACTCTATATCAGGGGTGGGCATTAGATGATAATTGGAGCTTTCTGTCATCCACCAGACTCCTCTCCTGATGTAAACAAAAACTTTAGAGAAACCTCTGTTCAACTGTGTATAAGTTCCCCAATCACAGTGTAATCATTGGTGGACACTTTTAATTATCCAACAATTAATTGGGAAAAATACAGTTTTGCTAGTGGTGGGTGTGATAAGATACCCTGTGTAGTTAGGAACCCCACTCATTATGGGAATATACTGGATCTAATAGCAATAAACAGACCTGCCGCTTTGAGGATGTTCACATCGAAACTGTTATCAGTGACCATGACATGGTGGTGGTAACAATAATTACCACAGTACAAAGGACAACTAAAACAAGTATAAAAATATGTGTGTTCAGTAAACTAGATAAAAAATCAGTAGTGTGGTATCTCAACAACGAACTTGAAACTTTCAGCACAGGGCAGGGGCATGTAGAGGAACTACGGCTCAAGTTTAAAAGAATAGTTGACTAATCATGCATTGGAGAGAGATGTAACCAGTAGAACAGTTCATAATGGGAGGGAATCTCCATAGTATACAGTCACTGTAAAGAAACTTATGAAGAAACAGAGATTACTGCATAATAGGTGTAAAACAAAGCATAGGACTATAAATAGAGAAATGCTGAATGAAACAGATTTGGTTGCCAAGCGAGCAATGTGTGATGCCTTCAATGACTACCGTATCAGAATATTGTCAAACGATCTTTCACAAAACCCAAAGAAATTCTGGTCCTATGTAAAGCCTGTAAGGCACTGAAGTTAGTCCCAGTCCCTAGTGAATGAGGCAGGAAGTGACATTGAGGGTAGCAAAGCAAAAGCTGAAATGTTTAACACCATTTCCAAATGTTCCAATTTAATCCTCGTACCACTGATAAGATGAATGAATTAAGTATTAGTGTCAGTGCTGTTCCGAAACAGCTGAAATCATTAAAATTGAACAAAGCTACACGGCCTGATGGAATCCCTATCAGATTCTATACTGAATTTATAGCTGAGTTAGCCCCTCTTCTGACTGTAATCTATTGTAGATCCCTTGAACAAAAAAATGTGCCGAGTTCCTGGAAAAATGCAAGGTCACACCCATCTACGAGATGGGTAATCGAAGTAATCCACAAAGCTACCACCCAATGGCCTTGACATTGATTTTTTGTAGGATCTTACAACATATTCTGAGCTCAAAGATAATGAGCTATCCTGAACAGGCTGACCGCCTCAAGGCCATCCAGCATGCGTTTTGAAAACGTCAATCATGTGAAACCCAACTAGCACTTTTCTCACATGACATACTGAAAACTTTGCATCAAGACTGTCAGGTAGATGCAGTAATCCTTGAGTTCCGAAAAGCATTTGACTTAGTACCACACCTACGCTTATTGCAAAAATTATGATCATACAGGGTATCAAGTGAAATTTGTGACTGAACTGAGGACATTTTGGTAGGGAGGATGCGGAATGTTGTCTTGGATGAAGAGTCATCACGAGATGTAGAAGTAGCTTCAGGTGTGACCCATGTCCATGTTGTATATTAATGACCTTGCAGACAATATTAACTGTAAAATTAGGCTTTTTGCAGATGATGCAGTTATCTCTGATGCAACTTGCTTCAAATATTCAGAAGAGTAAAATTGTGCACTTCACAAAATGATAAAACTTAGTATCCTATGGTTATAATGTCAATGAGTCACTGATGGAATTGGCCAATGCATAAAAATACCAGGGTGTAACACTTTGTAGGGATATGAAATGGAATGATCACATAGGCTCAGTCATGGGTAAAGGAGTTGGTAGACTTTGGTTAATTGGAGAACACTGGAGAAGAGCAGTCAACCTACAAATCACATGTGACCGGTTGTAGAATATTGCTCAAGTAAGTGGAACCTGTACCAAACAAGACTAATAGGGGATACTGAACGCATACAGAGAAGGGCAGCACGGATGGTCACAGATTTCTTGGTCCACAGGAGAGTGCCACAGAAATACTGAAAGAACTGAAATGGAAGACTCTTGAAGTTAAAAAAAAATACACTACAGTTTCCTACACATCGATCACACAGGGATCATGAGGATACAATTACAATAATTACTGCACACACACAGAGGCACTCAATCAATCATTCTTTCTGCAATCCACACATGAATGGAACAG
Organism: Schistocerca americana; assembly: GCF_021461395.2. Taxonomy (NCBI): domain Eukaryota; kingdom Metazoa; phylum Arthropoda; class Insecta; order Orthoptera; family Acrididae; genus Schistocerca; species Schistocerca americana. The sequence goes on along the minus strand of NC_060126.1, from coordinate 111,666,811 downwards.
GAAGAAACCCTAATAAGTAGTACAGTGGGATATACCCTGCTGTGCACCTCATGGTGGTTTGCGGAGTGTAGCTGTGCATGTAGATGTAGGTCAGTAAAAACAATGTTTTCTGAGTGTGTAGAGTAAACACTGCCAGAACGGTGAACTGGACAGGGTAGAAAAGAAGAGAGGGTCAGTGAAGAACAATAAACGTGATTAAAATTTAAAGTAAAAGTCTTACAATACCCAGCAAAACATCTGACCTGTTTTGGTGCTAGCCCACACAAAATGATTACAATCTTGCTGCTCTTGGAGGGTAAAGCTGAAATAAATAAATAATTAAATAATCTAAAGGGTTAAAAAAAACTGTCTGCCCCTACTATATGTTTAATATCATGAACGTAGTATACTAGACAGAAAATGAGAAGGAATTGTGTTGTCCATTAAAGAAACAAACAACTTTATCCCAAATGGGGACCATAAATAGCACAGCTGGAATGATCTGGAAACAGGTGTATGAAATATAATCAAAAGTGAGAAAAAGCACAGACTTGACTAATATTGTAATTTCTTGCCATATTAAAACTGTGTGCCGGACCAGGACACAAACCCAGGACCTTTACATTTCACAGGCAAGTGCTCCACTGGCTGAGCTACCCAAGTGCAATACACAACCCGTCCTCGCTGCTTAATTTCTGCCAATACCTCATCTCCTACCTTCCAAAGACTGTGGCTAAGCCATGTCTCCGCAATATCCTTTCTCCCAGAAGAGCTAGTCCTGCAAGTTTCGCAGCACAAATTCTGTGAAGTTTGGAAGGTAGGAGATGAGGTACTGGTGGAAGTAAAGCTGAAAGGGTGGGTCTGGAGTTCAGCTTGGTACCTCAGTCAGTGGAGCACTTGCTCACAAAAGGAAAAGGTTCCTGGTTTGAGACCCGATCCGGCATAGAGTTTTAATCTGTAAGGAACTTTCATTCAGTGGGCACTCTGCTGCAGAGTGAAAAATTCATTCTGTACACTAATATTTGTCTTTATATCTTTGCTACTCTGATGTTACCTATTGTGGTTACAGTCACTATGGGACACTCACATTTTCCCACTGACTAATACATGGCAGTGCCACTCATTTCATTACTGTGTGTCCAGTTGTACACTACAGTGTGAATCTGTTGCTATGGATTGCTGCCCAACCATTTGCAATAACTTTACATAATTGTATTTGGCGTATCGTTGTTATATCTCTGATTATTAGTCATGGAACTTCACACACTATTAAATGGTAAGCTTATCATTGATCATATTGACAAGCACTACCATCTAAATTTCTTATATAACTTTTGTCAATTTTAGGGCTCTATTTTGCTTGACGTAGTTTTGCAGTAAAAGAAAATTGCAGACAACTTCTCTTTTCCCCACTGTGCCAGAGCTCTTCCTCCTCCTCCTTCTCCTGCCCCCCCCCCCCTTTTCTTTACTGAAGCAGGTTATTCTCTGTGCCCATAGAACTGCATATATTTTAAAAAATTATTTCATTTTAACTTCCCTGTAGCCTTGTTAAAGAAGTTGAGTATTATTTTTCAGAAGGCCACATAGGTTACATTACTCCTTTCAAAGAAATAGAACAAAGGTGTTTTCTTCACTGGAAGGATCAAAAGGCAAATATGAACACAAGGAGTGAACACACAAAAAATGTAGCATGACACATTACTCTTCTTCTCCAAATGAATAAAGGGTACCATATAGGTACACCTGAAAGATAACAAAATTGTGTGAGCTCTCCAAAGTAGTCCCCAAACCAACAAAAAAATACAAAAAACACTACATATTTTCTCTCTTTCTCTTCCTGTCTGCTTCCAATGAAGGTCTTGTCCTCTGACAGTCTTTTGGTTGTATCTATCTGCGACTCAGCATCACCACTATGTAGTGAGTAGCAACTATCCTTTTCACAATATTGTAATTATTTGTAAAGATTATGAATAGAAAATAACATCACTTGTCAAAAATCTGTATACTTAATGTACATGTTTGTGATTTGTTTTACCTTTCTCTTTCCTTTCACTTTTGCATCAGGCGTACGTTTCTTCTCCTGTTTGAATGATTCTTTCTCTCTCTGCTTCCGGACCTCTTCCATACTGTTAAAATGATACACACACACAATATTTAGTAGGAGGCAGAAGGGAAAAAAAGTAATGCTCCTAATAAACAAACTCCATTATATGCAAAATTGGTATTACAATTATATAGCAATTTTACAGTATGAAATGAAAATACTAAAATTACAGTAAAAAAAAGTCCTGCCACACTGAAATATAAATAGCTTTTATTTCTCCGAAATGTTTCCCTCTAATGGCATGTACTAGTACAAGCAAATACATTGCTTATGTTTTGTTAAAATATGGTTTTTGATTATGACTGTAGCAGTATTAAACAGAATCTTGAAACTAGCAATGATGTTCCCTGAATGCCTGCCAAGCATGAAGCACCTTTCAGTGGCTCATAATGGCTGCATACTTGTTAGAATCTAAAATTATCAATTCCTATTCAACTTCTACATCTCAAAACTTTTGCTGGCTGGGATGTGATATGAGAAAATGGTGTGTTGTGTATAAAGTAAAAGATCTGTATTTCAAAGAGTGACACAGACAGTTAAAAACAATCATTGCGGCAACGGAAAGCACTTGGTGGAATACAAATAATGGAATGAGTAAAGACAACAATAGTTAAGGTGTTGAGTCCTCAATAAACACATAAGCAAAGCTGAGAATATTGCCGACTTTTGGAAGAATTCTTCACTAGTGCTAAAAAAGAACAAATGTCTGTGCTCTATAGCTGTGAAGACAGATTAGTCCAAAAGGCAATCACTGTAATATTGGAAAACAAGACATCTTTCATTGGCAATGGCTGATTTGTCTTCAAGTATCAATAATCAATGCATTTACTGCATCACAAAGAAAGCCAATCCAGTATGTTTGCAAGTTATATTACAAATAACCTCTGCATCTCAGCCACTACAATTCCTTATCTGGCTTGCAGTATTACAACTGCAATACAGAAGCACTTCTGAACTTTGAAAGAATTCACAATGAGTCTACAACAGCAGGTCACAATAAACTGAAATTATATCTGGTATTTATATGTATGTAGGAAGTACTTGCTTTAACCACAAGTGGGCTTAGTGCTGAATCCTTCCCCCATAATTTTGTCATACAGTTTATAGGTGAACCAAAACAGGATGCCTTTTATTTTAATGAAGGGCCATTTTCAATGCATCTCGCCATCTCACTAAATGTCACCTTAAATGCCAACCTGTTCGCAACAGATCTGGTAACTTATCACTGCTGAGCAGCATGTTGCACATGCGAACAATTTTATTATTTCCCAGTGGCTTTGAGTAAATGACTCAGTTGTGATACGGAACTACAAACTGTTTCTTCAAGATGATTTTTCGGAACACCCCCTCTAAGTGCTAATGTTCAGTCATTGCTACCATAAAAAAGGTAAATTGCAAATTACTTGTCTAATGCACTCATTACTCAGCAATTTAAGTGGTTTTTGACTGATTCTGACACAGTCCTCTATATGGATAATTTGGTAGTATGTGTTTTCAAGGTAGTAAAACAGTCAGAGCCTTTCCTCATGAGAACCCAAAGGGCAAAAGTCGTAGCTATTGTTCTATAGAGTGAGCACTTCCATTGCTATTAGCATTAAATCTAGGAGAAACAGTATCACTGTGTGTGGCATATGGGGCATAGGTTTGTATTTTGTACAGTACAATATTATTAACTAATAACATTTACTGAAAAATTCTCACAATTTGAAATACCATTATCTCTCTTGTTGCAGCACAATGTGTTTCAGTCGGATGAAAGGACAAAATACCAGAAATACGAATATCAATTCATTTAAAATATTGCTGTGGTTCCCAAACTGCCGTATGGAGAATCCTATAGCCTTGTAAAGCTTTGTATGTTTTGTGTGCCTAAATAAAAAGTAAAATTTAAGTACAAATCATTTGAGTGAAGTAATTAATACGCTAAAAATCAGCTATGTGAGTTACCCAGCACTGGGAAACAGTTCTCACGTTACTGTAAATATACTGATTTGACATTTAAAAAGTAATCACTAAACACAAACCATGTATTTACGGAACCTCGATTGAGTTTTCGGTGTTTCTCAGACTGTAAATTTTGGGATGAGAGTGTAGTTTCATGAACTTTACAAGATAATGTGAATATTATTGATGTGGAATATTTTAAATCAAGATAATGTTTCAACTAACCACTTCTTGTATTTTGCGTCACAGTCTTCCAATGTATCGAGCGTACCCTCATCACGTTCATAGTTTATCCATGCTTGGTAGATGCTTTCCGGCCAATCCTGAACAGAAGACAAAGCTCGTGCAAACATTGAGCGCAGCCTCTTGCGTTCACCGTGTAACCTGCATTAAGATGAAGTTAACTCAAAAGATACGAAATAAAACAGGCCAATCACAACCAATGAAACCCAACTAACTAAATTTAACACTTCAAGCACAATTTATATGTGGCAGTTTCATCATGCAAAATATAAATGATATGGCAACAGAAAATACAGAAACGTTAATTTGTTGTTAGAAGTTCTGAATACTGAGAATAATAGATTTCAAATGCATAAGGTTCTTGATGAATAAGTTAAACACTAATGGACTCTTTAAAATTGTAATGAGGGAGGCTCACATTCTGCTGCTGAGTGGCCAACAGTAAATTACATGAGACCAAAATTACAAGCTTCTAAGACCTTTTACAGTTGTTTATTTATTACAATTACACATACTAGATGCAAAAATATATTTTGTAATAGAAACGTTCCCCTGTTCAGGAAGCACTCTACTTAACATTACATATAGCACATTTAAAATAAGTTGTGACTTTTGACATTTGGCTCACTACAGGGGACACGACACCATTACCCGGGTAACACCAGTAGCGAGCAGGCTTTCCCAACCACACTGCTAACAACTCAGTTGATACAGTACCTCTGTTGCAACACCATGTATAAACAGTGCCACGTGGTGTCACAAATTAGATGCACCTATGTTCGTTAGATCTCATTGTGAAATAGTATCTTTTTGCACTGAAGCATTCTGCAATCGTCAGGTGTTACAAATGAGTATTTTGTGTTTATGTTGCATCAACAATAACAGAGCAGGATATCTGAACAGAAGATATAGAATAAACAAGGTCACTCAAGAACATGTTCACCAGGTATGACAATATCGAGCACCGGAAGGGAAATTATAATCCGTAGACAAGGGCACAAATTTGTGTACTCTGTACACAGTTGTGCTGAACCTTAGTGCATTAGTGACAGTCCAATTTTAAATGTTAAATGAGTGGTAAGCAGAACAGCTGCTGCACTTAACATACATTGATATATATGGCATTGAAAAATGGGAAGGAGAAGGAAAGAATGGAAGATACCAATGATGCAGCAACATGAAGTCGTTCTTTATTAGACAGCCCACCCAAGAAAAGAATCTACAATAGACAGGTTACCAAGTTGAATGTATTCCAGCAGGATGCAATGCGCAGGCATGTATGCTTGTTATCAACAATAGCAATACTGTACTGTACTTTACTTCTTTTCAGTCTCAAAGAAGTGGAGAGTTCATTGGAAGCAGATAGTCACTTCAAAATTGTTTTCATGAGACACTGTTTAGGTGGATGAGACGTCAATTACTGTGCATTACATGTTGACAAAAGGGTGGATGGACTCCACAGGAAAAAGAACAATGAAAGCACCAGTAGGCAAGGGTAGCAGAATAATCACCCTTCATACTGGCTCTACATCTACATAGATACCCGCAAGACACCATACAGTGCGTGGCAGAGGGTACTCTGTAACACTACTTGTCATTTCCTTTCATGTTTGACTCACAAATAGAGTGAGGGAAAAATGACTCTCTATAGACCTCCATATGAGCCCCAATTCAGTTTGAAACTACCAGTAACAAATCTAACAGACTGCTTCTGAATTGCTTCGATGTCTTCCTGCTCGCGGTTTCATTCCGAACTGTTTATTGCTGTTTCATTCCAGGAAGCGAGGTGACTGTCACGAACATATGAATGCCACAGTTTTCGTGTAGTGGTTTTCTAATGTTCTGCTGCAAAATATTCTTCAAATGAGACAGTAGTAATGGAAAATGGGCTCTACCACTCTGTTGTCCCAACAAAGCAGTGGAGAAAAGCAAATATTTTGCTCTGGGTGCAAACAAATGTTCCATCAGATGAAGTCAAGCCTGGCATGAATAACGTGGAGTTAATGGAACTTGTAACACTATACAAGCCAAAGCTCCACACTATCAGGTCGATGAACTGACTGAAGCTAAAGGGCTTAGTGTAGTAATGCTTCTTCTGTATTATGCTGATTTGAATCTGACTGAGCATATATGTGGCAAGAAACAACAAGAAGTTTATGATCAAAGATTGAAATGCGGACAAAACAGGCCACTGCAAATGTTACCCACAGGACCTGTCTTGAATTGTCAACCATATGAAGAAGGTAGTAGAGGAGACATGGATTCATGGAGGACTGCTGGAAGAACAAATGGTAATTTCAGTAGCTCCTGTAACAGTTCTAGAGCTGAGAAAGAGGATAGTGACTATTCTTCTCTTGGGGTCGCTCTACTTACACTGTAACTATGAGATTCAGTGACATGACTGTTTTGTTCAGTATTGTCATTTCCTTACCACCAAAGGCCTGGTGGCCGGCTAATGGCCACAACCTGAGGTAGGTGTGATGTTATCGTCAAATGCCGGCGCTCGGCACTTGCTGGCAACTACGGTTCAATGCACTCACTCTGTACCAAGCTGTCAAAAGTAACAACTGCAAGCACCACTCTAATCAAGTTTGAAACTAATAAAAGTGACTATTCACAATTTAGTCTATTTTTTTATTATTAACATTTTATCTTATTAATCTGTACTGACCTCATTACACTGTATTTGTGACATATAAACATGGCCACACACTCCCTTTTTGTATCTGATCTGTCCTATGAACTTTTCAGTTTGAACTGATGATTCCATTGTTACTTCCATATAGACCTACTAGTTTTTTGTCTCTAATATTCTTAATGACAACAGAGTCTCCCAACTATTCCCACAAATGCTGTAACTTTGTATTTTCACTGATTACTCCCAATGTGGAACATCAAATTATCAATCTATTCAGTTGAAAAAACAGCTGCTGAAAGAGATGTGAGGTGCACTGACTAGCCTGAAAATTCATCGTGCACATCTCATACACAGTGAATGAAAACAAAAACACTGACAGCAAATATTCCTGAAAACAAATTTCTCACTCCCATGAATATATGTTAAATTGTTGCTACATAATTTTTACTCGTATAAAGGAGGTCACATTATTGCTATAAATGTTAAAGTTACAATTCTATTATGATATTATTCTTTGAGGAAACACACTTTTTCTTTACCGAGCGAGGTGGCGCAGAGGCTAGCACGCTGGACTCACATTCGGGACGATGACAGTTCAATCCCACATCCAGCCATCCTGATTTAGGTTTTCCATGATTTTCCTAAATTGCTCCAGGCAAATGCCGGGATGGTTCCTTTGAAAGAGCACGGCCGACTTCCTTCCCAGTCCTTCCCTAATCCGATGAGACCAATGACCTCGCTGTCTGGCCTCCTCCCTCAAACAACCCAACCCAACTTTTTCTTTTTTGTATAATGTATGAAGAATGAAATAGACCATATAAGTTACTCACCTTTCCAAATTGATGTACTCAAGCCACATGGCTGCACTGGAGCTGTGGCCCTGACTGAGTATGTCATTCCACAGCTGTCGAGCACGTGCCATGTCACCCACACGTCCACCTTCCACACGTGCCCAGTACTGCAATATCTCACAGGCAGGATCACCCTGTAACCCAAAACCTGGAAAAGTGTTTTAGAAGAAACTTGAATTATTACAACCTGTGTCAGGAATATTTAGTAGCTTATAACTGAGGTAACACAATTTCTAACAAACTGGCCGGTCATAATCCTGCACAACTGAGAATGTACTAGACAGTAACAAAGAAAATATATTATATTCTGTCCTATTATATATCTGAAGATGGATGTACAAAACTTGTCGTTTTGTCTGTAAACGATACACCGTATTTCCTCCACAATAAAATTTACATATTATTTGTATTTCGTCTGTGGGACAGCAAAATTATTACCATAACTTCTGAAAAAGACACTGAGAAAATTAATGTTATAGTTTTTTAGGACACTACTGTGCAGAATGGGTGTGCCTACCTCTCTTTATGTATTTCTTCAAAATTAATACACGAGTTACAATTAATCACATTTCAGTGCAAAGCACAATATGCTTAAGTTCCCTCAACACTAAGGGGCCAAAAGACATTGTGCAGGGTAGTCACATAATTTTAATTGATAGCTCAAAAAAATAAAGTTACATAGTTATTTTTTATTTCTTTGTGGGTACATGTCTGTAGCTCTTGTACACATTGAAATCTTCATGCCACAGTACCATACTATGCTGTTACAGGGGACAAAACAAGATGACACAGTTCATTGGTAAAGTGGAGTATCATGTTTATTTTCCATAATCATGCATGCTTTTACAGCTTTGAATTTTTTCTCCAGCCATCTCTGCTTTCCTATTTCGCACTTCTCGTCAGCTTTATTTCTAGGACACTTATATTCCCTTTTGTCTGCTTCATTTCGTGCATTTTTATATTTTATCCTCTCATCATTTAATTTCAATATTTCATGTGTTATCTAAGTATTTCTACTAGGAGTTGTCTTTCTGCTTATTTGATCCTCTGCCACCATCACCGCATTGTCTTTCTTTCCCATGGCTTAGTCAAAAGTTGCCTACGGCTCCCTCTGAAACTCTTAAGAACATCTGATTTGTTCAAATTACCCTAATCCACTCTCCTTAATTTTTTATCTTTCTGCAACGTCTTCACTTTAAAATCTTATTTCTAAATGTCTCTCTTATTATTACATAATCCATCTGAGACCTTACGGTGTCTTCAGGCCTCCCCCACATATACAATTTTCTTTCTAAACTAAGGGTTAGCAATAATTAAATTGTGCTCTGTGAAAAATTTACCAGATAGCTTCCCCTTTCATTCATTCCCCAGTCCATTTTCTACTGCACTTTTTCCTTTTCTTTCTTATATTTAAATTCCAATCTTCCAGCATAATTAAATTCTCATCTTCAGTAAAGAGATGAATAATTTCTTATAACCCATATACACACACACACACACACACACACACACACACACACAAAGATTCTGTAACTTACCAAACGAAAGTGTTGGTACGTTGATAGAAACAATAACAAACACAAACACACACACAAAATTCAAGCTTTCGCAACCCACGGTTGCTTCATCAGGAAAGAGGGAAGGAGAGGGAAAGACGAAAGGATGTGGGTTTTAAGGGAGAGGGTAAGGAGACATCCTTCCCCCTTTCCTGATGAAGCAACCGTGGGTTGCAAAAGCTTGAAATTTGTGTGTGTGTTTGTGTTCGTTATTGTCTCTATCAACATACCAATGCTTTCGTTTGGTAAGTTACAGCATCTTTGTTTTTCGATATAATTTTCCCCCGTGGAATGATGACATCTGTCCTTTTTTCCCCCTAAGGTAAGTCTTTCCGCTCCCGGGATTGGAATGACTCCTTACTCTCTCCCTTAAAACCCACATCCTTTCGTCATTCCCTCTCCTTCCCTCTTTCCTGATGAAGCAACCGTCGGTTGCGAAAGCTTGAATTTTGTGTGTATGTTTGTGTTTGTTTGTGTGTCTATCAACATGCCAGCACTTCCGTTTGGTAAGTCACATCATCTTTGTTTTTATATATATATTCATCTGTGGAGCTACTAGGTATGTACACTTCTACTACTGTGGTGGGTCTTGACCTAGTGTCTGTGTTGTCTACAGCAATGCAGCCATAGTGCTGTTTAAAAGTGCATAAACAATAAAATTCAGGTAATATGGTCCACACATAACTTGTGAAACTCGGAAATGGAACAAACATTGAACAATAATTATAATTAGACAATATATCATACAATTATGATGAATTTTCAGAAGAGACCTATTTTTCCCTTCGGCAGTGGGATCATTAGAGATGGAGCACAAGCTCAGTTTATGAAAGGATAAGGAAGGAAACTGGCCATGCCCCATTCAACGCAACCATCCTACCACTTACCTGGAGCAATTTAGGGAAATCGTGGAACACCTAACTCTGGGTGGCTGTAAAGAAATTTGAATATTTGCCCCCCCCCCCCCCCCCCCACTCTCTCTCTCTCTCTCTCTCCCTCTCCCTCTCCCTCTCCCTCTCTCTCTCTCTCTCTCCCTCTTTCTCTGAATGCAAGTTCCGTATGCCGACCACAGTACCATTTCACTCAGTAGAGACAAAATAGATAATATTTTTCAGCGTGTCTAAATTCATGACCCCCCCCATGAACCATAGGCCTTGCCGTTAGTGCCTCAGCGATACAGATGGCCGTACCGTAGGTGCAACCACAACGAGGGGTATCTGTTGAGAGGCCAGACAAACGTGTGGTTCCGAAGAGGGGCAGCAACATTTTCAGTAGTCGCAGGGGCAACAGTCTGCATGATTGATTGATCTGGCCTTGTAACACTAACCAAAACAGCCTTGCTGTGCTGGTACTGTGAATGGCTGAAAGCAAGGGGAAACTACAGCCATAATTTTTCCCGAGGGCATGGAGCTGTACCGTATGGTTAAATGATTATGGCGTCCTCTTGGGTAAAATATTCCGGAGGTAAAATAGTCCCCCATTCAGATCGCTGAGCGGGGACTATTCAAGAGGACGTCGTTATCAGGAAAAAGAAAACTGGCATTCTACGGATCGGGAGCGTGGAATGTCAGATCCCTTAATCGGGCAGGTAGGTTAGAAAATTTAAAAAGGGAAATGGATAGGTTAAAGTTAGATATAGTGGGAATTGGTGAAGTTCGGTGGCAGGAGGAACAAGACTTTTGGTCAGGTGAATACAGGGTTATAAATACAAAAGCAAATAGGGGTAATGCAGGTGTAGGTTTAATAATGAATAAAAAAATAGGAGTGCGGGTAAGTTACTACAAACAGCATAGTGAACGCATTATTGTGGCCAAGATAGACACAAAGCTCATGCCTACTACATAGTACAAGTTTATATGCCAACTAGCTCTGCAGATGAAGAGAAAATTGATGAAATGTATGATGAGATAAAAGAAATTATTCAGGTAGTGAAGGGAGACGAAAGTTTAATAGTCATGGGTGATTGGAATTCGAGAGCAGGGAATGGGAGAGAAGGAAACATAGTAGGTGAATATGGATTGGGGGCAAGAAATGAAAGAGGAAGCCGTCTGGTAGAATTTTGCACAGAGCATAACTTTATCATAAAAAACACTTGGTTTAAGAATCATAAAAGAAGTTGTATACATGGAATAATCCTGGAGATACTAGGAGGTATCAGTAGATTATATAATGGTAAGACAGAGATTTACGAACCAGGTTTTAAATTGTAAGACATTTCCAGGGGCAGATGTGAACTCTGACCACAATCTATTGGTTATGAGCTGTAGATTAAAACTGAAGAAACTGCAAAAAGGTGAGAATTTAAGGAGATGAGTCCTGTAGAAACTGACTAAACCAGAGGTTGTACAGGGTTTCAGGAGAGCATAAGAGAACAACTGACAGGAATGGGGGAAGAAATAAAGTAGAAGAAGGATGGGTAGCTCTGAGGGATGAAGTAGTGAAGGCAGCAGAGATCAAGTAGGTAAAAAGACGAGGGCTAGTTGAAATCCTTCTATTTGAAATCCTTGGGGTAACAGAAGAAATGTTGCATTTAATTGATGAAAGGAGAAAAATATAAAATGCAGTACATGAAGCAGGCAAAAAGAAATACAAACGTCCCAAAAATGAGATCGACAGGAAGTGCAAAATGGCTAAGCAGGGATGGCTAGAGGACAAATGTAAGGATGTAGAGGCCTATCTCACTAGGGGTAAGATAGATACTGCCTACAGGAAAATTAAAGAGGTCTTTGGAGAAAAGAGAGCCACTTGTATGAATATCAAGAGCTCAGATGGAAACCCAGTTCTAAGCAAAGAAGGGAAAGCAGAAAAGTGGTAGGAGTATATAGAGTGTCTATACGAAGGCAATGTACTTGAGGACAATATTATGAAAATGGAAGAGGATGTAGATGAAGATGAAATGGGAGATGTGATGCTGCGTGAAGAGTTTGACAGAGCACTGAAAGACCTGAGTTGAAACAAGCCCCGGGAGTAGACAACTTTCCATTAGAACTACTGACAGCCTTGGGAGAGCCAGTCCTGACAAAAACTCTACCATATGGTGACCAAGATGTAGCAGACAGGCGAAATACCCTCAGACTTCAAGAAGAATATAATATTCCAATCCCAAAGAAAACAGGTGTTGACAGATGTGAAAATACTGAACTATCAGTTTAATAAGTCACAGCTGCAAAATACTAACGCGAATTGTTTACAGACGAATCAAAAAACTGGTAGAAGCCGACCTCGGGAAGATCAGTTTGGATTCTGTAGAAATGCTGGTACACGTGAGGCAATACTGACCTTACGACTTATCTTAGAAGAAAGATTAAGGAGAGGCAAAACTACGTTTCTAGCATTTTTAGACTTAGAGAAAGCTTTTGACAATGTTGACTGGAATACTCTCTCTCAAATTCTGAAGGTGGCAGGGTAAAATACAGGAGCGAAGGCTATTTACAATTTGTACAGAAACCAGATGCAGTTATAAGAGGGGCATGAAAGGGAAGCAGTGGTTGGGAAAGGAGTGAGACAGGGCTGTAGCCTCTCCCGATGTTATTCAATCTGTATATTGAGCAAGCAGTAAAGGAAACAAAAGAAAAATTTGGAGTAGGTATTAAAGTCCATGGAGAAGAAATAAAAACTTTGAGATTCGCCGATGACATTGTAATTCTGTCAGAGACAGCAAAGGACTTGGAAGAGCAGTTGAATGGAATGGACAGTGTCTTGAAAGGAGGATATAAGATGAACATCAACAAAAGCAAAACAAGGATAATGGAATGTAGCCGAATTAAGTCGGGTAATGCTGAGGGGAATTAGATTAGTAAATGAGTCACTTAAAGTAGTAAAGGAGTTTTGCTACTTGGGGAGCAAAATAACTGATGATGGTTGAAGTAGAGAGGATATTAAATGTAGACTGGCAATGGCAAGGAAAGTGTTTCTGAAGAAGAGAAATTTGTTAACATCGAGTATAGATTTAAGTGTCAGGAAGTCATTTCTGAAAGTATTTGTATGGAGTGTAGCCATGTATGGAAGTGAAACATGAACGATAAATAGTTTGGACAAGAAGAGAATAGAAGCTTTCGAAATGTGGTACTACAGAAGAATGCTGAAGATTAGATGGGTAGATCACATAACTAATGAGGAGGTACTGAATAGAATTGGGGAGAAGAGGAGTTTGTGCACAACCTGACAAGAAGAAGGGACCGGTTGGTAGGACATGTTCTGAGGCATCAAGGGTTCACAAATTTGCCATTGGAGGGCAGCGTGGAGGGTAAAAATCTTAGAGGGAGACCAAGAGATGAATGCACTAAGCAGATTCAGAAGGATGTAGGTTGCAGTAAGTACTGGGAGATGGAGAAGCTTGCACAGGATAGAATAGCATGGAGAGCTGCAGCAAACCAGTCTCAGGACTGAAGACCACAACAACAACAATAACAACAACAAATTCATGTAATTATTGTTGGAATGTTCCATAAATGTTCATAAGCAGATATGCTGATGATAAAGTTTCTAATCTTTGCAGTCAAGACAGAATCAAATCAAATTTGTTACCGCAGAAAGGATATAAATGAAGAACTTCAATCCTTTGCAATTAACCAATGGGCAAAAATGAAGAAAAGTTGATTGATGAGCCAATAAAAGACTCATACAACAGCACAAAGACTTGACTAATTTTCAAACTACAGACACGCTCATTCTGCAAGCCACAATACAGTGCATGGTTTGACAGCACAATGTACCACTGCTAACCATTCTTTTTCCTCTTTCACTCGCAAATGGACCAACAGAAAAATGATTATCTATATCTCTGCATAAGACGTAATTTCTCTCATCTTGAGTTCATAGCCCTAATACAATGTTGTGTATGTTGGGGGGGGGAATCGTTCTGCTGGCAGTCACAAATGCCATTTCCCTATACTTTTTTCAATAGCATTTCATGAAAAGAACATCGTATTCCCTCCAAGGAGTTCATGGAGCATTTTAGTACTGAATGTTGATCAAATCTATTGACTATTGGTAATCTGACCTGAGGAGATCCCAAAACACTCGCGCACGTGTTCTATAGACAATCTTATTTATAGATGAGCTACACTTTCCTGAACTAATGATACCCTTGCCTCTGACAAACACTCACTGTCCAAGACAACACACTGAGTTCTGTTACTTAAAAAGTCTTCGAGCCACTGACATATGTGAGAAACTATTCCGTATGCTCACATCCTCGTTAACAGCCTGCAAGTGCCACTACATCAAATGCTTTTCAAAAATCTACGAATATGAAATCTCCTTGTTACCCTTCATCCATGGTTTGGAGGATACTGTGTGAAAAAAGGGTTAACTGAGTTTCACACAAGCACTTCTTTCTAAATCTGTGCTGCTTTGTGGACACAAGCTTTTCTGTCTCAAGGAAAATCCTTACATTCTAACTTTAGAATATGCTCACCAATTCTGCAAAAAAATAATGTTATGAATATCTATCTATAATTTTGTGGGCCTGTTCTCTTTCCCTTCTTACATGCAGCAGTCATCTGCACTTTTTTCCACTAATCTGGGTAAGAAATTTGCAATAAATACAGGCTAAGTAAGGGACCAGTACCGAAGAGTATCCTCAGTAAATCTGAATTGGGATTCCATGTGGACCTGGTGACTTACTTGATTTCAACTCTTCGATTCTCAACAACAAGGATATCAATTTCTATGTCCACCATATGGCAGTTTGTGTGGCTGTCGAACTATGGTACATCTGCATGATCCTCCTCCATCACCAATATTTCTTTAAATGTGAAAATGTCAGCTTTCCTTTTTCTGTCTGCTGTTGCCGCACCAGACTGGTCAATGAGTGACTGAATAGAAGACTCTGACCTATTTAGCTATTTTATGTAGGACCTGAGTTTTTTAAGGTTCTTAGCCAGAATGTTTGCCCTTGTATGACAATGGGAGCTGTAGGCTTCATAGAATGCTCTTTTTCTAATGTTAAGTTCACACACTCTTATACACAGGATTACAAATGCCGTCATTCACAGGTACAGTGTCAATCCTTGTAATTGTTTTCTACATATGTGTTATGTAGAAACTTAAACTGAGAAACAACAGGCCTAAAGAAACTGTGCATGTTTCACCATTTGCTTCTCAGATAATTTTACCCCCCCCCCCCCCCCCATCCAGTCACAAATTCAGCATGTTATGGGTACTTCAACAAGAACCAGACCACCTGTTGCATAAAGTGAGGTTCGATGAGGCCTGCTTGGAACTTTTTCACAGGAAGATGCACAGATTACATGCATTATTATTCTGAAATTTTACACAATGCCTTGCACCATATACATGTAGACATAGCTTGCTGTGTCCAATAAAGTCTTAAGTACAGAATGAAACAGCTATCAGTATGATAATGTCACTGTGTTCATTCCTCATAAGATTTCATTTATAACTTGCTGTTACAGCATAGCACTGATAGCTGCAGTAAACTATGTACATCCAAACACAACTTCAGTAAATACAATTCATTATGGGAATGGCTGATAAAATCATACACACAGTTATACTTTCATAAAATGGAGAAAAATCATGGTGCTATGAAGTGGGGTGGTTAAGACATAAAATGGAATTATTATTAAATAATCAGAATTGAAAACCAAAATAAAAGAAACTGTTCAAATCCACAGACACTTCTACTATCTTGCAATGCATTTGTATAGCAAATATCTTTTCTATTCTTTTCACCCAAATACAGTTACAAATATGTCATACACTTACATTGTGCCAAATGCTCACAGGCCTTATTGAAAGTAGCTCTCAGTTCCTCAAGACCTTCAGGTTCACCTTTGTCACTATCCGAATTGGATTTCGTAGACCATTTCACTCTGCGCAGCATGTATGATGCAAATCCAATCCAGATGCTTCGTAAACTGTCAGCTGCATCTGAGCATGCTATCAAGGCTCGTTCCATTAATCCTGGGTAAAAGAAGAGAAATAAAACTTAAAATTGAAATACACACAGTGGGTGACTAGGAGCTTTACTAATTCCAGTTCTCAGAGAAAAAAAGAATTTCTGCGGAAGACTGCATTTTATGTAATTTTTGAACCCAATGAGCTATAAATGTTGTCATAGTAGCTTGAATGCAGTATCACTGACCTGTAACATCACTATTTGGCTTCTCAAATCGTTCCAGTGCTCGTAAGTAAAACTGCCACAACTGGGCACTCCATGGGCAATTTCGCACTGCACGCTCACACAGAGTTAGCACTTCTGAGGCTGTCCCTCCGCCCTTCTGATATGCAAACTCCAAGTAGTCGAACCACAGTTCAGGATCCAGGCAGCTTTCTGCAACCGCACGCTCCCAAATACATGTTGCCCGTGCTCGACTTTTCAGTTCTTCACGATGGCAATAGTCACGGTATAGCTGTGGCTTTTTCCCAAGTTCACATGACTCCTGACAATAAAACAATCAGAGGTGTAGAAATTACATTCATCCACTGTGTTTTGCAGTTAGTGTTAATACACACATAAGGACAAACAGCACACAGGTCATGATCATGGAGAAATTCATTTACTAACACATTTTCTTGGCATGGGTGTTCAGCCAAAGCACACCATTAGTTATTAACAGCATTAAAATACTCATTGCAAAATATTCAAAAGAAGAGAGGAGGAAGAGCAGAGAGAGAGAGAGAGAGAGAGAGAGAGAGAGAGAGAGAGAGAGAGATATCAGAAATTACATGAGGTTAGCGAGTGTTTGAGGTATTCCCTTATTTTATTATATCATTCCCCATCCACAGGTATCCATATTAAATGTTTATTCATATTCCGTGTGTGTGTGGGGGGGGGGGGGGGGGGGGGGAGGAGGTTGTAACAGCGTCGAACTTCAAAAATGCAGTGTCTGCGTACAGGCAGCTTACGCAGTGCATGCTTAGAAATACTTTCACTTGCTGTAAAACTATACTGTTTGGTTTAAAATTTAATTCAACATTACCTATTTGCAACAACTTTTGATACAATTACAAACAACAATTTTTCTCCTTACATTTGTTTAGAACTGTGCACCTGTGTAAATATGAGCATTTGGCATTCCAGTTGAAGCTGCTGGAGGTAGTGTGTGTGTGTGTGTGTGTGTGTGTGTGTGTGTGTGTGTGTTTTCTTTGCTGAAGAAGGCTTTGGCCAAAAGCTATAATGTGTAATAGTCTTTTCATTGGTCCTGTCTGCAACTAAGATTCAAATGGCTCTGAGCACTACGGGACTTAACTGCTGAGGTCATCAGTCCCCTAGAACTTAGAACTACTTAAACCTAACTAACCTAAGGACATCACACACATCCATGCCCGAGGCAGGATTCGAACCTGCGACCGTAGCGGTCGCGCGGTTCCAGGCTGTAGCGCCTAGAACCGCTCGGCCACCCTGGCCGGCTGCAACTAAGAGGTTATCTTTATGATTGGTAGTAATCTATCCTTTTCAGCAATATGTTATCATAATATTATCATTACTCCATCCTGAATATTTTAGAATAATTTTATGAACAGAGAGAAGCCAGCAATGCAATTATTACCACTAAGAGAATTACAGATATAACGAACTATATTCTCTCTCTCTCTCTCTCTCTCTCTCTGTCTTAGCACTTATTCGATTAGGCCTACCTCATATAACTTCAAGTTTTTAAATGTTTTCTACTGTAAGCATTCCAATATTGATTTCTCCCTCACCTTATTCCGCTGTGCCTCTTCAGCACATCTCCTGTTTAATTAGTCTATTTCCTCCAATTCCTGAAAGTCAATGTATGTGTCACCTTGGTTTCTCTACATTGATACCCATTCTGTTTGAAAAGCAGCAAAAGTTTTCTTTCTCCTTATTTCAATGCACAACATTCCCTGAGAAAATAGTTATTTTAAAATAGCAAATACCAAACAGCAGAGGCTTTGAACAGTAGACAGGCACACAAGGAAGAATGAAAGATGAACCACCTTTTGGAAGAAACCCTTGATAAGCTAGAGGACACTCTCTCTATCTCCCCCCCCCCCCCCCCACCCCCCCCCCTCTCCTTCTCATATATACATAAACTTTGCCAGCTGGACATACACTGCCAGTGCTGCAGTTCGACAGATGGACTGAGGTGAGGATTGTTCTGTGTGGGATGGGTAGAGTAGGAAAGGAATGGAAAGCAGGAAGCAGGTGGAGGGGTTGCGGTCAGAAAGTTACTGGCTTGGAGGGAGGCAGCAAATGTGAAGGATAGGAATGCAGGAGGATGCTATGGCAGGTACACGGGCTACGCGTGTAACACATGGGCATTGGAGCTGGTGAGGTGTGGTGTGGAAGTGTGGGTTGGGACAGGAGTGACTGGACAGAGGAGAGGAAACTGCTGAGTAGTAAGTGTGGGGTCAAAGCTGGTGCTAGTGAGAATGACTAAATGGCACATGTTATGAAGCAGCCATTGAACTCAAGCATGTTGTGCTCAGCAGTGTGTTGTGCCTCTGGTTGGTAAATTCTGTTTTTGGCAACAGTGAGCTTGTTATTATTTATTCTGGTGGACAGTTGGTCGGCGGCTATGACCACATAAAATGCTGTGCAGAAACTGTAGCACTGCTGCTTTCACAGGCCCTGCTTCTGATGGGATAGGATAAGCCTATGGCAGGACTGCAGTAGGATGTGCTGGGTGGGTGAATTGGGCAGGTCTTGCACCTGGGACTCCACACAGCTGTGAGCCTTGTGGTAAGGCGTTGTGTAGAATGTTCCTCCACACTGTAGTTGGTTACTGTGCTCCCACTGAAAGAATCTCCAACCAAACTAATCAACCAACCAAAAAGAGCAAAAAATTGGCCATAACCTAGCCTCTCATACCAAAGGTGCAAACCACTTCCTTCACCGACTCTTGAGCATCCCCACCACATTACCTTCTGGATCCCTACTCATCACTGTTGATGCCATATGCCTATACACTAACATCCCTCATGCCCATAGCATTGCCACAATGGAACACCACTTCTACCAACATCCTTCCTACTACAAACACAATATCTCATTCCTTATACACCTTACTGATTATATACTTATGCACAACTACTTCTCCTTTGAGGGGAAGGTAAATAAACAGCCAAGGGAATGCACATGGCAACCTCCTATGCCAGCCTGTTTACAGGCCATCTAGAGGAAACCATACTAGCCCCCCAAAACCCAAACTCCTTACCTGTTTCAGATTCAGTGATGATATCTTCATGATCTGGACCCATGGCCAAGACACCCTATTCTCATTCCTCCTCAACCTTCACACTTTCCCTCTCAGCCACTTCATCTGTCCTCCTCTACCCAACATGCCACCTTCCTGGATGTTGAGCACCTCCTCTCTGATGGCTCCATCCAAAGCCCTGTCAACATTAAGTCCACTAACAACCAACAACACCTGCATTTTGGCAGCTGCCAACCCTCCACACCAAAAAGTCACTCCCATATTGTCTGCACACCCACAAACATTATATCTGCACTAATAAGAATTCCCTTGCCCAGTATGCTCAAGGACTTCACAGACAGGCTCTCAAAAACTACTCCACGAACAGATTTCCCATGCCGTAACCTCACACTCCTTTCTTCCTCCCAAGAATCACTGCAAAAGAGTGCCCACTCCCCTTGCAATCCATGATCACACTGGAATGGAGCGACTTCCCAAAGACTTTAGTTATCTATCAAGCCCAGAAATGAGTGACTTCCTGCCCATGACCCTTCCCATTCCTCCTAAAGTGGTATTCTGTGCCCACCCTACCTACACACCATCCTATGCAACTTCAATTCCCAACTACTTGCCACAGGGGTTCTATCCCAGTGGAAGACCCAGGTGCAACACCTGCCCAATTCACCCATTCTCATCAGAGGCAAGGCCACCTATGAAAACAGCCACATCATGTATAAACTTTGCTGACTTCTGCACAGCATTTTATTGGGCATGAACACCAACCGTCCATCAGAATCAATGGGCTCTGCCAAACTGTGGCCAAGAACAGAGTTTACCCCTCAGTGGCATAAAACATTGCTGAGCGCAACATGTTCGATTTAAATGGCTGATTCTCAACCTGTGCCATCTGGATCCTTCTCTACAGCACCAGTTTTTCTGAACTATGTAGATGGGAGTTATCCTTCCAACACATCCTTTGCTCCCATAATTCTCCTGGCCCCAATTTCCACTACCTCAATGTCCTCACAGCCTTTACTCATTCTAACCAACGCAACCCTCACCCCATCTCATCTGCCGAACTGCAAACCTGGCATTCTGTGTCCAGATGGCATAATGTAGGTGCACACACACACACACACACACACACACACACACACACACACACACACACATACACACAGAGAGAGAGAGAGAGAGAGAGAGTGTGTGTGTGTGTGTGTGTGTCCGTCCCCTAGCTTGTTAAAGGGTTTTGAAAACTAACAAAAATTTAATTCTTTTTTGTGTGCCTGTCAACAACTCAAAGCCTCCGGTGTTTGGTGAGTGGCCTCCTTTACTCCTAAATTATTTACTTTCTGCCAGAACGTCAGAACTTTTGTAACTGCATTTATTTTAAAAAAGGAACATTAATTTGCTACTGTAATGATTTTGTTGAAAGACTGCATATTGTACTTGAACTCATGGATTACTGTCCACAATGCTACAATAAAAGGTGGTAGAATATGTGACGGCCTGTCACATGCAGACAATGACCAAAATTGTGGCAAATTCTGCAAAACTCTTGCAGATAGGTCAGTGAAGGTAATGGCATATGGTCTAGCTGCTGTATGAGGAAATATCACCAATGCAAGTATAGTACCACTAAGTCCCTTAAATACAAAATACACCATATTGTTGTTGTCATTGAAGAAGTTGTACTATTCTTAATGAGACTACAATCATACACAGTCACTGCACTGCCACATCCAAAACATAGCATGAAAATTACGATTAGTGTATCTTCAATTTTTTATTTATTTGATTTAGATGTTGGGAGTGATTTTCCATTTGATGATAGAAACTGCTCTCATGGCAGATTGTTTGCATGCAACAGAAGAAGTGAAGAAAATTCGTTCCCCTCACATGGTTTTTCTCGACAAGATGTGTATCAGAATGCATGCAAAAATTTAAGAAATAACAAGAGGAGAGTGTTAATAGTGAAGACAATTACAGTGTGGAAATAAATCTAGCTGATATGTACATGCCAACAAAAAGCTTAAAAAATGCTTTGAAAAAATTGTTTTCTGATGTATCAATTCCCATTTTTCAGTGTAAAATACAGAAGGCTGCTTTTACAGGCAGGGCTGGTGATATGAGATATGTTCAAATTATCAGTTGTAACTTAGCGTATTATCTTTTTGAGAAAATGTTTACCATTGGCACTCTGACTAATAACAATACAGCCGCAAACAACAGTTCCAACTGCAAAAAGGATAGCATTACAGCAGCATACATACGTGACTCACATCAAAAAATCTTCTCATGTAGGCCTTCATTTAAGAAAAAGGCTTTGAATTAAGAAATGTGTTTCTGTCCCAAAGTTGACATTGGAACATAGTACAGAAGTTGAATTTTATTACCAGGGGATATACGACATTAATTAAAACTATATTTAAAAAAATACAACACAAAGAAGGAATGATGGAAGGAAGGAAGATTTAGGTTTAATGTCCCATCAAGAACAAGGTCATGAGAGACAAAGCATACGCTCCTTTTGGCGAAGAAAATATCAGTCGCACTCTTTCAAAGGAACCATCGCTGGCTTATGCCTTACTACTAGAATGACGGAGTTTCTCAGATTCCTAATATGGCAGAAAGAGGTCATTTTGAGTCCACATGAAACACTTTCAAATTTAAAGTAAACAAGTAATTTATTTTGTGTTTATTAATCCCCACCTTTCTGCAAGTTATAACAACAACTGCTTAACATGGTAAGTAATACATTAATTATTTCTTTCAATAAATCTTAATTGTTTATCACTGTTTATGCTAACAAATTTCCTAAGGTGTAGATTTTCATATATTAACTATTTGTAAAACTCTCTAGAAAAATTTGTATGTATGGTCCAAATATTATACTCACACATATTTTACACGTGACTTTGTTGTACTCTTTCATCAAGTCACTGGAATCTGCTAGACGCACTTAGCATGGGTGATTTCTGCTTTATGTGCACATTTTCTGCACAAGGCTCAGTTGTTGCTGGTCTTGTTGCCTTTGCAGAGGCTGATTTGGAACTTCTTCAACTTTCTAGATGATTCTGGTCCCATAACCTCATCTTTCATCTACTCTTCTTCATGCTTTTTCATTTCCTTGAGTTTATTCGCCAGGTGAATTTTGAACTTCTTCCTTTTCATTTCCTTGCTCACAGATGACTCATGCATCTACTGATGCCATGTCCAATATGTAGTAAATTTATGGGTCATTTGATCAACCATCCGAACTTCATCGCATTGTATATTGTAATAGTATTAGGTTTCTCCTTTCCTTCTTCGCTTATTGCTACTTCAGCATGCAGTGCACTCAGAAGAGTGGCATTTTTCTTCTTATTCCCTTACAATATATGTAGTCATGGTGCAGTCTGTGCTGTCAGTTTTACATAGGATGATGGTGACATGTATTTCAGTATTTGGCTTCTTTACCTCTTAAGAGATTTCATATCACTCATTGTACCAACTAATGAAGTTTTATTTTCTTTGGACTTCTTGGCAAGTTGGAAGAGATGAGAAGTTGTTGTCTTTCATCATGTTTCTTCCTTGATTTGAAAATGGCTCCTTGAGATGTAGAACAATGTATTCTTCAAATGACTGCTCCTCTCTCTGTGCGTCCTCTTTTTTGGGGGACAGAAATGCATTACATATATATTTTGTTGCTACATTGACAGCAACACAATTTGAGACCATATTTTTCGTCTTTGTTTGGCATGAATTAAATGAACCTGCATTTTGTTTTGCTTGATAATACTTGCTTGTCTGGGGTTATATTTTCTCCAGCACAGTGAGAATGAATATGGTCTACCATGATGATGTAAAGTTAACATGGACAAATAAACATCATTATTATTATTATGAACTTTCCCCAAATTTCAAATACAAGGGTAAAATTGTTGGCTGAAAGTCATTCAGCTTGCATTGATTTTTCATTAAAATGGAGAAATCTGAGAAGCTCCTGAAACCTGTCTATTGGCATAACATCTCTGATAAAAGTAGGCCTCCAAGAATACAAACAAAGATCATCCACAAACAAACCTTTTGTAAAAAGGACACCCTGAGTGCGTATAACGGCCAGCAACATTTACAGTTCATCAAGTGGCATGGTCCTACCATCATTTTTGTAGTCCTTTTGTAAAAATGACACCCTGAGTGTGTATAACAGCCAGCAACATTTACAGTTCATCAAGTGACACGGTCCTATCATCATTTTTGTAGTCCTTTTTTAGCATTTGGTGCTGTACATTTCCTCAATGAGATGTAGCCAAAATAAGACAGAAAGCACTGATGAGAGGGTAGTCTACTCACTGGCAGGCATAAGTAGGCAGGGCCTCCTATCTCTTTCGGAATGTTCACAGACGACCTTCAAGAAGATGAAAAATTGGCCATCTCCCATGCAGTTCCATCCCTAGCAACCATCTCGGTAGTGATGATCAGACTGAGTCTACAGAGACGGAAGAGGAAAGTGTTGACTGAGATCAGTATCTGAATCCTCCTCTTTCACAATGTCTTCATCTTTGTCTCTGGTAAAAACTTCTTAACTTCATCACTGAAGTCAATTAAGAGTTCACTGTTGTAACATTTCTTCAGAAGAATGTCCACGCTGACATGTCTAAGAATGTCTTTCACAGACAAAGAATTTTACCTGAATGACACAATATAATGATTACCGATTGTTGTTGCTTAATTGTTATGGTAGATTATATAAATACATTCAAAAGAGAAATTACAGAAGTCTCAAATCAACCATTTCTGCTGTTCTAAGTTTTCCAAATGAAATGTCTAAGTAAAATATAGTGACTTTTAAAACCTAACACCTCATAATAACAAGGAGAAAAAAACTTGAAAAAATTCTGTGATTTCACCAACAAATTTTAAAAAATGGATTCGACATTGAAGAAAAAAGTATGACAAGGATCATTTTGACCCTTTCTTCCATTATAGTGTCAAGTATAGTGAGTAATACTACTACTGTTACTACTGCAAACAATACAACAACAACAACAACAACAACAACAATATAGAGAATGCCATGTTATTGTAAAAAGAGGAACATACCAGCTGTTTCTCGAATTTTTCCAGTCGGTGCATCTCTGATTCTACCTCAGACACATCAAAATCTATTGGAACATTATGTGAATTTGCCCATTCAAAAAACTCTCTATAAGATTTGTCTGTCCCTGCCAAAGGGACAGATAGCAATCGACGCCAAAGTTTTGCTTCCTGTTCTAACTGATCAACCTAGAAATGAAATTAACAATAATTTCTTCATGAGCAATGAACAGTACAGGAGGCTATACTAACGACACAAATTTTTATAATAATATATCACAAAGCAAGATGCATTTAATAGTAACCTCAATCATTTTATCTACATACAATTTGAAACAGAACCCTGTTTCTCTAAAGTCACATTCTACAACTCAAGTAAAATGCAGTAAAGCATATTATTTTCAAGTTATCAATTATGTTATGTACACAGCAAATGAGACAAACTGTCCTTTCTGAAAGTCCTCTAAGGTATCAATCACACAGAAAAGTCTGCCTTGCTGATGTCACTGTCAAACATAAATATGTTATTACAAGAGTCAATTCCTACAGCATAGTTTGCTAGCTTAATATGCACATAAGGAAGCAAGGAGAATGAATATTTATCTGGTGCATTACGAGGGGACATTGGTCTACATGAATGAATAGTAATTTTATTATTTGCTGTTACGTATACATAAATTTGTGTTCCACAAATAACATATCAATCAATGGACGCCAAAAATTTAACTGGGCCAGAGACAACAGTGATTGTGTATACATAAACGTATGTTGTGTGAGTAAAATATCAATCAACAGAGCCCATAAATTTAACTGATCTAGAGACAAGGATGTAGTAGAGCTTGCACGCAAAACACCAAATATAAACATTCCAAGGTCATCATTATTTTACAATTATATTTCTGTTTTGCAAAAGTGAGAGTATTTCAACAAACAATGATATGTTTACTGGTCCACCCTCCCTCCTCTCCACGCAATATGTGGCAAACGTACCTCGTACAATGGCATCTCTGATTTGCACCTTAAGACGAAAAATTTCATTTTAACAGTGTGCACCGCCTACATGAATACCTTGGTAACTTATCATGGATATTCATATACAATTAATATTTAAAATAGAAGTTTTACAAAGATCATAACTTTAATTCACTTAGGTGCACACTTTGTAATTTGGAAAGAAATAACAAGCTGAACTGATACTGAGATAACATACATAGACAGCTTACAGTGTTTACTATCATAATGCAAAATATAAATTTCTTCTTTCACATATTACTATTCTCACAAGTGTCTCCTTTATGGGAATGACCAATGAAGTAAAATAAGGCAGTTTCCAATGTGTAGGTTGTTTTGAGGGATTCAAGTCATTATTGTTTCTGAGAAAGTGTGTAGTACAAGCCTACTTCCTTCTGCAGTGAAGCTGATTTATTGCATAAAATGAACAATACTTGCTTATCATATGCAATTAAATTTTTGTTGAAATCCAATCAATTTTTCTGTGTGAATTAGCATTGACTCCTTAACCAGTGACTGATTATTACTCTGCCTGCCAATCTGTTCATGCAATACAGAAGAATGTAGACAGTGCTCCAGTTACATGTTATTGCTTACTAAAAAAAAAAAAAAAAACAGATGCTTGCATAACGCCAGAACACACACACGTTGGCTTCTTACTAGGCAGAACCTACCATATCATTGCTAATGTGATGTCATCAGTGAGGCATAGGTAGTAAAGTGCTTATCTCAAAATACTATCAGGAATGTATTTTATACAGGGCGGGTGGTGCCTGAAAAAAAATGTTGCAAAAATAACTGGGACTTACTCGTATTATAAAAAAAATATAATTTGCAAGGTAGTGTTCATGAAAATCAATCACTTTGTTATTTGCATCCAGATATGTATTATATGCAAGAACTCAGGTCAGTCACAAGACAAGTCCTAAAACATAATCATGTTGTGTCAGGTTCATTCATAACTGTACCATTTACATGTTCAAAACTACGAAGAGACAGTATCGCTGGTAGCACTTACTTTGATGACGAGAAATTCCAGTACTGCTAATACGTGAACTTAAAAGAGAGAGGAAAAACTATTCCCACATTTGGGAAATGTTAGTTCCTTTGTCGAGGGGAAAAGTGGGATAGGTTTGAGGATGCAGCACACATGACTCAGACTCAGTGAGGAAGCCACCTGTTGTGAGTAAAAGAGGATGCAAAGTTTCTCTCTGACACATTTCCCTTAATCTTTGTTGGTGCTCACTGATGGCTGATTTAGCGGAGGGGACAAAACAGTGAGTTTATCGGTCCCATTGAATTAGGGAAGGAAGTTGGCCATGCCCTTTCCAAGAAACCATTCCAGTATTTCCCTGAAGCCACTTAGGGAAATCATGGAAAACCTAAATCAAGGATGGCCAGATGCGGGTTTGAACCATCGTCCTCCCAAATGTGAGTCCAGCGTGGTAACCAACTCAAGTCCAATTTGCTAACCACTTCGCTCACTGATCTTCTCATATACATTTAAGGAGTTGGCTATTCTGACTACTGTTTCACAGTATACTTATTTCTTCAAGGAATTTGTTGTAATTGATCCATTGCAGTTGAAAAGAAACAATTATGTACATAATTACAATACCAGATGGCAAATGACATTCATTATTCCACATTAATGTTGTCTTTAGAACACAAAGGGGTGCACAATGCTGCAACTAAAATTTCTAATCACTTACCCAGGGATACAAAAGGTCTACCAAAAAGCAAAGCAAAATTTTAAAACAAACTGCAAAAGTTTCTCCTTGACAACTCCTTCTATTCCATAGAATACTTTCTTTTATTGTAATGTGTAAAAGGGGGTGGACAGAAATCGCCAACATACATCTGCAGGTTTTTTTAAACTTATTTATAATTATTCAGCATGTAGCCATATTTACATATTAATTTGTGCTGTGAATGGCAAATGACTCGTTCCGCATATTTGCTTGATGTATCATGCAAAATAATCCAAGGAACAAGAAATAAGTAAATCAAGTGAATTTCCCTTCTGATATCATTTTACAAGAAATGTGGTTGGCAATTGCTTAGGCCCATATTAGACTACAAATGTAAAAGTCCAGGGCTGAATTACCAGTTGGTCCTAGAATTTTTTTTAACCTAACACATCTTTCACTTCTGACAGTGCTTACGATATGTGAAAAAAAGAATGAAGTTACATCATGATTCAAACTCCTTGTTCAACTGTACCTGAAGTTGTTTTGAGGCTGGAAGAAGTCATGAATATACTTCCTACAAAATGTATCAAGAACAATACAAAGTTCAGTCTCAAGAAATAATTAAATATTTAGCCATTGACATCTACCGTGGCTTTAGCTGAAATAGCCACATAAATTGTCGAAAAAGCTAATGCAAGACTTAAATTTAGTGGTAAAATTCTTAAAAAAGAAAAACACATAGATCAACTGTGGAGGAGTCAGCCTGTAAGACACCTCTGTTACATACATGGCTCTTCACCATGTAAGATTAACAGACTACAGATAATCTTAAAATAAGAGCTGCGTGCTTCTGCATGCATTTGTGTAGTCATATTGAGAGTGTTACAGACAGTAAAAACTCAAATTTTGGTTGCTAAATGGCAAAGTGGATTAAGAAAAGGACTGCTAAAAAATTCAAAAACTATACAAGGTATCCCAGAATGTTTACCCTGATTCTAACAGATATTGCTGTTTACTTATGCCACGGACCTATGCTATCCTGTTTCTCGTGTGTTGACAAACTTGTTAAACTTCCATGACTCCTGAAACTGTTACTGGGAGCCCGGATATCTCCAATCATGGTACAACAAAGGTTCAGCACAACTAAGGGAAACCATCACCAGATGTCAAATTGGTTAAGGCATAGATGCAAATATTTTAAAAGCAGCAGGCAACCTTCATCCACAACAGACACTGTCGAAAACATACTAAATGTGTTGACGCAGTCATCATCCAAAAGAGAGAGACACACAGGTCATCAGCTTCAGGCACTGAAGATCACAGAACTAGTCACAACTGTACATTAAAAAATAAATAAATAAATAAAATAAATAAAAAAAATTAAAAACTCCAGATTTTGCAAAAGCTGATGCCTTGCAAATAATATGTTATTCTATATCAAAGGGATTGAAGATTATTTACAGCAAATAGCATTTTCAAATGAATCAATATTTCATTTAAGTGGTGTTGTAAATGGATGTAACATGTGTAATTGCGGCAACGGAAAGATTGTGAGGAAGCACACAAGGGATACCTGGAAGATCAGTGTCTGGTGTGCGCTAATGAATGCCAAAGTCATCAGTACATTCTTCTTCCATGTTATTGGTACTGTGTGCTTATAGACATATCAGAATTATGCTATACCCCAGTTCCATATGAAGCAGCCCAATGTAATGTTTCAACTAGATGGAGAACTGTCTCAGTGAACAACATGTAGTTGGGACTCTTTCAATGAAGAATTTCAAAATCAATGGATCAGAAGGGATGGCCCAATCCCACAGCTACATTATCCTACTGGATTTCTTCCTTTGGGGATATGTTAAGACCAAGGTGTACGTAAAACCTGTACCAGACAGGCACATTTTTTGAATGCAAATCTTTAAAAATGTCAAGCAACAAAATGTATGGTGTAGTACAGAGTACAATTTGGATGTTTTACACATTGCCAGTTACACTCAAATTGAGTGTATTAAATGACTGAAAACTTTATGATTGTGTGTATGCATGTGTCAAATATGGTGTCTGTGTTGATGTTAATTTCAGAGTTGAGATCACTTAAAATCTAGATAAACACTTTTGAATGCCCTGTATTATTATTACCTATAGGTATACATATTGTAAATACCATGACACTAAAAATAGAAAAGCTAACATATTCTAATATTATCCATTGTAAGGATTGGATGTAATGGTTGTGAAGATAATCGCTATCGTGATTTAGCATACAATACACAAATACAAGGAATATTATCCATGCACTGGAGATGATTTACAAGCGATGCACATAGTGGAGAAAGAAAGCAAGCTTGACGTATGTGAAGAACTAAAAATATTGATTCACTAAGACAGATTTGATAACAAGCATAATGTACAAACAGGAGAGGAGTAAGACATCCATCAACAGCTTCATGGACCTTTTCTGGATTTAGCAGTAACGTAATACACATGAGCAGTTTGCACAAACAACTATTGGTACGTTATTTCTTCATGTCCCATGTAAAATTTCTGGAATACTGCAGTCAGTATACTTGTTTACAGGACTAGCCAATATACAGGAAAGCAGATGGTTAAGCACGAAGTAGTTGTGCCGAGTGTTACCATTATAGGAAAGTAGCAATTTGGTGAATGGGTGGTAGTATGAAGAACCATAACAGAGTCAGGTGTTGCCAATTTTAAAGTAAGAGAAAGGACTTTATGTAGAAATACCTCTGATTTCATTTCATGTCTATTTTGTACTTTTTTTAAGTGCCTGTGTATGAGACTTTGAATGCAGACAGACACGCATGAAGGGAGCTTCACCCTTGAAACAGACAGCTCTAGATAACATTCCTCGCATTTGGGTGTTGTGTAGTAAATAATGATAATGGAAGTTCGTGTATGCATAGTGGTTGTTCTTCCTGCACAACATTCACCAGAAGTGTATGAGGTGAGGATACAAATGCCCCTACTTTACAGAGTGTATCAAATGGAAAATTCACTTTAGTAAAACTGTAAAATTAAAAGGAGAGAGAATGGCTGGCAACTGTTCACCTTGAGAGAGAGAGAGAGAGAGAGAGAGAGAGAGAGAAAATGTAGAATGGGTGCAACAGGTGGGTTTTCCTCACCCCGGAGTCTGACCGATCTGCCCTCAATCCCAGTCCTATCCCTCTTTTCCCCCAGATGAAAGAACTGATTGTTCCAAAGGCCAGCTATAGCTGTTTATTTATCTACTTTTAATGTTTATATTGACTGTACAGGAATTTCACTGCTGAAAGTAAGTACTGGCCTGCCACTCTGTCTCTTTATAACTGTACATTATACACAGATGAACCAAATCATTCTCACCACCGCCTACAATGAGACCGAATGCCACCTGTTATAGTTGTGTGACACAACAAGGAAAGTGCATAACCAGACCATACCAGAGGCAAACAAGGAATCATTCTAGCAATTATAAGGACCACAAATGGGGAAATTCACTGACATGCGATTTTGACAAAAAGTAGTTTTGTTACAGCGGTACCAGGAAAGAGCATTTCAGAAATGGCGAAGCCAATCAACTGCTAGTGTGCTACTGTTGTGAGCATCTATGGAATGAGAATGAAGGATGGTGAAATCACAAGTAGGCAACAAGGTGTCTGACACCAATGTCTTGCCACTGAATGTAGAGGTCAGATGCTTTCCCACTCTATAAATAAAGATAGGTAGCAATCTGATGACAAGAGTATAATGCTGGTGGAGGCATAAGTGTTTTGGAACATGCCTCTCAGCACACACTGTTGAATCAGTTCTGACTGCAGCAGGATTGGATCGTGTATCAATGAAAATGTGTTATGTGCTCAGATGAATGAAGTTTCTTGTTAGTTAAGGTCAACAATTGTGTCCCAACGTGCTGTCACCCAGGTGGGCAGCTGCTCATAATGAGCACTGTACCATGGGCACAACTGTTGAGGGCAGTATTATGCTATGGGAGATGTTGATCTGGGCTTCTGTGGGAGCTGTGGTAGTAATCAGATACATCTGTGAACTATATGACATCTGTGGACTATACGAACATTACTGCAGGGTACCAATACCCCTCCATTCATCTGTGACACTGTCTGGCACCCACAGACTGCCAGCCAGTAATTTACTGGATTTCCATGGCCTGTGCATAGACATCTGGTGCCATGTAACTCTGGAAACCTATTCAACGCTTGCTGAACACAAGCGAGCAGAACAGCTGCTGTATAGTGTTCCAGAGGTGGACCTACACATTATTAAACAGGCAGTCAATGTTTTGGCTCATCAGCATGTATCCTCTGCTGCATACCTTATGATGGGCTGTGGGGCACAAGTGTGGATTGTATTTTACTTTTTTTTGTGCTTTTAACCAATGTTTATGGGTCAGCATTAAGATGTTTTTTATTTAATTATTAATCTACATTTAAAACAATTTTTGAAATTTCAACATTTGGACTTATATATTTTGAAGCATATTTCTCTCTATCAAATGCAACCATGAATAAAACATAAGCTTCAAAGTTTTTATGTAGTTTTCAAATGTGGCAGTACTTCTTACCAACTCAAAAACTGAATTGGTGCTTTCATCTCTACTGTTCCCACTGAAATAATTTGCATCAAATCAAGAAAGGACTAAGTATTCTATTTGTTGTACTAAATGCTTTAAAAAGAGTCCCCAGAACACAGGGGGAAAGAAAACAGAAGGGGATAAATAAAAGAATAGAGCAGCAAAACTGAAAACAAGGCTGACTGCAGCAGCAAATGTATGTTGTATTTCTTCTCTATGGTTTCCATTACATAGGTAACATTCATCTTCCACATGAGAATTTAGTAAAGTTAACATCCATGTTTGGGAAGACTGATGAACTGGAAAAAGCATTTCCAAAGAAATGCAACCAAGAAAAATTAAACAATTCATGTAGTCAAACAGGAACGGGTTAACACAGACAGATATTTTCAATTTAAACACATGGCAACATCAAGGATGAGAAAGAGGAAAATCTCATCAAAAAACTAATACAAAGGCCCCACATACTGACCATTAAGCGATAGTTACACTTATATTCATATTTCTTTCATAAATATTACACATAACATCATACCTCTTTTACAGCTGCTAATTGTTTCTCAAATAACATATATTCCTTCCAGACTTCTGTACCTCTCCTGAAATCATGTCCTGCAATTGCAACAGCTTTCTCACAAACATCACGCACATAATCCTCATTACAGGCAGACCCTACACAACTGCGACTGTATCGGATATACTCTAGCCATATGTCAACAGCTGGAAGAAAATTAGAAATTTGGTATTTTAAATATTATCCTGAGTCAGTAATGTAAAACTGAATTAATAACAAATCAGAAAATTACACATGTAATCCTGCACTGATTTTTCAAATAAATTCAGAGCAGATTTCTTTTCTTCCTCTGACGTAGCAACAGCAGTTTCATCTCTTAACCAAGACAGCCAAAGACCTGGAACATAAAGTGATCACATTACTATATGAAATATAAGCAAAATTGCATTGTTTAAAATAAAATCTACTTACCAGGTGCCAAGGGAAAGTATTTACACATGCGTTCCCTGGCAGCACGCAGTCTGCTAAGATCAGCTAATTTTTGCAACGTAGTTATCAAAGCTACATGTCCACTGTAGTCATATGGATTCACACCAACCTACAGAAAAAACACAAATAGTTTTAGTAGCTTTAGGAAACTTACATATGAAACAGGATTTCATCTACAGCTGCTAGTTAGCTCAGTCTGTTACCAACAGTTTAGGAAATGCACAGAAGCTAAACGATGTCAAAGTTAGCATAAGGAGGGCTATGCGTGAAGCGTTCATTGAATTCGAAAGTAAAATTCTATGTACCGACTTGACAGAAAATCCTAGGAAGTTCTGGTCTTACGTTAAATCAGTAAGTGGCTCGAAACAGCATATCCAGACACTACGGGATGATGATGGCATTGAAACAGAGGATGACACGCGTAAAGCTGAAATACTAAACACCTTTTTCCAAAGCTGTTTCACAGAGGAAGACCGCACTGCAGTTCCTTCTCTAAATCCTCGCACAATCGAAAAAATGGCTGACATCGAAATAAGTGTCCAAGGAATAGAAAAGCAACTGGAATCACTCAATAGAGGAAAGTCCACTGGACCTGACGGGATACCAATTCGATTCTACACAGAGTACGCGAAAGAACTTGCCCCCCTTCTAACAGCCGTGTACCGCAAGTCTCTAGAGGAACGGAGGGTTCCAAATGATTGGAAAAGAGCACAGATAGTCCCAGTCTTCAAGAAGGGTCGTCGAGCAGATGCGCAAAACTATAGACCTATATCTCTTACGTCGATCTCTTGTAGAATTTTAGAACATGTTTTTTGCTCGCGTATCATGTCATTTCTGGAAACCCAGAATCTACTATGTAGGAATCAACATGGATTCCGGAAACAGCGATCGTGTGAGACCCAACTCGCCTTATTTGTTCATGAGACCCAGAAAATATTAGATACAGGCTCCCAGGTAGATGCTATTTTTCTTGACTTCCGGAAGGCGTTCGATACAGTTCCGCACTGTCGCCTGATAAACAAAGTAAGAGCCTACGGAATATCAGACCAGCTGTGTGGCTGGATTGAAGAGTTTTTAGCAAACAGAACACAGCATGTTGTTATCAATGGAGAGACGTCTACAGACGTTAAAGTAACCTCTGGCGTGCCACAGGGGAGTGTTATGGGACCATTGCTTTTCACAATATATATAAATGACTTAGTAGATAGTGTCGGAAGTTCCATGCGGCTTTTCGCGGATGATGCTGTAGTATACAGAGAAGTTGCTGCATTAGAAAATTGTAGCGAAATACAGGAAGATCTGCAGCGGATAGGCACTTGGTGCAGGGAGTGGCAACTGACCCTTAACATAGACAAATGTAATGTATTGCGAATACATAGAAAGAAGGATCCTTTATTGTATGATTATATGATAGCGGAACAAACACTGGTAGCAGTTACTTCTGTAAAATATCTGGGAGTATGCGTACGGAACGATTTGAAGTGGAATGATCATATAAAACTAATTGTTGGTAAGGCGGGTACCAGGTTGAGATTCATTGGGAGAGTGCTTAGAAAATGTAGTCCATCAACAAAGGAGGTGGCTTACAAAACACTCGTTCGACCTATACTTGAGTATTGCTCATCAGTGTGGGATCCGTACCAGGTCGGGTTGACGGAGGAGATAGAGAAGATCCAAAGAAGAGCGGCGCGTTTCGTCACTGGGTTATTTGGTAACCGTGATAGCGTTACGGAGATGTTTAATAAACTCAAGTGGCAGACTCTGCAAGAGAGGCGCTCTGCATCGCGGTGTAGCTTGCTCGCCAGGTTTCGAGAGGGTGCGTTTCTGGATGAGGTATCGAATATATTGCTTCCCCCTACTTATACCTCCCGAGGAGATCACGAATGTAAAATTAGAGAGATTAGAGCGCGCACGGAGGCTTTCAGACAGTCGTTCTTCCCGCGAACCATACGCGACTGGAACAGGAAAGGGAGGTAATGACAGTGGCACGTAAAGTGCCCTCCGCCACACACCGTTGGGTGGCTTGCGGAGTATCAATGTAGATGTAGATGTAGAGTCCTTTGCAATGCACAAGCCAAAGGTCTAAAACATTCATGCAGATTGTCTGACAACATAGACTCAAATTTCACTTCGAGTCTTGAATGACCCAGAAATAACTTTTTCATTGTTGTACATTGCTCTCATTACAGTGCTGACCCCCATGTAGAGTGTCTTTGCTAGTTCTGGATATACATTTTTTTTCTGTGGTTGGATATAGGTCCAAGACACCCATCAACACTTTAAACTAAAGTCTGATTAAAATTACTTGTTAGTTGGCTCTTCGCACCATGGAACTCAGTTTCTCTCATCAAAGCTTTCCTCATCACGCACAAACTGCATGTCTTTGCCACTGCACCACAGCAAAGCATTATCAGCTGGCATGCAGTTTTTTAGTGGTGTCATGTACAAGAATTTCTGTTAAAAGGCACCACTGGCACTCCATTTAACTGCTGCTAGAAAAAAAAATACTTTCTGCCCATGCTGGCAGCTCAATTTCTGTTGTTTGAACTTAAACAGAAGTGCAAATTACAGTTAATGTGGCAACACTGTAGCATTACATGACTAATCTCTAATGATATTTGGTTTTAATCTGAATGTGAAGACAGCAATGATGTGTGTGAAAACAGCCTGTCAATTGCATGATTCACATTTTGTGAAAGTATCTTACTTAACTTCTCGTGTACACTCCACCTGAGGTGGACATGGATAACCAAGTGAGGATTTCTCTCAACAAAAATGGAAAATGGCTTGAAAACTACATTGGTCATTTAACAGATGGATAATTAATATTCTGGTGCTCCCGGTTCTGACACACTCTTGTTTACCTCCTTGTTTTGCAAACTAACTGTTAAATGAATCATTCCAGTATTCACCTTAAATGATTTATGTAAACTGGCTGATTATGTATCACAACTGCCTGCTGCAACATGTTCATCACACACAGACATAAGATGCTGACAAAAGTAGCCATATTTAGCAATAAAATCTCCCATGTGAACATAGCACAGTGCTGTAATGACTCTTTTGATTTGCCAGGAGTTTCTAATGGTGATGGGGATTATCAACACAAAACATTCCCAGTTCAGAAACACACAGACTGATATGTATTACATTTTAGAAGTATCAATTACCTACGCCAAAGGAAGCCACTAATTTATATATAGATATGGACAGGAATACCAAACTATCATTATGTGTAGGATGGGGAAGGTCTAATATTACATGAAACCAATATGAAATTGATTTAGGACGTGAGAAAGAGAGACATGATATATTCTCCCACACACAAAAGTAGGGCTTGGCGCACAGTTCAATACAGACATCACAATAGTTAACGAACAAGCTGTCAGAAAGAACAGAAGCTGGAGAGGCTTCTCCACAACTGGCTAAAACAATATTTCATTAAACAATTAGTATGAAATTGGTTACTTTTTTAGGTCACATGTATGGAGTTTGACAGAGCACTGAAAGACCTGAGTCGAAACAAGGCCCTGGGAGTAGACAACATTCCATTAGAACTACTGACGGCCTTGGGAGAGCCAGTCCTGACAAAACTCTACCATCTGGTGAGCAAGATGTACGAGACAGGCGAAATACCCTCAGACTTCAAGAAGAATATAATAATTCCAATCCCAAAGAAAGCAGGTGTTGACAGATGTGAAAATTACCGAACTATCAGTTTAATAAGTCACAGCTGCAAAATACTAACGCGAATTGTTTACAGACAAATCGAAAAACTGGTAGAAGCCGACCTCGGGGAAGACCAGTTTGGATTCCGTAGAAATGTTGGTACACATGAGGCAATACTGACCTTACGACTTATCTTAGAAGAAAGATTAAGGAAAGGCAAAACTACGTTTCTAGCATTTGTAGCCTTAGAGAAAGCTTTTGACAATGTTGACTGGAATACTCTTTTTCAAATTCTGAAGGTGGCAGGGGTAAAATACAGGGAGCGAAAGGCTATTTACAATCTGTACAAAAACCAGATGGCAGTTATAAGAGTCGAGGCGCATGAAAGGGAAGCAGCGGTTGGGAAGGGAGTGAGACAGGGTTGTAGCCTCTCCCCAATGTTATTCAATCTGTATATTGAGCAAGCAGTAAAGGAAACGAAAGAAAAATTCGGAGTAGGTATTAAAATCCAAGGAGAAGAAATAAAAACTTTGAGGTTCGCCGATGACATTGTAATTCTGTCAGAGACAGCAAAGGACTTGGAAGAGCAGTTGAATGGAATGGACAGTGTCTTGAAAGGAGGATACAAGATGAACATCAACAAAAGCAAAACAAGGATAATGGAATGTAGCCAAATTAAGTCGGGTAATGCTGAGAGAATTAGATTAGGAAATGAGGCACTTAAAGTAGTAAAGGAGTTTTGCTATTTGGGGAGCAAAGTAACTGATGATGGTCGAAGTAGAGAGGATGTAAAATGTAGACTGGCAATGGCAAGGAAAGCGTTTCTGAAGAAGAGAAATTTGTTGACGTCGAGTATTGATTTAAGTGTCAGGAAGTCGTTTCTGAAAGTATTTGTATGGAGTGTAGCCATGTATGGAAGTGAAACATCGACAATAAATAGTTTAGACAAGAAGAGAATAGAAGCTTTCGAAATGTGGTGCTACAAAGGAATGCTGAAGATTAGATGGGTAGATCACGTAACTAATGAGGAAGTATTGAATAGGATTGGGGAGAAGAGAAGTTTGTGGCACAACTTGACTAGAAGAAGGGATTGTTTGGTAGGACATATCCTGAGGCATCAAGGGATCACAAATTTAGCATTGGAGGGCAGCGTGGAGAGTAAAAATGGTAGAGGGAGACCAAGAGATGAATACACTAAGCAGATTCAGAAGGATGTAGGTTGCAGTAGGTACTGGGAGATGAAGGAGCTTGCACAGGATAGATTAGCATGGAGAGCTGCATCAAACCAGTCTCAGGACTGAAGACCACAACAACAACAACATATGGTTTTTATGCACTTATTTATCATGATTAAATATTTACTAATGATATTCTCTAAAATACAGATCGTATGTTTGCAACGAGACTGAGAACATGTACCTGGACCCCAGATTGTGTTAAGGATTGGGAAGGAAATCGGCCATGCCCTTCCAGAGGAACCATCCCGGCATCTGCCTGGAGTGATTTAGGGAAATCACGGAAAATCAAAATCTGGATGGCCAGAAGCTAGTCTGAACCACTGTCCTCCCAAATGTGAGTCCAGTGTGCTAACCACTGCACCACTCGCTTGTGCCTGAAGCATACATAATAACCTTATTGGCTGAGAGTAGCCAATCAGAAAAAACATGATGCCTGCAGTGCCTCTGGTGAATAAGATGCAAAACCTTCGAAGCAACAATGTACGTGGCACCTCTCTCAGAATAAGTGTTAACTTGAAAAGCTTGTTGCTGTTGCAGTGCCATTAGTGAAGAGAGATGCAAAATTATGGAACAAAAGATTTATGATTCATTTACAAGTGCAATAATTTTG
Organism: Schistocerca americana; assembly: GCF_021461395.2. Lineage (NCBI taxonomy): Eukaryota > Metazoa > Arthropoda > Insecta > Orthoptera > Acrididae > Schistocerca > Schistocerca americana. The sequence continues at coordinate 111,628,477 of NC_060126.1, read as the reverse complement.
AGTTTAAACAGATCCTCGTCTGCTGCATGGGCTAATTATATTCCAAACAAAATAGATTTAATATTTTTTGGAATTAACAACATTAGGAGGCAAATTTACACAATTCTAATGGTGTCTTTATTATGTTACATGTATTTTATAGAGGTAATTGGCATCAAAAATGATGTGCTAGTGAAAATGATAATTGCATCGAAACTATTATATGTTTTCATGAGTTATATTTTATATGTTGGAAAATTTATGAATATGATACTTACAAAAATATCACTAATTGTTAAATCTATTGAATTGTAGGTACAGTAGAGTCCTGTTAAACCAAACTAATTAGGCCTGGACCTTGTTTGGATTACCGATTTGTTCGGATTAGCCGGAATTACAGTGACGAGTTTCTAAAATGAAGTATATCAAGCAGATAAGTAGGTAAACCATAGTAACAAATGAGAACAAGTGTGGGAACAATGGCTCACTCTCACTACCTACCCTTGTTGTTGTGCACTGTTGAGACCTTTGTAGTGTCTGAGGTCAGTGCACTGCCAGTTGGCTCGTAATGCGCTTGGTTATGTTAGTTATTGATCGCTGGCATGCATAACAGTTGTATCGTTTTCATTCAGAAGTAGTGGTGGACTTATTTTCGTCATGAGTAAATGGAAACATACAACGTTAACTCTCAAAGAAAAACTGAATGCTTTAAAACGGGTAGACAATGATAAGAATGTATCTAAACTGGCAACTGAACTCGGTGTTGGTAAAGCAACCACTTGTGATTGGAAGAAGAACTGAGTGAAGCTTGAACAGTCCTGTGCAACATCTTCGGGAAAAACACTTGAAATTTGGCAGACTTTGAAACAGTCTCTGTATGATAAAGTGGATGAAGCTCTTTTTCTCTGGTTTATGCAGGAAAGAGAAAGGGGAACTTCTCTGAGTGGAGCACTGGTTCAGGAGAAGGCTGTTTACCTGAACCAGTTACTGAATGGTGATGCGTCTTTTAGTGCGAGTACAGGTTGGTTGGACAGATTCAAAAAACGTCATGGAATCCATCAGCTAACAATTCTGGAGAGAAGCTTTCTTCTGACCGTGATGCAGTGAAGGAATACTTGGGTGAGTTTGAAAAAGTGATAAGAGAGGGAAAGTATTCTCCCCAACAGATTTATAACGCTAACGAGACTGGCCTTAATTTTAGGGCATTGCCAACAAAAAGCCTGGCATCAGAAGCAGAAGACCATGCTCCTGGTTTTAAAATGTGCAAAGATCGTGTGACTTTATTAGCGTGCAGAAACACTACTGGTAATCACAAGCTGACTTTAATGCTGTTCGGAAAATCTGCTAGGCCCAGAGCTTTTAAAAATTGCAACGTGAAGTCCCTGCCTGTATATTATCGCAACCAGAAAAAAGCATGGATGGGTGGTAAGCTGTTCAAAGACGGTTTCATGGCCAGTTTGTTCCCTCTGTTCAACAGTTTTCTAAGGAAAATCATTTGTTTTCCTGTGCAATCCTTCTGATTGATAACGCACCATCTCACCCCAGCACTGAGGAATTATGTGATGCAGAAATTGTGGCGAAGTTTTTGTCGCTGAATGTTACAGCACTTCTACAGCTGATGGACCAGGGCGTACAGCAAACATTAAAACTGATTTACAGAAAACAATTTTTAAGAATGCTGATCCAAGATGATAGAATTCCTTTAGTGGACCAAATACAAAAGAACCAGTGTGAAGGATGTTGTTTATTGGGCTGCTGAGGCATGCCAGAATATTTCAGAAAATACTCTGAGAAAATCGTGGAGAAAACTGTGGACATCTGTTGAATTTCAGGACAACATAGTTGAAAATCTACTACAACTGATACAGACAATCCCTGGATGTGAAGAAGCTAGTGAAGAAAATGTAGATGAGTGGATGGCAGGGGATGTGGCGTGTGTGGAGAACCTTACTGACGCTGATTTAGTTGCCGCTGTGACTCAAGACCAGGAAAAGTGGACTGCTGTGACAGAAGTGACAATGAGCCTGAAAGCGACGAAGGAGATCTGGTGCCATACAGTGACACAGCAGAAGCCCTTGACCTCGCGCTACGTTATTGGAGCAACAGCCCACTGCTACACGTGCTAATTTGATGTTTATGAGACGATGGCGCAGCTATGCATCATATAAAGACTGTCTTCATTATGCCCAAAAACAATGACTGAGTTTTTGTAATCTTAACAGTAGGGATAAAATGTCCGCTGTATTTTAGTAAGTTTGACAGCTTTTCTTTCATTGTTATGCATTGTTTAAGCCTAATGTTATCTTGCCAATTTTTGTAATACATGTTTATTGTACTGTGTAAATTAAAAATAGTGTGTATGTACAGCAGTTTAATGCACAGTTTTCCATACTTAGACTAACATTTTTCATATTTCAGATTAACTGAACATTCGGATTACCGGGGTTCGGATTAGCAGGACTCTGTTGTATTTAAAATTTTGCAATGTATGGACAAAATAGTCGTTTAAAATTTTGCAACAGATAGATACAAACTATCCTGGGAAAGATTGGAAACAAAGTTTCAAGAACTTAGCTTTAAATGATGAGTCTACGAATATGCTACTACTCTCTAAATATGCTCCTGTAGGAATAAAGAGGAGGACATGAAATTAATTACAGCACTCACAGAGACATTTAAACAGCCATTCCTTTCACATTTGGAACTTTAACAGAATGGAAAGCAGCACTAATAATTGGCACAAGGGGAAGTACCGACTGACATGCACTTCACAGTGGTTTGCACAGTATGGATGTAGATTTATGACCCTGTGGTTATCTCACTGACTGGCAAAGTAGCATGAAACTGTTAACACGGGAGTAAGTGCAAAAACATCTGTCTGTGCAGACAAACTGCTCTGCAGTGTAGGCCAACATCTGGGTTAGGTTGGAGTACAATAGTCTAGTTGTGATTTGACAAATCAACAAACATAATACTGAAAGATCTGGCTGTGGTGACAGATGTCTATAGCATGGTCCCAGGTCTGGGTTATGCTGGAATGTAACAGTCTGGTTGTGAGTTGGCGAAGCCAATGAATGTAACAGTGAAAAATGTGTCTGTGGTGACAGACTGATCTGCAAAAAATTTGTTTACTGGTCTATACCGCAGTTTGTTTAGGCTACACTGAACAGTGACATTTCAGCTGTTACATGTTAAATAATATTTACCCCCAGAATGAGATATTCACTCTGCAGCGGAGGGTGCGCTGATATGAAATTTCTTGGCAGATTGTGTGCCAGACTGAGACTCGAACTAGGCACCTTTGCCTTTCGCGAGCAAGTGCTCTAGCAACTGAGCTATCCAAGTGCGACTCACAACCTGTCCTCACAGCTTCAATTCTGCCAGTACTTCATCTCCTACCTTCCACACTTTACAGAAGCTCTTCTGTGAACCTTGCAGAACTAGCACTCCTGGAAGAAAGGATATTGCGGACACATGGCTTAGCCACAGTTTGAGGTATGTTTCCAGAATGAGATATTCACTCTGCGGCAGAGTGTGTGCTGATATGAAACTTCCTGGCAGATTAAAACAGTGTGGCGGATCGAGACTCAAACTCAGGAACTTTGCCTTTCGTGGGCAAGTGCTACCAACTGAGCTATCCAAGCACGACTCACAACCCATCCTCACAGCTTCAATTCTGCCAGTACCTCAGCTCCTACCTTCCAAACTTCACAGAAGCTCTTCTGTGAACCTTGTAGAACTAGCACTCCTGGAAGAAAGGATACTGCGGAGACATGGCTTAGCCACAGTTTGGGGGATGTTTCCAGAATGAGATATACACTCTGCAGCAGAATGTGTGCTGATATGAAACTTCCATGTAATTATAGACCAATATCTTCAACATAGGTTTGGTGCAGGAAGTTGAACATATTCTGTGTCTGAATACAACAAATTTCCTTGAAACAGGAAAGTTTGTGTATACAAGTCAGTTTTGGGAAAATGTACCTCATCCATAAAGGCAATGGCGAACAGAACACTAGTGTGACCCATTCTTGAGTACTGCTTGAGTGTCTACGATCCCAGTCAGGTCAGATTACAGGTACACACCGAAGGAATTCATATGTGGTCTGCTAGATTTGTTACCAGCAGGTTCACTCATCAGACAAGTATTATGGAGATGCTTTGTGAACACAAATGGGAATCCTGGAGGAAAAACTATGTTCTTTTCACAATTCACTATTGAGCAAATTTAGGGAACCAGCATTTGGAGCCAACTGCATAATGATTCTACTGTCACAAACATACATTTCACATACGGACCATGAAGATAAGGAACACAAAATTAGGGCTCATATGGACACTTTTAGACAGTCATTTTTTCCTCACTCTATTTGCGAATGGAACACTCGAGGAAATGATGGTTTTTGGAGTATGTATGTTCATTCAGATTGGAAAAGTTTGGAGAATGTCTTTACCCAGCAATGGATGTCATACGTCAGGTGATGATGTACATACACTATCACAATTACGAGGGCGGGTCAAATATAAATGGGACTTTATTTTTTATTTAAATTCATTTATTGAAAAACTCAAGGCAATTATAATTTATTTTTCCACATAGTCTCCTGCTTTGGAAATGCATTTGTCCCAGCGTATGGGCAGCTTTCTGATGCCCCCATCATAAAAAGAACTGGGCCGTGTCACCAGCCTGTTGCGCACTAAGTCTTCCACACTCTCGTCATCTTCAAATTATCACCCTCCTACAGCTTCTTTAAGTGGTCAGAATAAATAGAACTCGCAGGGTGATAAGTTGGGGCTGTAAGGAGGATGATCGAGTGCAGTCCAGTGCATTTCCTGTAGCTTCGAGACAGTTGAGCTGCTGTATGGGATCGCACATTCTTGTGAAGGAGGATGACCTGTCGAATCGATTGGTCTCGTCTTTTGCGGTGATATGCAACTCTCGCCTTGTTCAACAGTTCGCATTAGTAAGCAGCATTGTTTGTGCATCGCTCATGCAAAAAATCAATCAGCAAAATGCCTCGCTGATTGAAAAAACAAATGGTTGAAAGAACCTTGCCAAGCTGACAGTCGAGTCTTGGCTTTCACTGGTGCTGCTTCCCCTTTCCTCTGCACCTCCTTACTGGCTTGTTTGAATTCTGGAATGTAGTGGTGAACCCATGTTGCGTCGACGGTGACAATTCGACTCAAAAATGCATCACCTTCTTCCGCCAACCTTGCTTTAAGCCTCTAACAGACCTCCAAATGTCTCAACTTAAGATTTTTGGTCAAAAGTTTATGGACCCTCTGGAACACACTTTACAGAACTGCAGGTCATTTGCAATGATTGCTTGACAGCTCCCACAACTGATTCCGACTTTTTGGTGCAATTTCTGATACTCTCACCTGTCGATCATCAGCAATAATGTCTTAATCGTACAAATGTTTTTGTCTGTAATGCTGGTCCAAGGACGGCAATCGTGTTGCTGATTTTCCACACATTCTTGTCCTTCATTCCTTGGACTTTTTATGTGAGGCAAACACAGGTGTTCTTGATTATGTTTTATTACCAAACTGTGCAGTCAATCTTTGGCAAATTTCCAGTGCTGCAACTCCTTCATGAGCAAGAAATTTGGTAATTATGCTTTGCACAATGGAGGGGTGAACCTGTTGTCAGACATCATGAGCGTTACTGATGAAATTGTGAGAAATAGATAACAGCACACACTGGTGGTCCCGCCTAAGCGTAGCATAAGCACGGGCCAGTCCTACCAGCTGTTGATGTTCAGGAACAAAAATTTCGTTTATATTTGATCCCTCCTCGTAGTATGGTGGTTTAGCAACAAAGCCCACTTTCATTTGGATGGGTTCGTCAATAAGCATAACAGTACATGAAGGTTTCGAAAGATGATTTCATTCCCATTATCCAAACTGACCCTGATTTCAACAAGATGTGGTTAAAAAAAGATGGAGCTTGACCCCATCAAAGCAGGAGAATGTTTGATGTCCTGGATGAGCACTTTGGAGACCACATTCTGGCTCTGGCCACTGGCACAGGCCTCAATTGGTTGCCATATTCTCCAGATCCCAACACATGTGACTCCTTTTTGTAAGGCTATTTAAAATACAAGATGTACAGCAATAACCCCAAAACTATTGCGGAGCTGAAAACAGCTATTCAGGAGGTCATCGACAGCATCGATTTTCTGACACTTCAGTGGGTCACGCAAAATTTAACTTTTTGTCTGTGCCACACCTTCACTAATGTTGACAGGCATATCAAACATGTCAAGTTAAATCCGAATATTTGCAGTGATGTTTATAAGTTGAATAAAGCGTGTGTACGCCATAGTTTGTAACTAATTTGCGTTTTCTTTTCATAGACGCCTAGTGCAATAACTGTCACCCTGTAATAACACAGTGCAATGTTCTAATTTCAGTATTTTATCATGTGATGATACGAGGCCCATTCATTGAAATGTTAAATGACTTCATCATGTTCAAAGTGCCTAACTATACTGTTTATATATTTGTACAAAGCTTGTTAGTGGATTAAGCACATCTGGAGAAGGAAACTACTTGCCAAAACTTGTAACATCAATATTTTTTTCATATATCCAAGCAATCATGATGTAATTTAATAAATTATTACATGAAATTTTTATAACTTGTTTACAAAGCCTACAAGTACAGGTAAATCACAAAAAACAACAAACAATCAGAAAAACACAAACAAACTGATTGAAGGTTAACACATTGTTGCCAACTATATGCAAACCAACAGCATAACAATTTGCTTGCATCTTCTGTGTATAAAAGGTAACTGTATATCAGAGTATAATACTGTAGTTTGTATAGTGAAAGAAGAATCCAAACAGCTTGCAAGCATGAGGTGCAAAACGCTGGGGTCAGATCTACCTGAAAGCCATAGTCAACTGATAACAATGAGGCACTGCCACAGAAATGTAAACAAAGCTGAATTACTGGACTGGTCATCACAGGAGTGCAAAGCAGCTGCACTAAGGCCATGACAACTGTCAAAATTTGTGTCTCAGTATATGGACTACAATACAAGAGTTATTATCACAACAAGAATAGTATGTGGTGCTTGAGGATTTAAATGAATTACAGAGTTGTCATTTACCAGACAAACTGTAGTGGAGGATCTATGTAAGGAGATGAAACTCAAACCACGATTGAGTGGCAATTAACTGCTCATTGTTGTCATGTTCAGAGACTGTTGATACATTTTATAACTAAAGGCTCAGGATCGAGTAATTTGTGTTGCTCACAATGATATACAAATACGTTTACTGATGCTTGTACCTTAGGCAAATGTCCTTAGACAACCTACATCATTAACAATCACTCTGCAATACAACAACATGATAGGCTAATATAAAGAGCTATATCTACTTTGTTGTAGCTCTCCTGTTTTAATGGAATGAAAAGAGAACCGTACAATTTGTGATTTTCATTTGTTTCTCATTTACTCTGTTCTAGAATGAACAGAGAGACACAGCACTAGATGGTATTATGGCAGAGCCTACGTCAACCCTTTCCATAACAAAAGCCACTGAAATAGGTATTTTCTTGGTGTGAGCAACTAACAGATTCAAAGTAGCTCTAAACGGAAGACCATGTCTTTGATGACATAAATTTTAGAATGATGATAGTGTGTTTGTAGTCGACACAGGCACCATAAATTATTTTTGTACCTTAGCAGTGACAACGCTTAATGGATCATTTGTGTTTGAGTTATGTATTAACTGTTGCATGACATAGGTGTATAATATACATTGCAATAGTCACTGAAAGGTTGTTTATTATTTGGTACAGCTTTAATGAATTTACCTTTGAGTTTTAGTTCTCAGTATCTATAATAAAAAATTGTTTAAATATGGAGGGAACTTACACCTGACACTTGTTACACATCAAATCATAAACATATCCTGCATTTTGTGTTAATATTTTCTGGCTTCGCCATCTCACGGGCAGACCATCGTCTTCCAGCCCAACCTATATATCAGGCTACGCTACAGATCAGAATGTGGAAAGTGCATATTACGTAGTTTAACCTCAATACCCATTATATGATATGGCTTTCACCAAAATGATACAGAATCGATGCGTTTGTCTCTTTGGCCCTTGTATCACACTAATTGAATATTAGAGTAAAATGTCAAGCAAATAATTGTTTATTTACCTCTGTTTCAATTACTCAAAGATCAACGTTTATTATTAACTAGAAATAAAAATACCTTTTCTTCTAGCTCCTGTGCTTCCTTTTCCAATTTTGCTTCTTCTTCATCCGAGTTGGACGAGGAATCTGAATCACTGTCGGAATTTTGGTCAAACAACAAATCATTACCACCCTCGACTTCTTCTTCAGCAGTCATTTTATGGGCAGATTCGTCACTGTTTTCGTTAGAGCAAGATAAGTCTCTTAATGCATCATTATCAACTTCCATCGCACTACTTACTCGTCACCATGAATCCCTCCATTATACAAATCATAACAAACACATTAACAACAAAACACAAAGATATAGTCGCGCAGCTAGAAAAATACTTCAAAGATGCTATACAAGACACATTTCCGTCCAAGGCTGTTAGAATTCTAACTTCCTTGTTTCCGCCCTTGATATCATTGGTTTGCGCTAGTGAGGAGTTAGAGATTTTTGAAAAGCAAACTTGGTAATTGAGATGTATTGACTATGGCATTCATCCTGCAAACATTATATAGAGCATATGTTGCCACTCAAAGTTTATTATTAAGATCAGGCACTGTCAGTGCAGCCTCAGTAGGACAGGCTTGAAAATGCACCCCTAAGATTCGAAACTAGTCAACCTATAAATACTGCAACTGTTGACAGCACGATTAATAAACGCTTTAGGAATTTTAAATAAAGTTGTTATTCCCCGTCAACGAAATGTTGAAACTGAGATATTGTTAACTGATTTAGTGGTTACTCCCTCAAGTGTATTTTACCTCAGCACACAACACTTGACATAGCGATCCACATCGTCCTTCTTTTTGCACTGTATCGACCCTGGTGTCAACCAGGCCTACCTCCTAAGAAATTTTGCCTACGCCTGCCCTTATAGCTTCTAATTATGAATCAAACGTTCCTTCTATATCTGACTCAATTTTCTTCGCCTCAGCTTTCACTGTTTGTCCTACACTTGTCTCTACCGAATCTATCTCTGTTTTTGTTGAACAAAAGCTTGAAGATGAAGAAATGGTGCTGGAATGTTCTGAGGCAGAGTTTAATTGGACTCACATCCTCATTTGCAATTTCCCACAAGTTTGTATTTTTCAGAATTCAGGTACAAATAGTTCATTAAATTCATAAACCATTACTCTAATTTTTTTCTGCAACTTGCAATAGTCCATACGTATGTAGTAGACCTAAGATTTATTGCAGACTTAACTAAATTATAGAAAAAATAACATTTTTAATAGGAAAAACTCATTAAATTAAAATGTAAGATGTGACATTTTGTATCCTTGTATTATACATAATAGGTGAAATTAAATAGATCTAGTACCTTAGGAATCAGGTCATGCATATCTGGTAAACATTTGGTCTCCTTCAAATTCATAACATTAAATGGTAGCTCAATTTCAGGAAGAATTTTGGAAAAAAATTGCATGAATTTCCTTGTAATTCTTTTAATAACCACAAGCAGATTAAAAAATATTCAAAATACTTCTAATTTGTTTAGAAAATGTGCTGCATTACTTTATATCAACAAAAAACCTGCAAAACATATACATTACAAACTGTGCACAAAAGAAATAGGTGTTGATTTTTACAAAATATTGAGCCAGAAAAGTACCCTGTATTCTTAATGTGTATATTAGGTTTTTTCGATTGAATAAATTTTTCTAAATTTTTCAAACTATATTCACCAACAGAAAATAGAATCGTTTAATCATTAGTGTATGATTTATAATTTAATGTTGTAATATTTAGAGTTAAAGAAGATGAAGAAAAATTAAATAGTTAAACTTTTGTAAGTTACTTTTATTAGGACAGTTCACCTTTTTAAAGAATCGATGAATTATCACTCAACTGGAATAATCTATTCATTTCTCTTAACAATAATTATGCAAGTAAATAATAGATCGGGAACCAAAAATACAAATTCCTGAAAAACAAATAAAAAATAAGAGTGGTAAACATTATCCAAAGTCGATTTGATCTTTGATAATAAGACCAAGTAGTTACTGAAAAACGACATTAATGACTGATAATTATATTCTAGCACCTGAGTGGATAAATTTGAAAAAAAAATCATTTGTATGTTTATTCTTAAAAATTGGGTGAATCAGTATATCAAGAATTTATAAAAAGATAGGCAAAAATTTGGAATAAAAGTAATGAAAAATTAATACTATTATTGAAAATAATGATGAAATTATTCCATTAGAAGAATGTGAAAATAATTGAGTTGTTGTTTTTCGCGATTTCCTTATTGAAAATCAAAATGTAGTTGAAGACCTAAAAAATTGTTTGTTTTTCTTTAGCTCGAACTGCCTCAAAAATACGTAAACAATTAATTGGCAAAAATCTAATATTTTGAAAAATTTTCAGACAATATAGCACAAATAAAATTATAATTATCATGACTTTGATGTTTGTGATTTGATATTTATCGATTCTAAAGAAATGTATAGTAAAAGTCGAAATGCAGGTGAATTTGTTTTATTGAAATACATACGACAAAAAAATTAATAATCATAAATACAGAGAAAAGATTAACAATTTTTTAAATGTTAAAAGTTACAAATAAACATTTAATATAAAATTTTTGAAAATAAAAAAGTTAAATATGAAAATGCTGAATATAAAACGATAAATACAAAAACGGTGAACATAAAAAGTTGATCAGAAAACATTAAATATGTACATTCAATGTAAAATAAAAAACAGTATTGTATTATTATTCTTAATGAATGTTTAAATAAGCGACCCAGAGGTTATTAAAAAGCTAGACGAAATATAAAGATAAAAGAAGAATTAAAAGAAGAGTTTAAAAATCGAAAAATCAACCAAGAGTAGAACAGGAAAACTCAAAAAAGGAAGATCAACCAGTTATTGATGTAATTAAACAACTTAAAGAAAGAATCGAAGGAATAGGCCAACTGTGTTAAAAGCAAATGGAGAAACTAGAGTAGTTGAAAAACAAATTATTCCTTAAAATCAACGTTATTTTGATAATTTAACAATATTATATCAATAAAAAATCATGAACGTGATATAACAGATTATACATCCAGTGAATAATTAAGGAGAAAAGATTTATACTATAACACTGAAAGAATGGAAAATAGTAATTAATTTGTAGTTATTTCTGTTTATTTTTTTAGGTCTATCATATTTTAATGAAAAGTTAAATAATTTTTTAAATTTAATAACTTTGAATTTTTGAAAATAAGTTAAATGCTAAACTCAGTAACGATTTAGAAAAAAGAAAAAAAACCTCAATCATTTGAATCACAACTTAAAAATTAATTATTTTCGTAATTTGAAGATTTTCAATCAAAAATAAAAGATTTTCAGTGAAAAATTAAAAACTTTCTACCAACAATAATATTCAAAGTTCACGCAGAATACGCAACAAAATCAAATAAATAAAACATAATTACAATTGTTAAATAAAAACTTCAAATAAGTATAATCAGCAGTAGACTAAAAATATGCAATTAAATATATTCAGAAGGGATTAAATGCTATTTTTGAAGTAACTAGACGTAATACTAGTTTCAAAGACAGAACTGTCACTATAAATGATCCAAATAACATAAAAGACGGAGTGATTAATCATATTTTGTTAACAAATGAAGGAATCATGTTACTAAAGCTGAATATATCTCTATTTTAGCGAAGTTGTATATTTATATCGGCAAAAACTAATACTACTAATTAATATACAAGAAAGGAAAACCAAATTGGTTTTGAGAAATATTTCTCAAAAACAGATTTTACTCCATACTTAAATGACATAAGTAATCTTAAAGATTCACGATGTCATAGCCAAAACTGAAATTTTCTTTTATGACTGACGCGAACACTGAATGCACAATTCAATGCCGATTATATTATTTTTAGGAAATGTGATCCTTTTTGTAAAAATATAATTGGAGATTAATCAATCAATTATTTTGTCCATTTGATGAGTGTTTTTAAGTAACTTTACGAAGTTACTCCTGACATCCAATCAATAAATCAGTCCACAAGTGCAATTTTCTAACTATAAAGTTAACAGACTCTCTTAAAACTGTTCCAGTTGTTGTAAATTTCATTATATTTGGTAAAATAATTAAATAGTTTTTAATTCTATACAAATGGAAAGTCATAAGCACATCTATTGTCTCAACTGTTAAAAGTTTCCTGAAACACATAATCCTCATACATTAACAACTTAAAATGGAAAACAAAGATTTGAAGGTCTTTGTCAATTTGTAAAACTAAAAAAGGCAAATATGAAAAAACGTTTGTAGGTAATGGGACTATGTATTCATGAACAAATTATTAATATATTACATAACCGAATGAGAAACAGTTCAAAAGGAAAATATGTTTTCTTTGGGAATAAATGAATGATTGTTAGCTGCCTTAGTCACAACAGATTCTGGGAAATTAAAAGGAATTTCAGAAATAAATGAAGGAATAATGTTTATTAACTGATATAAATTTTTTCAAAATTTGATTTTTTTAGATAAAACAGATAGAAAAATAACTGATTCTTAAAATGAAATATTTCGGTAGAGAAAATATGAAAGTTTACAAACAGACAAAGATATATAATTTTAAAGTAGGCAATATCATTATTTAAGGAAAGCTTTAATACTACTAATTATTCAACTTTTAGTGAATTAAAAGCATATGTTGTTGAACGATTTAATAGAACATACTCAGAAAAGGTGAGAATAAAATTAGACTAAAAAGAAATTATTAATGGATTGAACTAGTTCCAAAATTAATAGCAGTAAACATTCGACATCAAAATGAAATCAAACATTTAACAAAGAAAATTAAAATTTTTTGTAGAAAACAGTTTATGCAACAAATTTGTTAGATACTAATGCTAAATAAAGAATTGGTGGCAAAATAAGAATGAGTAAATTTAAAAGAATTTTCGTTAAAGCGTATACAGCAAATTGCTCAAAAACGTTTGAGTTGAAAAAGTTATTAATTCTAATCCAGTCACACGTAAATTGTAATATATAAATGATGGAGAAACAAAAGAAAATTTATATGAACAAAAGCTATGGAAAACAGATTTTCCTGATGGTTACCTTGTTGAAAAAATATTAAATTTGAAGATATTAAGTATATGTTAAATGGATAAGATTTCACAGTTGACATTATAGTTCAGTGAGTAAGAAAAAAATTGTTTTACATAACTTATGATATATAAATGAGGAGTCTAAAAGCCAGAGGAAAACAAGCAGGAATAAACGTTTCTTATTACATGAAAAAGGTACTTACTGTTTTGAATAACTATATATTTCAAAATTTACATTTTAAGGAATTATATGAACTGTATGAATGACAACTGAAACATATAAGACCAAAGTGGCTGATTTTATCAAAAAGGCAAATGCATTCGATGTATCACTGTGGTTTGAAATATCATATTATTATGAAACATCTGGAATTATCATTAGAGATACTTCAAGATAAACTAGAGTCGGAATTTCTATCATTTTTGCAAAAACTGTTGGAAACGTTTATTAGACAGTTTCAAGGCAAAGTTTATTAAGTAAAGTTTCAATGGATCAAGTATGAAATAAAAAGTTTACAATAGAATTCGAAATAAAATAGATTGGAAGTCAAGAATTTTCTGAATATTTTATTTGAGAATTTCAAGATAAAATTGATTGGTTTAATATTAACAATCATCAAAAATTATCAGAAGATTTTATTAGAGTATTGAAGGACAAATTTGATTGATAAAATTATAACTCACAATAAAAATAAAAATTACCTATAAAATTGTCGTATATAAATGGAGTTAATTTACATATGTTTGGTATTGAAAATAATTTTCATTATGTGTACTGTTTTTATTAAGAAGTTAGTGTAAATTTGGATATCCAAATGAAGTTCAACAAAAATTATTTATTGTCTGAATTAATTGATAATTTTAATTTTGAGTAAGTGGATCAAATGATTTTAATGAATTTTGCTGATTAGATGTATATAAATAAGTTTTGAATGTTACTTAAAATTTAATTATGGGAAAATGGTTTTGAAATTTAGGCTTATTTTCTACGAAACGTTTGATAGATTATTTATTTCATCACATAACTGGTGTCATGAATAATTATTCAAAGTTTAACATAATTTTGACAAGTAATTCTTAAAGATTTTTTCGTTCGTGAATATAAATTTGGTGCATAAATGATTCTTAAAACTTCTTCACAATTTGGATGTATATTTCTGTGTATTCTTAAAATAGCCAAAGTAGGTCTTATATTTTGATAATTTAATTGAAGAACAACATTCTCTGTCTTTTCTTACTGAAGGTAAAACACCACCAATAACTCAGTTTTTAAAATGCTTCAATAGTTCCTTTTTAGTATTTAAAATTGAGGAATAAAGTCTTTCTTCATTGATGAAAATAGCTGATTCTGATTTCCTTTCAATACCACCAAATTGGTGGTAATAGTATACTCATCATCAAAATGTTTGATGGGTTTGTGGTTTTTTTGTATCCTAAAAGTTTAACCTCATCTTTGGCTTCAAACATGGATTATTATTTTCATCAATAAATATAAAAACTTGTTTCTTATGTATTTGTTATTTTTTAGATCTAAAAAGGCTGCATTTACATATAATAAAATGTACTGTATTTGGAATTTTTTAAATTGTGAAAATTTATTCTTTATAAATGGAAGGGAGAAATAAAATGATTGGTCCATTGGTACACACAAGAATAATTCACAAAGAAATAAAAATTAGAAATAAGAATATAAAGAATAAGAGTTAAGAAATACACTCCTGGAAATTGAAATAAGAACACCGTGAATTCATTGTCCCAGGAAGGGGAAACTTTATTGACACATTCCTGGGGTCAGATACATCACATGATCACACTGACAGAACCACAGGCACATAGACACAGGCAACAGAGTATGCACAATGTCGGCACTAGTACAGTGTATATCCACCTTTCGCAGCAATGCAGGCTGCTATTCTCCCATGGAGACGATCGTAGAGATGCTGGATGTAGTCCTGTGGAACGGCTTGCCATGCCATTTCCACCTGGCGCCTCAGTTGGACCAGCGTTCGTGCTGGACGTGCAGACCGCGTGAGACGACGCTTCATCCAGTCCCAAACATGCTCAGTGGGGGACAGATCCGAAGATCTTGCTGGCCAGGGTAGTTGACTTACACCTTCTAGAGCACGTTGGGTGGCACAGGATACATGCGGACATGCATTGTCCTGTTGGAACAGCAAGTTCCCTTGCCGGTCTAGGAATGGTAGAACGATGGGTTCGATGACGGTTTGGATGTACCGTGCACTATTCAGTGTCCCCTCGACGATCACCAGTGGTGTACGGCCAGTGTAGGAGATCGCTCCCCACACCATGATGCCGGGTGTTGGCCCTGTGTGCCTCGGTCGTATGCAGTCCTCATTGTGGCGCTCACCTGCACGGCGCCAAACACGCATACGACCATCATTGGCACCAAGGCAGAAGTGACTCATTCGTCCCTCCATTCACGCCTGTCGCGACACCACTGGAGGCGGGCTCCACGATGTTGGGGCGTGAGCGGAAGACGGCCTAACGGTGTGCGGGACCGTAGCCCAGCTTCATGGAGACGGTTGCAAATGGTCCTCGCCGATACCCCAGGAGCAACAGTGTCCCTAATTTGCTGGGAAGTGGCAGTGCGGTCCCCTACAGCACTGCGTAGGATCCTACAGTCTTGGCGTGCATCCGTGCGTCGCTGCGGTCCGGTCCCAGGTCGACGGGCACGCGCACCTTCCGCCGACCACTGGCGACAACATCGATGTACTGTGGAGACCTCACGCCCCACGTGTTGAGCAATTCGGCGGTACGTCCACCCGGCCTCCCGCATGCCCACTATACGCCCTCGCTCAAAGTCCGTCAACTGCACATACGGTTCACGTCCACACTGTCGCGGCATGCTACCAGTGTTAAAGACTGCGATGGAGCTCCGTATGCCACGGCAAACTGGCTGACACTGACGGCGGTGGTGCACAAATGCTGCGCAGCTAGCGCCATTCGACGGCCAACACCGCGGTTCCTGGTGTGTCCGCTGTGCCGTGCGTGTGATCATTGCTTGTACAGCCCTCTCGCAGTGTCCGGAGCAAGTATCGTGGGTCTGACACACCGGTGTCAATGTGTTCTTTTTCCCATTTCCAGGAGTGTATGTTGTAGTGGCTATTTAAAAAAGAAACAAATATAAATAAGCTAAATTTGAAGATATAAGATAATTTCTTAACAACTTGAACAAAAAACAAAAAAAAAACAAGAAATGGAGCAAAGTGCGAAGGGGAGGTTACAAACTCTTTGAGTAGACCATTTTCTGGATATAAAGCTGATTTCATTCAATAAAGAACACATTTTTTATCTTTATTTTTTACATTAATTGCAGCTTTTATATCTTTAATTTCTTATGGTAGATCGATGTAAGAAGAAGTAGAAATTGAGTCTATTAACACTTAATTATAACTATTTATATGAAATAATGACTAATCAGATTTGTTCCTTCGGATTTCTTCCATTTCAGTTAATAGTTTACTGGTTGATCTTGGATAATAGGCTTCTAAATTAGATTACTTAGTGAAACTTCATAAGTAGTTTTAAAATTTGATTCTAGTACTTCGTCATGTCTTTTCAAATTTCAATAAATTTTGAGGTTAGCACTAATAGCCCTCCTTTGTTTTAAAAACCTTCTTAATTTTAGTGATTTCTTCTCCTTTAAGATGCTTAAAAATTCTTTTGGTTCAACAAGCACATAGACATTATTAATATCATAAAATATTATTCAAGATTTAATAGCAGATGCTACTATTCATTCGTTTAGGTGATTATAAAAAACCAACATCTAGAAAATTGTACGTAGCTTAGTTTTTTGATAGTTTTTTCTTTAATTTCATGATATCTATCTACTAGAAAGTTTTGAAAATCATTATCATTATTGATATTATTACCCTCAGATCTATTGAAAAGATCAATTACTTTTTTATTAATTTCAGAATAATTTTTACAATTTTTCGTTTTACAAATCTGATAAAGTCTATTTAAGAATTTTTTATTAAAATTGTTATCCTTATTATAAATATTCTCCTTAGATTTTCTGGTAAGAGTCATTAAATGTTGTTTGTTAAGTTTTGAACACTTTTTGAAATTTTTGTTTATTGGTATCATGAAGTTCATTTCAGATTTTTTATTCAATTGGTTATTATTTTTAATATTGTCAACAGGATTTAGTATAAGAGCGATTAATTGTTCTTTATTAAGTCTGGAGTAATTATTTGATTTTCTCATTTTACAAATCATTAAAAGGTCTTTTATATTTTTTATCTTAGTTCTCTTTTCTTCATTTCTTTAATTTTAAAATAATCAGTAAATTCCTGTAATTCTTGTTTAGTTCCATTTGAATAAGCGTTTTCTTTCAAATAATTTTCTGGATCAGCATAACTTGATCCTTGATTTCTTCTTATAATAATTTTCTAAGTTTTGAAATAACTCAGCTCTGGAGTAAATTTTGTTTTGCTTTTATTTGTTAGAAACATTTAGCATTTTAAAAAATTAAATTTTTTACTATTAAAATGCACTTTGACTTTTTAATTAAAATTTCTGTTGATGCAATAGATAGACGAGGTTTGACCCAGATTATTTATAAAGGGAAAAATTTATTAGATTTTTATTTTTAAGTAAATGAAAACTGGTTTGTGGATATAGATAAACATGACATTTGAGAGCTTATTTATAAAGAAAAAAATTATTGGATTTTTTATATTTTAAATAAATGATAACTTCGTGGGTGGATATAGATAAACACAATCTTGGAGAACCTATTCATAAAGAAAATAATTTATTATATGTATTTATTTTTCTAATAAATGATGTTTAATTGATATGGATATTGTTGAATTTTTAAATGTGTGATATGATAAAACTACAATGTTTTTAATTTGAGATTCTTGAAAAAATATTTCATCTTTGGTCTAGAATTGTCGTAAATATACATTAACATATGACTTGTTATCCATCTCACACCTTACCAGAATAAATTCCTGCTTAGAATTCGGAACAATTCACCACATGTCCTCAAAGTATCCCATAACCATTTTTAATGGTATATATGCTCTAAAGCTCTTGTACTCTTCCACTGTTCTAGCCACTGCCTCATCTATAAACCAACCAGCATTTTCTAAATCTATCAGATCCGAGGTAGACGCAGACACATACTTTTTAAGAGTTGATATCATGCTTATACTGTGTATACAGCTAAACTCGATCACGTTAGGTTCATATCGACCTCATGAAACAGGAAGACTAAAGAATTATGTTTAAGGTTCGATGCCACTGGCACTGCCATTCCTTTTCATAAATGGTCCATCAAGATATATGAAATTCATGCATGGGAGGGTTAAATCGTCTTGGTGTTTGATGATAATCCTAATTTCATCGTTCTTGTTAAGTGTGGCTGATGCATAAGGTTTATATGGGATAAGTATGCCTGGTATATAATGATGCTGTTGTGGTGGTCTTCAGTCCTGAGACTGGTTTGACACAGCTCTCCATGCTACTCTACCCTGTGCAAGCCTCTTCATCTCCCAGTACCTACTGCAGCCTACATCCTTCTGAATATGCTTAGTGTATTCATCTCTTGGTCTCCCTCTACGATTTTTACCCTCCACGCTGCCCTCCAGAACTAAATTGGTGATCCCTTGATGCCTCAGAACATGTCCTAGCAATCGATCCCTTCTTCTAGTCAAGTTGTGCCACAAACTCCTCTTCTCCCCAATTCTCTTCAGTACCTCCTCATTAGTTATGTGATCTACCCATCTAATCTTCAGCATTCTTCTGTAGCACCACATATTGAAAGCTTCTATTCTCTTCTTGTCTAAACTATTTATCGTCCATGTTTCACTTCCATACATGGCTACACTCTATACAAATACTTTCCAAAACGACTTCCTGAAACTAAAATCTATACTCAATGTTAACAAATTTCTCTTCCTCAGAAACGCTTTCCTTGCCATTGCCAGTCTAAATTTTATATCCCCTCTACTTTGACCATCATCAGTTATTTTGCTCCCCAAATAGCAAAACTCCTTTACTACTTTAAGTGTCTCATTTCCTAATCGAATTGCCTCAGCACCACTCGACTTCTTTCCACTACATACCATTATCCTCGTTTTGCTTTTGCTGATGTTCATCTTATACCCTGCTTTCAAGACACTGTTCAAGTGCTCTTCCAAGTCCTTTGCTGTCTCTGACAGAATTACAAAGTCATTGGCGAACCTCAAAGTTTTTATTTCTTCTCCATGGATTTTAATACCTACTCCGAACTTTTCTCTTGTTTCCCTTACAGCTTGCTCAATATACAGATTGAATAACATCGGGGATAGGCTACACCCCTGTCTCACTCCCTTCCCAACCACTGCTTCCCTTTCATACTCCTTGACTCTTATAACTGCCACTTGGTTTGTGTACAAATTGTAAATAGCCTTTTGCTCCCTGTATTTTACCCCTGCCACCTTCAGAATTTGAAAGAGAGTTTCCAATCAACATTGTCAAAAGCTTTCTCTAAGTCTAAAAATGCTAGAAAAGTAGGCTTGCCTTTCCTTAAATCTAGCTTCTAAGATAAGTCATAAGGTCAGTATTGCCTCACGTGTTCCTACATTTCTAAGGAATCCACACTGATCTTCCCTGAGGTCGGCTTGTGTCAGTTTTTCCATTCGTCTGTAAAGAATTTGCGTTAGTATTTTGCAGCTGTGACTCATTAAACTGATAGTTCGGTAATTTTCACATCTGTCAACACCTGGTTTCTTTGGGATTGGAATTATTATATTATTTTTGAAGTCTGGGGGAATTTCGCCTGTCTCGTACATCTTGCTCACCATATGGTAGAGTTTTGTCAGGACTGGCTCTCCCAAGGCTGTCAGTAGTTCTAATGGAATGTTCTCTACTCCTAGGGCCTTGTTTCGACTTAGGTCTTCCAGTGCTCTGTCAAACTCATTAAACTGATAGTTCGGTAATTTTCACATCTGTCAACACCTGGTTTCTTTGGGATTGGAATTATTATATTCTTTTTGAAGTCTGAGGGAATTTCGCCTGTCTCATACATCTTGCTCACCATATGGTAGAGTTTCAGTCAAGACTGGCTCTCCCAAGGCTGTCAGTAGTTCTAATGGAATTCGACTCGTTCCACATCATTACGAAATATCGTATTCATGATCCATGGAACTAGTATTAATCTAATCTAATCTACTCTAATCTAATCTGTCTACTCCTGGGGCCTTGTTTCGACTTAGGTCTTCCAGTGCTCTGTCAAACTCTTCACGCAGTATCATATCTTCCATGTCATCTTCATCTACCTCCTCTTCCATTTCCATAATATCGTCCTGAAGAACATCGCCCCTGTTTAGACCCTCTATATACTCCTTCCACCTTTCTGCTTTCCCTTCTTTGCTTAGAACTGGGTTTCCATCTGAGCTCTTGATATTCATACAAGTGGCTCTCTTTTCTCCAAAGGTCTCTTTCATTTTCCTGTCGGCAGTATCCATCTTACCACTCGTGAGATTAGCCTCTACATCCTTACATTTATCCTCTAGCCATCCCTACGTAGCCCTTTTGCACTTCTTATCGATCTCATTTTTGAGATGTTTGTATTCCTTTTTGCCTGCTTCATTTACTGCATTTTTGTATTTTCTCCTTTCATTAATTAAATTCAATATCTCTTCTGTTACCCATGGTTTTCTACTAGTCCTCATCTTTTTACCCACGTGATCCTCTGCTGCCTTCACTATTTAATTCCTCAAAGCTACCCATTCTTCTTCTACTGTATTTCTATCTCCCATTCCCGTAAATTGTTGCCTTATGCTCTCCCTGAAACTCTGTACAACCTCTGGCTTAGTCAGTTTATCCAGGTCCCATCTCCTTAAATTCCCACCTTTTTGCAGTTTCTTCAGTTTTAATCTACAAGTCATAACCAATAGATTGTGGTCAGAGTCCACATCTGCCCCTGGAAATGTCTTACAATTTAAAACTTGGTTCCTAAATCTCTCTCTTACCATTATATAATCTTAATATCTCCAGGGCTCTTCCATGTATACAACCTTCTTTCATGATTCTTGAAGAAAGTGTTAGCTATGATTAACTTATGCTCTGTGCAAAATTCTACCAGGTGGCTTCCTGTTTCATTTCTTAGCCCCAATCCATATTCACCTACTACGTTTCCTTCTCTTCCTTTTCCTACTGTCGAATTCCAGTCACCCATGACGATACAATTTTCATCTCCCTTCACTAGCTGAATAATTTCTTTTATCTCATCATACATTTCATCAATTTCATCATCATCTGCAGAGCTAGTTGGCATATAAACTTGTACTACTGTAGTAGGCGTGGGCTTCGTGTCTATCTTGTCCACAATAATGCGTTCACTATGCTGTTGCTAGTAGCTTACCCACACTCCCATTCTTTAATTCATTATTAAACCTACTCCTGCATTACCACTATTTGCTTTTGTATTTATAACCCTGTATTCACCTGACCAAAAGTCTTGTTCCTCCCGCCACCGAACTTCACTAATTCCGACTATATCTAACTTTATCCTATCCATTTCCCTTTTTAATTTTTCTAACGTACCTGCTAGATTAAGGGATCTGACATTCCACACTCTGATGCGTAGAATGCCAGTTTTCTTTCTCCTGCTAACGATGTTCTCTTGAGTAGTTCCCACCCAGAGATCCGAATGGGGGACTATTTTACCTCCGGAATATTTTACCCAAGAGGACGCAATCGTCATTTAATCATACAGTAAAGCTGCATGCCCTCGGGAAAAATTACGGCTGTCATTACCCCTTGCTTTCAGCAGTTCGCAGTACCAAAACAGCAAGGTCGTTTTGGTTAGTGTTACATACACTCGTCATATTCCACCAGGCTAGTTATATCGAATGATGTCATTGCACTGCTTCAGACCTATTAGTTTTAGAAACTCATAGTTTGTATGTGTTATCACCTTCCTGTTCTGTTGTGAAGTGTAGCACTGTGCACTGTGCACTTTCGTTTTATACCTTACACTCATCCTCTCTTTGTTGGCAACACAGGGATGCTGCAATCCTTGAGTGTTTGAAGCTCGCCACTGATGCTTCCGGTCCAGAAAGTTAAATATCTAAGAGGTTCCGCCTGGTTGAAGGCCACTGCCACTTCTGGGTCTCTGCATGTTCAAGATCACTGCTGGTTCTGCCTTAGATGTAGCTATACAATGATTTTCTTGCCACGAAAGTCAACAAATTGATTATCCTGGTCTACACTACTCCAAATAGTCCAAAACCCGAACTGTTATTGGGAGATAAATAGCATTGGTAGGGGTGTCAACAATCTTGTTCCCTGTTCCCACTTATGGGGATAATCTGTAAACTGTATGAATTAATCTGTTTTTGAGACTTGAGTTTGTTGCAAAGTTACACTCAGCACAGATTGTACTGACAGAAAGTATATCCACTGACTGGTCGGATATGTAGAACCTATTAGGAATCTTCTTCAAAACCTGTCCTTGGGTAAAACCCAGTAGCCGTCCTACTGAATGTTTTGGTTAAAATCAATCGTTGCACTCGGTTTTTTTTAATCAAAGATTTAAGTGTATTGATTTTGCACATAGTGCAATCCTTTTGCCAGACCGTTTTAAAACTTAGTTGAAATCGTCAATATCATATGCACCAGGTTGCAGTTCCATACTTTCGTTTCCACCATTAATTTCGAGATGAATGTTGTTGTTAACTTCTGTGATATTTGGAATACTGTTATAAGTCTCTAGTCCTATCAGGCCAACACTATGCTCCCCATTACTTAAATCAGTCGATGGGAAGTAATTTGTGTGTAATACTGATGACCAATCATTTAAAGCCAGAGTACATGACATTGCATCTGAACCACAACTAACAGATGTACGCTTCTTCGTAAACATGAGGAGGAACATGATGCACAGATGGCCACATAAGAAAGTCATGGTACCAATGAAAATTGTAGAACACACTTCTTCTGCCAGTGAAGTATCATTGTAATTCTTCTGGCAGCTACAAGTCTCCAAATGAGGCGAAATAACAGACGTTACTTGTGTTTTTCTTAACATATGCCACCCAGTGGGTTCCTGGTGCCCCACCACATCTAAATGAACAATTTCACATTCTCCAGATTTACACATAGTCTTCAGAAATGTATCCTACATAAACACACCATGGAATCTTGTAATGCTGAATTTTTTCCTGACAAACTTGGGCAGATCTGTATTTGTGAGTGGTTCATCTGGTAGGATAGCTAATGGGCTTGCATATTTCTTTCTTTTTTTACTTATGAAGAGACCTAGTCCTTTCTTGTATGGTTTCAGGCTGTCAGGTATAGTCCTTTTCCGATGGGTGCTGCTTCCAGCATGAGGTTATATCTTCATTTCTCCCTTAAGCTGCTCCTGTGGGTTCTTTCATTTTTCACTGTTCTGGCAATAGCCACAGCTAACCATTGGCTAGTCAACCCATCACTGTGTACACTGGTCAGTTGTACTATTTCACCATACGTCACCAGACCTTTGGGTGAATATTTTACTCTTTTTGAGGGTTTTAGGAAAATGAGGTTCAGTACACTTGGTGCTCTTTGAAATTCGCTGTCGCCTATGACATTGTTTTTTCTTGCAAACTAATAGGCTGCAAGCCCAACACTTACGGTTTTCCACTACTGACACCAAATATTTTTCTCTCCTAACATTGCTGTGATGGTTAATGAAACCGGCAATAACATCATCGTTGTTGTTGTCTAATTTCACTGAGAGTTCATCAAGAGATCCAGTAACTGGTCTAAAGGTTTCTTTCAGTGTCTGCTCTTGATCCAAATGTCGTAACCTTAGCAGATGTAACTTCTCTGAACAGCCTTCCATGCAGCAATGACCTTATTCTTATTCGATATATTGTAAAATACTAAGCGGATTTCTTCAAAGGCTGCATCTTAATATATTTTGCTCAATCTTTACAATTAAGTCATATACTTTCTATTCAATTTCGTCAACCTTTACAACTGTGTTGTCTACTTTCTTTCTCAGAATGATGTAGGTGTGTCTCTAGTTCCTTGACCCTAGCACCTAATTCGTTGATAGACACAGAGGGGCTGGGCATATATCTCTATTTCCATAACTTTGAATTCGAGAGACTGAAATTTTCTATCCCTGTGCATGCACACACACACAACACACACACACACAAACACACACACACACACACACACACACACACACACACACACACACACACGCACACACATCATCATCAGGGGTGATTCAACAATCTGTGCATATCCTTACAAAATCATTGAATAACATGTCAGTACCTACATTCACCTGGTAAATGTGTTTTAAATTCAAATTGTCTTGTTTGAAAGTTGTAATGAGATTTGCACTATCTCTCAGCAACAGTTTTAGGATTCTGAAGTATGTCTGACTCAAATATAGTACGTCAATACCCATGTGATGACCAAAACAGAGATATTGTAGAACTTGTACTTTGTTTTCCACAGTAACATCATCAAATATGAACACTGTGTTTTGCTTTACGTTTTCAGGCAGGAGGATTTGATTTCTTTGACTGAATGTCATGTATGTTACACATCTACACCATGCAGTGTCTTTTGCAGTAGCTGGTATTTTGATTGGATAAGTGTTTTTGAGGACAAACAAACATGCTCAAAATGGAGTCCATCTGGTTGTATTAGCAGCAACATGAGTACATTTGTTTTACCACAGCTGGATCGACCCACAATTATAGCTCTTATGTAGGTGGGAATGAGTATCCCATTCTCCTCCTCCTCCTCCTCCTTCTTCTTCTTCTTCTGCACCATCACAGGACCAGTCACTTACAAGAAAGTCCTGTTGCTTCACCTACCTTGCCATGATGCCGACCAGATCAGGTTTAGTGTACAATGGGGTTTTATAGAAAAATGAACACTGGTAATAATAACAATATATATAGCAACTTGGCGCAGTCATCTTTCCAACAGAGCTACCACAGCTACGTTATAATGAGAGGGTTATGAAATAAGAGATAACACACAGGATTTGTGATTATACATACATATATTTGATCCCTGTACTTACAGCTAAATGTTACGATCACGGTCTCAGTTGAACAACATTTGACAATGAGCAAAATATCGGAAATACACCCTGTTGACGACTGTGGCTCTGGAAATAGAAATATCAGTGCCATTCTTATGACATGATATACTCTTCCCTTTGCTATCACACTATTCAACGTC
This sequence comes from Schistocerca americana, assembly GCF_021461395.2. NCBI lineage: Eukaryota > Metazoa > Arthropoda > Insecta > Orthoptera > Acrididae > Schistocerca > Schistocerca americana. The sequence goes on along the minus strand of NC_060126.1, from coordinate 111,603,007 downwards.
AAATCCATACCTTTGTTACGAATGGACATAGTCATTTCCTTTGCACCCAACTGGAACACAAACACATACTTTATAAGCCTGATGCTCAAGACAAATCTATCACAAACCCCCCGACTACTAAGTATAATACTTCATCAATAACTGATCGCTGGCGACACGAAATAATGGTGACCGTAAATCAACTATGGGTAGACATGTCTCATAATTTTTTCTTGCGAGCGGCACCACCATGTCTTAGAAATAGATGTTTAATCGTCTTACAAATCGCTATATGTTAAAAAACCCGATCCAACAACTACTGCATGTTACTGTCACAAGCAGTCTTGGTTCTACATGTGCATACAAGTATCCATGTTAAAAGCTATACCAGTTTATAAATCCATATATGGCATTACCTACGAATGAGGTGGTTTTTTGTCCAGACAAATACTAAGGCAGTGATTGTAGGAGTGTATATTATCAGACCAGCAGTCCGGTTACCAGTAGCCCACAATGCAACCTCGTCATAAAATCGCTGAAGTGATTCGGCTAACGAATGTGGTACGAAACTGCTATTTGCAACCTCCCCTCCCTCCGCCGCCACTAGATATTTCTCCAGTATTTTTAACAATTCTGTCTCGATACAATGTCAGAGGTTCTGCGATACATCCACTGAGTTAAAGGCAGTGACTGATTGAGAAGGATCACAAACGGTATAGATGGTGTGCTGATTGAGGTCGTAAGAATTGTACACTAGCTTTTCAGATCTCTAGTGTTACGCTATCTGCTAGAAATGATGTCTATGATTTGGAATCAAGTCTTTCCATTCAACTACATACCTGCGTTGGATCCTATGGAGAAGTACTCTAATGATTACAATCACTAGTGAATCATATTTCTGGCACTCTCATACCTCGAAACGAGCCACCTTCCTTGGACCTATCTGCTACAGCAGAATTTCAACATGGTTTTCGATAGCCCCTACGCATCTTGCAACTACCCCTCAGACTGCAGTACCGTCCCTGCAGCTCTGCGCATGTGATTGTTCCAATGTAAGTTGGAACTGAGTAGAAGTCGGAAAAAACTGTATCTACCATCTTCTGCAACCTGTGCAGAAACAGTCGTAGCTGAGTTACTGTGACAGAACTGCTTTTTGATCATTCAACGGAAACGAAGCTTGCTCCTGCAACATGAGGTAGTATAAAAGATAGTAAAGGAACTGGGGAAAGGACGTGGATCTTGGTACCACATTGTGGTGCTTCTCCAAGCTGCAAGTAGGTACTATATTTCCACACCCCTCAGGTCCATTGACGTCTATCACCCCAGCATTCTATCATCGTTGTTCTGTTGCATCCACTAGAGAAAAATTACGAACTATAAAAGCTCCATTAACTTCATCTGATAGAGAACTCGGTAAGAGTTTTACCGCATCTCTCTCCTCCCATATATCGAAAACAAATACCGCATGTGTGCTGGCTTCAAACACATTTTACGATCCTATTAAATATGCAGGCGTTAATCCACTGCACAGACCACATTAAAGTTTCATCACCTATACTGTAGGAGGATGACTATATCCCACAGACTATACTGTAAGTCGCTAGAGACGCTCATGTGACCCTGTGTCGTTTGAAACAGTTTTTTCTCTGCTATAACATGCTTTGTACACTGCCATACATTTTGTTTTTCCACCACGACTTCGAGATCTGTGTCAGGTTCTAAACTGACATTAACACATTCTGATCCACTACCTCTCAGAGAATAAAACTAGACGTCACACGGTGTAAATCATGTTGTTACTGCGCCTACCATAACACGCCACACACACAGGATGATTTTAAATAAGAGACAGTTACAGCTTAAGGAAAGTGGAAGAGTTTGGCGGCGTTGTAGAGAGTTTCCAAACTGCTGTCCAAAAGTGATTGACAACCTCTGCATTTAAACTCATCTGTCACAGTGACGGAATAGCTGATGGCTCCGCGTTCAGTTCCTCATATTGCAGTCATGTACACGATCACTGTTTCTGTGCTATCTGTCTCCAACTCAAACATGCGATGTCAGTCAATCATTATGTGGTAACCAACAGCATACCAGCGGATGGATGGGATGGAAAAGATACCCCCAATGTACTGAAATAATAAGCATTCCATTTGATTGTGTGAACAATTTTACCAATTTTACAGTAATTCCAACACCAACCAATGACGTGACAGCATGTTTCCCAATTTCAGTATCATAGCTAAACCACCCCTCCCCCACTTTGCAAGTATCATTGCGAATGTGGATAGATGACTGTGCTGTACATCCACGCATTGTTAATTCTTGAACACATCCATCATCAAAGGATATCAGATAGCACTCTGCATGTCTCTAACACTTCGAGCATAGTGCACAATTTACGATTTATCTCTATGCTGATGGGAGTTACAGAGCATTCTCGCAGTCTTAGGGTAAAATTAGAGACTGAAAGACCCACCTCACACTGTCATTGACCAACCCGCCCTGCAGCGCCGTTACCAATATAATCTGCAATCGACCAGAAGTAGACCGCTACATTCCACATCTCGTGAATGAATGGAGCTTGCCGAGTCCTTGCCCATCCAAGTGCACAAGATTTCTCGAGACGCGCCCATGTCGAAGAGGTTAGAACTCCTTATAAATGTATAGTAACAGATTTGAAAGTGTTGTCATGTAATAGCAGACGGTGAAGATGAACAAAAAACGAGTGATTTTTATGTATGATGGAGCTCCAGGCGCATGGAGTTCGAAGCATTCTTATGTAAATCAACAAAGCTACGAATTTTAAAGTATTATTCCAGAGTCTAGGATCAGTACCTGGAAGGTATTGGTAAGAGAGATTATAAACACACATATTCCTAAGGCTACAATGTTACAGACTTAAAACGGGCTATAATGTTAGATCACTTGTGTTTCCAGCCTATCGTCGTATGGAATGTGGCGCTGTTAATATTCCAATGTACGAAATATATTTCAAGCGCATGACATACACCCTTCTTCCCAGTTTCTCTACGATAAACTATGTTATCGAACTGTAAAACGAAAAAACTACTTCCTTAAAACATTCGCTCTGTGTGATACGAGCACAATATAGCTTTCCAGAGATGTATAGTGTCCACTGTTCACATCCGATCACGCTTGAGAAATTATATTGTCCGTGCATCACCAATATATAAAATTATGGTTAGTAACGGGGAATACCTCTTACAGGGAAACAAATAAATGCATACTACCAGTATCTGACATGTGAAAATTACAAGTCATTCCGCCACTAACTCTGTAAACAGCACATCTGTCAAGCAGTTGTATACACAGGGGATTGCAGTGTCTCACAAACACCTATTGCTAACTTACTTATGAAACTGAAATATTGATTTTACACTTATTATGCGACAGGGGGATGGAGTATATCGCAGAAATCATAGTTTGTTTAGAGGAATGTGTCACATTTCATCACACATGAGATGGAAGTCCTCTGATGACCGACAGGTTTATCGTTAACGATTGCAAGTGGACAGTGCTTTAAATCACATACAGTGCACATGGCTGTATATGAGTCGAACGCAGGCTATGTCAGGCGACTGATGCATCCTGACAGAACAGTGGAAAGATTGACCTACAGCATCTTCCCCTTCTCTAGAATGCATCATCAGTCTACTATTAAATCGTACCTCATTACAGCTCCATCTCAATTGATCACCCCATCCACTCTCTGTCATCCTTTAATGCAGATGCATGTAAGTTTAGAGACGGATGATTCTCTGTCTTCCTGAAAAGCGTCAAATACAGTAATGAACTCATGTGATCACTGGTACCTCAATAGACGTACAGTATAATGCTGCCTTGACGGAAAAGAAATTGACTGCTTCCCTGATTCCCTTCGCTTACATGTTGACATGTTCTCGGTCTCATCTTGCTGCCGCATACTTGTTCCCATGTACAAATTGTTCTGCATGAACCAGAAGATATGCAAGTACTTCCTCAATTTCCCCACATTTCGATATATATTTGGAAAGTTTATACCTATTCCCCCATCATTTTCGCAATTCTATCGATTTTATGTCAGATCTATCCATGCAATCATGACATAACCCCTCATTCTGTGTTCTTAAATTGCTTGTAGATGTAGCACAACTGCCAACAACTAGTCCAAGTGCATTGATCAGGAGGTGTAGTATGGCACTGTACTCGATTGTGTCCAGTCACCTAAACACTTGGAAAGCGTTTGATCTGTTTTCTGTATGTCTGTGTATATACATGTGTCGTGGTAGGCTCCCAGGACCCAGTCCCCCCTCTGGTGGACCAAACTTTGATCATAGAACACGTGTTTGTACGTAGCGCTTGACTGGTCCACCTGTGAGCCGTATCCCAGATTCGACATGAGGTGGATCCGGTTGTAAGTACAGGGATAAAAATGTATATGTGGCGGATTTCTTAGGATGATGATTCTACCTGTGCATGCTTGACGTGCAGCTCCAGTGACCTGTGCTGGGATGATTAATGTTCCACGTTAACAATAGGAGCTGTCCAAATGGAGAGGATTGTTGGAGTGTAGGAATCTAGATGACTTAACTGTATTGTCATCTAGGCGGCTGAATAGCGAACTAATACTTAGTATGTGTTGGATAGCTTTTGTGATCGCGTGGAAATTTGAGAAGATTAAATATGGAGGTGTGTTTGTGCTGGACCGTTATTCCTTCCCATGTAAATTGTTCGGTTGGCTGCTTCTTCACATTTCGCATCTTTATTTAGTTGAGAGAACATCGATTATGGTGTATGCATCTAGCAGGTGGATGACACTTTTGCTGGTTCTCTAGACATGAGAAATACGTTAATTGACTTTGTAAATTATAGGGATGATTTGGAATCTGTTACATCACAGACATGGGTGATCAGCAGGATACTGCTGTGTGCTTGATATTGGGAAGTACCGTGATAATGGTATAAATTATGGCAAACCATGTGAAAATACAAGTGTTCTTGTAATCCTAGAGTCTGGAGATGGGTGTAGAATAGCAAGCAAGGAAACAGGTTCAGACCACAAACAGTATGCGTTTGTGCCGAGTGGGAACGAGCCTGAATTTGTAGAACAGTTGTGAGAGTGACTTTGGTCCACTGAGGGTTCTCTGTTACCCATTGGGGGCGGATTACCATCGAGCTCGTAGGTAAATATCTAGTGCTGTGAGGAGTGTATATGGTGCTGTCTGTCTTCGTGGTATATGTACGGATGATGTAAAAGGGCTGATTTTGTATGGCGCAGGATACGAATTGTGTGTTTACTACATCGAGACGGTATGCAGTGATATATTGCTGGGTTGGAGATCGGTTTCATGCTCTAATATCCAAGCTTCTGTCCTCAGTGGGACAGCAGAGTAATTGAGTAAGAGTTTTTCGGTATTTGACGATATGTAGGGGTACTTTGCAAGGTTTAATTGTCAGTGCAATTTGGCGATCTGTGTAAAATAGTTTTTTTGCCAGTGAAAGCCTTGTCTGCAGAAAGTAACGAAAGGTGGACAGTGCTTCCACACCAGTGGCATCTGTAATTCGGCGGCTAAATTCGATAAGAGCCAATCATAACACACAATTCATTCACAAGACATCCTTTGTGCTGGGATATAGGAGCACCTACGTAGCGGTGAGAACATTTGTGTATGTTGAAAGCAGGAAGAGTAACATGTGATGGATGGGGTACCACATTAAGATTTTGAGGAAGAATGCATTCGACATTATTCTGCGCTATTTTCGTAAACAGGTTCTCTTAGGACAAGAATTTCTGTCCATACAAGCCGTGACATCACGAATGCGCACATTAAGTATTTCTGGGGCACTATACAATTTCCGCCGGCCGGAGTGGCCGCGCGGTTAAAGGCGCTTCAGTCTGGAACCGCGCGACCGCTACGGTCGCAGGTTCGAATCCTGCCTCGGGCATGGATGTGTGTGATGTCCTTAGGTTAGTTAGGTTTAAGTAGTTCGAAGTTCTAGGGGACTTATAACCACAGCAGTTGAGTCCCATAGTGCTCAGAGCCATTTGAACCATTTTATACAATTTCCAAGAGCTCGACTTGGTTCTTATTTTAGATAGCCATCTGGCTTCAGTATAACATTGAGGTCATTGCTAGATGTGTTTGCAATGCTATGTAGCTACGTGCAGTGATGTGTCAGCCACATGTCACGCATGTCCTGTCAGAATCGCTAGGGAGAAAGCAGCCTGTGCTATTCTGGAACGGATGTCTGCCGCGTCTGCGAGGGTGAGTTGCTCGGCAATTAGGTCTTCGCTTGACCACAGGTAGGGAGAGGGATCACACCAGCAGCGGCAAACACACGCGTGTGCATCACAGAGGACAACTTGGAGCTTATTTAGATAGACTTTAACTGTAGAGGTAACTTTGACATGTCATCAACAGCAGCGTGAGACTGATGGCTCGCGCTGGCTTGCGTTTGATGGTGGCTCACGGAGGGTTCGATGCCAGCGCGCCCTTGGAGTGTCTGTGCTCTGCAGACAGGTCTTCGCTCCCACCCAGTCGTGTCAGCAAGGGTGCCTAGGTGATCACTTATTTCGAGAGGAATTTCTCAGGTGTCAAGTATGAAAGGGATGCCGCCGCCTCATGCTTGAGGGGCCCGAACGGGCACTTATTATGGTTTGGCAGATGCTGGTGCATTCCAGCTTCTGGGAGCATGTGCGGTAGCTCCCTGTGCGGTCCAGTGGACAGGGGGCGGCGGGTTTGCGTGTCTATTGCATTATTTTGCAAGCAGGTCTGTAAGCTGTGCTATCCCTTATTTGAACAGCTTATGAGTTGATTTTGTGTCTGCACGTCAGAGTACTGCATTATTTAGGAGGAGTTCGCATGTCTGTGTGCTGTGTACTGAAATTATTTCGATAATTTAGGAGCTGTTTGCATGTCTGTAGAGTGTTATTTCAATTACCAGTAGTTTACAGATCTGTAGGCTGTGTGGCGTGACCCCTAGCATGTCAGAGTGTGTGTTTTGTATCAGTGTGATAAAGATACTATCTATAATCCATCCCTAAATAAATTGTTCCAAAATAAATGAAGTACACTCCTTCCCGTCTCCAGCAGCCCAGAGTGGGCAGAGTCATTTTCTCCTCCATACAGCCATCTTGGGTTACGTCATGGAACAGATGACAGTGCCCTCTGATGGTGGTACTGTGTACTAGATCAGTTGGACTCTGGACCTTGTGGTGACTGCACTAGCTCCCTCCATTTTCCCCCGCCATCTTGGATTACGTCATAGACAGATGTCAGTGCCCTCTGGTGGCAGTACCATGTACTAGATCAGTTGGACTCAGGACTCCATGGTGACTACACTTGATGGTGGTAATGTCTCTGATTGTTTAAATAAATAGTGCATGCAAAATAAAGACTTATGTCCCACACATGTCGAGTCCTCTTCCCGCCATTTCCTAGGATGATGTGGTGGTCGGATGACTTTGGTTAGTAGAGGTAGCCCAAGTGACGTATTTTAACCACCATTTTCTTAGGTTAGTATAGGTGTGTTGCAGTGTCCTGATGGAATTTGAACTTCCTGCCATGGGGGCATGGCAGGGGGACGTTGCACTTTCCCACTAAAAGCCACCATCTCGGATAATGATACTTGCATCATTAGCTGATGTCATGCGCTGCTGCCAAGTCTACAGGCCGCCATCTTGGATGACGTCATCGCCGCCATCTTGGATACATCTGGCAACAATGAAGAGTGGGGTGGTATGAAGGTAACTCTACTACTTGTTTCAGAGCAAGAAAACCCCTTCTAAGACCTATAAATAAATATAAGAGACTTGAATGGGCTAGGAAACATCGTAATTGAACATTGGAAGAGTGGAAAAAGGTGTTATTCACTGATGAATCGACGTTCGAGATTTTTGGAACCAGAAGGAGAATATTTCTTCGCCAAGTTGTAGAGGAAAGGGTAGCCCAACAGTGTGTTCTACCTACAGTTAAGCACAGTGGAGGTTCTATTAAGGATTGGGGGTGTTTTGGCGGAGATAGAGTTGGCGACATTGTGAAAATAGAAGCATGTATGGATCAGAAGCAGTACCACTGCATACTCCAGTAGCATGCAATATGAAGTGGATTGCGCTTAATAGGGAAAGGATTCACCTTACAACAGGATAATGACCAAAAACATTGGTCGGCATACTGTACGAACTACATTGCATCAAAGGAAAAACTGAAAGTACTGAATGATATGGTATGGCTGTGCCAAAGCCCCACTTGTAATCCCATTGAAATGGTCTGCCATGAAGTGGACAGACGTATCAGGAAAGTTAATATATCCAGCAAGGGACATTTCTGAAATATTGTTAAGAATGTGTGGAATCATATAGATTCACGATACCTACACCTTGAGTTTGTGAGGCAGTCATTAAATACAAAGGAAGATACTTTGATGAAAGTAAAATATAGTGATTGTGATTGTATTATGTATGTGGAAATTAATATAATTATATTTTGCGAGAAATAACGTTTGATTTGTGTTGTAAATCTGAAATACCAGGGTGTATTGAAATTAATGAGCAATAGTATAGGATGACGTCATGATGGATTTGTCTGCAAAGTCAGTTGGATGTTACCGCCAAGTGCGAATTGCGCGCAGTTCTTCGGTTTTTGAACGCAAAGGGCACTGCGCCAATTGAAATCCATTGCCAATTGACGGAAGTGTATGGTGAGTTGTGCACGGATGTCAAAAATGTTCGTAAGTGGTGTAGAGAGTTTGCACTTGGTCCGACCGAAATTCACGGCGAACAAAGGAGCGGGAGACTGTCAATTTCTGAGGAGACAGTGTTGAAGGTTGAGCAAAGCATGCGTGAAGATCGGCGGATCACCCTGGATGATCCCTGCACCTTGGTTCCTGAGGTTTCACGAAGCTCCGCTCACAGAATTTTAACGGAAACATTGAACTACCGGAAGGTGTGCGCAAGATGGGTGCCACGCATGCTGACTGAGGACCACATGCGGCAACGAGTTGAAGCTTCCTGCGCATTTCTTCACCACCTTGCACCCGAACAGGACAACTTCCTGGACTCAATTGTTACGGGTGACGAAACCTGGGCATACCGTTTAACACCTGAGACCAAACAACAATCACGCCAGTGGCGGCATCCTTCTTCGCCAAAGCCACGGAAATTCAAACAAACACAGCCTGCCGGTAAAGTCATGACAACCGTTTTTAGGAATCGGAAATGGGTATTGTTGGTCGACTTTTTGCCCACTAGGACCACAATTAACGCTGACATGTACTGTGAGACTCTGAAAAAACTCAAACGGGCAATTCAGAACTGGAGAAGAGGAATGTTGAGCAAGGGCGTACATATTCTCCATGACAACGCTCGCCCACATATGCTCAGCAAACTGTTGCTCTCCTGCAACAGTTTCAGTGGAACATAATCGCCCATCCACCCTATCTATAGTCCTGACTTGGCGCCCAGTGACTATCACCTGTTCCCTGGGTTAAAAGAACATTTGGCCGGAAAGCGATTCAGCACCGCCGACGAGGTGAAAGAAGAGGTTCAGAACTTTCTGAACAGCATGGCGGCGAGCTGGTACGCCATGGGCATACAAAAACTGCCACAGCGTCTACGAAAATGCATCGACATAAATGGTGATTATGTCGAAAAATAGCTATATGTTCAAGCTCTAAACTGATGTAAACCATTGTAGAAATAAACAGGTCTATGTACTTATAAAAAAATAGGAGACCTTACTTTTGGGATTACCCTCGTAAAAAGTATTATACCACACCTGTACCTATTAACAGTGTGCAGTGTTCCACAGTCACGTCAGCTATGGGCTTTTACTGTGGGGGGGGGGGGGGGGGGGTTCTGTAGGCCGCAAAAATGTGCTTTTATTACAAAAGAAAGCAATGAGGATCATTACCTCAACCAAAAACAAAACTGACCATCGAAAATCAATTTCTTTCTGGATTAGGACTTACGACTGTTTTCAGTCAATATATTTTCAACTGCCTTGTGCACAAATCATAAGACCTACAGAAAGTGAAATGAGTTCATCAACATAGCGCTCACTATAACGACAGTAAAGACAGGCTAACATCTCAATTAACTGAGATGCAGAATAGCTTCCCGATGGTGGCATTAAAATTATTTAATGCAGTATCTAAGGGTGTTCAGTCACTACCAATCGCAATTTGGGACTAAAATTGGTGTGTGCTAAAAGAGCAAACTTTGTACAGTATAGAAGAATACTTCTCCAGCCACAGAACAGTGTATACCTGAGCTGCAACTCAATGACTGAGAGCTACGGAATTACGTAGAAAAGAAAAGATAGAAGGAAAAAAATTACAGTCATAGCTCAGTCACTCAAAATGATTCTGAAATTTTACTTGTTAGAATGAAATCAGGCGATGATTCTTCTTCTCTGCAGGCTCGTGCTTTGCGGCAGTCTGCTAATCTGTACAAATAAAATGCCTCGTAATTTTGGGAGCGTTGTATAATCAGTCGGGAAACCTCAGATCAAGCGGATATTTGGCTTTGATGAAGTTTAACCTTCCGAAGAAGTAATGGAGCTCTTGGATTATTAAGTGCAGGTTCATATCCAGTCTTTCGGAAGTCCCTTCTGATTAACAACTACGCAATATATCGATAAATATCATTAATTCTCAAATTTAAACTACACACCTTTTATTTGAAGAAGCCATCTATATATATTTCCTTTTAATCGTACAGTTCGTATCAGTTATCTTCTGTGATAAATCTCAATAATCAGATTACAGTTCTTCTAAACCAAGCTCTGGCTAATCGGCACGAAGACAATCTCGGAAACCCCCGTTCTTTTTTTCCTAACAACCACCAGAGAGAGTACTACAAGGAATACTTATGCGCTCATGGCATACCTATTGTATGAGCTACTTTTCGCATGGATTCTGCGAGTATGAAGATAGAAAATTAGTAAACCTCATTCAAGGGTAGAATTGTATCAGAATAATTCATAGAATATAAAGAGATATTACCAACAGTCGATAATGTCACTGTTGCAAACAATTGATGAAACACTCTGGTTGCGCGAGAGAAAATTATTATAAATTTTAGATTTTTCATTATGCCTTCTTTACCAGGAGAATTAATTTAAGAATTTTAACTAACGTTTTAAGAATAGCAGTTTGTGTGTTTCATATTATGGACATAATTGTTGAAATATATTTCCATAAATATTCATGAGAGGATGAAGAAGATTCTGCGATTGGATGATTTGTTAAATGAACATACGTCATCAGTAATGATATTTATTTACAAGTGGATCTATAAATCAATTAATTATAAGAATAATGAAAATTTTTCAAATTATTCCTTTTGTGGAGTCAGTGTCATATGCCTATGTTTAAAATTTTTCATCAGGTGTAAACTTAAATTTTATTCATAATTTCGTAATTGAAAGCAAACCTCGGACAGTTTCAATGCAATACTTCCACCTGCACTATAACAAAACGAAGATTAGATTAAAAAATTTTTGAGAGGGATACATTCGATAAGAGCTACAACAAAATTTAAATGCCCACAGTCTATTTGGCAATGTTTTGGACCATCAGCAGTTGTAATGCAAAACAACTTTGGTATTGAGGACTACAAAAAATTTCGCGATTGTCAGGAATGATGGATGTTCCAGGCTAGTACAGATGGAAGAATATAAGAATCGACTCCGATTTTGAGTTCAACGTTGAAATATGGACTTCGTTGCCTTAATACACTCTCTTCCAGGGATTTACTCAGTCAGAATCTTTTCTTATTCCATTTTAAACCTGTTTCATATTCGCGTCCCGGACCTTATGCTCCTGAGATCATCTTCCTGTTTCTACGGCACATTACCAGCTTCTATCCTGTACCATAAGCCATCGCCTGTCCTCCGTGCCGCCTCCACCAAACGCTGTACGTCGCCTACCCGGTGTCCGTACCCAGTGTTCCTGTTCGATCGACTTCACAACGAGATCGCCGGCTACATCGTCGAAAGAAGAATTTTGAAAATATTTTTTTGAGCAATATTGTAAAATTTTTTTTGGCTATGAGGCACTTTTCCTTCGATCTAATCTATAGAGCTTCTATATATTTCAAAATTACTGGATTTAGGCTTTCCTATCTTCTTTAATACCTGAGCTGGGGTCTATTCTTCCGGGTTTTCCAGGGTTTCCCTGTGAAGGCCAGTTCCCAAATGGGTAGACCTTTTTCGTAACTACACCAATCTACATCTTCCCTGGTTATGTACTCGGGATGCGGGTATACCCCGGTACATGTAAAAGCTACAGCTTAGGTATTCTCGTAACTTATTGTTTTAACATTTTACCCATACTCTCTATAATAAATTTCTACTAATTCAAAATATTCCTCTTTTGAATAAACAACCCAACAAATTTTTTTCTGTTAGCTCGCAAAGTGTATTATCATTAACTTTGCTCGCTGCGAGGGGCAATTGTAATATCTCTTTATATTCTATGAATTATTCTGATACAATTCTACCCTTGAATGAGGTTTACTAATTTTCTATCTTCATACTCGCAGAATCCATGCGAAAAGTAGCTCATACAATAGCTATGCCATGAGCGCATAAGTATTCCTTGTAGTACTCTCTCTGGTGGTTGTTAGAAAAAAAAGAACGGGGGCTTCCGAGATTGTCTTCGTGCCGATTAGCCAGAGCTTGGTTTAGAAGAACTGTAATCTGATTATTGAGATTTATCACAGAAGATAACTGATACGAACTGTACGATTAAAAGGAAATATATATAGATGGCTTCTTCAAATAAAAGGTGTGTAGTTTAAATTTGAGAATTAATGATATTTATCGATATATTGCGTAGTTGTTAATCAGAAGGGACTTCCGAAAGACTGGATACGAACCTGCACTTAATAATCCAAGAGCTCCATTACTTCTTCGGAAGGTTAAACTTCATCAAAGCCAAATATCCGCTTGATCTGAGGTTTCCCGACTGATTATACAACGCTCCCAAAATTACGAGGCATTTTATTTGTACAGATTAGCAGACTGCCGCAAAGCACGAGCCTGCAGAGAAGAAGAATCATCGCCTGATTTCATTCTAACAAGTAAAATTTCAGAATCATTTTGAGTGACTGAGCTATGACTGTATTTCCTATCATGAATGATTGATTGCTCGAACGAATTGAGAGCTACGGAATTACGTAGAAAAGAAAAGATAGAAGGAAAAAAATTACACAGTGTGCAGTGTTCCACAGTCACGTCAGCTATGGGCTTTTACTGTGGGGGGGGGGGGGGTTCTGTAGGCTGCAAAAATGTGCTTTTATTACAAAAGAAAGCAATGAGGATCATTACCTCAACCAAAAACAAAACTGACCATCGAAAATCAATTTCTTTCTGGATTAGGACTTACGACTGTTTTCAGTCAATATATTTTCAACTGCCTTGTGCACAAATCATAAGACCTACAGAAAGTGAAATGAGTTCATCAACATAGCGCTCACTATAACGACTGTAAAGACAGGCTAACATCTCAATTAACTGAGATGCAGAATAGCTTCCCGATGGTGGCATTAAAATTATTTAATGCAGTATCTAAGGGTGTTCAGTCACTACCAATCGCAATTTGGGACTAAAATTGGTGTGTGCTAAAAGAGCAAACTTTGTACAGTATAGAAGAATACTTCTCCGGCCACAGAACAGTGTATACCTGAGCTGCAACTCAATGACAATGAAAAAAGCAGCAACTCTGCTATTTTACTACTCTAGTTTTTAAAGTGTAGTACCCACTTTAGTATCATACCTTAAACTGCAATTTTTTAATAACTTTAATGTGATAATGTCATCATAAAAATTGACACTTTCTGATCAGCCATGGCTGGTGAATGACAAAGAATTGGTAATAAAGGTAATAAATGAAAGGAAGATTGCCAATTTTATTGGCATGCAAAGCAAGATGAATTTCTACAAATTAAAGAATAAGCAATAATTAGTTGATTTCAAAATTTGCGGAAGAGACAATGGATTTCTATACCATAGCACTTGTTTTCTTATAGAAAAGGGCTGTTTCTTTTAATAAGTATCAAGTACTTGATTTGATGACGCTATGTGGAACCTCAGACTGGGTATTGATTGAAAGCACTGTTATATAACTGACTACAGCTGGGGTGAAGATTTCATCCGGTAACTGTTTTCAGGAATATATGTATCTGAAGAGTTTTTTAAAAACTAAGCATGACTCAGAAGAATGTAAGTCTAAACATTCCTTGGAAGAAATGTGGATCTACTTTTTTAAGGAAACCGAAAATCCTGAACGCAGATGACAACTGCTGAAATCATGCGAGTATCTGTTTTCTATTCACCCACACAACGCCACTATGGAAAGTGTATTTTCGCTGATGTCGGCTCAGAGGACTGATGAATGAAATCGACTGCCGCCATCGGCTGTGGAATCAGTCTTAAAGTGCCTGCTTAACTGCAAGCTGACTTGCATGGAGTTTTATAAATACGTAAAAGGGAAAAAGAGACTTGCTCAAAAGGTGAAATCTTCCGGAAAATATGGTGTAACTGTTTCTGCCGCAACAAGTTCCATGTAGTTGTGTTCTAAACAAAAAGTAATTACATTAAATAAATTTTTACTTCATTTCTATACCCCCATCTGAAGGGTGTCCCGATGAGGTCACAACAAGATATGGTAGCCCTACTCATTGGAGCTTTTTTTGGTCGAGGAGATGTCTCAGTGTGTCACTCCCCACTTGGCTGCTTCGTCTCAGGATCATACTAAAAAAATACAGGATTCATCACTTGTGATCATGCGACGGAACCATTCGTGGTCACTGGCAGTCCTCCAGAGACGATCAACCCGCACGTTTGTTCGACTATCCTTGCGGCACCATTTTGGCACAAACCATTCCCATGTGCAAATCTTCTGTCAAAATTTGACGTTTGGTGAAAGTGTTTAACAGATCAGCCATCAGCCATATTGTTAAACATCCGTCTGGTCTCACAGAAGGAAGGACACGTTCGAGGTATTCTTCGGTTTTTGAATTTGAAGGTCTCCCTGAGCAAGATTCATCCACAACGTGTTCTCGGCCGTTGTATTTTCGTAACACACAGCAAAAACACAACTTCGCTCTAAAAAATCACGTGACTGCTGTACGGAGGACCGAGCATCTGGAGGGGATGAACACACCCGTCTATACAAGTACAACAACACAGCGGTGCAGAAAGCTTGCAATGTTGTCAGTCTTATTACTTTTCTCACACACTTCATAATCACCCAGAGATCGCCTTTTAATTAATTTTCCATTTTTGCAAACAGTCTTAATTATTTATATTACGAATGTAAGGCATTTATGTTTACGCTAACATTAAAAACATCAGATACATTTTAAATCCGTCTGTACCACTATTCTTCTTTCACTTCTGGTGAAACAAAGTAATTGGTAAATTCATTTCACACTTCCTTGACTGGCGGTGCCTAATTATGTGAGTTAGCGGTTGCGACAGTACATTTGCTTCGGACCATCTGTTTTCCATACTAAAATTTGCGGAAGATGTTTCTGAAAATTGAGAAAAATTGCGGAAGTCGATTCGCTGGGGGTGGTTCCACGTTGCATACAGAAGCAGCGTCAGCAAGCGACTTGCGGAAGTTTGGGCCTACTTGCTAGTGGAGACACGCCTATGTTGACTAAGAAATTTTTTCAAAATGGTTCAAGTGGCTCTGAGCACTATGGGACGTAACATCTGAGGTCATCAGTCCCCTAGAACGTAGAACTGCTTAATCCTTTCACTGCGCATTTACTCTCAGCGGCTCCCGCCCTGTGCGCGTTATTTTCACCCGGTGCGTATGTGTATACGACTGTAGCAGTCTACCGTTATTATTGAGATAAAAATGATACGCAAAATCCAGTATTGTCGGTGTAAATCGTTTCCTTTTTTTAAATCTTTGTTCAGAAAGTCTTATTTTGTTCTAAAAAGGTACTTTATTAGGAGAAAACAATACAAAACATATTACATTAGTAATACTTCAAAGTGTGATATCTCTCGAAACAAAAATTCAAACATAAAGGCACATTACATTTTACACAAATGTATCTTGTGTCACTTCGTTTATCATGTTTTGCACATACAATACACCTTCTCTGGGCGGCCTTCTTCTTTGAAGTTCCTGGGATTAGGGAGATAAAGTGGCGCTCGGTTAGGCGTAAGAGATTGTCACCATCAGCCGATCTCCTTCCACGACTACCCTCTGTTTGCGGTTTGTGGTGAATCTCTAGGATCTCCTTGATAAGTTTCTGTTGAAAATCAGATACTGAAATATTTCGTCCCGTTTGAGTTTTATATAATGCATGCACATTGAGCAGAGACAGATCCACCAAATGCAAAAATAATTTTTTATACTATTTTACAGTTTTTCGTACACATTCTACTGAACTTAGCATCATGTCGCTCCTGTCGACAGCCCCCATATTTTCAGTGTAGCTTACGATGCAAGTTGGTTTTGTTTTTGGTCCATTCGTGGTTCTGTCAATTTTGTCAGTCGCTGTAATTTCGCTTGTATGAGGAGTTGAAAGCATCCTCACTTCCCACTTGTCCTGCCACTTCAGAGCAAGAAGTTTATCTGTTGACATAAACTCGATCTCGCCTTTTCTAAGTTTTTTTGATAAAGCAGGCATGCCTTTGCGGTTTGTTCTCACAGTTCCACAGACATTAGTCACTCTGTCATACAAATAAGAAAATAACATTGGGCTAGTGTACCAATAGTCAACATTTAATGTGTGACCTTTACCAAGGTAACGTTCAAGTAAAGTGAGAACAATGCTTCCAGGTATTCCAACATTTACACCAAAGTCAGTTTCTTTTTTTACACCTGTTGCTGCACCCACATAAATAATAAAGTCAAGAATATAACCAGTTTCACAATCACATAACACAAAAATTTTTACATCAAATCTGTGGCGTTTGGAAGGAATCCACAGCCTGAAGAAGACACGACCTTTGAAGAGAACTAAACTTTCGTCAGTGCACAAATTTTTAAAAGGATAGAAAGCACCTGGAAATACTTTTCTTAAGTGGTCCACAATTCGACGTAATTTCCAGATTTTGTCATCTCCAGGGTCCTTACTGTTATCAGCAAAATGTAACATTCTAAGTAACAGAAGATATCTATCTCTCGGCATGATTTACGCAAACATTGGAGTAGACAGTAACTGTTCATTGGTCCAATAACTGTTTATTTCATATTTTCTCACTTGAGCCATCAGAAAATTTACAGCAAGGAAACAGTAAACTTCGTCACTGTTTGTGTTTTTCCAACGTCGCAGGCTTGATTTTTCACTGGCATCATTGCAAAGGTGTTCATATATAAATTACATTGCTCAGCTATGTAGCTCACAATTTATTGGCTAAAAAAAACTTGGAAGCAGTCTTATACAGTACATAAATAATCTAAATTGACGATTTTGCAACCGGAACCACTGTTATCGAAATTGTACACTTTAGGGTCTAAATCAGAGTCTTTCCATCTGAAATCAACTGTTTTGTGTCTCTTAAGAGATTTTTCAGGCATACGCTAAGGGTCTTCTTCGGAATCGGAGAAAGAATCGACGATAATATCAAAATCTGGATCTGCATTTATTGGTTCAACGTTTGTTGGTTCACAAATAGTTTTTATATTTGTGGTGACAAATTTATCTGCCAGCTCGTCGTCGTCATTATCTGTCCACCAATAATCAGCTGGATTAGGCATGATGATGTCCTCGTCGTCACTTTGGTTTAGAATACTCAGCAGCTCATCGTCTGTAAACGGACGGTAACGTCGCGTCATTTTATTCGGTAACGCAGAAACGGCCGCACACAAACTAGGTAATATAGCGATACGAATGAGCTCAGCAGAAAGAGAATTCAGCATTCAATAGTCGTTCAGGTATTTCCTAGTAGTCCAACAATTAAAATGCATACTTGCGCAACAATTACCTCCGACTCGTTGGCCCGATTGTCGGTGTTATACGTAACTATACGGCTGTAGCAGGGAACCGCTGTAAGTATTTTTATAGCAAATAGTATATATACGTCTGGAGCACTGAAACGATTAGCGTATATTTACGTCTGGAACAGTGAAAGGGTTAAACCTAACTAAGCTAAGGACATCACACACATCCATGCTCGAAGCAGGATTCGAACCTGCGACCGTAGCGGTCGCTCGATTCCAGACTGAAGCGCCTAGAACCGCTCGGTCACCAAAATGCTCACACAGTAGATAATGCTGCTCTATGTAATCCAACCACAGTCTCCATTCTATTACAATAAGTGAACTGTGGAGAAATGAGGGTGGCTACGGTCCAGTATCCTTCATGTTCCGAAGTATCTATAGCGCGCAGCCAAATGAAAACGAAACAGAGGGAAGAAAAGTAAGCAAACTATTTATTATTTCAAAAGTTATCGCCATAACTGCTGATACATTATTTAATCATTTAATTTTGCCTTCATGGAAAAACGTTTGTGGTTGCCTTCAGACACATTGTTGTACCCAGGCGTACGCCTTTTCGTCCGAAGCAGATCGATAGCCACGAATGTCTTTCTTCAGGGCGCCAAAAAATGGAAATTGCGTATGGAAAGAAGGAGGATTCCATGGAGGATCTGTGAGGGCTTCCCAACGCAACTTCTGCAGCTTAGTCGAAATAACTTTGACAAGACGTGGGCGGGCCTGGGAAGCCCTTACACATCCTTCGTTGTCCCCATCCCTCCCCATGCGACTTCCACATTTTTGGTGCCCTAAAGAGAGATATTTATGGTCGTTTGCTTCGGATGGAGAGCTGTATGCCTGAGAAGACTGTGGTTCCGTACGCAACCGCAAACATTTTTCCATCTTTACAATGGGATAAATTTATTAACAGTTACGGGGATTACTTATGAAATAAAATACAGTCTACTTACTTTTTTCCATCTGTTTCGTTTTCATTTGACTATGTCTTATAGAATGAACTCAAACATCACTTGACTACAACGCTAGCATACAACGACAACCACCGGATCATTTTTCTGCCGATCTGTGTAAACGCTGAGCATTGAAAATCTTGCGCTTGCTGCTGAGTCAAACTGAACTATTTCCCACCAGCGTAATTGCTATACGTTTCGGAAGACAAGTCTGAAAAGTACATAGCGCTTATATTACATAAACGAATTTTTCACACAGGCATTATAAAGGAAATGAATACAAAAATGGATTTCTGTGAGCAGATGCGCAATTTCTTTGCTTTATTTTATTCATAGCGTTTCAGTAAAGGCAGTCGATCCTTTTATATCACGTTCGATCAGAAAGAATAAATTACATACTATAAAATGAACAATCCGAGTGTGTCTTTTTGTTAAGAACAGTAAATTACACCTTTCGTAGAAAGGGAACGTGGTGAACAGTTTAGCGGCGGAAGTTGGACCTGTGGTGGAAAAATGATTCATCTGTGGAAAGGTATTTGCTGTAACGGTTATTACACTTGAAAACGTCAGCAAATGAATTAATGTTCTATGTTTCATGGCAAAACTATCGTTGAGATAAGAGGAATAAATCTCGCACGATGTGCACTTGATTATGCTAACCGGAAAGCAGAAGATATCCTGTTCCAGACTCGGTTCAGTGCAGTTACTAGTAACGGAACGTGAACCTGAAAAGTATTGTTATAATAGATTCGATCTTTATTTTCTGTTTTCTCAAAATGTTGATAATTACTACGATTTTAAAGTGAACGATTTCAAAACCCATTTTTTATCTAATAGTCAGACAATGTGAACCTTGTTCCTTGATATATGAATACCATAATCTTAGCATGGAATTATAATCGTTGGAACAACTTTGTTAAAATTCTCTGATTGCTTACAGTTCTTTAGACTCACAACCACGTAAATTTCAGTTTTCAAAATTTTAGTGTAAAACCATTCAAACTTCTAAATTATGGTTGATTACGCTGTTATCAAATTTGAATGAACATTCCGAACCGGTTTATCTACGAAGATGATCTCTCAGTGAAGTGCTATTGAATTTTTCTCTTTTCTAACTAATCTACGCTTTACACGCCAGACTTCATAAGCAACGAAGGGACCATGGCAAACGACTCGGAGAAGTTATTCCTGCTCGAGGTTCTAGTCGACAAAGTCGTTGTTCAAAAGACGGGAAGCCTGATGGAACGACTTGAAAGCCAGAACGACTGGGGAACAGGAGAGCTGTGTGTAACATTCCAGTTTCTCGACTATCCACATCTGGAAATCTGCGAGAAGGATTTCGCTTCAAAGACGGAAGAAAAGTCCGACACCAAAACGAGCTTTAAGAGTGGTAAATCGTGCCTTTTCGCGGTTCCCACAAGCCAGCTCGATGCGTTACCAGAGGAATTCGCCTTAAACGTCGGAGTGTTGCGTAAGATGCCAACAGGAGTGTTGCCTGACAAACTTCTAATTGCTCAAACCAAATTAGAACTTATAGAGCCTCTTTGCAGCATCATCAAGGATTGTACGTGCAGGGGAAATGTGAGATCCACTTTCTTAGAGTTTGTACTTCTCTTTTGTGAGGTACCCCGATTAGAAAATTAATGTTACATTTGTCTCGAACAGGACGTGCCGGTATCAAGAACAATCAAGGACTGCTTCAGCCTAATGGACCCAGCTGGTACGAAGACAATAGGTTCAATCTGCGTCTTCGTGAGACTCACCTGCTGTGGCAAGTCCATTGTGACGCAGTTTCAAGTGGGCGGAGAAACTGAGGAAGCTACCCTGTTCAAGGGCAATGAGAGCAACAAAGTGTACCAGTTCACCAATGTGGACGGCGCAAGTGGCCCTACCTGCCACCCGATCTGCCCCTGGCTTTACCAGCTTCAGCAGATGCAGCGGCAGCAGACATGCACCTGTTCGTGCACGGTAAACACTCACAGATAAGTCCACAATCAAATTCAAAGCATAGACGTATCTTACATATATACGTGGATCTAAGAAGTGTATCTATTATTTGAAATCGTATTATTTGCCACGTAGCATAATAGAGGTGCGTTTACACGGCCTATATTTTACAGTTTCAATATGTGGCCGCAAGAACACTGCCGCCAATGTTGGTGTACTGTGGCTGCGATACACAGCAATTTCTCGGTATGGCTGGACAATATTGCTGACGTTGCAGATAGCTGCCATAGTATTGTCGGAGTTGTCCGCCAAGGATTCGTATTACAGGGCAATATCCCTCTCTGTCCCTGTCTGTAAATACTTCCCTTTGGCTTTCGCTTGTGTTTCCTACTTCTCTCAACGACAGCGCTGAAGTCACGTTTCTGAGCGAAAACAATATCGTTTCGGTTTTGGTTTTTTGAAAGTCTGCACGCTTACTTACAGCCACCTGTTTTGTTAGTTATTATCGCTTGTTGTGAGTTTGTCGTGTGCGGCACTGGAGAAGTGGGTGAGCAAACGAGAAAATTGTGGATTTCATTAACGTTGCCCATCTACGACCAGAGATACCAGAGGTCGAAGGTACAAAGATTGCAGTCTGACAGTTGGTAAGTCGTTACCGATAAGCTTGGAGTAAAGCCTGATGGAGCGTACAAAATGTTCCAAGCATTAGAACCTATGTCAAATGCGAGGCGAAGAAGTTACAGAGGAAGAATGTAAGCTCGGGTGACTCTTCATCCACACTGTTTGGGTTTTATGCCATGGGTTTCTTCTCGAGACATGCTTGAAGCAGGAATTGATAGTGTAAACCGTGGTGTGTGGTGATGATCAAAAATAAAATATAAAAAATAGTATTCGTATTTCAAATTTGAGTCCTCCTACTAAAGCATTCTGGAACCGAGAGGCTTATTGATGAATAGTAGACTTTAAAGCAGTGCATATACATTAAATTTCTGTACGAATTACCAATAACTAAAACCCAAAGGACAATTGCCAGTTGGGTTGTAACTGGTATACACTCTCATTTTTGTATAGCTTTTAGCATTTGTTGGACCAATTGCTTGTATGAGGTATTCGAAATCGTATTCGTCATTTTGGTAAAATTATCGAAAAAGTATATATCCAGCAGCAGTTCACGAATTAAATTTTCTAATGCATCCCATTTACTTAAAAAAAAATACGCATCCGTAAAGTCAGATTTATCACTTCCACTATAACTGGCGTTTGTATACTTTGTGATAATAGTGTGGCCCCGTGTTAACACTTATGGCCCAGAAATGTGTTTCTGCCGGCCGACGGTGGCTGGTAGTGTTGTCCTACATGTGCCTAAAATGTTGACGGACAGTGTTGGGATATATTGTCGGCAATATGCAATTTTCTTGCCCATTGTAAACGTATCTTTCAGAATGACTGTTCCGCAGAAAAATGTGGAGTGATACCGAGTTTCCAGTTTAGCTCCCGGCTTCGATCAGTAATGTGATACTTGGTGCGCACATTGAATTGTTATGTCTCTATAGCCTTAGGGGTAGGGTTACCATATTCTGAAACCCTAAAATGAAGACACCCTTCATTGAGTTGATCAACACTCTTTTAGTGCGGTTCTGGCCCGGGAAAACATTGCTGACGTCATATCACATGTAGCGGAGTTAAAAATTTTTAAAATAAAAAAGTATGATTGTCGTACGTCTTACCTGTAGCGTAACTCGTGTGATTGGTAGTAATTTGTGATGTTTTTTTGGTATTAAATAAGAATGCACGATTGTCATCAAACAGTGACTGCCACGTAGCTATCGAGATCTGGACTAATCCTTTTTCGACTGCCAAATGAAACATTATTAGTTCCATTTTATGTTGTCAAATGGCTATATCACATATGAAACAAACAAAATAGAAAATGTGACACACATCACACATGCGAACATTGCTTTCGAAACCATGTCCTGGGCGTATTTTTTACTGGACTGAATATTGTTTAAAGATTTCTTTTGTTGACACAAAAAAATTTAACGCATTTTACCATTGTCGCCCCTTTTGCACATTCAGATGCCATTCTTTTTCTCTCCTTTGTCCACTGTGCCTGTGTTATGGAGAACGACTTCTCAACACAGGCATTATGCGCTGGCGTTGTAGAGAAGAATTGCACAAAATTAATTCACTAAATTGTTCTTCACTACTACACAACTCAATGTACTTGCTGCATTGCTTATGGATTGGTTCAGATTTTCCATCATATGTGGCTACGTTCTTTCTTTAAATTTGAAAACTCATGACTCTATAACATTTTTACAACAAAAATTGAATAAATTCTTCCACATCAGTCCATGATGATGTAATTCAATACCGGAAGTAAAAAGAGTACACATTGTTGACTACACGAATAGGAAACAAAATTCAAAAGATCTTAATTCCTCAAAATTAAAAAATGTGTGCATTAGCAGAAATCTTAACACTGTTTGCAGACGCCATCTTAAACTTTGAAAATATTATCATGTCCTCATAAATACGAACATATTCTAGGTAACCCTACTTAAGAGCCCCACACACTTTGACGGATGCTGTCGGTATGGCCTGCAATAGGTCGCTCAATTCGACACCGCTGCAAATAAGCAATTTGCCAAACAATTTCTACCAGTAGTTCGCCCGCCATGTGTCGTGAAGTTCTTCTATGGAAAACGAACTACTATGTTATCAGCTGTGGCAATTAATCACACGCCCACGAAAGTAGCAAAAATAAATAAATTAAGAAATGAAATAAAACAAAAACAAAAAATTGAAGCTATTTTGAAACGCTATAGGGCTTAAGACTATTTTACAAGGTACATAATATTTTTTATTGACGTCAGGTATGTTGTATACAGATCTCCAGTCAGCCTGTATTTCGCAAACACACCTTAAAACCCTCAATTACTGTCTCATCTGTTAGTCCTATAGTTTAACTGCAAGTATTTACACAATGATTTTCAAGTTTCGATGTATCTATAGAAATGGTGATAGTTATGAAATGAGAGGGAACCAGAGAAAGCAAAAATCTGCTCTAGAGCGGCACGCTTGCTTCCTTTAACCCTTTTGTATTGTTCTATTGATTTACCGTTCGCACACCGCCTATATCTCACTTCGCAGTTTTGAACTTCTGTAACGCCTTCATCTGTCCATTCCTGTTATAAGACACAGATTTCCTCATCCATGAGGTCTTCACATGCTACACCCCGCGGCTGGCATTTAAGGTATTAGGCAGTTACACAGTAATCGTGTACTCGTCCAATGCTGTTTCTTTCAGAAGTTTTTGTGCTTGCCTTGAAGTGACCGTTTCAATCAACAATGTACCATTACGAAGCCTTTTTATTGACTTCAGACCACTCGTAATGCCATCCAGACCTTTCTGAATGTAGAATTGCGACACATTAGCAAAGGTGCCCTCGGCGTTTTAACTAGCACAAAAACATTTTGACACACCTGTGTCCTGTTACAACAACTGATTCTGCATTTCTGAGTACGCTCAGGAGACGTTCTCTCAAGGCTTCTCTTGTTGGGATGGGTATGAGTGCTCACTAGCTAGGCAACGGATGTCCAGCCAGGCAGAGCCTCGCTTGCCATGCACAACTGAAGTGCGGTAGGTTCCCCAGAGGTCGCCCGCTTACGACTGTTCTGCCTCAACAGCCATGCATCCCATCAGCACGCAACACAACTTAGGATTGAGGTTTTTTTTAGAGAGATTTTTACCATCTTCGCGACCCAGGTGGTTAAGCCAAGATCCCTGGCCCCAGTGACGAATAGAGTGAATGGAAAGCTTGAACCAACACCCACATTCATTCTAACTTTCGATACACAAGACCTGCCCAGCCACATTAAGGCAGGTTTCTTACGTTTAACAGTTCGCCCTTTTTTTGCCAGAGGCTCAGTTACATAGGCTTCTCAGACTGACAATGTGCAGCCATTGCCCCCAGCAGCAAATGTTCCACCAGCACCGACTGGTACACTCATTCAGGGACTGTCCTGTGTTTTCAGGCCAACAAGGGAAAGCCGCCACAAAGACCAAGTAAAAGTCCTGTGGGATAGTACCTAAAGCACCTGCAATGAAATCAGCAGCTACTACTCACATTGACGATTTGGCAATGGATGTGCTCCCAATCGGCGACTCACCAAGTTCTACTAGTCTACCACCAACGACCTTGCGCTGCCCTCCAAGGTGCAAAGGGAAAGGGAAGACAAACTTTGCCAATAGATAATAGATCGTGTGGACAAACTAAAGTTCCTCACACAGGCCAGACCAGCGTGGGTGTGTCTTCAGGAAACGCATTTTAAAGATTCCGCTACCGCTGTGTTTAGGGGTTATCGTCTACATCGAAAAGATGACCATAACGTCTCAGAGCTCAGGGAGGAGTGGCAGTGTTGGTCCATGACACACTTTACTCCTCGCCTGTAACCCTAATCACCACACTACAGGTAGTTGCTGTCACTATGCGTTTTGTTTTCTTTCAGGTAACCTTATGATCTTTTTACCCTCTGCCACAGGAACCACTGGATGGCGAGGCTCTTTCCTAGCTAATGGGCCAACTTTCGCCCTCGCTTGTGCTCTTAGGGGAGTTTACTGTGAGGGGAGTTTAATGTGCTTCACACACTGTGGGGAAGTGGTCAAGTTTTTGAAAATATATTACAACCTGACATAAGTGTCTCCTGAAAACGGGCGAAATGACATTTTTTTGCACAGAACAGGAACATTCTCCGCCATTGATTTGACAGTTTGCTCTCCTGGCCTTGCAGACTCTGTTGAATGGAAGGT
The DNA here is from genome assembly GCF_021461395.2 of Schistocerca americana. NCBI lineage: Eukaryota > Metazoa > Arthropoda > Insecta > Orthoptera > Acrididae > Schistocerca > Schistocerca americana. The sequence goes on along the minus strand of NC_060126.1, from coordinate 111,577,351 downwards.
GGCAGACGACCTCAACTCCAGTGACCATTTTCCTATTACTGTTCGCCTTTTACAAAGAACGGCGCCTGAGGGGAAACTACCCAAGTGGATGATATTCAAAGCGAACTGTATGCTTTATAGCAAGCTGGTTGCGTTTGAGCACAGGGACAGCGTTCACGACTGGGTGGGTCACATTACCGATGTAATTCACGCTGCCGCGAATGCGTCTATCACTAAATCGTCAGGCCGTTACAGAAACAACCTTTTCTTTGGTGGTACGATCACTGTCGTTGCGCTACGCAGGACGAGCGGGCAGCCCTGTGCAGGTTCAAGCATAGGGGTGTTTTTTAAGCAAAGTCCGTTTTGTTGTAGATACCAGTAATTCGCGTGCGTCGTGTACCGGCATGCCTCAGGAACAACTGTGCTCAGTTTCAGCTCTGTAGCTAACCTGTACGGTTCTGTTCTGTGCTTTCAAAATGTTTAAGACTATCAACTCGCCCGCTGCGCGTGAGCTTCGCTCAGTGATACGGTTTTTGTCAGCAAGGAACCTGTCTGCTGCAGAAATTCATCGACAGATTTGCGAAGTGTACGGTGATGCTGTTATGAGTGAAAGCAAAGTGCCTAAGTGGGTACGAGAATTCAAAGATGGCCGTGACAATGTCCATGATGAGGACCGCTCCGGTCACCCTTCTTTGATTGCAGACGATTTGATGGCTTCAGTTGAAGCGAGGATTCGTGAGAACAGGCACTTCACAATAACAGGTCTCTCAAACGAATTTCCTGACGTGTCGAGATCAGTGCTTTACAACATTGTTTCTGAACACCTGAAGTTTAGGAAACTGTGCTCCAGTTGGGTCCCGAATCTCATAACGGAGAACCATAAATACCAAATATTTGAGTGTGCAATGAAGTTCTTGACTCGTTATCACGAAGAATGTGACAGCTTCGTGAGTCAGATCGTAACTGGAGACGAAACATGGGTTTCGCATATCACGCCCAAATCGAAGCAACAGAGCATGGTGTGGAGACACACACACTCGCCTGTAAAGGTGAGGGCCAAACAGCGCAAAATCATGGCGTCGCTGTTTTGGGATAGGCATGGTGTTTTGTTGGTCGACTTCGTGCAACGAGGAACCACAATCAATGCAGAAGCATAGTTCCAAACCCTATAAAAGCTGCCGGCCGGAGTGGCCGAGCGGTTCTAGGCGCTACAGTCTGGAACCGCGCCACCGCTGCGGTCGCAGGTTCGAATCCTGCATCGGGCATGGATGTGTGTGATGTCCTTTGGTTAGTTAGGTTTAGGTAGTTCTAAGTTCTAGGGGACTGATGACCACAGCAGTTAAGTCCCATAGTGCTCAGAGCCATTTGAACCTATAAAAGCTACGCAGAGCGATTCAAAGCAAAAGACACGGCATGCTGACTAAGGGAATTATCCTTCTCCATGATAATGCAAGACCTCACACTGCATGTCAGACCCGCGATTTATTGGACAGTTTTGGCTGGGAAGTTTTTGACCAGCCACCCTACAGTCCTGATCTTGCGCCAATCGATTACCATCTGTTCCTCCACCTCAAACAACACCTCAATGGCAACCGTTACAATGATGACGACGACGTGAAAACGGCAGTGAACTCTTGGTTATCGGAGCAGGTGGCAAGTTTTTATGAAGAGGGTACTTTAAAATTAGTTGAGAGGTATGATACGTGTTTGAACAAACTTGGCAACTATGTGGAAAAATAGAGCGAAGTATGCACTTTCTGAAAATAAATTTATTTTTTTGAAATAACCATTCGTTGTGTACTTATGTTCAAACGGACCTTACTTAAAAAACACGCCTCGTAATCTACGCTGCCGCGAATGCGTCTATAACTATATCGTCAGGCCATTGCAGAAGACAACCTGTTCCTTGTTGGAACGAACAGTGTCGTTGCGCTACGCAGGACAAGCGGACAGCGTTGCACAGGTTCAAGCATAATTCAAACGCAGAGAACGTTTAAGCCTTCCGATTATCGAGAGCAAAATCCCGACGGACAGTGAAAGAGAGCAAGAAGCAATCATGGCACAAGTCTCTGAAGTCCATTAATTGGTCAGTTTCCTCTACTACAGTGTGGGATTCTGTAAGGAAGATACCTGGGTAAAGGATGCCGTCCATTAAGTGCCACACAGCACAAGGGAGTCCTGAAAGTAACTCCCACAGACGTCGGGCACACCATGGCGCGGTACTCTGACGTTGAAACATCGTCCATGAGTCCGGTTCCAGGTTTCGATGCCTACCGCGAAGTTCGGGTGAGAAGACGTCTTGCTTTCGCCTCCAACAATGACGAGCCTTATACCCTCCCGTTCTCCATGTGGGAATTGGATGCAGCATTAACCGCAGCTCGTGAGACTGCCCCCGGGCCAAACTTGCTACATTATGTTATGGTACTTCATCTTAACCCTGAATCTAAAGAAATCTTACCTACTTTCTTTAATAGGATATGGAGAGATGGGAAATGTCTTGTCCGTTGGAGGGAATCTATAAAGACCCCCATTCTTAAAACAGCAGCGAAGGACGCACACTCCCAGGCAGCTATCTGAGCGTCACTCTGGCCAGAAAGACGCTAGAGCGGATATCAGCTCCCGAACTAATCTGGAGTGTGGAATCTCGAAATTTCCTCAGTTGTTTCCAGAGTGGTTTTAGTTGATATCGTTCCCCTCTTGATAACCTCACCCTACTGGAGGCGGTTATACATGAGGCATTCCTATGAAAGCAGCTTTTTATATCCATCTTTGTTGAAATTGAAAAGGCGTACGACACTATGTGAACATAAAATATACTTTGTCAACTACATGAATTGGAGTCTCGTAGACGCCTCCTTAGTTTTCTGCGTTCTTTTCTTGCTGAACGTTCTTTTCGGCAGTGAATCAAGAAGACTCTTTCCGATAGATTTCCTCAAGTTCATGATATCCCACAGGGGAGTGATATGGCGTGACTTTGTTCGCAGTTGCGATCAGTGATATATCGTCTGCAGTGCTCATTGTTTGTGAATGATTTTTCCATTTTCTGATCCACTTCTAGTCCCACATTTTCCTCCCGTCAGATACAGTTGACACTTAAGAGACTAGAAGAATGGTCTGCTCTGATAGGTTTTTTTCATACCTCGGGAACTCAGGCTGTGGGATACTGTTTTACATGTAAAGGAGACTGAGTGGTTTTTAAGTCTCTTATTTGATAGCAAACTTACTTGGCTGCCATATTTCAAGGAGCTCAAAATAAGAGCACTGAAAGCGCTGTGTATCGAAGTGTTTGAATGGACAGAAGTGGGGTGCAGATAGAGCCTGCTTGCTGCAGTTCTACAAGGGTTTCGAATGATCACGTCTTGATTATGGTTGTAAGGTCTACGGTTCTGCACAACCAACATATTTAAAGATGATGGACTCTGTACACCACGACTAAACTGCCGAACAGATTTTGATAAAATTTGGTATGGAGTTATCTTGAACGCTGAGGAACAAAATACGATACTTTAGAACGTATATTTATTGATCTGAAGAATATAACGCGAAATATGGAAGAATAATTATAACTCTTTGAAAACGCTATTTTCTCTTTGACTTTTGAACTTTATGTAAATGATTTAATGTTTCAGATGTTCTACATAATACGATTCAACGTAATGAATACAATGTTTATACAATCATCTACGTGTTTACTCCACACTAACATCAGTCACAAACCAGCCACATTTTAGTCACTGAGCGTCATTTGTATCTTATATCTTCTTCGTGTTTAAACTTGCGTGAGCAGCTCGTGGTCATATCGTTAGCATTGCTGACCCACCTGGGTTCAATTCTCGCCTGGGTCGTTTACCGTCATTTCATCGTTATCGACCAGCAAGTACCTGAAGTAGCGTCAAATAAGAAGACTTCCACGAAGCTCCCGAACATCGCAGCTGGGGTCTCTAGGACAATAAACCGATGCACATGTTTCATTTCAGCACAGGTAGCACACAACGCTTGTATGTGTTGCTCTCGAAGTGTTTAATTCACGCTAATCCAGACTTCCATACCAATATTATATATGTGGAAGTGGCAGTCTGTTACTCTTTCATGACTAAACCGCTGAACCGATATCCATGGAAGGTGAAATGAGATGGCTTGAGTCCTGATGAAGAAGACAGGCTACTTCACAAGGTGTGTGGTACAAAATATTTATTTATTTGAAGACTACTACGAAAATTAAGGAAAAATATTTACTCTTTGAGGAAGTTATTTGCTCTTTCACATTTGAATTTCATCATATTTGTGAAAAAGCTTTTATTGGTTGATATGTTCTTCATAATATGATCAAACATAATCAATACAACGCGTATTTAGTTCTCAGAGTATTTAAGCAATACTTCCATACCAATACCAGTATTATTAATTGCGAAAGCAACTCACTCTTTTATGCTTTCACCTCTCTACCGCTGAACCGATTCCGATGGTATTTTTTACGGAGATAGCTTGAAACCTGAGCTAGGCCATAGGCTGCTGTAGGAAGTTATATCTTTTTGAGTATTATTAACATTTTTAAATATGGTATATGTGAGTGGCGTGAAGACGACGTAGATTATTTCGTCACAGTGCATGTCCAATGTTATTGTGGACATGTTGACTTCCTACACCAGCTGGCACAGCGGGATAGCTTTGTTGGAGGCACAACAATGAAATCGGACGGTTAGCCCGAGAACTATATTTAAAACTACTACTACAAGCCTCTCAAACATGTCTCATTTATCGCATAGTTATAAGAGAGCTCAAACTGCGAAAGTTACTCGAATCCAACAAACCTCAGAGCAATCTCGTGTGCACCGGAACTTGGGTGCAGAACGTCAGGCGGCCTTAGGAGCTTCACTGCTTCAGCGACATTAAAACTGTCACATGCCCACCGCATTTTAGACGCTGAGCATCACTCGTCTTTTACAGCTTACAAGACGCTTGGGTATTCACGACGGTGTCATTTAAGGGGGGTAGGACGTTAAACGGGCCGTCTTGGAGCAGGAGAGACACCACAGGACTTTTTAATTCCCACTGTCTATACTTTTACGAATAAATTCATAAAACTTTGTCAGCATGACCAGGAAGGATTGAGGATTCACACTCAAAGCAGTGGAAGTTCAAAAACACAACAAAACTAATTTTGTTTTACATGTGAAAGTTCATCATTTTTTCACTTACTATTGGCTGCGTTTGTTGCTGTAGGTAAACATTTCTTCATAAGTAGGAGAAATTCTTCGATGAATTTTGCACAGCATACAAACCATACTTACAGGTGTATGAAACTCTAGAAATTATTTAATTTATGAAAAAATGAAGCTGCTGTTACATTTTAAACTTCATGTTTAGAAAAAACTAAAATTTTATAGTTAATTATCTCAATTTTTACCACAGTTTTCAATAGATTTAGAAAATTCTGGAGTTTCATACACCTGTAAGTATGGTTTGTATGCTGTGCAAAATTCATCGAAGAATCTCCCTTGCTTATGAAGAAAAGTGTACCTATAGCAACAAATGCAGCCAATGGTAAGTGAAAAAAAGGTCAAATTTCAAATGTAGAAAAAAATATTTTCTTATATTTTTGAACTTACACTTCTATGAGCGTAGATCCTGAATTCTTTCTGGTCATTTTGACAAAGTTTTATGAATTTATTCGTAAAAGTATAGACAGTGGAAATTAAAATGTCCTCTGGTGCCTCTCCTGCTCCGAGTCGTCCCGTTTGACGTCCTACCCCCCTTAAAGGTTGTACCTTTACACGTGGAACGTGGGAGGCTTTTGGTGCGGTTAAATTTGATTATGATCTATTAACGCATCGTGTTAATCGTAAATTAGTCGTCATAGAGGGACGGATCAAAAATGTAGCCACCATAACACATTAAAATGGACGGAAGAAACAGGTGGTACGTGTTGATCTGGTGGCAAAATCTCACATCCAGAACTAAGTGAGTCAGAGAAACCCATAAGAACTCTACTTCTGCACGAATATAATTATAAAATATAATGCATGTTTTCAGATTCGACATACAGCAGTGTTATAGACCTACATACTGCCACTCACACCACTTTATACACAGGCATCTCGTAAAATTACTTGTTTACTTACTCACCATGACAAAATTACTTTATATTACATAAATCGTTTTCCATGGAAAGCAAAGCAAAGCAGCAGGTAACAGCTACTACATTATAAGGCATTTATCATGAGAAACGTGTTGTAGAGAGTCGTCATTAGTAATAAGCTTTGCAGATAAGCAATTTTATAATTTTACTTTCTGTTAAAATGTAGTATGTGCACCATAAAGTGGGATTACTTGAAACAGTGAGGTATTTGAAATGATTTGCTGTTATACTGTATTTGATAACTGAAATTATATATGTATCTATGAATGGAGTTACTACCCTGTAGATATCGTTTACATTGCGGACAATATTAGATCTCAAAATTTATCTTTGAAAACTTCTTTTTTACAAAACAACATGTCACGTTAACAATTCCTTATTATCTCACAAGGCTTGTTTAAATTTACTTTTTTTAATATTCCATGTCTAAAGAGGATACTGTGGCCAAATGTTCATATTCTGCCCAAAAATAATTGAGACCAGCAATGACGATCACTAGGGCCCGGATTAATACATAAATGCAAATTTTCGACTTAAGTAATTTTCATTCTTTTACTAGTTTTCTACGTAAATCACGGCATTTGGAGCCTGGAAATGCAACTTTTATTTCATGAATTTTCAATATTTCAAAGTTTACTCCATATTTCAAAGTTCAGCCAACATAACAAAATAAATCTCAGGTGAACAGCCTGGTATGAGTGTGCATAGGACACAATATTTCGGCAATCGACCACGTTGCCATCATCAGGTGCGCTGATGTACTGCGGCGGTGGGCCGGCGCCAGGTATATATAGGACAATCCCCCTTCTCCATCAGGCGCTTCCTATGAGTCGGTGCGGTCAGCGCCCCGCGCGCGGTCCAGGTACAGCGGCCGTTCTCCCGCCGTCTGGGCGCTGCGTCCTAGGTCTTCTCGTTCAGGAGGGTCTGCCGGCACCGCTATCGTTATTCTTCCCTCCTCCCCCGAAGTCGGTACACTCTGGGAAATATACTTTTTCATCTTAATTTGGGTGATCGCGGGTTCCCACGCCTTGCAAAGGATGTAACCGCTGTCACGATTTAGCCGTGGCTCCCTTACTCTAATCTCTATGACTTCTTTGATGACACAGTCCCATTATTTGGAAGTCTGTGTCAGGACTTTGGTTTGGTCATAATCCATGCTGTGGAGTTCCGACAGGCAATGCTCAGCGACTGCCGACTTACTGGGCTATACATCCCACACCTCCACTGATTATTGATTATGACCAAACCAAAGTCCTGACACAGACTTTCAAATACTGGAACTGTGTCATCAAAGAAGCCATAGAGATTAGAGTAAGGGAGCCACAACTAAATCGTGACAGCGGTTCCATCCTTAGCAAGGCGTGGGAACCCACGATCACCCAGATTAAGATGAAAAAGTATATTTCCCAGAGTGTACCGACTTCGGGGGAGGAGGGAAGAATAACGAGAGCAGTGTCGGCAGACCCTCCTGAACGAGAAGACCTAGAACGCAGCGCCCAGACGGCGGGAGAACAGACGCTGTATCTGGACTGCACGCAGGGCGCTGACTGCACCGACTCATAGGAAGTGCCTGAGGAGGAGGATTTTCCTATATATACCTGGCACCGGCCCACCGCCGCAGTACATCAGCGCACCTGATGATGGCAACGTGGTCGATTGGTGAAATATTGTGTCCTATGCTCACTCATACCAGGCTGTTCACCCGAGATTTATTTCGTTATAAAATACACCTGGATAAATTGAAGAATCACGTCACATGCCTTGGGAGAAGGGGGATTGTCCTATATATACCTGGCGCCGGCCCACCGCTGGTCAGTACATCAGCGCACTTGATGATGACAACGTCGTCGATTGCCGAAATATTGTCCTATGCACACTAACACCAGGCTATTCGCCCATGATTTATTTCGTCATAAAATACACCTGGAGAGATTGAAGAACCACATCACATACCTCTATGGGGAGGAGATGTATCGCAGCATGAAAAGGATCGACAAGCTGCGTCATCGGAGAAGTCGTCTACTGAGTTCATTTGTTTTTCTTATGAAGAACGTGTGGTAGTGAATATTGCTAAGGTCAAGCATCACATCGACTCAGCAGCGGCCAGAAGGATGAAGAAACGTGCCAGCCTAGCTTTGGTATGAGAGAGAGTTCGCTTCACTCGGTGGCACTTGGACACTACCAACAAAGAACTCTTACAGTTATATCTACAACTGGCCAGCCCGTTCAACCCCTGGACGTGCGATTGGCTTGATGGTGTCACATGGGCCACAGCGGATTCAACCCAGAGGAAGTCAGCCGAACAACAGCATCCAAGTTTGAACGTATATCGGAGAAACAACCTTCTGATGGCAGCGGAAGAACCATCATCAATCTCACTAACAAGGAAGTGGGTGATGACGCCATTTCATTTCTTAAAAAGGATTGAATTTTGCTCCGACTCCTAAAGTTGTACCCATTGCCGACATCATTATCACAGTGGAACAAACAGCTGCTCGGCTTCGACCTGAAACTGCTGAAGAAGTTCTTTGCGAAACCTGCAGAACTCTAACCAAAACAAAGATGATGAAACCGAACATTTCCTACAGGGAGAGGGCCGACATACGGGAGCTAAGAGAAAATCCAGACATAGTAACATTACCTGCAGACAAGGGCAATGCAACAGTGATCCTATCCCGACAGGATCATGCTGAGAAGATGTGGGGCCTACTTGGTGACAGAGCATACTCTAAGATTGACACCGATCCTGTCAAGAGTGTCGAGAGGAAGACTCTGGCGCTTGTCAAGGATTCCGGCTTCCCTGTCGAGATTACGAAGAACCTACACACGAGGGCTTCTGTTCCTCCTAGACTTTACGGACTGCCGAAGATGCACAAGGAATCGATTCCGTTATGTCATATTGTCAGAAATATTGGTGCCCCAACGTACCTTCTCGCCAAGCACCTCAAACAATTGCTTAGCCCTTACATTGGGAGGTGTACACACTATATCCGTAACTCCGTGGTTTTCCTGGGACACATCAACAAACTTAAGCTTAAGGAATCTGACATACTGGTGAGCTTCGACATGGTATCTCTATTGACTAAAGTTCCGTTACAAGAATCCTTGGAATTCATCAGCCAGAAATTTGAAGAAGAGACCACCAACCTTTTCAGACTTACTTCTTATTTGACGGTGAATACTACGAGCAGACAGGAGTAGCCATGGAGAGTTCACTCTCACCTGTTGTCGCAAATATGTACATGGAACATTTCGAGGAGGAAGCTCTTGAATCAGCACATCTACTACCCATCTGTTTGTTTAGATATGTGGATGATACCTTCGTTATCTGGCCACATGGAAGAGATAAACTGGCAGACTTTTTCACACATGTCAACTCCAGACACATGAATATTAAGTTCACCATGGAAATCGAAACAGATGGGATGCTCCCTTTCCTAGATCTTTTGATTAGAAGACGAGTTGACAGCTCTTTGGGCCACAGCGCGTATAGGAAAAAGATGCACACCGATTTGTACCTACATTCGGATAGCTGCCACCACCTGGCACAAAAGAATGGCATGCTCAAAACTCTTGTACACAGAGCTCACACCATCTCCGACAGGGACAGTCTCCAACAAGAAGTGGACCATCTAAACACCGTGTTTCGGAGGAACGGTTACAAAGAAGGGCAAATTCGGAAGGCTCTACATCCCACACCTGCAGCACCGGAGGAAACTAAGGATGAACTTCAGGCGGCTGTCTGCTGTCTGGGCTCTGTACAAGTTGTAAATAGCCTTTTGCTCTCTATATATTTTATCCCTGCTACCTTTAGAATTTCAAAGAGTGTACTCCAGTCAACATTGTCAAAAGATTTTTTTCTAAATCTGCAGATGCTGTAAAGATAGGTTTAGCTTTCTTTAACTTACCTCTTAAGATAAGTCATAGGGTGATTATTGCCTCACATGTTCCACTGTTTGTTCAGAATTCAAATTGATCTTCATAAGCTTGGCTTTTATTAGTTTTTCCATTCTTCTGTAAATAATTTGTGTCAGTATGTTGCAACCATGACTTATTAAGCTGTTAGTTCAGTAATATTCACACCTGTCAGCACCTGATTTCTTTGGAATTGGGATTATTTAATTCATTTTCAAATATGAGGGTGTTTCCTTGTATGCCATAGATGAATCAAAATGCACTGGAAGATATATATGTTTCTTTTTCTAAAGGAGTCATCAGTACTCTTCCATTGAATGAAACATCAGTAGAGTGTTTAATTTGGTGCCAACAAGAAAGAAGTAGCATAATTGAAAATGACTGTAAGCCTGTACTGTGATTACTTTATACAGACTGCATTGTGGTTACTTCATACAGCTGGTACTGTCAGCGATAGACAAGGAATAATAGAGAGAGTTCAAAGAAAACAGGACTATGTCAGTTTAGTCCACTACAGTGCCACACAAATTTTATCTGGAAGCTGCAAACGAGCTGAAAATGTTTACATCACTGCTAGTTCTTAGCATTGTTCTTTTTCTCCAGAGACACTTTTTTTTAAAGTCATCCGTCTTTTGGCTGGTTTGATGCTGTCTTCCATCTTTTCTTATTTTGTGATAAGGTTTGTATCACTTCTTAACATCTATATACCCAAAGTCCTCTTTAATTTGTTTGGCATATTCTAACCTATTATTTTTCCCCATCCACTGCTCCTAACAGCCATAGTGCATATCCCACCATTTGATTCCTCTATCATTTAAGGCTCTTCAGTAGTCTTCTTTCCTCATGAGTTCTTTGCAGTACTTATTCATTTCATGTTTCATCTGCCCATTTAATTTTTAACATTCTTGGATACCACTTCATGCTTCCAGTTTCTTCTCTGGATTTCCAGTGGTCCATATTTCACTTCCAGGCAATGCTGTGCTCCAAATACACACATTCAGGAAGACTTGTTCCATAGCTACATGTCTATCTATGATACTAATAAGCTTATTTATCAAACAAAGATTTCTTTGCCTGTAACAATCTGCTTCTGAGAGTTTCCTTGCCTCAACCATCCTGTGTAATCTTGCCCCTAGATGTGTAAACTCCATCCACAGGCACTGGTGGGCCCATCAGCACTGACCGATTGCTCTGCCATCCTCGGCCATCATTGGGTGTGGTATGGAGGGTTGTGGGGACAGTACACCACACTCCTGGCTGTTGCCAGTTTTCATGACCTGGAGATGCAACTACTCAGTAAAGTAGCGATTCGGTTGGCACCATGAGGCCGAGGTCACCCCACTCCAGTACTCCCACCAAGGAAACATCCCTCACTTCGCACATCAGTAAGCCTCATTGACCATACAGCTAGGGAGGCAGACCTGCTCTTAGACAGTTGAAATCTTTCATTTCTTCTACCGTTGTGCTGTTCTCGATTTTGATGTTAAGCAAGTTATTGTTCTCCTACTACTATTCTTCATCACATATGTCATTGCTCTGTTTAAGCTTCTAACTATGCTGTAGATTCCTTTTGATAAGTCTTTTAAGTCTTCCTTACCATCTCCAAGATATGTATGAGTGAATTAATGAATTCTATCTCATGACTTTGCAGTCAAACATTATTAGTGAAATTGATGCGGTTATAAGAGCAGTTTTCCAAAGTGATAAGCTGCATACTTTTGTGCAGAAATGGTAATATCAGTTAAAAAGTTACGAGGACAGTTTTCCAAAATAGTGGTCACATGCGTTTGTGCAGAAATGGTAAAAGTAAGGGGAGGGGGGTCAGTTGCAACAGCATGTATTCCTGCTTCCAGAATCTCAACAAGTATATGAACATCAAATGATGACACTGATAGACATCATATCACTCAGTACCTGGACTGGCCTTCTGTGGCATGGTAGATGCTTTGATCATCTGCAGTATTCCTACCAGCTGCTGGTCATGAGGTAGGTATTCACTCTATTCCAGTCATCACTGACCCATGCTGTAAAACTGTGACACTATTTGCACTGTGCTAATGTTTTTTGATGGTGTCCAGATGACATTGTCATTCAGCCACAGGTGTTTATCTTGTAAAACTCTGTTTACACTTTTATCACAAAACTGTTTAATTGAGATATCGAATGAACCTTGACATCACTTGAATTACATTAACATGTCCTATATCCTTGTAAAAAGAGATCTATCGATGAATAAAGCTACTACTACTACTACTACTACTGCTATTATTTTTCATGGAAACCCATTTCAGTGCTTGGTGATAGTGATCCCTCTGTTGATCCTGCATACTAGGCACTTCATGTGGAAATCTACCAGAACTTTATTGAATTCCTATGGTCTTGCTGTTGTCTGTTTTGGATGTGGTGTACACTATGAATATTAAATGTCAAACACAAAATAATGAGAGACAATTGTACTGTTTTGCAGAACTTGGAAAAAACAGTATTAACACCCACCTAACCTGGTGTACAGGCATGTTTTGGCATTCTTAACCCACTAATCCTGCTGGTGATTGATACATATCTATATTAAAAACAGCTAACACAGTTCATGGTTCATAGTACATAGTCCCAGTTGCAGGTTGTCTATCTAACAGCTTCTAGAGGCAACAGAAATTTGATTTTCAACATTTCTTATAATTATTGCCTGAATTTAAAAATTTCAAATGCTTTCATAATCCACTCAGCAAGAAGTATAATCTTATCTTAAAGGTTTACCACAGTAAAACATGTATAACAATTAGAAGCTGTATATATTTCTTGAGGCAGCATGACTCAGTGCATGCAAATTCATCTGGTGTTTGAAACTGTGAGCACTTAGCAACTTCCAGAAAACTTAACACATAATTTTAAGCCTTTATGAAACTTTAATAAATAGACAGGCACTACAAAAGACACTAAATACATAAGTTTCTGGCGAAAAGGCCTTCTCCTGAAGCAGATAACACATACACATGTACACACATTCACACAAACACATCTCATACACACATGACTACTGTCTCTGGCTGCTGAGGCAATGAGTTACTCTGATGGTTTATGTGTGTGTAACAATCATATGGGATATCAAGTGAAATTTGTGACTGGATTAAGAACTTTTTGGTTGGGGGGACACAACATGTTATCTTGGATGGAGAGTCATTGTCAGATATAGAATAATTCTGGGTGTACCCCAGGGAAGTGTGTTGTATATTAATGACCTTGAAGACAATATTAATAGTAAAATCAGTCTTTTTGCAGATGATGCAAGTATCTGTAATGATGCAGTATCTGAGAGAAGCTGCATAAATATTCAGTTAGATCTTCATAAGATTTCAATAACTTGCTCTAAATGTTCAGAAATGTAAAATTGTGCACTTCACAAAACAAAACAAAAAAAAGTAGTATTCTATGAATGTAATATCAATGAGTCACTGTTGGAATCAGCCAACACATGCAAATACCTGGGTGAAACACTTTCTAGGAATATGAAATGGAATGATAACATAGGTTCAGTTGTGGGTAAAGCACACACAGAGGCATTCAAACAATTATTCTTCCTGCACTTCATAAGTGAATGGATCAAGAGGAAACCCTAGTAAGTGGTACAATGGGACATATCCTCTGCCATGCACCTGATAGTGGTTTGTAGAGTATAGATGTAGATGTTATCTGCCTCAGAAGAAGGCAATTTGGCTAAAAACTTGTTCAGAAGTTTTTTTGTTGTTCCTGTCTGCAACTCAACATCTCCACTATATGACGAGTAGAAATCTATCTTTTTGAAACTTTCTCTCGTAGACATCCCACCTTCCCCCCCCTTCTCCCCCCACACACACCTGTCCACCCCCCACAGAGTGAGAAAGAAAGACGTTTATTGATTACTACATTTTTGATGTTTATGCAGCAGCATGAGGCATGCCTTCCTAATTTATCGCTTTGTTACTACTAACTCTGTTTGCAACAAATTTTGCAGACTACCCACCTATACCATTGAATATACCTGAAGAATTGCATCATAGTATGGCATACAATTCAGAAGAAGTGATGTCATAAACATTGAGTTGTATGAGAAACTAGCTTTTGCTTGAAATGGAGAGTGAATTACCCAGATTATACTCATCCACTGTTTGATAACAACTATCAACAAACTTTAAACATAATTTCAAACCTTTTCTAAACTTTTTCTCCCTTAAATGCTTAAAATAAAATATCTAAAGCAAGCAGAAGTTTGAAGCTATTTTATAGACAGGAGTTCAATTCTTCATGGAATTGGGTTTTTACTGGTAAATTATATATGACATTTATGGATTTAATACCATTTCTCAGAAGAAACTGGAAAATTCCTTATGTGTGAATATGCCCCGCACTCATCTCACTGAATGGCTCTGCATTGTAGTCAATTAGTGCCTTTCTATATAACTTTTTAGTGGTACAAATCTGGAAGACATGCAAAGGCCGAACTGATGGCAGCGCTTATCTTGTTGGGTGCAGAAGAGAGGCTGCAGCTGCAACAGCAAGACAGGCAGGAGGTGACGCGGGTGGCTGTCTGCAGGAGCCGACGCCGCCACCTTCGCCGCCCCCGTGCTGCCCTCCGTCTCCGTGCTGCCCCTCGCCTCCGCCTCCGCCTCCACCTCCGTGCCGCCCTCCTGCCTGTGACATCCTGCCACAGCGTCCAGCACCTGCTGTCGGTGCGGGCGGCGAGTGCTACTGCTGTAATGCCAGCACTGCAGATTCCGAGCTTCCACAAAACCTGTATGAAGAGATTGGCGCTGAGATCAATGGACACACACTCACCATCCGGGTAAAGAAGGATAAGAAGAATCAGTTTGAAGATGATGATGAGTATGGCGAGGACATGTGTTGCCCATCAAAGGTAAGCTATAATATCTCATGTATTAGCAGGTAAGGTTTCTCATGTCAGCTATCAGTGAAGTGAGCCCACCTAGTGGTTGACAGATCTGATGGAAAACTGCCATGATAGTTTCACTATGAATCCAAATGTGTGTGTGAATGGTGTCAGTCATTCTAACACATTGTACCACATCATGAGAGTGATTGCAATAGCATGAATTAAATATGTCTTGTTGCATTCCAATTGCCATCTCTGCTGACACCAACACATGGTGTTGACCAAATATTAGCATGAACCTGTCCATCCTACAAACTTGCCAGTGCCTGGATGACTTACAACAAGGGTCTGGAGTGTGTTCTACTGTTCACCTCATGCCTTACTCATGATATATAGTTCCAGTTGGGTTGTTTCCCAGTTTACTTGGACATCTTCGATGTGTGGAGATCTTGCCTGTTGCAGTATATGAAATAGAGTTATCACACCTCTACTTGATGCTAAGAAATTAGAAAAATTCTTATTACTTGTGATTTGTTTGCCCTTATGTGGGTCCCACAGAACATATTCTTCTTTTAATTCACATAATGATACATATGCTGGTAATTACGACACTGAAATTATAAGACTATTAAACTGCAAGCAGGTTACAAAATTCCAAAGACTTAAACAACACATTTATGCCAGGTTATACCTGGCTCACTAACTTCCATTAAATATTTTATTTACTCCTACATTGGTCTTAAAAACTAATCTTTCATTGTTACAAAAAGCATATTTAATCTGTACTGTTGCACCATGTGGTGCACATCACATTCTTTCACTTGAACGGTTCTGCATATTCCTGACATATTGTTGATATGAATAGTGAAATTATTTGCTTTATTGCTTTGCTTTACTTGCTTTGGTCAATAGTCTTGAATTTTTTACTTCGTGTATTGGCAGCCATTATGATGCCACCATTAGGCCATGCCCTGGCAAGCAGTCAACATATTTGCTTCTCAAATACGTGTGTCTGAGTATAATGCATAACTTCTTGGGAAGTGAGCATAATGACAGTATGCCAGGGGTGTCCTGATAATGATGGTATTGAAACCTGTTGCCAGTACACAAAATTAAAAAACATTGCAACTTTTTGTTTTTGTTTTATTTCTTTTTTCTGATTCCCCCTTCCCCCCCTCCCCCCTCTTTAAAAAAATCAGTCTTTTGACTGATTTGATGTGGTCCACCACAAATTCCTGTCCTGTGCTAACCTCTTCATCACAGAGTAGAGCTTGCATCCTGCACCAATTATTTGTTGTGTATATTCCAATCTTTGTGTCCCATGTGTACCATGGAAGTCATCCCCTAATGTCTTTAATATGTGTCCTATCACCCTATGGCTTCATCTTGTCACTATTTTCCATAAGTTCCTTTTGTTGTCAATTCTGTAGAGAACCTTCTCATTCCATATCTTAACAGTCCACCTAATTTTCTATACTCATCAGACTGTTCATTCCATTCAACAGGTCCTCTAATTCTTCTTCACCTTAACTAAGGATAGCAATTCATCAGTGAATCTTATCAATTGATATCTTTTCACACTAAATTTTAATCCCATTCTTGAACCTTTCATTCATTTCATTATTGTTTCTACAGCATCCCTATCTTACATCCTTTTCAATTTGAACAATTCCTTCTTGGCCTTCCAGTTTTACTTACCCTATTGTGTCTTGTATATATTGTATATTACCCATCATCACCTATAAGCTACTCCTATTTACTTGGGGTCATTCAGCGTGAAGTGTCCTAGGGCTCCCAGTTCAACCATCTTCAATTTTGATGAATTTTGTACAGTATGTACCTGATTGCTCTACATGAACTGAAGCAAAGTTCAGGCTCACCTGTAGCCACTTTTGTGAAGACCACTTTTACCAAAACTGAAAAGTCGTGAAGAAATCTTCAAGTTTTGCATTCCCCTGTTCGTAATGTAAAAGAGCTAGTCTTGCTTCTGGGTATAGTGGGACAACTTTTTATGATCTACACACAAATGATGAAAGTAGAGTTCAGAAAGCAATGAATTTGGCATAATCTCAGTTCAAAGTGGGCAACATATCATGTCGCGAGAAATTTGTACCATACTTTAACGAGGCATAAGTAGTGGAGAAAGTGTGCTGTAGACCTGGTCTTTTGCCAAACTACTGTCTGTCTGGGTGTTCAGTTTGTCACAAATTTGGGCCTGGCCTGCGTGTTTAATTACTGCACTACCATCCTGTAAATGTGCTAGAACAACATAAATGTATCAAAATATACCCATGTTCAAAGTCATGTGTCTCAAAATGGACACCTGCCACATTACATTCATTAACACCATTCAACAGAGCACATTTCATTCTATTGGAAAAACATAATTTTCATTTTGGTGTCTCTTTGGGTAAGGTGTAAAAATTGTGCCTAAACTATTGAATTTTTTTGTGATTCGAGAAAAATCCTTCCATTGGTCCATGGTGACTGATAGCCCCATCGCCAAGGGGCCATGCCCGATCGTGATGCAAGGTCAGCCATGGGTGGGTTTCTTTACTGCAGGTTCCCAAGTAGGTTGCCAAGCCAGAATGTGAGTATCTAACAGGTCCCACGCCTGAGTGTGGATATCCAGCAGGTTCCTAAGCCTGAATGTGGGTATCCAACAGGTTCCCAAGCCTTGTTTGGGTCTCTTTGTGGTTCTCAAGCCATAATGCAGAATTCTTCAGTTGTTAAATGCTTTAAGTTTGTTGCTGATGTCCAAAACTATTGCTTCCGGCAAACTGTATTGCCACCCCATTATTGAAGCAGCTGGAACTGGTATGACTGCAATTATTTGTTGTTCTGGAATCCGACATATGTCTCTTCTAGCTGTCCAGCGAAATGATTGAGCAGCTCCATGAGGTTGCATGAAGTTAATCAAGGCATCTTTTTTCTTCACATGAAAGTTCACAGATATTTCCTGTCCACCATTTTCCATCATAAATGCAAGCGACATACTGGCCAAGCTGTAGTTCAGTAATGGCAACATGTTTAGTAGTGACTTTAGCATATCAGTTAATGTTTGCTATGAAGGACAATGTATCATGTGATACTCTATGAATCTGAAGTCGCTTTTCATCAATTGGCACAAAATGGTGATGGTCTCTTGTCCCAGACACTGTACATCCATCCTCCAAATATTTTTATTGATCAATTTTTGCATCTTCAATAATTTCTTTTTTAATATAGATAAATTCAATGCCATGCACATTCTTGTGGCAATATTCAAACAGAGCAGTTGGTGTTAAGATTTGGTTGTCAGTTGGGTGCTGAAGGCTAGTTCTTGCTGTTAAATGCTTAACTGTGCCCCCAATTCTGTCACATGGTGATTTACCATGGCTTGTTCCAAAAAAATTCAATTCTGCAGTAATGCCAAAATCTTTTTTTATGATGGCAAATATTTAGGAAGCTCTTAAAAAATTTTGTACCGTGGAGCAGAACCATCACTAAAGTAATCAATATGCTTAATTTCTTTAAAAATGCACTTCAGGGATTTGATCAAGTATGTTAAAAAACATGCACTGCAACTGTGTCATGTTGGAGGCAATCACTGCTTATGCAGTAGCTGACGCTTATTAGGTCTTCGTTATCTTTGTAGTAAATGACAGATGAATGTATTGTAGCTTGACTATTTTCCCAATGGAATTCCTGAACTGTGTCTTGGACAATAAAGGAGTAATTTTCAGTGAAATCTATTAATATAATCAATTCTCCTGGTTTGAGATCTTCTTTAATGAATTACAAATGCTTGCTCTGATGCTTTGCAATGTAGTGGTGAGTAGAAAGGCCCAAAAGTTTTGTAATTAAATAGTTCAATGAATTCTTCAACTGCCATTTCTCTAGTGTCAAGTGTATCCTTGTCATTGTGAGTCCATTGTTTGAACTAAATTGTATCCTCAAGATCAATATCTGCAAAAGCGCTTTCCAAATATTCTTTTAGAGCTTCTGTTCCTGGACATACTTCACCGTGATGAAGCATGAAATCCTTCATTTCCAAATTACAGACACTTTTGATCAGTAATATTTTGTAATCTTCTTTTATTGGGCTGTGTGCCAACATTAGTTTCACATTTTGATGCATTGTGGGGACACAAACAGAATGTGAACCAGCTGTGCCTACAGTCACACACCACTTTGGCCTTAATTCACAAAATTTGGAAAATCCAATTTCTGGTCCATTTTTGTGCCTACAGTCACACACCACTTTGGCCTTAATTCACAAAATTTGGAAAATCCAATTTCTGGTCCATTTTTACTGCAGTACACAACAAACATTTCTTTTAAGTTGCTCAGTAATAAGTATTTTTGTTTTTGAACCTTTTCTCCATCAATACAAACAGTAATGCAGCCCTTTTTTCCTGGACAAATCCGACTAAACTCTTCATCATAAAAATGTTCTATGACTTTTTCCTTCACAGCCTCAGAAAGCTTTTTCCCACATTTACCTTTGGGTTGTGCCAATATTCCCTGTTCAGCTTTTAACTTTATAGCCTTCCTTACCATTCCTTCTGAAGCACAAAATTCGTCCATAGTCTTTTTGATAGACAAGCTTTGGGGAACTAAAGTCAAAATCTGAATTTTCTCATTGTGATTTGATATGTGTAATTTGTGATTCAATTCTTGGATCAGCTGACTGGAATCAGAACAAATCAAGTATTGCTTGCTCCAGTTCACTGGGTTCAAGTCCTCCAACTTCTGCAATTTTCTTAATAACTGCACCTTCAACTTTATGTATTTTGCACTTTGCATATCCTTTTGTATCCCTTACACCAATTCTTTGAAATTTTAATGGTGATATTCCAACAGCTGTTAAGCTTGTATTCAAATTGTGAGCAACGTTAGTCTCATCATCTTCGTCTGACTGAGATGTAACTTCCATTTGTGAATATTTCAGTGTATCAGATTCTTTTCTACAGGAAGGGCACATTTTTTAGCCTCATTTAATATCAGACACAGTTATACTTTTTACTAGGTCAGCTGTTTCAGTGTTGATTGAGCACAAAATTTTTCTTGCAGTATGGTTTTTCTTACCATATGGGTTGCAGCATGATCTTCAAAAAATTAAAATATTTATAGGACCAAAGCTTCATGGTGCAAGCATAGTTGAGCATTTTCAGTAGAGTGTAAACCACTGTGTCTGGTAAGTAACTCTTGTTCTTCTAAGGAAAGTTTCTTTGCAGCTTTCAGTCCTTTTAAGGCACTGTATGTTGTTAAATGGCATGAGGAATCAGTATTTCCAAAACTGCATACATTAACTTGATCTTGTTTTTCCATTTTAGCAACAACTTGATATGCTTCAGGCACTAAAATCAAATTGTCGAGTCCTAAATAAGGAAAAGAAATAACGTTAATAAGCATTCAGTTTCACAAAATTTATGTAGCAGTCTCTAGACAGTTAAGTGGTTAAACTTAGCAACGAACCTGTCACAAACAGGAAAATGAATATTTAAACACTGCAGACATAATCAACTAAATTTCAAATTTAAGGAGCAATTTTTACACTTTACCCAGAGACACCAAAATGAAAAAAAGTTTTTCTAATACAATGGAATATGCTCTGTTGAGTGGTATTTACGAATGTAATGTGGTTGGTGTCCATGACATTGAATATGGGTATATTTTGATACATTCATGTTTTTTTAGCAAATTTACAGGATGGTAGTGCAGTAATAAACACAAAGGCCAGGCCCAAATTTGTGATATACGAAACACCCAGACAGATAGTAGTTTGGCAGAAGACCAGTTCCATAGCGCACTTTCTCCACTACTTATGCCTCGGACAGGGTGTGAGTCGCACTTGGATAGCTCAGTTGGCAGAGTACTTGCCCGCAAAAGGCAAAGGTCCCTTGTTCAAGTCTTGGTCTGGCACACAGTTTTAATCTGCCAGGAAGTTTCAATGTATGGGACAAATTTCTCGCAACATGATTTGTTACCCACTTTGAACTCAGATTATGCCAAAATCATTGTTTTCTGAACTCTACTTCCTTCATTTGTGTGTAGAGCACAAAAAGTTGTACCACTGTACCCAGAAGCAAGAGTCTAATCTTTTACATTAGTCACAGTGGAATGCCAGACTTAAAGATTTCGTTATGACTTTTCGTTCTCAGTAGTCTTCACAAAAGTGGCTCTAGCACCTGAACCAAGTTACAGGTGAGCTTGAAACTTTGCATAAATTCATGTAGGACCCTCATGTACATGCTGTACAAATTTCATCAGAATTGAAGATAGTTGAGCTGGGAACATCTTCTAAACTGGGACACTTGACAAGGAATGACCCTCAGAATTTTGAATATCTTCCACAGTTTTAAATTGTTGAACAAGTTGACAAATCATACGAATGTCTCTTGATTTTTCTTCAGACTTGCTCCCATTATCAAGCACAATTTTAGGAGTACCTCTCTGGTGCCTGTATATTTACCCCCCCCCCCCCCCCCTTTCTTGATCTCAACTCTTCCAAAGCTCTTTTATATTCTGATTGTAATGCTAATACTAATCCCCTATCTCTGCCATACTGGCCCCAAATTCTTCCTCTATCTTGTCGGTAGACAATTTCTTCCTCTTATAGGGGCCTTCAGTGTACTCTTTCAACCTACCTGCTCTTTCTCCTTTGTATTTAAGTAGCTTAGACCACAAAGTGATGAGTGGAATTCCTTTTTTTTCTCTTAATATTTCCACCCTTGCTTTTAATTTCCTGAAGGTTGTTTTGATTTTTCTATATGCTGAGTCAGTCATTTCTTTTTCCATTTCTTCACATTTTTTCTTCAGCCATTTTGCCTCGGAATTTTGCACTTCCTATTTATTTCATTCCTAAGTGATTTATATTGCTGTATTCTTTTTTTTCCATAAAATAATTGTACTTTGTCCTTTTGTTGAAAGATTGAAGTATTCCTTCCGTTACTCAAGGTTTCTTTGCAGTTACTTTCCTAATATCTATGTTTGTCTTTCCAAAATCTGTGACTGCTCTTTTTAGAGTTGTTTACTCCTCTTCAAATGAGCTGATTATTATGTTATTCCTTATTGGAGTGTCCACATCATTAGCGAACTTCAAACATGTCTCCTCCTTCCTCAGTACTTCAGTATTCCACTTTCTTATGTTCTTAATATCCATGTTTGTCTTTCCAACAACTGTTCCTGCTCTCTTTAGAGATGCCCACTCTTCTTCAGTTGGACTGCCTATTATGTTATTCCTTATCACAGTGTCCACATCTTTCGCGAACTACAAATGAGTCTCTTCCTTCTTCAGTATCCCACTTCCTTCCACACTGATTCTTCAGTACAATTCTTTTGAATCTGCTCTTCAGCATTACTAAATTTTGATCCAAGTTCATGTCTGCTGCTGTATATGCTGTACAATCCTATACCTGATTTCAGAATCTTTGTCTGACCATGAAGTAACCCATCTGGAATTTTCTGTGTCCCTCGACCTTTTTCACGTGTACCTTGTGATTCTTAGAGAGAGTATTCACTACTACTACCTGAAATAATTGCCGAACAGTTTTTTTTTTCCTTTCTCAGTCCTGTTACCAAGCCCATATTCTCCCATAATCCTTCTTTCTACTCCTTTTTCTACAGCCACATTCCAGTCCCCTGTGATTATTAGATTTTTATCTCCCTTAATGTACTGAATTACACATTCAGTGTCCTCATATACTTTATCTCTTCTCTTCTACTTGTGATGCTTTTAATTCTGACAAGAACAACCCTGTCACTGAACTGTTCACAGTAACTCACTCTCTGCCCTGCCATCCTATTCATGACAAATCATACTCCCATTGTATAATTTTCTGCTTCTGTTGATATTATTCTATATTTATTGGACCAAAATCCTTGTCTTCTTTCCATTTCACTTCACTGATCTCCGCTAGATCTGGATTGAGCATTGGCATTTATCTTTTAAGATTTTCCTGCTTCCCTACCATGTTCAAAC
Source organism: Schistocerca americana (assembly GCF_021461395.2). Taxonomy (NCBI): domain Eukaryota; kingdom Metazoa; phylum Arthropoda; class Insecta; order Orthoptera; family Acrididae; genus Schistocerca; species Schistocerca americana. The sequence goes on along the minus strand of NC_060126.1, from coordinate 111,554,485 downwards.
TTCTGATTTTTCTTGCCCCTAACTGTGAAAGGTTACCATTTTATTTATTATTGCTTCTTTTTTTCATGGTCACCTCCTCCTTGGTAGTCCCCTCCCAGCGATCTAAATGGCAAACTAATCTGGAATCTTTTGCCGATGGAGAGATCATCATGCACTTTTTGAATTACAGGCCACGTGTCTGGTGGATATGTCTCATGCGTCTTTAACACAGTGGTTTCCATTGCCTTTTGCATCCTCATGCCATTGATAATTGCTGATTGATCTGCCTTTTAGGGGCAGTTTCCCACCCAATTAGCAGGAGAGTGCCAGAAATCTCTGTCTGCTCTTCCAACATCTTTGGCGAGGCCGTTGGCAGACTGAGGGTGCAGTTTCAAATATGTGACCACCAAATTCAATGTCTTCAGACACTATTTTTATTCAAAATTTAGCAGTGGCTAGGTTCAAACCTTGGGCCCAGGACATTTTGATTACTAATAAAAGGTGCTAGCCTTACTATATACTGAAGCAAATCAATTTTTTGGATGATTCTGATCAATTCATCACAATTTGAAGGGAATCCCACTTCCATCAGTGAACCTTACATGCAGATCACACTACTTCAAAATTGTTTGATGGATGATAATGGATTTCAGCTTCTCAATAACTCAAAATATGTCTGCCATCACTTTGGCATCTAAAGAGGGACACATCCTTGAAGGCAATGACTCCCCACTGATCTGCATTCCAATCTACATTGCAAATGCTCTCTTATAAGTGACAATCACTGAGCGGTATACACTATGTTGGTCACTTCATGTACACAGCGTATTTATAAATTTATTATTAGTAATTGTAAGTGTGCAAGATAGTGGTAGTTATATTTTCCAGTAATAATGCTAGCATTCAACTGTTTGACCATTGCTGAATCTAGCATTTATTACTGACATTCTTGACGCTATTAGCATACTGCATTTTATGGTATTATTCTTTCAGTGGTCGCAACAAGGAACAGTCTTGGGATCTACCTATATTTTGTTGTTTTTTATACAAAATTCAAGCCTGATCAGGCTGATTTGAGAGCATTGCTCAAGTTATATTTCAGTACTTTTTTTAAAAAATGCTCTGAAGTAATTGAAGTATCACAGTTGATGAACAAGGTTGAAACACCTCAATACAGGTAATTTGTCCTGTTCAAATGACAATCTTCTAATTGACAATACTGTGAAAAGGAAAGATTGCTACTTTATGACATTTTGAGTTGCAGACAGATATAATGAAAACAATATTACACATTGAGCTTTCAGCCAAACTGTGGTCAATATCAATGTGGACCACACTGTGGCACAATATTAGATCATAGATGCTGTAACCCACATAACCTGTTATTTCACTGTGAATAAGAGTTGGTTCTCATCTCCAGTGAATATTAGAAATTCTGTGAATAATTTCTAGAAGAGAAACTAAGAACAGAAATTTTGATTCACATGAAGAAAGCTGATAAAGTAAATACAATTAAAAAGATTGATATGGAAAGAGATGAACAATTTCAAACAATTTTATGTAGCAGTTGGAAATGTGTGTTAAGTTACATCATAACTGACTTTTACTACACAAAATTTTAGATTATGATTAAGAAAGGGTCCTTCTTCTGAAACAGTCAACTAGGCATGAAAAAAGTGCTACAGTCAATCTTAGATTTAGAAAATGATTGGAGCAATCAAGAGAATTGCATCACAAACGGTAACTAAGACTGGATTGCAACGCTGGGTCCTTTAAGTGCATACCAGTGAATGGCCCATGGCCATCATTGGCTGCATCTTCTGAATGAGAATTTGTCTTTATAAATTGTTGCCACAGTCTATGAATGATGGAAATACAGGTACTTGACCAGCTATGAATTTCACCTACCTTCAGTGGTTTGTATGGAAATTGAAAAAAAAAAAAAAAAATGCTCAAAGGAAACGAACATCCTTACAAAAGTGTAACTTATGCATTATCCCTCACTTCGTTCACTATACACAGCTGGGTTCACATCTGGAAACTTCCGGCATGGCTAATTATCAGAAGTATCTAATCTGAGCAAATTGGTACCCATCCTATCTCAGTAATTTCCAGTGAGGTCCTTTGTCTATTTTAGGGTAATTTCATCTGGATGACAGAACTACAGAAAAAATACAGTTACAGTTGAAGCAAAACAAAATATTGCTGCTTGAACAAAGCCATGGATATTAAAGGAACTGCATTTACCATCTTTCATCAAAACATCAGAAGCCTCAGTAATAAAAAAGGATGAAATTCTGATATCCATTCAGGAGTATGAAAGGATGTAGGGAATTTCAGCAGATTTGTGCATTTCAGAAGGTGGTAGGGAAATCACTAGATCTGAACAGATTTCATCTTGGTATATGCAAGCTAATCTAATGCTACAGTAGAAGAAAGGGGGAGCGACTACATGTGCATAAAATTGATTTAATTCTCAGACCCTTCAGGTCAAGAAATATTGTATTGAAGAGGTCTATGAATGCTGTGCTGTAGTAGTGAGTCAGGAAAACAAAAGCTTGTAGTACTGACAGTTTAAAGACTAGCAGGACGGATTAAGTTAAACTTTATAAAATGGTTATAAACAGCTGTGTTGAAGTTATGTAGAATCATTGTTTCCAAGCCATACCTGCTTACCCATTTTGCACCTTCTGTCAGTCTCACTGAGTGAGGTAGTGCAGTGGTTAGTATACTAGACTTTCGTCTGGGAAGATGTCATTCAAATCTGCACCCGATGATCCAGATTTAGGTTTCCCATGATTTCCCTAAATTGCTCCAGGCAAGTATGATGGTTCCTTTGAAAGGGCATGTCCAATTTCCTTCCGCATCCTTGAAACATTCTGAGCTTGTGCTCCATCTCTAACAACCTCAGTTTTGAAGGGACATTAAAGCCTAATCTTCCTTCTCATTTTTAGATGTTTTTATTTGCTTTTTCCTGCTTGATTTGCTGAATTTTTGTATTGTCTCCGTTCATCTGTTATATTCACTACTTCATGTGTTATCCACTGATCTCTACTTGGCCTTGTCTTTTTACCTATTTGATCCTCTGCTGTTGCTATTGCTTCACCTCTCAAAGGTAACCATTCTTTTTCAATTGTCTTCCTTTGCTCTGTTTCCATCACTCATTGCCTAATGTTCCCTTTGAAATTCTCAACAGTCTCTGGTTATTTCAGTTTATCCAGGTCCCAACTCCTTAATCTCCTACTTTTTTACTTCATCAATATTAGTCTGCAGCTATAAATAACAACTTATTATCAGAGCACACATCTGCCCCTGGAAATGTTTTCCACTTTAAAATATAGTTCCAAAATTTTTGTCTTATCATTATGCAGTCTATTTGAAACCTTCATGTGTCTCCAGCTCTCTTCCTCATATGCAGCCTTTTTTCACAATTTTTAAAACAAGTGTTCATGATATTAAATTAAACTGTATGCATAATTTCACCAGGTGGCTACCTCTTTCATTCTTATCCCCAAATCCATGTTATCCTATTATTTTTCTTTCTCATTCTGTCAACAGCTTGTGGTCTTGCGATAAGTGTTGCTAATTCTCAATCTCAGAGCCCTGGGTTCAATTCCTAGCTGGGTCAGGTATTTTCTGCACTTGGGATTGGATGTGTGTATTGTACCCACCATTATTTTATCATCATTGAGGTGCAAGTTGCCAAAGTGGCATCAACTAAAAGGACTTGCACCAGGCAGCTGAATTCTCCACAAGGGGGACCATCACAATTCAGTTTTTGTCTCCCTTAACCATCAGAAGAATTTCTTTTATCTCATTCTTTCAATCCCATCACCTTTGGAACTAGTTGACACGTAAACTTGTACTACTGTGTTGGGTGTTGGTTTTGTGTCTACCATGGATATGACAGTATGTTCACTATGTTGTTCATTCCAGGTTACCCACATTCCTGTTTTCTATTTTGTTATTAGACCTATTACTGCATTACTTCTATTTCATTTTGTGTTTATAACCATGTACTCACATAACCAGAAGTCCTGTTATTTCTGCTACCGCTCTTCATTAATTCCAACCATATGTAACTTCAACTTATCCATTTGCCATTTTAAATTTTCTGGCCTGCCTACCTGATTAAAGGGTTTAGTATTCCACACTCTGATCCATAGAATGCGTGTTTTGTTTTTTTCTGATGACCACATCCTCCTAAATAGGCCACATTGGCTAAATGTTAATCAGTCAGTTACCTTGCAACCACTGGAAAGTCTACTGGCCCCCTTCAGGAACCACAGGTTTGTTTGCCCTCTCCACAGGTGCCCTTGCATTATGGTTACACCTATAGCTTGCTAGTCCCCCAGCTTGGCAAAGTCTATTGTTCAATCTATAATTTAAAAAATGAAAAACATACAGTAGGCTAAAAAAATAAAATACTCCAAAAATAAGACAAAAACAGTTTGGAAGATTATTAAATAAGAAACAAACAAAAATGTGGATCAAATTAAATATGCCCCACAGAAATGGTGGCAGTTTCAAATATGTGACCACCAAATTCAATGATTACTTCCTCACAGAGGCAGTAGTATACAATCAAATACACATAAATTGGGTTTGTTTGTGAGGACATTACATGCACCACCGAAAGACATTAGTTTAAAAAATAAAACCCCTAAGGGGATTGCAAAATTCGACTCACCAAAACATAGTAATTCTACTGGCTATGATGGTTGTATAAGGAACAAGATGCAACAATAGGCTGGAACAAATTGCTCATGTTAAAAAGGGTGTAAGACAGGGATGTAGTCACTTGCTCCTACTGTTCACCTGCAAATTGAAGAGGCAATGGCGGAAATAAAAGTAGGGTTCAAATAGGATTAAAATTCAGCGTGAACGGATATCCATGATAAGATTCGCTGGGAACATTGCTATTCTCAGGGAAAGTGAAGAATTACTGGAAGTGTTGAATGGAATGAACAGTCTAATGAGTACAGAGAGTGGATTGGGAGTAACTCAAATAAAGATGAAAGTAATGAGAGGTAGCGGAAATGTGAACAGCAAGAAACTTAACATCAGAATTGGTGATCATGAAGTAGATGAAGTAAAAGGATTCTGCTACCTAGGCAGCAAAATAATCTGTGATGGATGGGGCAAGGAGGACATAAAAAGCAGGCTAGTGCTGCCAAAGAGGGAATTTTTGACCAAGAGAAGTCTACTACTGTCAAACTTAGGCCTTAATATGAGGCAGAAGTTTCTGAAAACATACATTTGGAGCACTGCATTGTATGTTAGTGCAACTTGGACTACGGGAAAACCAGAACAAAAGGAAATCAAAGCACCTGGTATGTGGTGCTCCAGAAGAATATTGAAAATTAGGTGTACTGATAAAAGGTAAGAAATGAGGAGGTTTTCTGTAGAATTGGCAAGGGCACAAATATATTGAAAATACTGACAAAATGAAGGGGCAAGACAATAGGACGTCCATTAAGACACCAGGAAATGACCTCCTTGGTGCTAGAGGGAGCTGTAGAGGGTAAAAACTGTAGAGGAAGACAGAGATTGGAATATGTACAGCAAATAATTGAAGACAAAGGTTGCAAGTGCTACTCTGAGATGAAAAGTGCCTTGTACCCGCCTTTCACCTAAAGGGATCGGCAACTTCTCAGGCACTGAAGCATTACAGATTTGCATATGTACAAGTCGTTGCCTTCCCAGATTGCGTTGATCACAGCCATGATGACAGATGGCAGGACAAGTGCCACCAGTGGCCCTCCATGAGAGGGACTTATTTCCTCCACTGTGTATGTGTGCAGAACTGTATCAGGATGAATTCCTATGCACCCTGACTGTATAGGGTGGTGCAAGCCAACATGTTGGTAAGTAGCTCCACTGGAGCCCTGGGCCAATTCATGTATGATCTCTTAGCAGCCCATCAATCAGAGCCTGGTGAGAAGCCAATTATGACAAATGCTCGACCTCTATCATTAAGGATTATCAGCAGCATAACCTCCATGTCCCACTATGTTTATTACCTGTGTGTCCCATGTGTATGTCTGTTAGTGTCTGAGAAGTTGTATTATTTTTTTTATTGAGAAGAGTTTCCTTTATTACTAAATCTCTCTGCTGTGGTCATAATAAACCCTTGTTCTTGTTTGCCTGTGTTTTATTACTTTTTATCAAGCACAGCAAAAAGGTTGGTACATGGCAGGCTGCATCAAACCAGTCACAAGACTGATAACTAAAAAAAAGTAATTATAATAATGGTGTTTGTAAGGAATATTAAAATCCTCTGCCAAATTGACATGTTCACCTTTAATGGCTTTATAATCAATCAATGAGTCAGGGCATATTTCCTGGCAGACTTAAATCTGCTGCCATGAAACACCTCTACAAAATTGGAGATATACAAACCATCTCCAATTACAGATGGTATCACTCCTTCCAAAAAGTTTTTCAAGAAGTGTTATATGATAGAATACTGACTCATTTAATTATTGGGACCTTTTGCTATGACATGGAATGATTCAGTTTTACAATTATAGTATAACTTTACAGCAGAAAAATGGGAACATACTGGCAATTTAAATGATTTAGTAAGCTTTTTTTACATGAATACAGTGATTTGTATTTAACTATGTTTAGTCTCTCTCTCTCTCTCTCTCTCTCTCTCTCTCTCTCTCTCTCTCTCTCTCAAATTGTTTTATGGAGTAGAAGAAACTGCCTTTCACTCACAGTTTTGTAATGGATTCTCCAAAGAGAAAGCAATACAAAGTCTCAAAAATAAAGTCAGAGAGGAAACAAAAATCTCATTGCTATATACAGTATCTGCATATCACAAAATTCCTTGGAAAACTAAAGTGCTTGGCATTAATGGTGACAATCAGAGGGTCTTACAGGTAGACAATATCCTAGGAATGAAAGTAATCTCTGAAGGGGGAAACATAACATGATGGGTCCCATGAGGATAGGCACTCTGCCCAGTCATGATTTTAACCTACATAAATAAGCTTGTGTCTGTATATGTGTGGATGGATATGTGTGTGTGTGCGAGTGTATACCCGTCCTTTTTCCCCCTAAGGTAAGTCTTTCCGCTCCCGGGATTGGAATGACTCCTTACCCTCTCCCTTAAAACCCAAATCCTTTCGTCTTTCCCTCTCCTTCCCTCTTTCCTGACGAGGCAACCGTTGGTTGCGAAAGCTAGAATTTTGTGTGTATGTTTGTGTTTGTTTGTGTGTCTGTCGACCTGCCAGCACTTTCATTTGGTAAGTCACATCATCTTCGTTTTTAGATATATTTTTCCTATGTGGAATGTTTCCCTCTATTATAAATAAGCTTTAAGTTACTTTTAAGGGCAGTTTAGAAACTGAGATGTTTTCTTGTGGCACAAGCATACTAAACAAGAGCCCATACTCAGTTTTGCCCAGTACAGCTCAGATGATACTTGAATAGACCTACAAGTCAGTAGCTTCAGTTTCCCAATTTCTGATTTCTCCTTGAGAAACCCAACAAGTTATTCATTCCTAACAGTTTAAGTTTTTATTTCACAAAGAATGATACAGTGTGATGTCAAACAAGCAATTAAATGACCTGCTAGCACCAGTTACAGACATAAGTAGTAATAAACAATATGAAACATATTGTGTAAAACTGGTTGGCTTCCTGTTTTGTAAATTAAAGATGGAGGGGGCAGAAAGGAAAGAAAAGGGAAGGAACTAATGATATCAGCTCCATCAGGACTTTATGTGGAATAAGCAGCAAGGAGTGAAAATGTGTGCCTGACTAGGACTCGAACCCGGGATCTTCTGCTTACTACACAGTTGTATTAATTATTGTGCCATATAGACACAGTGTTAATTGCAAATGCTTGTGCACTCCCCAGCCAGCCCACACTTCCACGTAGTGCACCTATCTGCAGTCCTCGTCTGTGTCCTCCACGCTCACTAATTTTACTCGTAGATTCCTGCTGGAGGTTGAATTATATGTGTGTCCATACTGCAGGTTGTGGGTTCATTGCTTACCAAGGTGAATTAATTATATGAATGTGTGATGTGTCAAAAGAACAAACATGATACATGTAATCATTGGGTTCCAGTTGTGTAATAGTTTAAAATTGAGTCAACACTTATGTAAACTTACCAAGAAGCTTAGTTCACCATATTTTGCCCTTAGAAGCACTTCTGATTGTGTGGAGCTAAAGACAAAAACTTTCACTTTCTTTGCATATTTCCATTCCTTGTTGTATTATGGAGTTAACTTCTGGGGCAGTGTACCTAAAGTAAATAATTTTTTTTCAGTGTAAGTGAGCAGTAAGAAGTTAGGGTAAACTAGATTACTGTACTTCTTGCAAAAGTCTTTTTAAGAATCCTGGAATTCTTACACTCACTTCCAAGTACAGTTACTCATAATGGCTTTTGCTCCTGACAATAAGAATCAGCTTTAAACTGCTCATTGAGAATCTACATAGCACGTAGTAACATACTGAAAATAGAAATCAGTATTTACAAATGAAGATAACAATCTTTACTTCAAAATACCTAAGTAATAAATTAGAGATTAAGCTGTCAATTGGAGATAAACAGCATCCTTCTGGTGTAACTCAGAAGGCAGCAGATTATTTCAAAGTAATGGCTTTCTTTCTCATTTACTTGTTTAAATTTAGATGCCATAAATGAGAATAACATTAACCAGTATATGTGAGTTTATTGTCAGCATGCTGATTAAGTTTTATAATTTGCTTGTCTTTTCCCACATCCCTGGAATTTCTCCTTCTTAATGGGGTTTACAGAATACAAAGAATGAATGAACCCCATTTGACTAAGTTGGACATCTGTGCTGGCTTCTTCGATGCTGACACCATCAATTGCCATACCACTGTCAAACTTGAAGCTAGCTTCTGTTTAGTGGTGCTGTCATCAGAGTGTAGCACCACTGGTTTAATTATGAGTGTTCCGTGTAACTATACTGCATAACAACATACTCAGCCCTCAAGTCAGTTTTTTAAACATGCCCCCTTAGGTCAATTTTAGATACATGCTACAGTTATTGTTTTAATATGATTTTTCATTAATTTATGAAAACCAATGAATTTTTTATGTCTCATTGCTTTAGCATATTGGCATCTATTATTATTACTATCATATTGCTTGTTTTAATTTTTTAAATTGGCATTTTCCTATTTGGCCTTACCACCACCTCAGTGTTTTAACATTCCTAGAACAGTGCAGGAAAATACTATTGTTATTTAAAAACTTAATATTTATTTTTAATTTTAATAAACCATGTTGACGAGCATGGCTGCCATATTTGTTGAGAGTGATTGGTTACATCTGACCAACAGATGTATCACCTTTGATAGTTTCCAAGTGTCATACACACAGAGAAAATAAGATTTATGATCTCAGCTGGGATGCTTTTACATTATAATTGGAGTTACATAGTATACATTTTTTTCTGGAAACAAGTCCTCTACACCCACATTACTCATTTTTTGATCCCTATTAGTCTCAAGGCCAAAGGCACATTATCAAGCCCTTCTGGTATGACACAATCCTTATAATTTTCTCCATTTTTGTCCTATAGAATTCACAGGTTTACAAGCTGATATGCTTTCTTCTAGAAATAACTCACTTTTTAAAAATATGTGGAAGATTGTGAGAAAATGTGTAATTTCAGTTGAACTATTGTCTTCAGTCTGAAGACTGGTCTGATGCAGCTCTCCCTGTTAGTCCATCCTGCGTGAACTTTTTCATCCACTTGAACTTAATTACTGTAGCCAAGCATAGGTCTCCCTCAACTAATTTTACCTCCCACACTTCTCTCCATAACCAAATTAACAATTTCTTGAGGTCTTGGAATTTGTCCTATCAACTGAACCCTCCTTTTAGTCTAGTTCTTCCCCAACACACTGGCTCAGTATTCCTTCATTAGCTATGTAATCTACCTATCTAATCTTCAATATATGTCTGTAGCATCATGTTGCAAAAGCTTCAGTTTCCTGTTTGGATATACTGTCTATCATCCATATTTCACTTCCATGAAGACATCACTCCAGACAAATACTTTCAGAAAAGACTTCCTAACATTAAAATTTATTAGTTTCTACATGTTTGAAGGGCACTAATCCTGCACCTGCATGTTAGGCTAATGGAAAGCCACTCCAGTTGCTAATAAGAACAAGTCAATGACCAGTTTCAGCCTTTACATTGCATAATTTTTCAGTGGATCTGAAACTGTTGCTGTTAATGTATAATACAATGAGTTGAAAATTTTGTCATGGGATAATGGTATGCCCATATACAGATGGTGGTAGCATTACGTACACAAGGTTTAAAAGGGCAGGGTATTGCAGAGTTGTCATTTGTTCTCAGCTGATTCATGTCAAAAGGTGTGATTATGCTGCACAATGGTAATTAGCAGACTTTGACATGTGATCTGATGGTACACAGTGTGTTGCAGATGTCGGAAAATATTATTTAACATTGTTAACATGTATTAACGTAAGCCTATAGTATCCTAATGTATTATATTGCTCAATGTTTTAAATTTAACCCAAACAGCAAGATTACTGTTCTAAGTATTCATTTGCAGAGTAAAAACAGTGACACAACAAATATGACTTCACCGCTTTGCTAAATTTTATGTTGTCTTCGATGGACTTAATACTAGTGGTAAGATTGTTGAACAGTTGGAGGCCCATGTGGAAAACTCCCTTTTCACACAGTCGAGTGTTTGTACATATAACACGCAGGTTTGCATTTTTCCTGGTGTTGTGTTCATGTATTTCATTATTTTTTACAACTCTGGGGTCAGTTGGCACTATGTGTTTTCTCAAGAATTTTAGAGTCTCAAGAATGTAGAGGCAAGGCAGTGTAAGGATTTCCAACTTTTTGAAGATGGGTTTGCAGGAGTCTCTGGGTTTGCTCCCAGTAATAATCCTCATTGCTCTCTTCTGGATTCTGAATGTGCTCAGAGCAGTTGGAGCATTTCCCCAGAATATTACACCATATTTTAGGTGGGCTTGTATGTAAGCGTAGTATGCACTGGTTAATGTTTTCAGGCTAGCACATGTTTTCAGTACACTCAATGCATAACAGCCAGTACAAATCCTGGCATTTACCTTTCCTGTATGTGTATTCCATTTCAGGTTATCTTGAACCCACAGACCTACGAATTTGAAAACAGTGTCGGTATCTATTGACTGGTTTAGTGACATATGACTGAGAGGAATTTGCATTTTGTGTTGTGTGGAAGTTCATGGAAGCTGTCTTTCTGGTGTTGATAGTTAATCTGTTGATCTTTGCCCAGTTGCTGAGTTGATCAGTAGCCAAGTTCACAGCTTTTTGCACAGCCTCTGTATTCTCCCCTTTGAGGAGTACAGTTGTGTCATCAGCAAATATTATTGTTTTGTGTGCATCAACATTCAGGCTCAAGTCATTAATATACAGGAGGAAAAGTAGGAGTCCCAATACTGAGCCCTGTGGAACACCTTGCTTTACAGTTTTATTACTTGATAGTATTTTGGTTATTGAGTTGCTTTGTCTATTAGTATATTTCATACTGACTCTCTGCATCCGATTGGTTAGGAATGTAGCAATCTAGTTGTTTGCAATTCCTCTGATACCGTAGTGTTCTAATTTTTCCAGTAATATTTTGTGGTCAACAGTGTCAAAAGCCTTAGACAGATCCAGAAATATGCCTGTTATGGGTTGTTTTCTATCTAACAGTTCTAAAATCGTATTTATGCAATCATATACTGCAGTTTCAGTAGATTTGTTGCTTCTGAACCCATGTTGAGCTAAACTTAGTAAATCGTTTTTTTTCAATGAAGTACATCATTTTTTTGACATTATTTTTTCAAAAACTTTAGAAAAGCAGGATGAGATTGAGATAGGTCTGTAGTTATTCATATCTTTATTATCACCTTTTTTGAAGACAGGAATTACTTTAGAAAGTTTCAGAGCTTCAGGGAAAATACCTGCCTGGAAAGAACAGTCACAGAGGTGAGTTAATGGTTCAGCAATTGTGTGTTCACAATTTTTGATTACAGCTGCTGGGATACCATCAATTCCAGCTGAATATGAATTTTTTAACTCTCTGAGGGCTTTTGCAACATCATTTTCAGTGACTTTGGTAATGAAAATTGACTCTGCACATGTGTGATATTTTTGGTTTGCTGCTTGGTAATTTGTGTTAGGATTATTTTGGACCAGTTTTTCAGCTATGCTTGTAAAGAAATTGTTAAATGAGTTCACCACAACTTCGGGATTAGATATAGATTCATTGTGGAGTTTGATTTCTATGTTCGTGTGTGAAGCTTTCATTTCCCGTCTTTCCGTTTTTATGATATTCCACATTGCTTTTACTTTATTGCTGGATTTGTCAATGTACTCATCATTCTGCATTCTCTTTGCTTGTCTTATCACTCTTCTTAGGATACATGTGTAGTTTTTATAGTATTCTGTTAGTTAGGGGGGAGTCACTACTTTGTTTACATAACATGTGGAGTATTCTTTTATGTTTGCAAGAGATTTTTATAGCTGGTGTAATCCAACTCTTGTTTCTATTATTATTATTATTATTATTATTATTATTATTATTTATTCTTACTGGTTTTTGTGGAAAGGCCTCTTCAAAGTGGTGGATCATTTTGTCAAGTAATATGTTGAATTTCATGTTGACATCATTGGCTGTGTACATCTCTGTCCACTTTTCTTTACTAAGGGAGCATTTAGCTTGTTCAAGATCTCTTGGGTGAAAAACCTTCGTAAAGTTTTAGGTAGGACTGGGTTTGAGGTATCTTTGCTAACATCGACCTTCAGAATGACAGCTTGGTGGTCGCTGAATCCTGCATTGTATACTTCTAGAGTTGGGTTAAGTTTATTTATATTTGCAAAAATTTGATCTAGAGCTGTCTTGGATGTGGGTGTTATTCTAGTGGGCTCGTTTACAAGGACATGCAGATTATAAGTTTTTGCAATGTTAATCAATGTTTCCCGGTTCTGTTGTAGGTGAGAAAGTCTATATTAAAGTCATCACATATAATCACATCCTGTTTCCTCTGACTTATTTTGGATAGAAACAGAAAATCATTGACGTGGCCTGTGTCCCTTTGGTCCAACTGGACTGATCATTGAGTGTAAATGGTTATTTTTGGCTACTTGGAGACCATTTGCAATCATTCATGGTCTTCATGTTTTGAAAGAGTAATGGAATTTGTATGGATGACAATGTGCCATGTCACCGGACCACAATTGTCCACTATTAGTTTGAAGAACATTGTGGACAATTTGAGCAAATGGTTTGGCCACTCAGATCACCTGACATGAATCCCATCAAAGATTCAAGGGACATAACTGAGAGGGCAGTTTGTGCACAAAATCCTGCACTAATGACACTTTTGCAATTATTGCATGGCTCAGTATTTCTGCAGGGGATTTCCAGTGACGTGTTGAATCAATGGCACATTGAGTTGCTGCACTACATGGGAAAAAGGGCTCCATCATGATATTAGGAGCTATTCCATGACTTTTGTCATCTCCGTGTATGTGAAGGCTGATAAGGGCACCAAAGTTAGATTGCCGTCACTTGTGGATGAGACAGGAACTCAAATTGAAGGTAGCAAAACAAAAGCTGAAATGCTTAACTCCATTTGAAATGGGTTCTTAATTATTTCAATTATTATTAATTTGGGTGAAAGACATATGGAAATATGTGATGTTGCATCTCTGACAATAATAGTGTCCTGATTGAGAACAAAAGAAACAAAAATTAATTACTCTTCCTACAAATTACACTCCTGGAAATGGAAAAAAGAACACATTGACACCGGTGTGTCAGACCCACCATACTTGCTCCAGACACTGCGAGAGGGCTGTACAAGCAATGATCACACGCACGGCACAGCGGACACACCAGGAACCGCGGTGTTGGCCGTCGAATGGCGCTAGCTGCGCAGCATTTGTGCACCGCCGCCGTCAGTGTCAGCCAGTTTGCCGTGGCATACGGAGCTCCATCGCAGTCTTTAACACTGGTAGCATGCCGTGACAGCGTGGACGTGAACCGTATGTGCAGTTGACGGACTTTGAGCGAGGGCGTATAGTGGGCATGCGGGAGGCCGGGTGGACGTACCGCCGAATTGCTCAACACGTGGGGCGTGAGGTCTCCACAGTACATCAATGTTGTCATCAGTGGTCGGCGGAAGGTGCACGTGCCCGTCGACCTGGGACCGGACCGCAGCGACGCACGGATGCACGCCAAGACCGTAGGATCCTACGCAGTGCCGTAGGGGACCGCACCGCCACTTCCCAGCAAATTAGGGACACTGCTGCTCCTGGGGTATCGGCGAGGACCATTCACAACCGTCTCCATGAAGCTGGGCTATGGCCCCGCACACCGTTAGGCCGTCTTCCGCTCACGCCCCAACATCATGCAGCCCGCCTCCAGTGGTGTCGCAACAGGCGTGAATGGAGGGACGAATGGAGACGTGTCGTCTTCAGCGATGAGAGTCGCTTCTGCCTTGGTGCCAATGATGGTCGTATGCGTGTTTGGCACCGTGCAGGTGAGCGCCACAATCAGGACTGCATACGACCAAGGCACACAGGGCCAACACCCGGCATCATGGTGTGGGGAGCGATCTCCTACACTGGCCGCACACCACTGGTGATCGTCGAGGGGACACTGAATAGTGCACGGTACATCCAAACCGTCATCGAACCCATCGTTCTACCATTCCTAGACCGGCAAGGGAACTTGCTGTTCCAACAGGACAATGCACGTCCGCATGTATCCCGTGCCACCCAACGTGCTCTAGAAGGTGTAAGTCAACTACCCTGGCCAGCAAGATCTCCGGATCTGTCCCCCATTGAGCGTGTTTGGGACTGGATGAAGCGTCGTCTCACGCGGTCTGCACGTCCAGCACGAACGCTGGTCCAACTGAGGCGCCAGTTGAAAATGGCATGGCAAGCCGTTCCACAGGACTACATTCAGCATCTCTACGATCGTCTCCATGGGAGAATAGCAGCCTGCATTGCTGCGAAAGGTGGATATACACTGTACTAGTGCCGACATTGTGCATGCTCTGTTGCCTGTGTCTATGTGCCTGTGGTTCTGTCAGTGTGATCATGTGATGTATCTGACCCCAGGAATGTGTCAATAAAGTTTCTCCTTCCTGGGATAATGAATTCACGGTGTTCTTATTTCAATTTCCCGGAGTGTATTAAGAAATCAATTCTCATGTATCTGACTGCTTTAAAATATTTTCTAACAACTCTTAACAACTGTTTTGCAATGCTCCTGTATGCAACAGACAACTTACCTTGTCTTCTCACTGCAGTTGCATGATCAGCAACATGCTAAAAATATTTCAAAAGCAATACTGTGATCCATGCAGAGTGCAATGCATGGTTGTAATAATTGCAATAACTACTTCCATATTTTTGTTTTTTATACAGAAATTGAATAATTAGGACTGGTTTGGTCACCTAGTCTTAAAGTGTGTAAAAAAAAAATGAAAGAAACCAATAAAAACTTCAATTTACAATATTAACAAATCACATTATTTAAACACTGACAAACTTTACATGGACCTTAATCATTCCATAGTGTCTCTATTCAGTAACACATCTCTGACCTTAACAAGGATACTCTCAATGTATGCATATATACATCAGACAAAATCCCACAAGTGTCAAGCAAGCAACAACTACGTGCAACAAAAAGGCAGATTTCCAAAAATCCTCAATTTATACCCAAGTTACCTTGGGCACTACTAGCATGATTATGACAGGCTGCAACCTCTCATGTCGCATGGCTTCTCTCCCATCAGGCTGCTTCTGATCGCTTTTGACTCCTCTCTACAACTGTTGCTCACTACTACTCACGATAATAATATTTCAGACTCAGAGTTTGTGTATGCACACCACAGCGGAATAAACTTTGCAAAGAAGTATTAACGTGCAATTTTCACATTTTCAAATGTCTCTGTATAAAGGAAAACCCAGGAGAATTGCCCTAATTTAATTCTCATCTGAATATATGAGTGAAATAAGTATTAGTGTCAAATACATGTCAGTGTCAGTGATGTTGAGAAACAGGTGAACTCATTAAAAATAAAAAAAGTGCCAGGTCTTGATGGCATCTCCAGCAGATTCTGTACTGAATCTGCAGCTGATTTAGGCCTTCTTTTAATGATAAATATCATAGATCCCTTAAACAAAAAAATATACCCAGTAGTTGGAAGAAAGCACAGTTCACACCTGTTCACAAGAAACGTAGTAAAAATGATCGACAAAACTGAAGTCCAATATTCTTGACATTGATTTGTCGTAGAATCTTATATACTGAGCCCAAACATAATGAGATATCTCAGACAGAATCACGTTCTCCATGCCACCCAGCATGGATTCCAAAAACATAGATCACTGAAACCCAATTCACACTTTTCTCACATGAAATACTGAAAACATTGGATTAAGCCAGTATTTCTTGCCTCACAAAAAAACATTTGACTGAATACCACATCTATGCCTATTATCAGAAGTATGATCATGTGGGGTATCAAGTGAAATTGTGACTGGTTTGAGCATTTTTTGGTGGGGAGGACAAAGCACATTATCTTGGATGGAAAATCATTGTCGGGTGTAAAAGGACCTTTGGGTGTGCCCTAGGGAACTGTATTGGGACCCTTACTGTTCATGTTGTATATTAATGATATTGGAGACAATATTAATAATAACCTCAGACTTTTTGCAGATGATGCAGTTGTTTGTAACAAAGTAAATCTGAAAGAATCAAACAATGGAAAATCCAGGATTAACTGTAACAATATTATGATAAGAAAAGTTGCTACTCACCATAAAGCAGAGATACTGAGTCACGGACAGGCCCAACAAAAAGACTATCACAAAAAAGCTTTCGGTCCACAACGGCTTTGTCAAAAATAGACAACAGACAGACACACACTCATGCAAATGCAACACACACACACACACACATGACTGCAGTCTCTGGCAGCTGAAGCCACAGTGCAAGCAGCACCAGTAGTGCATGATGGGAGTGGCAGCTGGGTAGGGGTATGGAGGAGGTTGGGGTGGGGAGGGGCAGGGATAGTAAGGTAGTGGTGGGGGATACTGAAATGCTGCTGGGGAGGACGCAGGGACGGGGTGGAGAGAGGGTAGGGCAGCCAGGTGTGATCAATTTGAAGTTATAGGGTTAATGATATCAGTGGGAGTAATGTGGGACATAAGATGCTGCACCAACAATCGACATGGTCTTGTAGTGCTCCGTTGCGCGCGGCCGAGATGTTTGATATGATGTGACTCGTAAGTCGAGCGTGCTGTATGGTTTGTAAGGTGACAAGAGAAACATAGGAAAGAAAAGAAAGAAGGATGGACATTGAGTATAGCAATGCATTATAAAATAGTAACAAAGGAGAACAGCACTGGGTTAGGATCAAAGGAGAGCCATCAGGCAAAAATCAAACAGTGGAAAATTCAGGATGGAATGGAACAATATTATGAAAATGAAAGTTGCTGCTCACCATATAGCAGACATGCTGAGTTGCAGATAGGCACAACAAAAAGACTATCACAAAAAAGCTTTCGGCCCACAAGACCTTTGTTGAAAATTGATGACAGACACACCCATGCACACTCACGCAAACGCAACTCGCACAATCATGTTTGCAGTCTCTGGCAGCTGAAGCCACACTTGGCTGGGCACAACAGACTACTATGAGACCAGTTGATTGTTGGTGCAGCATCTTATGTCCCACATTATTCCTGCTGATATCATTAATCCTATACCTTCAAATTGATCGCACCTAGCTGCCCTACCTTCTCTCCACCTCATCCCTGCACACTCCCCAGCAGCATTTCAGTGTTCCCCACCCCTACCATACTATATCCCTCTCCTTCCCCACCCCAACCTCCTCCTTACTCCTACCCAGTTGCCACTCCAATCATGCACTACTGCTGCTGCTTGCAGTGTGGCTTCAGCAGCCAGAGACTGCAGTCATGTGTATGTGAATTGCGTTTGCATGAGTGTGTGTGTGTGTGTGTGTGTGTGTGTGTCGTCTGTTTTTGACAAATGTGTTGTGGGCTGAAAGCTTATTTGTGATAGTGTTTTTGTTGTGCCTACCTGCGACTCAGCATCTCCGCTATATGGTGAGTAGCAACTTTCCTTTTCATAATATTGTTAAATCTGAAAGAAGCTGCATAAATATGCAGTCATGTCTTAATAAGATTTGAAAGTGGTGCAAAGATTGACAACTTGCCTTAAATGTTCAGAAATGTAAAACTATGCACTTCACAAAATGAAAAAAAAAAGGAAAGACATAGTATCCTTGCCTATAATGTGAATGAGTCGCAGATGGAATTGTCCATCTCATACAAACACGTGGGTGTAACACTTTTTAGGGATATGAAATGAAATGAACACATAATTGTGGGTAAGACAGGTGGAAGACTTCAGTTTATTGATAGGATATTGGGAAAAACCAATCAGTCTACAAAGGAGATTGCTTACAAATCACTTGTGCTACTGTTTCTAAAATATTGCTCAACTGTCTGGACCCTGTACTAAATAGAACTAACAGGGGATATTGAACATTTACTGAGAAGAACAGCATGAATGGGTACAGATTTGTCTGACTTGTGGGAGAGTGTCACAGAGACGCTGAAGAAACTGAACTGCAGACTCTTGAAGACAGATGTAAACTATCCTGAGAGAGCTAATTAACAAAGTTTCAAGAACCAACCTTAACTAGGAAGGTACTGCAACCCTCTGCATATTACTCCCATAGGGACTGTGAGGAAAAGACAGATTAATTGCAGCACACACAAAGTGATTTAAACAATCATTCTTGCCATCCTCCGTAAATGAATGGAATGGGAAGAAACCCTTATAACTGGTATAATGAGATGTACCCTCTGTCATGAACTTTGCAGTGATTCATAGTGTAGAGATGTAGATATAGACATTCAAATATTCTACATAAAGGGATATAAAAAGACAAAGCTTAGATATGTACAGGAAGACTCTGTAACTTACATTGTGCTCAATGACATTGTGAGAAAAATGGGTGTGTCGTGATTACAAAAACTGCACAGTGTGATACATTGAAAGTATTGGCATGCTTGGCGTTAAAAAGAGTTGTATTCTGACATGTTCAAAATTTCATATTACATGCCATATACATAAAAGCTAAAAGTAATTTTTTAGATGTAATAAAAGTTTGAAATAGTTGCAATGGAAGTTGAGTGTAAAATTATGTTCACTAGCATGCTAATTACAAAAGCTAAATTGGAAAAATTGGAAGAAATTTTCAAATGCAGTACAAGGAACACACATAATTAAAAGAAAGAAAGAAAATCATAGGAAATAAACTCACCTTAACAGGTCACTTCATACAAGATGTTCACATGGAGCAAAATATTAAAAACAACCTTGTGATCCTTCATGCAATGAAGAAGGAATACTTTATGGACATGTATGAAGGAACAGAAATTTGTGCCCACCTGAAAAAGATGCTCAACGAACAATATACTGTAAGAAACACATTTTTCTTGGCCTTCTGCCTTTCTGTTATTTACAACATCTATTAAAGATACTCTGGAAGTTTGTAGCTGTAGCCAGATCTTTCTAAACATGATTTGTTAGCACTCCACAAAGTGTCCAAGCTACACCCACATCCTCTTCTGATCCGTGTGGTTTAACTTTTACATGCTATTAGGTCTACAACTTTGCTTCCACCATTTTGCAATAGACAGTAGTAGCAGCAAGTGCGTTCAGGTGGTTGGTCATAGTTGTAATACAAATAAGCTTAGGTATCTGTAAATATAATGCCATAAAAATGTTTGTTGATTTGTGATTGCATCATAAGGTTATTCTTGATTAAGGACATCAACCTATGTACCCATTTCTTCACATTTGCGAGAAGTTTTAATTTTCTGCATTAACATGAAGAAATCTGCAGCTATGGCTCTTAAAATGCTGGGTAAGACCAATGGTGAGGCAACTGCTAGTGGAAGAATGAGCAGAGAATGTTCTCAAAGCCTTAAGAAAGGTGATTTTGATGTCAAAGACTGGCATGACGGTGGAAGACAGAACGTTTTTGTAGCTACTGAAACAGATGAAGACAGTCACAGAACATAATTATCAAAAGCAATTGATGTGTTCGAGCCCAGCACTGAAATACAAATGGCCACAATACAGCAATGACCACGTAAAGGTAATTTTGCAGCAGGTCAGTGCTCGATCCCATGTTGCAAAACCCATCAAAATGTACATGGAAATGTTGAAATGAGAAGTCCTGTCCCTCCTGCCGTATTCTCCATATGTTGCTCTCTCTGACTACCAACTTTTTCGATCAGCAGCATACAGCACTTCCGATCATATGAAAAAGTGCAAAATTAAATCGATTCATGGATCCCCACAAACTCGCCCAGTTCTTCTGCCACAGGATTCATACGCTATCTGAAAGGTGGCAGAATGTAGTGTGGCCAGTGATGGATTATACTATGAATCATAGTTGTTTTGTAAGTTTTTCACAACAAAGCCCTGAACTTCAAGAAAAAAAACGGCGGAAGCAAAGTTGTAGACCTAGTAGTAGATGTAACTTTACACTCAACGTGGACATCATATCCACTGCGTCTATTTTACACCTTTATTAGACCTAATAAAATACTTTGTCATTTATTGGTGTAGTAAGCAGTTTGAAATTTTGAACATGTCAGAATATAACTATTCTTAAAGATAAACCATATGAATAGTTTTAATACATTGAACTTACAGTTTTTATAATCATGACACACTCATTTTTATCACAATGTCCTTGGGTCCCTAACTTATTATATCCACCTTACTTTTTTTTTTATTTTACCAAAAATGCTTTACTGCTGTGCAGTGAAAGTTAAATAGTCATCCTATATTTTTACAGTATTTACTTAAGCTTTGTTGTTTTACCTCCTCTTGTGTAAAATATTTCTATATCCCACATATTATGCATAAACAATGAGAGTTTCAGATCCACTTGAAAATGGTCTGATGTAAAAGCCAAAACCAACTGTGGGCTTAATAGTGGTCTTATTAGCAACTGGAGTGGCTTTTCATTAACTTAAATTTATATTGGATATTTTTCAGAAACACTTTTTATTGCTGTTACCAGTCTGCATTTTATATTCTGTCTACTTCAATCATCATCAGTTATCTTCCTTCACAAATAGAAAAGCTCCTCTACAGTGTTTAATGTTTTATTTCTTAATCTAATTTCCAAAGCATCAAGCGACATTGATTTTTTCAGTTGATACGGCTGGGCAATGATCCATGATTAAACCTCATGTAGATTTTGGAACTTATAATTTTTTGTGTACTCTATTCATAGTAGTCAAACAATGGAAAATCCAGGACGGAATGTAACAACATTAAGTTGCCACTCACCATATGGCACAGATGCTGAGCTGCAAATAGGCACAACAAAAGGACTGTTACAGATATAGCTTTTGGCCAGTAAGGCCTTTGTCAAAATTATACGACAGACATACACAATATTCATAGTAGTTTCTTTTTAATTCTTTTTGGTGCTTCATATTCGTGTTCTCATTACAATACTGCTTTTCCACATAGAACGGTGTTTGGAAAGAGTGAAGACCATTTGATATGCCATGTTGCTGACCAGCTTTACCCACTGTCAACAGGACGACGTATGCTGTGAGCCACAACTACCCTGTCCCAAGTGCTCTGCCCTGGAGATACGACCCTATGGTATAAAGGATGCAGCAGGTTTCAAGATGAAATTCCCACAGAAGGGGACGCAGCACCTGTGCTACAAACTCAGAGGCTGCCCCAATGCCCTACAAGTTAGTGAATTTACAATACAGCATTCATCCAATAATGGAAGTGTCATATCTTTGACATGATCTATTTGTAGCGTACATGATATAACAGAGGTGGATGTATGGAAAAATAAAATTGACAGCCTTTTGAGCTATACAGAACTGTCCCCAGTTTCTGTTAAGTGCTGGATGCAAACCGGAAATCAAATTGCTTTATATTTCACTGACCAGCTGATTCATAAGTTACGGTAACAGATGCTGACATCCTTGTCAAACCACGCATAAAATATGAGAACATCTAATGAATTTAATTAAAGAAAACAAGAATGATAGGTTAACTAAAATGAACATTAAAAACATTGTTATCTATAATAGTAAAGAACTATCATGAGGCCACAGGTCTTGTATATTGCAGAAACACCACGAGCTCAGTTCAATACTTAGAAGAGAGAACTTGAGTAGTTAGAATAAAGTGTTATGAAATGGATAGAATGTTACTCACCACATAGAGAAGGTACTGAATGGCAGATGGGTACATTGAAAAGAGAGTGTTGGATATTATAAGCTATCAGACAAATCCTAAGGTGCTAAGATAACAGTGGCCATATGTGTGTGTTGTGTCTGTATGATTGTGTTTGTGTGCTTTTCTTTGTCTGATAACATATTATACCTGATAGCCTTCTCAGTGCCTGTTCTGTGTGGTGCACAATAACTCATTCATTTCATATTGTTTACAATATTATGAAAAGGATAGACTACCACTCATCATATAGTAGAAATGCTGAGTCACAGACAACCACAACAAAAACTGTTAAACAAAGTAAGCTTTCAGGCAAAAAGCTTTCTTCTGAAATAGGCAACACACACACACACACACACACACACACACACACACACACACACATATTCATGCAAATGCCACACTCACACACATGCGCACTGCGTCTGGCTGCTGAGACCAGGCCACATTTCATATTGTTATTATTTCATCCTGGGTTTTCCACTGTTTGAATAAGGTTGTTATCACTCATTAAAAAGGAATGTTGAAACTCAAGATGAATGGTATAGCTCACAATAAGGTGGGAAAGTTAACAGGCACCACCAGACAAGGATAAAATGTGACCTCCTTTGGTCATGTACCCGACATGACAGCAGCTGGCTCACAAGTTTGGGAACTGAAGACAAACCTATATGGTAAAAATGTTATTTAAAGCTCGACTGGATGACATAGCAGGATGATAAGAGTAGAAATATCATTAAACAGAACATCATGGGCTAGAGAACACCAAAATTGCAGTCAAACCTATCAAATGACAACCATAAACAGACCAACAAAGGAAAGGGCATGTAGCCTAACATATGGTCGAAAGCCAAAGCAAAGATGTTTAGAAAAATGAATACCTCTTCACTAGATATAATAATAAATCACAATATTGTGTAGTATCTCACATTATTTTAACCATATTGACATATTAACAACTATGAACAAAGGAAAATATATGGCTCTCTGTCAGTTACCAAGTCTCATTACTATTTGTAGGCCTGTCCAATTTAAAAGACAGGTTGCAGTATACTTTGTAATCTTTACATGTTATAAAAATGTATATCTGTATATGTATGTCTATGCTCCACACCTCTTTCTAAACCACTGGACTGATTTCAACCAAACATGGTACAAATATCCCTTACTGTCAGGTAACAATCACAGTGGGGATAAGAATTACCTACCTATCATAATTCAGGAGATATGACATCATAAACAATGATATGCATGAAAAACTGCCACATCATGTACAACGTTTAAATTTATTGCTTTTTTGCTATTAACTTTATCCACAACATATTTTGCAGAAAATATTCACATAAGCTGCCGAATGTTCCTACACGAATATCACTGCACAACATGAGGTTCAAGACATATGACATCAGAAACATTGAGACCTGGGAAAAAATGCTGCATCATGCATGAAGCTTTAATAGTTTATTCTTTACTATTAAGATACTCCTATAGTTGAGTCATCTTCAAGAAATCCATGACACCTGGCAGCACTTTTAACAGTTTTAAACTGCAAAGTGCAAATGGCTGTAGGCAAAAATAATAGCCATATATAGAGGTATGAAGAGGCATTACAATGTAGACGTTTACAAAATTACATTGTAGACATGCAAAAGAGCTGTACTTATACATATGTACATTATGAATATTTATTTGTATGACTGTTTCGGAGGAAGGCAATGGCAAACCACCTCCACTAGGAGCTTGCCTAGTAATGCGGCGCGGGTCTCCCGCGTCGCTCCCCTACGCCCTGTAAAGAAGTATGGGTCTCATCATCATCATCATCATGACTGTTTGATAATTTCAAAGATGTTTTCATGGGTTCACCGAAATGAATTTTTTTTATATTACACTACAAACTGTTTATTTTTTATTTTCATTTCTTATAGGAAATTGCACCTCCATGTACCATGGACCTTGCTGTTGATGGGGAGGCTTGTGTGCCTCAGTGATACAGATAGCTGTACCATAGGTGCAACCTCAACAGAGGGGTATCTGTTGAGAGGCCAGGCAAATGTGTGGTTCCTGAAGAGGGGCAGCAGCCTTTTCAGTAGTTGCAGGGGCAACAGTCTGGATGATTGACTGATCTGGCCTTGCAACACTAACCAAAACGGCCTTGCTGTGCTGGTACTGCTAACAGTTGAAAGCAACGGGAAACTACAGCCGTAATTTTTCCCTAGGGCATGCAGCTTTGCTGTATGGTTAATGATGATGGCGTCCTTTTGGGTAAAATAGTCCGGAGGTCAAATAGTCCCCCATTCGGATCTCTGGGCAGGGACTACTCAAGAGGATGTCGTTATCAAGAGAAAGAAAACTGGCGTTCTATGGATCAGAGTGTGGAATGTCAGATCCCTTAATCGGGCAGGTAGGTTAGAAAATTTGAAAAGGGAAATGGATAGGTTAAAGTTAGATATAGTGGGAATTAGTGAAGTTCGGTGGCAGGAGGAACAAGACTTTTGCTCAGGCGAATACAGGGTTATAAATACAAAGTCAAATAGGGGTAATGCAGGAGTAGGTTTAATAATGAATAAACAAATAGGAGTGCGGGTAAGCTACTACAAACAGCATAGTGAACGCATT
Organism: Schistocerca americana; assembly: GCF_021461395.2. NCBI lineage: Eukaryota > Metazoa > Arthropoda > Insecta > Orthoptera > Acrididae > Schistocerca > Schistocerca americana. The sequence goes on along the minus strand of NC_060126.1, from coordinate 111,529,549 downwards.
ATTGTGGCCAAGATAGACACGAAGCCCATGCCTACCACAGTAGTACAAGTTTATATGCCAACTAGCTCTGCAGATGACGAAGAAATTGAAGAAATGGATGATGAAATAAAAGAAATTATTCAGATAGTGAAGGGAGATGAAAATTTAATAGTCATGGATGACTGGAATTCAGTAATAGGAAAAGGGAGAGAAGGAAACGTAGTAGATGAATATGGATTGGGGGTAAGAAATGAAAGAGGAAGCCGCCTGGTAGAATTTTGCACAGAGCACAACTTAATCATAGCTAACACTTGGTTCAAGAATCATAAAAGAAGGTTGTATGCATGGAAGAACCGTGGAGATACTAAAAGGTTTCAGATAGATTATATAATGGTAAGACAGAGATTTAGGAACCAGGTTTTAAATTGTAAGACATTTACAGGGGCAGATGTGGACTCTGACCACAATCTATTGGTTATGACCTGTAGATTAAAACTGAAGAAACTGCAAAAAGGTGGGAATTTAAGGCGATGGGACCTGGATAAACTGAAAGAACCAGAGGTTGTAGAGAGTTTCAAGGAGAGCATAAGGGAACAATTGACAGTAATTGGGGAAAGAAATACAGTAGATGAAGAATGGGTAGCTTTGAGGGATGAAGTAGTGAAGGCAGCAGAGGATCAAGTAGGTAAAAAGACAAGGGCTAATAGAAATCCTTGGGTAACAGAAGAAATATTGAATTTAATTGATGAAAGGAGAAAATATAAAAATGTAATAAATGAAGCAGGCAAAAAGGAATACAAATGTCTCAAAAATGAGATCGACAGGAAGTGCAAAATGGCTAAGCAGATTGATTGATTGATTGATTGATTTCTTTGATTGATTTCTTTATTAATCCATATAAAAATTTACATTGTGTGGATTTTGTCAGCAAAATCGTATACAATACAATATACCTACAATTATACACATAAAATTAGTATTTACACACATTTTTGAGGTATCTTAAATTAGTTTTATGTCCTTATGTAAATTGTAGTTTTCTTATAGTACTGTACAAGTTTTGATTTCATATTATAATTATTTTCTCATGTATTACAATGCAGGCTACTTTAATTACACTACATGTTTTAATTCATATAGTCCGTTACTGTGAAATAACTTTTATTTAATAAAATTTTTTTTTGTTTTGTTTTGAACTGTCCGATTGTGTCAATACCTTTTATTTTTTGGGGTAATTTATTATATAATTTAACAGCATTGTACAACAAGCTCTGCTGAGTTTTAACTGTATTTTTCCTCTCTAGATGCAGATTGTATTGGTTTCTAGTTTAATAGCTGTGCACTAAAGAATTTTTCATATAGCAGTCAATATTTTTTTTTTACGTACATAACACTTTGAAAAATGTATTCACAGGGGACAGTTAGGATTTCCAGCTTTTGGAATTGTTCAAGGCAGTGAGCCCTACTGCCACTCTTGGTTATTATATGAATTGCTCTTTTCTGTAATTTGAAAACTATTTGAATATTTTTACTGTTGACTCCCCAAAATATTATTCCGTAGGTAATAACAGAGTGGATATAAGAAAAATATACAGATCTGACACATGTAGTATCACACACTGCAGTCAGAATTCTCAGAGCATAGCATGCTGTAGTGATTCTGTTACTAAGTATTTTAATGTGTTCTTCCCACTTTAACTGACTGTCAACATGCATACCAAGAAATTTTGTGTAGTCTACACATTCTATAGTTTCATTGTTCAACTTAAAGATGTTATAGTGTGGTTTTTTGCAGACATAGAAGTTAACAGCATTTGTTTTTTTAAGATTTAGTGTTAGTTTATTATTGGATGCCCACTCACGTACACTGTTTAGTGTTTGTTCGGCTTTTTCTTTTAGTGCATCTGGTGATTTGTCACTGATTAGAACATTTGAGTCATCTGCAAACAATATTGTTTGTCCATGCTTGATGCTCTGTGGGAAGTCATTTATGTAAATGAGAAATAGTACTGGGCCAAGGACACTACCCTGTGGGATACCTATATTTACATAATTTGGGTCTGAAGTATACTTTACAATATAGTTTGAGCAACTTGAAATATGTGAGATTTCAGTTATCTGTCTTCTATTTTTTAGATATGACTGGAACCACTTTTTCACAAGTGCACTTATTCCCAGTTCATCTAACTTATTTAACAATATGTTGTGGTCTACTGTATCAAACGCTTTAGTTAGATCAAGAAATATACCTGTTGTGTAGTTCCCTTTATCTAATGCTTCTAGAATGTGTTTTATGAGGTGTGCTGTTGCTGATCCTGGGATGGCTAGGGGAACAAATGTAAGGATGTAGAGGCTTATCTCACTAGGGGTAAGATAGATACTACCTACATGAAAATTAAAGAGACCTTTGGAGAAAAGATAACCGCTTGTATGAATATCAAAAGCTCAGATGGAAACCCAGTTCTAAGCAAAGAAGGGAAAGCAGAAAGGTGGAAGGGGTATATAGAGGGTCTATACAAGGGCGATGTACTTGAGGACAATGTTATGGAAATGGAAGAGGATGTAGATGAAGAGGAAAGGGGAGATATGACACTGCGTGAAGAGTTTGACAGAGCACTGAAAGACCTGAGTCGAAACAAGCCCCCGGGAGTATATAACATTACATTAGAACTACTGACGGCCTTGGGAGAGCCAGTCCTGACAAAACTCTTCCATTTGGTGAGCAAGATGTATGAGACAGGCGAAATACCCTCAGACTTCAAGAAGAATATAATAATTCCAATCCCAAAGAAAGCAGGTGTTGACAGATGTGAAAATTATCGAACTATCAGTTTAATAAGTCACAGCTGCAAAATACTAACGCGAATTCTTTACAGACGAATGGAAAAACTAGTAGCCGACCTCAGGGAAGATCAGTTTGGATTCCGTAGAAATATTGGAACACGTGAGGCAATACTGACCCTATGACTTATCTTAGAAGCTAGATTAAGGAAAGGCAAACCTACGTTTCTAGCATTTGTAGACTTAGAGAAAGCTTTTGACAATGTTGACTGGAATACTCTCTTTCAAATTCTGAAGGTGGCAGGGGTAAAACACAGGGAGCGAAAGGCTATTTACAATTTGTATAGAAACCAAATGGCAGTTATAAGAGTTGAGGGGCATGAAAGGGAAGCAGTAGTTGGGAAGGGAGTGAGACAGGGTTGTAGCCTGTCCGCGATGTTATTCAATCTGTGTATTGAGCAAGCAATGAAGGAAACAAAAGAAAAAATTGGAGTAGGTATTAAGATCCATGGAGAAGAAATAAAAACTTTGAGATTCGCCGATGACATTGTAATTCTGTCAGAGACAGCAAAGAACATGGAAGAGCAGTTGAACAGAATGGACAGTGTCTTGAAAGGGGGATATAGGATGAACATCAACAAAAGCAAAACGAGGATAATGGAATGTAGTCGAATCAAGTCGGGTGATGCTGAGGGTATTAGATTAGGAAATGAGACACTTAAAGTAGTAAAGGAGTTTTGCTATTTGGGGAGCAAAATAACTGACGATGGTCGAAGTAGAGAGGATATAAAATGTAGACTGGCAATGGCAAGGAAAGCGTTTCTGAAGAATAGAAATTTGTTAACATTGAGTATAGATTTAAGTGTCAGGAAGTCGTTTCTGAAAGTGTTTGTATGGAGTGTAGCCATGTATGGAAGTGAAACATGGACGATAAATAGTTTGGACAAGAAGAGAATAGAAGCTTTTGAAATGTAGTGCTACAGAAGAATGCTGAAGATTAGACGGATAGATCACATAACTAATGAGGAGGTATTGAATAGGATTGGGGAGAAGAGGAGTTTGTGGCACAACTTGACTAGAAGAAGGGATCAATTGGTAGGACATGTTCTGAGGCATCAAGGGATCACCAATTTAGTATTGGAGGGCAGCGTGGAGGGTAAAAATCATAGAGGGAGACCAAGAGATGAATACACCAAGCCGATTCAGAAGGATGTAGGTTGCAGTAGGTACTGGGAGATGATGAAGCTTGCACAGGGTAGAGTAGCATGGAGAGCTGCATCAAACCAGTCTCAAGACTGAAGACCACGACAACAACAACATAGGAAATTGGAAAAATGAATTCCCTAGGTAGTACTGGATTTGTTAGCTGGTTACCACCGTGAACTAATTTTGAGAACTTTAGTTTGGGGAACCAAATAAATATAAACTCATAAGAGCAAACATGTAATGGATTCAAAATAATGTTGAGAATGTTGAACATCATTTATCATGGCCAACTGCCTGTGAACTTCACTCTGTGTTGTATCTCATATTTGTGAATGTCAATAGCTTCTGTATAAAGTCATGTTCACCCAGGTAGTAATATAAGCAATAATTCATCTAACATTGTTTAAATTATGAAAAAAATGTTACTAAGCATTGAACACTGATGTGACATTGAACTTATCCAGGAAGAAACTCTTTTGTGTTTCTTTGGATGTATTCACCTCACTACCCTTAAATCAACATTACTATGCTGTGAAAGCAGCACAATATTCCACTCCCTGAACTTCAGCAGAAATATCTTAACTAATACAGTAACACACAACATCTTCCAAGCCTCTCCCCCTAATGAAACATTTTTACATCTCTACCACAATAATCACCTATCTATTGTATTACAACCTCCATTGAAGCAACAGCCTCTTTTCCACAGCTGGAGTTTCCATTCACCTTCTTTGAGAGGTCCCCCATCTGGCCACAACCCGTATAGTCATTCTGCATCTACCAAAATCCTAATAAGCCGTAAAAAGGAAAGTTAAGGCAGAATGTAAAAATCTTGATGTAAAGGAGACCACTGACCAAATAGGAGGAGTGTTAAGTCTCTGACAGGTGCACACAAAGGAATAATTTGAAGAGATAGAGTACACACACACACACACACACACACACACACACACACACACACACACACACCTTTGTACCTATATGTGCTCATTGGACACAGAGTTCCTGGACTTCAGTTCAGCAGGTGGACAGCATTGGTGTGGAGGTTTGTCGCGTGGGGTGGGTAGAGGGATTAAGAAGTGGGAAGCAGGAGGATGTGTTGGGGACAGGTAGCTAGCAACTCAGAGTGAGGTAGCAGAGTGCAGGCTAGAAATGCAGGAGGCAGGGGTGGTAGGTGCACCCTGCCTCTTTTTGCATGATCCGCATGCCATAAATAACAACTAGTTACACAGCACCTACAGATTTCTGTGCAGAAAGCTGTTTACAAGTGGCTACAGTCTATACATGATTCACACGGAACACAAAATACAGGGCTACCAGGGTGCCACCATTGTTTGTTAAAGCACTCAGGCAGTGCATAAGCTATTCTTTCACCTCTGAGGGATTGCTATGCATCCAGCTGGAAAAGACAGGTAACACTCCATCAGGTTGTCATCCTCATGACAGCCTACCCGTACTGATGGTTGCCTCATCCAGCAACCATCCTGTCCACACCATCATCTTGAGGCCCTCGCTCCTGGCTCTGCCCATATCTCTCTCATTCATATCATTGCAGCAACTAACTAGCTCCAAAAACTACAGGCCCAGTCTTCTGTTACTGACACCTCACCCACTGTACCAAACTGACACCAGATGAAGTGCCACAGGCTCGTCCACTGCTCCCACAACTGTGACAGTGGTGGTCTCAGAGGATGTTATTAGTTCCAATCACTTCAGCTGACTGCTTAGCGCTATCTACACCTGTCCCCAGCTCTGTCCTGAGTGTTGTTAGGATCCATCACATCCTTACACCATTTGCCCCCTCATTGCAGATGTGTGGCACTCAATTTGAAAAGAATCTCCAGTATTGCGGAAATTGATCCTATTCAACACAGCTCAGTTCTATTTCATGAGGGGCAGGGCCACCTGTGGAAGCAGCCACGTCATCTACCAGTTGTGCTGCAGTCATTGCACAGCATTTTATGTGGGCATGGCCACCGACCAGCTGTCCACCAAAATGAATGGCCACTGCTAAATTGTGGCCGAGAATAAGGTTGACCATCCAGTGGCACAACATGCTGCTGACCACAACAAGCTGAAATTTGATTGCTGATACACAGTCTGTGCTGTCTGGATCCTTTTCCTCTGATGAACTTTTCTGATCTACCCCGGTGAGAGTTATCCTTGCAACACATCCTTCACTTCTGTTACTCTCCTGGCCTCAACCTCCACCTAATCCACTGTCCTCACACCTTCTACCCAACTGTTTCTCCTTTCTCTGTCCTGGCACCCACTTCCTGTTTACACGTCCCTGTCATCTTGGTGTGCCGCACCTCACGTGCGTAGCCCGTGCGCTAACCACCCCTCCTTTTCACATTCCTAGCCTGCACATCTGCAGCCTCCCTCTGAGCTGCTAGGTATCCATCTTCAACCACTCCCCATGCTTCCTGCTCCTTTCTCCCTTTACCCACACTGCCCAACATCAAAACATCAATCCCAGTCCACCTGCTGAACTGCAGCCCTGTACTGTGTGTTCATCTGGCACAATGTAGTAGCACAAGATCATTTGTGTGTGTGTGTGTGTGTGTGTGTGTGTGTGTGTGTGTGTGCATGTGTGTGTTTTGGTACTCTATCTCATCAAATAATTTCTTCTGAAAGGTAGCAAAGACTTCAATACCTTTTTATGTACCTGCCAACGGCTCAACGCACCTACTAACGTAACCCAGTTAGTAGTGATCATCATTACATTCTGATCACCACCCTCTGCATTATTCTTCACTGACTCAATAAAATCTGTAAAATCCTTCATGAATTCATATATTTGTCTTTCTAAGTGATCTCTCCTCCTTCCTTTCCCCTCTTTCTAGTGCTCTGCTCGTCATCAGAGATCTTGTTGATTTTTTTGGCTCTTCATATACTTTCCCTGCACCAGACACCAGGACATTCTCACGCATTTTTGACAACTACTGTTTTGCAGAACATTCTTTTATTCCAATTGATCACCACTAATATCAAGGAGAATTTATTTTTATCGCGGAATACATCTTTGGATATTCTTTCCTCACAGTTGTGCTTTGAGTTACTGGTTCCTAATAGATATAGCTAACATTCTAGATGTAACAATTCTTATAAAATATGCTCAGTTTCACCTAGTCTATTATGCCCTGGAATGAATTTGTGTTTGAGGCATCATAGCTAGGGTGACAAGCATGTGTACCTTCCTTGAACCACTAATACTACCTCCAAAGGATAACAGGTGAGTTGTGTCAAAATGTCAGGTAATATTTCAAAAGAAGAAACCAAACTCATGAAAACTCACTACATGGCCCTATTGATATTCAATTTATGGCTTGAATCAAGATCAATGACAGCACACTTGCATCCCTACAAAGTTCACGAGCCTGTTACAATGCATGAGACCACATATCACTCTTTCACCAGCCAGACACAGTTGTTATGAACTCTGTCCATATTAAGAAATTTTGAATAATTTCCTGCACTATCTGCTGTCCACATAAGCTGTTTTAAAATTAATATTACTTTAGATTGATTTCAAACATAACATGTTCCAAATTCACAGCAAGGGGTGCCCTGCGATAAATGTGTGGCCCCCGGAGACTACGACCAGGAGGCTTTTGTGCTACGAATTGCAAAGGATCGCAAGTCACACCTCGAATTTGAGCTGAAGACACCAAAGAAAAAGGAACCAGAGTAAGTTTCTAACACAATTTGGTCTTTGTGGCATGTTTAATGATTTTTGGGTTATCAGTCACCTAAGATGAAGAAAATCACAATCTGTTGTCAGTACAAACTCGGCAACAAAACTTACCAAATAACTTTTAGCAGCACTCAAGATTTCTGATGTGTTTTAATAGTGCAACTTGACATTAATATGGCAAGCAAATGTTGTTATTTATGTTAGAACAGTATCTTAATTATCATATGGCATGTCATAGACAACCATTAGACTGAAAAATTGGTGACTCATCAATGAATACAGTTATACACCTGCATAGGTGTATACAAAAAGAAAATACACTGAAAAGCCAAGAAACTGGTACATCTGCCTAATATCATGTAGGGCCTCTGCGAGCACACAGAGGTGCTGCAACACAACATGGCATGGACTCGACTAATGTCTGAAGTAGTGCTGGAGGTAATTGACACCATAAATCCTGCAAGGATGTCCACAAATCCATAAGAGTATGAGGGGGTGGAGATCTCTTCTGAACAGTATTTTGCAAGGCATCCCAGATATGCTCAATAATGTTCATGTCTGGGGAGTCTGGTGGTCAGTGGAAGTGTTTAAACTCAGAAGAGTGTTCCTGGAGCAACTCTGTAGAATAAGAATAAGAGTAAGAATCTTTATTATCCATTCCGTATTTTCTTATACAATGGGCTTCGTCAATAAGTTCAAATACAGTATAAAAATGGTTATATTCTCATAACAATGTATATATAAATCATATGAATGTTAGTGTAGTACAATAGCGCACATTTGGAATTTTATTTAGTGTTAATTTCACAATAAAAAAGAAAACATTATACAAATTTATATTAAGCGGGGAGTATTCATATTGATGACACTATGTCATTATCATATACATGTTGATAACACTATGTCATTATCCTAAGATATTGGTACAAATATAGAGCACTCGAAATAGATCTATATCTATATGTTAGATATTGTTTTTCCAAATTTAGGTCCTACTACAGGCAGAGGTACCCTTATCTATGTTAAAACAGCAAATCTGCCATATTATAATCTTTATATTCATCAACTGAGTAAAATGCTTTACCTTTGAACCATTGACCCAATGTTATTGTAAATTTATTTTTAGATACTGTAGCAATTCTGGATGTGTGGGGGTGTTGCATTGTCCTGCTAGAATTGCTCAAGTCCATCAGAATGCACAAAAGGATGTGAATGGATGCAGGTGATCAGACAGGATGCTTATGAAAGTGTAACTTGTCAGAGACATATCTAGATTTACCAGAGGTCCCATATCACTCCAACTGCACACACCCCACACCATTACAAAGCCTCCTCCAACTTGAACAGTCCCCTGCTGACATGCAGGGTCCATGGATTCATAAGGCTGTCTCCATACCTGTACATGCCCATCCACTTGATACAATTTGAAACAAGACTCGTCTGACCAGGTAACATATTTCCAATCATCAGCAGTCCAATGTCAGTGTTTACAGGCCCAGGCGAGGCATAAGGCTTAGTGTTGTGCAGTCATCATGGGTACATGAGTTGGCCTTCGGCTTCCAAAGCCCATATCAATAATGTTTCATTAAATGTTTCACATGCTGGCACTTGTTGATGACCCAGCATTGAAATCTGCAGCAATTTGTGGAAGGGTTCCACTTCTGTCACATTGAATGATTCTCTTCAGTCATCATTGGTCCCATTCTTGCAGTATCCTTTTTCCGGCCACTGCGATGCCAAAGATCTGATATTTTACCAGATTCCTGATATTCAAGGTACACTCGTGAAATGGTCATATGGGAAAATCCCCACTTCATTGCTAACACAGAGATGACATGTCCCATCGCGCATGTGCCAACTATAGCACCACATTCAAACTCACTTAAATCTTGGTAACCTGCCATTGCACCAGCAGTAACTGATCTAACAACTGCACCAGACATTGTTGTCTTATATAAGCACTGTCGACCACAGAACCATAGTCTGTCAGTTTGCATATCTCTGTATTTGAATACGCATGCCTACACCAGTTTCTTTGGCACTTGAGTGTATATTATCAAAAGGACAGACTGCTACTCATCATATGGAGCAGATACAGAGTCACAGACAGGCACAAAAAAAAAGACTGCTATACGTGTAACTTTGAACTGAAACATTGATCAAAATATCTCCTTCCTTTCTGAGTTTCCTCATTTCTATTTCCTGGTTCAATTATAATAAAGGATGTTTCCTCCATTTCCAAGTTTCCAAATTCCTAGTTTCTACTGTTCCAAATTATTGATAAAATATATCTTTCCTTTCCAAGTTTCCTAGTTCCTAATTTCAGTTTCCTAGTTCAGTTATAGTAAAAGATAGTTCCTTCCTTCCCAAGTTATCCAGTTCCAAGTTTCTATTAACCTCCAGGCATAGCAGTCTTTTTGTGTGCTTGTCTGAGACTCAGCATTTCCTCTATATGGTGAGTAGTAATCCACACACACACACACACACACACACACACAAGCACACACACACACACATTGGGATTACAATCTAAAATATTTACAATATCTGCTACATGTCTTCCTCATTTATAAAATCTTCCATATGGTAACACCATTTGCTTTTTAAGTACTTTTCAGTGTATCCATTATGAGTATTTACTTGTAGTTCTTGTTGATCATGGGCTGTATTTTATTGCTAAAGTTCAAAATACGTTGTATTTTGAAACAATCTAAGCCTGCTACATGGCAGCCTGTAGTCTGGCCTACACCATGTTTCATAAGCATGTATAAAAGTGTTCCTTCCAAAAGTTATGATTTTTTTAGCTCAGATAGGAGTATTTCATATATAGGCATTCAAGGAGTTGTCATTAAGTCAAAGCTTCTGAATAATGATTTGTGTGATTGCCTAATGTTTTTTCCCATCATAGTCTTGATGATTTTTTCTACAGCATGAACACTCAGAGGAAGTCTGCTTTTTCAGCACCCCAAAAATTATGGCATATCTAATAAATGATATAAAATATGGATGATAAACAATTTTCTTTACAGCTAAGTCAGTTGTGTTATTTAGAACTCTCACTGCATAAACAAAACTATTTAATCAGTTCATTAAACAACCATGTGATTAGTCCTTGGTAAGTTTTTATTTAAAGTAAGTCCAATAAATTGAACAGAGTCTGCAGTTATCAATTCTTTGCCTCATAATTTAAATGTGGTGTATATCTGGCATATTTTTTGCTCCTGTAGTGTACAATTTGTGTTTTTGCAAGGTTCAGCGTCATAGCATTATAATTTATCTAAGTTTCAAGTTTTTAAAGAGTTTGTGTAGTATTCTGTGCTAGATCGTCATTGTTTTTATAGCAAACGAGTGCTACTGAGTTGTCTGCATACAGAATTGTTCATGAAGTTATCTTACATGGTATGGCATTTATGTAATGCAAGAGCAATAATGGGGCTGGTACTGATCCCTGGGGTATGTCTGCCTGCTTCTCCATCCATCTAGAACAGACTTTCACTTTTTTGTTGTATAAATAGCCTCTGTTTTCTGTTTTTGAGATAGGATGACAGCCAGCGTAAAGATTTTCCATGAAAATCATAAGCAGTCATCTTAGGCAGCAGAAACTTATGTTCTACCATGTCAAATGCTTCATCAAGGCCAGAAAAGATACTAGATATGCATAACTTGTTATTAAGTTATTTGCTTATTTTAGAGTAGATTACACATTGCTTGCTCAAATATGTATATGCCATAATATTGATACTGTGCAGACATTTCTTATCTTGCTGCCCATTCAGTAGGTAGGTAGAATTTCCACTTGCCAGGAAAGCTGCCCTCATCAAATGACTTTTTTATACTGTAGCAGAGTTGAGGTGCAATACTATGACATCCTACCTGTGTTACTTTTGTTGGAATTTCATCCCAGCCACATATTACAGATTTTTTAAAAGATTTTGTAATGCTAATATTTTCATGACAAGGATACATGAGTAAATTTAAGCTCTCCAGATGTCTGTTGCATTATGATGAGATTTATGTGACGAGGAGATGTCACCCATTTCATTTGAAGTTGTAAAGCACCTACTGAATATTTCACAGATCTGTCTGAGGTTTGGAACAGTTACCCTATCACTTTCTAATTTTGGGTTAAAATGAGTAATTTTCTCAGCACCTACTTCAGTCTTGTCACTGTGCCACACAGCTTTTGATTTTTTTATAGCATTTGAGAATTACTGTGTGCCATTTGATTTCCTTCTTTAATGACTGTCAAATATTATTTTGTAGTTGTTTATATACATGAAAAACTCAATGTCACCATCTTTCTTTGCTTTAAATTGCAGTTTCCTCTTTCTAATATTAGAGATCTTGAAGCTGTCAGTTATTTATGAATTTATTTTACTGGATTTATCACATACTGTTATGAATATTAATTGGATATCCTCACGAGATATGATATAAAAAATATTGTTGTTATTGTTTATTGAACACTGGTTGCCGAATGAACAAGAAGTTTCATTCAGGTTTGAAACAAATATATTTCCATTTATTTGACATAAGTTCCTGGTTATGATATGATGATATCTTTAAGTCTAAAATGATATGATGATATCTTTAAGTCTAAAATGAACTTTTCTTAGTACCACAACTGATACTGCTTACCACATCATATATACATGCTGCAGTAGTATTTGACACGTTGTTGATGTAGAGTGTCCACGAGTTCACTAAATTCAACTGGAAAGGTAAACAGCCAATGCTCACAAAAATGTTTATGCAGAATAGTTGCTTGTTCTGTGTCTCATATGCATGACAGTCCATTATAATGATAAACCTGTCAGTATTACATGAAGTCACTACATTGGATAAATCTTTCAATGGATTCTATTGATACTTGCTAACTTTCCATAATGTATTTGTTTAGTTGGTTGGTTTTGGGGAGGGTCATCAGCCCCATCAGACTAGGGAAGGGTGGGGAAGGAAGTTGGCTGTGCTCTTTTGAAGGAAATATCCCAGCATTTGCCTGAAGTGATTAGGAAAATCATGGAAAACCTAAATCAGGATGGCCAGATGTGGGTTTGAGCCATCATCCTCCTGAATGCGAGTCACGTTTGCTAATCACTGTGCCACCTCATTTGGTCATATAGTAATGTACAGATCTTATTTCATCTATGATACATTCTGAAATGAACTTCATCAAAGCTTTAGTACCTACCATAAGGGAAATAGACACACATTTGTATATAGTTTATGAGAATTATTTTATCATATTGTATTACAGTAGCTTGAGGTACAGCGAATGCTGCAGAGGGATAGAATACCTGTTCTGGTTGTTAGGATAGTGTTTGGCTGTCCCCCTTGGACTCTGTGTGTTCAATATGTTGAAGGGGGCTACAGAAAATCAACAGAGGAGCAAGGTGGCTGCAGAAAGACAAATGGCACCCATGTAAACTCTTCATTATTCCAAGAAACTTGAGCAGTTACAGATGTGCATCCTCAACAGGTGGCACACCCTGGCATCGATCCATGGTGTCGTTTGTGTTCCTCAGCTTAGACAGGAGTCAGTTCCAGGAAAGACAGGTGTCAGTCTCATGGCTCACAGCAGAGAAGTGTTGTCATGAGACAGCAGTAGCTGCTTTTCTCAGCATGCCACAAATGCAGAGTGACCTTGCATTGTTGACATTCCCCAGAGGCACTGTTTCAGATGCTTGTATGGCTGGTAGGCAAGTGCCGCACAACTGAGGTGTGTGATGTCTGGCTTTCAGTGGCAGGCACTGTTGGGTGTCTAGCAGCCTGGAAGCTGGGTGGGCCTCAGTTTGACTCTCGGCCCATCAGGCAGCAGCTGACCCCATGGTAGGCAATCCTGTCAAAATTATGGCAAGGTGGTGGCAATCTCGCGGCAGGTGCTGGCATTATGGCAGTTGATAGGTCAGTGACTCACTGACTCATCCAGTTAACCCAAGGCCTGCCTGTCTGAATGGCTAGTACTTATACATGCCAAAGCTGATGTGTTGTGGTGTCGCAGCTGCTATAAGGTAGGAAGAAAGTTTTGTGTTTAATGTTATCCCACCGACATTAAGGTTATTAGAGATGGAGCACAAGCTCAGATTGTTTCAAGGATGGGGGTAGGGAGTAGGTGGGGGGGGGGGGGGAAGGTCAGCTGCACTCCTTTGAAGGAACCATCCCAGCATTTGCTTGGAGTGATTTGGAGGAATATTGGAAAATCTCAATCAGGATTGTCGGAAATGGATTTGAACCATCATCCTCCTGAATACCAGTCCAGTGTGCTAACCATTGCACCCCCTCACTCAGTATGTACCTGCTAGAGTCACACACTCCATGTCCCAAAGTGCCCCTGTCTTCAGTAATTGTCTGGCAGGTGGATGCCAGTGCCTGGTGAGCTGGGTCAGCATACAAGGGTAACCCAAATGTAAGGTCTCCTACTTTTTTATAAGTATGTAGATCTGTTCATTTCTACAATGGTTTACATCAGTTTACAGCTTGAATATTTAGCTATTTTTCGCCTTAAACACCATTTCTGTGGCTGTATTTTTGTAGATGCTGTGGCAGTTTTTGTATGCCCATGTCATACCAGCTCACAGACATGCTGTTCAGAAAGTTATGAACCTCTTCTTTCACCTTGTCATCGGAACTGAATTGCTGGGACCACAATTAACACTGACAGGTACTGTGAGACTGAAAATACTCAAACGGGCACTTTAGAACTGGAGAAGAGGAATGGTGAGCAAGGGCATACACATTCTCCATGACAATGCTCGCCCACACATTGCTTGGCAAACCGTTGCTCTCCTGCAACAGTTTCAATGGAACATAATCACCCACCCACCCTATAGTTCTGACTTGGTGCCCAGTGACTATCACATGTTACCTAGGTTAAAAGAACATTTGGCTGGAAAGTGATTCAGTCCCGATGATGAGGTCAAATTTAAGAGGTTCATAACTTTCTGAACAGTACGGCGGTGAGCTGGTATGACATGGGCATACAAAAACTGCCACAGTGTCTACAAAAATGCATCGACAGAAATGGTGATTGTGTCAATAAATAGCTAGATGTTCAAGCTGTAAACTGATGTAAGCCATTGTAGAAATAAACAGGTCTGTGTACTTATAAAAAAGTAGGAGACCTTACTTTTGGGATTACCCTCGTATTATTACAAATGGCTTTCATGGTATTGAATTCCTCTGCTTAGTCCAATACCTTTATACTCTTTGCTGCTTTGAGGAATTCAACTCACTGAATTTTCCCTGTTGCCACAGCTTGAATTATTAAATTCATTACAATTCATTATGGACACTTTTTTGTAGTCTATCGGAGTCTGCCTGTAGTACTTCAATAGCTAAAACAGGTAACCAGACACATTTGAAATCTTTCCACAGTTAATATTATTCTAGTCACTGTGAAACAGCGTTAATTCTATTTGTGTCTGAAGTTAACTGGATTTAGTCTTTTTGGTGTTATTGGAACAAAATACATCAGCTGATATTGTGAGAAAATAACTGCTCAACCCCTAACCAGTGATGTACTATGGAACAAACTGCTTGTACTATGAAGTGGAAGTCTAACAGGGTTGAGGTGTGCATAATTCATTTGCAACACAGACCTACATGTTGGGATTGCATCTTCAAAGTCCATCTGCACATTCTGGTTGGTTAAACTTATCTGCCATATCTGTAGGGCAATTGCTCATGTGCTGCGGTCAAATGTATGAGTTCTGATAAGGAATTGCCCTAAACACAGCAAGAAACTGGTAGAGATTGGTAACCCATAAATGAAGAGCAAATCTGGTAAAATCTTATTGTTGAGGTTCAGTGATTTCCAGTTTGGTAGCTGTGCATTAACTACAGTAATTGTGCAAAGTCACAAATGTTTTATCAGTATTCATGACCACAACTACTTCCGATCAACATGGGGTTACTACTACAAATGAAACACTTACTTGCATATGGATTTACAGTAAACTGACACAACACAGGCATACTTTGTGCCACATGCTTTATGCTCTCTGCCACATTAGATGTAAAACCACAATAGTTTTGGATCTGCTGTCAACAGCTAGCACTATATTCTTCAAGACACAAATTGATCTAAACCTGCTGCCATGACCAAGCGGTCATCTTTGACAATGTAGTCACAACAATGAGGCAATAAACACTCAGTTATTGATACAAGTTGAAATGATGTCATATTGAATTGAATAAGCATTGCTCATTATGCATCATTTAAGTTTGTGCAGGTTGCCACAAAGCTAAATATATCAGTACTAATCAAATTCACTGCCTATGAATCTGTACTTGATTATGTATTGTTAACTTGACATGAACAAAGCCAGAGCTTGTTATTTGATAGAGGTGGAGCTGCACTTCATTGGACATCCAGCTTCTTCCTACACTTGGTGCAATTTCTCAAACAATGGCTTGTCATCTCCACAGCCAAACTTTCTGGTCTGCAGAGATTTCAGACAATGCAGTTTAGGAATATTAATGCTTCTGATAATATAATGGCCTAACTTTATGGCTCCAGTGTCTCTTAGAATGATGCCTGACATAATTTCTCCTACCTCCTAAGTCTGACAATATATAATTTTATGGTGGACTGTTTTTTTCTTTACCGTCTGCATGACTTTGGACTGTTCTGCCATGTCATGTCTAAGAAAGTATCCACACCACAGACTGTACCATGTTTTTATTTTTGCCAGTGCTAGTAATCTTAAGCCTCCCTTCAGACTTCCTGATGCTGTGTTCTGAATTCCTGCTATGCTGACTTGTGTTTTTGCATAACAATGGTTTCTCACAGCTGCTGCTGGCTACCTTGAATTTGTGTTATTACTTTCAGGCAAAATACAAGTGTCTGGTGATCCCAAGCTTGGATCATAATACAGTTGTTACCAATTTCACTTTAATAAACATTCACATCCATCTACATAGATCTCCACCTGCTCTCTTCTCTTAATCATTGTTTTAATCCCCTGACTTATTAACTCTAAGATAAACATACACTGTGAGATGACATACCACCACCATGTCACAACTGGCTCTACTTGAAAACTAGTTTTAGTGCTGAGAAGAAGTATCAAAGATATGTTGTCAGACTTATACTACACATGCCTAAGTCTCCTGGTTCACATACTGCTCCCAGAAGTAGTCTCCAAGCTATCTCTTTGAGACATCCTTAACTCTCTTTCAGTCTGTAACAGCAGCTGTGTCAGTCCACCTCATAGGAGTATGAGGTGGGAATCTGAGAGGCATCCTACTACAATACTTTCTCTAACCTTATGAAACTTAGCACCCGCCCTTTTCCATGTATCTCCCTCCTTCACTCTATACTTAGCCTTAAACACTCGTCTTCTTTGACTTCATTGTCCCATCAGTTATATGACACACTACCCTAATAGCCTATTATGCATGAACACTATGTTGTGAAAAATAAATGCACAAGTTCAGAAAGAAGAGCTTGACCTGCACTATTAACAGAAAGGAATCTGCAATAAAGTCACTAAAGTCACATTTCTAATCATAATGATCAGAGAAGTACTGCTTAAGTCATAAAATTCACCTATCATCCCCATGGGACACATTCAGCATATCGTGCTTCATGAGCCCTGCAATACTGTTAATGCATTTACTTAACCATAGCTGCTTTACCTGCTACAACCTGAACCCAATATGTCCCTATAACATTCGATAATTCTCTCCTCATCATAATTCCTTAAAACCTGATTCTCAGATTATGCCATGCACTGATTTAGACAGTTATCTTAGGTGAATTTTCTGCTATCATGCCACTGAACTCAAAGAACCTGGAGTGGGTATCTCAGTGTCTTGCTAGGCTGCTTTGAGCCATGTTGCTTGATGTAAAGACAGAAAACCAAAACCATAAGATACTGTTGCAACAGTCAACTATGTTTTGCTTCATCAGTACTGTACCATGATTTACAGCTACCTTAGTAGAAAATAAAATAAGCAGGCATGTGGCACAGAAACAAAAAAGAAGAGGAAAGCTCCGTACCTGACACAGGCACTTTGTGAATGTCAAACCATATAGCTTCTAGCATATAACCTTGGATAACTCTTAAATCTCTAATTCATATATCAACAAACTGTGCCTACGATCTCCTACTATCTACATTGGCCTAAATTTCTCTGGTATCCATGGCCTTCCTCAACTCACCCATGTACACTCCCTGCACTGTCTGTTGTAATGCTCTTTCTTCCAGCATACCACACTGTGATTTGGTGTATGGGGCACATGACACAGTAAGCTGCATTATGTACACACCACAGCTGTGACTGGTCCATCCCTTGGGTCCTTCCCAATTATCACAGCCAAATCTGTACCTGACCTAATGCAAAATAGGATAGTGAGAAAAGGACAAATACAGGATGCATTGCAAACAATTGTGGTACCTTTAACAATCCAACTTCTGACTCCAGACTGCAGAAAGCTGGTGTGCAATGATTACTGTGGAGGGGTGGAAGAGCCATTCTTCTAGTTGTCAGAATGGCATTCAGTTGTCCCACCTGGACCTTGTGAGTTCTGTAAGTGGGCTAGGACTACAGGAGACTGTCAGAGGAGTAAAGTGGCTGCAGAAAGGCAGATGGTGTGCATCTAAACTTTATATTGTTCCAAGAAGCTGGAACAGTAACTGGTGCATGCCCTTGTATAATAATGAAGCCTGGCATCGATCCATAGTGTCTGTGTTTCCCAGCATGGTCAGGCATTGATCTTGCAGCCCACAGCAAAGAAGTGTTGCTGTGAGATGGCAGTAGCTGTTTTGTTCAGTGCAGAGTGACCTTGCATTGTTTATATTCCCCAGTGGTGCTGTATCAGATGCTGATGTGTCCAGTGGTGTTGTTAAGCTATTAGCAAGACAGCTAAATCCTGTCCAGCTGAGTTGAGTGAGATTTGACTAGAGATGGCTGGTCAGATGCCCAAAGGCCTGGAATGTGTCCCATCAGGCAGCAGCTAGACACTCGGAAAGGTGGTTCCGTCGGAATGACAACAGAGCAGTGGTGACCTTGCGTCTGAGACTGGCACAACGATGGTTGATGATTTTATGACTCACTGACTTCAGCTATCAACCTGTAACCTGCCTGGCCAGATGGCCGGTACTTATACGTGCCAATGCAGGCCTGTTATGGTGCTGTGGCTGCTTAAGTTACATACTCCATGTATCAAAGTGCCCCTGATTTTAGTAATTGTGTTGGCAGGTGGATGGTGATCCACAATGATCACTGTGGTGCAAGGTGAGCAGTTACTGGAAGTGGTCCACTTTCCAGCATCAAGTTCATCTGCCTAGGTCTGTGTCTTTACGGTATTATGAATAAAAGAACAGTACAACATATTGGAGATGCTGAGTCACAGGTAGACACAAGAAAAAGACTGTCACAAAATAAGCTTTCAGCCAACAAGGCCTTTCTCAAAAATAGACAACAGACACACACATACACATTCACGTGAACATAACTCACACACACAAGCACAGTCTCTGGCAGCTGAAGCCAGACTACAAGCAGCAGTGCGTGGTTGGAGAGGCAACTGGGTGAGGGTAAGGTGAAGGCTGGGGTGGGTACATAGAGGGATAACAGGTAGAGGTTGTGGGGTGGTAAAGTGCTGCTAGTGGGAGCATGAAGGGATGAGGTGAAGGGAGGTGCAGTTGGGAGGTTAGATGGAGGGCAGGGGAGAGAGGGAGGGATAGCGGGAAAGGAGAGAAGTAAAAAAACTGGATGTGTTGGTGGAATAGGGGGCTATGTAGTTTCATAATACCTTTACATTCCACCCTGGATTTTCCATTGCTTGAGAGCTGTACAGTGATACAAAGAAGATCATACAGCTAAAATGTATTTTTATTAATGAAGCAATATGATTAAATATGATACCAAATTGGACAGGCTTTGTTTATCATTATCCAGTACATAGTGTTTCCAAAGAGCAGCTATTTCCTTAGAGCAACTATTGTAAACTCATTCACAGATTAAAATGATGATCGAGAGATAGAACTACGTAGAGGCTTAGAGGTAGCAAAAGTGGTTAACGGCAATGGGATTGAATATGTGAAGAGTTGGAATCTGATCTGACATGTTTTTCATTGTTTGGTTTCATGTGTAGCTATTTCTGTTCAATGTATTTTATTTTTGAAGGGAGTGAACTTGAACTAAAATTAAATTTTGAAAGTTAAATGTTGTTAGCATATTTGCTGACATACAATAATGACAGAATTAGGCAAACAAAAAATATTGTTGGTAACCATCAGGCATTTTTCCCTTAATTTTTAGTGTCACACACCCCAATCAGTAAAAATGGAATCCTTATAGGAGCATCTTGTTGTTCGTCCATCTGTCCAACTGTTAAATACAATTTTTCTCTGGAACAGGTGTACATATCAAACTGAAATTTACATCAGGTACTAAGCTCTATGGACCCGTGTCATTCTAAGAAATTTAATCCTCTAAGTCAATGCAACAAAAAATACAGCCACTTACATATTTCAATGCTGGCAAAGTCATTAAACAATGTCTGTAGAGTACTTCCCATTGACAGTCATGAAATTTAACAAGAAGGAAGGTTTTACAGTGCAAATAAAGGAAAAAAATTTGAAAATTGTTAATTTATAATTATATAATTTAAAAGAATATTGCTTGTTCCAGGCTGTTCATCTGTCTGTCTGTCTATTCTGACCCCTTTATCTCAAGAACAGGTATAGGTATCAAGTTGAAACTTATGTAAAAGACTAAGGTCCGTAGTGCCTTGGCACCATAAATTATTTAAACTTCTAAGTCAATGCAGTCAAAAGCTATGGTCTTATATGTCACATACTTTGATACTCACAGACTCACTCATGAACACCTATAGATGAACTATCTATATACATGTCAGGCCTGGTGGTCTAGCGGTAAAGCAAGTGCCTGGAAACTGAGAGATCATGGGATCAAATGTTGGTTGGCCCATGGCTTTCTCAGTCTTCATTATAACCTAGAATTTGCCTGTCAATAATGTGAGGAACTGCCAGAAACGACACATGGTGATTGGTGTTAAACTGCAGGTCTCTTTTCCCAGCTGGATAAACGGAGTATATTAACACAGAAACTTCTGAAGAAGTGCCCAATAGAAAGACTTGCACCAGACCATTGAGCTACATGAAATCATTAGTATCATGTGTATACGTTATTATGTTAGTATGGAACCCTCTGAGTGTGAGTCTTATCTAGTTTTTATGGCTAATACTACTAAAGAAGAATATAGTCTTGATTAAATTAAACATAAAATTTTTCTTATGTTGTTCTAATTTTTAAGAAATGTAATTATCAGCAGATAAATCTGCTGATTAGTTGATATCATGGATTTTGTAACTGTTAAAAATTAGAAATTCTTAACCAGCATTTAAGTGAGAAACCAAACATTGCATTAAGTAAGTTTCAAGGCAGTAATGTAAATAATAGAGAATGCAGTGCTTTATAATTCTCTGAATAATCTTGTTGTGTTTTCATTATTGGTTATCTTTTTGTGTATTATAATGAGTAAATTTTTGGGTAATTTTTGAACATAATTTTGACTGAATGACAGGGATTTTTCACTGTTATCATTATCTATTGACCAGATAAATATTCATTCATTTTGGATTCATAGAAGTTGGTTCTTGTGTTGCAGTATCACATAGTTCAACTGGAGCCTTTTAGCAACAAATGCCATGTATTTTGTCTCAGTGTGTTCCGGGTCATGACTGCAGGCAGTTTCTGCAAAATGTTGGCATCCACTAACAGCCAGGTAGTTAGTTCAAGTCACTGCCCAATCACCATGCAGACTGTGAGTCTGCTGTGCATAGTAATTGCCATCATCTTCTAGAATTGTGGATACCATTCACTGCCACTGATGTGTGTGATACAGAGACGAAAAAATTTATTATAGATGTCACTCACTGTTATTGACATATGTAATGCATGAAGAAATAAGTTTGTGTAGATTTTTGTTAGTGGTTGTTGGTTTCATAAGACAACTGATCATGGCTTGCATCTATTAAGAAGGGATGTAGTGTATCTGTTGTGATCCTTTCCTGCGATGATAATGTGATTGCGATGATAATGTGACTGCTTTGTTATTTTTGTATAGTGGCAGTTCTTCCACATCTATCTCCTTACACCTACCTTGACAGACTACAAGGAACTACTATCTTAAGTTATGAGATTTAAATATAAATAAATATTACTTCCAAATCACAAATAATACATCTGTACATCTACATCTACATTTATACTCTGCAAGCTACCCAATGGTGTGTGGTGGAGGGCACTTTATGTGCCACTGTCATTACCTCCCTTTCCTGTTCCAGTCGCGTATGGTTCGCAGGAAGAACGACTGCCGGAAAGCCTCCATGCGCGCTCGAATCTCTCTAATTTTACACTTGTGATCTCCTTGGGAGGTATAAGTAGGGGGAAGCAATATATTTAATACCTCATACAGAAATGCACCCTCTCAAAACCTGGACAGCAAGCTACATCGCGATGCAGAGCACCTCTCTTGGAGAGTCTGCCACTTGAGTTTGCTAAACATCTCCATAACACTATCATGCTTACCAAATAACCCTGTGACAAAATGCGCCACTCTTCTTTGGATCTTCTCTATCTCCTCTGTCAACCCGACCTGGTATGGATCCCACACTGATGAGCAATACTCAAGTATAGGTCGAATGAGTGTTTTGTAAGCCACCTCCTTTGTTGATGGACTACATTTTCTAAGGACTCTCCCAATGAACCTCAACCTGGCACCCACCTTACCAACAATTAATTTTATATGATCATGCCACTTCAAATTGTTCCATACCCATACTCCGAGATATTTTACAGAAGTAACTGCTACCAGTGTTTGTTCACTATCATATAATCATACAATAAAGGATCCTTCTTTCTATGTATTCGCACTACATTACATTTGTCTATGTTAAGGTCAGTTGCCACTTCCTGCACCAAGTGCCTATCCACTGCAGATCTTCCTGCATTTCGCTACAATTTTCTAATGCTGCAACTTCTCTGTATACTACAGCATCATCTGCGAAAAGGCGCATGGAATTTCTGACACTATCTACTTGGTCATTTATATATATTGTGAAAAGCAATGGTCCCATAACACTCCCCTGTGGCACACCAGAGGTTACTTTAACGTCTGCAGATGTCTCTGCATTGAGAACAACATGCTGTGTTCAGTTTGCTAAAAACTCTTCAATCCAGCCACACAGCTGGTCTGATATTCCATAGGCTCTTACTTTGTTTATCAGGCGACAGTGTGGAACTGTATCAAACGACTTCCAGAAGTCTAGGAAAATAGCACTTACCTGGGAGCCTGTATCTAATATTTTGTAGGTCTCATGAACAAATAAAGCAAGTTGGGTCTCACACAATCACTGTTTCCAGAATCCATGTTGATACCTACAGAGTAGATTCTGGGTTTCCAGAAATGACATGATACGTGAGCAAAAAACATGTTCCAAAATTCTACAACAGATGGATGTCAGAGATATAGGCCTTTAGTTTTGAGCATGAATTACGAATATGAATTATGAAGGTGGCAGGGGTAAAATACAGGGAGCGAAAGGCTATTTACAATTTGTACAGAAACCAGATGGCAGTTATAAGAGTCGAGGGACATGAAAGGGAAGCAGTAGTTGGGAAGGTAGTGAGACAGGGTTGTAGTCTCTCCCAGATGTTATTCAGTCTGTATATTGAGCAAGCAGTGAAGGAAGCAAAAGAAAAATTCGTAGTAGGTATTAAAATCCATGGAGAAGAAATAAAAACTTTGAGATTCGCCGATGACATTGTAATTCTGTCAGAGACAGCAAAGGACTTGGAAGAACAGTTGAACGGAATGGATAGTGTCTTGAAAGGAGGATATAAGATGAACATCAACAAAAGCAAAACAAGGATAATGGAATGCAGTCAAATTAAATCGGGTGATGCTGAAGGAATTAGATTAGGAAATGAGACACTTAAAGTAGTAAAGGAGTTTTGCTATTTGGGGAGCAAAATAACTGATGATGGTCAAAGTAGAGAGGATATAAAATGTAGACTGGCAATGGGAAGGAAAGCATTTCTGAAGAAGAGAAATTTGTTAACATCGAGTATAGATTTAAGTGTCAGGAAGTCATTTCTGAAAGTATTTGTATGGAGTGTAGCCATGTATGGAAATGAAACATGGACAATAAATAGTTTGGACAAGAAGAGAATAGAAGCTTTTGAAATGTGGTGCTACAGAAGAATGCTGAAGATTAGATGGGTAGATCACATAACTAATGAGGAAGTATTGAGTAGGATTGGGGAGAAGAGAAGTTTGTGACACAACTTGACTAGAAGAAGGGATCGGTTGGTAGGACATGTTCTGAGGCATCAAGGGATCACCAATTTAGTATTGGAGGGCAGTGTGGAGGGTAAAAATCGTAGAGGGAGACCAAGAGATGAATACACTAAGCAGATTCAGAAGGATGTAGGTTGCAGTAGGTACTGGGAGATGAAGAAGCTTGCAAAGGATAGAGTAGCGTGGAGAGCTGCACCAAACCAGTCTCAGGACTGAAGACCACAACAACAACAGATTTGAGCATCTGTTCGAGGACCCTTCTTGAAAACTGGGACTACCTGTGCTCTTTTCCAATCATTTGGAACCTTCCATTCCTCTAGATACTTGTGGTACATGGCTGTTAGAAGGGAGGCAAGTTCTTTCGCGTACTGTGTGTAGAATCAAACTGGTATCCCGTCACGTCCAGTGGACTTTCCTCTGTTGAGTGATTTCAGTTACTTTTCTATTCCTTGGACACTTATTTCAATGTCAGCCATTTTTTCGTTCATGCGAGGATTTAGGAAGGAACTGCAGTGCAGTCTTCCTCTGTGAAACAGCTTTGGAAAAAGGTGTTTAGTATTTCAGCTTTATGCGTGTAATCCTCTGTTTCAATGCCATCATCATCCCATAGTGTCTGGATATGCTGTTTCGATCCACTTACTGATTTAACGTAAGACCAGAACTTCCTAGGATTTTCTGTCAAGTTGGTACATAGGATTTTACTTTCGAACTCACTGAACACTTCACGCATAGCCCTCCTTATGCTAACTTTGACATCGTTTAGCTTCTGTTTGTCTGAGAGGCTTTGGTTGCACTTAAACTTGCAGTGAAGCTCATCTATGTGGAAAAGCGTTACTGGAAAACTACTCACTGGACTACACACGTTTCACATTTGTCACCGGGAGGAGTACTGTCTCATCTCACATTTTGAATCTTCTTTTATTGTTACACTATCCTCACAGCAAGTAGAACATTCATTATATATTTAGTTTTACCTACATTTGTATAATTTTTGATCATGCGTGACCATTGCCTTAACATGTCATGTAAGTAAAAACTGAAAATTATTAATGACATGCTACACCTTTGGAATGTATCTAAATATAAGACCCTCACAAAAACTTTAATTTTTGGAACAACTACTTCAATATCCATTACTTTTAACTTACGTGAAGGTAGAAATTTTTCTTCTGAATGCTCAACAGTTTTTCACAGTAAACTTTGTTAAACACTTTACAAAATCTATGTATAGGTGAGTTTCTTTCTGATGTTTAGAGTGGTTATAGATTATCTGCATAGTGGTAGATAACTTATGTAATCTATATTTAGTATTCCTGTGTAAAATCCAGTTCATTCTTCTAGAAAATAGAGTGTTCTGCAGAAACTGACAAAATATATGATTACAATTAAATGGGAAAATTTGAAACTCATCGTACCAAGTGCACAAGTGTCAAAGGAGACTATATGGAGAAGTAAAGTGCTTTTTAAGATTAGTGTTCCTTGCTTTTTAACCAGACTTAAGAAACAACTTTCATTGTCATAGAGGGTAATCCCAAAAGTAAGGTCTCCCTACTTTTTTCATAAGTAAATAAACCTGTTTATTTCTACAATGGTTTACATCAGTCTACAGTTTGAACATTTAGCTATTTTTCAACATAATCACCATTTCTGTCAATGCATTTTTGTAGACGCTGTGGCAGTTTTTGTATGCCCATGTCATACCAGCTCTCCGCCATGCTGTTCAGAAAGTTATGAACCTCTTCTTTCACCTCGTTATCGGAGCTGAATTGCTTTCTGGCCAGATGTTCTTTGAACCTAGGGAACAGGTGATAGTCACTGGGCACCAAGTCAGGACTATAGGGTGGGTGGGTGATTACATTCCACTGAAACTGTTGCAGGAGAGCAATGGTTTGCCGAGTGATGTGTGGGCGAGCGTTGTCATGGAGAATGTGTATGCCCTTTGTCAACATTAATCTTCTCTGGTTCTGAATTGCCCGTTTGAGTTTTTTTCAGAATCTCACAGTCCCTGTCAGTATTAATTGTGGTCCCAGTGGGCAAAAAGTTGACCAACAATACCACTTTCCGATCCCAAAGCACGGTTGTCATGCCTTTACCAGCAGACTGTGTTTGTTTGAATTTCCACACCTTTGGTGAAGAAGTATACCGCCACCGGCATGATTGTTGCTTGGTCTCAGGTGTAAAGTTGTGTGCCCAGGTTCTGTCACCCATGACGATTGAGTCCAGAAAGTTGTCCTGTTTGGCTGCAAGGCAGTGAAGAAATGCACGGTAAGCATCAACTCATTGCCGCATGTGGTCCTCAGTCAGTATGCGTGACACCCATCTTGCACACACCTTCCGGTAGTTCAATGTTTCCATTAAAATTTTGTGAGCGGTGCTTTGGGAAACTTCAAGACCCATCGTGCAGAGATCATCCAGGGTGATCCACTGATCTTAACGTTTGCTTTGCTCAACCTTCAACACTGTCTCCCGCTCCTTTGTTCGTTGTGAACTTCGGTCCGACCAGCTGCAAACTCTCTACACCACTTATGAACATTTTTGACATCCATGCACAACTCACCACACACTTCCGCCAATTGGCAATGGATTTCAATCGGTGCAGTGCCCTTTGCGTTCAGAAACTGAATAACTGCGCACAATTTGCACTTGGCAGTAACATTCAACAGGAGCTCCATTCTCAATGGCAGCCAAGCCAAGACTGAACGCCTCAGCGTGGCGTTTGCATGTTTACACACAGCGCGTGAAACACTCTTCATAAGGGTGTGACCAACTTCCACACAAACAGAGTTCTGTACTTACAAAAAACAGGAGACCTTACTTTTGGGATTACCCTCATATAATGAGGTGCAGCTGATGATTTTATTTGCCATCACACATGAGTTAGAATTCTACAGATTTGTCTCCTGTTGCAGCAACTGGAAAAGATAGTGATTTGTAATAAATATCTCCTGCAACTGCAGAAAAGCCACAAATGATGACACATCTGAATTCTCTGTCATTACAGACCTCCAATAACAACGGAAAACAAGGACACACAATACCAACTATCTGACCTAAAAGTGGGTTCTGGGAAAAAGGGTAAGAAGAAAGGAAAGTAGAAGAGTTTTTCCTGCTGAAGCACATTTATATTGCCAGGTAGCAGACCATCTCATAGCTGACAGTAACAGATGACAGCTAACTGCTGATGTTACAGGTATATTTGCATGATTTACTGTATTACAGCAATATAGTTTTGATGTGAAATATATAATTTCCATGTACATCATGTAAGCATAATGGTTTTTATTCTGTATGACATTTTGGATACGGCAGTCACTGGATACTGTAAATAAAAGAAGAAAAACTGACAAATAATGCGCATATTTCACCAGAAGATATATAGTGCTGTTTCAAGTACAAAAACATAGTTCTCCCAAAGCAGACTTCATTGTAAATGAATAGGAGTCTCAAGTACTGGGGGGGGGGGGGGGGGGGGAAGTTCTAACTCCCAGCTCAGTGCTATGATTTTTACAAGGAAAAATTTAAGGAAGTGCTAGTGGAAGCATACACAAAATTTTGTTTGTTTTCACTGTACAAGTTCGTTCATTTAGTCACTGTGTCCCAAAGATCTCATCAAGAAGGACACTTTCAGGAATCGGTGACTAATCAAGGCACACATTAACAAAAGATGAGGAAATTATACAAACTTAATCTGTGTGTTTGAGAGCTGTTGTGTAGAAATAATGGACCTGCCAGTAAATGTTACAATAATCTCAGTTATAGATGCCTGAGGATATCAACAACGAACTCTTTGTATCTAAGTTTCAACATGCGCTGGAAGACCTTTGCAAGATAAAAAAGAAAAACAAGTGATAACTGGTCATTTTAATATTGATACCACAAGTGAAAGTAGTTTTGCTTCAAGATTCACTGACATAGTAAAGAAACATGGTTTCAAACCGAATTTCTTTCAATATACCAGAGAAAATGGCCAGTCAGCAATCTGTATTGATAATGCTTTAACTGATTGTGGATATGGAGATGTGTTTAAATCTTGCATTGATATAGGTATCTCAGATCATTGTGCATTGTTCATTTAGCTGCCACAG
The DNA here is from genome assembly GCF_021461395.2 of Schistocerca americana. Lineage (NCBI taxonomy): Eukaryota > Metazoa > Arthropoda > Insecta > Orthoptera > Acrididae > Schistocerca > Schistocerca americana. Next base: position 111,501,465 of record NC_060126.1, on the reverse strand, counting down.
CCAGACAGAAACATTTTAAGTGTGAAAATGCATATGAGAATGAACTTCAGCAAAGGAAACTTGTTAATGTTTAGTAATAAGCTAAAAGAGAGAAAACAGCCTTTTGATCATTGTACCTTAAGTAACAAAAACCTTGTAAAATTAATAATAGAATAATTTAAGGGGGGTAGGATGTGAAACGGGATGATTTTGAGCAGGAGAGACACCATAGGACATTTTAATTTCCACTGTCTATACTTTTAAAAATAAATTCATAAAACTTTGTCAGAATGACCAGAAAGGATTCAGGATTTACACTTATAGTGGTGGACGTTCAAAAATATAAGAAAATAATTTTGTATTTCACCTTTTTTTCACTTACCATTGGCTACATTTATTGCTATAGGTACACTTTTCTTCATAAGTAAGGGAGATTCTTCGACGAATTTTGCACAGCATACAAACCATACTTACAGGTGTATGAAACTCTAGAATTTTCCAAATCTATAAAACTGTGGTAGAAATTGAGATAATTAACTATAAAATTTGAGTTTTTACTAAACATGAAGTTTAAAATAATTTCTAGAGTTTCATACACCTGTAAGTATGGTTTGTATGCTGTGCAAAATTCATTGAATAATCTCTCTTACTTATGAATAAACGTGTACCTATAGCAGCAAATGCAGCCAATAGAAGTGAAAAAATGATGAACTTTCACATGTAAAAAAAAAATATTTTGTTATGTTTTTAATCTTCCACTGGTATGATTGTGAATCCAGAATCCTTCCTGGTCATGCTGACAAAGCTTTATGAATTTATTCATAAAAGAATAGACAGTGGGAATTAAAATGTCCTGTGGTGTCTCTCCTGCTCCAAGACGGCCCGTTTGACGTCCTACCCCACTTAATGAAAGATTTGCACTTAGAACCAGAGACAATAAAGTAACATAGTGGATCACCCAAGAAATAAAAATTTCCAGTGTAAGGAAGAGGTAGCTGCACAGAGAATTAAAATATAATAGAAATAGTGATTTCATTGAACGTCTTAGACTTTATAAAATCATATTTTACAGAACTGTCAAACCAGGAAAACTATTGGCAAATAACTGGAGCTTTTTAAATCATAAAAATAAGATAAAGACTATATGGTCAGTCATTAAATCTGAATTAGATGTTAAAGTTTGTAACCAAGGAATTTCAGAAATTAACATTGAAAGAAACATTACCGAAAGGATAAGTCAGGTACCAGTGTTCTATGTATTCTTTATAAATGTAGCAAAATCAATAAAATTAATCTTATAGGCCTTGATGAAATCCACGAATACCTTCCAAAATTTAAGTTTCCATGAAGGATGTAGAAAATGCAATCGAAGCATTAAAAAATGAAAGCTCTGCAGGTTGGGGTGCAATATTTACTAAAGTTATTAAAACGGTACACAAGGTAATTGCAAACCCATCAGGTCAGGTAATAAATCAACATTTTGAAGAGGGCTGTGTCCCAGAAGTACTGAAATATGGTAGAGTTAAACCACTTTTCAAAACAGGATGAAGAGAGGTCACAGGAAATTATCATCCTATCTCAATTCTCCCAGTCCTGTCTAAAATATTTGAAAAATCCAAAACTTCATTGCAAAATATTCTATTATCCTGCGCAATCAACCTGGTTATCAACAAGAGAAAAACACCATACATGCAGTAAACAGTTTTTTGAGAAAATAAGCAAATCATTAGTGTTCTAACTCTGAACACAATAGAAGACAATGTTATAAGAAACCAACTATTCATTAAGTCTTGGTGCAACATGATAAGCACAATACAGTTTACAGAACATACACAAGACTGCAGGCCAGAACTGGTACATGGCTATATAAGCATCATTTGCCCACCAGGGGCCACCTGCTAGTGGCTGCAGGCAATGGATCAAGGTTGGTGACCACTGATGGGGGCATATAGCAGTCAAATGGCATACTACTGAAATGAGCACATGTGCCAACAAGCATTGGTAGTGGTGGCAGAGGTGCAGTAATTTGTGGGTTTCTACACCCCTACTTCCTTGAGGGGAACAGCAGCCAGATGCCATCTCCTCCACATCACGCTGATAGTTGATACATGTATATTGTGTAAGGTGGTTGTCCTAGACATGAACAGTTCCCAGTCTACACGAACCAGTGATTAGGGATGGAAGTGGTGCGATCATAGACACGCTTAACTATTGCCCCCTCCAGGTGAGCAGATGGAGGAACTGGGATCCCATAGGCAGTGGCCAAGTTGATGTCAGATCCTTCTGTAGGTGCTGTGAGCTAGAGGACCATAGTGTACCAAAGTAATATAGGCAGCACCAGCAGGTGAGCGGCAGGCAATTTCGTCAGTGTACTGGAGCCTGTATCACTGTAGGCTGCACGTGTGGGTGTGCTGATGGAGTCCCGGTGTCCCCTCCCATGAGAGATGTATGTATTGAACTTAGGACCTAGAAATGATGAAGAGGCTTCATCCCACCGTAGCTCTCAACAGGCCACAGCAGTCCACCCACCTCACTGCCACCCCACAATGAACCCAGGGTAGGAATGTCTCATATCAGACGAGTGTAACCCCAATGTTTGCATGGTAGAGTAATTATGGTGTATGCATACGTGGAGACAGTGTTCACACAGAAATCACCGACATATTATAACTGAGATGGAATAAGGGAAACCAGCCTCCATTCACTGAGGCAGATGGAAAATGGCCTTAAAAACCATCCACAGGCTGGCTGGCGCACTGGACCTCACCACTAATCTGGTGGGCTGGGGACCGGCACGCCTTCCCACTCGGGGAGCAGTGTGTGAGACCAGGTGGCTAGCCGGGTGGGCACGAGAGAAGGTACCACAGGGGCTTCGAGAGGCTGAGCTGTGTCATCTGCATGGGGTTGGTCCATGGCAGGGCAGCCAGAAATGACGTAGGGGGGGTGGGTGGGCAGGGCCTAGGCAGTCTGCTGCCCACAGTGAACTGCAAGAGATGCCATTGTGGTGATCCACAGGGAGGCATTTGTGCCCACCTGAGGGTGCAGCAGATTATAGAGGCATGCCACAAGGAGCCCGTCAGTACACGCCATGAACACACAGTGTCTGCACTGGCTGTGGATGGTGCCTGGACTCCAAAACAGGTGTCATCCAAACCCTCAGGTTCATACTGGATTTCTGGGTGCAAACTGCAGTTATGTTGGTGTTGCTGCAGGATACATAGTTGTCAGCAGGAGATGGTGCAGCGTCCATGGCAGCTGGACATGAAAGAGTTCAGCTGGCTTCTTGTCCCTGATTGGAGTCATTCCGTAAGAACTGAGAAAGAACATGGCTTCCTCTCCCAGGATTTCCATGACAGACACTCTTGGTGGAGTGGGAAGGATTTCATGATGGATGGATCTCATTTCAGGGCAGGATTTGAGGAAGTCGTATCCCTGCTGGAGAGCCACATTCAGAGTCTGATCCAGTCCCGGAAAGTATCCTGTCACAAGTGGGGCACTTTTGGGGTTCTTCTGTGGGAGGTTCTGAGTTTGAAGGGATGAGGAAGTGGCCCTGGTTATTTGCTTCTGTACCAGGTCGGGAGGGTAGTTGCGGGATGCGAAAGCTGTTTTCAGGTTGTTGGTGTAATGGTTCAGGGATTCCGAACTGGAGCAGATTCGTTTGCCACGAAGACCTAGGCTGTGGGGAAGGGACCGTTTGATGTGGAATGGGTGGCAGCTGTCATAATGGAGGTACATCCACACTGGCTGTTCAGAGCATCCTCCTACAGGCCAACCGCAAATTAGAACAGCATGCCACCCTCCACCTCAAAAAACTATCCAATCTCCTGGTTTCCCACCTCTGGAAAGGCAACTCACTCACCCATCACAACCTTTCCAACAAACCTCAACCTCCTCTCATTGCACACAGACCCAGTCTCTCCCATCTACCAATCTCCCACTTCCAGCTCCACTCCCCCCAAAACCTCAAAATTCGAATCAACACAATCTGGAACCACAACACCCTAATTCAGTAGTTAACCTTTCCTCCAAACCTCCCTCCCAATCCGAAACCTCTGTCCTATCCAAAGGCCTCACCTTCAGCCCCACTCCCAGATTCAACCAAACAGCCCTCGTCAAAGATTTACTGTCCTAGACTCATACTCTCTGCTAGAAATATCACTTTGCCACGAAGAAAAATGATCCTAATCCTACTCCTAATGATCCAACTCCCCAAGACACTATCCAAATTGAACCCTGCCTGTAACAGTTCCGTCCTCCGTCACAGCAGGGCCCATCTCCTCTTCCTCAAAATCACCCTCTCGAAACCTTCCAGGAATTTCTGACTTCCAGCCTTGCCTCTCAGTCCTTCTTAAAAACCCTTAATCCTACTCCCAACATCACCACTGCTGAAGCCCAGGCTATCCGTGATCTGAAGGCTGACCGCTCCATCGTCATTCTTCCGGCGGACAAGGGTTCCACGACCGTGGTACTTGATCGTCGGGAGTATGTGGCTGAGGGACTGCGTCAGCTTTCAGACAACACTACTTACAAAGTTTGCCAAGGTAATCCCATTCCTGATGTCCAGGCGGAGCTTCAAGGAATCCTCAGAACCTTAGGCCCCCTACAAAACCTTTCACCTGTCTCCATCAACCTCCTGACCCCACCGACACCCTGCAACCCTACCTTCTACCTTCTTCCTAAAATTCACAAATCCAATCATCCCGGCCGCCCCATTGTAGCTGGTTACCAAGCCCCCACAGAACGTATCTCTGCCTACGTAGATCAACACCTTCAACCCATTACATGCAGTCTCCCATCCTTCATCAAAGACACCAACCACTTTCTCGAACGCCTGGAATCCTTACCCATTCTGTTACCCCCAGAAACCATCCTTGTAACCATTTATGCCACTTCCTTATACACAAATATTCCACACGGCCAGGGCCTCGCTGCTATGGAGCACTTCCTTTCATGCTGATCACCTGCCACCCTACCTAAAACCTCTTTCCTCATTACCTTAGCCAACTTCATCCTGACCCACAACTTCTTCACTTTCGAAGGCCAGACATACCAACAACTAAAGGGAACAGCCATGGGTACCAGGATGGCCCCCTCATACGCCAACCTATTTATGGGTCACTTAGAGGAAGCCTTCTTGGTTACCCAAGCCTGCCAACCCAAAGTTTGGTACAGATTTATTGATGACATCGTCATGATCTGGACTCACAGTGAAGAAGAACTCCAGAATTTCCTCTCCAACCTCAACTCCTTTGATTCCATCAGATTCACCTGGTCCTACTCCAAATCCCATGCCACTTTCCTTGACGCTGACCTCCACCTGTCCAATGGCCAGCTTCACACGTCCGTCCACATCAAACCCACCAACAAACAACAGTACCTCCATTATGACAGCTGCCACCCATTCCACATCAAACGGTCCCTTCCCTACAGCCTAGGTCTTCGTGGCAAATGAATCTGCTCCAGTCCGGAAGCCCTGAACCATTACACCAACAACCTGAAAACAGCTTTCGCATCCCGCAACTACCTTCTCGACCTGGTACAGGAGCAAATAACCAGAGCCACTTCCTCATCCCCTCAAACCCAGAACCTCCCACAGAAGAACCCCAAAAGTGCCCCACTTGTGACAGGATACTTTCCGGGACTGGATCAGACTCTGAATGTGGCTCTCCAGCAGGGATATGACTTCCTCAAATCCTGCCCTGAAATGAGATCCATCCTTCATGAAATCCTCCCCACTCCACCAAGAGTGTCTTTCCGCCGTCCACCTTACCTTCGTAACCTCTTAGTTCATCCCTATGAAATCCCCAAACCACCTTCCCTACCCTCTTGCTCCTACCCTTGTAACCGCCCCCGGTGTAAAACCTGTCCCATGCACCCTCCCACCACCACCTACTCCAGTCCTGTAACCCGGAAGGTGTACACGATCAAAGGCAGAGCCACGTATGAAAGCACCCACGTGACTTACCAACTGACCTGCCTACACTGTGAAGCATTCTATGTGGGAATGACCAGCAACAAACTGTCCATTCGCATGAATGGATACAGGCAGACAGTGTTTGTTGGTAATGAGGATCACCCTGTGGCTAAACATGCCTTGGTGCACGGCCAGCACATCTTGGCACTGTGTTACACCGTCCGGGTTATCTGGATACTTCCCACTAACACCAACCTGTCAGAACTCCGGAGATGGGAACTTGCCCTTCAGTATATCCTCTCTTCTCGTTACCCGCCAGGCCTCAACCTCCACTAATTTCAAGTTGCCGCCGCTCATACCTCACCTGTCATTCAACAACATCTTTGCCTACGAACTTCCACCTCGACTGACATCTCTGCCCAAACTCTGTGCCTTTACAAATGTCTGCTTGTGTCTGTGTATGTGTGGATGGATATGCGAGTGTATGCGAGTGTATACCCATCCTTTTTTCCCCCTAAGGTAAGTCTTTCCGCTCCCGGGATTGGAATGACTCCTTACCCTCTCCCTTAAAACCCACATCCTTTCGTCTTTCCCTCTCCTTCCCTCTTTCCTGATGAAGCAGCCGTGGGTTGCAAAAGCTAGAATTTTGTGTGTATGTTTTTGTTTGTTTGTGTGTCTATCAACCTGCCAGTGCTTTCGTTTGGTAGGTCACATCTTCTTTGTTTTTAGATATATTTTTCCCATGTGGAATGTTTCCCTCTATATAAAACAAAAATGGTGTGACTTACCAAACAAAAGCACTGGCACGTCGATAGACACACAAACAAACACAAACATACACACAAAATTCTAGCTTTTGCAACCAATGGTTGCCTCGTCAGGAAAGAGGGAAGGAGAGGGAAAGACGAAAGGGTTTGGGTTTTAAGGGAGAGGGTAAAGAGTCATTCCAATCCCGGGAGCGGAAAGACTTACCTTAGGGGGAAAAAGGACGGGTATACACTCGCACACACACACTTATCCATCCACACATATACAGACACAAGCAGACATACCAGACAGACAGACCTGCCAGCACTTTCATATGGTAAGTCATATCATCTTTGTTTTTATATATATATATATATATATATATATATATATACGAAAGCACTGGCAGGTTGATAGAAACACAAACAGACACATACATACACACAAATGTCTGTTTGTATTTCTATCGACCTGCCAGCGCTTTCGTATGGTAAGTCACATCATCTTTGTTTTTAAATATATTTTTCCCGCGCGGAATGTTTCCCAATATGGCAAATTGTGCCTGCTCCTATATTTTTCAGAGTGGATATCCTGATATCCCATAATACATTGTTTTGCATATCCTAATATCCCATAACATATTGTTTTGACCACTTATGCAAATATTTATCAGTAATCTTATTAGCTGCATATGCCGATGAGTGAAAACGTTATGACCACTGGTGGGTGCTGCCTGGTGGCAAAGCAGGCATGTGACAAGGTAAGGAAAGAATATGAGCAGAGCACAGACAGGTGAAGAATCATTGCGGTGATCATATGGGCCATAAATGGGGAAACACACTGATATATGTGATTTCGACAGGGGGCAGACTGTATGACCTGCTGACTTTGAATGAGCATCTTGGAAACAGCAGAGTGGTGACAAAGGGCAGACTGTATGGCCTGGAAACATCTTGGAAACAGCAAAGCAGATCAGCTGTCTGTACCATTGTGAGAATCTACGGGAAGTGATTGAAGGATGGTGAAACCATGAGTGGGTGATAAGGTGGTGGATATCCACATCTCGTCACAGAATGTGGAGGTCAGAAGCTTGCTCATTCCTTGAAGCTGGTTAGATGGCAATTTGTGGTAGATCTGACATAGAAGAGAAACAGGACTGGGCCTAGAATGGAACCTTGTGGTACATCCTAAGATGATATTTCCCAGTCACAATAATAATTTGCTCATTTAAAGAAATGCTGATTCTTTGCTTTCTTATTGCTAAGTAAAGTTTAAGCCACTGTAGGGTACCGCCCTTAATGCTGTACATTTCAAGTTTGTAAATAAACAATGCATGGTTTACAGAATCAAACATCTTTGTGAGATCACAGAAGATTCTGCCACGTTATTGCTTGCTCTTGGCTGACACATTACTGCACACCCACAACTGCTACCGCAGTGTATGTTGATATGTGTGCTCATTTGAGTGGCGTGCAATTTGGCTGCTCTGGGGCACATCTGAGGCTGCTGACCTTCATCTGGGGCCTCCATCACCAACAACTGATAGCAAGTGGACCCTTTTGGGGGAGGAGGGGGGATAAATTCTTCTTATATAGCCATGTATGAGCCCAAACAGCAGTCTTTTCTATGTTCTCAAACTGGATTGTACTCATGCTGTCATGCTGTGACTCAAAAAATAGTTGGTTTCTTATGACCATGTGTTTTATTGTATTCAGAGTTAGTACACAAGTGATGATAAGGGTAGGATTGTTGCGTGCTCAACTTCAGCAACAGTTTTTTCCATGTCACTTATCCATCAATGCAGTACTTCTATTACAGCAACTTACTACAGCCACCTTCGAAAAACTCATGACTACATTGAATCTTCAGGCTCCACCATCTCAAGTGCACCCATGTCACTGCTGCCTTACTGGGCTAGGGCTGCAAAGCTGCAGGGTTTGAGCCATAAGTGTCACTTTATTACTGAAGGCCCATATGAATCCTATGCAGACTCCATGGCTAGAGATGCAATATCCACCTAGCACCCCGTAAGGTAATTCACCAAAGAGCCCTTTAGTGTAAGGATCTGTCCTTGAAAGTGGTTTTAAACACTGTTCGATCCTTTGAAGTCTCCCACGCTGTGGGCCATCAAATCAAAGTATGGGGCGACACTGCTGTCATTGATAGTTAACCACACCAGTGCACAACAACAGACTCTGCGAGTGAAGAAGAAGTCCATGCTGTTCAAACCAGTAAACCTAGCTGCAATGGACAAATCCAGTAGGCAACAACAAGGGCACTATGTGGCAGTTCCATCATGCCCCTCTTGTTTCATGCAACATGAGAGAGCTGCATGCCCCAAGTGGTGGGTGTCATGCCAGAAGTGTCACAAGCAAGGCCAATTGCATCAATTTGTCATTCTCGGCCTTCCTCAGAACAAATGGACATGGACATTCACTCCTCAACCGCTAAACATATGCACAGCTGGGCTTCCCAATGTTAGCTCCTGCCGAACACCATCTGGTACGCTGCGATAAACAGCATATTCCTGTTCTTGGTCAATTTAGTGTTGCTAAGGCTTAAAAATCGATAGTTTATCATATCACATTTTTGGTTGTTAATGATCCTTTTTTGAATTTTCTGCTGCTTGCACTGTGTATCTCAATGAAATCAAGTTCCTTATCGTAACCTGGACTCATTTTGTTCTGAATTTTTGGATTTGTTTTCTGATGGATTAGGGTGTGCAAACAACTTCACAGTGCATATCGTGCTTCAGCCTTAAGCTCAGCCTTACACAAACAAATCAAGTGCAAATTGGATTAGTTGATGTCAGTAGGCTTCATTCGACCAATTTTAGTGAGTTAGTGGACTATGCAATTAGATATTGTAAAACCACCGTCCTGTCATCTCTGACATTGTGGAAACTTTTAAAGTTACTGTAAATGCTTATTCTGTTATTGACATATGTACTCTGCCTCGAGCTGATGAATTACTTGTAAAATTCACCAGGCACCAATTCTTTTGTTGATACAAAAGCAAGACTGACTATTGATAGCTACATCATTAACAGCTCCAGGATGGCAAACACAGAACTGCAGATCCAGAGTTTAAACAAGTAGTACACATTGTACGACACAGGTGGCCTGACCATCTGCTGAGCTGGGCTTGCAGATGATCATTGCAGAACTTCTATGCCTTCCCTGTTAGATTGTGTCATTCTCTTGCAGACAGAAGGGGGTACTCTCCATGTTGTGACTGCAACAATGTTGTGATGGAGGTTCTCAACCTGTTACATCAAGGTCATGGGGGAGCCTCCTACACTAAACAACTGGTACATTGGTACATGTTCTGACATGGCATTGATTGCGAAGTGGAGCGCGCAGTCATGGCCTGCCACAAATAGTCAAATCAACAGACAGCACCACACACTGTTTTCTTCCCCTGGACCAGCCCCCGTGCTACATTGGGAAAGAATACATATCAACTTTGCTCGACCATTTCTAGTCACTTTTTGGTAATTGGTTGTTGGTGCCTTTTCCAAGTTTCCTAATGTCCATCACAGCAGATGCAACAGCCAAGGCAATGTCAATTTTTTTTCTGTTGGAAGCCTACATTGTACAGTGGTTTTGGCCAATGGTCCTCAATCTTTGCTTCAACCCTTTGACAATTTTTGATCACACACTGACATCTGCCATATCACAGTGACTCTGTTTCATCCACAATCCGATGGTGAGGCATAACATTTTGTACAAACATCCAAAATTCAGATGTGATAATCTGTCATGGAATTTCTGGCAGAGGAAGCCATGTTCTTTCTCAGTTCTTACGGAATGACTCCAATCAGGGACAAGAAGCCAGCTGAACTCTTTCATGTCCAGCTGCCATGGACGCTGCACCATCTCCTGCTGACAACTACGTATCCTGCAGCAACACCAACATAACTGCAGTTTGCACCCAGAAATCCAGTCTGAACCTGAGGGTTTGGATGACACCTGTTTTGGAGTCCAGGCACCATCCACAGCCAGTGCAGACACTGTGTGTTCATGGCGTGTACTGACGGGCTCCTTGTGGCATGCCTCTATAATCTGCTGCACCCTCAGGTGGGCACAAATGCCTCCCTGTGGATCACCACAATGGCATCTCTTGCAGTTCACTGTGGGCAGCAGACTGCCTAGGCCCTGCCCCCCCCCCCCCCCCTGTACATCATTTCTGGCTGCCCTGCCATGGACCAACCCCATGCAGATGACACAGCTCAGCCTCTCGAAGCCCCTGTGGTACCTTCTCTCATGCCCACCCGGCTAGCCACCTGGTCTCACACACTGCTCCCCGAGTGGGAAGGCGTGCCAGTCCCCAGCCCACCAGATTAGTGGTGAGGTCCAGTGCGCCAGCCAGCCTGTGGATGGTTTTTAAGGCCATTTTCCATCTGCCTCAGTGAATGGAGGCTGGTTTCCCTTATTCCATCTCAGTTATAATATGTCGGTGATTTCTGTGTGAACACTGTCTCCACGTATGCATACACCATAATTACTCTACCATGCAAACATTGGGGTTACACTCGTCTGATATGAGACATTCCTACCCTGGGTTCATTGTGGGGTGGCAGTGAGGTGGGTGGATTGCTGTGGCCTGTTGAGAGCTACGGTGGGATGAAGCCTCTTCATCATTTCTAGGTCCTAAGTTCGATACATACACCTCTCATGGGAGGGGACACCAGGACTCCATCAGCACACCCACACGTGCAGCCTACAGTGATACAGGCTCCAGTACACTGACGAAATTGCCTGCTGCTCACCTGCTGGTGCTGCCTATATTACTTTGGTACACTATGGTCCTCTAGCTCACAGCACCTACAGAAGGATCTGACATCAACTTGGCCACTGCCTATGGGATCCCAGTTCCTCCATCTGCTCACCTGGAGGGGGCAATAGTTAAGCGTGTCTATGATCGCACCACTTCCATCCCTAATCACTGGTTCGTGTAGACTGGGAACTGTTCATGTCCAGGACAACCACCTTACACAATATACATGTATCAACTATCAGCGTGATGTGGAGGAGATGGCATCTGGCTGCTGTTCCCCTCAAGGAAGTAGGGGTGTAGAAACCCACAAATTACTGCACCTCTGCCACCACTACCAATGCTTGTTGGCACATGTGCTCATTTCAGTAGTATGCCATTTGACTGCTATATGCCCCCATCAGTGGTCACCAACCTTGATCCATTGCCTGCAGCCACTAGCAGGTGGCCCCTGGTGGGCAAATGATGCTTATATAGCCATGTACCAGTTCTGGCCTGCAGTCTTGTGTATGTTCTGTAAACTGTATTGTGCTTATCATGTTGCACCAAGACTTAATGAATAGTTGGTTTCTTATAACATTGTCTTCTATTGTGTTCAGAGTTAGAACACTAATGATTTGCTTATTTTCTCAAAAAACTGTTTACTGCATGTATGGTGTTTTTCTCTTGTTGATAACCAGGTTGATTGCGCAGGATAATAGAATATTTTGCAATGAAGTTTTGGATTTTTCAAATATTTTAGACAGGACTGGGAGAATTGAGATAGGATGATAATTTCCTGTGACCTCTCTTCATCCTGTTTTGAAAAGTGGTTTAACTCTACCATATTTCAGTACTTCTGGGACACAGCCCTCTTCAAAATGTTGATTTATTACCTGACCTGATGGGTTTGCAATTACCTTGTGTACCGTTTTAATAACTTTAGTAAATATTGCACCCCAACCTGCAGAGCTTTCATTTTTTAATGCTTCGATTGCATTTTCTACATCCTTCATGGAAACTTAAATTTTGGAAGGTATTCGTGGATTTCATCAAGGCCTATAAGATTAATTTTATTGATTTTGCTACATTTATAAAGAATACATAGAACACTGGTACCTGACTTATCCTTTCGGTAATGTTTCTTTCAATGTTAATTTCTGAAATTCCTTGGTTACAAACTTTAACATCTAATTCAGATTTAATGACTGACCATATAGTCTTTATCTTATTTTTATGATTTAAAAAGATCCAGTTATTTGCCAATAGTTTTCCTGGTTTGACAGTTCTGTAAAATATGATTTTATAAAGTCTAAGACGTTCAATGAAATCACTATTTCTATTATATTTTAATTCTCTGTGCAGCTACCTCTTCCTTACACTGGAAATTTTTATTTCTTGGGTGATCCACTATGTTACTTTATTGTCTCTGGTTCTAAGTGCAAATCGTTCATTAAGTGGGGTAGGACGTCAAACGGGCCGTCTTGGAGCAGGAGAGACACCACAGGACATTTTAATTCCCACTGTCTATTCTTTTATGAATAAATTCATAAAGCTTTGTCAGCATGACCAGGAAGGATTCTGGATTCACAATCATACCAGTGGAAGATTAAAAACATAACAAAATATTTTTTTTTACATGTGAAAGTTCATCATTTTTTCACTTCTATTGGCTGCGTTTGTTGCTATAGGTACATGTTTCTTCATAAGTAAGAGAGATTCTTCGATGAATTTTGCACAGCATACAAACCATACTTACAGGTGTATGAAGCTCTAGAAATTATTTAATTTATGAAAAAATGAATGTGCTGTTATATTTTAAACTTCATGTTTAGAAGAAACTCAAATTTTATAGTTAATTGTCTCAATTTTTACCACAGTTTTATAGATTTGGAAAATTCTAGAGTTTCATACACCTGTAAGTATGGTTTGTATGCTGTGCAAAATTTGTCGAAGAATCTCCCTTACTTATGAAGAAAAGTGTACCTATAGCAATAAATGTAGCCAATGGTAAGTGAAAAAAAGGTGAAATACAAAATTATTTTCTTATATTTTTGAACGTCCACCACTATAAGTGTAAATCCTGAATCCTTTCTGGTCATTCTGACAAAGTTTTATGAATTTATTTTTAAATGTATAGACAGTGGAAATTAAAATGTCCTATGGTGTCTCTCCTGCTCAAAATCATCCCGTTTCACATCCTACCCCCCTTAAAGACATCTAGAATTCTATTTATTAATTTTACAAGGTTTTCGTTACTTAAGGTACAATGATCAAAAGGCTGTTTTCTCTCTTTTAGCTTATTACTAAATATTAACAAGTTTCCTTTGCTGAAGTTCATTCTCATATGCATTTTCACACTTAAAATGTTTCTGTCTGGCTGTGGCAGCTAAATGAACAATGCACAATGATCTGAGATACCTATATCAATGCAAGATTTAAACACATCTCCATATCCACAATCAGTTAAAGCATTATCGAATGCAAAGAGTTTACAAATGTCTGCTTGTGACTGTGTATGTGCGGATGGATATGTGTGTGTGTGCGAGTGTATACGTGTCCTTTTTTCCCCCTAAGGTAAGTCTTTCCGCTCTCGGGATTGGAATGACTCCTTACCCTCTCCCTTAAAACCCACATTCTTTCGTATTTCCCCCTCCTTCCCTCTTTCCTGATGAAGCAACCGTTTGTTGCGAAAGCTTGAATTTTGTGTGTATGTTTGTGTTTGTATGTGTGTCTATCGACCTGCCAGCACTTTCATTTGGTATATATTTTTCCCACATGGAATGTTTCCCTCTTTTTTTTTTATATATATATATATATATATATATATATATATATATATATATATATATAAAAAAGAGGGATATATATATATATCTCTTTTCTATCAACGTAAGTCAGTGGAGAGAATAGTGTGAGTTCAGATAGGGACCAATTGTGGAGGCCTACAAATTTGAGAATTCCATTAGAAAGATATTACAAAGCTACATGTGCCAAAGTCCATGTACAAAGCTACATGTGCCAAAGTCCATGGTTGGCAATGTTATTGTTAAGTGGAGACACCAGGGAAGCACTATTAAACTGAGAGAATATCTGCTGGAATGGCCTAAATCATTGTGGCAAATTTTCTTGGCACTGGCCACAGGTTATTGTGTTTTGCTGATCAGTGGTATCGTAGAACATAACTGCTTCACTGTGATTCTTATGCATGTGACAGATGGACACATGCAGCATAAAAATTATTTTTCATTCAGATACAAATAAGGGGTTTTCATGCCGTTTTTAACTGCCTGTCTTGCGTTAAGTAGTGTGAGTGAGAGGACAGATTTTTCTAAAGTAATCAAAAGAGTAGTGTATGAAAGGCTAGCTGGTTTTACAAATAAAAATAAAATATTGACTAATGCTCAAAATGGGTTTAGGAGAAACAGATAAATAGGAACAGTAGTCCTTCAGTTCAAGGAAATAGTGCTAAATGCCTTGGATATGAATGAATTAAACTGTGGGATGCTCTTAAATTTATCCAAAGCATTTAGTCTAGTCAGCCATGACTTACTGTTTGTGAAGCTAGATTGTTATAGAGTTTGCGGTTGGCCTTTGAATGGTTCTAATTGATCTCTCTGAAAGACAACAGAAAATACAAATATATCAAGGAATATCTGTCAGATTCCAAAAATATTATATATGAAGTGCCTCAGCACTTGATGGCAGCAACTAGTGATGTTTGCTAATGACACTAGCATTTTTATAAAAGGAAACACTGATGGTCATCTACAGTAGAATGTCTCTAAGACAATAAATGAGGCAGGAAAATATTTTAGGAATACCCCCCAGGGGCTCAGCATTCATTTGCTGAGTACGGGCTTGGCGACCCCGGGGTCCTGAGCTGGGGACTGGTCAGCGCCGCCAGTCTCCTGTCACCGTAAACCCCGGACATGCTTCAGCGACCACCGCATGGCGCAGCGGTGGAATGTTGTATGCTGCGGGGAATGGTAATCTTGGCTTGACCGCCTGGATTGCGAGGAAGGTAAACCTCTATAAAAACCCCTCAATCTTATGGTGTGCTGCGCGCCTATAAGATGCATGGCTGTTGGGGTGGAACAGTCGCAAGCGGGCAACCTCTGGGGCACCTGCCGCACCCCAGTTGTATAAGGCTTACTCAGGCACGCGGGGCTCTGTCTGAGCGGACCTTTAGTTCCCTAGCTGCTCGTGGGACCACAATGGACCCTTCGACCTCTACGTTTCCCCCTACCAGTGGATTGGGTGGGCCACTGGTAGGAAAACACACCCAATCGAAAAAGCGACTTCGTGCTGCGAGTCCTCCAGCGCCTGGTGTTACTAGAGATTTATCAGACTGTCGTAACAGAGCACATGCTGATATCCAGAATGTGTTTTTGATTGTCAAACGGAAGGAAGGTAGCTTTGAGAGAGTTTCTCCCCTTTACATCCACAAGGGTCTTGAGGGAATTGCAGGAACACTGAAATCTGTGAAGCGTCTGCGCAATGGGACTCTGTTAGCTGAAACTTCTAGTTCCCGTCAAGTCACTTCTCTTAGGAAAGCAACCTGTCTCGGAGAGTACGCTATCGAGATCGAGCTCCACTCCACTTTGAACTATAGTAAGGGTGTTGTGACTTGTAGGGACTTGGTGCATATCCCCAAGGACGAGTTGAAATCTGAGTGGGCTGACGAAGGTATTGTCGACGTGCAGCATATTATGAAACGAGTCGATGGGGACCTAGTCAAATCCGACTCGTTTATTCTCACGTTCAATCGCCCGAGACTCCCAGAGCATGTTAAAGTGGGTTTCTTACGTTTGCCAGTACGGCCATATTTCCCCAACCCAATGCGCTGTTTTAAATGTCAGCGCTTTGGGCATACTACGTTGGGGTGCAATGGGATAGCCACTTGTGGTAAATGTGGTCAGCCTGCCCATGAAGGAGCCGATTGTTCATCGCCTGTGAAGTGCGTGAATTGCTCTGGGAGTCACCCTGTCTGGAGCCGGGTCTGCCCCATCTATCTCGAGGAACGGAAGATACAGGAGATCAAAACATCTAAGCGCATCCCCTATGGTGAGGCCAAGAAGCTCTTTAAGGCCATGCAGCCTCCTGTGTTTACAACATCTTTCGCTTCCACTCTGCAGAAACCGGTACAGTTGGCCACTGTTGCTACACAAACGGAGGTTGCTAGTGTCAGCACTAATACCTGCATTTGCCAGTGCACTTGTGCTGCTGCGGTTGTTTTGCAACCTGCAGCTCTCCCCACAACATCGGACAAGGCCGTGGTTGCTGACATTGGGGTACTTCCTGCACCTCCCCATATGGCACCTTCTGCCCAGGCGAGTAAAGCTCCAACTGTTGACAAGGTTCTGCATTCTAAGCCCCCCAAGACGAAGACACCAAAGGTGACGGTTTTGCCACCTGAGGAGACTAGTCACGGTCAGTCCGATGATGATGCCATCGTACTATCTGACATCTCCCTTGGGTCGCCATCGGAGCTGATGGACATTGATGTCGACCGGGGGCGATCTTCTCGCCCCAGGAATAAATCTCCGGCCAGTACGGGCTCTCCTCCAAAACACAGAGGCAGGGTGAAAGTTCAGCCACCCTGATCACTGGCTCCCATCTTACAGTGGAACCTGAATGGGTTCAGGACGCATGTGGCCGAATTACAACTCCTTGTACGAGAGCGCCCCTTGTGCTTATGTCTCCAAGAGACACATTTCCGGGCCACTGATGCTCCTTCTTTACGGGGCTATACCGTGTATCGAAAAGATGATCTGATGGGGCAAAGGGCAAAGGGTGGTGTTGCGGTTTTTGTCCATGACATGCACCACTCATCTGAGCTCCCTCTCGTTACGGACTTGCAAGCAGTTGCAGTTGACCTTCTTGTGGGGCAGAGGCTCACAATCTGTTCCGTTTACTTACCGCCTCAGGACGCCATAGACTCTGAGGCTCTCACAGACCTTATTACCCAACTCCCCCGCCCATTTCTCCTTCTGGGGGACTTCAATGCTCATAATGTCTTATGGGGCTCTACGACTACTTGCCCCAGGGGTCGCATTCTGGAAAGCCTCATGGTATCCGAAGAACTGTGCATCCTCAACTCTGGTGCTCCCACTCATTTCTGTACTGCTTCTGGGTCGTCGTCAGCTATTGACCTTTCCTTTTGCTCTCCAGCACTTGCGGATTCTGCTCTGTGGGAGGTTGCCGTTGACCTCCATTCTAGTGACCACTTCCCCCTTTGGATTCGCCTCCTGGATGAGACTGTAGCATTACCAGTGCCACCCAGTGGAACCTCTGCAGAGCTGACTGGACACTTTTCAGCGATTTAGCTGTTTTGGAACACCGTGCCAGCGTCCACGAATGGGTCGACCATGTTACAGCCGTGATCTCCCATGCTGCTGAATTGTCGATCCCACGGTCCTCAAGTCATCCCAAGAGGCGCCTTGTCCCTTGGTGGACCACTGAGTGCCGCTCAGCCATCCGAGCCCGCCGTGCAGCTCTGCGCCGCTTCAAGTGCCATCCCTCAGCTGACAATCTTGCGGCCTTTCGGGTGGCAAGGGCCAAGGCGCGGCGAGTGATTAAAGAGAGCAAACGACGGTCATGGCAATCGTTCTTGAACTCCATCTCCCGCTCTACTAGTTCTACAAAAGTGTGGGAAGCCATCAGGAGGATCTCCGGGAAACGCAGCCAACTACCTGTCACGGCATTGCTGCATCAGGGTAGTCTACTCACGGCGCCGAGAGACATTGCCCAGACACTGGCCACGTATTTTGCCGAATCTACTGCCACTATGAACTGTGATCCAGATTTCTGCCGCTACCGCACTGCTATCGAGAGGGATCACTTGGACTTCCGGTCTCCAAATTCTGAACCCTACAACTGCCCCTTCACAATGTGGGAACTGGATTCGGCGCTGTCTGTGGCTCATGATACTGCGCCAGGTGCTGATCAAATCCTGTACAGCATGCTGCAGCACTTGTTGCTGCCATCCAAGGAAGTACTCCTGAATTGTTTTAATATGATATGGTCATCCGGCACGTTCCCTGACTCGTGGAGGGAGGCGATTTTGGTTCCCCTCCTCAAACCGGGAAAGGACCGAATGCATCCCAGTAGTTATCGGAGTATTGCTTTGACGAGCTGTGTCGGGAAGACATTGGAACGCATGGTCAACCGTCGCCTGGTTTGGCTGCTCGAGACCAGGCAGCTCCTTAGCCACTCTCAGTGTGGCTTTCGGAGATGTCGTTCAACTATAGACAACTTGACCCTGCTTGAGGCGGTCATCCAGCAGGCCTTCTTACGTAACCAGCATTGTCTAGGTGTATTCTTTGACATTAATAAGGCGTATGACACTACTTGGCGCCGCCTTATCCTCAATCAACTCCATCAGTGGGGCTTTCGTGGCCATCTCCCCATCTTCATTCGGTCCTTTCTTTCCCGCCGCGTCTATCGATATCGGGTTGGTAATGTGCTATCTGATTTGTACGTGCAGGAGAATGGTGTTCCTCAGGGAAGCGTTTTAAGTGTCACCCTCTTTGCCGTCGCCATTAACAGTATCACGTCCACAATCCGGAGTCCTGCCCAGTGCTCCTTGTTTGTGGACGATTTTGCTGTTTTCTGTTCTTCCTCCAGTCTTGTCACTGCTAGTCACCAGCTGCAGCTTACGATAAATCGATTAGAGGCATGGACTGTGAAGACGGGTTTTACCTTTTCTGCAGACAAATGTGTGTGTGTTCATTTTAATCGTTCTCGACGTGCTTTTACCTCCCCTGAATTGCGTCTGAGGGGCACCATTCTTCCTTTTAGAGACACTGTGAGGTTCCTGGGCCTCACTTTTGATTCCAAGTTGTCGTGGTTGCCGCACCTTAAAGACCTCAAGGTGCGGGCCCTGAAGGCGCTGAATATTTTGAAGTGTTTGAGCCATCGGTCCTGGGGAGCAGATCGGGCGCGTCTGCTGCAGTTTTATAGGGCTTTCGTCCGGTCGCGTCTTGACTATGGATGCACTGTGTATGGGTCAGCGAGGCCTTCGTATCTGAAGATTCTTGACGCAGTACACCATGAGGGTATCAGGCTGGCCACTGGTGCCTTCCGTACCAGTCCCATCCCCAGCCTGTGTGCTGAGGCAGGGGAACCGCCGCTCGCCATCCGGTGGAAACTCCTCATGGTGTGACGGGTGTGTCAATTCCTTGCCTGTCCTACCTCCCCTTCATACCCTACTGTTGCCCGACCCCCTATGGAACGTCTCTTTTCCAGTCGTCCAAGGGCAACGAGACCATTTGGGATTCGTGCCAAGCATTTGCTTGAGTCCCTTGGTGTGGAGCGTGTGGCACCCCAACTCCAGGGTTTTACCCGCCTGCCTCCCTGGTTGCTCCAGAGGCCCAGCGTCCTTTTAGACTTGTCAGAGTACCGGAGGAGCTGCAATCCTGCGTTTGTTTTTACCTCCTTATTTTACGATATTTTAAACCAGCATCCTGACCATGTACCAGTATTTACGGATGGCTCTAAACAGGGGGACTCTGTAGGTTGTGCTGTGGTTTTCCCTGATCGAGTCATCAAATTACGGCTTCCTGCAGCGTTTACCATCTTTGATGCCGAATTGTTTGCGATCTTGCGGGCATTGGAGCAGATGAGATGTGTTCCCAGTCTTAAGTTTCTCATCTGTTCTGACTCTCTGAGTGCCCTTCAGACCATGCAACACTTGTACCCAGCGGATACGGTCGTCCAGAACATCCATGATGCCCTACTCCACCTGCAACGGCAGGGGAAGGAGGTTTCTTTCTGCTGGGTGCCGGGGCACGTGGGTATTAGGGGAAACGAACTGGCGGATGTGGCTGCCAAAGATGCATGTTCCCTCCCTCACGTTGTTGAATGTGCCGTCCCCCTCCATGCTGTTACCTCCCTTTTGCGTTCTCGTGTTATGCGTCAATGGGAAGAGGAGTGGCTGGCAGTCGGTGAAAATAAGCTGCGTCTGGTCAAGGCCACCACGCGGCCATGGCGTACATCCTACCAGTCATGCAGGCGGGATGAGGTTCTCCTCACCCGCCTCCGCATCGGGCACAGTCCCTTAACGCACGGTTTTTTACTCCGGCAGGAGGACCCCCCAATCTGTAGTGTTTGTGGCGACCTGATAACTGTGCGCCACATTTTACTTGACTGTCCTTTATTCTCTGACCAGAGGGCGGTGGTTTCCTTGCCACCGGATTTGCCCTCTATTTTGCAAGACGACGCAACGACTGTGGTTAAGGTCTTACGGTTTTGTGTCCTGTCCAATTTGTTGCCTCGGATTTTAGGGAGAGGATTTTAATGTGCTGCTGGGTGACTGGTTCACCCAGGCTTTAGGTAAGAGG
The DNA here is from genome assembly GCF_021461395.2 of Schistocerca americana. Taxonomy (NCBI): domain Eukaryota; kingdom Metazoa; phylum Arthropoda; class Insecta; order Orthoptera; family Acrididae; genus Schistocerca; species Schistocerca americana. The sequence continues at coordinate 111,480,726 of NC_060126.1, read as the reverse complement.
TCCGCCAGTCACGATTATCTACTTGTTTCACTTCGATTTCTGTTCTCTTTTCCTTGTGTTTCCTTTCCTTTTTTAGTGCGTTTCTTCTCCTCTTGTTTTGCCTCTGTATGTGAGGGTTTGTAACTGCCTCAGGTCTGTGTCTTTTAGCCGTTCTCCTTGTTCGCTGTCCGTCTTCGTCCCTTCTCCGCATGTGTTCCTGTCTCTATGCGTTTGGGCGCTGATGACCACGCTGTTTAGCGCCCGAAAACCTCAAAACACACACACACACACACATTTTAGGAATAACACATTGGTCATAAATAGAGACAGGATTATATGGATCATAAAAACCTTAAAATATGCATACAAATATGCATGAAAAATGCTTAAAAATGCATGAAAAGTGTCAAAATATGCAAGATAAAGTAATAAAAAAACATGGTAGTTACTATGTGCATTATATCTCAAAGTCAAACCTGTGCACGTGAATTATGAGGAAGAGCACCAGCCATGCGAAAAATTGTTACATTTCAAACACTGATAACATTTTGTGAATACTTTTGGTAGACATTAGGATGGGGGCCTTTCTGGGATTATTTTCTAAAAATTTGCAAAATGGAAATGCATACCATGCTTCAAGAATTGTTCCTTCTTTGTTGTTGGTAACAAGTGGATGTTATGCAACTGAATCACAGTGAAACAGTTAGTATGTACATGACCAACTTCAAAATATATCGCACACAGAGGGGCATGCTCAAAAAATTTGCAATATTTTATTTAAAAAACAACAAACAATCATGAATGTTTTTGAACAGCATTAACATTTAATTAATGCTATTGGACCAAAGCATCATTTATAGTGTATTTTGCATTTTTCTACTATTTTAAACATAAATGACCCAGTACTGTTGCAAATATTTGGTAGCAAGATTGTGTCTTCAATCACTCAAAACATTTTTATAAGTTGAAAAGGACCGTTATACAACAACTGAGGTAACTGGGCAGTATTTGAATTTGGATGCTATGTTGGCACTTAATTGTTTCTGATAAAAGTTCACCTGTGCCTTTAATAAAACCATCAATTTGGCACAAGGATTCAAAGCCTGGGTCATTGTTTAAAATGTTTTCAAACTTATCGTTAGGTTTTCTTGGGAATACCTCCAGCAGTGAGGAGTTCACTGTAATAATTTTATTTATTAACTGAATAGATTCATTCAACACCAACCTTGAGTTTCAAGCTGTTTAATACTTACAGGTATATGGGAAAAATGAGTGCTAATCACAGCAAGCATTAAATGCTTCCTTGCACTGGCAAACTGACAAAGGCTCTGCACTATCAAAGTCATTTGCTACCCCTATAATGCCCTTGAAATGTTCATTGTAAAACAACATAGCTTTGACCCATGTACCCCAACGAGTTACCACTGGTTCGGGAGGTAAAGGCACATTTAGTAGTTTTTCATTGTAGGTCTTTACATTCACAAATGTGGAACATACTTCTTCAGCAAGGCAGTGGATCCTGCTTTTATCATATAGGGAGCAACATCTGAAATACACACAAACACCCGTTCATCTGCAGAAGATTCTGGAAATATTTTTCTAGTACCCGCATTCACAAATCTGGCGATCATAGATTGATTTACTTTTTCAAATTCTTTGCAGGCTGCTAAATAGGAAGAAAAAGGCTCTTCTCTTAAATTAACAACAACTAATTTGCAGTGTAATGGCCAAAAGTGTCTGTAATATTTTCAGCTGAAATCCAGACTAATGCAGTTCATTGCACATTTCTTCCAGAACATTTATGTAAATTGTCGGTATATAATTTTTACGCGATTCATCTGGTATATTTTGATTTAAGCAATATTTGTGCAGGAAGTCTTTGAGGATAGAATTTGTAGGTTTATGAAGAGTAATATTGCTTGCAATGAATGCTTCACATGGATCCATGTTATACTGACTTTTTGGTTACTTTTGGACAAATCCCTGCTACTGCAACTTGCTGTTGTCAGAAGTTGTTCATGTGGCCCTCTCTTCTGTATTCTTATGATACAAAGGTTTGTCTTGACATGCTGGTCTATTTGAAAGTTCTTTTTGCACAAAATGTTTTTCTCGCAGACTCGACAATATAAATCAATTCTGTCATAAGTAAATGTTACAGGATGGTCAGCTATCCATGAAACGATGTTTCTTTTTTCAGGCTGCATGGCACACAACACATTACACACTACACATCATAAACATGTTCAACTGTGTACAAGTAAATAGAAAGCTAAGCTGAAACAATGGGTGTGTGACTAAAAGCTTGTGTAGTTTAGTTTAACTGTTACCAACGTGTACGGTATGACAGTGGAGGGGATGAACTGGGGATGTGAGTGCAGGAGCATTGACTCCGTTACTCTTCTGTAATGATTTTGCTGGGCAGTGGCCTCTCAGTTAGCGACTGCATGCAGTTTGAGGTTGCAGTCAATGTGTGAGACATCAAAACTAGATTGAGCTAGAGACCACCTGCCAAAATTTTTAAAATATTGTAAACATAGAGTGAAAATATCCATCGTCACTAGTTTTTAGTTAAAATATAGAATAACTGGTGAAAAGGAACCAAATATGTATATGCAACATGAAAATGCATATAATATGGCCTCTAGTTACAATTAAGGGAAAAAATGGATTGGATGAATTTTAGAAATAAAGTTAGAAGCAGTATGAGAGCTGAGTTAGGGAACTGTGCTATTGCACAAGCTCCATACATTAAAATTTGTGGGTATACAGATGGATGAGCACTTGAGACGGAAAAGCATCCAGAAGTTTCAAATAAAAAACTGAGGAAATGCTGTTATCTGCTAACAACACTTTGGGACTGTTATAACAATGAATAATGGTGTGTGCATATTAGGCTTATATGGACAGCTTTTGTAGATATGGCGTGATCTGGGAGAAATGTAGGTATGGCAAAACAAACTTTCAAACTTAAAAAAAGAGCTGTCAGGGTAATGAAAGTAATTCCCCATACAGAACCATACAGAGAAATATTTAATGCCTTTAAAATAATGGCACTTGTTGGCTTATATGTTCATGAATGTGTGTACTTCCTGAAAACTACCAGGAATTTTCATCTTTGAACAGTCATGTTCATAACTACAAATCAAACAGATGATTTTTCACAGACACCCACAAAAAGTGCCTTTAGAAGAAAAATGTACATTATCCACTGAAAATACTTTTTAGTGAATTGATGCTACAATAAACAAAATTAAAGAATTCCATAAATTCAGAGTAGAACTAAAACAATTTCAAAAACACATGACTTCTATAAGACTGAAGAATAGTTGAATATGAAAAAGTAAAATTCTTTGTGTATATCGAAGGAAGATGAATCTATTTGTTTGTAAGTTTGTAAATAATTTAAATACAAGAAGTTTTATTGTAACTAGTCCTGGCTATGAATTGATTACATTCATACAATGTCTATTGTTAATGAGTGAATAAAGAGATTGATTTATTGACTTTGTAAAACTGACCCTTAGCTGTGGATTGTATATGAAGATAATCATGAATGACGTAACTGACAGAGAAACGTGTGAAATTGAACTTCTGGGGCATGAAAAATTGGATATTTGACCTCCCTTCATCAGTCAAGTTAACAAATTCCATGTAGCATTTTATGGGTAATCTTTACTGTGTTCCTGTTGCTGAGGAATGTTTAGGGTTCAGCCTGACTCAATATTGTATGGGTATGATCACCATACTAGTCATATTTCATCCATTTAGCCAGTTTCCAGAGTACTGTTTAACTATGTATTTTTATGAAAATTTTGCTAGGAAAAGACTGTGATGTGCTATTCTCAACATGATTCAACTTTGGTACTATTTCATTATCATAAATATAACACCTCATCATCTACAACCTAAAACACAGCATTATTAATGACATATGATAATGTTATATAAAGGCATTGGTGGCAACTGTGTCATTACCTCATTTAGATATGGTAGTAGACATGGCTGATTTTGTAACACTTTTATATCTGGCAGAACTAATTTGACTGAGTACTGCACCTTTATTTATTGTCAAAAATATGATCATACAGGGTATCAAGTGAAATTTTTGACTGGGTTGAGGACTTTTCGATAGGCAGGACACAGCATTTCATCATGGATGGAGAGTCATCACCAGATGTAGAAGTAACTTCAGGTGAGCCCCAGGAAAGTGTGTTGGGACCTTGCTGTTCATATTGTGTATTAACAAACTAGCAGACAGTATTATTAGTAAAATCAGGCTTATTGCAGAGGATGCAGTTATCTATAATGAGGTGCTACCTGAAAGAAGCTGCATAAATATTCAGTCAAGTCTTGATAAGATTTCAATGTGGTAAAGAGATTGGCAACTTGCTCTAAATGTTCAGAAGTGTAGAATTTTGCACATCGCAGAACAAAAAAAGCTAGCATCCCGTGGCTATACTATCAATGTGTCACTGTTAGAATCAGCCAACTCATCCAAATGCTTGGGTGTAACACTTTGTAGGGATATGGTATGCAATGATCACATAGGTTCGGCCGTGGGTAAAGCAATTTGTAGATTATGGTTTGTAGTCTACAAAAGTGATTGCTTACAGATTACTAGTTCAACCAGTTCTAGAATATTAAAATGTGTGCGACCCATACCAAATAGGACTAACAGGAGGGCAGCACAAATGTTCACAGATTTGTTTAGTCCATGCGAGAGTGTCACAAAGATACTGAAGAAACTGAACTGCCAGACTCTTGAAGATTGACATAAAATATCCTGAGAAGGTCTATTAACAAAATTTTAAAAACCAGCTTTAAATGATTGCTCTAGAAATATACCACAGCCCCCTACATATTCTCACAATAGGGACCATGAGAGCAAGATTAGAATAATTACTGCACACATAGACTCATTCAAACAATCATTTTTCGTGCAATCGATATGTGAACAGAACAGGAAGAAACCCTAATAACTGGTAAATGGGATGTGCACTTTGCCATGCACCTCATGGTGATTTTCAGAGTATAGATATAGATCTAGATATAAGTAATCTAACCCTTACAAATGCCAACAATTGAATTACTACAGACTCTTGTATGTTTAGTACCCTTTGTCTCTGAGAAAAGTATCATAATGAACTAGTTAACAGCTAATTTCACAGAATGAGACTGCTACCTATGTATCTCAGCATTTATGCTTTGATTAAAATGTCAGTAAATAGAGGGAAATGTATTAAGAAAAGCCTGAATGTTGAGGCAACTAACCTTTTGTCAGGTACTAAGGATGTAAATTTAAGCAATGTCAGTATTTTTGAACAGTATTAATGTAGCATTGCTCCACATACATGTATATATTTAACAGGTAGACATCACAGTTTGCTCACAAACTAGTCCGGTTATTCTTGAATTTACAATGGTTGGGCCTCATGGTCACTGAAATAATTTTTTTCTTTTTATATATTTTTTGATTTTTTTCAGTGACAGTCCTAATGTTTTGCAAGTTAGACATTACAAAGAATGAGAAAATGTTAATTATTTAGCATTCATTATTACTTGCCTTTATTATTTGTTTCAATACATAATCTGACAAAATTATGAATTTCGCCTTCTCAATAATATTTTATTTTATTACATACTTCTTTGTCTTAACTGGAAATCCAAACGCCATTGACTTGTAAGAGCTGACATCAAATTGAATTGAAATAACACCTAGTGCTTTTTTATAGACCTTGTTGAACAATATAACACTATTATCTATTGTAAGGAATCCATTAAAAGAAAAATTCAATCTTTTACTAGACGTGTGCATTTGAATTTTGAAGACTTGATTTAAAATCATATATTCATATACATATTGTGTACTAAGATTCACATATTGGCACATCTAATTTATTGTGCTGTAGTCCATTAGTCCATTCAGATGAAAGGTTACAACTATTATTAAAACTGGAGTAATAAAATCCCATAGTTTGTTGTAAAATAAAACTGCAGAGTCTCTTTTGATAATATATTTTTATTTTTAGTCACAATTTCAGACCATACATATGTTTTGCAAATAACAGCCACAAGTACCCTCTCTTTTAAAAGAGCAAATAATTTATGTGTCATGCAGCCAGGTGATAGTCAAAAACTTCCTTTAATTACAGACAGGATATGTAAATTGAAATGCAGAAACTGCTTTAATCATTACTGTTTAAACTTTGGTCATATACCTCTTCAGACATAATTATATGTTGAATGTGAACAACATTAATAAATAACTGATCAACTGCACTACAGGCAGTAAAGCTATATACACAAAATTTATCTGCTACAGTGAAAATTGATGATAGAAGAGTTAACATCTGACATAACAGCTCCAAGAAGATCAGACTGTCACAGAAGTTATGTAGGATACTGAAATGAAGTGCAGTTACACACTACAGACATTAATTTCTTAAAAAGAAACGTGTCTTCAAACACTTCAATACTTTAATATGAATACTGCAGATCATTAATATTAGCTGATTGATTTTTTTTAGAAGAAATTGGGAGAGTGTGCGTAGGGTAGGGGAGATGTACTGCAACTGTTAATACATTTGACAATGTAGATGTGCAGCTCATTTATCACTAATCACGTGTAAAGCCAAAGTTATCTGAGATAGTGTTCTCCTCTTGAATTTGTTGGTGATACTTTCAAAAGTAGTTTCATTGATATGCACACTTTTGGAAGGGTTAGTTTGTAAAATACTATAGAGATGTAGTGAGACAAACATGACATATTTTTTAAGAAATTTATAATGTACTGAGATATATTTTCATATTCCATGTTCATGAGTAATAGATTAAATTAAATGCAGTACACTTAATAATCCACTGAATGACTACATATATTTGAAGTGATATCTTCAATTGTAATCACTTTTGTCATGTTCATGTTTTTATGTTAATTAACCTGTTTCATAGAATAGGTGCACAAAATGTATGAAAGTGTGAAAATTGTTTTAATTTTGTTATTTGAACTGTTTTGTAACATTAGAATTTATTAAGCTGTCATGTCTCCCATTTCTTTAGGGTAGGGGTGAGATCTCTTCCTTTTCTTCATCTTCATCTTCAGCATCATCATCTTCCCCAGGCTCCCCAAGAGCATGAACAAATTCTGCAACAAAAAAGCATCCAATGAATTCAGTTTTTTTCTGTATTACAACATAGGAATTTGAACTACAGTGCTGTTTAGGAACAAATGGAAAATGCTAAAATCACATGATTTTAGTCTATAGCAAAGTGTGCAATAATATGAATCCTGCTGGTAGCTTAAAGCTGCATGGAAGAAAAGGAATCAGATTTGGGGCATTTGTCTTTCCTTGATAATAATCGAGCACACCATATAGCCCAAATCAAAACTGCAAACCTTTAACTTTTGACTGGGTGGCCCTATGTATAAAATGTGCCAGCCACAAATAACATTCTCTTGTACTGTTCCTTTGTTGTTTTACAATTGTGAGCCAGTACCTATTACTGCACTGTTGCTCAGTGAACACAGTAATAAGTTGTGTTGTCTTATGCTCAAGTGAGCAGCAGCAATATAAAATAAACAGTGAGTTAAGCGTCAAGAAATTTTATGATCTGCATAAGAAAATACACCAGATTCAGTGCTAACAGTACAGTCCCACAATGATTCACTTGTCTACCAGAAAATTAGTAATCAAATAAGCATTTTGTTGGAATCTGATGCAACTGCTTTACTTAATGATTCAAGTGGGTCATCACTGTCAGGTAACACTTGTATGTAGTAACAGAATGATACAATGAAATTTTATTTTATCCTAATATAATTAATCTGAGATTAATTTTTATGACTGCAAACTCCAGCATTTTGGGCTGGAATGCAACTATCATATGGGATGCAGGCAGCTATCTGGAGGGTACGGGGAAGGGGAAGGGAGAGTAGCATATGGGTGGGGAGAGAGACGAATACTGTCTGGTGGGGTGTGCAGGGAGGTAAGGGGGGGTGGGGTGGGAGGGGGGGGGGGGGGAGAAAGGAGCAAAAAAGGAGAGGAGCAGGGAAAGACTGGAAGATGTGCTGGCAGAAGGCTGCAAATAAACAGGATCGGAGATGTGAATGGGAAGGAGATAATAGGACAGAGGTGGTGGAAACTGTTGGGTGGAGGGTGTTGGGACAGTATGTTACCATAGTTTGAGGCCAGGATAGTTACGGGATCAGAGAATGTATTGTAAGGATAACTCCCATCTGCACATTCAGAATAGCTGATGGTGGAGGGGAAATGATCTAGATGGCTCGGGTAGTGAAGCAGCCTTTGAAATCAAGTGTGTTATGTTTAGATGCCCATGGTCATTGCCTCTCCATTTAGTACAAAAAAATCAGTAGCACATGATGCCCATGCATCAGTTGCCAGGAGCTAAATGGGGAGACTACACCAGACTGATACTCAGTGCTATTTCTGAGAGATGATAATCATATACTCAGTGGAGCCATGTGTTCAATGTTCTGAGTTCTGCTAAGGCATTCACTCAGATACCCAAAGTGCAGGAAGATATTCCAAAACAGCCATCATGATGCCATTTGGATTATGAAATGCTGCACCATCACAGCAATGATTTATTGACTGTTCTCTGATGACTCCCCAGTTTTTCATGTACTTAGAAGACATTATCTTTTCAGCTACTGAAGAGCAACATCAATAGTACTTAAGTACTAATTTTCCAATATGCTGAACATTTCAATGTGGTAATCAGTCAAACTAAGTGCATTTTCCATGTATCACTGTCACATTCCTATGCCATCTTATTTCTTCAGCAAGGCCATCAGCCTTATCTGAAAAGGTGGAAGCCATCACTCAAACTCACCAGCCAGGGACAATCAAAGAGCTTCGCCACCATCCTTGGAATGTTTAATTTTTGCTTTTGGCATTTACCTCATCTGCCAGAGCTGCAGGAGTCACTTGACTGAATGATATGTGCTCATGGGTCCCAAGACAAAAAGCACCCCCCCCCCCCCGCCCCCCTCCCCCACGTCCTCTGCCCTTCCACACCCATTCAGTGAACACAATAAATGAATTGGGGATGGCTGTTATCACTGGGAAGCAGAGCCTTACTGATGCAGCACTGCTTGCTCATCACCCTGTGCAAGATGCAGCGCCACTTGTTCTGGTGGTGGTTGGCGGTCAGTTTTCCACTGGAGCCCTGTTGCAACATTAAGTTAACAACGTGTGACAACTGCTCGCATTGATTCTTATGACCATGAACTGTTGTTGGCGTGCAAAACAATCTGGTACTTATGTCCTCATTTGCAAGCAAGAGACTTCCTTATATTTATGGACCATAAACCACTTATCTATATATTCCTACAAAACAACAATGAGTGTTTACTATTAGGACTATGGATATTGTTAAAAATATCAGGAATCTGATACATATATGTATATTTAAAAAGTATTATTATCAACCTCCGACATATCAAAAAACGTATTTGTATATCCATGGAAAAAATATTGACGTACCAGCCTATAAAAATATTAGCTGCACAATTAAATATAATGCTAGTTTTAGAGCTGTATATTTAAGTGCTGGTTTATAAATAGATATTTTGTACATCAACAAGCTAGCAGCCTGATTGTCCCCCTCAGAGAAAGAACTAAAAGGAAAATGATGCACATTCACGCCTGGTGATAAACACTTTGCAGACAATGGTAAATGCATGTATGTGGCATAATGAAAGGTGTCCGATGGATCTGTCATTTGGTTTCATCACATTGGATCTGTCTGCAACACTTCATGTCAACTTCCCTGTTTTTACATTTCTGTAAGCACCAGAGATCTAGCAGTTGCAGTGTCAAAATTGCATAGTGAGGTTACATGTTGCAGTTTCTGTAGGTAGTGCTGAGCACCGATTATATCAGCATTTCCCTTCACCTGTCTCCAAACAGAGCAAAGACCAATCTTGTCATTTAGATTTTTCTTCATCATTTTCTGAAGAGTGGGGATCTGAAGAAATTTCTTCACTTTACCCCCCCCCCCCCCCTCCTCCTCCCCCTGTGCAATCAGACTTTTTTTGTGCTATCAGTACTTCCTTCACACAGTCAGAGAAGAAGAACAGACATGATGAAAGTTCAAAAACAAGTAAGACTCCTTTATAATTTGAAAGTAAAATTATGCTCTACTATAATTTCAAAAGAATACTGCCAAATAATTGCCAAAAATTACAAAAAAATATAATATAAAATAAAAATATTGTCAGTAGATATTGCCATTTGAATACTGATATATCAGAGAAAAATTTTTTTTTGGAAAAAATGTCGCTATATCGATATTTTATGAACAGTGCTATTCACTGCACCAGTACATTCAGTCGACATTAATTTCACAATTTACTACCAACATTTGCCATGTGTCTGGATTAAATGATTCTTGTTGGTCCTGGAGCATTTTGTCTGGTCTGGGTTTCAAAAGGATCACCATAAGTGAGCTTGTGCATGCCTTGCTTGTCAACATAGCAAATAAGTGTACCACATATATTTGGCCATAGGCAGTTTTGCTCATGTTGTTGTTGTTGTTGTGGTCTTCAGTCCTGAGGCTGGTTTGATGCAGCTCTCCACGCTACTCTACCCTGTGCAAGCTTCTTCATCTCCCAGTACCTACTGCAACCTACATTCTTCTGAATCTGCTTAGTGTATTCATCTCTTGGTCTCCCTCTACGATTTTTACCCTCCATGCTGCCCTCCAAACTAAACTGGTTATCCCTTGATGCCTCAGAACATGTCCTACCAACCAGTCCCTTCTTCTAGTCAAGTTGTGCCACAAACTTCTCTTCTCCCCAATTCTATTCAATACTTCCTCATTAGTTATGTGATCTACCCATCTAATCTTCAGCATTCTTCTGTAGCACCACATTTCAAAAGCTTCTATTCTCTTCTTGTCCAAACTATTTATTGTCCATGTTTCACTTCCATACATGGCTACACTCCATACAAATACTTTCAGAAACGACTTCCTGACACTTAGCTCTATACTCGATGTTAACAAATTTCTCTTGTTCAGAAACGCTTTCCTTGCCATTGCCAGTCTACATTTTATATCCTCTCTACTTCGACCATCATCAGTTATTTTGCTCCCCAAATAGCAAAACTCCTTTACTAGTTTAAGTGTCTCATTTCGTAATCTAATTCCCTCAACATCATCTGACTTAAGTCGACAACATTCCATTATCCTTGTTTTGCCTTTGTTGATGTTCATCTTATATCCTCTTTTCAAGACACTGTCCATTCCGTTCAACTGCTCTTCCAAGTCCTTTGCTGTCTCTGACAGAATTACATTGTCATCGGCCAACCTCAAAGTTTTTATTTCTTCTCCACTGATTTTAATACCTACTCCGAATTTTTCTTTTGTTTCCTTCACTGCTTGCTCAATATAGAGATTGAATAACATCGGGGAGAGGCTACAACCCTGTCTCACTCCCTTCCCAACCACTGCTTCCCTTTCATGTCACTCGACTCTTATAACTGCCATCTGGTTTATGTACAAATTGTAAATAGCTTTTCGTTCCCTGTATTTTACCCCTGCCACCTTCAGAATTTGGGAGGGAGTATTCCAGTCAACATTGTCAAAAGCTTTCTCTAAGTCTACAAATGCTAGAAACGTAGTTTTGCCTTTCCTTAATCTTTCTTCTAAGATAAGTCGTAAGGTCAGTATTGCCTCACGTGTTCTATCATTTCTACGGAATCCAAACTGATCTTCCCTGAGGTTGGCTTCTACTAGTTTTTCCATTCGTCTGTAAAGAATTCGCGTTAGTATTTTGCAGCCATGACTTATTAAACTGATAGTTTGGTAATTTTCACATCTGTCAACACCTGCTTTTTTTGGGATCGGAATTATTATATTCTTCTTGAAGTCTGAGGGTATTTCACCAGTCTCATACATCTTGCCCACCAGATGGTAAAGTTTTGTCAGGACTGGCTCTCCCAAGGCCGTCAGTAGTTCCAATGGAATGTTGTCTACTCCCGGGGCCTTGTTTCGACTCAGGTCTTTCAGTGCTCTGTTGAACTCTTCACGCAGTATCATATCCCCCATTTCATCTTCATCTACATCCTCTTCCATTTCCATAATATTGTCCTCAAGTACATCGCCCTTGTATAGACCCTATATATACTCCTTCCACCTTTCTGCTTTCCCCTTCTTTGCTTAGAACTGGGTTTCCATCTGAGCTCTTGGTATTCATACAAGTGGTTCTCTTTTCTCCGAAGGTCTCTTTAATTTTCCTGTAGGCAGTATCTATCTTACCCCTAGTGAGATAAGCCTCTACATCCTTACATTTGTCCTCTAGCCATCCCTGCTTAGCCATTTTGCACTTCCTGTCGATCTCATTTCTGGGACGTTTGTATTCCTTTTTGCCTGCTTCATTTACTGCATTTTTATATTTTCTCCTTTCATCAATTAAATTCAATATTTCTTCTGTTACCCAAGGATTTATACTAGCCCTTGTCTTTTTACCTACTTGATCCTCTGCTGCCTTCACTACTTTATCCCTCAAAGTTACCCATTCTTCTTCTACTGTATTTCTTTCCCCCATTCTTGTCAATTGTTCCTTTATGTTCTCCCTGAAACTCTGTACAACCTCTGGTTCTTTCAGTTTATCCAGGTCCCATCTTCTTAAATTCCCACCTTTTTGCAGTTTCTTCAGTTCAGTTCATAACCAACAGATTGTGCTCAGAGTCCACATCTGCCCCTGGAAATGTCTTACAATTTAAAACCTGGTTCCTAAATCTCTGTCTTACCATTATATAATCTGTCTGAAACCTGTCAGTATCTCCAGGCTTCTTCCATGTATACAGTCTTCTTTTATGATTCTGGAACCAAGTGTTAGCTATGATTAAGTTGTGCCCTGTGCAAAATTCTACCAGGCGGCTTCCTCTTTCGTTTCTTACCCCCAATCCATATTCACCTACTACGTTTCCTTCTCTCCCTTTTCCTACTGACGAATTCCAGTCACCCATGACTATTAAATTTTCGTCTCCCTTCACTATCTGAATAATTTCTTTTATTTCATCATACATTTCTTCAATTTCTTCGTCATCTGCAGAGCTAGTAGGCATATAAACTTGCACTACTGTGGTAGGTGTGGGCTTCGTATCTATTTTGGCCACAATAATGCGTTCACTATGCTGTTTGTAGTAGCTTACCCGCATTCCTATTTTCCTATTCATTATTAAACCTATTCCTGCATTACCCCTATTTGATTTTGTGTTTATAACCCTGTATTTGCCTGACCAAAAGTCTTGTTCCTCCTGCCACCGAACTTCACTAATTCCCACTATATCTAACTTTAACCTATCCATTTCCCTTTTCAAATTTTCTAACCTACCTGCCCGATTAAGGGATCTGACATTCCACGCTCCGATCCGTATTACGCCAGTTTTCTTTCTCCTGATATTTACGTCCTCTGGAGTAGTCCCCGCCCGGAGATCCAAATGGGGGACTGTTTTACCTCCGGAATATTTTACCCAAGAAGACACCATCATCATTTAACCATACAGTAAAGCTGCATGCCCTCGGGAAAAATTACGGCCGTAGTTTCCCCTTGCTTTCAGCCGTTCGCAGTACCAGCACAGCAAGGCCGTTTTGGTTAGTGTTACAAGGCCAGATCAGTCAATCATCCAGACTGTTGCCCCTGCAACTACTGAAAAGGCTGCTGCCCCTCTTCAGGAACCACACGTTTGTCTGGCCTCTCAACAGATACCCCTCCGTTGTGGTTGCACCTACGGTACGGCTATCTGTATCACTGAGGCACGCAAGCCTCCCTACCAACAGCAAGGTCCATGGTTCATGGGGGGGTTTTGCTCATCTAGATACATATTTGGTCAGTTCACTGCCACTCTTTGGCGAGCAATGGTATTTGCTGACAATGATAAGCTGCTTCACAAAACTGCTGACCAAAAATGATACCAGTGGCAGACAATGCAACAAAGATACTAGCTGTAGCTTTCATTTTAATTTGGGTTACCTCCTTCAGCTGTCCTCTTGATATACACACATCAAAAAAAGTTTTGCATCACCTCGGTTCCGGGACCTGTATAGAAAATTGGAATAGATACCAAAATAAACATCATTTCTGCCCTTTTTATTGTTCATGAAAACCACACATTGCATATTGTACCACCATACAGCAAGACCTTCAGAGGTGGTGGTCCAGATTGCTGTACACACCAGTACCTCTAATACCAAGTAGCACATCCCCTTGCATTGATGCATGCCTGTATTCGTCATGGTATACTATCCACAAGTTCATCAGGCGCTGTTGGTCCAGATTGTCCCACTCCTCAATAGCGATTTGGTGTAGAACATTCAGAGTGGTTGGTGGGTCATGTCATCCATAAACAGTCCTTTTCAATCCATCCCAGGCAAGTTTGATAGGGTTCGTGTCTGGAGAATATGCTGTCCACTCTCGTCAAGTGATGTCATTATCCTGATGGAAGTCATTCACAAGATTTGCATGATGGGGTTGCGAATTGTCGTCCATGAAGACAAATGCCTCACCAATATGCTGCCGATATAGTTTCACTATCAGTCGGAGGATAGCATTCAGGTATCGTAAAGCTGTTATGGCGCCTTCCATGACCACCAATGGCGTACATCGGCCCCACATGATGCCACCCAAAAACAGCAGGGAACCTCCCCCTTGCTGCACTCACTGGACAGTGTCCTAAGGCACTCAGCCTGACTGGGTTGTCTACGATCACGTCTGCAACGGCTGTCTGGTTGACGGCATATGCAACACTCATTGGTGAAGAGCACATGATGCCAATCCTGAGCATCCCATTTGGCATGTTGTTGGGCCCGTCTGTACCATGCTGCATGGTGTTGTGGCATGTCTTCGACAGTTCCTGTCTCTCTATATCTCCTCCATGTCCGAACAACATCGCTTTGGTTCATTCTGAGATGTCTAGACACTTTCCTTTGTTGAGAGCTCTTCCTGGCTCAAAGTAACAAGGTGGATGTGATTGAACTGCGGTATTGACCATCTAGGCATGACTGGACTACAGTCAGCATGAGCTGTGTACCTCTTCCTTGATGGAATGACTGGAACAGATCGGCTGTCGGACCCCGTCTGTCTAACAGGCGCATCTCATGCATGGTTGTTTGCATCTTTGGGTGAGTTTAGTGACATTGCTGAACAGTCAGAGGGACTGTGTCTGTGATATAATATCCACAGTCAACCTCTATCTTCAGGTGTTCTGGGAACCGGAGTGATGCAAAACTTTTTTTGATGTGTGTAACAAAGGACTGTGGTTGGCAGTTTGAATTGGATTAGTTTGCCAATTAAGTAGGTTTTCCAGTGCTGGATATCATCAGACAGCAAGTTTCCATCCATTTAGCAATGGTATGATTGGGTGATAGTACACTCAAAGCTACTTTGAGGTGCAGTGCAACTCACTGGCATGCTGCACTTCTGATTGTTATACTATGTATGACCTACAAGGACGATTTTGACTCATATGACATATAAGGTTGATTTTGACTCCGTCAGCTGAACTGGTTTATGGTGAACCACTGCACCTGCCTGGTGAATTTGGTGACCTGACTGTCCCCACAACCATCAGGCACCTACTTACGAGATACTGTTGCACGTATGCATGGGCACATCACTCACATGTGCCCTTGACTGGCCCGTAGAAATGGTCCCTTGCTGTTTAGTGCCCAAAAATTTTAAATCCATACATCCAGACATTGCTCTACAGCTATCTCCATCCATCAGGACTTGTAAAGTTGTACAAATTGATCTTATGAACAGTTGTTCCCCAGCCAGAGCCTCAGCCACCATATAATGGCTCATATCAGATATTAAAGAGAAGAGATCAAACACTTGGCCTCGAGTAGCAAGACTAAATTAGTGTGTTTAAACATGCTCAAAATAGCATTTTTTTTCCAGCCCAACTTTTTGTGTCAGCCTGGTACTGGAGCACAGTCATAACCAGGACCTGTCTCCGAAACCACCTCTGACTGACGGACATGCTCTGGTTAGTAGGTCAGTTTTTCCTTGGGGAGGGGGGGGGGGGGGGCAAGGCTGAGGTACTGTCACTGAAAACTAATCACTGTTTCATACAATGTTTAGTGAAATGTTGTGAGATTCCACATTAAATATAGTTAATGGTGCTTGACAAAGGGTAGTTGATGGACAACTGTAGTTTGGTGTTAAGAAATATGCAGTATCTATAGTGGGACTCTGGCCAGTCACAGTTAATGTATTAGTAGCTTACTCGTCAGCTGAAGTAATAATTAACTTGCTGCAAAACAGTGTAGAAATAGTGTTTGTAACATATTTTGAAAATTATTCTCTTGAGATAGGAAATGCAATTACTCATGAATTCTGCTTAATTATACTGAAATTGAGCACATAAGGACAGCTGTCCTCATAACCTTCAGAGAAGCTTGTTCTACAGAACTGCTGTGGGTTTATTCTTCATCGTCAGTCTCTGGATCTGCTATCCTTCTTGGTCATACTTAATAGTGGGAAATGGTGAGCAATTCACATTCAGTTGACCAGTTCCTGGTCTGGGTACACCTAATAGATTGAGGTATTCCTGAAAGGAAGCAGCTGACATGGACATTCATTACAGGTAAGTGGATGTTGCACAGGCAGTTGTGACATGAGCATCATGACAACATGTAAAAATTAAAGCTATTATTTACCCAGTTTATCATGTATCCATTTGAGTCTTCATGTCATCTGTGAAGACTACATGTCCTGATGGAATGATGAAGATATCTTGAAGTGAATGATGAAATGCTATAACGTTTGGGTTCTCGAATCCATACAGTTCCTTAGTCACTTTGTAACACCTATGTCAATTAGAAGTAAGTTTATACTATGTAGCTGAGTATCTGTGATTATGAAGTGTTTGTTCCTTGTTACTTAAGGTCATTGATTTGTGGCAGGAAATTTAAAGTTTGTGATATATGTATGGAAAAAGCTAAATGATGTTTAAAATAATGAAATTTTATAATATATGTATGTTTATAAAGAAAACATTGTATGTTGGAAGCTGGTTCATGTTTAGGACACTTACATTGTATAACGTAAAAGATGTAGGGAAGTCTCTCCGCAACAGAAGTGGCTTGGAGCGATGTAAAAGGTGATTTTGGTAGTCAAACTGGGCGGCTCCTTGGTGCGACTGGCACACAGTCAGTGGCTAATCATTGCACGGTACACACTTGCCTTGGATGTGGATTTGGCAATAAGGAATGGCTCTAACATGTAAAAAATCCATCACCAAGAAGAAATTGTAAAGAGAATTCAAACATTAAGAGCCGTGAGTACAGTTAGTCACCACGTTGCTTGCCACCACTACTTCGCCACTGCTCCACCAACTTCATACACACAGATATGTGTTAGAGCATGGACCAGTTAATGCCCCTCCATGTCCAACTTTAGTTTGTTGTTTTCTGAAGTAACATCTCAATACTGAGTCATGTAATGTTAGTGATTATAACTGTTATTATTATGAGTGGTGTACAATCTATCTTTCTATGATTGCTGGTTTGTGCATTAATGGTGACTACTGCTACCCACAGCTTAGATTGCCCTGTATTCGTTTGTATCCAGAGTGCTATTCAAAGGGAGTCTTAATGAAAGTCATTACAAGAAGCAATATTCAGTTGCCTTGAACATAAAATTTCAAATTAATGTGCCTAATTGGGCTGGCGACCATTCGATTTTTCTTTCGTATTTGAACTTTACTACTTTTCATTATCCCCAAAGTAAAAGCCTGGCTAGTTTTTCTATTAATTACAATATATTCAAAATTTCTGTATGATACCCTTTTATCCATTAGACAAACAAGCGGTCAAAATTAAAAATCCTGCCAGAGGGTAGCATTGGTTTGTGTCACAGCAGATGAGTGTTATAACTTCGATTATGGATCAGGTGATACCAGTCCACAAGGGATCACTTGTTCCTACTGGAGGAATGTATGCAGCATTTTTATGGAGATATTTCCTTGTAGATATCTTTTTTGATCTTGTAAAGGTCTAGGATACCTCTTGGAGGCATCTTGGACATGTCCAGCAATGTTGTTCCTGAGGTTGACCACCCATTCTTATGTGATCCTTCCTGTAATGTTGCTATTCCAGACAATGAGCTTGTAAACATGAGAATCAACCTTCAGGAGTGTCCTGAGTGTTATCATTTTTACTATCATCATTAAAAGCATAACTTTCATTATTAAGAGCCCAGTTCAAGCTCGCTCATTTGCAGACAACTTTGTGAAATGTTGCTCCTCCACCCAATAACAGCTGTAATTAACTACCAGAAGTTGCAGCACTACTTGGTGCACATCAGTTACAGGTTTGATTTCCACAGCTCTAGGAACATTTATAATCCTAAAATAGTCAGGAGGATATTGCTTCTAAAGTGAATGATTTGTTGAGGTGACTGGGGCTTATATTTGACAGCAAAATCCCTTGGTCATGAAAGTGGAGGAATGAGAAATTTAGATCTCCCAAGGCACTTAGCATCATTAAATACGTAAACCACAGAAATCTGCCCAGATAATGCAGTATACTATCCTCCTCCATCTACAACTATGAAATATGATAGTGCTCCACCTGGTGCCAGAAAATATGGAACATTCATAAAAATATGAGTTATAGATACACAGCTGTGGAGGAGTGGCTAAACAATTGTAATAGCTGTCATCTTCTAGATGCAACGAGGTGTTATTCTCAGGAATGAAGATGGCAGAGTGTATTATTTAATGAGAAAATGGAAAAAAAACGAAGTGTAGGTGCTTTGGAGAAAACTGTTGTGTCATTAGGTTGTTACTGACCCTTGCACATTGATGTATATTGGAGAAACAGTATTATATATCCTGATGTTGTTGAGATGAGAGAGACATGTCCTTGAACACATATTTAATTTCATTTGTTTTTCACTTATCCAGGAGTGGTCACACATTGTTTGTAGAAAAGGGCATAATCATTATGAACAAAATTTGAAATGTCACAAAGTTTTCACCTTATTACACATACACATGCATGCCTGACCCTCCCCTCCCCCTCTATCACACATACATATATTTAATGAATCATGAATCCTATTGATAAACGGAACCATTGGAAAAATACAGTAATCCAACAATGCAAGGACAAGGCTTCTTGTATAACACAAAGTCCTTGTAATGATATGCAGCAAGAGAGCCACAGGTTGCAGTAAAGCATGTGTGTTGTTTGCAGGTTATTGCTGTTAAACTGTGAGGAGGTAAATCATAATTTATGTGTTGTGTCTTAAGTTTTTCTGTATAGACAGTGATGTCATTTACAAAACCTATCATCATTGCCAAGAGTGAGAAACTATTGCATCCTCAATTCATTGCCCTGTCAGAACAAAATTAATTTTGGATCATATGGAAATTAAAATGCACATTTATTTCTGTTTGTTAATTGGAAAACAGATCTTATACTCACCATAAAAGTCAATGCGGCCATCCCCATCAACATCCACTTCTTTTATCATGTCTTCAACTATAAAAAGAAATAAAAAAAGTAGTAACATTTGCAGGATTAAACATAAAACAGATTTTTAACTTATTTGTTGCAGGGAATACTTATGTATGTACAGCACCATGGCTGTATGTGGAGAAATGCAACTGAAGAGCAATGCATGGAACACTTTAGAAGCGTAGGGAATAGCTTGAGGACCTCCACAGTGTTTTGATTACAACAAACCATTCAACTAGAGGAGATATGCAAACAATTTTTGTTTGGCCAGTCAAAGCAATATATTTTGGTTCTACATCCGTTTTGGTAATCTGCGCACTAATTTGGCATCAATAATTCAACACTGCAAGCAAAGCTGTCTGAACATGTAAAACACCTGAATGAATCATTGATAAATTCACATTAGAAAAATATGACATTATTCTTTTATCTTCTTATCATTTTGTCAAATGAGATATTGGTATTTTATGTTTGTAATAATTTTGTCTCATCCCATTTTTCTTTATTTCACTTAATCCCCATATGCAACAAATGTGTATTAGCAACCATTATTGTTGGGTCCCACTGTGTGCTGTTTGCAGTTAATTTTCTTAGACTATTACTAGCTTACCTCTTAGTTTAAACATATATTTTTTATTTGCTGTGAAATATCTGGCAATTCTCTGAAGTTTTGCTTCTCATAACAGAAAAGAGAACTAAACAATTTAATGTTTCATTCTCGGATACTGATTCTTGAAATTATTTTTTTGTGTGTAATTATTGTGGACAGAACTGTCACTGTAATTACATTCTTTATGGTTGTGAGAATCATCCATGGTGTACTGTGATGGTCTGAATTTTAAATATACTTCTTTCCATATGTTCTTTTCCTGTTTTGTGGATAACTTTCCCCTTGAATATATTTCATTAAGAAAATTTATAACAAAATATTGCTTGCTTCAAAGCTTATTTTTCAGTAATATCAGTTCATTTGCTTAACTTCATCAACTTCTTTCTCAGCTTAATCCTGGGTGAGAAGGAACTTGAATTACCACGTAAAATTTATGTTATCTACCTGAAGGATCAAAAACAACCAATTTCTTAACCAGCAGAAAATAATAAAAAACACAATTCAAGAAGCAAAGATTTTTCTGACAGAATTTTAACCTACAAGAAAAATAATTAGATTTCATGGTTTATATTAATGTATACCAACTTACTTTCTTCTTCAGAGAGGTCTTCTCCAAGACACTGAAGGACAGCTCGCAGATCTGATGCACTTATGTAGCCTCTGTTGTGCTTATCAAATACCTGAAAGTTGAATCACAATGATATTTTCATATTATGTGCAAAATCTGTATTGATCTAAAACAATGAACAAACATAGAACTTATAGAACAAATCTTTCACTAATTAGCAGAATGTATGCTGTGTTGAAGTTTCATGGTAGAGTAGTTCAAAACTTTTTACTACACCATGACTCAGTCTGGCCCACTGCCTTTCATGTGAACTTCCTCATAATAACTGAGGTACGATGGGTATTTGAGAGTTACATATTATAAAGGATAGAATGAGGATCGATACTAGTGCCCACTCTCCACATTTTTGCCTCAGTGTAAACAAACTCACATCCAGACAGTAAAATTGAAGTTGGCTGGGAAATCCATAAGCCAATTACGAAACTTAAGTGCTAAGTTCTTTCTCTTTGCCACAGATGGACATCCTACCATTATTAAAGGTACCATAACTGTTCAACATGGATGACTGATCAGTGGATGCAATTCTGTTTTGGATTTTTGATCATGTTGACACTGAAGTGAGGAGTGAAAACCAGCACTATACCTCTCAAATAGCAGCAAGAGGTTGGTGAACACAGCACTCCCAAATCAATAATCCCACATGAAATCACACTGTGGGATAGTGTGGAGAGGATTGGAATTTTACAAAGAACAGTGACGTACTTTTTAGTGACCAGGAACCAAGCCATCATTCTCCTTCCCTCACTGCTAAGTTCTGACAGTAAAAACCACTGGAATTTGGAACAAATCACATGATCATTGGGATTGTAATGTACGACATCAATCTTGACATTGGAGGTAAGTCATTAACAGTATGTGAGTAAGAATAATTCAACTTGTTATTTATGTGTGAACTTGTTCTGATTATTGTATTAGCACCTGTGGTAGGATGACAAGTGTAAACAATACATGGCTGTGTTGCATGCATGTAAAGTGAATTGATGTGTTTTTGTTCTTTTTAATTTAAGTGAGAGAAGATAGTCAGGGCTAGGAACCACTCTATGTGCACTAAGTGGTGGTGCATCTTCAGTATCTCTTACTATGAACAGATTACAATCAACAATGTTTTCCATCTTTGTTTCATATTTAATTAATTGATTTATACATTATGCTTTATAGACATCAAAATGAAACAAAATCTTCAGGAATGTGGAACATGTTAATCAATATATTTTTGCAGAAAAGCTATTATAACATGATTTTATACAATGCACTTAATGTGAACTTGTACAGAAGCAAACAAATGCATATGTGTAACTGCCTCTATTTTTAAGTCACTCATATAATAGAAAAGACAAGTTTTGGCCTACCATCACTGTAAAAATTTCATCATAGATATGGTGTCTATATTGGAGAAAGCTCGAAAATAATCCAACCAATATTTTGATTTGCAAAGGTGGTGAGAAAGTAGGATGGGGAAGAATGTATGGGACAGAGATGCCAAACCCTACCAGCATCCTAATTGTATCTCACATTTCACAGAGTTATTTCTTGTGGCTATCTTAAAATATGGAGGAGAGTGGCAGTTGATGGAAATTTGCAACAGCTTTGGAACTGATGTCTCACATGTGACAGACAGAGTTAAGGAAAAATGTTTGTTAAATAAGACAGGAAGTGTGCAAAAATTGACTGCAAACTGTTATGTTGATAGTGCTGACTATGCAAAAACAGGTTTGGATGACAAAAGTTGATGAGACAACAAAAAGACCAATTACATCCATTATGTACTATGTTGTGAGAATTGCAACTGTTAATTAGAATGAAAAATAAAAAAAAGTTCTGTGTCATTCACATTCATCAGAAAAGAGGACAATAAAGCAAACAAAGTAAATGAAACATCAGACATACACGTATAAGATAGTTGTAAAACAGAGTAACATAGTAAAAAATAATATTTTGGAACAACTGTTTTGATTTTGTGAGAATTATTGGGAGAATATAGCATCAAAGGAGTTAAAAAAGATAACAGAGTGATGGTGCATCACTCTCAAGAGCCTATAAATAAGCAAGGAGAGGCAGTTCTTAACATCTCAACCTATACAGCAGGTAATTTGGATCCAAAGACATGGAGGTGAATGTTAAGAATAAAATTAAGATAAATTATTTACTTGTAATTAACAAAGGTGAAGTAGTAACCAGCTTGATGTTTAACAGATCAGGACTTACTCACCACCGAGTGAGAAACAAAAGGAGGAATTCATCCATGTTATGAAACTGTCTGTATGTTCAAACAAGAGGATGATTGTTACGCAGTTACAAAATAAGAACTTTACCACAGTATTCCCTCTACGAGCAGCAAAATTGTTCAAAATTATTCAAGGAATGGTTTGATTTTAGAAGTTATAAAAGCCTGTTGTAAATGATTTACACATGTGAAATGTGAAGAGAATAAGAATAGCATCAGTATTATAAAAAGAGATGAATCTCATGATACACACTATTAGTCATTCAAAAATGATAGAAAGTAAATAATTTAGGAGTAAAGGACATGGACACACACACACACACACACACACACACACACACACACACACACACACACACACACACACACACACACACACACAAAACCACAATGTGCTGGCTGAATAGTGAATATTTATTCACTATCAGCTGTACTGATTTTGTATGTGTGTGTAAGGTTGTAACCAAAGTTAGGGACTTTCTCCATCTCATTTGTTCACCTATTGATGACTCAACACCTCCACTATTTGGTGAGTTGTTACTTGTACTCCTGAATTATTTACTTTCTGCCAGAACCTTCCATACCATATTTAACAATGGTAGAAAATTGTTCTTACAGAAATCTTACCCTAAATGCATCACGGAGTTCCTTCTCTTCTTGGTCTGCAGTTCTTTCAGCTGTAGCACCCATGTTAGAGACAATTTCAACGAACTCTTCAAAGCTGACGTTACCGTCACCTGTTGAAGCAAAAGATTTCATTTCACAAGTAGCTGTACATACTTAACACAATAAATGATGCCGAAACTCTTCACCTGTCAGTCCTGCATCCTTAAACTACCAAACTTAGATTGTTACAGTGTTTTCCAGTATGTTATGAAAAATGAATGTTTGTTGTAAATAGAATACTATACATATGTTTTAATATTAATAGATATATGTTGCATATATCAAATCATATCACAGGTATATACACAAGTGCTTGATGTGGACATCCATTTGTGTGAGACATCAGCAGTGGAAAAAAGACCGTTCTGTATTTTACCTGGAACATTATTAGTATGTTATGTTACAAGTCAGACTATTTCATAACATTAACATTGTAGGAAAAGACAAATTACTACTTACTATAAAGAAACATACTACATTGCAGACAGATACAATTAAAAGACACTTATTGGAAGCTTTAGGCCACTGTCTTCATCAGTAAAAGAGTGAGACACAATAATCACTCGTACACACAAGCAAGCACACCTCCTACACACATGACCAGTATCTTGGGGCGGGATGCCAGTGTTTGTATGAGTGTGTGTGTGCACGCCTCTCTCTTTTATTGATGAAGGCAGTAACCAAAAGTTTTACTTAAGTGCCTTTTGATTGTGCTTTTCTGAAACTTATGTATCTTCCTTATGGTAAGTAGCAATCAGTTTTTTGCTACATTGTTGATATTCCTGTCTTGAGTTTCCAGTGTTTCATTTCACAACTTTCCTACTGTAGATTGAAGCATGAATGTTGTGGTAACAGTTTCACTAAGCAAATATCCCAAGAATAACTTAATCTGCAGGATGCTCCAAAATTATCTTTACGACTTTGATCACATATATTTCAGAAACAGAGATAGCTAGAGAGGTGCAGCTTGCAGAATAATATTCACACACACCTAAAGCTTGCTATCTTGCTTTTTCCCCCCACATTAATCATTGATGGCAAACCCTCCCCCCCTCCCCCCCTCCCCCTCCCTCCAGCAGACAGCACAATGTGTGGAATAGTTGTTAGAGACAAAATCTGACACACAGGTCCAGCAGAACTTCCATACACATTTCGGAAATACACCACCATCATGTCTGACTATCACAAAGTGGTACACAAGGTTCAGTGAATTTGGAAGCACCATTAAGAGGATGAATTCTGGGCATCTGAGCATGAGTGATGCAGGTTTCAGGCATCTCAGCAGTTACAGTTACCATCAAGCATGGTGCACATGGTGCTACACAAGAGACTGAAGCTTGATTTCTAAAAGGTGCAGCTGATGCACGTGCTTCAACCTGATGACAGGCCAAAGTGCAAAACATTTGCAATTGAGATTATGAGCCACTTCAACTATAACCTAGGCTATCTCAAAAAGGTGATCTCCATGGACAAAGCTTGCTTTTAAGTGTCCAGGGAGGTAAACTGAAACAATGTGAGGATTGGGGGTCTGAGATCTCTCACTTTCACATGGAAATTTTGCATGACAGCTATGAGGGTGATTTGAAAAGTTCTCGGAATCACCAAGAGAGGTCAGTTCTAGCACAGCGAGTCATTTACGTGATATACATTGGACGGTTGCCTGCAAACATGTGCATATCAGTGCTCTTGGAAGAGAGCTGTGGTGGCAGTGATGTCACTCTGTTGTTCCCGCATAGTGATTTGTGAAAATGGAAAAAATCAAGATTCAGGCAGTGATTAAGTACTTTGTAAAGAAAGGTATGAAAGTAAAGGACATTCATGCTGATTTCCACATTACACTGGGGAACTCTGCTCTTTCATATTCAAATGTTGCTAAGTGGACAAATGAATTTAAATTTGGTCAAGAGAGCTTTAGATGATGATCAAGAAATACTGCATCTACCTGGTTGCTTTCAGTATGTCATGCGAGAAAATTGCGAGTTGGGTTTCACACAGCTGATGTTTTAGAACTACATGTTGGTTGGCATTGAGGAGGTCATTCTGTTCAAGATACCTCATTATGTTTGAGCTCAGAATATGCTCTAACATATACAGCGAACTGACAGAAGTTTCATGGATCATTTCTGCTACCCTTCTTGTAGATGGGTGTGACCTGTACCTTTTCCCAAGAACTGGGCATGTTTTCTTGTTCGAGGGCTCTACAATAGATTATATTTAGAAGAGGGGATAACTCATCTGCAAATTCAGTATAGAATCTGATAGGGATTCCATCAGGGCCTGGAGTTTTGTTCAATTTTAATGATTTTAGCTGTTTCTCAGTGCTACTGAAACTAATACTTATTTCATTCATCTTTTCAGTGGTACAAGGATTAAATTGGCACAATTCTCCTGGGTTTTCGTTTGTAAAGGAATGTTTGCAAATGAAGTTAAGCATTTCGGCTTTTGCTTTGCCACCCTCAATTTCAGTTCCCTTCTCATTCACTAGGTACTGGCACCACTAACAGCCTTTACATACAACCATAATTTCTTTGGGTTCTGTGAAAGATCGCTTGATAAAATTCTGCTACAGTAGTCACTGAAGGCACCACATATTGCTTTCTTGAAGCCAAATGCATTTCATTCAGCATCTCTCTATCTATAGCTCTATGCTTTGTTTCACACCTTCTATACAGTAATCTCTTGTTTCTTTAGAAGTTTCTTTACAGTGACTGTATATCATGGAGGTTCCCTCCCATTATGAACTGTTCTACTGGGTACATCTCTGCCTAGTGCATGTTCAACTATTCTTTTAAACTTGAGCCAGAGCTCTTTTACATGCTCCTGCCATGTGCTGAAAGTTTCAAGTTTCTCATTGATGTATTACTGTACTGATTTTTTACCTGGTTTACTGAACATATATATCTTTCTGCTTGTTTTAGTTGTTCTTTGTACTTTGGTAATCAGTGTTGCCATAACCACATCATGGTCACTGCTGACAGTTCCAGTGTGGATATCCTCAAGGAGGTCAGGTCTGTTTGTTGCCATTAGATCCAATATAGTTCCATCATGTGTGGGTTCATAACTATGCATTCTAGGCAGTTTTCAGAAAGGCATTTAGTTATTTCACATGATGTCTTATCATGCCCACCACTAACAAAACTGTAATTTTTCCTGTTGATTGTTGGATGATTAAAGTCTCCATCAATGAGTACAGTATGACTGGGGGACTTATCTGCAAGTGAACTGAGGTTTTCTCTAAAGTTTTCAGTTACATTAGGAGACAAGTCTGGCGGGTGATAGAAAGATCCAGTTATCATTTTATGCCCATTCCTGATAATGAGCCTTGCTCAAACAATCTCACATGTAGCTTCAGTTTCTATCTCGCTGGATTTGAGTTTCTTGCCTACTGCAACAAATACGTCCCTCCCCCCCCCCCCCCCCCCCCCCCTCCATTCACAATTTGCCTAGCCTTTCGCTATACACTTAAATTTTCCCCAAAAAGCTCACTGCTATCAGTTTCAGATTTCAACCAGCCTATCTGTAACTAGTATTATGTGAGCTTCGACACTTTTCGTGAGCACCTCAAACTCTGGCACTTTGTTGCAAATGCTTTGGCAGTTTACCAATAGGATTTTAATATTCTCACCTGTGGGAGGCATTGCTTTAGATCTTATGCTGATACTTTTTGGTTTCCTACAGCTATCATTGTCTGGATTGGATGGAGAGTCACCTAATCTCTGCTTGAGGTTCAGGCAGATGCCTGGATGGTTCCTTTGAAAAGGCATGGCTGACTTCCTTCCGCATCCTTCCCTAATCCGATGACCTTGCTGTTTGGTCCCCTCCTTCAAATCAACCAACAATCAGCTACCTGACTAGCAGCCTCTGATGTGTAGTGCACATCTGAGCTAGGGGGACTCTATAGTTTTCATTCCTATGGCATAAGTTTAGGAAGTTGCAGCCTAGCTTGTCACAGAGCCTTCAAAGTCTTTGATCAAGTCCTTCCACTCAACTCAGAACCAGAGGACCAAGATCAGTCCTGGGGAAAATGCTGCAAATTGTGAGCTTCGTTGAAGCTCCATGTGCAAGGATAGTCTTCTCAACCTTCTCTGCCAGTCGCTGAAATGGCCTCGGAGCACAGATAACAGGCATCATTTGTTACTAAATGTGCCACAATCTGCAGTTGGTTGCAATCTGTTCCCTCAATGTCTGCTGGAATAGCCTCTTTAGCATGTTAAATAAGGCCCCCAGGCAAAAGCTCTGAGAGCACCTGGTGTCCTTTCCTGTCCCTTGCTGTCATTTACCTATGGGGCACCGGCATTCGCCGTACATTTGAACTGCCGACGACTAATAGACAACTACCCTTTTCCGTTTGCCTTCTCATGGCACTAGACAAAACAGGTTTCCACAAATAGGTGAAGTGAGTCTCACCCTGTGCAGGACGCCTAGATCTACCACTGACATGCCACTTGCAGTCAAGTGGACGGTTAATGACAGATCCTGTACTTTCTACAGAGGAGACAGGATTCACAGGTGAGGAGAGTACTTGAGTTACCTCTGGTACCGGGACAGGTATCACAGGTAGACAGTTCTCAGGAGCTCCTCCAACACACTGGTTCCCAGCAGCTGCCAATCGTTTCACAGCAGTCTGGGCGATTTTCAGGTGCTTACCATTCAGTTAAAATTGACGATATCAGTACGAGTTTATCGCGGCACTTGCGAAGGTTCGAAATTTCACAATATAACACAATACAAAGGTGTGTTGATACAAGCAATGAAAGATTACGCAGAAGCTGCGTGAACAGTAAAATATGTGAATCTAGAACTTTAAATCACCACATGGTCTTGTACACGCGGTCTGACGAAAAGGAAAGTTAGTAAGTCGGCTTTTATATATAAATAAACATGTGTATTGCACAGACTTATCACTTAGCTGATTTTGTGCACACTGCTACACTGGCATGCCGAAGAAGAACACTGCAGCGTAAGTTCGTCTCAATCAAAATCGCTAAAATGTGCATCTTCTGCCTGTTGCACCTTACATCACAAGCTACGCAAGTGAAGGTGCTTCTTCTTTTTTTTTTTTTTTTTTTTGGCTATCGTTGACAACAACTGGAAAACAGTCAATACAGATTGATGTCATTTGATTTCATTCATTCTGGACTTATCTCCCAGGGCAGTGAAGTAAACAGCATATTTAGTGGAAGCAAGCAATATGGATACTGTGTAATTTTTAAGGATCTTAGTATTCTTATGCTCGCTTTCCAGTACATTTATTCCTTAATGGTTTTTGTTACTGATAATGAACGTAAGTTTGTGATGTACACAGTCAAAATAAAAGACACAGAAATAATCTTCATGTAGACCTGGCCCCCTTGTCTAGCATTTAGAACATATTTATATACTATGGCGCAAAGGTATTGAGCAAGTTCCCATCTAAAATAAAACAAGAAATTGAGAATTCCAACACTAGAAGAAAATTAAACACATACCTCACTAGCCTCTTTTTCTACAAATTAGAATTAAAGATTAGGTATTTCTGTTGGTACAGGGCTCATAGCAACGCTCAATGTGAAACCACATGGCAAGAAGTAAAATACTGTAAACGTGGCTCAATATTTACAGATGTAGGTAATTATTTTCTCTGAAAAATACATGAACCATTTTACACTAATGTGACCGACTGTAAAAAGCTTGAATAACCACCTGTTGCAGTGTGGACTTGCAGGAAGAGTCAGTGAGGTTCTGGAACTGTGCCGACTCCAGTTCCATGACCAGCTGCACTAGCCTTCACGGCTGAGGATCCATAGTGTGAAAAGCCTTATAGAGATGGTCCCACAGATTCCCAGCAAATTTAAATCTAGGGGTTTAAGGTCCAGGGAAGTCATCCTGGTGTTTTCTGAATCATGCAACTACAGTGCGAGCTATGTGATGTGTTGAATTGTCCTGCTGGGAGATGTCATTGTGCCATGGAAAAACAAACAGCATGTAGGGGTGGACATGGTCCCCATGGATAGATGCAGGCTTGTGTTGATCCATTGTGCCTTCCAGAATGAAGATATCGCCCAGGGACTGCTAGAAAAATATTTTCCAGACCATAACACTTCCTTCTCTGGCCTGGAACCGTCTGATGATAGTTGCAGGGCCATATGTGCCAAAATCCATCTGTCCATTTGAGCATGAAAGATGATTCATCTGAAAAGACCACTTGCATTACTGATGTAAAAGTTGCAGCATTTATCGTTAATGGACAGCAGCCAGCATGGGTGCATGGAGCAGGCACTTGCTGTGGAGTCCCATTCTCACCAATGTTCACTGAACAGTCATTAAGGAGACACTGCTGGTACCCCTAGGATCATCTGGGTGGTCAGTTGCACAACAGTTACACATCTATTCACAATATCTGAAGTCATCATTCACCCCCGTCATCTATGTCCTGTGGTGCATCACAATCGCCTCAGTGCCAGTTTTGATTAGCACTGTTTTGCCATACATGGTAGACTTTAACCACAGTGAGACATGAACAGTTTACAAGCTTAGCTCTTTTGGAAATACTTCCACCTTGGTCTAAAAGCCAATGGCCATACCTGACAAATCACTCTATTGTTGCCTTATGACTACTGCCGTTTTCCGCATCCCCCAGATGTGCTTTATATACTCTCCTCTGTTAGTGCTGCCACGTACCATCTTTGAGTGGTTATTGCATGTTGACATCAAACATATACAGAGGCCATATAAATGTGACTGGACCATGTACCTATCTAATGAAATGATGTGGAGATACCAATTGGAAATAAACAGTAGCCAGTTAGCATAACTTATGAGGCAGCAGTTTCTTTCAAAGTACCAGCTTTTTCTGTTGTTTACTAGCTGAAATTTAGGTGACATAAGCATGAATTGCAGTACTAAGCAGTATAGTGATAGATTGTCATCAATATAGCGTATAGATTAAATATCTACAATTTCTTTGTATTTTGTTAATGTATATCTTTATTCATTCCATGTATCTTGATGGGTATTCAGAATATGAGGATTGAATGAATTTCTCCCAACGGCCCCCTTGCCACGAGCCTGATGACGCACATGTAAGAGTAATGGTATTTGAATTCATTTCTTCATTCCTCTAGTTTGTCCTAATGGTGGTCTCAGACACTCACACACAAGATTCAATAACAGACTGGAATCTTGTATTCAGGCTCACCTGGAAATGAGTGGCTTCCTCAGTTTTTCCCAAATTTTCGTTCACCCTTCCAGTAACTGATTTTACATGTTCATTCATTAGCAACAATCTAAAGTCATGTGTTGGGCTGGGAATTGAGCCTGGTGACTAGCCTACCTCTCATTCATAACCTGCAAACCATTGTGAAGTGCATGGCATGGGGTTTCTTCCCGTCCCACTTACAGGGTGACAATTATGTCGGTAATCTTGGTATTACTCTAATCTGGTCATTATGTACTGTTGTAACCTGCAATGTGAACTGTCAGACGCCAACTGGAATATGAGTTAGTGAGCCCTCTGGTCAGCAGCGGCCTGGATACATGCTGTCGAGAGGGTGTTAGCGGCCTGTTGCTTGTCAGTTTGTCTTTGACCTCTCTCATGATAGGTGCGCTTGATCCAGCTCCTACTGCCAATCTTCGCACTGCATCTTTACCGACCGGTATACTGGTGACAGCCCAAGTAGCTTATGTATATTTCATGAAATTACTTAAAGTGGACTGATAAATTAATTGATCTATTCAGAACGGAATAATTGTGGAAGAACAGGAACTCCACTTGAGGCACTGGAGACAATGCTGTGTTAATCGATCCAGGGGTTAATCGACCCAGGGTTATCCTCTTCCAGTAGCCTAATCTGGATGTTGTATAGAGGGGGAATGTACTCAGCATACCTCACGAACGTTTGGAGCCTTCCCCTCACTCATCTCAGATAGCTGACTGCACGTACTTCCAAGGCATTTCACCTACACAAAATCCCTAGTACGCATGGTGTCGATGCTTTGAGTGCTTGGATAATAATACTTGGATAATATTACTTCCACTTTGCGTGCTGAGGTAAACATTAGTACATACAGAATATCCCTGCCCACCTGGTAAACGCATTCTGCAAGCTGTTATATCCAGGGTCACAATTATTGAACTATATAAAAAAAACATAAATTAGTTACAAACTACGGAGTGCACACACTTTATTCAACATGTAAACGGCACTACATGTATATTTAGCTTATGACATCTTGGATACGCCTGCCATCATTAGCGATGATGTGGTGCAGACGAATAGCGAAATTCTGCATGACCCACTGAAGTGAACATCGATGCTGTAGATGACTTCCTGAGTGGCGGTTTTCAGCTCAGAAATGGTTTTGGGGTTGAAACTTCCTGGCAGAATAAAACTGTGTGCCAGACCGAGACTCGAACTCGGGACCTTTGCCTTTCACGGTCAAGTGCTCTAGCATCTGAGCTACCCAAGCACGACTCACGACCCGTCCTCATAGCTCCTATTCCACCAGTACCTCGTCTCCTACCTTCCAAACTCCACAGAAGCTCTTCTGCGAACGTTGCAGGACTAGCGCTCCTGGAAGAAAGGATATTGCGAAGACATGGCTTAGCCATAGCCTGGGAGATGTTTCCAGAATGAAATTTTCACTCTGTTGCGGAGTGTGTGCTGATATGAAATTTCCTGGCTGATTAAAACTGTGTGCCGGACCGAGATTCGAACTCGGGACCTTTGCCTCTTGCGGGCAAGTGCTCTCTACCATCTGAGCTACCCAAGCACGACTCACGATCCGTCCTCACAGCTCCAATTCCGACAGTTTTGGGGATTGCTGTACACCTTTAGTATAGCCCCACAAAAAGGAATTGTATATGTTCAGATATGGAGAATATGGCGGGCAATCGAGGCCCATGCCAGTGGCCTCTGGGTACCCCAGAGCCAGAATGCGGTCCCCAAAGTGATGCTCCAGGATATCAAACACTCTCCTGCTTCAAAGGGTTGAGCTCTGTCTTGGCCAAACCACATCTTGTCGAAATCAGGATCACTTTGAGTGGGGATGGAATAATCTTCCAAAACCTTCACATACCATTCAGTAGTCACCATGCACTCAAGGAATCACCGATTATTCCGTGACTGGACACTGCGCCCCACACAGTCATCATCTGAGGGTGAAGAGATTTCTCGATCGCGAAATGAGGGTTTTCAGTTCCCCAAATGCGCCAATTGTACTTATTGACGAACCCATCCAAATGAAAATGGGTTTCGTCGCTAAAACGAACCATGCATGCTCGTACGAATTCCCATTATGCCCCGCAGCAAACCGTGCAGTTTGGACGTCCTAATGCAAACTGTTCAGAAGTTATGACGGTTTTATTTCATAAGTTCAGTAATTGTCACCTTGTGGGTATGGAGTTCTGCAAGAAATACTAACCCTCCATGATATTACGTTCCAAAGTTAGACATTAGTTTATAATAAATTTTTCCTTGTCGGAAATGCTGATTGGAGTATGTATACCATCGAAGTGAACAGTTATCCGTTTCACCATCTACTTGCCCTGGCTATCACATTTACCTGTAGTTGTAGGACTGATACAGCCATTTGCGCTATCCGGAGGTAACTACTGAACACTGCACGTTATATAATTTTCAATAGAGACACGTTATCACTGGTAAAAGTATCTTGAATGTGCGTCAGTGAAATCTGATAGGAGTAGCATTTCGTTTTAAAGTTATAAAACACTTGTTGTGGTCATATACGACTTACGGAGAGAGCAGCAGTGCTCTGTATAATCAACACGGACTCAATAAGCATCACTTCTGAAAAAGTGCTATTGGATCAAGTCCCATACTTAGATGCTAAAGCCACGGTAAAACATTCAGTACACTTCTGCACTGCTATACGCAGTAAATAACACATTTACTTTCGGGATATCGTATTAGGTATGAGTCTGAAGCGCGCAGCAAGGAAGTGTGACAAGACTGTTACTTGACGATGTCGGTTGCTCTTCGAGGGTGCTCGCAGAGACTGCAGTTTGAACACGATTAGATCGCCTCTTTTAGAAAATCGTCAAGAAATGCAGGATGACCTGCTGACCATCAACGCTTGGTGCTGAGACCGGCGTGACGACAATACACAGCAATTGGTTAAAAGACCCACCATTGTTTGATTTCTGGCTGAACTCAGTCTCAACCGTGGGTCTCCGCAGTAATTTAAATTGTCATTTTTTATATAAATGAGTGCGTCAGTTTCAAGACGTATCACAGTACAAGAACAAAATTTTATAGGTTATAACATAACACTTATTGTATCCCAGAGAATTGATGATGCTGTAGTATATGTTGAATAACTCTTTACTTCAGATTCCAAGAGGGGGGGGGGGGGGGGGCGCATGTACCTCTCCCTGCGGACTCCTATGGTCATAGCCCTCAAATTTTTTTAGGAGTATGTATGCGGAACGATCATATAAAATTAAATGTGGTGAAGGTAAATGCCAAACTGAAATACAGAGGAAGAGTACCATGGAACTGCAGTGTATCCATGAAAGGGTTGTTCGGAAAATTTTTATTCTCAGCTGAGCATTTGAATATTACAAGATTCAGAGAAGAACAAACAATTCAGAACTATTTTATCATATATATTACCTAGAAATCAGCTCAAAATACTTAACGAAGTCTGAAGGGTTACCTGCAAAAAGTGTACCTATTTCAGATAAAAGCTTACTGTTTAAATTGCGAGAGAGTACGATCAAGACAAGACAGACATTATTTCTCCCAAACGCATCGTATGTAATATCGTACCCATAGCTACCTACATGATTTCTCCAGGAATAAAACAGTAGTGCTGCTCCGAAACATTGGAAGAATAGTATCTCTCCCTCGGTCGGCACCACACTCGTTGACGGTAATCATCCAGTGTAGTGCAGAACCTCAATTTATCACTAAATACAATGCCATGCCATTCATTAGCAGTCCTTGCTTCCTGGGCTACAACAAGCGGAACAACAGTATTGCAGGCATACTATTCACAGTTCCACTCACTAGTCCGATATGGCATCGTTTTCTGGCAATACTCAACTCACAGTGTAAAGATTTTTAGAATGCAAAAAAAGCTCTAAGAACAATTTGTGGCCTTAAAAAGATGGCGTCCTGTAAATCCCATTTTACTGAGCTTGTTGTTCTAAATGTTTCAAGTTTATTCATTTATGAAACTATCTTGTTCACTAGGGACTGCTTCCTGAAAACAGAACAGAA
The DNA here is from genome assembly GCF_021461395.2 of Schistocerca americana. NCBI lineage: Eukaryota > Metazoa > Arthropoda > Insecta > Orthoptera > Acrididae > Schistocerca > Schistocerca americana. The sequence continues at coordinate 111,445,903 of NC_060126.1, read as the reverse complement.
CAAAAATGCACACAACTGTAGTACCAGAGGGAAATCAAATATACATCAAAAATATCACAGAACAACCACCTATCAGAGGAACATAATTAACATTGGCGTAATACTACACAATAAGATACCAGAGGAAATAAAGAATGCTACTCATCCAATATTTAAAGCTAAGCTAAAGGCATTTCTAATAAAGCACTGTTTCTATTCTTTCAGAGAATTTCTGAATACTTAACAAAATTAACTGTAATAGGTACCTATTTTTAGTTTGCCTACTGTTTTGCTAATACTATGTATTATTGTAACTTATCTTCGACCTGTCCAATATCAATAGTACAGTTTGTGCTGTATGATAAAACTGGACCAATAAAAATCAAATCAAATCAAATATTCCCTCTGTTTATCAGATCAATTTCACTTCCAAATATCCCACAAATCTGGATACTACACGATTCCATCAGCTGGCCAACTGGAGACCCACATTGAGGCCTCTTTGAAATTCTGTCAGGTACTGATAATGCTGCCTCACACGAATACATGGCATCATTTTTTTATGTTACTGTTGTTGACAGACTGTGGGACTTTCTTATGAATGTAATGCAAGTATGTGCTGAAATATTCGATGATGTTTTCATTTCCATCTGATTAGGAAACGAAGGATAAAATAAGTATTGGTTAGGCAGGAGCCTAAGAGGACAGCTTAACCATTTCAGACCCACCGGCTACAGTTGTGTACATAAAATTTTACTGTCTATTCTATTGTATGGAACTGGGGACCTAGAAACGAGTGAGAGGCTTCGTCCCCGCCGTAGCCCGCAGCAGCACACAACCCCACAACAGGCTACAGCAGTCCACTCACCACACCCCCTCCCCACACCGAACCCAGGGTTATTGTGACTATAAATGTAAGAACCTTCAACATCGCAGTGCTTCAGCAATCGTTGGTTAATATATTAAAAAACTAAAAACCCACCTCGAGTGCGAAAAAAGCACCTAGTGTTAAGCGTTAACCCAGGTTTCGGCGTAGATAACTGCACCTTCTTCAGAACAACAATAAAACCCACAAGTGCCTAAGAAGACCTTTGTCAATGATTAGAACACTATAGCTATACATTTATAAACGAAAAAGAAAAGGAAAACACAAACAGTACATATGTACAAAGTCAAAACCACTACTTAATGGTGTACGCTCCACCTCACACCGGCCTATGTTCGATGGGCCATGACCCGCCATAAACTGCAGCTACAAAACGGTCGCTCACTTACAAGCCTGACCTGCTCATCAAAATGTCTTTGCTGCTCATTTTACTCGCAGCAATTAGATGAGATTCATAACTACACCCTCTGGAACTGGTAAGTACGGTATTCTAGAAAAGAGGTCAGACATTTGTGACAAGAAAGAATATGATTATCATTGTTGGTTTTTTTCATTCGCAGCAGCGTCGTCTTTGGTTTATTAATTCGAATTAAGTCACGAAATCGAAGAAACCCATTCCTGATGAAGCACGCTTTTATATGCGGATATCATCGAACGGTGCAGAAGATACTTATAATTCTGTTACATGAATAAGAAAGTCGCAGAATGTGCTACAAACGCGAAGATGGAAAAAAAAGCGCACTTCCTTCGACTCACCCACTGCGCGTCTTACGGCATGACTACAGTGATAGGTTACAGTTTCGAAAATTACCTCCTAAGGACTTTTACAGTTGATGTGTCCCTAACTCACATATAATTATAACAAATCGTGATAAATTTTAATTGTCCTGAAACAGTGTACTGACATAACATGCAAGTTACAATATGGAAACAACGAAATAAGACGAATCCTCTCAAAATTAACGTGGAACGTCATGTGACCGATTTCAGACGAACGCCAGTCGAAGTCCTTATTTAAGTCACATGTGCGAAATTGTTAGATATGTAATTACGGAATTTCTTTTGGAAACCGTGCCTAAAGTTTGAGCAGTGTATAACTGTACGCACAAAAGCAATAAAACTACGAATGTATTTCATTTAATGTGCGCACTGTTTAAAAATATTATCTGTTGGTGGTTTTGTTCATTAGCGTCATACACCAGCACGGAAATAACTTTCATATGTTTAACTTTAGGTGAATTCATTATTTTAGGCTAGGTTTCATAATTTCCTTACTCACTATCATGTACTCATGTTTTGACTTCCGAAAACGTGGCGGACGATGGTTCAAATTGCTTCACTCTCATCGCATTGTTGCCTCCTTATGGTATTCTATCTCTTTGGTAAAAATACTGCAGCTAAACGCGATCGCTGGGCTGGCATAACAACAGAGAAATCAACGAATCCGATTGCAGCTGATTTCAGTATTGGTATTGTATTTACTTTGTACATTATAGTAGTAATGGCCTCATTCAAAACGCGGAAGAGTATAAGAATCTGTACTCATTGAATTAACTTAGGATGCATGCGAGATACGATCTTCGATGATCTAACTCGCAGTCTGACGAATGGTAGGTTCGTCATCATAGATACGTTCTGCTGCTTGAATAACAAGGTTTTCACACATTAAGATGGTCGTACCACTGCAATGCGTTTTCGCCCGCATGCGTCATCACCAGCTTGAGAGGAAAGAGGCATAGGGTGGACATACCTTTAGGGCGAACAAAGAAAGTAGCGAACGCTGTGCAACGTGCAGCAGAGAGAGACATACCGTCAATGTCGACCTCGTGCAGCATCTGCTGGAGCTCCTCCTCGCGCGCGAACTGTCCCAGGCTGCGCATGACACGGCCCAGCTCGTCCTGCGTGATGCTCCCGTCTCCGTCCTTGTCGAACAGCCGGAAAGCCTCACGGAACTCTGCGGGCAGAAGACCACAAAGGCTGCACATCCAGGTGGCGCAATAGCTGCGGTGGCGAGGGGAAGCCGCTAGCAGGAAAGGGCGAGGCGCGGACACGGATGTTTGCCAATGCGAAATGCTGCTTCTTTAGCGGCGAGAGCACAATGGAGATGTGTGGTTTAAAATTAGCTGAAAACCCGGAATTTCCGTCTCGATAATGCTGAAGCCACAGCATTGTGAGTAATTACGGTTGACGTGGGGAAATACTACAGTGCGTCAGAGAAGTCCCCGTACCTCCAGCCAAAACTCGGCGCTGTAACAAATATAGTTTGGAGGTGGAGGGGGACGGGGTCTTGGCGCTCGGTTCCTATTTGAGTTAAGAACATCGCGTGATAATTTTTTGGTTTAGCCAGGACCAGGGGCCATTTGTTTTACCTTTCGACCGTCTGTCTTACTGTAGCTATATTGTATATTAAGCAACGTTCTGACGACGAACCGGAGCCGACGCCTACGCGGATGGTGCGAATCGATTAATTTCTTTCGCAAAATATGTTAATTGGACTGAAATTAATGCTCAGGTAATGACACCATTTGCATATGCACCACTCGGATTTTACGTGCAAATACGTGCAAAAAACACTTTTTCTGGGAGCTTTTTGAAGCGAATCACTTCTGTATTTTGAACTTGTACGAATGGGTTCAAACTTTGCGCTAAGGTAGATAAATGGATAAACGCAAGAGGATTTTTTTTTCATCCGATAATCTTTATCTGTTGTTGATATACGATGGTTTAAAGCGAAGGTAAATGTAGCACGTAAAATCATTATTACGTGAATTGAATGCGCGGAAAAGATTTAAAGTGATTCAGATAAATGAAAGAAACATTCTTATGATAAAACTGAATGCTCTGTTTCAAAAACTTAGCTTCGTTTGAATTTTAAGTGCAAAAAAATATGTTTTGTAAGTTTTTTTACGCGCATCGCTGATACGTTTCAAACTTGTGTGAATTGGTTCAAATTTCGTAAGAATGTAGACAAATACATTTAATTAATGGTCGTCCTTGTGTTTTGTGAAAACTTTATCCGCTGCCATGATATAGGCAACATGGTTGGAAAGACAATAAAAAAATCCTATACCAGATCAGTCGTCCCCCGAATCAACAAAAATCTACATCGGTTGCCAAGCTATGGCGGTCTAATGTCAAAATTACGGTAAAGTCGGAAAGAAGAAGGAAAAATTCTCCTATCAAGGCACAAAAAAAGCGAAGACAGAGTTAGGGATTTACAAGACGGAAACTAGATTTTCTACTTATCTGACAGCTTCAAAGACAAGTAAATCAAAACGTCTTGCCCTATTTGTGCTTTTTTGCGAGTTAATACTACTTGCCCATCCTATTGAGCTTTCTTAGCTGCAAGTTGTTGGCACACCGACATATTGCAATTTGTAGGCTGAAGCCCTGATCCTGTGGGCAAAATCCAGAAGATTCGCCAGCTGTAGTAAACAATATATACTATCACATGGCTGAAGACCATAGATGTAATAACTAAATCATTTTTTCTGTGGTGATAAAATTTCTGGGGATGGATTTATTCCTGGGAGGGGGGTTCCATCACGTATCATGTTAATTTACTTTAGACGATGCATTATAGTACATGATATAGGTACCAGTACCAATATGAATGTGTCAATATGTTTTGATCTGGATGTCTTTGAAGCTGTCAAATGAGTCGAAAAATTACCTTCTTTTGCACCCCGAACTTTGCCCAGGACATATTCGCCTCTTTTGTTCTATGATAGGGACAGTTTTCATTCTAGTATTGCATATTATATTATTTACGAGAGACATCCAATAATTGAAGAGACAAACTGCTGTAGAAATGAAACATCTTGTAGGAGGAGTTCCGTACTTTCACGTCTTTAGGTTGACGCTACTGACAGATAATTTTTTTTTGTTTATGACCTCGATATTGAAATTAACTAAACTGAGATCTAGAGTTGGCACATCAAAATATTAGTTTGGCAAGATGGATGGCAAGTTGATATTTAGTGCGACTGTGGATATGACTAGACTGTTTATCATAAAACGATTCAGTGCCGACTGTATCCTGCCTCCTGTACTGAAGATGAACTTCATCAGGGTGCAGAAAATGCATTTGAAGTGACCATGATTTGGGCAAAAGTAATAAACTCATAATTGTGTTAATATGTACGTTTCCGATACGAGAAATAAATAAATTAATTAATTGCATTTAACGATAGCATGTCCGCATGAAGGTTCCACGTTGATTCAACAACGTGCAATGATCCGTATTTTGCTTTCTGAAGGTGAGAAACCGGCTGATATCTTTTCTGGGACGATTTTATAGTATGGTGAAAGTCGTACGAACAGCGGAAATTTTGATAAGTGTATAGAGCAGTTCAAAAACGGTTGAAGCTCGGTGGCCGACCAGTTGAAGAGTCGCTTGAAATCCGCACTGACGATATTATTTGTGTAGATTGACGTATTAGGGTTGAACATTTAGCAAAAACAGTTGCAGTAAGTGTTGGCACAGTTCATAGCGTTATCAGTAACAAGCTCAATTACAGTAAAACAAGTACAAGACGGTAAGAGTCAGAATGTGCACAAACCATAAAGAACGCTGCGAAAGGGAAGATGACCCTTTTCTGAATAAGATTTTAACGTGTGATGGAACTTGGGTTCACCATTTCGATCCAAAGTTCAGAAACAAAGAGGAGGTCAAATAATTTGTGGGAAAGTGACAACAAGACAAAGGTTCTTTGCACCAGGTATAAAAACGCTATTTCACTATAGGGACAAGTGTTTAATATTGCTAGGGATCATGTTCAGAAGTGGTAAAAGTCTCATTTTGTAAAAATGCAGTTTTTTCTTCATTGTTTCCTTAATTATTGACTTTCCCTCGCTCGCTGTGTTTCTGTTTCCCGTCCTCTGTCCATGTTTCTTGTCGGCTTCGTGTCTTCGTCTTCATCTTGATTGCCTTTTTGGTTGCCCATATTTCTTTCATCTTCCGGCTGTGATCTTGCTTGCGTTATTCGGTCCGTTTTACGCCTGTTCATTTGTCACAGTGTATCTCATGTAGTCTACTTTTCTTAATGATGTTTCTGAATTTTATTCTGTCGTTTTTGTGTCTGCTGTTATGTTGAGTTGGTTCAGGTCTTTTTTTTTACCTCTGCCACCCATTTGTTGTTTCTAGTGGTTAGACAGTCAATGATCTGTTTGGTCAGTCTGTGTGATGGCATTCTGTGTAGGTGTCCGTAGAATTGTAGTCTGAGTTTTCTGATTATTTCTGTGATTGTCTCCGTATGTTTGTATAGTTCCTCTGTAGGTTTCTTGATCCATATTCCATTGTTGTTAGTTGCGCCAAATATTTTCCTAAGTATTTTGCGTTCTACTTTTTCTAGTTGTCTGATACGTGTATGCCCTAGGATTAGTGTGGTCTCTGCTGCATATAGTGCCTCGGGGAGCCCCACCGTGTCGCAGTGGCTTAATTTGGCTTTTTGTAAGATAGACTTCTTGTTGTAATGGTTCCACACTACTTTGTATGCCTTGTCCAGTTTAGTTTTTCTTTCTTCGTTTGAGTCTCTGTTATGTCCGCTCATCTGTAGCGTTTCACCGAGGTATTTGAAGTTGCCGCTTTGTAAATCGTGCCGTACTTTGTGTTCAGAGATGAGAGTTCCTTTGTGCTCATAAACTGTGTCTTTTCGTAAGAGATCTGTAGTCCAGTTTTGGAAGCGATTTCGTGTAGTTTTTCAATAGAATATTTTGTTTTGTTTATACCTTTCGTGACAATCGTCAAATCGTCTGAAAAAGCCAGGCATTTAATCTGTAGGTTTCGTAAGATTATCCCGTGTTGTGATGTCTCCCATTCTTTTATTAACTTATCTAACACTAGATTGAAAAGGAGAGATGAGAGGCCATCGCCTTGTCGGACACCTGTGCGAATTTCAAAGGGCTCTGATAGTTCTCCACAGAACTTTACTTTGGTGGTCGTGTTAGTCAATGTTTGCTCGATGATAGTCCGTGTTTTGTTGTCTACTTTGTATTCTGCTAGAATTTTGAAGAGAGTTTTCCGGTCGATAAAGTCGTATGCCTTTTTAAAGTCGACAAAGGTAATGATCATGTTCCGTTTGTGTTGTAAAATCATTTTCAGGTTCCAAATTTGTTCCGTACAAGACACCCCTTTACGGAAGCCTGCTTGGTATTCCCCAATTAAGTGGTCGGTCTGGTATTCTAGTCTGTTTAGTAAAGCTTCAGAGAGGATCTTGTATGTGACCGGTAGTAGGGATATTCCTCTGTAGTTGTTCAGGTCAGTCTTGTCACCTTTTTTGTGTAGTGGGAGTATCAGGGCAGTTTTCCAGCCGTCAGGAATTTTCATGGTCTTCCAGATATCTTCCAAGATCTTGTGGATGTCTCTGGTGAGTTCTGGGTCTTGTAACTTCCGGATTTCCGCGATGATGCCGTCTTCTTCTGGTGCTCTACGATTCTTGAGTGACTTGATTATTTCTTTAATCTCTTCTAGAGTTGAGGTTCACTATCTGGATTGTACGTGCTTGTTTCTGTCATCATTTCTTCCATAGGGGGGTCCATGTTGAGGAGTTTTTAAAAGTACGTTGCCAGAATGACATAACTGTTTTTGGTATTGGTTTCCAAGGTTCCATCCCGTCTTATGAAGCACAAGTTGGGTGGTTGATATCCAGTCATATTTTCTCTGAACTTTCTTTAGAAGTTTCTTGTATTGCTCTTCGTGAAGTCCGACTCGATCTCAGTCAGTCGCCGTTTATCATACTGTCGTGTTTCACTGCGAATGATTTTCCTTGATTGTTTCTGTGTTTTCAGGAAGTTCATCCAATTCTCTTGGGATTTATGGCTACTAAATTTTTTCCATGCACTGATTCGTTGGTCAATAGCTTGGTCACATGTGTGGTTCCACCAGCGGTGTTTCCTTGTGCGTTGTGCTTGTGCTAGTTTCCTGGCCTCTCGGATTCTTCCTGAAAGTTGTGTCTAGTCTGTCGTTTCCTCCATTTTAATTTTGTCTAATATTTGTGTCTGGTTTAAAGCAAGGTATTCTGGATCTGGTCCAACAATTTTGTTCTTATGGAGCTTTTTAGTTATTTGCGTAAGGCACGACCGTGATATATATATATATATATATATATATATATATATATATATATATATATATATATATATATATATATATATATATATAAAAGAGCTGAGATATTGACCGCATTTCCAACGTGTCCGGTTCGTGTACCGTTAAAAATGGTCCAAACAGGTATTGAGATGACATCCTGCCCCTCAACGTAACATGGAGTGGGGGTTTCTTTTCAATTCTTGCACATATGGGATTTTTTCTTAGACGATAAAATCATATTTGAACTCTGTTATCTGCTACATATCGCTTTGGGGATTCCGTTCAGATTCTTTCTTCTCAGTTGCTCCTTCTGGCTCGCTCAGTGTGTGTCCAAACAGGTATCGAGACGACATCCATCCCCTTAACGTAACATGGAGTGGGGTTTCCTTTTCAATTCTTGCACATATGGGATTTTTTCGTAGACGATAAAATCAAATTTGAACTCTGTTATCTGCTATATATCGCTTTGGGGATTCCGTTCAGATTCATTCTTCTCAGTTGCTCCTTCTGGTTCGCTCAGTGTGTGTCAATCAGTTTCCACTTTTTTCTCACACATATGTTATTTTATACATATCTGGAATGTTTTCCTCATATTCTAGCCACCAAATATTATAATGTTCTGGAGACACCTATTTATGAAACTTTCTATCAATGATGATGCATTTTTGTCTACTTTTCAACTTACCAATTGTCTCAACCTCCCTGTGTGCCTCAATGTTCTTACATTCCAGAATCCAATATGGGTTTTCCTTTTCAAACCAAAGGTCATCATATCCTTTGGATCCATCCAGTTATTTCTCCCTTTAGTTTCTGTGATTTTAATGTTTTGGAGTTACGGGTTATTGGCCCACAGACCCAGAGTGTTCTGGTGGGGCTGCCACCTCATGGTCTGGACACCTTCCAAGATTTGACGTCAGGATCCTACCGCTTAGATAGATGGTCTTCACTCTTGAGTATCCACCTTCCACAGTAAGGGCTATGTGCATCAGCGTTGTCCTGGGCCACATTGTGGTGCTACATTAGGGCTCTGTTCCTGCTGCCACACAATCACAGAATGAAAAGATAATATCACAGGGCACTGTGTGTCACTGTTTTTCTGGGTTCTCTGTGGAGCAGTGCTCAGCTCAGGAGACCCTAACAATAGCTAAACAACTGCTGGTTAAGGCCTTCACTTCGTTGTAACACATGAATACCTTGTCCACACAGACAGTGTTTCATTGAGGTAGCGTGTCCTAAGGGCGTATGCAAAAACTGCTTATTGGCAGCCTGACTGGTCGGCCGATACCCCCCCTCCCCGCCACCCCTCCTACCCGAACTGAGCAGGTTGCTCACCCACCTGCAATATATATAAATGACATAGTAGATAGTGTCGGAAGTTCCATGCGGCTTTTCGCGGATGGCCGGCCGCGGTGGCCGTGCGGTTCTAGGCGCTCAGTCCGGAACCGCGTGACTGCTACGGTCGCAGGTTCGAATCCTGCCTCGGGCATGGATGTGTGTGATGTCCTTAGGTTAGTTAGGTTTAAGTAGTTCTAAGTTCTAGGGGACTGATGACCACAGATGTTAAGTCCCATAGTGCTCAGAGCCATTTGAACCATTTTTTTCGTGGATGATGCTGTAGTATACAGACAAGTTGCAGCATTAGAAAATTGCAGCGAAATGCAGCAAGACCTGCAGCGGATAGGCACTTGGTGCAGGGAGTGGCAACTGACCCTTAACGTAGACAAATGTGATGTATTGCGAATACGCAGAAAGAAGGATCCTTTATTGTATGATTATATGATAGCGGAACAAACACTGGTAGCAGTTACTTCTGTAAAACATCTGGAAGTATGCGTACGGAACGATTTGAAGTGGAATGATCATATAAAATTAATTGTTGGTAAGGCGGGTGCCAGGTTGTGATTCATTGGGAGAGTCCTTAGAAAATGTAGTCCATCAACAAAGGAGGTGTCTTACAAAACACTCATTCGACCTATACTTGAGTATTGCTCATCAGTGTGGAATCCGTAGCAGATCGGGTTGACAGAGGAGATAGGGAAGATTCAAAGAAGAGCGGCTCGTTTCGTCACAGGGTTATTTGGTAAGCGTGATAGCGTTACGGAGATGTTTAGCAAACTCAAGTGGGAGACTCTGCAAGAGAGGCGCTCTGCATCGAGGTGTAGCTTGCTGTCCAGATTTCGAGAGGGTGCGTTTCTGGATGAGGTATATTGCTTCCCCCTACTTATACCTTCCCGAGGAGATCACGAATGTAAAATTAGAGAGATTTGAGCGCGCACGGAGGCTTTCCGTCAGTCGTTCTTCCCGCGAACCATACGCGACTGGAACAGGAAAGGGAGGCAATGTCAGTGGCACGTATAGTGCCCTCCGCCACACACCGTTGGGTGGCTTGCGAAGTGTAAATAATAATGATAATAATGACGTGTAGCTAGGGCCTCCCGTTGGTTAGACCGTTCGCCTGGTGCAGGTCTTTCGAGCTGACGCCACTTCGGCGACCTGCGCGTCGATGGGGATGAAATGATGATGATTAGAACAACACAACACCCAGTCCCTGAGCGGAGGAAATCTCCGACCCATCCGGGAATCGAACCCGGGCCCTTAGGATTGACATTGCGTCACGCTGTCCATTTCTTTTTTTTTTTTTTTTTTTTAAGGGCCTCCCATTTCCCCTTCTAGCCCTTCCATTCGCTCTCCTTCATGCGCCTTCTTTGGAGAGTTTCAATGCCCCACTTTATTTTTTTTTTTAGTGGGTTATGAAACTGAATTGCATGACAATGTTAGAAAATTGTAATCCGAATAGATTACCGTGAAAATAAAAATAACTCTCTCTATAATACTATTGACTGCATAAACGGAACGCAAAATATTCTTCCATTAGAATTTAAACAAAAATGAGAAAGAAGCAAAAGTAAAAAATTAAGAGAGGAAATTAAACTTCTTCAGTGATGCACGTCTTATGCATGAGAATAGTTTTTCCTTACTATTCTTGTGCTGTGGCATGGCTCCTGTTACTTTTTGGGAAAACATGCTTTCGGTCGATTTCATATTATTTAGGTATTAACCGTTGCCTTGTTTCTGAAACAAAATTTGCATCATATTCCCGAACTTCTTTTTATGGTCTTTGTTCCGGTATATTTTGAAGTATTCGTCTTTCAGATATTCTCGATATTCTTGTAGATTGTCATTGCCTTTGTTGTTGACAACATAATTGACAAAATTTCCGAATAGCCACAAGATGACATTGTTTTTTTGTGGTGGAAAGGAAATTTCTTCTGGGAAGAGTATACCGTGTAGTGTGATTTCTCTTCCATCGGTCCGTTTGAGAAAAGCAACTTGCAATACAATGTCATTCCAAATAGTCTTGAATCCATTACAGATGAAGCGATGCTTTAAGGAGTCCAAATTGTGACATTTCTGGCACACATTTGTTGCATGTAGTCCTACTGAATACAGTTTTTCATTGGTACTAATAATGTTGTTGACAACTCTGTACCATGAGGCTTGCACTTCCGTATCAGTGTTTTGTTATTTATATTAGTCCATATTTTTTCCCAGTTTTTGTTGGGATACTTCAGCTCCATTTCATTTTTGTTGTCGCGTGATTGTAACTTATCTACTATATATTTACTTGTCCTCTTATTTTTGTCTGTTAAAATGCATGTCAAGCAGCTTAATTCTACATAAAAATCCTTAATATGCTTTAGGCAGTAATTTATGTTGTGAACATCTACTGGCGGCGGGCGCGGAGTATAAATGTAGATGTAGATGTAGATGTGAGTCCACTGTGGCCGCATGGTGGACCTTACATGTCGCCACTGACAAATGTGGGATGCTATGTAACATTCGGTTCTAGCAGGTAGAGGTCAGTTAGCAAACTGATGCACCCAGATCACAGACCAAGCTGCTATAAAAACGACCACACAAAGGCGAACAGATCGGGGCAGTCCCGATCGGCAGGTCGCCCAGCTGGTTGACCTGTGTACGGTGTTATTCCTATAACAAGTTCTCATTAGGGCAGAGTGGTGCATACCTTTCATCTGCGACCTGGTGACCCCGCGGTGTGCGGCGGCGGGAGCGGCCTGCGTGCTGAAGGCGGCGTCGGGGGAGGTGCGCACAGGCACCCCCACCCCCACCCCAGAGGAGGCCGTGCCCGCGCCAACCCCCACTCCACCGGTGACGCTGCCGCTGCTGCTGCTGTGGCTGGAGCCGGTCAGCTGGTGGTGCTGCTGCTGCCCCTGGCTGGCCACCCCGGTGCCGGCGGTCTGGCGCGTCTGCGGGACACAACAGCAGGACGACTGCTCACAGCGACTCCAGAGCCCGCATCAGGCACGCGGCACAGAGCACAGAGCACAGAAGAACGCCAGGGGACAGGGTAGGGGACAGGTGTCGTGGGGACAGGGCACTATGGAAAAGAGGTGTGGAACTGTGACAGGATAATGATTTATACAGGGTGTTACAAAAAGGTACGGCCAAACTTTCAGGAAACATTCCTCACACACAACGAAAGAAAATATGTTATGTGGACATGTGTCCGGAAACGCTTAATTTCCATGTTAGAGCTCATTTTAGTTTCGTCAGTATGTACTGTACTTCCCCGATTCACCGCCAGTTGGCCCAATGGAAGGAAGGTAATGTTGACTTCGGTGCTTGTGTTGACATGCGACTCATTGCTCTACAGTACTAGCTAGCATCAAGCACATCAGTACGTAGCATCAACAGGTTAGTGTTCATCACGAACGTGGTTTTGCAGTCAGTGCAATGTTTACAAATGCGGAGTTGGCAGATGCCCATTTGATGTATGGATAGCACGGGGCAATAGCCGTGGCGCGGTACTTTTGTATCGAGACAGATTTCCAGAACGAAGGTGTCCCGACAGGAAGACGTTCGAAGCAATTGATCGGCGTCTTAGGGAGCACGGAACATTCCAAACTATGACTCGCGACTGGGGAAGACCTAGAACGACGAGGACACCTGCAATGGACGAGGCAATTCTTCGTGCAGTTGACGATAACCCTAATGTTAGCGTCAGAGAAGTTGCTGCTGTACAAGGTAACGTTGACCACGTCACTGTATGGAGAGTGCTACGGGAGAACCAGTTGTTTCCATACCATGTACAGCGTGTGCAGGCACTATTAGCAGCTGATTGGCCTCCACGGGTACACTTCTGCGAATGGTTCATCCAACAATGTGTCAATCCTCATTTCAGTGCAAGTGTTCTCTTTACGGATGAGGCTTCATTCCAACGTGATCAAATTGCAAATTTTCACAATCAACATGTGTGGGCTGACTAGAATCCGCATGCAATTGTGCAATCACGTCATCAACACAGATTTTCTGTGAACGTTTGGGCAGGAATTGTTGGTGATGTCTTGATTGGGCCCCATGTTCTTCCATCTACTCTCAATGGAGCACGTTATCATGATTTCATACGGGATACTCTACCTGTGCTGCTAGAACATGTGCCTTTACAAGTAAGACACAACATGTGTTTCACGCACGATGGAGCTCCTGCACATTTCAGTCGAAGTGTTTGTACGCTTCTCAACAACAGATCCGGTGACCGATGGATTGGTAGAGGCGGACCAATTCCATGGCCTCCACACTCTCCTGACCTCAACCCTCTTGACTTTCATTTATGAGAGCATTTGAAAGCTCTTGTCTACGCAACTCCGGTACCAAATGTAGAGACTGTTCGTGCTCGTATTGTGGACGGCTGTGAAACAGTACGCCATTCTCCAGGGCTGCATCAGCGCACCAGGGATTCCATGCGACGGAGGGTGGATGCATGTATCCTCGCTAACGGAGGACATTTTGAACATTTCCTGTAAAAAAGTGAAGTCACGATGGTACGTTCTGTTGCTGTGTGTTTCCATTCCATGATTAATGTGATTTGAAGAGAAGTAAGAAAATGAGCTCTAACATGGAAAGTAAGCGTTTCCGGACACATGTCCCCATAACATGTTTTCTTCCTTTGTATGTGAGGAATGTTTCCTGAAAGTTTGGCCGTACCTTTTTGTAACACCCTATATTCTGACCTCAAATATTCCAACATGCAATTATAGTACCTCGGTCAAATGTTAAATCAGAAAACGCATCGAAGCCATCTGTCCACACAGTCTGTGACCATAATAGGATTAAAATGGAGGATCGCACAGAAAAGGCCCAAATACTAAACGCCTTTTCCAAAACTGTTTCACAGAGGAAGATCGCACTGTAGTGACTCCTTTAAATCATCGAAAGAATGACAAAATGGCAGATATCGAAATAATGACCAAGGAATAGAAAATCAGCTGAAATCGCTCAAGGGAGGAAGCGCCACTGAAACTGACGAGGTTCGTTCGATTTTGCAAACAGTATAGGAAGGAACCGCTTTACTGGCAGCAATGTACTGTAAATCAATGGAAGAGTGAAGCATTCCCTTTTTTTCATTTTGAATCATCACTCTTCTCAATTATTCAAAAACAACCTTAATCGCATTTATTATTATTATACCGCCAACCGGTTTCAACCCGACGTAGGGGTCATTTTCTGGGCGACCTCATCATACAACAGCTAAAATTACATAAATTTAAAATATGTTACCCATTGTTCGACTGCTGGTGGTGTCACTCCTGTCTACATAACGGCAGGAAAGTATGCGAGACTAACTCTTCGTATGGGCTTAAATAGTGTGCTGAGATCACGTGACTAGACGGCAAGACCCCCAGCGGCAGTTTATTATACGTAATTACTAGTCACCTTGGTTTAACATAAATTTAAGTGACAGTAAATAACAGAAAACGGAACCATTCCGTTCAAAAATAGTTACAATTATAGTGTTAATTATAAAATAATAACAAATGTTCCGTAGTCAACTCGTAAAATTCGTAAAAGTATATTACGTTATGTGCCATAATGTAAAGTAAAACAATTTGCGACACACAAAAATTGGTGTCGTCTTGTAATATAATATATCTATTCGTACATTTACGTCGAAAACATTTGAGTCAATTTACTAAACGGCTAATATGGAAGAACTACAACGCCCTCCACTCCTTGCGGTGAGGACGCCGTTGCCATGGATTATAAAGCGTATATCAGGCGCCATCTAGTCTGTGTAGCGAGGACGCCGTCGTTGTGGTAGCAGTCTTCTGACTGGTTTGATGCAGCCCGCCACGAATTTCTCATGTAGCAAATTTTTCATCTCAGGGCAGCACTTGCAACCTATGTCCTCAATTATCTACTGGATCTATTCCACTCTGTCTTTCTTTCCAGGTTTTACCCTCTACAGCTCCCTCCATTACCACAGAAGTTATTCCATGATATCTTAACGGATGTCCCATCATCTTGCCAGTGTTTTCCATACGTTCCTTTCCTCTCAGATTCTACCCAAAACCACCTCATTCCTTACGTTATCCGTCCACCTAATTTTTAACATCCGTCTATAGCACCCCATCTGAAATGCTTGGATTCTCTTGGGTTCTGGTTTTCTCACAGTCTACGTTTCTTTACCATACAATGCTGTACATTCTCAGAAACTTCTTCCTCAAATTAAGGCCTATGTCTGATACTAGTAGACTTCTCTTGTCGGGATGCCCTTTTGCCAATGCTACTCTGCTTTTGATGTCCTCCTGCTCCACCTGTCATTGGTTATTTTGCTGCCTAGGTAGCACAATTCTTTAACTTCATCTACTTCATGGCCATCAATCATCATGTTAAGCTGCTCGCTGTTCACATTCCTGCTGCTTCTCATAGCTTTCATCTTTCTCCGATTTACTCTCAATCCATATTCTGTACTCATTACACTGTTCATTCCATCAGGAGATCCTGTAATTCTTCTTCACTGTCGGTGAGGATAGCAATGTCATCATGATACATTGATATCCTTTCACCGAGAATTTTAATTAAATCTTGAACCTTCCTTTTATTTCCATTGTTTTTTCTTCAACGCATAGATTGAATAGCAGGGGCAATAGACTACTTCCCTGTCTTACATTCTTTTTCTGAGCACTTCGTTCTTGGTCTTCCACTCTCATTAGTCCCTCCTGGCTCTTGTACATATTGTCTCTCCCCAGAGCTTACCCTAATTTTCCTCAGAATTTCGAACATCTTCCACTATTTGACTTTGTTGAACGCTTTTTCCAGGTCAATATATCCGATGAACGTGTCTTGATTTTTATTTAGTCTTGCTTCCATTATCAACAGCAACGTTAGAACTGCCTCTCTGGTGCCTTTAACTTCGCTAAAGCCAAACTGATCATCATCTAAAACCTACTAAATTTTTTTCTCCATTACTCTGTATATTATTATTGTCAGCAACTTAGGTGCATGAGGTGCTAGGCTGATTGCGTGATAATTCTCGCACTTGTCGGGTCTTGCAGCCTTCGGAATTGTCAGGATGATATTTTTCGGAAGTCATATGGTACATCTATTACTAGCTGAAATTTATTACCCGTTCAATATCCTCATATACTTTCTCCATCTTTTAATTTTCAGCTTGCGACGTCGGCATGTATATCTGAACTATCGTTGTCAGTGTTGGTTTGCTGTCGATTTTGATGAATACAAACCTATCACTGAACTGTTCACAGTAGCACACTCTCTGTCCTACGTTCCTATTCGTAACGGATTCTACTCCCGTTATACGATTTTCTGCTACTGTTCATATTGCCCTATAATCAGCTGACCAGACTCTTGTCTTCTTTTCGTTTCACTTCACTGACTACCACCATATGTAGACTGAGCATTTGCATTTCGCTTTTCAGATTTTATAGCTTTCCTACTAAGTTCAGACTTCTAGCATTCCCCCCCCCCTCGCAGTCTTGTCCTCATGATCACCACCCCTTGGTGGCAGTCCTCTCCCGGAAATCCGATTGGGGACTGTTCCGGAATCTTTTGCCAATGGGGAGATCATCATGATACTTTTTTCAATTACAGGGTACATCTGTGAATACAGATACGCGTCTTTAATACAGGGAAAGATAATTCCATCAGATTGTTTGTAAAAGCGACTAAGTACACTACCTTATCAAAAGTTTCCTAATATTCCTATGTAATGCGGCATTTGCCACTATATGTCACTAGAGGTGGACCCTCCGGTATAAAAGGGGATGGAGAATATTATGAAGTGCAGTAACAGCAAAATGGGTCGGTTAGGAGAGTTCAGTGACTTCGAATATGGACTAGTCATTTGACGTCAGTTGAGTATCAAATCCATCGAGGACAACAGAACTCTTCTAAAGCTGCCAAAGCAGACTGTTCGTCACGTGAGTGTGAAGTGGAAACGCGAAGAACAACGGCAGCTGAACCAAATGCAGGTAGAGCTCATGTACAGGTGGACAGGGACCGCCGCGCGTTGCGAGGGTTTGTTGTAAATCGCATGAACTCATTGGAAGAAATCACTCGTGAGTTCCATAATGCTACCAGCAGTCCAGCTACCACGATGACTATGCGTAAGGAGTTAAAAAAACAATGGAGTACAGTGATTCAGCAACTCCTCATAAGCAACATATACTGACGAGCCAAAGAAACTCGCACACTTGCCTAATATTGTGCAGGACCCCCGCGAGCACGCAGAAGTGCCGCAACACGACGTGGCATGGACTCGACTAATGTTTGAAGTAGTGCTGGAGGGAACTGACTTCATGATTCCTGCAGGGCTGTCCATAAATCCGTAAGAGTACGAGGGTGAGGAGACATCTTCTCACCAGCACGTTGCAGGCATCCCAGATATACTCAATAACGTTCATGTATGAGGAGTCTGGTGGCCAGCGGAAATGTTTAAACTCAGAAGAGTGTTCCTGAAGCCACTCTGTAGCAATTCTGAGGTGTGGAGTGTCGCATTGTCCTGCTGTAATTGCCCAAGTCCGTCGGAATGAACAATGGACATGAGTGGATGCAGGTGATCAGACAGGATGCTTATGTACGTGTCACCTGTCGGAGTGGTATCTAGACATATCAGAGGTCCCACATCACTCCAACTGCACACGCCCTACACCATTACAGAGCCTCCACCAGCTTAAAGAGTCCCTTAATGACATGCAGGATCCATGGGTCAATACAATTTGAAACGGGACTCCAGTCATCAACCGTCCAATGTCGGTGTTGGCTGGCCCAGGCGAGGCGTAAAGCTTTGTGTCGGGCAATCATCAAGGGTACAGGAGTGGGCCTTCTGCTCCGAAAGCCCATACCGATGATGTTTCATTGAATAGTCCGCACGCTGACACTTGTTGATGGCCTAGCATTGAAATCTGCAGCAATTTGCGGAAGGGTTGCATTTCTGTCACGTTGAACGATTCTCTTCAGTCGTCGATGGTCCCGTTCTTACACGATGTTTCGCCGGCCGCAGTGATATCGGGGACTTGATGTTTTGCCGGATTCCTGAAATTCACGGTACACTCGTGAAATGGTCGTACGGGAAAATCCCCATTTCATCGCCACCCCGGAGATGCTGTGTCCGATCGCTGGTGCGCCGACTATAACATTTCGCGTTTTGTTTATATCGCATATACGAAAAGAGCCGCGAAATATCTTTTAATAATGCCGTGCTTTGAATTTCTTTATCATCATTACCTTTTAACAAAGCAAAATATATATATTGAGATCTTATTGTTCTGTATCTGGCCTACAATTAAAGGAACGTTTTTTCGTGACCATAACTCATTCTAAAAATCAACATATCTTCCCTACTTTATAGTTATTGAAAATTGAAATTACTTGGTTATGAACACTGATGTTACAGTTCGTATGATCGTTCAGCAACAAAATTTTGCAGTGGATTTTGTTTCTCGGTAAAACACCATTCAATACCACGACTAGCACAAGAACATGAGACTCTTATAAAAAAAAAAATACGTTTTCACTATAAAGTTTGCCAGACCAGAACGGAGCACAGCAAGATTCCTATTAGATTTTGACTGTACATTAACTTATTTGTACTGTGAGTTATATGCTATCAGCAGCCCGCGTCAACCTGCAACACATCATAAAATCTGTTGATCTGCACTGCAAGTCTGGAAGCTAAAAGAAATAATATTATTTTACTGTTACTTTACCGCTTCCTTGCGGTATGATAGACTATATTGGAAGTCGTTTGAATACGCCGCGGCAGCGGCTCTTTCGTTCGCCACGCAGCTCAGCACCACAGATAATATTTATATAACTGAAAAATGTCTCAACAGGATGGGATAATAGGCAAGCAAGCTTTAACAATTAATAATGCAAGTTTTCATTTACATAACTCTATTAAAACATTTAAATATTTCAATTTTTACACACCTTTATGAATTCACACGTAATGGCGTACATCTCTTAGTCTCGACAAAAGAATGCTACACTAGCGTTCGCTACTACGACACAGGATATCTTACTCGTTCGACTCTCAGATGAAGAAGACAAAGAAATTGCTATTCGTCACGTATTATATACTAGTTACTTATTTTAATCTTTGTTCGACATTTATCGTCTGTGGCGGTTTCATTACTCGCCGACGCAGATATTCTCAAAAATAAATAATAAAAAAAATACATAATTTTATACAATAACACAATATGATACATATAATTTTCTCGTTACTACATAATATGTTGTTTTTGTTTCTTACTAGACGTTACAAACACCACGTTCAAACTCACTTAAATCTTGATAACTTGCCATTTTAGCAGCAGTAACCGACCCAACAACTGCGCAAGACACTTGTCTTATATAGGCGTTGCCGACCGCAGCGCTGTATTGTGCCTGTTTACATACCTCTGTATTTGAATACGCATTGGCGCTTCAGGGTATTTTAGTAGTCAGAGCTAGGCGATGCTTGAGCTGGTCTAAAGAGCGACGCCATTGAACATTATGTGATTGGGAACGAGCAGTTTGGAGTGATGAATCACGTTGTACCCTGCTTCAATCCTACGGAAGAGACTGAGTTTGGTGAATGGCTGGAGAGCTTTACCTGCCATCATGCGTAGTGTGAATAGTAAAATACGCAGGAGGTGGTCTTACGATATGGGCGTGTCTTATGTGATTAGGGCGTGGCTCCTTATTGCAGTGCTAAATACGGAAGGATATGAACGCATTTTAACAGCATTGTGTACTGTGTACAGCAGAAGAACTGTTAGGAGACGACGATTGTTTGTATCGACCTGACAATGCACCCTATCATAAAGTAGCGCTGTGAGGCAATTGTTAGTGAATAATAGCATTCCTGAAATGGACAGCCCTGCCCAGAGTTTCGACTTGAACTCAGTCGAACACCTTCTGATTGAATCAGAAGTCCGATTTCACTATAGACCCCATTGCCCAACGTTACTACAGCTCCATCAGTCAAACAAATCAGTAACAGCTTGCACTGTATGTGCTTGAGAATTGTTCTGCAAAATGATGGTCAGATCCTGCATAAAGTGTCATCACTTCTGTCTCTATGCTGTTCATTTTTGGTACACAGCCTACGGCCAGCTTAGAGACAGAAGTGATGACACTTGCAGGACCTGGCCATCGTTTTGCAGGACAGTGCTCAAGCACGTACAGTGCAAGCTGTTACTGATTTGTTTGACTGATAGGGCTGCTAAGTGCTATACCACCTACTGCACTCCACTGACTTAAGCTCTCGTGAGTTCAACTCGATTTCTAAACTGAAGGAAACACTTCATGGCATTCGCTTCAGAACTGCTACTAATTCGTCGGGCAATAGACCGTGCCGCTCGAACTGTCAACACAACTGGCACTGCTAAGAGTATCCTACGACTCTCACATCTCTGGCAACGGGTTATACACAATGCTGGTGACTACTTTGATGGTCAGTAAAACTTTGAAACACGTATCTATTTTGTACGACCTGTAAATAAATAGTTGCCACTATTAAAATTCCAACCGTCGTATATATTAATTGTCGTTGCGAGTGAATTAATTTCTCCATCTCTGCAACATCTCCTGGAAGGCTATTCCTACCTTAGCTGTCGCCTCCTTCGATTTTCTCTGCCGCGTTATGACACAACGTCGCACAATTTTCCATGTGAAAACGGCTTCAAAACCAAAACTGGGTGTGGGTAGGCCTTCGTTCCCACATGAGTGAAATTAATATCTGAATAATGTGAAACTTCAATAAATCAGCTAAAAATAAGTATACCACGGTCATATCAGTCTCCGTCTAAAGACGAACCCCGGAAGTTTCCAGCAGGTGCTACGAAATTCTGTGAGGTCGAACATCGTCAACTACACAAGCACAAAGTAAAGTCACCATTTTGCCACGTGTCCATAAGCGGGATCATACGTCAGGGAATAATTATCCATTTCGCCGGATCAAGTATTTCTTAAAGAAAATCGTCTTCTCACGTAGGACTTTCTTTTATGTTGAAATAAACACTTCATTTTATTATTTATCAGTCTGCTATTTCTAATAAAGTTTCACCCGACCATAGCAGGCGAGTTGCAGGCAATCTGGCGGCGGAAATGAAGTTACCTGCTTCAGAAGTGGTAACCTAGTTATCAACAGTGATGAAGTTGTTCTTCTGTAAGGGCAGATCAAAAAGTTTCGGCGTAAGGGCGTTGCTGCAGCGTATATGCAACCCAGCGCGACTCCGATGTGCGTATATAGGGGTTCAATTATGGCAGAACGTCCGGGAAAACTGCGACAAGGGGTGCTGCTGTTTCATGATAGCACGCGTCCTCATACCGCAAATGTCGCAATGCACGAGTTACGCCATTCAAGTGGGAGATACTCGAGCACACGCTCTATAATCCTACACTCTCCCCATGCCTTCGATCCCTTAAAAAAGGCCCTAAAGTGTAGACGATTACTTCAGGACTAGGATTTGTAGCAGGCAGTTGCGTACGTTGCAAGGCATGGTGTTGTACCAAACAGGTATCTTCGACTTGGCGTGTCGGTGGGATGACTGCCTCAATGCTCATGGCGATTTTGCCTGAGTCGCATACCGTTTCTGGACTGTACGACCTTCGAACGAAATCTTTTTGATCACTCCTTATAGTTTAGAATTCTTATAAGAAATCGCAAATGCCTTTCCATTCACGATATCGAGTCCTGATCAGGTCTCTTTTTAGATTTTTGTTGGCATGTATTGCATTTAATGTGTGTGCTTGTGGTTCCTCGGTGGATGGCTTATATTAGAACGTGGTGGTGTTGGCTAGCAGGCAAAGGTGTTATCAGAGGAGGCAGGTCGGGGAGCTTCAAAGAAAGTAAATAAACGGCGTTAGTTCCCTTGGACACTGGAAGTGTTTGCATTTTGGTGTCACTCTCGTCCTACGTAGCTTTGAATGTCTTGTTTGGTCTATGTGGGGATTTCGCGAATGTAGCGAGGGACAGGTTGCAGATGACACACTTTTCAAAACTAGTGCTTTGGATATAGGAATCTTTCTGAGT
This sequence comes from Schistocerca americana, assembly GCF_021461395.2. Classification (NCBI taxonomy): domain Eukaryota; kingdom Metazoa; phylum Arthropoda; class Insecta; order Orthoptera; family Acrididae; genus Schistocerca; species Schistocerca americana. The sequence goes on along the minus strand of NC_060126.1, from coordinate 111,423,604 downwards.
GCAGTCAGATTGCTAAAGGGCTCTTACAATTGTAGAAAGAATCTGTGGATATTTAAAAGTCGTATCACAAGTCATTTCGAGTCTGGTGACTCTTTTCGAAGTTGTTTAACAGCAGTCCCTAGAACTGGTCGTGGTCTGTCGGAGTAATGTGGATTTTCAACGATTTTTCGAGCTGAAAAGTCTCGTCTTGATTGAGCAGGATGTCTGATAATTGCATTTCCAGAGTTTTCTTGACCACTGAATCCCAAGTGGATGAGGCTGTGGCCAGTATCTTGGCTTTCGCGTTATCGATGAAATGGATAGTGGAAAATACTGTGTTCAGCCACAGCAGATTTGTTGGGCTATAGCAGGCGACCGTATCGCTGGTGTCTCGATGTACCTTTCTTGAACAGTGAGAATATTCAAATCATGGAACCCCGCTCCTCCCTCCCCCCCAACCCCTCTCCCCCCACCCTGCGCATTTGACGTCTGCGTTGTCAGAGGAATTATTGTTCTGAGTCTTTTCTAGCTAGCATTCCGACACCTACTGCCTATAACAATTAGTGCCACATTATTCGTAAGCAGTGTAGATTTCCTGACTCTGCACTTACTTTGTTTCACTCTTAGACGGATAAAGTTTTACCTATGACTGGCGCTCTTGTCAACATCGTTGTGTGGTGCACGCGCGGTTACTCCACAGTACTGTGTCAAGAGGTTTAAATTCTGCCAGTGACTCATCTTGGAGATGGCCGTTAGGTTATCATACAAAATATTAGAAAAAGAAAAAATACTACCTCGGATGCATGTCCAAAGATGATGGAACAAGTTAGCTATTATTTTTTGATCCATTCGTTTCTCTCGGTCGAAATGAAAACAATTTATTGATGTTTTTGAAGTGTGAAACGTTAAACGAGATAATGAGGTGGAAAGGCTAGGTGCTTCTTCCTGTATTTAGAAGTTGCTGATAAAGACGCTCATGCCTAATGCATGTTAGACTCCAACGCTATTGAAATCGAGTCGATTGTTCTCATCGTTGGCGTAAAAAACAGAGGCTTATTCTTATTCCCTGGTGCAGATATTTTTTAAATTTGTGACCATCCAGAGAAATAACTGCAAAATACTCTAGAGTAAATCGGACTGCATAAGTAGTATCTAGGCGAGCGCTCAGAAAGTGCACGCTGTGCCGGACACACCAAAGAAAATACATAATTCATGAGAACTGTGGCCCGGCTGTTGCGACCCTGTTCCGACTCTGCTCCAGACGAGCTGCGGCCCCGAACAAAACGTCCGCTGCTCTGCTGTTATGGACTGTGAAACGGTAAATGCGTCGATCAAGACGGAAGAAAAGAGAAAAAATATCGAGAACCTCACGCCACTCCATTTTGAGCATCTTCAGCAGTGAGCTTGCTCAACAATTAGTGTTCAGTAAGTTTTGAGAACGTTTGTCATGGAGAATAGCGTTTCTTTCTTTAAAGTGGACATACACAGTCTCGACCGCAGGAAACCTTTATTTTTAAGTCTACCTGTTTCGGTCAGTTTTTGACCATCTTTGGACTTCACACCATGTTGGTAGGCGGTGGCGGTGAACGGAGCAGGCATTACGACTACACGAACAACTGCTGGAGGAGCCAAAGCAAACTGCGACTCTGTAGTGTCTGAGACACTGCTCATTGACGTTCATGGAGTCGCAATGCCTGCTCTGTTCACCGCCACAGTCTGCCATCATGATATGAGGTCTGAAGATGAACAAAAACTGACCGAAACTGGTAGCCACAAACATAAAGGTTTCTTGCGGTATAGACTGTTTACGTTCATTACAAATTATAGTCTTGTTCAAATTAACAGACTCAATCTCTTTCATACCATTCCGAAGTTCAGATGCAGAATTCGATGGATACTCATAAAATTTTGTCACTTAAAAAAATAAAATTATTTAATTTTTTGTTGTTCAAAGGTACAGTCCCGGTAAACACTGAAATCCACACGCCATAGTACTGCAGCCAGCTGCTGTACGAGTTAAAGCAAGGTGCTGCGCAGCAATGTCTGAGACACCGGTTGACGACCAACAACCGCGTTGAGTTAAGAATGAACACGCTACTTACGATCATGGTCCCGCATCAGCTGTGGAATATTTCAGAACAAATGAGGACTTGTGCCGGACTGCGACTGGAACCCGGATTTCCTGCTCGTCCCGAGCGGTCGCCGTAACAACTTCGATTATTCCAGCACGCTTCCAGGAGCGCCCCAAATCTCCACCTTTCCTGGTGTCTACTCTTGTGCTTGTAACTGGAGATCTGGGCTGCTTCTGGAACGCTGCTCGGATAGCCGAAGTGATTAAGGTGACTGTTCGCGACAAGCGAGAAATCCGGGTTCGAATCACAGTCTGGCACAAGTTCTCATTTGTTCTGCAATATTCTACAGCTGATGCGGAACCATAATCTCAGTTTGCAAGCTCATTCAAAACAAAATGGTCCAGCCCATTAACGTGATAAAGTGGAGTATTGTCCGGTAATTCGTTTTCTGCGTTTGAAGGGAAAGAACGCTGCAACAATCCTGTTCAACTGGTGGACGTGTACGGCGTCAATGCACCATCACATGGCACAATGGTTACGTGACACAGTTACTTTCAAATTTGTCCAAAAAGTCGGAATGATGTACTGCAGAGCGAAATGACAGGCCATCTCTCTCGCAAGGGAAGTAGAGGACCTGGTGCTCCACAATCGGTGTATCACAATCGAGGCTATACTGGAAAAAAGTGAAAAATCGCTCATGAATCAGTTTCCAATCTCTTGTGCGACAATTTGAACATGACAAAGATCATCGCCAACTGAGTTCAGCGACTGCTCACACGCTTTCATAAATCCAGCAGAACTGAGGTAGCATCAGAAATGTTACAGCTGTCTCAGGCCAGATGAAATGAATTCCTTAGCCTATCAGTCACCATGAAGTAATGCTGGGTGTATCATTATTGCACCGAGATGGACACAGCAGTTACTGGAAATATGTCGATTCTCCTCCTCCAAAAATGGTGAAAATCCAACACTCAACGCACTGCTAAGTATTTTTGGGACTGCCAAGATGTGTCGCTAACAATTAAGGCTCTTGGGGAGGTAACGGAAGTCTGTCAAGATGAAGCGTCGCGAGAAGCACTATCTCCAAGATAGTGTCCCAGCTCCCTTTTTACAGGACACAGTCAGACATGCTGCTTTTTTGGCCTATCAAATTTCGTCTACCACCCTCTGCCCCCCCCCCCCCCCATCCCCCTATCCCCACCCTCCCCGCTTCCGACGTATTCTCCTGACATGAGACGAGACCCAGTGGATCTTTCCTCTTCCATGTGTGGCGTGCATTTGCAGATGACAACGAGAAAATCTTAAAGCTGGAATGTTTCCTTCTACAACCAAGGTCTCCGAAACGTCGTCCGTTATTGGGAGAAATGAGTCACATTGAAGGGTGTAGAGAATGACTAACACTATCACCAAATTTCGAGACCTCAGCTAATCAAAACTTAATGACAAACCCCCTCACTGATGGCTCCCCCAACCTTTCCGTCTCCCGTAGAGTCCATGCGTGAACACGTAGATGTTGTTATTAGGGCGAAACGAAGTGTTACACGCTACAAATGTAGGCCAATTTCACTCAGTTGCTGTTGAGTTTAATTCCATAAACTGCAAGCTGTCTATACAGCATTGTAAGGGGGCGACCATAAAGTTTCCGTTCGAAGGCCGTACGTTTCAGAATTAGTATGCCATTCAGGTAAGTTCGCCTGAGCATTGAGGCAATCATCCCACTGACGTACCATGTTCAAGATACCCATTTGGCAAAACACGTGACCTGCTGCGAGAAGAAGTCCGTAATTGTTTATTGCGCATCCTCGTCCGACAGAGATCTGCCACTGTTAGCCCTTCGGCTACCAGGGGTTTCCGCCTAAAACAACCATTTCATTAATTTTTTTGAAGTACCATTGCTTTTAGCATGAAACCACCGATGCTGTTGTAAGGCAGAGACATCTAGTGGCACACTCAGGTACTTCTACCAAGGAGACTCGTCGTATCAATAAATTACTGCGTTCAAAGTAACATTCGGTGCGGATGTAGTACTACGTGATTGTAGGAAATTGTGACTTGCTGCTTTTTTATACAGTGACAATATTGATGAGATCATTGTCAGTGAAGGTAAGTTTATCGAAAGTTATTGCAAAGCACACTCGACTTTGTACTTTTGCTTTCATGAGTGATTTCGAAATGAAACCACGTGGACGGTATACAGTTTTGATACAAAATTTATTAAAAGTTTGGCCCATTTATGATTCTTATCTAGGACTATGTTTTAAGCATGATGAGTTAATGAAAGTTTCGAGATGTGGGACTGTGGCATAGACATATCACATGAAACGATTCGTGGTTGGTAACTGTATGTCATACTGGTTCCATAGTGAAACCACCTCCTTAACACAACTGAATGTTTACTTGTTCCCAATTTCTTCTTGTATTCGTTGTTTACTATGAAAATAGAGATTAACTATTTGAAAAACTTTAATTTTTTTTTCGTGTTGGTGGGACTCAAAGGGTTAAGAGATTGAAGGCGTGATAATCCAGCGCATTCGGGAGACATCAGAACTATCCATTGTCACCCACTTGGCTTGGCGCAACTTCTACGTTACATTTGCGATATGGGGACGTGCGTTATCAAGAAACAGCAGCAGCCCTAGTCGAGCATCATTCCATAATGGTCGTTCTCGACAGACACGCGATCCCATACACATTCTTCATTTTCTATCGATATCTATCAGTGTTTGCCCTTCGGCAGGCGAGAAAACAATAACAGCACGTTGGTGCTGTTTGGACGCTTTTGGTAAAACGCCGCCGTGGCTCCCGTTTCCACATTTACCCCACGCACGTCAGAGACACACGAATGCCACAATACGCCCTTTCCTACATGTCGGCGCTTACATATACACATCGGAGTTGCATATTCGCTGCAGCAATACCCTCAAACGGAAACTTTTTGATCGCCCCCTTATACACTACTGACCATTAAAATTGCTACACCACAAATATGACGTGCTACAGACGCGAAATTTAACCGACAGGAAGAAGATGCTGTGTTATGCAAATGATTAGCTTTTCAGAGCATTCACACAATGTTGGCACCGGTGGCGACACCTACAATGTGCCGACATGAGGAATGTTTCCAACCGATTTCTCATACACAAACAGCAGCTGACCGGCGTTGCCTGGTGAAACGTTGTTGTGATACCTCGTGTAAGGAGGAGAAATGCGTACCATCACGTTTCGGACTTTGATAAAGGTCGGATTGTAGTCTATCGCAATTGCGTTTTATCGTATCGCGACATTGCTGCTCGCGTTGGTCGAGATCCAATGACTGTTAGCATAATATGGAATCGGTGATTTCAGGAGGGTGATACGGAACGCCGTGCTGGATCCCAACGGCCTCGTATCACTAACAATCGAGATGACAGGCATCATCTCCGCATGGCTGTAACGGATCGTGCAGCCACGTCTTGATCCCTGAGTCAACAGATGGGGACGTTTCCAAGACAAAACCATCTGAACGAACAGTTCGACGACGTTTGCAGCAGCATGGACTATCAGCTCGGAGATCATGGCTGCGGTTACCCTTGACGTTGCATCATAGACAGGAGCGCCTGCGATGGTGTACTGAACGACGAACCTGGGTGCACGAATGGCAAAACGTCATTTTTGCGGATGAATCCAGGTTCTGTTTACAGCATCATGATGGTCGAGTATTTGTCATTGCCATACTGGCTTATCACCCGGCGTGATGGTATGGGATGCCATTGGTTACACGTCTCGGTCACCTCTTGTTCGCATTGACGGCACTTTGAACAGTGGACGTTACATTTCAGATGTGTTACGACCCGTGGCTCTACCCTTCATTCGATGCCTGCGAAACCCTACATTTCAGCAGGATAATGCACGACAGCATGTTACAGGTCCTGCACGGGCCTTTCTGGATACAGAAAATGTTCGACTGCTGCCCTGGCTAGCACATTGTCCACATCTCTCACCAACTGAAAACGTCTGGTCAATGGTGGCCGAACAACTGGCTCATCACAATATGCCAGTCACTACTCTTGATGGACTGTGGTATGGTGTTGAAGCTGCATGGGCAGCTGTACCTGTACACGCCATCCAAGCTCTGTTTGACCCAATGCCCAGGCGTATCAAGGCCGTTATTATGGCCATAGGTGGTTGCTCTGGGTACTGATTTCTCAGGATCTAAGCACCCAAATTGCACAAAAATGTAATCACATGTCAGTTCTAGTTTAATATATTTGTCCAATGAATTCCCGTTTATCAGCTGCATTTCTTCTTGGTATAGTAATTTTAATGGCCAGTAGTGTATAGCGAGTCCTCCGGTTGCCCCTGCCGGATAGACATCCCTTCCAGCGCTTTCGGGTACTGGGTTGCGTGGACTATAGGCGAGGCCGTGAGAACCATAAGCCTCGGCGGCTGTTCACAGACGTCGCCTGCAACGGATGGACTACTTTGCCACAACCATTACGGACGCTATCTGGAGACTAGGATGACATCTTCTGACGAGGAGAGCCAACGGTCCAGGAGCTCGTTATCTCTGACATCGGCAGCCAATCGCAAGTATCCAATGGTAAGAAGTGCTAACTTGTCACGGACTGTTTCCGCCTTTGTTGAGTACTTGTTTACCAAAGTTCACGTCAAGGTATTTAATGAGTTACAATAAACGAGAGCTTTTATACTTGGATTAAGTTATTAGTTTAGTAGTTTCAGAAGGCTACATTGACGCTGTCGTCAATAGGGGGGCTGCTCACCAGTGGTAGAGAAGAGGTAACAACACAGTACTTCTGTGAGTTTTTAAAGACTGGCGTGGAGGCTTATGGCAACACCACCCGAACCATAACGGTGTTCGGTCTCGGTTTAGTGAACGTTCTCAGCCGACGGTTACGTGGCACCGTAGATTCTCCTCTAAACGCCCAGCCGATGCCCAACGCAGGGGAACGCGGTAGGTGGGCACTGTAGACTTACCGCCGTCCAATCGTCGTCGACAGGAATGTAGACACTTGTTCGGAATCGCCGCTCCGGGCCATTGCAACTGCTCATCGCGGCTGCCAGCTGAAAACAACCCGCCAGTTATCATACGTCTCTCATCTGACTCTCTCGCATTAGTACTTTATTTTTGTTAGTAGCAGCTAGGTTATTATACACGCAGTGATCAGTCACAGATGGATTAACGAGTTGGGCAGTCGGAGTGTGCCTGACAAAGCTAAAATGTTTTGATTTTCCAGTCAAGAACAGGAAAGACGAAAGAAGCGGGAGGCCGAAGTGGCACGTAAGGTTCACACCTGCAGAAAGCGTTCGACAATGTCAAATCACGGAAGTTGTTCTAAAGTATAAATAAAATAAGAGTATAGAAAGAAGGATAATATAATAAACGCAGAATAACGAATAGAGAACCATAAGAAGGCCAGAACAAGAATAAAATGCTAGAATTGAAAACGTTGTAAGACAGCAATGTAGTCTTTCGCCCCTATCGTTCAATCTATACATCGATGAACCAGTGTCGAAAATAAAAGAAAGTGTCAAGAGTGGGATTAAAGTTCGGAATGAAAGGATATCAATGAGAAGATTTGCTAATGCCATTGGTATCCACAATGAAGTTGAAGAAGAATTACAGGATGTGCTGGTTTGAATGTATAGTCTAATGAGTACAGAGTATGGATTGGGACTAAACAGAAGAAAGACGAAGTAATAAGGAGTAGCAAAAAAGAAATTGGCAATAAAGGTCAGAACATCGATACTCCATAGTAACATCAATATACATCGTCGATATTTAAATTATCGATTAATCTACATATAATACTGAATATCGAAAGCGATATTTTTATTTTCTGTCTTTTAGCGATTTATAGGTGCTATAGTTCTCATCAGCAGATTTGTTGCCCATACCAATTGCTACCAATCTGCAATCTTACAGTAAATGTCTTACGGTGCACTTAATTTAATTCAATACGCAATCCTACAAATGAGCAACAGATTTGAACATGAATGTTTCTGCACTGCATATTTATGAAAGCTTGTTACTTTTGTGTGTCATTTGTACCAATGCAAATACTAGGTGCAAGATGCAAAATTTGGTGACAACACTGTATGAGAATGGTGGAAATTACCACTTTCTGCTCTCAACTACGAGGCAGAACGTACGTTTCTCTTACTTTGTGATTGCCTGGCTCAAGAAAAGATAGACGCACTGTAGAAGTAATGAACACTCGGCACAAAAATCACACACATTACTGCAGTGGTGTTTAATGGGAAATGTGCTCTGTTGTCTGAAATGATTATGGTAAGCACAATATTTCATGCTCAGAACATGTATCACAAGTGTTTCACTCCCAGAAAGCCGAGGCTTCTCTTTCGTCATCCATTTCGCTTCTGCTGGCTCGTCATTTATCTGGCACGTTTGGCACGAACAATATTCCCAAGAACGGCGCAGATCAGTGTCGCATTCTATTGACCATCCGCCGAAGCCATCCAAGCATTACCTATAATATCCACGGAAGAATGACGCAACCTGACGCCCTCCTACCACCTACGTCTTTGGTTCTTTAGGTGCCTTGCTGTTGTTCGCTGATTATCGTGACGTGACACACTATATACAGTTTACCTGAACACAGCGTCTGTGTGTAGTGGGACACGGTTCCCATGCTCTTATTTATGTGCTGGTGATTGTGTGCGAAAAGTGTTATCATTTTAATTACAGTGTTCAGTTTGTTTGCAGATTGAACTGAGTTTCCAAATTTTTAGAAATTTGTGGTAAGGTCTTATGGGACCAAACTGCTGAGGTCATCGGTCCCTAAGCTTACACACTACTTAATCTGACTTAAAGTAACTTACGCTAAGGACAACAGAGACACCCATGTCCGAGGGAGGACTCGAATCTCCAACGGGGGAAGCCGCGTGGACCGTGACAAGATGCCTAAGACCGCTCGGCTACCCCTCGCGGCGAGTTTCCAAAATAACTATGTGTGCAAAGTAAACAAAGGTTGCTGTTAATGTGTATCGGTGAAGATTATTGGTTTCATTAATTCGTTTTTGTGTAGATAAGTGATTTTATAGTAGACTGCGTGTCTTTGGTTGCTTAATGTTGGATATAATAAAGTATTTGTAAGTTTTGAAATGTTTGTTAATCATTTCTGTGACTTTGACCAACTTTTTTAAAATTTCTACAAATATTGATAATTCGAAGCATATCTCGATATATCGAGATTCTGTTTCGACATCACCTTCACCTACAAATATTGATACAATATATATCGATATAATCAAAAATTTGCCCATCCGTAGAAAACAAACCGTTTTCGTAAAAATGCTTCAGGAAAAGAGCAGTTTTCGACATAATTACGAATGTTTGTATCGAGCCAGTACTGACTTCCGTAGTTGGTAGAAATGTATTTGAACGTAAACGTTTCCTCAAATTTCACTCATGGCGTATCATAATAAGAAATACAGCACCTCACGGTGATTTCGATTGAACTTTCGCTACTTGACAGCATCCACATGAAGAGCGAGTGATCGTAGGACAATGAAACTTTGGGGAAACATTTATCAGGACAAACAAATAAACCATTGAAAGAAGCCCACTTTAATTTCCACACAAGAGCTTAACAATTGTTAACTGTGTACCATGTTTAAGTTCCAGGTTACAAACGTTGCTCAGTGTGATGACCGTCTACATCCTCGACAGCCTGGAACCACACTTGATGTTGCTCTACTGCTGCCCCAAATGTCTGAGTTGGGATGTTGGCTGCCTCCCTTGCTATGCCCATATTCAGCCTCCAGTTTGTCAGTATCCCTTTGATAAACACTGTCCTTCGGGTAACCTCGCAGAAATCGCACGGTTTCCAATCTGGTGATCTTGGTGGTCACGCAGTTTGGAACGATCGGCCAAAGTTTCGGATTTATTCGGAGAAACCGAGTGACCTCACGAGCAATATGAGGTGGAACGTCATCGTGCATCAAAGTAGTTGAGTCCAACCCATATCTTTCCGTTAGAGCAGGGATCACATGTTATAGAATCAGATCACAGTAACATGTGCCGTTTTTGTTGCATGTTCTTGGTCCTTGGAGTGCGAATTCTCAGAGATAAAGGGAACTAAAGGCAAGTCATGACACTAACACTACTAACAACGCAAATCCTTCACCGCACAGTCTGATCATCATTCCTGTAAGTTGCGTCCCCATACTAGAAACAGTTTTTCCTTTATACTGAGTCAAGTAGAGAAAGTGTACTTTAGCGTGTTGCAAATTACAGTTTGCTGAACACCATATTTTTCTCGCATTTGGATGTAATATAGCACTCGGCTCTACAGTGAGTTACGAATTCTTTCAGGCACTGTCGCATCACATCGCAAATCTTGACAAGAGTGAACTATTCGTTTCTTCATTTCTTCGATAGTACCAACGGGATAGCTGCACAGTGAATACTTTTTCTTCCAGGTGATTCCAGAGAGAAAAGTTTAGAGGTGGCCTTAGAGGCTAAGGTATAAACCCTGCTCGACGATCACGTTGGACCATATTGGCTCATTGGCATAAAAACGAGCCGCTGCCCCGTAGTTCACGTACAACATTCCAAAATCATGGACTCTGGGTGAAATTTGAGCTCAGTCACATGGAAGCTTAATCGAAAAGTTAACATTTCAGATACATATGCAATAAACAGGACAGTGTTTCGTACTCAGGTCAACGGCTGCCCGTGGCCAGCCAGGGGCAATTGCCTCGCGAAGGGATCATTTACGGATCAAAGTTTTCTGGAACGGTTTTGCCTCTGTTTTCGTGTACTTTCACCATTGCCAGTTTTCGCTATTAATCAAGACGCACACTGTAAATATTTTTTAAAAATTCTGATAGTGGTGTTTGGGGTACATACTGTGCAGTGGTAGTGAATCATGCACTGTGAAAAAGCCACAACAGAAGAGAATCGAAGATATGATACTATAGCAGAATGTGGAAAATTAGGTGAGCTGGTAAGGTAAAGAAACAAACATACGGAAAACACTGACGAGTAGGAGGTACGGGATTATAGGAAATATGTTAAGACATCAGGCAATAACTTCCATGCAGCCAGAGGAAGCTGTAGAGGGTAAAAATAGTTGAAGATGTAGTGCAGAACCAGGCAAGAGACTGATGAAAAAAAAATATCCAGTCTCATGTTCCATAACTTGTACACAAAATGATTAAAAATACAAAAGTTAAAACCAGAACACTACGTGAAAGAAAAAAAAAGTTGTATTTGCTGTGGGACATTGCGGAATATTCACGCTTTAGCCCCTATAGTTTAATGAAGTTCCGATTGGTTGCGGAACTACACGTAGCCATCGAATTGCCTCCTGTAACGGGGGTACATTCCAATTAGACAGATGTCAATGAGTTTCTTTTGGCGCAAAATGAGAACATCATGACACTCACAGGCAATTGCAGATTGTCTATGGAGTCCTGGCAGTGAACAAAATCACGGTGAGTAGTTGACCGAGGCGTCTGTCATCATTGCAACTCGGTCACCCAAGCCTGTTCGATCTCCCGCGTGCCAGCCGACCGCACACAGCTGTGATTTCTGCAATTTTGTAGCGTGCGGACAGTCTCATTCGAGGTGATCGATGGATGACAATCAGACACTTCGCTGCTCAACTGGACCACTCTGTTGTCAGCGCTAATACACTCGTCCATCAGTTGGGGCACCCTAATGTGTGCCCGCTAAGTTTCTTGCCACCTGACAGAAGACCATGAAGAGAAACGGAGGACCACCTGTGCGGAACTGCTTGCACATTATGAGGCTGGCCCTGACAATGGTTCAAATGGCTCTGAGCACTATGCGACTTAACGTCTGAGGTCATTAGTCACCTAGAACTGAGAACTAATTAAACCTAACTAACCTAAGGACATCACACACATCCATGCCCGAGGCAGGATTCGAACCTGCGACCGTAGCGGTCGCTCGGTTCCAGACTGTAGCGCCTAGAACCGCACGGCCACTCCGGCCGGCCCCTGACGACGTTTTGTCGAGCATCGTCACAGGCGATGAAACGTAAGTTCATCACTTTGAACCGGAAAAGAAACTCAATCCATGGAGTGGCGCGCGCCACACTGCCCCTCCTCCTAATAAGAATTTCGAAGCCGCAATCTCAGCCGGTAAAGTCATGGCGATTGTCTTCTTGCACTCTAAAAAGGTTATTCTGTTTGATGTCCTCCCTCATGGAGGAAGTATCAGTTCTGAAGTGTATTATACTACCGCCAGGAGAGTGAAGAAACAACTTCAGCGCGTTCGTCGCCACAAAAATGCGAATGGTCTTCTCCTTCTCCATGAAAAAAGAAGGCCTCACATAAGTTTTCGCACCCGAGAGGAACACAACCACCCTACGGCCCTTATCTCGTACCTTCTGACTTCCGTCTGTTTGGTCCAATAAAGGATGCACTCCGCGGGAAGCAGTACGTGGATGATGGGGGGCTATAAATGCAGTAAGACGGTGGCTCCGACGTCGACCAGTAGAGTAATATCCTGAGAGTATACAGGCGCTGCCAGTAAGGCGGCGTAAGACCGTCGCATGGAACGGAGATTATGTTGCAAAAATGGTTTAGTAGCAAAAAGAGTGCGGAATAGTATGGCGTATTGTTATCCTGAATAAAACCAACCAGCTTTTAGAAAAAATGTGTTGCATTGCTTACTGAACACCTCCAGAATATGAACAGCCTTAAAAGTCCATGATGATGTTGTGAGATGAATTGCATGGAGGGAGGATAGTGGTGATACAAGTAGGAAATTAATATTTGAACTAGCTTAGTCCTGAACCAACACGCTCCCCCCCCCCCCCCCCCCCCCCCCCCCAATTCCTTAAAGAATGCAGGGTTGGGTTGTTTGGGGGGTGAGACCAAACAGCGAGGTCATTGGTCTCATCGGATTAGGGAAGGATGGGGAAGGAAGTCGGCCGTGCCCTTTCAAAGGAGCCATCCCGTCATTTGCCTGGAGAGATTTAGGAAAATCACGGAAAACGTAAATACCAGGCCGGACGCGGGATTGGAACGTCGTCCTCTCGAATGCGAGTCCAGTGTGCTAACGACTGCGCCACCTCGTTCGGTAAAAGAATGGAACTCCCATGCATAAAACAATCCAAACGTCTCATTACTTTAGTGGCTGATGTCTGCAAAACGTCTTCCGAATTGAATTAGTAGTAAAGAAGAGATAAATTTAAATGTCAAGACTAATACTGAAATTTTACTGCATGAAAGGCGAAAATGTAGGCAGCAATAAACTCTTCTACTTTAGTTTTTTGTGAAGGTCGTCAGCGAGAAAAAGTTTAAAAGATTTGAAATTACGTGTAACGTTCGATGGACATTGCCAAGTACTATGATTTCAAATACTGGATGAATACAGTCTGGATAATTTGCACGCTGTGAATCACGATGCCTCAAGATATACTAACACTTTTTAGCTTTAATACTCTTCTTATTGTATTAAACCTTCGACATAAAACTATCCGTCTTAAAGAAAAGATTATGACAGCATTAAAATTTTTAATTTCAGTGAATATGTTATACGAAATGAGGAAAATCAAACTTCGTTGCTCCTGAAAGCTAACAGATATGCAGCCTATAACAGGGCCTTGATGACAGGGTCACCGTTTCAGCCGCTCAGTAACACTAATCACCTTGTGATTTTGAGTAGCACGAACAAGCTGCGGAGTGTGCGATACATGTACGAACGCAATACAAGTGACTTCTGTCGCAAATCCAAGTGGCAGTGGTGGTGGGGGCTGAGGGAGAACAGGAACAGGTCACCCCAAAAGCATTTCACAAAAATCGTTTATAATTTCCAATTATCTGTGACTAGTTTCACGGAGTAAAGTAGCATGATAATTTAAGTCTTGAAAATCGTAGGGATTTCTAGAAATTACAAGGCGTGCCTATACGGGACATCTGTCGTAAAAAAAAGGGGTCATGCGAGAGGGACACAGCCAGGAACTTATTCACATAGGGACTTGGAGAAGTGTATGCGTGCGTAGTAACAGCAGTCTCCAACCCGCCACTGGGCGCGTGCAATTTGCCCAGCGGCGGGCGGTTTACTGGTTGCCAGGCAACCGTTGCTCCGCATTTACATCGCGGGCGGAAACTCCGCTGCCGCCTCTGCAATCTCCCGCGCGCCGCATGCTGATGAACCCGGCTGCCGGAACTGCGAGCATTTGTCCTGCTTCTGTCTGCGTCGCTACTGTATTCTACGTGGCGCTTGTGTGAGTTGTGTCTACAGGACGCACGAGCGTCGCACTGTTCTATATCCGCTCAAAAGTATCCGGACACCCCTATTTAATGCAGAATCGACCGCTAGATGTCACGAGCGTCAGACCCGCCAGTATAAAAGGAGGCGAGGAGTATTGTATTGTTGGTAGAGAAGCAATAACAGGAGAATGGGTCGTTCAGTAGAGTTCAGTGGCTTCGAATGTGCACCAGTCATTGAATGTCACCTGAGTAACAGGTTCATCAGGGACATTTCATCCCATCTACAGCTGCCCAAGACGACTATTGATGATGTGACTGTGAAATGGAAACGCGCAGGAACAAGCACAACTAGACCAAGACCAGGTGAACCTCATATACAGACGGACAAGGACCGGAGACGATTGCGGAGTGTGTTTGTAAAAAATCGCGCGAAATCAGAGGAAGGAATCACTCTAGAGTTCCAAGTGCTACCTGCAGTCCAGAAAGTGCTATTACTATGCGTAAAAAAGAAAGGGGCCTAACGGTCGAGCAGCTCTTCATAAGCCACACATTTCCGTAGTCGGTGCTTGAGACGGTGTGAAGAACGACGCAGCTGTACAGTGGATGACCGAAAACGAACGATTTGGAGTGATGAATCGCGCCGTATCCAGTGGCAATCCGATTTAAGGATTTGGGTTTGGCGAATGTCTGGAGAGCGTCACCTGCCATCATGTGTAGTGCCTACAGTGAAATACGGGGGAGGCAGTGTTACGGTATGGGGGCGTTTTCCGTGGTTAGGGTGTGGTCGCCTTGCTGCGCTTAAGAAAGAGCTAAAGGTGGAAAGATATGAACACATTTCACACTAATGTGTACCGCGTACATTAGAGGAAGATTTTGGAGACACCCTGCCATAAAGCACCGTTTGTGAAGCAACAGTTTGTGGACAATAACACTCCTGAAATGGAGTGGTTTGCTCAGAGCCCCAGCTTGAACCCAGTGAAACACCTCTGGGAAGAGTTAGAACAGAGACTTCGCTACAGACCCCAGCGTCCTACGTCACAACCTGCCTAGTTTCGGCTTGGCAGGGCTGCCGTGTGTAATAAACATGGGCTCTTGACAGCTATGGACACTTGTTCAGTAAAATGGATGTGTTTCACCGTAGCCACGATGCCACAAGTGCTCGTTGCGCTTAAAGTATGCATTTTAGAGCCCATCTTAGCATTTTTTTTTCTTATTATGGTCCATACTATCTCCTCTGAATGTTGCCTACCTACAATGCTTGAACAATAGTACCGGTGCATGTATTCCTCTGGCAGAGGTACCAGAACGATTTTAACTTATAATTTTCGACACAGTAGCTTCCAGACCAGGGTCCGTTACCTCAGTTTCATACATTTACTCCTCTCCATCACACCAGAAAGTTTGTAATATCATCACGGAATCACCCTATACGTCGTATAAACTAGAGCCAAGAGGTAACACGCTTTATCATAGTATCGCGGTCTTATATTTTTGCTGCATTCAACAACGGAACCTAGCGTGAGATGCCCACTTGGAGGATTTCACACCACAACAACCAATTCAGGCCACTTCGCCTTTAAAGTTTAGCTTATTAGTCGGATACTTCTGTGAAATGTTTCAACACTAACATAGCACATCATCATGTCTGTGTACACGTTATTTTCAATAGCGTTCAAATAACATAAAAGAGAAAATCTTCCCATTAAAAAAATACTTCCTTCCGTATCTTTTTTGGTGCAAGAGTTCAGAGAACTACCCAAACAGTAGATTTCCGCCCCGCTTTGCCTGCTACAAATTGTTGCGGTATCTCGAGCTGTTCACGTATTAAAAGGGATACAAGTTTTAGGTGCTTCTTCTACTGTCTCCAGCCAGCGTACAGTGCATGGGGGTGGTTCTTCGTGTCGGTATTTGCAGTTTCACCTTCTGTTTCATTCTTGTACTGATCGATGTAAATATGACTGTCTACCTACCTCTGAGCGCGGACTGATTTCTCTTATCTTACTCTTATGTTTCCTAAGCGCGACATGCGATGGCGGCAGCGAAATGATCGCACAGCCATTTACCCGGCAGGAACTCGCGAGGTCTGCGTCGGTTTTCTTCCAACGATTCCTACCTATACGATTTTATGCCTAAAACGATCACCCGGTCCCAGTTGCAGGTTGTCTAGCTAATGGCTTTCAGGGTGTAACTGAACTGGTCGTGTTTCGATACGCATAGTGCTTTCAGATACATTAATAGAAATAAATTATTCGTTACTGTCCATAAATTTATTATACGATATGCAGAAGTTCGAAATTGTAACTTTGCATATGCTGTAGTTTTGGTGACAGCTATAAAACAGTTCTGTAACTTGCATACAGAGAATGCGTTCAGACATGGATCTAACATGTATAATGTTAACAAGCGCTGAGGACCATAAGGGCCTAAAGCACACTGTTATCGATGTTGAGGTTTTCGCATATGTACATTCTCCTGAAAGCTGTTCATCTTGTGGTGAACCAGTGTGGTCTATATCTGTAGGCCCACACTGTATAAATGAATATTCATGAAAATCTGTGTACCGATAGTCGGATATTGATTTCCATATGTGAACAAAGCACGGAACATTGTTTGTTGCTCAGCGCTGCTCTCTTGTTATCTAGGATTTGCAACGTAATTTAGAGTTTACTGGATGTAGGTAGTAGTAGTAGTTTGTAATCGGATGTGTATCGGCAGCTTCATCCGAACTCTGGCCAAGAATGTGCTTAATGAAAATCGTGTTAACGAGTACCACGAAGTGTTGTAATAGTCATAACTGTGTGTTACGTGCATTTACTGTCTGTTCTTTATGTTCTGATTCTAATTTCACATTAATTACCAACTTAACAACTGTCAAAAGACGCAATGTCATTAGCCCATCTATGGAAATTTTGCGAATTAACATTAATAATAAATATGATCCTAAATATTAAATAATTTTTCGTAATATTAAGTGGGTACATTATTATTTCATAGGAAATATAGGGTGTTGAGACCTGTTTGTAAAACTAGTGTGACCTACGAGACTGGTGGTTGTCTACAAATTTGATTTTCACAAACATCTATTTTTCTCGAAACTTTGTATTTCAGCTTTGGGGCCTTATGATTGTTAGCGCGTCTTATTATTTTTCAAAAAAACTTTATTTTTAGTATTTTGGGTGTATTTCTAAATTTATTTACTCAATTTTATTTCCATTTGGGGTCACAGACATTAAAATCCTGCAGGAATTATTGTACTGTGTGTGTCGTGTAGTATTCTGAGTTTCAGACATAGCTGAATCTTGAAATTGTGTTATCTCATACTGAAGAGAATAAAATGATGTTTGTGAAAGATAAGATGCCTGCAACAAATTATTTTAACGTGCTATTTTAAACCAAAACCGGAATATTCTACTGAAAGCAGAAATATGCCTCTAGTTGTTGAGCCAAAAAAAGGCCAGAATACATTCACTGAAGACAATAAACTACATAATGAATCTAATTAAATTAATTTTTATCACAATCTCTATTCCATGAATAATTCAACGTGCAGGACATATCATGCAAACAGAAGCAAAGAAATACTTTGCGACTTTTGTTATAAAATTAAGTACTGGACACGAGTATAGAAAAGTTTGAAGGGGCAACAAAAATTTGGTTTTCGGTCCTTCATATAACTATCGATTAAATTTATAAATTTAAAATTACGTTGTAATCTACTCAGTAAGAGATATAATCTTATGTTAAAGGTCGAAAACAGAAAGACAAGTATTAAAGTGAGAAACCCTCCCAACAAATGCAAGCGTGACAGCGATTCACACTGTACAATCAGTAGAGTTACGCCTCCCTAAATCTGACAAAGGCGACTACAGCGATTTGACCTCGGCAAATATTTGATTTTTTAAGAAAAAGTTGATTTTCGACTCTGTGGATTCCACGGAAAGACCACGGAGAGTTAAGAGTCTGGTTATCAGCGAATGAAGGTAGAGAGTGTGTCTCGTGTTTGGTTAATACAAATATTGCATTTGGAGATTGCCTGATTACTTGTTTCCTCAGTGTTAAGGTAGTCACAGAACGGAAACAGTTTCGATCATATAGTAACTTATTTGGCAAGAGATTTAACAGTTCCATTATTTTCACTACGGTTATTGTTCTTGTAACAATAGTGACTACTATTTAATTAACTTCAAACGTGTAGCATAGTTTGGCGTGACCCGAGTAGCTGGTTTAGGGGACTAGATAATCCTGTCAATTAACAGGACAAACTATTGTAGCTCACGAGTACCCCAGACCAGAGATTATTCCACCGCTGTGTACACTGGCCTATTCCTTGTCAACTCCATTACGGAGTTAATGCTAGAACAACGACGGGTCTTAACTGTGCGTATGGGTGGAGAATCAATGTAATACACATCAGATCTGTTGATTACTTTACAGTAAACATAGTTTAACAACGAGCGAAACGATCATCACACATTATCATCGATCATTTATAATCCACTAATCCACTACTTGATTTAGGTCTCTTGCAGACTTTTCTGTATATTACATATTCATCTTCTCGTATACAAGTTCGTCCTGATTGTTTCTTTATGTCGTCGATGCACCTTCCTTAGGACTCTTTTTTATAAAAAGGAATCTATATCACTAAATGGCTAAAACGGTAATTCGACTACCCGTTTCCACTGGCTTTTTACCTACCTAACGATTTTCAGGGTAACAAAAGTCTGACTTTTAGTATTTCATGTAATTATTGACCGATATTAAAAAATTGAAATGATCTCATAATTTATTCATTAAGAGGTACAATCATACGTTAAAGTTTTAACAAAATAAGACAATTATTCAAGTTAGGAACTGTGTATACACCTCGAGTGAATTCAACTTGCGTCACGCAAATTACCTAAACTAATTCATCCAGTATTTCACAATGAAAGCACTTAGCGATTTCCAGCAAACTTTAAACGTAATTTGAAGTCTTTATGAAACTTTTATCACCGACATCCTCCGCAACATAATGAAAGGAAAACAGTTTGTCGCTTATTAGATTTACTGTGTTCATGCAATTAAACGTCAGCACCAGACATGACGTTCTCATTTATTACTTCTCTACTACGCAACACACTTTGCAGACTGAATGTACCTGCCGAATTTTATCATTATAAGACACATAACTCAGTATATATAACGTTTTATAAATGGGAGTCCGAGTCTTTAAAGAATTGGAAGTGCGGAGGGATAACTGTCGCAACACAGCATCTCCTTAGCGTGTTTTTCACTATTCGCCTCTCTGCTTGCGTAACCATCTGCATTTCGATTTGATAATAACCACTACCACATTCTCAACTCCTGTCCTTTTATTTAACCATTTGTTTGTTTCTCTTCCCTTTCTCGCTTTTCGCAACATACATTTTTCCGTTAGTGCGTCAGCTATCCTCAACTGTCATTGCGTTTAACGTTCATATTTCACTTCCGCAGATTAGAACCGTTTACTGCCAGTAAACAGATTCAGAAGCTTTTCAGGGACATTTTGTGAGCATTTCGATATAAGGACGTCGTGGTCTTCGGTGGCTCGTCACACAGTACTTTTATTTCCTTTTATTTGTTACCCACGTTTATCTTTGTATCTTTATTTCACCGAAAATATACGCAGAGTGCAGATGACTGATGTAGTGGTGTGTGTCTCGTTTGGAAACAAAATCCTTTCATCCACTCACGGTACTTGGCAGTTGAGAACAGCTGTTGGATATATTCAAATCTCTATCTTTCCCTTCAGTTTTTTTTTGTTTTCCACAGCTCCCTCTACTATCACGCATATCATTCCCTGATGTCGTATTATCGTTTTCTTTCTTCATATTGGTGTTCTCCAGATATTCCTTCGCTCAACGATACCGCGGGATTTTCCTTATTTCTTACGATACTAGTCCAACGCATCGATTCTCTTTTTCTCTGTTTTCCCAGACTCCACGGTTCGCTTCTATGTAACACTATGCTTCGCGGGTACATTTCCAGAAATTTTCTCCTCAAATTAACGTCAATGTTTGATATTACAGACTTCTTTTGGCCTGGAATGCTGTTTTTGCGTGAGCTTCGCAGATAGAAGAAGTCTCTCACTTCATTTCCTTCGTGGTCCCCAGTTTTGCTGTTAAGCTCAAGCTAACCTCGTTTTTGCTACTGCTCATTACTTTCGTCTTTCTTCGGTTTACTCACAGTCGATATTCTGTGTTCATTAGAGTTATCGACGTAGTATAGGAAAGATAAAGTCACCAGAAGGCAGTTCTGATGTTGCGCTAGATAATGGAAGGAAGACTTGCGAAAAATAATACCCGTTCATAAGATTTGTCGACCTAGAGGAAGCGTTCTAGAACGTAAAATGGTGCAATATGTTTGAAATTCAGGGAAAATAGGCTTAAGCTTCAGGGAAAGACGAGTAATGTGCAGTATGTATAAGAAGCCAAATGGAACAATCGGATGGATGACCAAGAACGAAGTGCTCGGATTAAAGAGGGTATAAGACAGATACGATCTTTCCCCCCTGCGTTTACATGCATACACCGAAGAAGCAACGAGGGGAGTAAAGAATAAGTTCAGCAGTGACGTTAAAATTCAGGGGTAAGAATACCAGTGGTAATGCTCACTGATGACATTACTGTACTCAGAGAAAGTGAATTACGGGACATACTGAATGGAGTAAACAATCTATTGAATATAGAATATGGATTGAGAGTAAACCGAAGAAAGACGAAAGTGTTGAAAGAGTAGCAGAAATGAGATTAGTGACAAAGTTTTCATCAATAATGGACACCACGTAGTAGACGAAGTGAAGGAATTCTGCTACCTTTGACAGAAAATAACACATTATGCACAAAGCAAGGAGGACCTAAAAGGCAGCATAGCGCAGGCAAAGACGGCATTTGGGGCCAAAAGAAGTCTACTCATATCAAATGCGGAATTTGAGAAATTTCTGGAACACAGCATTGTATACAAATCTATCATGAACTGTCGGATAACGAGAAAAGAACAGAACTGAAGCGTTTGTGATGTGGTGCTACAGAAGGATGTTGAAAATTAGGTGGAGAAATAAGATACGGAATGAGGAGGTTGTTTACAGGATTGGTGAGAAATGGAAGATGTGAAAACAAGACATCTGCGACTAACGCCCATGTTACTAGAGTGAAGTGTTGAGGATAAGGTAAGACAGTGGTTGGAATACGTCCAACAAATACGGGGGCTAGTACACCAATTTCGGCACATTTCAGCTGCTTCTTAACTTGTTCTAGTATATCGTCAGTTTATCTATAGGGGCCTATCACACAATTTATTTTATATATATATATATATATATATATATATATATATATATATATATATATATGCGAGGCCGTGCTGAAGAAACTTCTTAAATAAAATAAACGCTGTCAAACATTCTGCATCTTTAGTCTTTGTATTTGCATGTTCATTTCTCAACCTAGTCAACCTGGCGACGAACACATGTCTCCCAGTGACAGACCAGTTTGTTGATACCGTCAGTGTAGATTGTTTGACTGCGTTCATAGAGGCACAATCACACCTCTGTTTCCATCACTTCATCCTCAAAGATGTTTTTTAAGTTTTGGAAACAGATAAAAAGCGGATGGGGCCAATTCGTGACTGTATGGTGGAGGATCGATGACAGTGAACTCAACGCGTCGCGCTGCTGCAGATGTCGCAGCACTCGTGTGTTGTCTGACGTTGTCATTCTGAACTAGAGGGCGCTCAGTGTGTGGACGAACTCTTCGAATTCGAAACTCGATTACAGCACTCTGTTTCTTAACCACCAACATAATTACATTACACACCGCCACGTTACACGCTACAATTCGGAGCCCTCTGGCGGCAGACGACTACAGATACAATGACGGAAAAAATCGCAAAAACAAAAAGTGATTAATGTACCATAAGGGAACATTTCTCCAGGTAATATATTTATTGACATTGCAAGATCACAGGTCAACGTACGCTGGAGAGAAGCTATAGCAAATGTAAAATACTGGTACACTGATACGGGTGTAGCCACCTAAATGTGAATGCAAGCGTCCAAACGAGCATAGATTATGTTGTGCAGGTGCTGGGTGTTAGTTTGTGGGATGCAGTTCCGTGCTTGTTGCACTTGGTTGATCAATAGGGGGCCTCTTATGCTGTTTGTGGATGACACTGAAGTTGTACCATGATGTCCCATACGTGCTTGATTGGAGACAGATCTGGTGATCGGAAGGGTCAAAACAACATTTCTACGCTGTGTAGAGCATGTTGGGTTGCAACAGCGGTATGTGGGCGAGTGTTATGCTGTTGGAAAATAATCGACGAAATGCTGTTCCTGAACGGCAGCAGAACAGGTCCAATCATCAGACTGACTTACAACTTTGCAATGAGACTCTGTGGGATAATCATGAGAGTGCTCCTGAATACGAAATTTTCACCCCAGACCACAACACCAGAATTAAGTGTAGTGTGTCTAGCACGCAGGCAGGTTAGTTGCAGGGCCTCAACTGATCCCCTCCCACGCAACTCACGGTCATCACTGACACCGAAGCAGAAAAAGCAAAAGATCTCCATTAAGCTCTCTAATGAACACTCGCTTGACACCACTGATGTTGCAAATGGCGTCAGTGGAATGCACGCTACAGGACTTCTATCTCGGTGCTGTCCTTGAAGGAACCGATTTGTAACAGTTTTTTGTGTCACTGTGGTGCCAACAGTTGCTCAAATTGCTGCTGGAGATTCATTATAATGCACCAGAGCCGTACCCCGAACACGATGGTCTTCCCTCCCAGTAATGACACGTTGCACTTCGCACCTAAGCTAAAAGCAATCATGTATAGTGAGTACATTCCTGCCAAGTCTTTCTGCAAAAGAGGGAACATTCAGCTTCTCGTACCCCTATTACATGGCCTCGTTCAAACTCAGTGACATGCTGACAAAGGCGTCTTTGTCGCTTGAAAGGCAATCTTGACTAACATCAACTCACCACGTCCAGTCTCGAAGGTAACTAAAGCTCGTGACCGTATATTTAAAGCAAACCTTATTTGTGTCCTCACAATGGCGCTAGAGCCACTCTTATGTGACTGGCGCGAAATTTGAGTACATTTTATCTTTCAGATGTAGAAAGACGTCTGCCGGCCGCTGTGGCCGTGCGGTTCTAGGCACTTCAGTCCGGAACCGCGCTGCTGCTACGGTCGCAGGTTCGAATCCTGCCTCGGGCATGGATGTGTGTGATGTCCTTAGGTTAGTTAGGTTTAAGTAGTTCTAAGCCTAGGGGACAGATGACCTCAGATGTTAAGTCCCATAGTGCTCAGAGCAATTTGAACCATTTAGAAAGACGTCTAGCAACTTCCGTTTAGTCGTACAACTTTTTCCGTTTTTCTGTTATTGTATATAGGCATGAAGAGTAAAGATTTAGAATGTTAATAATGTTTTATTTAAAATGCTTTAAGAATTTTAACATAAAATTTTCGGAGATATCACATTTCAGCACGCCTTCGTAATTGTGGACTTTAGAGGCGGCTGCAAGAGCTACTGTGAGGTGAAGTGGTTGGCACCGAAGAGGAATTAGCGGCGGCGGGACGTATCAAACTACTGGGATGACTGATGAGCCCCCCCTTCCCCCCCCCTCCCGCTGATCCCCACTCTTCTATAAAAAAAAAGAAAAAGAGGATACACTGATCTGTTGGCGATCGTGAAGTACGTACTCTGGTACAAACTTTCGCTTTATTAAGAAGGGAGAGGGAGGGGGAGGACATGTTTGCACCAGACCAGAGAGCTGACTGTAGGATGGAACCCAGTTCAGAAAGCGGGCCGTGAGTGGTCCATTCGGCGTTATTGCGTCCCCCCCCTCCCCACCCCCACTGCCCCGTCTGGGCGGCGCTGTTGCTTCGCTTCCGTCGTGTCCCATTTCAGTCACAGGACCAATTTGGCGCGTAAGCGACGCGCCACGTCCCCGTGAGCGGGGCGCAGCAGGAGGGGGTGGCTTTAGCGCCAAGTGAAAGTTAATGCCGTTAGTCTTAATGAGAAAGTCCTGCCTGCCGGGCCGGATTTATCAGGTAAGCTGGTCGGGGAGGGGGAGGGGGGGGGGGTTGAGGGGGATAGGCCGCCCACGCGTCGCCATTTGTTCTCTGGACCTGGTGAGAGCTGTGGCTCCAGCTGCTGCCAGCCCTTCGCTCGTCGCAGCGCTGGATCGGAAACAGCCTAGCAGGACATGGCGGGGGCGCCGAATCTCGTCGCTGTCTCGCTTCATAGGCCGGTCCTGCCTAGGGAAGTTCAGATACCATCAAAGTATCGATACCCAGTCAAATGAGTAGTACTCAAGTCGTCTTGCGATAAAACTCGTAAGTTCCGATACCCACCCGTATCGATACTCTTTTTAAATTCTTTTATGCAATGTGAAGCAATGCTGAGTATGTACGGCGTTCTACTTGATTTCTTATTTTATGAAATCTAATAAAAATACACTTTAAGAGAAAAAAGGACTCATCCCGAAGGAACTATCCGATTGCGACGGATACGGCAGATGTGATACACTTGCGCAGACAAAAAGATTATTACAAGTGCAGAAAAATTGGATGGTTTATTTAAGAGAAAGAGTTGAATTGGGCAGGTCAATAAAGCGTAGGTCCACCTTTGCTCCTTACGCAGGCAGTTATTCGACCTGGCATTTGTTGATAGGGCTGTTGGACGTCCTCTGAGGGATAGTGTGCCAAATTCTGTCCAACTGGCTCATTACAGGGTCAAAACGCCAGGCTGGTTGCAGTGCCCGGCCCATAATGCTTCAAGCGTTCTCATTTGGGGAGCCACCTGGCGACTTTGTTGGCCGACGTAAGGTTTGGCAAGTACGAAGACATGCAGTAGAAACTCTCACAGTGTGCAGACGGGCATTATCTTCCCGAAATGTAAGCCCAGGATGGCTTGCCATGAAGGGCAACAAAACAGGGAGTAGAATATCGTCGACGTGCCCATGTGCCGTAAGGGTGCATCTGGTGACAAGCAAAGGGATCCTGCTATGAAATGAAATTTGCACATCACATCATTACTGCTAACTGTCGGCCGTAAGGAGGGCGACAAAGAGGTTGGAATCCCACTGCTGTTCGAGGTGTCTCCAGGCACATCTTCTGCTTGGAATGTCATTGACTGGAGTAGAATTGTCTTC
Source organism: Schistocerca americana (assembly GCF_021461395.2). Taxonomy (NCBI): domain Eukaryota; kingdom Metazoa; phylum Arthropoda; class Insecta; order Orthoptera; family Acrididae; genus Schistocerca; species Schistocerca americana. The sequence goes on along the minus strand of NC_060126.1, from coordinate 111,398,164 downwards.
AAAGACGAGTCCGGCTTCGAACTGAGCTCTGATGATTAGCGAAGACGTGTCTAGAGATCCCCGGGCAATGGTGCGATACTAATGGATTGCTTTTTAAAGATATTACATGGTTAGGCAAATAATCAGTTTCCCGGCATTACACGTTTTAATTTTGTTTCGAAATATCATTTTCTCAAAGCATCTTGTAACTTCGAAATTCAAAATGATAGTTACTCAGTGCAATATAGGAATGAAATTAGATTACTGACGAACGTTAAAATAACGACTCGTAATCTAAAAATAAGCCTTTGCACATATAACAATTTTCTATCACAAGAAATCAAAAGAGATTTATTATTGGGTTTTCCTTCGCCATGACAACGCAAGGCCTCACACAAGTCTGCGCACCCGAGAGGAGCTCACAAAACTTCATTGGACTGTCCTTTCTCATCCGCCCTGCAGCCCGGATCGCGCACCTTCAGGCTTCCATTTGTTTGGCCCAATAAAGGATGCACTCGGCGGGAAGCAGTACGTGCATGATGTGGGGGTTATTGATGCAGTCAGATGCTGGCTCCAGCGTCGACCAATAGGGTGATGTTATGCGAGTGTACGGGCCCCACCAATGAGGCGGCGTAAGGCCGTCGCATTGAACGGAGATTTTGTTGAGAAAATGGTTTTGTAGACAAAAGAGTGCGGAATAGTATGGAGTATTGGAATCCTGAATACAACCGACCTGCTTTCGGAAACAACGTTGGGGCATTATTTACTGAAAGCCCGTCGAATCTTGAATTTGTTTTATCGGATTCAGAGGCTCTGCTGACTTTCTATTGTCTTCTTTCTACTGCAGTACCGTGAGTACAGAAACCACGGCAGACAGTGATGGAACTGGTTACTTTCACTAGTTATTTAACAACCCGATACACTCTATACATATAGTATACAATACTGCAATCTCTTATTTTGTTTAGTTTTAATGACGTGAATAAAGTAGTGTTCTACACTTGTACACAGAATATGCGTTCAAACATGAATCCAAGGCAAATGATATTATTTCAAAAATGAAGTGAACAAAAATGAAAATTCTGCATGTCATATCTAATCTCTGAAATAATTCTTTTCCAATATATAAGGAATTTTTGGACTTGTTGAAGATGGAAAACTAACAGAAAAGCTGGATTTGAATGTAGATGATATGTTTGATTAAATAAAAAAAAATTTTGATCAAATTTAATGATACAGACATTTTACAAAATTCAGAATGCCAAGTAGCAATTGGAACATGATATTAGAAACTGCTGATTATAAATGTATAAATATATATAAATTTTTAAAATACCTTTGAATATGTTTTTAATGCTTCTAACAGCATCATACTATAAAATAATCTTTAGTGCCATATTATCTAAATCAAGTATACCTACAATCAGAGCAAATGTAATAAATTCAAAGCTCATTTTTCCTTCAATCTTACAAGTTTAGAACGATTTTAAAAGTGTTTTTTCCTTCATGAATTTAATTTTTTAAAACCCAAACTCTAGTAAGCACATTAATAATTCATCTTTTTTGTTTATTGAGTTGATGTATTATTACTCAGTTATTAAAGAGAAACTTTTCTGGTTGTTTTGATGTTTTAGTGAATTACCAGTAATCTCCCCCCACCCCTACCCAATCTTGAACTTTAAAGACTCAAACTTCCATAGATGTTTTAAGAAAAGCTAGTTTTTCACAGAACTCAATGTTTATGACTTCATATCTCCTGAACTACATGTTGTAAAATGACATAATGTTGTATGCACATTTAGAGTTATTTGTGAATACTATCTACAAAATATGTTACAAAGAGAATTAGTAGTAAAGAAGTAATAAATTGAAATGTCATTCCTGATGTTGAAGTTTTATTGCATAAACAGCGAAAATCTAGTAAGCAATAAACTTTCTTCTCATCATTATTTTAGTGGAGCATGAGCTAGAAACCTACTAGATGAATATATACTGGGTGATTTGTGCAGATATACACAGTTTTTAAATTCAATACTTGACTGTGTTCAATGTAAGATTATGCCTATTAATGAGTAATTATGGGAGCAATTTATATTTTTAAGTTTGATCAATAGTTATATGAAATATTGAATATCAAATTTTTTTGTCACTCATAGCGACCAAACAGGTAACCTGCAATAGGGACTGATTGAACAGATGGCTGTTTTGGCCATTTAAAAATCTAGATACGTTGTCAAGACTATTAATTTTAACATTATATTTTGGTAGGTAGTAGTAGTAGTAGTAGTAGTAATAAATGATGTAGTATGAATATATTTTGTAATGCAGAGGCAATAGTAATGTCCTCTATTTTGACTTGACAGGGTTGGTAATACTAGATGCAATCCAAATACCTATCTGGACATGTACTTGTTTTACAAACGAAAAAAGACGGAGGAAAATAAAGTAAAACACGCTGAAGTGTGCGGACCGATTTGGTAGCCACACGTGCGTCGAGGCTGCTGAACCGTAACGGTTCATTTCGCAGGACAGGACAAAAGTAAACAGAGACCAAAGGAGCGGCCATTGTGCGTCGGGTTCTGTGCGCGACGCCCGGCGACGACAAAGGAACGGCGCGAGCGTGCGGTTGCGACCGGTCGACCGGAACGTGTACAATCGATACTCGCCGGCGGCGGAAAGCTGCTCACTGGCCGTGGGCAGCGTCTGTGACGCGACAGTTGTGTGTCAATGGTGGAGACGTGTCGTATTCGAAACTTGTCATGTCCCTCAACTTGAATGTTTTAGAAGCGTCGAAAGAACGCAATCGTTAGTGAAGAGTACCTTCGTAAAACTATTTCGTCCTCCGTGCATTTGTACTAAGAGCATCGGAAGGGGTAAACGGCATCTCATACGCACCTCTAAGGGTCCCGCGCCATCTGCGGTCCCGCAGTGACGCTGTTTTTCGGAGAGGCTGTGGGTGCGGACATACATTAAACATTAGCATTTTAAACTGCTTTTATTTATAATGTTTAGGATTATGTTCGCATGACCGTGCAGGCATTTTAAGGCACTAGGGGTAGAAGAATGATATAAAACTGTGCGGACTTCAGAATGCTTTAGAATGCATAGAGACCACAGTCGCCAGCTGGTGTGGCCGAGCGGTTCTAGGCGCTTCAGTCTGGAACCGCGGGTTCGAATCCTGCCTCGGGCATGGATGTGTGTGATGTCCTTAGGTTAGTTAGGTTTAAGTAGTTCTAAGTTCTAGGGGCCTGATGACCTCAGATGTTAAGTCCCATAGTGCTCAGAGCCATTTGAACAATTTTAGACTACACTCATGGTAGCTGTTAGTTATACTTTATTAAACCACATTTGACATATTACAGACAGAAAAGCTTTATTTACGCTTTCTGGTCTATTGTGATGTATTTTTACGAACTCGCTCCTCATTAGTGTCATGAAAGGCTTGTTGTTTCACGTTCTTATCGAATCTAGTCTAAAAACGATTTGCAGATATACACTCGCACCAAATGACGTAGACCACTGGCAAAATAGTGGGAAAACCGGAATACCATAGCGTTTAAATTAGTTTTGCTGATGCTGCAGTTCATTTAGTCCTTTTTTTAAACATTGGAAAATACAGGATGGAATGTAACAATATTATGAAAGACGATGTGTGCGTGTGTGTGTGTGTGTGTGTGTGTGTGTGTTGTAAGTAGGCTGTTTAGGTTTTCTTATTGGTAACGCCACGTAGCGCTCTGTATGAAAATCACTGGCTGTGCTGTGTGCAGTCTGTGGCTAGTTTGGATTGTTGTCTGCCATTGTAGTGTTGGGCAGTTGGCTGTTAACAGCGCGTAGCGTTGCGCAGTTGGAGGTGAGCCGCCAGCAGTGATGGATGTGGGGAAGTGAGATGGCGGATTTTTGAGAGCGGATGATCTGGACGTATGTCCATCAGAAACAGTGCATTTGCAAGAATGGATGTCATGAACTGCTATATATATTATGACTTTTGAACACTATTAAGGTAAATACATTGTTTGTTCTCTATCAAAATCTTTCATTTGCTAACTATGCCTATCAGTAGTTAGTGCCTTCAGTAGTTAGAATCCTTTATTTAGCTGGAAGTATTGGCACTCGCTGTATTGCAGTAGTTCGAGTAACGAAGATTTTTGTGAGGTAAGTGATTCATGAAAGGTATAGGTTAATGTTAGTCGGGGCCATTCTTTTGTAGGGATCATTGAAAGTCAGATTGCGTTGCGCTAAAAAATATTGTGTATCAGTTTAGTGTTGATCAGAATAGGTAAAGAGCGAAATGTCTGAGTACGTTCAGTTTTGCTCAGCTGTTTGAAAATCAAATAATGTAAGAGATTTATCAGTACAGTAATTCAATAATTTTTCAAAGGGGACGTTTCAGTGTGTGTGTGTGTGTGTGTGTGTGTGTGTGTGTGTGTGTGTGTGTGCCTGTGGTGTATTTTTGACGAAGGCCTTTTTATTGTATTGTATTGTATGAAACTGGGGATCTAGAAACAATGGAGAGGCTTCGTCCCCGTCGTAGCCCACAGTGGTACACAACCCCCCAACAGGTTACAGCAGTCCACTCACCCCACCGTCGCCTCACACCGAACCCAGGGTTATTGTGCGGTTCGGCCCCCAGTGGACCCCTCCAGGAACGTCTCATACCAGACGAGTGTAACCCCAATGTCTGCGTAGTAGAGTAATTGTGGTGCACGCGTACGTGGGGAAAGTGTTTGCGCAGCAATCTCCGACATAGTGTAACTGGGGTGGAATAAGGGGAACCAGCCCGCATTCGCCGAGGCAGATGGAAAACCGGCTTAAAAACCATCCGCAGACTGGCCGGTACATCGAACCTCGACACTAATCCGACGGGCGGATTCGTGCCGGGGGCCGGCACGCCTTCCCGCCCGGAAAGCCGTGCGTTAGACCGCACGGTTAATCTGGCGGACGACGAAGGCCTTGTTGGCCGAAAGCTTTTCTGACAGTCTTTTTGTTGTGCATATCTGCGACTCAGCATCTTCCATAACATTGATAACAGTATTTTTGCAATCCGTTTTACGTTAGTTTCTCTAAAAGTGAAGCGCCCATGAGAGGAGAAGAAAACGAAATGAAACTTCAGGTGTTTCGAGTATATTTGACGGAATTTCGGTAATTACAAAATAAAGCAAAATTTACAAAGAGCTTAGCAGTTTGAGTACACTTGTCAATATGACGTTGCATCCAGCCTGGCCTAGGTACCCGCACTGATTCGATTGGGAAAGATATCATAAAGCATTTCTATCCTCTCCTAAAGCAAAATGGCCCACAGCTGTTGTAAGTGATCCTTGATATATCACGGGGCAGGTTGACGTCCCACAAGTTTCAACTGCGGACAGTTCTTGTCCTCCCGCTGGCCACAGGAGTAGCTCAGCACCACGCAGACATTTGGCAGGGATGCGTGCTGTGTGTGGAAGAGCATTGTGCTCTTGAAAAGTGGCACCACGGTAAGGGGTAACACATAAGAGGTAACACATTAGTTCGCAGTATTTCGTTCACTGTACCGTCAGAGTTCCCTCAGTCACTGATAACAGTGACCTGAAGAAATATCCAATGGCTTCCCACACCACGACGCAAGGAACAACACTGCTGAGCCTCCCCAAAACACAAAACACTGGAAGGATGGGACCGCTCCCCAGGTCGACGCCGTACTCGCCGACGATGCTCTTCCGGCGCAATGTGGAACCGCAATTCGTCGCTGAAGGCAGTGCTACGTCGTTCATCAGTACTCCATGCATCACCAGTCCAAACGCAGCCGTTGTGTTAACGGGACGTAACGCATGGGACCATAATCCCCCAGTCCAGCTGCTGCTCGTCAACGACCAGTCGTAGGGCATGACACAGAATGTTGCTCGACCTGTTCTCGGGTGCTAGTAGCAGATGTGGAGGAATTGCGACATGCTTGGTGCACAGTACGCAGTGGCGACAAAAAGTCGTGGGATAGCGTTACGCAAATAGGCGAATTGCTGTGTGATCGCGTACAAAATGACAGTGCTTTAGTGGAACTGTCATTTGAGCTCATGTAATTGACGTGAAAGGGCTTCCGACGTGATTTTGGCATAGTGAGGGCAATTAACAGACTCTGAACACTGAATGATGGTTGGACCTAGACGGATGGGACATTCCATTTCGGAAATCATTAAACTAAAACTAAACTAGTCTCCGCCCGAACAGACCATGACGGCCCAACGGTACCGAAATCATTAGCTAATTAATATTCCACAGTGTCAAGAGTGTGCCGAGAATATCAACTTTCAAGCATTATCTTTCACTACAGACAACGCAGTGGCCGACGGCCTTCACGTAACAACCGAAGCAGCGGCACTTGCTTAGAGATGTCAGTGCAACACTGCGTGAAATATCCGCAGGAATCAATATGAGACGAATGATGAATGTAGGTGCGGAAAAATTGGTGTTAATAGGCTATGGCAGCAGAGGACCGAGGTCTAGTGCCTCTCCTGGGCTCGTGACCCAGATCGGTTGGACCCTAGACGACTGGAAAACCGTTGCCGCGCTAGATAAGTCCCGATTTCAGTTGGTAAGAACTGATGGTAGGGATCGGGTATGACGTAAACCCCATGAAGCCATGAACCCAAGTTGTTAACAAGGCACTGCACAAGCTACTGGTGTTTCCATAATGGCCGGCTGGTTGGCCGAGTGGTTCTAGGCACTTCAGTCTGGAACTGCGCGACCGTTACGGTCGCAGGTTCGAATCCTGCCTCGGGCATGGATGTGCGTGATGTCCTTAGTAAGGTTTAAGTAGTTCTGAGTTCTAGGGGACTGATGACCTCAGATGTCCCATAGTGCTCAGAGCCATTTAAACCATTTGTCTCCATAATGGTGTAGGCTGTGTTTACATGGAATGGACTGGGTCCTCTGGTCCAACTGAACCGATCACTGACTGAAATTTATTATGCTCGGAGACCATTTGCAGTCATTCATAGATGTCATGTCAGTGGTCCACAGTTGTTCGCGGTTGTTTTGAAGAATATTCCGGACAATTCGTGCGCAATGATTTGACCCAGCAAACCACCAGACATGAATGCCATCGAAAATTAATGGCAAATAATTGAGAGATCAGTTTGTGCACAAAATGCTGCACCGCCATTGCTTTCGCAATTTTGGCCGGCTATAGCGGCAGTATGTCTTAATATTTCTGTAGGGGACTTCCATCGATTTGTTGAATTCGTGTTACGTCGAGATGCTGCACTACTCGGGGCAGAAGGAGGTCGGACATGATATTGGGAGGTATTCCATGACTTTTCTCAGCATAATGTTGATAATGTTGAATAGGGTAAAAAAAAGTCTTGATGCGCATTACAGAGAATTAGCTGACTAGATCACGTAGTGTTTTGACTAATAACTTCCTAGTCCAGTTGGGAAAACGACTTCGCTTGATTATCTACCGAAACAGGCACAACTGCTTGCTAAGATCTGGTTTTCAGGCTGTTCTGCATTCATTAAATAGGGGCCGTCTTAATCCCAAGTTTCTTTTCAAATCCAGACTTGAGACGTACTCAGGGGCAAACTTACGATAGACACAAGCAGAGTACAGAAAGATATGGACACCGTAACGAGCTTACGGGATACGAACGGTCGTCATAAAGTTTTGATTTTATTTTGAAACTTTTGATTTATGTAATTAATTTTTTGTTGGTTTCGAGGGACATGTCTGCAGTCTGGTACACACTGAAAATCCCAAGCCACAGTGCCGCAGCACGCCGCTGCCGGTGGTAAAACAAAATGGTGGAGCTTGTTGATAACATGGTGAATGACAAAAGTGGGGTAATCTGAATGTGTTACGCACTGAAGTATGTAACAACTTCATAGAAAAACGATGAAACATGGTAGAGAAATATGCTGTAAATGCTCACTGCACCTGACCTTATACATGCCTGACAAAAAAAGTGAAGCATCCGGACGACTCTGTCTAACGTCAATGTAACTTCCTACACATACACGTAATCGGCATTATGTACATAAACAGAGTTGCTATTCTCTGTGATAGATAGAACGGTCAGCAGAGTGCATCAGCGTTCTTCGTGTTTAGTGTTGTTACCAGGCCTGATACTGTTGATAAGCGTGAAGACTTCAGCGCTAGCGAAAGGCTTATACTCCACGTAAAAGATTATCTAGAACATATCCTAAAAGAAGAGCGTAAAATTCTATGGAAGACACTCGGCCCCAAAAGAACAGAAGATGGGAACAGACTGTAGTCTCGAAAAACATTCGAAAAGCCATCGAACTTTGCCCAACAATAAGACTCACTCTCAAAATTGGGACGTGCATAGAACAACTCAAAACATGTACCCTGAATCCAGAAGGTCAAAAAGTGCATAGATAAGGTTCGCGTAAGCCCATCATACACTTTCAACAGATATTTATACCGACAAAGAATTAGCAAATGGGAAGTACTGCCAGAGAATGAAATCATCACCAGACCATGGAAAAAGTGCACTGAAGGAAGTAAAACAATCCACGGAGAAAAAGTGAGCGCTTCTTGTAGGCTCCAAACATTGAAGTATAATAGATTTACATGATACGATAGGGTCTTATGGCACATGAGAATAATAACAATAATCATAATCATAATGATAAGCGAAAGGAGTGTGCAGTAACGACGAAGAGGGGAACGCAGTAAAGCAGCGATTTCTGCTTCTGAGCTATCGCCGTTTTGCCTGACAAGCTAAGTTCATGCAGTTCGTGTTTTCGAGAGCTGCGTAATGACGAGCGGAGTTTGACAGTGCTCATTTGCTAACGAGGCCCCTGTCTCTTCCCGGAACGGAGCGCGGTCGTTAACGACCATCTCACGACCAGATCGTCGCCCCTGGGTGGCAGGTGCCTAACTCGGGGTCGTGCAAATTCATCCCAACGCCTCTCCTGTCAGAACGATTTCAGTGGCTCCCGCGACCTGTACGAAGCTTCCGAAGTTATATCTCTGCGATGCTAACTGCCGGCGGTCGTTGTCAGTTACAACGTTTGACAAAAACGTTATGATATTCGTTGTTTTCTCGCTTGCATCCCTGTATCTTTGTCAGTGCCACGCCAAAGATACTTCTGCAAAGGACGTATTATTTGCAGTGATCCATAGTATTTCTCCAACAGACACATATTTATGTGCACACTACAGAAATGTCGTTACGTGCCGTCATAACTCATCCAGGAAAAAAAAAGGAGTCCCATCAGTCGACATATCTGATCCATAGTTCTAGGAATTTTAAAACATGTCTTTAAAATATTGTTGGGACCTCACTGAACATTTACCCTCTCATACGATCACTGACAATGCAGCACAGGCTATTGAGATGATCCAGAGATAGAATGTGTGGATAACGCGCAAGAGTATTCCACTAATGTGTTTCCTGCTCCGCTAAAACAATCTGTGTTCTGCCTTGCGGCAGCTATTGTCATGGAGGAAGCCTCGTCAGAGAGGTCCACCTCATGAGCGTCTAGGGAAGTGATTCCAGTGGTGGTTTCCCGTTGCCTTCCACTGATGATGATGAAATGATAATGAGGACAACACAACACCCAGTCTCTGAGCGGATAAAATCTCCGACCCAGCCGGGAATCGAACCCGGCCCCCCTGGCGTGACACACAGCCGCGCTGACTACTCAGCTATCAGGGCGGACTCCAGGTTCGCATTCGATAATGATAAAAATCGACGATGTAGCAACTTCGGTATCGTCTCTTGCGCTTTTGTGCGTCCGTACTGGTGGTCCATAAAAGGGCCATTGGTTTGCTTAGTCATATCGTCTTTGGTGGTGTGACATATGTCAGGATTCCGCCCAAACCGCTTCTGCAGCGCCCAGGGTCCTCTCATTGACAACTTTTATTAAAGCACATTTTATAAAAAAAAGAACAAAAGACCTCAGCTGTGTTCATATATCTAGCAGCAGCTCGTAATAATGTGTGGAGGCAAGGATTAATATTCAAACTTTTACGAGTCATAACATATCTAAAAACTGGAAACCTCATCAAATGGTTCAAATGGCTCTAAGCACTATGGGACTTAACATCTGAGGTCATCAGTCCGCTAGACTTAGAACTAGTCAAACCTAACTAACCTAAGGACATCACACACGTCCATGCCCGAGGCAGGATTTGAACCTGCGACCGTAGCAGCAGCATGGTTCCAGACTGATGCGCCTAGAACCGTTCGGCCACAGAAGCCTGCGCAAACCTCATCATGCTATGTTAGGTAAGAGCAGCTTCCAAATTCTACTGGAGAATAAGATGAGCCTTCTAATGGAGCTAGATACTGGCCTTCCACAAAGATCAATGGTACCCCCTCTCCTTCTTCCCCTCTTTAAAGACAACGTTAAGGAAATTTGGATATGCTGACGACTGGGCTCTTGCTGCGAGCCATACGTCCTGGGCGTCACTGAGTCTGTCTTGACCGAAGACCTACCGATTGTTGGCAAATACACTGACGGAAAAAAACAAACACAAAGAAAGAGTTGTGCGACATAAACCAAAGGTGATAGGCGTGTTTCTACATGCGATGTGTGATGATGTCTGCGTTGATGTCTGTTCAAATTTCGCACCAGTCACCTAAGAGTGGCGCTAGTAGCACCATAATGAGAATATAAGTCAGGTTTGTTTTATATACACTTTGTAACGATCGTGAGCGTTAGTTATCTTTGAGACTGGACTTGAGGAGTTAATGTTAATCCGGAATGCCTTTAAAGTGACGAAGACGCCATTACCATCACCTCACTGAGTTTGAACGAGGTCACGTGATAGGGCTACGAGAAGCTGTATATTCCTTCCGCGATATTGCAGAAAGACTTGGCAGGAATGTAGCCACTGTACTTGTTTGCTGGCAGCAATGATCACGAGAATGTACGGCCGCCAGAAGACTGGGCTCTGTACAGCCACGTGGCACTACCGAGAGGGAAGAAAATCATGTTTGGCGTTTAACTCTGTCGCACCGCAATGCGTCTGCAGCAGGAATTTGAGCAGCGGTTGGCACCGCACCACAGTGATACTACGAACTGTCGGAAATCGGTTACTTCAAGGGCAGCTCCGAGCCAGACACCCTGGAGCGTGCAGTCCACTGAACCCAAACCGACACCATTTGCGACTTCAAGTGAGACCTCACTGGAGGGCAGGTTGAAGAACTGTCGTGTTTTCTGATAAAATACAATGAAGGCTTTCACGACCAGATGTTTCAGCTGCCGAAAATCCTTGCGGGTTGTAAGGCCATCGTCCATGGAACTCTTCTATCCCTGACGTTTCGTTCAAAGCTACGTTGGACATCTTCGGAGGTGCTCCTGGTTGTGCTGAGTCTTGCCGACTGACGAGTCGGACGTCGAAGAAAGGCCTAAGTACCGTGGAAAGTGGGCGTGATCTTGATTTCACGTGATAGCAGAGATAAGCCTTCTCAAGGGCAAAATATAACTATCGATGATGGTACGTCAAAGATAAAAACTCCTCATAGTTTCTGTAGCGCCACGTCCATATATCGCTGTCTCATAACGAAGCTATTGAGGAATTCTTTTGTTATTTAAATAGTATAAATCCTAAAATCCTGTTTACCATGGAAATGGAGAAAGACAATGCAGTATCTTTATTGGATGTCTTCGTTATGAGACAGACCGACCGCAGCTTGAAATATAGTCTTTCGGAAGGATACACGTACCGACAGATATTTGTATAACGATTCCAATCATCATCCACAACAGAAAAGAGGTGTAATTAAAAATCTAGTGGACAGAGCTAAAAGAATTTGTGCGCCGGAATACGTGGACTCCGAGTTAAAACATCTAAAGCAGGCTTTTGACAAGAATGGGTACTATAGTAAGGAAATAAATAGAGTTTTGTGAGCGAATAAAAGAATCCATAAGGGCAACGACAGGACACAGCGATGGAAGAGCACGGTTTCTCTACCCTTCATCAAAAAAGTAACGGATCAAATCGGCAAAATTTTAAAGAAACGTAACGTTCGACCGATTTTCAGACCAACTAATAAAATAGGCCAAGCACTTCGTTCCGTTAAGGATAAACGTCCCCCTCTGTCTGCAAGTGGTGTATACTAGATTCCGTGTACGTGTGGTAGGGTCTACATTGGAACTACAAAGAGAAGTGTGAATACACGGTTGAAGGAACGTAAAAGTCTTTGGCGAGAGGGAAAACAGACAAGTCAGCCGTGGAGGAACATGCTCTTCAGTTGGGTGATCACGTAGTGAAATTTTCTTAAACTAAAGTTTTATGTACTATGACGAACTATCACCCACGGCTACATAGAGAAGCCATCGAAATATATAAACATGGGGATAATTTTAACAGAGAAGAAGAAGCTATGAAACAAAGCCATGCCATATATGGACAGTGGCGCTACAGAATCGATGAGATACTTTTTATCTTTGACTTACTATGGTCGACAGTTACATTTTATCCTTGACAAGGTTTATCTCTGCTATCACGTGAAATCCAAACCATGCCCACTTTCCACGGTGTTTAGGCCGTTCTTCGACGTCCGACTCGTCAGTCGGCAAGACTCAGCACAACCAGGAGTACCTCCGAAGATGCCCAACGTAGCTTTGGACGAAACGTCAGGGATAGAACCGCCACGACCATAAAACTCGGTAGAATTCTCGGCAGCTTTTCTGATGAAAGCCGGTTGGTCCTCGGTGCCAGTGATGGGCGTGTGTTGATTAGGAGGAAGTCAGTTGAGGACCTGCAACTAACCTGTCTGCGTGGTAGATTCATTGGACCTACAACTGGAGTTACGGTCTGGGTTGCGAATTTGTACATCTGGCGATTCGAGCTGTTGTGCTGCTATTCGCGAACAGCATGCCATAGGATGTTTTCCGACAGGATAACGCTCGCTCACACACCGCTGTTGTAACTCAACAGGCCCTACGAGCTGTCGACATGTTGCCTGCTCTATCACCAGATCTGTCTGCAATAGAGCACATATGGGACGACGACTCCAGCTTCACACAACCGTCCCTGTATTGATCGACAAAGTGCAACGGACACTGAACTGTATCCGACAAATTAACACCCGGCAGCTGTACAACACAGTGCAAGCACGTCTGCATGCTTACATTGAACATTCTGGCGGTTGCACAAGTTGTTTGTGTAACAGCGTTTCACACTACCAGTGCCTTATCTCGCGCTTACATTAAATTGTTATCTAGCAATTTTAATCAATTAAATATGTTACCTAGACAAATCGTGAAATTTCATTGCTCTAAATTAATGTTTTTATTGTTGCGATATTTTACTCGCCAGTGTACTTTCGTAACTGGAAGTTACAGACAAGTGCTGTCAAAATCATTACAGAAACAATCAAAAACAGTCCAACTTTCCGGCTGCCTATTCTCATATTAGTCTCCCAAGTTCGCGGCGAGTACCTGCTCTCAACCTGGGGTTTAAAAAAATGACTGATGGCCCTCATCTCCCTGCAATGAGGACATTCCTGCACTCAATAAAAATAGACTTCGCTCACGTAACCCATCTCTACAATGTCCCAAATTTTTGGAGGTCAACAGAGTAACAATAACAGGCCGATGGACAGAAATACAGCTGAACAAGGTCACCCCAGTATAGCTTAAGATGGCCTGCATCCCGTTCTGCCTACCAGGTTTCGAAGAGTTGCGTAAGATCTGGTCTGCGCTTAACAGAGTAAGGACCAATAGTGGAAGATGTGCTGATTCAATGCAGAAATTGGTAATTATAACATCTCCCAGCCGTTATTGTGGTGCAGAACGACGAACTGTTCAGCACTTCAGACGTGCTTGCCCAAACCTATCATTTTTACAGTGATCCGGAGGAGTTTCTGATGGGAACAAAGACGTCAGTTGATTATATTTTGCAGCTGGATATATATCTCTGACCTCCGTGCTTTGTATTAAATTGGTGCGTAAGTTCGTAGCGCTTTTTCATAAGTGTAATAAACGCATCAGGTACACATAACAGAGACTTTAGTCATCAATAATATATTCTCCTTCACCATTTACAGCAGTCTGCCAACGCTGCGGTAACTTTTCGACTCCATGTCTGTAGAAAACGTGGTTTTGAGGCGAAGAATTCGTTGAGCCACGTTCGGAGCCCATTTTCATCCGATATGGAAGTTCCTTGAAGGTTGCTCTATAGGCAGCGGGAACGGGGAAAATTTTAGAGTACAGGATCAGATGAATAAGATGGGTACGGAATGACTTCATAACTTAACTCCGATGTGGCGTTTTTTGTCAGAAAGCGAGTGGGCGTTATCTTGAAGAAGCATTACTTCACGCAGTCTTCCTGGTCGCTGTCCTTGGATTGCATATGCAGGTGAGTCAGTTTTTAACAATAAATGTCAGGGGTGACGTTTATACCTCGGGGAAGCAGTTAGTAGTAGACATACCGTCGCTATTCCACCAGGTGCGTAACATTAGCTTTTGTAGATGTGCGCAGGTCTTTCTACGGGAAGTTCCTGCTTTGTTTTGACTCAATTATTCCTCTCTTTTCCTTATGTCACTTCTCGTCACCATTAAAGATACATGTTAGGAATGGTCGGTGTTGTTCACTAGTCAAATATCACAAGCAGAGATGCACATATGGCCATCCGCTAATTTTTGTGATTTTGGTTTAGAGCACGCGGTACCCATACGCCCAATTTTCGAACCTTCCCCACCACATGCAAATGTCGCACGACGGTGGAATGATCACAGTTCATCACGTTTGCTAGTTCTCTAGTACACTGACGTGTATCATTGTGGATTAATGCATTTAAACGATCTTCATCAAATCCCTAAGATCTTTCTGATCGTTGTCACTTTTCTTTAAAAGGAGAAAACCATTTTTATGCCGTGCTCTGTCCAGTGGCATTACTATACATGACGCAAATGTTCCTGGCTATCTCCGCTGCTTTCAGCACTCTAGTGAACTCGAACAGAAGAATGTGTCGGAAACGGTCCGATTTCTTCACTTGGCACTCGATTTTCTAGCGTCCGCAAATCTATTCACTAACTACAAATGACAAAATGACAGTGACAATGATAAATAAATCCATAGCAACCAGAATACTAACACGCAAAACAAAAACGCTAGGAACTTAAGCGCCAACCTAATAAATACTGTAAGTTCAATTGACTTAGTATTATGAACTTTTTTCTGTGTGTTAAATATAAGCGTGTGTACTGTTCCGTGACTTTTGTCAGCGTAATTTTGAACACCGAAACAGAGAATGGGGTAGAAAAAGTCTTGATGCGAATTACAGAGATCTAGCTGACTAGTTCACGCAGTGTTTTAACAAATAACTTCCTAATCCAGTTAGGAAAACGTCTTCGCTTGATTATCTACCGAAACAAGCACAAGCACTTACTAAGATCTGGTTTTCAGGCTGTTCTGCATTCATTAAATAGGGCGCTGTCTTAATGCTAACTTTCTTTTCAAATCCAGACTCGAGACGTATGCAGGGGAAAACTTACGATAGACACAAGCGGAGTACAGAAAAATAGGGACACAGGAATGAGCTTAAGGGATGGGAACGGTCGTCATAAAGTTTTAATTTTATTTTGAAACTTTTGATTTACGTAATTAATTTTTTGTTTGAATTATGAACTTTTTTCTGTGTGTTAAATGCAATCGTATGTCCTGTTAAACAAAAAAGAGTTTTCTTGTGTGGTGTGATATTTAACTATAAGCTAAATAAATAAATGCAGTTGTTAGCCCATTGTGGGAAAACGCGAGACTTCTCTTGTGCAGGATATATCGTAATTGATACCGAAAAATGAGACGGGTGAAATTAACTTTAACAGAAACGAGAACATTCCAATAAACATTGTTCCACTAACGAGAATATTGTACATGCGCGGTTACGAGCCGCGAATTACTGCAGTATGGACTTAATCGAAAAGTTTACAACTGAACTGGGGCTACGTTTCATCGTGAAATCAATGGCGTTTTGTAAACACACATTCGCAATTATCTCTCAGACCGCTCGTTTCCGGGCTCATGTTAATTGGAACGTTTCTGCTTCTACTATCGTATACATCAGCACGTGTCAGGTTTCTCTGTTAATTCTGACACTCACTGTGGTGCGTGAATACTCGTGTGTGGCGTAGTCAGTTCAGTCGCACGTAATAGGCTCTTGTCCGTTGTAGCAGAATAAGTACGATATGTGCGAGATTCACTTGCATTTTTGTTTTAATGTACTTCTTGTTTTCATTTACCCCTGTAGGGGGGGGGGGAGGTGAGTAGGATTCTGTCAGAGCTCATGTTGCAGCACTTTTGCGTTTGAAGGAGAGCACTTAAAACATGCAACAAATCTACCTAAGAGGTTGCCTAGACTACGCTTGTCTGTCCTCTGCTAGAATATTGCTCCGCAGTATGGGATGCTCACCAGATAGAATTGTCGGAGGGCATCGAAAAAGTTCAAAGAAGGGCAACGTATTTTGTCTATAAAGGGGCCATCACGCAGTAATTAAACCATAATTTCTGCGGGCTACGCTGATAAAAGTGCATATTCGTTTGGTTAGACTCCTCGAGTTTATTCAGGATTTTCAAAACAGTCATAAAGATCAGAAAGGTAGTGTACGTTTTACTGCTCGGAAAGGCATTGACTGCATGGGGGAAAACGCATAGAATAGGAGAAAACAGTAATAATAATAATGTTGTTACAAGCACATCGTCCTTCGCTGAATGTTCATCACGACCTACTTGCTAAAGGAGGTTGGAGGATGAAACTTTGGGATAATTTTGGGTCGGAGAGGCTCCGGACGAGCGATAAAAAGAGTTTTTTGCTCCACGGTAAAACACGGGCCATTAGCAACTCACGACGTGTAGCGACACGCCCTGAAGCTGCAAGCAGCCCTTCCTTTTTTGATTTTCAGCATGGGCACTTTTTTCCGCTTGCGCAGGCGAGAGCGGCAATGCCCGCTAAAGTGGTTGCGGCCAACCCGGAGGTGGCAGGTTTAATCCCAGTGGTTGAAGAACGTAGGATGGGACGAAATGTCGTGGCCTAGAGCCCATTACCGACCAATTGTGCGCCAGCGTCCCAAAGTTTTCTCGTGTTGTCACAGATGCCTCTCTATCAGACAAGGAATTTGATATCCAGGAAAAACCTCTCGTGAAAATACACGTGCTTTATTCACACGCAAAATCTCGCAAGCTATAGAAGCAGGTGAACAGATGGATTCCGACATTCTAGGTTTTCGAAATGCAGTTCACGCCGTAGTACACCAACAAGTAACAACTATAATACGATAGTACAAATACCTTCAAAAGTGCGCCGTTGGGAATAATAAGCATCTTGTATCGAACGGCGAATGGGCAACAGAAACAAAAGTAGGATCACACGTGACAACTCCAAGGCGGTGAAAATGAAACTGGCTGGGAAATATCTATGAGACCCTACGGATACCTAGAGCAGCAGGCCATGCCACAGGCTCATCCACGTGAGCCGGCCCTCATACAGGAAGCTGAAAGCGTCTGCTGTATTAGACATAGTTTGTAATTTTCAAGAAGATGCTTGCCATTTTCCAGATTCTTCTTTTTTTCGTACTGCTTTTGTCTCCGAAATTTAGCTGAGTTCTTTGGAAATTAATGTACGTAAAAATACAAACATAAGGAGCGATTAAAAGTTCCAGTTTGAGGGTACTGCTGCAGAGTATATGCAACGTACTGCTCCCCCATGAGGGTCTGTAAGCAACGACATGTAGGCAAGGGATCTGTGTGACATTGTGTCTTTCCGATGTGCATGAAGTAAATGCGGAAACGTGAACTTTGCGCTCGTTCTTACCAAATGCGTCCAAACAGGACCAACGTGCTGTTATTCTATCCTTGGCTGCCGAAGGACAGACACCCGTAGACATCTATCGGAGAATGAAGAATGCGAATGGGGCAGCATGTCCGTCGAAAACGACCGCATGTGGAACAGCAAAAAGAGGTGCTGCTAGTTCATGTTAACGCACATTCGAAAATGTTCAAATGTGTGTGAAATCTTATGGGACTTAACTGCAATGGTCATCATTCCATAAGCTTACACACTACTTAACCTAAATTATCCTAAGGGCAAACACACACACCCGTGCCCTAGGGAGGACTCGAACCTCCGCCGGGACCAGCCGCACAGTCCATGACTGTAACGCACATTTCTATATCGCAAATGTCCTAACGCAGAAGTTCACCAACTCAAGCGGGAGACACTCGAGCGCCCGTCATACAGTCGTGAGCTCTTCCCATGCAGTCATTACGCCTTTGGGTCCATAAAAAAGGCCTCGAAGGTCAGCGATTCCTGTCGGACGAGGATGTGCACCAGGCAGTTACTGACTTCTTCACACAGCAGGACACGGAGTTTTATCAAAAGAGTATGCTCTCCCTGGTGCGTCTCAGACGATTGCCTCAATGCTCACTGCGAGTTTGCCTGAATGGCATACCGGTTCTGGACTGTTGGGCCTTAGAACTGAAATTTTTAGATCGACCTTTATTCTGAGCGTTCCGAAATTCCCGTTATAAACTTCAAAGGCTTGGAGAGGGGATTCAGTAAATAATGTGTTGAATAGGAAGCCTTGTCTGGAAACGTACCGTTTCCGTTCTACGACGGTTTCAGTTCACACGTGTAACGCGTCCATGTCTGCTGTGGGAAAGAAAAGTCTCAGAGTTGCTTGTCCTGGTATGCAGCAGTATTGACAGGACTACGCGATCTACGTCAGACGGTCACCTGATGTCACGTAACGTTTGCCTTGCAAAGTTTAATTTACAAGATCCCTGTAGAGACAAAATAAGATCTGCTGACATGAGTTCTGGTTCAAATGGTTCAAATGGCTCTGAGCACTATGGGACTCAACTGCTGAGGTCATTAGTCCCCTAGAACTTAGAACTAGTTAAACCTAACTAACCTAAGGACATCACAAACATCCATGCCCGAGGCAGGATTCGAACCTGCGACCGTAGCGGTCTTGCGGTTCCAGACTGCAGCGCCTTTAACCGCACGGCCACTTCGGCCGGCACATGAGTTCTGGTCGCTTCACTAGAGACTGAGGAGACACCATATGGGATGGAGTGTGTGTACCAGAACATGTTTCGTTGGTACAATGTCTGTAATAATGTTGGTGGTCGCCACATCGAGCCGCTGATATAATGCATCAGTACTGCTCCGGAGTACCGTAAGCTGGGCTATTTTTTGTTTTGGAATAATGTAAACACGCCATGTTGAAGTGTTAACATACGTAAACGTGCTTAAGTGATAAATGGATGTTTCGTTGTTTGCCGGCCGTTGTGGCCGAGCGGTTCTAGACGCTACAGTCTGGAACCGCGCGACCGCTACGGTCGCAGGTTCGAATCCTGCCTCGGGCGTGGATGTGTGTGATGTCCTTAGGTTAGTTAGGTTTAAGTAGTTCTAAGTTCTAGGGGACTGATGATCTCAGATGTTAAGTCCCATAGTGCTTACAGCCATTTGAACCATTTTTTGTTTCGTTGTTTTCTTCCGAATTGTTACCTAATAATCGTACTGCGTCAATCCCTCAAGCGGAAGTGGATGAGTTAAACAGCTGAAATGAAACCATAGTAGAACGCAAACGGTATTCAAAATATTATGTACTCACTCCCCTTTACACGTTGTAGAAGTTTTTAACAGGAATTTCCGAACACCCTGCCTGTAAATGTTTAAACGCTATTAGTAGTAGTAATTCCCACTGCCAATTCAATAAAGCATCTAACTTCCGCGTATAAAACAGCTTCAGACGACTGTTACTTTACAAATGAACCGATGGGTTAAGCATTTAAAACCTTCATGGCTAACTTTTAAGGTTAAAACCTTTATAGTAAAAAATCTTGTAGTTTTTCACGCATATGAATGTTTATGACGTCATATCTCATGAACTATCTGTCGTAGAACGATATAATTCTTCTGGCACGTTCACTGGTATATATAGATACTGTCTGCAAAAGATGTTTCGAACAGAGTTATTAGTAAAGAAGTAGTAAATTAATAAGTAATGCTCGATGCTGAAGTTGTACCTCATGACAGATAACATTTAGCAAGCGATAAAATATTTTCTTTTCATTATTTTGTGAGTTGTCTGAAGTTATGTATAAAGTTAGTTGAGAGTGGCTAAGTGCTCTGATTCTCAAATATAGCCTGGATAATTTGCTCGCTGTGAGCTGAGCTGCATATACACGGTTTCTAACTTTAATACTTGACTTACTGTGTTAAATTTTTGCCGTAACATTATACCTCTTAACGAGCTGATTATGGTACCATATTACATTTATGAATTCTGACAAAAATTATACGAATAATAGTGAAAATGACGTTTTTGTTGCCCCTGGAAGCCGTTAGATAGACAACCTACAACTAGGAATGGAGCGGGTCGCTATTTTAGCCTTAAAAATGAACATGAACAGTCACAACCGCAAGAAACTTCTCTTTTTTACGAGGTCACCGGTTTTGGTTTGTTTTAGACCATCTTCAGGCCTCACACCATGCTGGTAGACGGTGGCAGTGAACGGAGCAAGCGCTACAATTGATTAACGCTAACTACTCGGTTAGCAAACTGCATTCGAGAGGGCGATGGTTCACACCATCGTTCGGCCATCCAGATTCAGGTTTTCCGTTATTTGCCTAAATAGTTCCAGGCAAATGCCGGGATGGTTCTTTTGATAAGGGCACGGCCGATTTTCTTCCTCATACGTTCGTAATCGAGGCTTGAGCTCCGTCGACGCGACGTTAAAAACACTAAACTAACTTTCTTCCTTTTTCATAAGGGAAACTCACCATCGCCCCCCCCCCTTTCCAGATATCGTGGTAAGACTGCCCAGTGGATAGGGCGTCGAAATCTGAACACAGATCAACTATGAAAATAGGAAGAGGTGTGCTAACTGAAAAAGAAGCAAAATAGAAACAGTGAACAGTCCAAGCTCAAAATGCGCAACATCGCAAGAGTATGAAGAGCCACGGCGTTGTGGTTTTGTGGTCTCGGTATTGGACTGCAAAGCGGGAGACCAGTGCTCAAGACATCCTTTGTCCCCACTCTTTCCCTCTCACAAAAGTGAGAACTGTCTGCCCGGTCATTGACGTGTCTGCTCGCTGTATTAAAATTTGTGTCTCTGTTGCGGTGGAACGTCCGTTTGCAACAGACCTATAAATGAAAGTTGATTCCACACAACTACTCTACTAGAAGTCGACAGGAAGTGGCTCTCGAATGGGAACCGGAAACGTTTGATGACAAGGCGACAACTCACCTACATCTACATCCATACTCCGCAAGCCACCTGACGGTGTGTAGCTGAGGGTACCTTGAGTACCTCTATCGGTTCTCCCTTCTATTCCAGTCTCGTATTGTTCGTGGAAAGAAAAATCGTCGGTATGCCTCTGTGTGGGCTCTAATCTCTCTGATTTTATTCTCATGGTCTCTTTGCGAGATATACGCGGGAGGGAGCAATGAACTGCTTGACTCCTCGGTGAACGTATGTTCTCGAAACTTCAAGAAAAGCCCGTACCGAGCTACTGAGAGTCTCTCCTGCAGAGTCTTCCACTGGAGTTTATCCATCATCTCCGTGACGCTTTCGCGATTACTAAATGATCCTGTAACGAAGCGCGCTGCTCTCCGTTTGATCTTCTCTATTTCTTCTATCAACCCTATCTGGTACCGATCCCACACCGGTGAGCAGTGTTCAAGCAGTGGGTGAACAAGTGTACTGTAACCTACTTTCTTTGTTATCGGACTGCATTTCCTTAGGATTCTTCCTATGAATCTCAGTCTGGCATCTGCTTTACCGACGATTAATTTTATATGGTCATTCCATTTCAAATCACTCCTAATACCTACTCCCAGATAATTTATGGAATTAACTGCTTCCAATTGCTGACCTGCTATATTGTAGTTAAATGATAAAGGATCTTTCTTTCTATGTATTCGTAGCGCATTACACTTGTCTACATTGAGGCTCATTTACCATTCCCTGCACCATACGTCTATTCGTTGCAGATCCTCCTGCATTTCGGTACAATTTTGCTTTGTTACAACCTCTCGATATATTACAGCGTTTCGTTTAATTATCATTTCTTTCTAGAGAATCTGCATGGTCATCGTTGGTATCTGTTCTTTCGGAACAGTTACTATCTTACATAGACTTAGAACTACTTAAGCCTAACTAACTTAAGGACATCACACATATTCATGCCCGAAGCAGGATTCGAGCCTGCGATCGTAGCAGCAGCGCTGTTCCGGACTAAGGTGCCTAGATCCGCTCGGCCACAGCGGACGGCAGTTCATTGTTCTGTGAACAAAAGAATAAAAAAAGATGCGGGAGGTGGGAGATTTAAACCCGCATCTCCCGCTTTGCAGTCTAAGACAGTGACCAAATAACCACGATGGCGTGCCTTTAATGCACTCGATGTTGCACAGTTTGACCTTGGACCCTTTCACTGTTTCTATTTTGCTTCTTTTTTCGCAGTCCAGTACTCCTTCTTTCTGTTTTCGTGCTTGATCTGTGTTCAGTTTTTCACGGGCTATCCATTGGACCATTTTACCGCTAAATCTGAGAGGGGGTGCGATGGGGGGTTTACTTTGTCACTTATCACGTATCCTGTGATCTTCACCATGCCAAGGGCAGCCGACACCAGGAGAGTCCTGCGCTAGACGCCACGCAGCTTTCCCGCTGTCCCGTTTTCCGCTTCCGCCCGCGGCAGGCAGGAAGGGCCGCCGGTGGAGATTAAAACTGGAGCTCTGCTACCCGCTGTGCATGCTGCGGGATTGGACGGCTGCGGGCCGAGCGCCATTCATCACCTCGGCGTCAGCACTGCGCTGTTTGTATTTGTACCAGCGCGCCGCGCCACGCACGCGAGTGCTCGTCACCGCTGACAGCCGGCGCGGTATCACGGCGGAGCCACGTCGTCCTTCCTCTAGCCACGTAATCTGACCGTGGAGCAACGCACGCTGAAACACTGAGATACGTGCACCCAGCCGCGATGGGCCTAGCACTCAGCAGGCGCAACTCTGTACGTGTGTTAAGCGAACATTGTATGTCCTGTGCCTCCAGTGTCAAACTGTCACATTTTGGGATCATTATCTTACAAAGTTTTTAAGGTACCAACTTCCAATTTTCTATGATTTATAAATGTACTTTTGTAAACATACTGAACTAGATTTATTGAATAAATTGTTTTATCTGGCGCGTTATGACGTGTTTTCCAAACATTTGAATTTTGTGGTAGAATTTTGTAAATAAATGAACATAAAAAATAAACAACATTGGATATGTCTATTGTTCTATTTCCATAAGTGTCAAATCTTATTCTTGGCTTGTTGTGAAAACTTCATGTTTTTACCTTCAGTACTTGTTAAGATAATGTGTCATTTAAAGCAAAAAAAATTTCTCCTGTGATACTGAGGTTTAAACTTTTTTCAACTACAAACTTTTATACAGAGTAACAGTTCTTACTGTATCAAACACTAGAATCGTCCTGGCCCATATTCTGTGTCCTTTTCAATGTCAAAAGCGCCTATTGCTTGCCTTCTTCTTTTTTCAAAAAAATGGTTCAAATGGCTCTGAGCACTATGGGACTTAACTTCTGAGGTCATCAGTCCCCTAGAACTTAGAATTACTTAAACCTAACTAACCTAAGGACATCACACTCATCCATGCCCGAGGCAGGATTCGAGCCTGCGACCGTAGCGGTCGCTCAGCTCCAGACAGTTCAGCTTTCCTATACTTAACCTCAAGCGCTAGGGACGTGGACACTTAGGAAGTATAATTCTTGTTTTTATAATTCCTTCACTGTTTGCACACCTTTTTCTACAACTAAAAAACGCGGATTCAAAAATGGTTCAAATGGCTCTGAGCACTATGGAACTTAACATCTATGGTCATCAGTCCCCTAGAACTTAGAACTACTTAAACCTAACTAACCTAAGGACAGCACACAACACCCAGTCATCACGAGGCAGAGAAAATCCCTGACCCCGCCGGGAATCGAACCCGGGAACTCGGGCGTGGGAAGCGAGAACGCTACCACACGACCACGAGCTGCGGACGCGCGAATTCAGATCTCTCATATCTGTTACCCACAAAAAGGTATGCAAGTACACTACAGAAATCGCTGGTTAGCAAACCATTTTCAAGGAAATTACTAACAAATGCCTGATTTCTTTATTCGTAACAGAGGCATCAAACCAAGGAAATCCACAGCCTTCTAGACGCGTGTTTCCCAATATATGATACTTCAATTGTGGCCGGCCGGTGTGGCCGTGCGGTTCTAAGCGCGTCAGTTTGGAACCGCGTGACCGCTACGGTCGCAGGTTCGAATCCTGCCTCGGGCATGGATGTGTGTGATGTCCTTAGGTTAGTTAGGTTTAAGTAGTTCTAAGTTCTGGGGGATTGATGACCTCAGTAGTTAAGTCCCATAGTGCTCAGAGCCATTTGAACTTCAATTGTGGCAGGGTGTGAGAGGTGGTGAAAATTTCAGTCGCATGTCAAATTTAAAAATATTGGGTGGAAGCCTGAAAAGTGTCTGTTTTTAGAGTACAACATACCAAAATGTTCAGGAGAGTCTAATGCACATTATGGAATACAGAACAGAAAACGTCAAATGGAATCGAGTTTGAGTAGATGGGATCGAAAAATGAAAATTTCGAAACATGTCCCAAAAAATTCTTCGTTCCTTTAGCTTTACGTATGTTAAGATCTCAACAAAAAATCTTTATTAACTGCAGAATTATACAGGAATATAAAGGGCGTTCCAAAACTATGTCTACAAAACTATGGGGACAGGCTCCTTACACCAAAACAAGTAGAAATTTCTCGATAAGTTGGCTCTAAAATGCATACTTTAAGAGGTATGAGCACTTGCCCATCTTCACAGCTGTGAAACACATCTCTTCTATTGAACAAGTGCTCGTAGCTCTAAAGGTATGAGTTTTAGAGCCCATATTTATCGAACTCTTTTTCGCTTGATTTCGTCCATGCTGTCTCCTCACAAAATATAGAAAGCGAAGAATTTGCAGTATCAGAACTGAGCTACTGCTCTTAGCTCTTAAGGTATGCATTTTACAGCCCATGTTTACAAGATAGTTTTTTATTATTTTGGTGCAAGGAACCTGCCCACAAAGTTTGTAAAAGTATTTTTAAACGCCTTGTATATGTTGGTATGGATATGACATTTGAACATTCAATGCTCTCTTCATCCATTAGTTTCTAATGGTTACTTTTCTTTTAGTGTAACATTGATATTTATTTATCATATTTCTGTGTTGTAGCTAAGCATTGTAAATTTCTTATACTTGCTATACATTTTGAGTCCTTCAGTTGTTCAACTTATATTTCTTCCCAATGGTATGTACCATCCATTCCTTTGTTAGAAGTAATCCCAGCATCACAAATCTCTGTTGGCACTATTCCTCTTCCAAAAATGGTCTTCGTTGAGCAAGTCTTTCAGAGTTTGGAATGGAATGACTCATTAACATTTTAAGTGAATTCATCCACACACCTTTGTATCTCCTTAAAAATTAAATCTCTATTAAAATCGAATTTGCACTATTTGCTGTAGATTCCGTAGAACTGAAATAAGTTTTCACTACACAGTAATTTGCAGAGGAATGCTAATTATCGTAACCATGCACAAAGTTCGTCGATGACAATATTGAAAACTTATATCAGCCCTACGAAATCTACAGCAAATAGTGAAAATGTGATTCGTAATGCGGTTTTAATTTCTAAGGAGATGAAAATGTGTGTGGATGAATTCAATTAGAATACTGAAGAGTCATTCCAATCCAAAATTTGGAAGATTTGTTCAAAGGAAGCTTTCCTGAAAGAAGAAAAGAGCTAACAGAGATTTGTGATGCTATCTTACTTTTACTGATGGAATGCATGGCACATTAAAAGTTACTGATGGACTTAAAATTCTTGTGGGGAAAAATATGTACGATAAAATGTTTGAAGAATGAACACAAGCGGAGAAAAAATTCTTCCAATGAGGCAAAAGCAGGAAGGAAGCTGAAACTACAAACTGAGGGGCGGAAGGAACATGAGTAAGGCGTATACTATTCACCAGGCCAGTTTTAGTTCGCGAAAGTCGTCCTCGAGTACACTGAGGCATTTTTAAAACATCGTAATTGATTTCTCGTTTCATAAATTTACAAAATGGTTTCTCTTGCAATTTTAGTCTAATACATGAATAGTTTTGTAATTGTCACTGGAGACACTGCTTATGATGATTTGCAACATACACTAGAATTTCTGCTGAAGACATTTAATTTACGAATTATTAATGAGAGTAAATGAGATACAAAAATTCGTTAAGGAAATCAGTTTAATACAAAAAAACAAAACTTCGACAAGGAGTGTCTTGTTGCAATTAGTGAATGTTTCACCTATGTTGTACCTACAAAACCGTGTGGCAATAAATGCAAGATGTTTATTACATGTTCAGTTATCAAAGAAACCATGACAATCGTTGTTGCAAGGCTTAAATTTAACTGTTAATGAAGACATTTGCCAAATAGTCCAACTAGTTTTTATCCAAGTTTTCTAGTTTCTTATATGCATATTTTTTCATACCATAAATTATACGGAATTATCGCTTTTTTTTGAAGGACAAAAATTATAATAAAGCCTAACTATACTGTCCGATTACTACACTCCTGGAAATGGAAAAAAGAACACATTGACACCGGTGTGTCAGACCCACCATACTTGCTCCGGACACTGCGAGAGGGCTGTACAAGCAATGATCACACGCACAGCACAGCGGACACACCAGGAACCGCGGTGTTGGCCGTCGAATGGCGCTAGCTGCGCAGCATTTGTGCACCGCCGCCGTCAGTGTCAGCCAGTTTGCCGTGGCATACGGAGCTCCATCGCAGTCTTTAACACTCGTAGCATGCCGCGACAGCGTGGAAGTGAACCGTATGTGCAGTTGACGGACTTTGAGCGAGAGCGTATAGTGGGCATGCGGGAGGCCGGGTGGACGTACCGCCGAATTGCTCAACACGTGGGGCGTGAGGTCTCCACAGTACATCGATGTTGTCGCCAGTGGTCGGCGGAAGGTGCACGTGCCCGTCGACCTGGGACCGGACCGCAGCGACGCACGGATGCACGCCAAGACCGTAGGATCCTACGCAGTGCCGTAGGGGACCGCACCGCCACTTCCCAGCAAATTAGGGACACTGTTGCTCCTGGGGTATCGGCGAGGACCATTCGCAACCGTCTCCATGAAGCTGGGCTACGGTCCCGCACACCGTTAGGCCGTCTTCCGCTCACGCCCCAACATCGTGCAGCCCGCCTCCAGTGGTGTCGCGACAGGCGTGAACGGAGGGACGAATGGAGACGTGTCGTCTTCAGCAATGAGAGTCGCTTCTGCCTTGGTGCCAATGATGGTCGTATGCGTGTCTGGCGCCGTGCAGGTGAGCGCCACAATCAGGACTGCATACGACCGAGGCACACAGGGCCAACACCCGGCATCATGGTGTGGGGAGCGATCTCCTACACTGGCCGTACACCACTGGTGATCGTCGAGGGGACACTGAATAGTGCACGGTACATCCAAACCGTCATCGAACCCATCGTTCTACCGTTCCAAGACCGGCAAGGGAACTTGCCGTTCCAACAGGACAATGCACGTCCGCATGTATCCCGTGCCACCCAACGTGCTCTAGAAGGTGTAAGTCAACTACCCTGGCCAGCAAGATCTCCGGATCTGTCCCCCATTGAGCATGTTTGGGACTGGATGAAGCGTCGTCTCACGCGGTCTGCACGTCCAGCACGAACGCTGGTCCAACTGAGGCGCCAGGTGGAAATGGCATGGCAAGCCGTTCCACAGGACTACATCCGGCATCTCTACGATCGTCTCCATGGGAGAATAGCAGCCTGCATTGCTGCGAAAGGTGGATATACACTGTACTAGTGCCGACATTGTGCATGCTCTGTTGCCTGTGTCTATGTGCCTGTGGTTCTGTCAGTGTGATCATGTGATGTATCTGACCCCAGGAATGTGTCAATAAAGTTTCCCCTTCCTGGGACAATGAATTCACGGTGTTCTTATTTCAATTTCCAGGAGTGTATATGTGTCCCCTTAAGTTTTTCAAGGCTTTCTCCTTTTTAAGAGCTTGGAAATTTACCCTGTGGAGATAAAATTAGTTTGATTATCGGATCAAATCCAGTTCTCCTGTTTCACGATAGCTACACAAACTGAGAAGAGGGCGCTGTCGCCAGTCGACTGAAGCCGTGTGGTCTCTGTTTACAATCACTGCTTCACGTCTCTTGTTATTTGTAAGTTCATCTTTGAGCAGCAAAGGCGATCGAGACAGTACGGGATGGCGGAATGCAAGTTCGAAGAGTTCACAGAGATGCTGATAGTTTACTGAGAAGTCGAGCGTAATGGCAGAACTGGAGAACGCACGTATCTACAACGTCTGTGACTCGCCTCAGTCCATCGTATAACATTATCGTCCGACCACAACAGTCACTGACCAGTCAAAACATTGTGAGCACCCACTTAATAGGTTGTTGGTCGTCCTATGGAACGCAATACAGCAGCGATTACGCGTGGCATGGATTCGTCAAGTCCTCGTTAGGTTTCCGGAGATACTTGGCACCAGAAGTCTACGCATAGGTCACGCAATTTCCGTAAATTACGAGCCGGTGGTTTGTAGGTGCCCCATTGCGTCGCACATGTGTTCCATGGGTTTCAAATCGGGCGATGATGGTGGCCAAGACTTCAACGTGAGTTACCTACCATGCTCCTCAAGTTACTACTTGAGGAGTCTGGCCTTGTCACACGGAAGATACCATCGCCGTCGGAAAAGACGTGAAGGATGAAGGGGAGCAGCAACAATATTTACGTAGTCCACGGCTCACATGGTACCTTTGATTGTTACCACAGGTCCCTTGGGAAATTTGGTGAATGTCCTTTATAGCATAATACTGCATACAAGGGTCTACGTCCGCGACCGCCGAATTTTTCGAACAGCTATTCGCCTGGGTGATGACGTTTCCGGACAAGACCATCCAACTGGTGTGATAAGAAACGTGACTCATCCGCCCAGGCGAGACATTTTCATTGATCGACGTTACAATGTCAATGATCCAGTGCCTGCCGGCCACTG
Source organism: Schistocerca americana (assembly GCF_021461395.2). NCBI lineage: Eukaryota > Metazoa > Arthropoda > Insecta > Orthoptera > Acrididae > Schistocerca > Schistocerca americana. The sequence goes on along the minus strand of NC_060126.1, from coordinate 111,369,118 downwards.
TGGCCGAGCGGTTCTAGGCACTTCAGTCCGGAACCGCGCTGCTGCTGCGGTCACAGGTTCGAATCCTGCCATGGGCATGGATGTGTGTGCTGTCCTTAGGTTAGTTAGGTTTGAGTAGTTCTAAGTTCTAGGGGACTGATGATCTCAGATGTTAAGACCCATAGTGCTCAGAGCCATTTGATCCAGTGCCCACGGCAGAGGCAGTTGAAGATGTTGTTTGGTCAACATGGCAACACATAGCTTGGTCTGCTGCGGTGCCCCATGTTGGACAGCGTACGCATAAGCTTTGTACTGCGTCGTCAGATCTACAACAGAGTGGCCAAATCTGCGACGTCCATGTTTTTTGATTAGGCGTGGACGTCCAGCCCCTTGTCGCCCACTCCTTCAACCACTTCCCGTAGATGCTCACGTCAGCATTCGGTTCTCCTTAACCGAGATATTCGTTCTCGGGCGCCGCGCAATAACAGTCTGCCCCTTGTCAAACTCACTTATGTCAACGAATTTGCAATGTCCACTAAAATGAACCCTTATTCGTCTCTGCTCTGCTGGTATGCAAAACTTAAGGACAAAAGTAACTTTCGCATGGCGTGACACGGCATGTAACATAGTTCGATGAAATTTGGGCCATACATAAAACGAACTACTACAGTATAGTGCAGAAGGTAAATGAAAGAAATAGCCAATGAGATGAACAGAAATGACACTTTTATTCAAAGACAATGATCACACTGAAGTCAACACAATTTATGATGATGCCATGGACATTATGAAAGGCACAACGTGGTTCCCAATAGGAAGTGTGAACACCATGGGCGGCACTGTATGTCGTAAAGTATGGTCCCATGCTGGCCACAAGGCTGGCAATGAGTTCTTGTGTTGGGGCATTCCACTACACCATCAATGGGATGGACAACTGCTGTATGTTGTACAACATGGTCCCATGTTGGCCATAAGGTTTGCAATGAGTCCTTGTGGTGGGGCATTCCAGTACTCCATCAACGGGGTGGACAACTGCTGGGTAGTCGTTGTGCATGTGGACATGCTACAACAGTTTCCCCAACGCATCCCACACGTCCTCTATAGGACTTTGGTTGGGCAAATGGGCAGGCCAGTCCATTCGCCGAATATCCAAGAGCTCCTTCACCTGTGCTGTACGATGCAGTCGTGCATTGTCATACTCCTATATGAAAATGGCCTGAGGGCCGAACGCATCACTCTAAAGATGTGCAGGGTGACATTAAACAAACTTTCGTTACTTGAGAGGCCCGAATGAAAAACGTGTGAGCATAGGACAATGAAACTTCGTGGAAACATTTGTACGAACATGAATATAAGAAATAACGAATAAAAAATTGAAGGAAACAGTTTAATTTCCACATAAGAGGGTCAAGTTCGAGGCTGCAAAAGTTGCTCAATACGACAACCATCTGAATTCACGACAGCCTGGAACCGCACTAGAGATACCATTTGGCATGTCTTAGCAGCACTTTTAGTACGGTGGGCCATGGATTTTTCAGCTATTGTGGCACAGCTCGTGCACTACTTGAAGATCGCTCGCTGCATGCAGCATTCTCAACCATGGAATCGGTAACTTATTCAACAATTTGTGGTGCAATTGGCCGCATGCCTCTCCCAAGAGCAATTCCCAAATCGTCAGTTAATTCGAACTTCCGAATCAAATTCTTCAACCCCGGTACGGAAAGATGTCCTCTCCTTATTCCTTTAACGAGTTGATACTCGCAAAGAGCAGCAGCGCTTTTCCTGTTGTTTTGATAAAACAGCTGACCCATGTTGACTGTCCTCAGTTGTAACGCACACTGATGCTTCTGCTATGTTGACGTACCAGTACCGGCACCTAAGGGCAAGTTATCTCACTAACACTACTAGCCACCCCAATTCTGCAGCACACAGTCTGATGATCATGCCTATAAAGTTGGGTGCCCATACGGTAAATAGTTTTCATCTACATTAGATCAAGTAGCGAAAGTTTAACTGTAACCACACTTTATATGGGGGAACAGTATTGTGTCACAGTATCGTGGACTGTTGAGTGTACCGTATTCAAAGATTCGGGATGGTGCCAAGAACATAGGGACTGGAGAAGCTAGGAGTGTGTGTCGCGTGCTCCTCTCGGATGAGTGCAGGGTCAGCCAGCGTAGTGGCTCTGGATGTACCCTCATACACTGACAGGTGGGAACAAGTTATCCACCTAGGGACCTTGTCGAACCTGATAGTCTTGCTGGTCCGGGTGTTATTGTGTGAGGAGGCATAATGTTGCATTGGCGTGTTGCAGTATGTTTACATGCACAAAGGACCATCCAACATTTCTCAACTGCGCTGGTGCAAGCATGGAATACCCTACCACACGAACTTCTTGCCAACCATGTAGACATCATAGAAGCTGATGCAGATCATGCCCTGGTGTTTCTGCTGATAACGCACCCTACTAAGAACCATTTTCTGCCTTTCCTTACGACCAGGCAATTGTCATAAATCGCGGTAACTTCAGTGTAGTTAACGTATTTTTAAGAAAATTGTCGTTTTTGTTCGTCTCAGTGTGTATTTCTTTTAGTTACCTTCTGTACCGTACTATAGCAGTTCTTTCTATGTGTGGTTCCAATTTCATCGAGTTACGAGGATGAGTCAAATGAAAACCTTAAATTTGTAATAACAAATCGAAATTTCGCGCCGTTGTCTTGTAAGTTGGTAAGCGTGCTACAAACAGCGTGCAGAATGGCCTGTAGGTGGCAGCATAGTGCAGATGCACACATACCGTCGCAGTATCAGTATAAAGATGGCCGCCCCACTTACGACTTGCACCAGGGAAGAACAGCCTACTGTTATTCGGTTTTTGTGTAGTGAAGGTGTGAAACCTATTGAAATTCATCGACGAATGAAGGTTCAGTACGGTGATGCATGTTTGTCACAGCAGCAAGTCTATGAATGGAGTAGGAAGTTCGCAAATGGTGTGACTTCAGTGGAAGATGCTCCTCGTCCAGGTCAGGCACAACGAGTTCTGACACCACAGAACATTGCAGCAGTCGAAGCCATAGTGAAGGAAAACAGCCGGGTGGCACTGAATGACATTGCAGCATGTTTACAGATTAGTCATGCGTCAGGGCACCACATTGTGCATGATGTGATCCAGTTTCACAAAGTGTCTGCAAGATGGGTGCCACGTCAGCTGACTCCTGAAATGAGAGAACGACGTGTTGATGCTTGTGAAGAACTTCTTCGGCGCTTTGAATGAGAAGGTGGTGGCTTCCTTATAAGAATCGTTATTGGGGACAAAATCTGGGTTCACTTCCATCAACAGGAAACGAAGAGAGCGAGCAAGGAATGACGCCATTCCCCTTCACCAAAACCAAAGAAGTTTCGAACAGAACCATCAGCATGGAAGATTATGCTGACTCTCTTTCGGGACGAAAATGGCCTTATTTTGGAGAATTACATGCCTAGAGGGACCACTGTCACCAGTGCATCACACACAGATCTCCTAAAAAATCATCTGCGGCCTGCAATCAAATCAAAGCGACGTGGATTGCTGTCAGCAGGTGTCCTCTTGCAACATGACAAGGCAAGGTCCCACACTGTCCGTACAACAGTTGCAACAACCACAGACCTGCGTTTTGAGTGTCTTCCTCATCCACTATACTCACCAGACCTTGCCCCAAGCGATTTCCATATGTTTGGACCACTCAAAGACGCAATGGGACGAAAGAAGTTCCGTTCTAATGAAGACGTACGTCACGTGGTGCATGAGTGGTTGCGCGGACTACCAAAAGAATTTTTTTCTAAAGGAATTTATGCACTTTGTAAGCGCTGGAGGACTTGGATTGAGCGTGGGGGAGATTATGTTGAAAAGTGATACAGCTTTGTACCATTTCTGCACAATAAATAATATTTTAAAAAAAATTGAAGGTTTTCATTTGACTCACCCTCGTATTTTATTTGGCAACGACACATCACCAGGAGGCGTTCGCTCTCGCAGTGGTTCGTGGTCACAATGTTTTGGATCATCACCATAGGCTCACAACACTTGCTACAATTTCAGTTGGGAAATTGCGACACCAATCTCTATAGACAGTAATGTTTTGTTGTCAAAGTGTCCGTTATGTTTGTGAAATGACTACTACTTATTCCTAACGAGCCCGATCAAACTGGATGTGGCTGCTACGAGAAATCGTCAAAATGCTCCGCTTCATGAAGAATAGTCGTATCTTTTCACCGCCTCTCGACAACTGTACCACTTAAAGCGTTTCTTTATGTTTCGCTCTCATCATTAAACGTGAAAATAGTCCTGCATAAGGCTACTTGGGCGCACTGGTGTTCGCCGAGTTTCTCATGCAAGGGCGCGGAGCACTTAGCCGGAATGGCGGTAAACATTTTTAGTGGCTGGCCGTTTTACTGCCCGGCGGCAGCTTTAGACGCGCAAAAACGCCGCGGGCGGCGGATGCTGCTACTGCTGCCGTGGCGGTCTTCGTCGGGAACTCAGCAGCGCCAGCTAGTGGGGCAGGTTTCAGACGGAGGAGCGACGACGTGGTATGCCGGAAGGGGAGAAGGAAAGGGAGAACACAGTTTAGCTTTCCGTCGACTGAGAAGGTCATCGGACATGGAGCACGAACATGAACTGTAGAAGCAAACGGAAGGACATCAGCGGGGGCCTTTTCAGAGGAACATCTTTGTATTCGCCTTAAGAGACTGACGTAAACTACAGAAAATGTAAATCTGAATGACCAGACAGGTATTCCAACTCCACCCGTCCTGTATCTCTGAGCGAGGTGGCTGCATGGTAAGACAATGGACTTGTGTTTGGGAGCACTGCAGTTCAAATTTAGTATCCGCCACTGACAGAGATCCCCTGTCCAACCTGACTATGTGTAGCAAAGGTCAGAGATGTGTAAGGTGACAATTTCCTCGGAGACTCAGACGTCTCCTCATATCTTGCCTTGGACTGTTTAGCGTACTCTCTCCGACGACTTTCGCTATGGTTTGGACTTTACTTCTGGCTAGCTGCCGTCATTAAGCGCAGGCACCGCATGTTTGTTCCACTGGTCTCTGCGTCACCACGTCAGTGATCATTAACTGTGTTCCATACAGAGTAGGACAGAAAATAGATGCACGTCCGCGATCCAGATTTAGATTTGCCGCGCTTTCCCTAAATCTCTTGAGTAGAATGCTGGGTTATTTCCCGTGATAGGGAACTGTCGATTCCCTTCACCATCCTTCACCAATCCGAGTTTGTTCTTCATCGGGACGTCAAACCCCAGTCTTCTACCCTCCCGAACGTGACTCGACTATGACCTTCAGTAACCCAACTGGTTTGGTTCATCATGCAGACGAAAGAAAAGAGCTGTTTGCAGCTAGAGTCCACACCTTTCTGTAAGACTACAGCAAGAACTTTGCTCCTGGTGTTGGCAAAGGTGCAGGTGCCACATCATGTCTTGTGTGCAATGGAATGCTCAGAATACCTGAATGGATGAATAACATGATTACAAATGGTAAAACCAGGCTTTGTTCCAGTCAAGTTACGAAACAAGGTGCCTATGAAATTCGAAAATATTTGCATAATGTTGGGAAGCAAATGCTGTCGCTCGGCCTTTAATAGAAACGATAATTGGCAAATGGCACGAGGCAAAACGTTTCTTCTAAATTTTAGAGACTGGCCGAGGAGGCGCAGTGGTGAGACAGACACTGAACTCACACATACGAGAAAATAAGGCTTCAAATTCCCGAGCGGCCATCCAGATTTTTGTCTTTTATGTTTTCTCAAATTGTTTAAGACGAATGCCGGGACTGTGTCTTGAAGAGTTCTTGGAAGATTTTCTTCCGGTAACCGCACCTGTGCTCCACTTCAGTGACCTCGTCTTCGACAGAAAGTCTAATCTTCTTTATTTCTTTCCTTCAAAATTTTAGAGACACATGAAAAGCATCCGAGACCAAGGCTCAACAAGACACAACAACAGACTCCTTCATTAGAACTTTGCCGCGCGGGATTATCCGAGAGGTCTTAGGCGCTGCAGTCATGGACTGTGCGGCTGGTACCGGCGGAGGTTCGAGTCCTCCCTCGGGCATGGGTATGAGTGTTTGTCCTTATGATAATTTAGGTTAAGTAGTGTGTAAGCTTAGGGACTGATGACCTTAGCAGTTAAGTCCCATAAGATTTCACACAACACACATTAGAACTTTCAAAAATGGTTCAAATGGCTCTGAGCACTATGGGACTCAACTGCTGAGGTCATTAGTCCCCTATAACTAGTTAAACCTAACTAATCTAAGGACATCACAAACATCCATGCCCGAGGCAGGATTCGAACCTGCGACCGTAGCGGTCTTGCGGTTCCAGACTGCAGCGCCTTTAACCGCACGGCCACTTCGGCCGGCATTAGAACTTTCCATCGCATCAAATTTTTGCAATGACTGCAATACGAAACATTGTGTATATAGTGTTTCCTGCTCATATATTTTTGCGACTATTACATAAATTAATAACAGTGGAATGTTAACAGGCCGGAATTTGATAGCCCACATTCATAAATAAACGAAACGGAAGGTAGATTTGCGATTAACGCCTTGTCAAAGTGGAGCCCATTATAGATGGAGCACGAGCTCATATTGTTTCAAGGATGGGGAAGGAAATCTGTCGAGCCCGTTCACAGGAACTATCCCCTCATTTGCCTGGAGCGATTTAGGGAAATCAGGGAAAACGTAAATCGGGATGTCAAGACGCGGTTGTGAATCGTCATCCTCCGGAATGCGAGTCCAAATAAATAAAATGGGGCGATCCTGTGGTGAATAGATACGTAGCCTGAAGACGATATTAACAATTCACCGTTTCTGCCGCTTTCGAACAACGAAGAGTGGATAAGACGACTAGAGAACAAGTGCGCCAGACTCTCAGAGATACAACATAAAAAACATAAAAAGGGAAATTGACTACAGAAGTCCCTGACGCCTTCACCTCAATTCTACAAAAATTTGTCGGAGGATGGGGCATTGAGGAAATCGGTGCTGCATTACCAAGTTTCGCACATACTATGACAATCATTATCAAGTCCAGGACGTGCGGATGTACAACGTGCACGACAAACAGTATAACCAAGAAGAGATTACAAGATTTTGTAATATGGAGTTACGGGAGCGTTTGTTAAATCGCATAACTATTGCAGTCAAATGATTCGTATCGCTTAGAAAATGTCCTGATGGCACAATCTGACTAAAAGAAGGGACTGGTTGATAGGACACAGCCTGAGACATCAGAGAATAATTAATGTGGCAGTGGAGGGAAATGAGGGGCTAAAAATTGTTTAGTCAGATGAAAGTTTCAATACAATGAGGAAGCTCAAGTTGATGTACTGGGCGGTTATTGTTAAACTTTCGCTGCTTGGGAGGGCCTTCATGAAAAACGAGTAATCGTACGACAATTAAACTCTGTAGAAGCATTTGTAAGGACACGCGAAAAAGAAATAACGAATAAACCACTGAAAGAAACACATTTTAACTTTTACATGAGAGGACAACTTTTTTTTTGCCGTGTTGAAGTTCCAGGTTACAAACGGTGTTCAACGTGACGGCCGTCTGCATCACGACAGCCTGGAAGTTTGTATCATTTCGCAACACTTTTCGCTACACTTTTCAAACGATGGACCATGGAATGTTCAGCTGTAGTGACAGAGCTCGCGCACTGCTTGAAGAGTAGATTGCGACAACATTCTCAACCACGGAGACACTAACTTCTTCGACAATTAGCTGCGCAATTAACCGTCGCCCTCTCCGAAGAGCAATTTCCAAGTCACCAGTTAACTCGAACCGCCGAGTCATGTTCTTTACGTCAGGAGCGAAAGGACGACCTCCTCGTATTCCTTTGAGTCGACACTTGCGAAGATTAGTAGCACTATTGCTGCTGTTCTGACACAAAAGCTTTAGCCGAGTAACGCTGTTGTTTTGATACAACAGCTTTATGAATAAAGCTCTGCTCATCTTGTCAACATGTGTCTGCAACTGCTGATGCTCGTTTTTTAGTCCTACGTCGCCATATCAGTACCGGCGCGTAACGGCAAGTCATCACACTAACACTAGTAATAATGCAAAGCCTATAACGCACTGTCTCAAGATCATTCCTATGAAGTTGGGTAACCATACGCTAAACAGTTTTCTGTCGACAATGGCTCAAATAGCGAGAGTTTAATTGTAACCACCCTGTAGTAGCTGAAGTAGCTACGCTGGCAGTAAAAGACTTCCTCAGGATAAACTTCGGTGTAGGGCCACGAGTTTCCTGCAAACTGTAAGAAGGAGAACAAGAAGAAGAAGATATGACTAGAAATAAAATATTATACTGTGCAATGTGAAATCATGACAATGTAAGATAGATTTTTGGCGGAAGCTCTGCATGAATAAGATATTATGTCCATTGCAGGACACTCTGAAATGGGAGCAGGTGAGAAGCACGAACGGAAAATTCCTAGAATAACATATGGTCACATGTGAGAGAATGGAGGTTTGGTCGAAAGGAGAACAGGTTCTCTCTACCGTAATACACACATTCATTGGTACTGTGTGCAGGAGGTGATTGAATTTTAAAATAAATGTTTACAATATGGTAAACGCCGGACTTACAAATATACTTTTTAAGATAGGGCAAAAAAATCAAATATCAGCGAGATGAAAGAAATTGAAATTTAAGATAAATGACTGTTGTGCATGATCTCCGAGGATATCACCTAGAGTTTTGAATCAGGTAACGAAGCCCAAATTCACGAGCAAACTACAGTCATGGAGAGGATTGAACTATTTTTTTATTGGTGCTGTATACTTCTGTCGACTTTTCGCCAGTGAAGGCGCGACAAAGAGAATGAAACAGGACAACAAACGCCCAACTTCCGACATATACTTGAGCCGAACAATTTGTATGTAAGGTATGATACGTAGTGTACGATTTAGAATTAGACAGAGATGCGCTGTGTGTGGTGAAAATTAGCAATAAAACAAGGAGAATGATAGGCTGGCCGGGGTGGCCGAGCGGTTCTAGGCGCTACAGTCTGGAACTGCACGACCGCTACGGTCGCAGGTTCGAATCCTGTCTCGGGCATGGATGTGTGTGATGTCCTTAGGTTGGTTAGGTTTAAGTAGTTCTATGTTATAGGGGACTGATGACCTCAGAAGTTAAGTCCCATAGTGCTCAGAGCCAAAGAGAATGATATGAATATTGCTGGAAAACTTTCCTAGGACTCTTTTTATTCTGTCGAATTGGAGAAAACTAAAAAAAAAAAAAAAACTGAAATTACACAGATTCCTGTGTGTGTAGTCTACACCTTTCCGTAATTAATAACGCGACTAGTAAGATCCAAGGCAATTCTAAACTCTACTAAATTATTTCCCTATTTCGGACATTACACTTTGCACTAGCAAATCCGGCAATGCTCCGAAATTGTTAAAACGAATGGGAATTGAGTGTAGGTTCTAATGCGGGGTAAGCCTTGGAATTGTGTCGGGAAGAAAACGTTACGCTCCTCGTTGTGACCTCGGCAACTCTGAAGATATGGAACCCGAAATTAAAACAAATCATACAGAATATGAATAAAAAAGAATAGTTTGTTTCGTTTTTGATTTTTATTGACTTTAACGTTTTTAAAATTTTTTTGAACACAATATAATCACAAAACATCAGAATAGACATTTTCTGTTTTTGTATACCGTGTAGTAAGAGTATGAACTGATTTTCTGAGTTAGCAGTTAGTGAAAGGACAACATATGACCGATCATGCGAAAAATTTGCCTAATTGTTTAATTGCCCTTTCATCGTGGTGAAAGCCGACTGCAAGAATAAAAAATAAACCACATGTCTTATAGCACAGCAAAACATATTCTTTCTCGTAGTCGGTATTAACAGAAAAGGTTTACAGTGTTCTTTAAACGAATATATAGCCTATGCCTGTCCGAGTTAGGGAATCGTAAAAACTTGAAAGAAATCGGTGAAGAATTTTTCCATATTTTTGCTAGCAACGACTCCAGTTATTGACAGCCATTAAAAATCACTCTGTTGATTTCATGGTGCAGGTATTATGTTGAACACCTGCAACTTCAGTGTAATCTCGTCGGCTGACAAGCAGCGAATACTACAGGGCGCCTAGCATAGCTACGAAGGGTCAGCGAGCAGTTTGTCTCTAAGAAAGGGTTCTTTCCCATGAGGTGCTCTTTGACCTCTAGGCGTTTAAGTCTTATAGACGGTGGTGCAAAAAAAAAAAAAAAAAAAAAAACACCTAGGGGTCGCAGAGCACCTCATGGGAAAGAGCCTTTTCTTAGAGACACACTGCTCGTTGACCCGCCGCAGCTATGCTAGGCGTCCGTGGAATTCGCTGGTTTTTAGACGACGGGATTACACTGAAGTAGCAGGTGTGCAGCATAATACTTACTCCTGTATACAGATAGTGATTATCAACAAGAAAACGATAGGAATCGGTGTCTGTAAGTGGAGCTAGCACACACACACACACACACACACACACACACACACACACATATATATATATATATATATATATATATTCCATCCTACTATTTATTTGTTTATTAGGATATCCTACAAAAACTCGAAGAACTTTTCGAGATTTTTGCTAACGAAATTTGCCCTATAGTAAATAGCCTATGTTCATCCGAATGATTATTATAGTATCGTGTAAAAATTTTAACTAGTTCGGTCAAAAACTTTTCTTCGGAATTTTTGGAAACAACATTAAAGAACTTTTCTCTTTTTTATGCTAGTACGGATTACGCAATCTCTCTGAAGTGCCGAACTACAATTCCGCTCTTCATTCTCGGCAGCAGTATTACGACGCAGAACTTTTGTAAATATTTGTTCGTAGCTGTAGGAAAAGCGTGGGGCTGAAACAACACCGGACCGCAAGAGAAATAATCCCGGAATGTTTCTTTTATGCGCGGCGTCACATCAGAAATATAAAAGAAAAGATAATATTTCTACGTTCCTCTTTGTAACAGCGCGCTGCATTTCTTTCGTTCTTTGGATTTACTAGCGCTGCCTGACTTCAATCTTTAAACATTGCTATCGTCTGCAATTTCTTGTACCGTGAAATAGTAAGTTTATTGATTTCACACGCCACAAAATCTAAACATAAACTAGCATAATGTTACTATTGAGACATGGTTGTAGTTTTGTTTGAGGCAACATTTTCGCAACTACGCAGTAGTTGTCGTCTACTAGCGAGGAGAACACGGCAAGTGCCACATTCGGGTTTCACAGAAATTTCGCCCAGTGAAAGAGAAGTTAAAATAAGCGAACACGTATCTCGGTTTATCCGTAGGTACACAAAAGTTTCTGAGAAAACGGTCGAAATTCTCGACGTTGCTTAGATGGCTTTTTAGAATGTGATAGCCTAGCCTGATGACACAATGGGTAGCGTTACAGCCTCTCGCTTTTGCGCCCCCCTTTTGGAAACCCGATGAATGTTTTTATTTATTTTATTTTATTTTTTCATTTATCGACCCATGTCTGTGGAAGGTTACTAAGTTAATGTTTCCTGTAAAGTTTGAAGCTGCAGGGGCGGGCGTTATATTAATTGTAAAATTACAACCGGGTTTTCACAATGTCATACATTCATTCTATAATATCTGCGTATATGATATTTCATTCTTATACCAATTCCTATATTTTATTCTTATGGTTGTTCTTGAAGAAGATCTGGTACATCTCTTGGATGATACCTATCGTAGAAATATCGGGAACATAGAAATTCAGAACACCACGTGCATCGGGAGGAGGCAGCTTGACCACATTGACATTTCTTCGTATGAATCTCACTCGTGAAACAAACGTCATTAATATTGCTGAAGATTTCAGGCCTTAGCAATAGATTCGGTGCAAACCACGCACAACGCAGCATTTTCCCGAAAACTGGCTCTTGTAACTTATTATAATTCAAGATACACTATAGGAGTTTCGTCGAAAACAATTTAAAAAGATTTCTGATTCATTTATTGTTTTTTTAAAGCGTTCACCAAACATACAATCAGCAGGCGAATAAGGACAAATCTGTTGCAGTATACATTGGAAAACATTCGCGTAGTAATCTTCTACAGACGTGGGTACATAAATCAAAAGAAAAACAGAAATAATTGGGTTTAGATCACGGGGGCTCAAAATTACGAAGCCGCGATTGTGCCACCGCTTCGTACGAACTGTTTACTCGCTAAAAGGCTCAAAGTACCTCGAAAACATTGACCGCCGCTTACTCAGAAACGGTCGAGTACCTACGTATAACCCGAGACAGGTGTTCGCTTATTTTGACCCTGCTTCCGTCGAGCGAAGTTTCAGAGGAATCAAGTTATGGTACTTGTCTTTTGCTCCTCGTAAGTAGACGACAGAGTTTTGTAACTGAACGCACCTATGGAACAGACCTGCCTGGCATGCTTTGTGAGGTTGACAACTGAGGTCAGCGGTGTTCCGGCCAAGTTAACGGACAGGTAGAAATTGGCGGGGGCACACACTTGCTCCGGGGAGGCCGCTTGTAGTGGAGCAACGACTGTCCTGTGCGTACTGCATGTGATAAAATGTACGGACACTTTCGCACGTGCCGCAATCTCTAATATTTTGTAATACGATCAGGGCAGAAAAAAATGTCGCAAGTCGTTCTTTTGATACCAGATTTTGGCTTGCTAGCTGATTCATTGTAGCCAATTCGCCTTACAGATTAAGATGGAAAAGTCTGTTCTGGCCTGTAGCCTGATATCATCGAGAGGTTTTCGTGATAATTATTTCGTAGAGTCAGTATTTCATTCTAAACACCCATTGATGTGATTTGGTGTGTTTATATGGTGGGAAAGAAGTGTGGACTTAATGTAATATAAATTAATGGACGACCGGTGAATTGTTGCCACATATGTACTCAATAATTTATTGTACCATTCTTTCTGTCAGTGTAAATGAATTTCAGTAGAAATCCTTCAACGAATATTTTAGCGTAAAAAGGAATGGTGTATCACCCTTAGCCATGGAACAAGATGTAAGAACAACGTCGTGAAAACACCCTAACTGACAGGTACCACAGAAGAGTGTCACGTCTTGTGGATCAGAATAGGTTTCAAACTCGTCAGGAGTTCTTGCTGTCACTGAATGCAGCTCCGTAACAACCAGTCTGTAACATTTATGTAAAAATGGGTATCGAATATTCGTAATATCGTGCAATATGGCACAAGACTTAGAGTCTGTGGAGAAGGACAGCGTGGCGCTTCGAGTGTGTCATTTTGCTGATACATCACGACGTCACCACCCACCTGGGAATAGCGTCCTCGCATGCTATTGGCTAAGCAACGCTCTGTGATATATGTCAGCACGAAATTTCCTTTGCTGTGATTGGCTAAAACCCTGGGCTGCCATTCGTCCAGACATTCAGACACTTCATTCAAATTGTCCCCTGCAGAATTCAAACTGGGTGGACATAACCCGTATTAATGTCTACTAACAGGAGTCCGGACACTTATGGTCAGATAATATACACTTGGCACGCTCGAAGCTGATTAGATGCTATATCATGCTAGCTGATGTATTTGGTTGGCACAGAAAATCTGTGAAGGTGTGATTTCTTGCGTCACTCCTCCAGGAGTGAAATAATAAAAGGACGAATCTGATTCGATTCTCATTTTTCGCTCATTCAAGTCGTATTACTTCTATTTCGTGTCAGGCAAGTTATGCGGACCGGTTTCATGGTAGCACAGTATTGGACTTGGACACCAACCCTTGCTGTTCCAGAATGGTAGGATTATACAGAAGTGAACGGCGTTATTAAGTGGGAATCGTTTCCAATTCACCGCACACGTGCTCTGCTAGGAACCGCTCCAGAGACAGCACGCCAGGCTTTGTCCACCGTGTTCGAAGACCTCGATGGAGACTACATGACGCACTATGACCACCGCTTACCACCTTCCAATTCCTTGTAATTCTGCAGTTTTTAGACAACTATAATTCCCTTCGCCTTGTGACGAGTCGATCATTCCTACGACATTTGCTTCAACAGCAGAGTCTGCGTACTTAATTTATCAAATATATTATTCTGTACTGATGACTATTGCAATATGTAGAACTTTGAAAAATGCTCGTTGTTTCCAAAATAACGTATGGTGTCGAAGTGGGAGGTCGTAGTTGACCTGTGTTATTCCAACCTATTGTCTGCTAATAATAGGCTATGACACAATGGCCTTGTGAAGTCTTTCAATTGGACACCATTTCGGCATCTTGTGTGATCCTAATCTACCGCACTCATCTTACCGGGGAAAGAGGCAGTACAGTTCAACTTATTGTTTCGGTCAAATCTTGACATGACTGAGAGGTGAAAGGTTAAAGGCAGACTGAAATACTCCGCCGTCTGACCAGGAGCTGATCCCGTGACCTTTCGGTTACTAGACTCACGCTTTACAGATAGAACGAAAGCATCAGATCCAACTAACTACTCACTATCAAAACTATTCTATTCAAAGCAGCACGTGATTAGGTCATCATTTGACTGTCGAGGTGTGGTTTCACTCCATTGTGTTTATTGTATCAATATGTAACGTCTGTTTTACAGTAGAAATTAAGTTATTGGGGGCCAAAAGCAGGTACATGCTGATATTTGACTCTGTAACAACTTTCATACTGAGTGACGCGATTAATCTAAAAACCCCTCTCCTCTTCTCTGGCATTAAAATCATTCCAAGAACAGTCAAGCCAACTCTATTGCTTTCGCGTCGGAGGTAGTGACGTAGCAGAATCCGCATTCCTCCCACAAGAACCACAAAGTTGGATTTTCGATCTATGATTATTTGTAAATTGTTCTATTCAACGGTCGTCCCCTAAATAATTGTGACCACATCGTCAGGCTGTTTTACTCCACACTGAAATACTGCACACACCTTCGAATAGTTCTCGCCATACCTGGACACACGTTTCCACTATACGGGATTTTTCATAAGTATCTCCGGTGTTTCATAAGAAGACTGCGTGAGAACTGGAACACATACAGGAAAACGCTAGTGGATAGTGCATGTTTCAAGCTTCGATTCGTAATACGAGCTGTCGAGTAATTGCAGAGCACATCACTAGGAGGCAGGCGTGTCACAACATGTAATGTAGTGGAGTGACGCGTGCGTTTTGTGTCATTCAATTTGCTAAATGTGAGTCCGTTACGACTGTTCGGCGAAGATTCCGTTCCGAATATCAGATTGAGGCCTCAGCAGACAAATCAATCCATGTGCGGTATAATGCATTCCTTGAGGCCGACTGAAAGAGGCAGCAGGAGAAAACAAGCCGGCGGGAACCAGCTAAGATAAGGTGCAGCGTGTTCGGTTATGATTTGTTAGGAGCCAGAAGAAATCGATGACGCGTGCGAGCAGAGGACTGCAGATACAGCAGTCAACTGTCTGACGCATTGTAGGTGTAAAACGATACCGGATAAAGCTGTTTCATGCGGTGACTCCTCGGGACAGTGGGCTTCGTTCTGACTTTTGCAATGACTGGCAGCATCTGCTAGAGGAAGGTGGTTTCCCACAGAAGTGCAATCCATTGACATAGCCACGGATGATGTGTCTGGAAAGTCAATCGACATAACGTGTGTGTTTGAGGCACACGACACCCACACGAGATAGTGGAATTCATTTGCGATTCACCTACAGTTCACGTTCTGTTCAAAAGTTTATGGGCTATTTTTATTTTCCTAGAAAATTGTGGCTTATCTCGTGTATCAGGACGTGCCGCAACAATGGAATTTAATGCAAATAAAGCAAGATAGTGGAGACTTCATTTTGGAATAAGACGATGCACCTTGTGAAGATACAGCCATTAGAGACAGGTAAACTTTTTTCTCCTCTTTCTGTCATTCCTTTCGCTTTCTTAGACTAAGTACTCATGTATTGGATGGTGTAGCTTTAGGTGTGTTGGTTAACAATGTTAAAAAGGAACAGCAATTTATTTATTTTACTCTAAAGGATAATTAAGTTTTAGTAATAATACTTGAATATGGAAAGACTTTAAATTCTTTTGTTTACTTTATCTGTATTTGTGGTATTAACTGCAATGTGAAGAACTACTATGAAAATCGTACGAATGAAACCACAGAGAGCTATATGTGGAGTAGCAGCTAAGCAGCGATATACAGTGTTTTGTGTGTGTATTTGTGCGACACTATGGTGGACTCGCGTTGTTGATTTGAGAAACAAAAACTTGCGCGAGATAATGAGTCGTGGAACTTAACGACTGCCGATTCGGATTACCATCGCGGTGCATAAAGAAAGTTAAAGCGATCATTATGACAGAAAGATCGTACAGATTGAACATTACAAAATGGACTGTCTCTCAACCTGTAATGACAATGCTTTCGCAAGTACACTTTGTAGTTATTGCTACCGTGCGAGTGAAAGAGTGAAATTCCTCTTACATGTACCCGCATTTTGAGAGCCAAGGCTCCATTAAACTGTTTAATGCACTGATGAGCCATATAAACTGGTACACCTGCCTAATATCGTGTAGAGCCCCCGCTGGCACGCAGAAGTGCCGCAACACGACTTGGAATAGGCTCGACTAATGCCTGGAGGGAATTGACACCATAAATCTTGCAGAGCTGAATGCGCCGGGGGGGGGGGTGGGGGGGGGGGGGGTGGAGGTCTCTTCTGATGAGCACATTGCAAGGCATCCCAGATATGCTTAATAATGTTCAAGTATGGGGAGTTTGGTGGCCAGCGGAAGTGTTTCAACTCAGATGAGTGTTCCTAGCGCCACTCTGTCGCTATTCTGGACGTGTGGGGTGTCACATTGTCCTGCTGGAATTGCCCAAGTCCCTCGGAATGCACAGTGGACATGAACGCATGCAGGTGATCAGACAGGATGCTTACATATGGGCCACCTGTCAGAGTCGTATCTAGAAGTATCAGGAGTCCCATATTACTCCAACTGCACACGCCCCACACCATTACAGGGCCTCAATCAGCTTGAGGACTCTCCTGCTGACACGCAGGTCCATGCATTTATGAAGGTGTCTCCAAGGTGTGTCCATGATGGTGTCAGCCATGAAGGTGTCCATCCACTCAATACAATTTGGAACGAGACTCGTCCGACCAGGCAACATGTCTCCAGTCATCAACATCCAATGTCAGTGTTGACGGGCCTAGGGGAGGCGTCAGGCTTTGTGTCGTGCAGTCATCAAGGGTACACGAGTGGGCCTTCGGCTTCGAAAGCCCATATCGATAATGTTTCGTTGAATGGTTCGCACGCTGACGCTTGTTGGTGGCACAGCATTGAAATCTGCACCAATTTGCGGAAGGGTTTGCACTTCTGTCACGTTGAACGATTCTCTTCAGTTGTCGTTGGTCCGGTTCTTGCAGGATCTTTTCCCGGCAGCAGCGATGTTGGGGATTTGATGTTTTACCGGATTACTGATATTCACGGTACAATCGTACTCGTGGAAGACATTTTGACGACGATGAGGAGGTGACTCACACAGTGAAGCACTGGCTCCGCCACCAGGACAAGGATTGGTACCCACAGGGCATACACGACCTTGTTTCGCGCTGGAGGAAGGCCATAGAACGGGATGGAGATTACGTGGAAAAATGGGGCGTACAGATAAAACACCATTCTTTCGTGTGTGTAATTATTATTATGTTCAATGAAGAACTGTTGAAGAAAAAATGCGGTGCCTTACTGAAACGTATACTGACTGTGAACTGTAAGAAAACGAAAGTGGAAAACTAATTGCGAGTAAAAATTCTTCCAATCCATATGTGGCATACAGCAAACCAGTGCTTAACAGTATTGGTTAAAAACAGTCTTTTTTGCAATTTTAGTTTTTTATTTTTCAACGACGGGTTTCGCCTTATTTAGGCATCTTCAGATTATCTTTCTAGATGGATGCAAGAGGAACCAAGATCTGCATAACGCGTTCCCGTTCACAGGAGGTTACTACCTAAGCCCCCATCTTACTCTGTTACTCGCTCCTGCGAACGGGAACGCGTTATGCAGATCTTGGTTCCTCTTGCGTCCATCTTGAAAGTTAACCTGAAGATGCCTAAATAAGGCGAAATGCGTCGTTGAAAAGTAAAAAACTGAAATTGAAACCAAGACTGTTTTTAACCAATAATTGCGAGTACAATAGTTTTAAGTCAATTAGTATGAAATACTAGTTTTATTGCATATTTTGAAACATTTCTTTGTGAATCATTCACGGGCACTTACGTAAGTCTTTTTTGTACTAAAACGATGCTAATTCAGTTTTTATATCATTTTATGCGAACAGTTTACGTGCATATTTTATGCGATTTTTTGGTGCATAAATGCATGTACATCTAAGAGATTATTACTGCTTGAAAATCCGGTCTCATGAGTCATGAATAACCCTGCATAGCTCGGCGAGTCGCGTCCCCGCTTCGGACACTATGGAGGGCTGCAGCCGGAGCCGCCTTCCTGCACCGCCAAGCGGCTGCTTTGTAGTCGCCGTGACGTCCCTGGGAAGCCCGCCGCGCTCGTCTCCACAACTACGAGCCTACCAACCGCACGGGACAGGGCGAGCAGCAGGGCCTCCTTATCCGCCGCTCTTTATAGAGCGCGGCGTCGCGCAGGACGCATATGCGGGCGAGCAGGGGGCGTCCGTATCGGAGATGCTGGCCCCGATAACATTGTGCCTCCCTTCCTGCTCTCTCAGTCTCTCTTTCTCTCTCTCGCTTGCTTGACCTGCCTTCCGGTTTCCAGCCCCGTTGTGTGCGCCGCAAAAGACGCCCACGGCGGTCTGCCGCCCACTTATCCCTCCTTTCACACAATGCGTTTCGTCGATTCCTCCACCAACAAGCGGTCTACGGGGAGTAGTCAAGAATTTTTAATTATCACATAAAAAAATTAAACTGTGACCACGAAAGCAGGCGATGGTACTAGTACTTCATTACATATTCACCCCTCAATTATCTTACTCATTTTTTCGTGTTCAAAGTTTCTCAGCCCAAACTTGGGCTACACCCAGTTCTTCCTTGCTTTCTTGCCATAATTCTTGGAGCGTACGTTTACTGGGACAGATGAGACATGTCAGGACATGAAACTTCCTGGCAGATTAAAACTGTGTGCCCGACCGAGACTCGAACTCGGGACCTTTGCCTTTGCGGGCAAGTGCTCTACCAACTGAGCTACCCAAGTACGACTCATGCCCCGTCCTCACAGCTTTACTTCCGCCAGTACCTCATCTCCTACCTTCCGAACTTTGCAGAAGCTCTTCTGCGAACCTTGCAGAACTAGCACTCCTTAAAGAAAGGATATTGCGAAGACATGGCTTAGCGACAGCCTAGGGGATGTTTCCAGAATGAGATTTTCACTCTGCAGCGGAGTGTGCGCTGATATGGAACTTCCTGGCAGATCAAAACTGTGTGCCGGACCGAGACTCGAACTCGGGACCTTTGCCTTTCGTGGGCAAGTGCTCTGCCATCTGAGCTAACCAAGCACGACTCACGTCCCATATCAGGACATGTTGCGTAGCCCGACATCCGCCACACTCACGTATTCATCAGGTTAGCCTTTATTGCTGCTACACCCGTTCTGATGCGTTTCAGGGTCCTCCAAATCTTACCTCTCATGCTCTCGATGCTCGGGTATCTCTTGCAATCGAGGGTAGTTGTTTGCAGGTTCCGTAGGTTCTTTATTCAGGAGTATCTTGTGGGATTTAAGTTTTCTAGGTTCACAAGAAGTGCGAGATCATCCACATGGGTACTAAAGGAAATCCGATAAATTTTGGGTATACGATAAATCACACAAATCTAAGGGCTGTCAATTCGACTAAATACCTAGGAATTACAATGAAGAGCAACTTAAATTGGAAAGACCACATAGATAATATTGTGGGGAAGGCGGAACAAAGACTGCGCTTTTCTGGCAGAACACCTAGAAGATACGACAAACCCACGAAAGAGACAGCCTACATTACACTTGTCCGTCCTCTGCTGGAATATTGCTGCCCTGTGCGGTATCCCTACCAGGTAGGATTGACGGAGGAAAAAGTGCAAAGAAGGGCAGCCCGTTTCGTGTTATCGCGCAATAGGGGTGAGAGTGTCACTGACATGATCCGCGAGTTGGGGTGGCAGTCACTGAAACAAAGGCGGTTTTCAAAAATGTTCAGATGTGTGTGAAATCTTATGGGACTTAACTGCTAAGGTCATCAGTCCCTAAGCTTACACACTACTTAACCTAAATTATCCTAAGGACAAACACACACACCCATGCCCGAGGGAGGACTCGAACCTCCTCCGGGACCAGCCGCACAGTCCAAAAGGCGGTTTTCTTCGTGGCGAGATCTATTTACGAAATTTCAATGGTTCAGTGATTCAAACGGCTCTGAGCACTATGGGACTTAACATCTGAGGTCATCAGTCCCCTAGAACTTAGAACTTCTTGAACCTAACTAACCTAAGGATATCACACACACATCCATGCCCGAGGCAGGAGTCGAACCTGCGACCGTAGCAGTCCCATGGTTCCAGACTGAAGCGCCTAGAACCGCTTGGCCACAACGACCGGCAGAAATCACCAACTTTCTCTTCCGAATGTGAAAATATTTTGTTTACACCCACCTATGTAGGGAGAAATGATTACCATAATGAAATAAGAGAAATCAGAGCTAGAACGGAAAGTTTTAGCTGTTACTTTCTCCCAAGCACCATTCGAGAGAGCAATGATAGAGGAGTAGTATGAAAAACCCTCTGCCAGGCGCTTAAGTGTGATTTGCAGAGTAACAATGTAGATGCAGATGTAGAAGAAGAGGTGAACACGGAATGGCGTCCATCTGAGGAATCCCTGAGGTTATCAGTGTGCTCGTCAGCGGCTGTTCAGGAGCTCGCAGAACTAGCACTCCTGGAAAAAAGTATATTTCGCAGGAGAGCGTCTGTGAAGTTTGGAAAGTAGGAGACGAGGTACTGGCGGAAGTAAAGCTGTGAGGACGGGGCGTGAGTCGTGCTTGGGTAGCTCAGATGGTAGAGCACTTGCCCGCGAAAGGCAAAGGTCTCGAGTTCGAGTCTCGGTCCGGTACACAGTTTTAATCTGCCAGGAAGTTTCAATGATGATATGATTCGAAGGCAAATCTAAACAAAAACCCACACACATCATCTCGGAAGAAGAGAGGAAAAGAAGATCAGAAAGAATGAAGAAATACAGGGCAGTGAGAAAAGAACAACACACAGAGAAATGGTTGATCCAATGTACCCCAAAGGGGGTGAAACGAAAGGAGAGGACGAAGAAGAAATGACAGCTCTCTCTAAATGTAGACGAATGACACAGTCACGTCGATTTAATATCTAGTCGTTACTTTGCAAAGCGATATGAATGAAACGAATAGTGGAGAAGGCGAATGGTCGACTTCGGTTTATTTGGACAATTTTAGAAAAGCGTGGTTCATCTGTGAAGGAAACCGCATGTAGCAAACTAGTGCGGCCAGTTCTTGAGTACGGCTCGAGTGTTTGAGATGTGTACCAAGTCGGATTAGAAGAGGATATCGAAGCAATTAGAGGCAGGCTGCTGGATTTGTTACCGGTAGCATCGAACAAGATGTGAGTATTACGGTGGTGCTTCAGGAAATCAAACAAGAGCCGTGGAGTGAAGGCGACGTTCTGTTCGGGGAAAACTATTGAGAATATTTAGAGAACCAGAACCTGATGCTGACTGCAGAACGATTCAACTGCCGCCAGCATACATTTTGCGCAAGGATCATGGAGATAAGTCAAGAGAAATGAAGAGTTCGTACGGAGCCACACAGACAGTCGTTTTTCCCTCGCTCTGTTTGCAAGTGGAACAGGAAAATATGAGTCGCAGAGGTACAGGATACCGTTAGTCACACAAAGTACGGTGGCCTGTGGAATATGTACGTAAGTGCAGATATACAGCAGAAAAGGACGAAATGATAGATGTACAAAAATTATTCTCCGCCACATACCAGACAAGGAAACGACATAATAGTGCTTTGTCATCCAGTTTCAAGTCTCTAGCTCATCGGTAAATAAGCTTAAAAACAATCACAAAATTTGTGCTAAACGGACAATGGAGAAAATTAATGAAAATGTAAAAAAAATTGTTCAGTCTAGAACCGCGCTGCTGCTACGGTCGCAGGTTCGAATCCTGCCTTGGGCATGGATGTGTGTGATGTCCTTAGGTTAGTTAGGTTTAAGAAGTTCTAAGTCTAGGAGACTGATGACCTCAGATGTTAAGTCCCATAGTGCTTAGAGCCACTTGCACCATTTGTAAAAAAAATTAGTTATGTATATACCAAAGCTGACTGGTAGAAATTGCAGCAGTAGTCCATGAGGTGTGCTTTTATATCACTGCTTTTCACGGCTACCTTTATCGGTAGCGGTTCTTGGGGGGCTTACGATCATGGTTTGGTTGAAACTGGTTGAGACGTTGCAGGGGTGTACCCATAAATCGAATGCTGTCGCAGACTCTCTCTGCAGCAGATAAGTTACGCCTGTAGAGACTGTGACGCAACCTGCTAAGCACAGCTTTCGTGCAGGAACTCTAACTGGACAGGCGGTGCTCTGTGTTGTGTTTCTTTGTCCGATCATAACTGTGGGTTCCCTGACTGCGCTAGAAGAAAGTTCATCAAATTGGGACACGTAAAATATTAGTTCAAATTATTACATAAATGAATAAATTTAACTTTGACCCAGTCCTTCGCCACAGTATTATTTGATAATTTAAAACTAACATTGGCTATGAAAGTATCACTTGATGCTCAAAGTAACGAACTGTTCTCTTGAGGTGCAATTTCTGACATTTGCTACAGTACGAGTGCATTTGAACTTTTAACAACTCGTTGCTCCTGCACTGTGACGTTGGTGCAGTCAGATGAGTTCACCAACTGGACACAACCCTTGCATGCTCGACGTTGTGCTGTAGCCAGCGTGAGGGCTGAGCGGGTTGTGCTGAGATGCAAGCAGCAGATAATGCAGATGTGCAGAACTATAGACCTATATCTCTAACGTCGATCAGTTGTAGAATTTTGGAACACGTATTATGTTCGAGTATAATGACTTTTCTGGTGGCTAGAAATCTACTCTGTAGGAATCAGCATGGGTTTCGAAAAAGACGATCGTGTGAAACCCAGCTTGCGCTATTCGTCCACGAGACTCAGAGGGCCATAGAGACGGGTTCCCAGGTAGATGCCGTGTTTCTTGACTTCCGCAAGGCATTTGATACAGTTCCCCACAGTCGTTTAATGAACAAAGTAAGAGCATTTGGACTATCGGACCAATTGTGTGATTGGATTTAGGAGTTCCTGGATAACAGAACGCAGCATATCATCCATAATGGAGAGAAGTCTTCCGAAGTAAGAGTGATTTCAGGTGTGCCGCAGGGAAGTGTCTTAGGACCGTTGCTATTCACAATATATATAAATGACCTTGTGGATAACATCGGAAGTTCACTGACGCTTTTTGCGGATGATGCTGTAGTATATCGAGAGGTAATAACAATGGAAAATTGTACTGAAATGAAATGCAGGAGGATCAGCAACGAATTGACGCATGGTGCACGGAATGGTAAATTGAATCTCAATGTAAACAAGTGTAATGTGCTGCGAATACATAGAAAGAAAGATCCTTTATCATTTCGATACAATATACCAGGTCAGAAACTGGAAGCAGTTAATTCCATAAATTATCTGAGAGTAGGCATTAGGAGTGATTTAAAATGGAATGACCATATAAAATTAATCATCGGTAAAGCAGATGCCAGACTGAGATTCATTGGAAGAATCCTAAGGAAATGCAGTCCGAAAACAAAGGAAGTAGGTTACAGTACACTTGACCGCCCACTGCTTGAATACTGCTCAGCAGTGTGGGATCCGTACCAGATAGGGTTTATAGAAGAGATAGAGAAGATCCAACGGAGGGTACCTTGAGTACCTCTATCGGTTCTCCCTTCTATTCCAGTCTCGTATTGTTCGTGGAAAGAAGGATTGTCGGTATGCCTCTGTGTGGGCTCTAATCTCTCTGATTTTATCCTCATGGTCTCTTCGCGAGATATACGTAGGAGGGAGCAATATACTGCTTGACTCCTCGGTGAAGGTATGTTCTCGAAACTTCAACAGAAGCCCGTAACAAGCTACTGAGCGTCTCTCCTGCAGAGTCTTCCACTGGAGTTTATCTGTCATCTCCGTAACGCTTTCGTGATTACTAAATGATCCTGTAACGAAGCGCGCTGCTCTCCGTTGGATCTTCTCTATCTCTTCTATCAACCCTATCTGGTACGGATCCTACACTGCTGAGCAGTATTCAAGCAGTGATCAAACAAGCGTACTGTAACCTACTTCCTTTGTTTTCGGATTGCATTTCCTTAGGATTCTTCCAATGAATCTCAGTCTGGCATCTGCTTTACCGACGATCAACTTTATATGATCACTCCATTTTAAATCACTCCTAACGCGTACTCCCAGATAATTTATGGAATTAAGTGCTTCCAGTTGCTGACCTGCTATATTGTAGCTAAATGATAAGGGATCTTTCTTTCTATGTTATCGCAGCACATTACACTTGTCTACATTGACATTCAATTGCCATTCACTGCACCATGCGTCCATTCGCTGCAGATCCTCCTGCATTTCAGTACAATTTTCCATTGTGACAACCTTTCGATATACCACAGCATCATCTGCAAAAAGCCTCAGTGAACTTCCGATGTCATCCACAAGGTCATTTATGTGTATTGTGAATAGCAACGGTCCTACGACACTCCCCTGCGGCACACCTGAAATCACTCTTACTTCGGAAGACTTCTCTCCATTGAGAATGACATGCTGCGTTCTGTTATCTAGGAACTCTTCAATCCAATCACACAATTGGTCTGATAGTCCATATGCTCTTACTTTGTTCATTAAACGACTGTGGGGAACTGTATTATTGATGACTAAAGTCCCTGTTATGGGTATGTGTTGTGTTTATTAAACATGTAGAAAAACTCTACGAACTTATAAACTAACCCAATACTTTGAAAGGGACAATATTATTGCTTAAAAAAAAAAAAGTCAGCCTCATTACTTTTCTCACACGCCTCGTTCTGAGGATGAGTGTGTAAATTCGAAGCGAGTAACGGTGTTTTTTTTTTCAAAAATAAGGTAAACCAAAGCGAAATTGTGGCTGTTTGCTGGTGTGCGCTGTCGGCTCTCTGTTGCGAGTGAACGCGGGACTGTTTCTCGAAGGAGCCCCGTGCTGCTGATAAGCGGCGCGAGTGTTGCCTCCGACTGCCGGCCGTGCCTTATCTGTGTGCTGCGGCTGTGTGGACAGAGGTGCGGGAGTTCCGCAAACAGCGCAGCTGCTGGGACGCCGCGCGGCCGCCGAGATTGGCAATTACTTAGGAGTAGCCACCTCGTGCTGTGCTGGCCGCGTCGCATAGGCTGAGCTACCCCGCCACGAGCGCTCGCCCGGGCAACCAACCTCCAAATGGTTCAAATGGCTCTGAACACTATGGGACTCAACATCTTAGGTCATAAGTCCCCTAGAACTTAGAACTACTTAAACCTAACTAACCTAAGGACATCACACACACCCACGCCCGAGGCAGGATTCGAACCTGCGACCGTAGCAGTCCCGCGGTTCCGGACTGCAGCGCCAGAACCGCTAGACCACCGCGGCCGGCCAACCAACCTCCGCTGCTGGGGGATTAGCCGCGGCACGCACACAGCACCACACCTTCTGCCGTGCTGCCCTGGACTCTAACGCAGCAACAAGAGCACCCTTCTTCTATCTACTGTCGAGCTAGGGCCGATGCCTGCAAAAGCTGCCGTCGTAGAATCGACGCTCCCATACGATTACATCAGCGATACCATATTGGAGATGAATTTGCCGCAGCACTAGAAGATCCAACTCGAAACAAGACCTCTCGAGCAGACGACATTCCTTTACAATTATTGACATCCTTAGATGAAGAAACAGGAGTCGATATAGAGGAGACAGGGGATCCAGTATTAGAATCAGAAGAGCTTTGGAAGACTTAAAAGACTTAAAAAGACTTAAAAGACTTAAAAAGAAAAGACTTAAAAAGACTTAAAATCAAATAAGGTAGAATTCTTAAAATCATTGGGGGAAGTGGCAACAAAACGATTATTCACGTTGGTGTGTAGAATGTATGAGACTGGCAAGATATCATCGCCCTGACGTTTCCTAAGACTGCAAGAGCCGGCAATTGCGAGAATTATCGCGCAATGAGCTTAACAGATTATAGACCCAAGTTACTGACAAGAATAATATACAGAAGAATGGAAGAATGGAAAGCCGGCCGGAGTGGCCCAGCGGTTCTAAGCGCTTCAGTCTGGAACCGCGCGACCGCTATGGTCGCAGTTTCGAATCCTGCCTTGAGCATGGATGTGTGTGATGTCCTTAGGTTAGTTAGTTTTAAGTAGTTCTAAGTTCTAGGGGACTGATGACCTCAGATGTTAGTCCCATAGTGCTCAGAGCCACTTGAACCATTTTTGGAAGAATGGAAAACAAAACTGAGGAGTTTTAGATCATATCAGTTTGGCTTTAAGACAGGTAAAGACACCAGAGAGGCAGTCCTGACATTGATGTTGATAATGGAAACAAGACAAAAAAAATCAAGACACATTCATAGGATTTGTCGACCTGGAAAATGCGTTCGACAATGTAAAATAGTGTAAGATGTTCGAAATTCTGAGGGAAACAGAAGTGAGCTGTTGGGAAAGACAGGTAATATATAATATTTACAAGAGCCAAGAGGGAACAATAAGAGTACAAGAACAAGAACGAAGTGCACGGATTAAAAAGGGTGTAACACAGGGATGCACCCTTTCGCCCATATTGTTCAATCTATACATCGAAGAAGGAACGACAAAAGTAAAAGAGAGGTTCAAGTGTAAGATTAAAATTCAATGATATCAATGATAATATTCGGTGATGACATTGCTGTCCTCACTGAAACTGAAGAAGGAGTACAGGATCTGATGAATCGAATAGACAGTCTAATAAGTACAGAATATGGACTGACAGTAAGTCGAAGAAGTGAGAAGTAGCAGAAACGAGAACAGTGACAAACTTAATGTAAGGATTGGTGATCATCAAGTAGATGAAGTTAAAGAATTTTGCTACGTAGGCGGCAAATTACCCCATGACGTTCGGCTCAAGGAGGACATGAAAAAGGGTTCCTGGTCAAGTCAAGTCTAGTAGTATCATAAGACTTCAACTGAAGAAGAAGTTTCTGGGATGATACCTTTGGATCACAGCGTTAAACGGTAGCGAATCATGGAGTGTGGGAAAACTGGAGCAGAAGAGAATCGAAGCATTTGAGATGTGATGCTAAAGAAGGTTAAAAATTAGGTGGACTGATAAGATAAGGAATGAAGAGATTCTGCACAGATTCGGCGAGGAAAGGAATATGTGGGAAATACTGACAGGGAGAAGGGACAAGATGATAGGAAATCAGGTAATGGTACCAGAGAAAGCTGTAGAGAATAGAAAACTGTAGAGGAAGATAGAGATTGGAATATATCTAGCAAATAATTGAGGAAGTTGGTTGCAAGTTTACTCTGAGCTCTCTGAGATGAAGAGGTTTGCACAGGAGAGGAATTCGTGGCGGGCTGCAAAAAAAGAGAGAGGGAGAGAGAGAGAGAATAAGAAGGGGCGGCCATGCCATAACTGTTGTCCTTGTGTGCAAGACATACAGGGTGTCTCAAACCTTTTGGGTCAAACACTGAAACAGATGAGTGTGGGTTCACAGCCGATTATACTGAGACAGGTAACCAATGGAAGGGAACGCATAGTTACAGTGTTATGGACATATAAAGCCTACATCGGATAACAACAGCGTAGCTCATAGTAATTGTTCAAATCGACGACTACTTGTCTCAATGTATGCATGGCAATGGGGTATGAAGTTCTGTTGCACTCTCTTAAGAATCCTTGGTGTCTGTTGTATTAGTAGACAGGCAGGTTGGACCCTAGCAAGCAGGTCTTCTTCTGTTCCTATAGGTTTTCATACACCATCTTGACGTAGCCCTAGAGGAGAAACTTCAGAGATCCGGCGATCGCGCTGGCCATGCGATAGGATCTTCCTTTCCAATTCAACAAGAGGGTGGGTGTTGTTCCGGTGCTCGTGGACATTAACATCCAAGTGGGGTGGTGCACCGACGTGTTGAGACCATATCCTTTCACGGACATCAAGGAGGACAGTCTCAAATAACTCTGGTAGCATATCTCGCAGGATCACCAGGTAACTTGGACCAGTCAAAGGGGGAAGCAGCGCATAAGACCTTATTAGGTGATCTTATACAATGCACACCCATACGTTGACAGAGAATCGTTATTGGTGGCCACCGATGTGGATGGTGTGGGAATTGTCCTCACTCCAGACATGGCTCTTGCGGCTGTAGAAAACACCGCCATGGGTGAATCAGGCCTTATCCGTGAACAATACAAACTGCGCGAAGCTGGGCACTACGGCACTGCGGTGGATATTTCATTGACAGAAGTGAATGCAGGGCTAAAACCCGTTAGTCTCAGGGCTTGCAAACGAAGTGGTGTAATACCTGTTCCACCAGCGCTTTACACTGTATCCTTCGAAGTGTACGTCTCACGGGCTAGTTGAGGAGTGCCTACTGGCCTACTGCAGGGTGGTTGGCCACACGACCCAACACCACCTTCTGAAAGTCTTGTGTTCGGACATGTCTCTGGCGGGAACCTTGGCTGGCTCTCTGTGGCATGAAAGAGCCTGTCTCTCGCAAGTTGGTGTCCACGGAGGTAAATTTCGTCCAAGTAGGGCGTCTGTTGGGAAGGGGTTCTGTGTACATTCGTGCTGCTTTACGGGCACTACATTCCGCCGCACCGTACATTAAATATCTGCCAACTTTCATGGCGAGTAACGTTCCATCCCTGACGACTCGTCATGGACTCCCATCTAAATATAATTGGATGTGAACCCATTATCAACTGTTTCAATTTGACCCCGTATGAGACTGGCGAAAAAGCCTCAGATCTTAAGAAGAATGTAAAAATGCAAATTCCCAAGAAGACAGATGCGAATATTACCAAACTATCCAGTTAATAAGTCATGATTCCAAAATAATGAGACAAATTATTTTCATAAATATGTCAAAAACGTGTGGAAGCGACCTCATAGAAGTTCAGTTTGGATTCTAGAGACCCGCAGAAACGAGCTGCGCAATCCTGACCCCACGACTTAGCTCAGAAGATAGACTGAAAGAAGGAAGATCTGCGTTTATAGTCTCTGTAGACTTAGAGAAAGCTTTTGACAATGTCAACTAAAATACAGTCGGTTGGGAAGAGTGTCATAAAGTCATTGTATCCGCTCTGAGGCAAGCTGGTCCAACTGTTCAAAATGGTGCTTGACATCTCTGCCACTGGCACTGAGGCGAAGTTGACTATCAGGCGTGTGGCACACACGATGTTTCGGGGACACATCTGGGGCTCTTGCTGACCTCAAAATCATGTAGACAGTTCTTAGAGACACGTTTGGACGAACATTCGCCTGTTGAAAAATTGCTGTGTGAGAACGCAGGATGTTCCTGATGTATCATTGTGCATCAGGGTTCTCCAATCACTACCAGTGTGAAGTCATACCCAGCGTCTCCTTACACCATTACGGTAGGATTAACACCACTGGGCTGCTCCAGAAGAGTGGAGAATGGGACCTCTACACAGGTCACCGTCATACTTGCATAGTATGGGCACCCGGCATAGTACAGAACCCATTAATCCACAGCCCATGCTTCCCAATCACAGCACCATTCCAAACGCAGCCTTTTTGGTGTGGTGTTACCTACAGCGTACACATGGAACGGCAGTTATTTACTGCTTCTGCTGCTAGTCTCCAACCGATAGTACGGGATGAGATAGAATGGTGTAGGGAATCCATTACTTCTTCTTGGCTACTGGATGCAGATGTGAAGGGGTTACGATGTGCGTGATGCACATTACGGCGATCCTTGCTTGCACTCACGTTCCCATGTAGCTCAAAATCGGACCACTGGCACATCAGAATGCCCCACAGATATGGATATTGCACGATTCCACCATCCAGCCAAATGAAGACCACGATGAGACCTCTTTCCATCTCTGGCAGATGCTGATAACGCAGTCTCAAACGAGTACGTGAAATCTCTCTGTCCGTGACAGTGGTCACTCAACATCTGGCGCCGCCTCATAGATCTATCAGAGCTGATAACATCACTGAACACGAACAACAGCAATGTACTCTGGTCGCCGATCTGTCACATTTACATATCCGTAGATGGTGTGTACATGTTTGAAGATGCTCTGACATCCGTCCATGTCCTGGTGGTTCATTTTTCTTCCAGGCCAGAGGGCGAAAGGTTAGAATGTACCCTTGTTTCCGTAACATTTAATCAGTTTTCCCCTGTCTTTTTCTGATTCTCTCTCTCGATTACTTTTTTTTTATTAATTTTACTTTCTTTAAAAGGCATAATGCTAAAACATATCGCATCATTTGGGACTGTATGTTAGAGATATTGTGTGTTATTCTCGTATATAACACTTCCTTTCTTTTTGTCTGTTATCTAGAAACTAAAAGGAAACAACAAATAAATGAGTAAGTAAATATTGTAAGTTGTAACATAATTTGTGGCACCACAATGATTTGTGACCAATGATGGAGTTATGACAGCCGAAGGCGGATAGACCGGAGACGCTGCAGAATAGTAATTCAGGCCCCCTGTCTCCTGACTGAAGAAAGGAAATGTTGAACAACGTGTGTTGATCTGAAAGAGAGCTTAATCGAAGAGAACACAGCGTTTCACTGCTGGATCTTCATTTCTCAGGATAGTTTACCTGCTTCCATACCAGTTTTACAAACGAAGGAGTTTCAGTCGTGGACGCTGCTTGTGCATGGTTGATAGCGACAGACCGGCCAGCAGCTGTCAGTAGTGGTAATGATCATCTTTCATCAGGTCTGCGGACTGTATGGAAAGGTGGCTTAGCATTTGGAAAACTGAGGGATTTGTAGAACAAATGCTTGAAGCCTTCTTTCTCTTGATTAGATTTGGAAGTCTTCGAGTTTCACCTGAATGTATTGTCAAAGGATTTACGGCGGCAGAAAAACTTGAGTTCAGTTAATTGGTTAAGCTGATTCGATAGCTAATAGTTGCAATTCGTGCATGCCATCTGGTCCTTAGGTTGGATAGTGTGCGTCGATCTAAAACGGAGCTACAGGGGTTGTGAAAAATATGGAAACTCCGCGAGAAATGCATGCTTGAACATCAACGCTGGTTACGCTGTTGTATTTGGCCACGACAGGGAAACGTGCAGTATGATTCAGATGTTCTGTGTAGTTGTGAGTGGAGGTGTCGCAACTAAGTGAATTCAAATGTGGAAAAATCGTTGGTGAGTGCTTCCGTAAGCAAGGTTCAAAATGGTTCAAATGGCTCTGAGCACTATGGGACTTAACATCTGTGGTCATCAGTCCCCTAGAACTTAGAACTTAGAACTACTTAAACATAACTAACCTAAGGACATCACACACATCCATGCCCGAGGCAGGATTCGAACCTGCGACCGTAGCAGTCGCGCGGTTCCGAACTGAGCGCCTTAACCGCGAGACCACCGTGGTCGGCGTAAGCAAGGGAGCCGAAGTGTTTGTTGTTTCAAGAGGCACTTAAAGGAAAGCGGAAAAACACGACCAGTGCCATTGTGGATAAATAATGTACAACTAAATTGTCGACGTCTCGACCGACTTGCGGCTCTCTTCAGGGCACTTCACTAGTGAATCTTTCTTTACATACTGTCATTTTCGTTCATCTGGTGACTATGGACGTCACACATTTGAGATGTCATTGAACAGTTTGCAGAGGTCGTCGTGGAGGGGTGGCTGTATAGTACGCTGTTGGCTCTGCTATCCTGATGGTTGATTGGAAGGTAACCCCAGTAGGTGACTGGTTGGTGCTGCAGCGTAAAATAAGAGAGCCTATTGAAATATTTAAATGTCCTAACAGCATCGACAGGGAGGATGGCTAGAAGTTACCTGCGACCTGGCTGCCGGCGATTGCAGCGCGGCGGACCGCGTACGTTCGCAGCCAGCAGCGCCACTTGACCCCGGTTTGGCAGTATGAACAGCGGCCGCGAGGGAACTGCGGCCTCAAAGCCTCGTTGCAGGGACACACTACCTTCTGGATACAAATTGCCCACTTGCTATTGCCTTCCAATCACCAACGAGAGATTACCTACCAATCACTTACCAGGGTGGCATAGGCATCAGACAGCTACAGCCTATTGGCTACCTTCTGTGAAATACCTACTAGAGTTACCTTACACTCAGCCACGAGCGAGGCATAAGCATAGTCTACCGTACAGCCACCCTTCCATAACAATCTCTTCAAATTGTCCAATCAACTCCCAGATATGTGACGTTGGTGGCCGCCAGATAACGGAAAACGACAGCCTATAAAGGAAGACAATCAGCGGCAGATCGCCCTGAAGAGGACCGCAGCAAGTCGGTCGAAACGTCAGTAGTTGAGTTTTTTAGTAATTTACAATGACGCGGCCAAACACCCAAAATTATTTTATCCAAAATCATACGCAAAGTCACAGCTCAGGCGAAAGTGTGTGCTGAGTGATCGTCACAGGCGGTCTTTAAGAGGACGACAGCTGCAAAAGTCACGGCAGAAGTGAATTTGGCACTCGCGAACCCTGTTAGCATCAAAACAGGCTGCATGGAGCTCCAGAAGCAGGTAATTGCAGGGCGAGCTGGAGCACGAAAAGCACTCATCAGTAATGCAAATGCCTGCAACAGGAAAACATTGTGCCGAAGCCATAAAACCTGCACTATGGAGCAATGGAAGAAAGTCATTTGGCCACATGAGTCTTGTTTCACACTGTTTCCAATTTCTGGCTGAGTTTATGTTCCAAGAGTCAAACATGGCGCTGGTTCGGTGATGATTTTGGCGGCCATATCGTGGTATTCCATGGGCCACATGGGTATCTTGCGTGGATGCAAAACTGCTAAGGATTATGCGACCATTTTAGAGGATAAGATCCATACGTTGGTGCAACATTTGTTCAATGGTAATTCTGTGTCCCAGGGCGACATGTCTCTTGTTCACACAGCTCGCATCGCCCTATACTGGTGTAGGTGGCACGAGGATCAGTTGTTGCATCTCCCTTTCACTGGATTTCAATATCATTAACATCTACATACAGACTCTGGAAACAACGGCGATGTGCATGGCAGAGGGGACATCCCATTATACCAGTTATTAGTGTTTCTTCCTGTTACATTTAGTTATGGAGCGCGGGATGAATGATTGTTTGAATGCGTCTGAATGCCTCTGTGAACTCTGTAATTATTCTGATTTTGTCCTCACGATCCATACGTGAGGGATACATAGCGGATTTAAATGCAGTGCTAGACTCATCCTTCAAAGCCAGTTCTTGAAGCTTTGTTAGTAGCCTTTCTCGGGGTCTTC
This sequence comes from Schistocerca americana, assembly GCF_021461395.2. NCBI lineage: Eukaryota > Metazoa > Arthropoda > Insecta > Orthoptera > Acrididae > Schistocerca > Schistocerca americana. The sequence continues at coordinate 111,335,672 of NC_060126.1, read as the reverse complement.
AAGAGTCTTCTAAGTCAGTTTCTTCAGCATCTCTGTGACACTCTCTTATGGGTCAAAGAAACCTGTGAGCATTCGTGCTGCACTTTTCTGTATACGTTCAATACCGTCCATTAGTCCTGTCCGGTACTTGAGCAATATTCTAGAACCGGTCGCAACAGTGATTTGTAAGCAATCTGCTTTCTAGACTGATTGCACTTCCCCAATACCCTACGACTAATCCGAAGCCTACCACGCACTTTACCCACAAATGAGCCTATGCGGTCAGTCCATTTCATATCTCTATGAAGTGGTACACCAAGGTATTTGGATGAGTTGACCGATTTCAGCAGTGACTCATTGACATTATAGTCATAATAGAATATGACGTTTTTTCGCTTTGTGAAGTGCACAGTTTTACATTTTTTCATTTTTATAGCATGCTGCCAGTCTTTGCACCACTTCGAAATTTATCAAGGTCTGACTGAATATTTATACAGCTTCTTTGAGACAGTGCCTCATTATAGGTAACTGCATCACCTACAAAAATTCAGGGGTTACTTTCAATAGGGTCATACAGCATGGACAGTAAACGTCCCAACTCACTTCTCTGAGCCACATCTGATGTTACTTTTACATCTGACGATGACTCTCCTTCCAATATAACATGCTGCGCGGTCCCTGCCAAAAAGTATTCAGACTGGTCAGTCAATGAGTCCTTGTGGTCTACTTTGGAGAGAAGGGTGCCCGATCGCTCTGCCATCCATAATCAACTAAACTTGCCACTATTTTGCTGTAAGAATAGTGTAATATCCCTGTGAAAATCAAACAGGACCCGTATTTATCCACTTTGGGACGACTGGAAGCTTTTTTGAATTCCAACTGGTTTCCTACACTGTACTATGCGTCCTAGCTTGTTGGTGTTTCCGAATTTTTGTCCATCCCCTGTAAGTCGAAAATAACACAATATTTCACTGCAAGGTCTAGACGTTTCCACATGTCAGGGTGGGGCATCTCCTTGGAGCTGGCCAGGTGACGAGTACCGAGTGTGGACCACGTGAGCACCTGGAGCGCGGGGCAGGCGCGGCGCCGGCCCGCAGTGGAGGCTGTGGTGGCGGCCGGACTGGGGCGCCAGCGGGCGGCCGTATTGATCCCGGAGCCGCCCCACCCCCCGCGCGGGGCTCCCCCACCCTCCCCCACACACCGCCCCCATCGCGCCTCACGCCGCCGCTGCACGCGCCAAGCCGCGTCGGGACGCCGGCCCGTCTCGCTGTGACTTGCCAGCCGCTCTACAAAGTACTTCCACTACAAACACTCTACTATAGAAACCTTACTCCCCACCTCGTCTTTCTGACTCATGTGTAGCGCGCGACGCCGACTTCTGCCCTATCTCTGAACTGTAACGTCTTTCATTTCTGAGGTACCAGTGATTGTTGTGGTGTTGTGTTCCCTTCCGCCACGTCGGATATTACGAATAATCAAATACGCAAAGTTTTTGGTGTCTACCTATTTGGTGAACAGTGAACTGACCACATGCCCTTTCAACTGCATCCAATTGTTACAGCTTAGGATAGTAAGCGGCAGGAAATTAAATATTTGTATTAAAATTGATTAACAGGAAGTGAACCACTCTGACGCAAAGGGATCTTGCCCTCGGCACTTTACAACACCGTCTTTCGAGTGAGAAAGACCGGTAAGAAGACTGCGACAGGAAACCAAAGAAAGCAAGACAAGCACCTTCGGTAGCTCGTATGACACGATGCAAGAAACTGTACCTCTTACAAGGAGCATGTAGCAAGGAACTGACACAGTAGTTAACAACCTGTTAAGTGAATGTACACTACTGGCCACTGAAATTGCTACACCGAAAAGAAACGGGTATTCATTGGACAAATATATTATACTAGAACTGACATTTTAGCGCAATATGGGTGCAAAGGTCCTGAGAAATCAGTACCTAGAATGACCACCTCCGGCCGTAATAACGGCCTTGATACGCCTGGGCATTGAGTCAGAGCTTGGACGGCGCGTACAGGTACAGCTGCCCACGCAGCTTCAACACGATACCACAGTTCATTACGATTAGCAACTGGCGTATTGTGACGAGCCAGTTGCTCGGCCACCATTGATCAGACGTTTCAATTGGTGAGAGATCTGGAGAATGTGCTGGCCAGGGCAGCACTCGAACATGTTCTGTATCCAGAAAGGTCCGTACAGGACCTGCAACATGCGGTAGTGCATTATCCTACTGAAATGTAGGGTTTCGCAGGGATCGAATGAACGGCACAGCCACGGGTCGTAACAAATCTCAAATGTAACGTCCACTGATCAAAGTGCCATCAATGCGAATAAGAGGTGACCGAGAAGTGTAACCAATGGCACCCCATACCATCACGCCGGGTGATACACAAGTATGACGATGACGAATACGCGCTTCCAATGTGCGTTCACCGCGATGTCGCCAAACACGGATGCGACCATCATGATGCTGTAAAGAGAACCTGGATTCATCCGAAAAACTGTCGTTTTTCCATTCGTGCACCCAGGTTCGTCGTTGAGTACACCATCGCAGGCGCTCCTATCTGTGATGCAGCGTCAAGGGCAACCGCGGCCATGGTCTCCAAGCTGATAGTCTATGCTACTGCAAACTTCGTCGAACTGTTCGTGCAGAGATGGTTGTTGTCCTGCAAACGTCCCCATCAGTTTACTCAGGGATTGAGACGTGGCTGCACGATCCGTTACAGCCATGCGGATCAGATGCCTGTCATGTCTACTGCTAGTAATACGAGGCCGTTGGGCTCCAGCATGGCGTTCCGTAGTACCCTCCTGAACCCACCGATTCCATATTCTGCTAACAGTCATTGGATCTCGACCAACGCGAGCAGCATTGTCGCGATACGATAAACCGCAATCGCGATAGGCTACAATCCGACCTTTAAAAAAATGGTTCAAATGGCTCTGAGCACAATGGGACTTAATATCTGTCATCAGTCCCCTAGAACTTAGAACTACTTAAACCTAACTAACCTAAGGACATCACACACATCCATTCCCGAGGCAGGATTCGAACCGGCGACCGTAGCAGTTGCGCGGTTCCGGGCTGAAGCACCTAGAATCGCTCGGCCACCGCGGCCGGCTCCGACCTTTATCAAAGTCGGAAACGTGATGGTACGCAATTCTCCTCCTTACAAGAGGCATCACTTCAACGTTTCACCAGGCAACGCCGGTCAACTGCTGTTTGTGTATGAGAAATCGGTTGGAAACTTTCCTCATGTCCCAACGCTGTAGGTGTCGCCATCGGCGCCAACCTTGTGTGAATGCTCTGAAAGCTAATCATTTGCATATCACGGCGTCTTCTTCCTGTCGGTTAAATTTCGCGTCTGTAGCACGTCATCTTCGTGGTGTAGCAATTTTAATGGCCAGTAGTGTAGCTTATTAAGGAGGACACATATGATCATCACGAAATGAGCCTCACGTCATAACCTCATAACCCTTTAAATACTGCAGCGTTCCAGCTATCATCATGAGTTGATCATTTGGATACTTAACATTCATAGCAACAGCATTGTGTTCCTTGATTACGATACTGTAGCGAATCTATGCCCTAGGTGTTCCAGGACAGTGTATGAGCTAGGCGAAGGTGTATTCAAGATGATGGTTTGCACCTGATGAAATTACTACTGCTCACCGCCTCTGATCTTCTGATGGACAGCACGATCTACGCACTTGACTCCAATCGAGCACACGTGAGACATGATAGGATGAGAAGTGACTCGTGCGACCAACAACCCTTACAGAACTACGTAAGCAGGTCGAGCAGACAGGGAATAACGTATCCCAGGACGGTATTCACAATCTAAACGATCGACTGAGTGCCAGAGACAACGCATGCATGGCCGCCTGTGGAGGCTTCACCGCGTACTAATATGGGTGTTTCAGCATGGGTCGATACCTCGTATCTAAGAACCGCGTGTGTTACTGATCTATAAATGCAATCATTCCATATACTCCATATGCACTGTTGCAACAACAAATCTTTAGTGAATTGGTAACTTCTAAAGGGGTGTATTAATTTTTATCTGGCAATGTGTCATGGAGAAGTAGAGGAGAGAGTGTCACGGATATGATACGCGATTTCGGATGACAGTCATCAAAAATAGATGTGTTTCTCGATGCCGCGAGTGCCTTTCATGAAATTTCATGAAATTTTCAGTCACCAACTTTCTCCTAAGAGGAAATTTGGTGTTGGTGCCCTCCTACGTGGGGAGAAAAGACCACCTGTTCACCGGTCGCGAATCCAAGAAGTTTCTGGCTAAGGGGACATTTCAATGTGCGCTGGTGTATGCCCAACAGATCGACAACATGTAGTGGCTTACAGGCGCTTGCTACCAACCAATGTGACGTAGTCCGAAAAGAGCCAAGTATATTAGGAAAAGGCGTGGATTCATTGTGAAGAAGGACTGAAGGAAGTGCTAGATGCGTGTAACCACATAGTGTCTACTTCTGCGTGAAAGACAGATGAGAATGCGATGACAGTTTGGACCCTATCTCAACAGGTATCGGTTTACGAACATAGCATTATACGTTCTTCTAATTTTGACCAATACTATCTGCGGTAGGATATGTGATACCTTTTTGAAACACCCTGTATTTGTTTATACATAACGTCGATTCGGCTACTCAGAAATGGTTCAAATGTCTCTGAGCACTATGGGACGTAACATTTGAGGTCATCAGTCCCATAGAACTTAGAAATACTTAAACCTAACTAAGGACGTCACACACATCCATGCCCGAGGCAGGATTCGAACTTACGACCGTAGTGGTCGCGCGGTTCCAGACTGAAGCGCCTAGAACAGCTCGGCAACTGCGTCCGGCGATTCGGTTCCTGCCATAGACAGATCAAAACGTAGAACTTGTGAAGCAGTGTTCTTTGTCAGTATCAGTAAAATCTATGACTATACCACGCTTCGGCGTAGGTTTAATCGATACTGACACTGAGCAATGTTTTGCGAGTTCCAAGTTTTGATCTGCACAACGTAACTTTGATTTTGAAGATGAGGAGCAGTGGAGACCACTGTATCTATTTTATCATGATACTGTACAAACATCATGGGCTAATTCTTTTGGTAAACATAAGAGCGGGAGGAAAATTGAACTTACTGAAGCCGTGAGAAGGAATAGAATAGGACTGGTAGCACTAACGTGAAGTCTTTGGTGACGGCGCTGCTATCTATGGAATGTATCGTCGCTGAATCATGGTAATGAAATGCAGAAACACTTGGACGCAATTTCCACTTGGTGAGAATGATTTCAACAGAGTGAAACATACAACGTCCGATGGAATGAAGACTGAAATAGATGATGGGGAAGGGTATTCTGCGTGTCCTCTTCAGACGAAACTATACTGGCAAGCGTTAAGCAACGTAGTTATAGCCTAAATGAAGGATATTCTGCGTGTCCTCTTCAGACGAAACTATACTGGCAAACGTTAAGCAACGTAGGTATAGCCTAAATGTGGGTGGGTTAACGGAAAGTTTCCCCCCGAAAGCGATCTTCTGTCTACACCTGTGACACCAACACCTGGAAGATGCCTCAGCTGACAATGTCCTCTAGCTTCATATAGGGTGTCCAAGAGCAATGCTCAGTGTTGAGGAATATGACACGAACAGTCATTCCAAGCAAAAAAGCCTAGTAAATATCTGCTCTAAACCTATACCTTAGAACCTGTGAGCACATCTCCATCTTTGATTCTACTGCAAGCTCTTTGCTTTATTTTGAGACGAAATAGTATAGACCAAAACAAGAAAAAACTGTTTAGTAAACATGGACTCTAAGCATGTATTTCACAGTAGTGAAGATGAGCGAGTGGTCATAGGTCTTAAGCTATGCGCCTTTTAGCCCATGTTTGCTGGACATGTTTCCCTTGTTTTGCTCCATACTAGCACCCCTCAAAATATGAAAAGCAAAGAGCTTGCAGTAGAAAAGATTTGTACCACATCATCGAAGAAAAGCTCCTAGATTCTGATCTCTTAGAATACCTGTTTACTAGGCCTTTCTGTTTCGAATGGTCGTTCCTGTCATATCGCTGAATATTGACCATCCCTCACTGGACACCTTGTATTGCCTACAGTATCTTGTAAAGCAATAAACCGTCCTTTTCTTTAAGCTGTCACAGAGTGTCTTGGGATACGCGAGCCTTGTTTTTTCTCTCTCCTTCTGAAACAGAAGGGTTCTTCTTATTTGTTATGATCAGTTTCGCTTCTCTTCTAAAACCATCATCAGATCTGGTGACCCGCGTGTTACATGATACACGGCTTGCAAGACCTGATGATGGTTCAGAAGAGAACGGAAACTGCTCATAATAAGAAGAAAGAATCTTTATCATTCAGACGGCGAAAAAAGTGTTGCAAAAACTGCTTTGCAGGTGGTGACTGCTTGGTTTGGTGCTTACGGGCGCTCAACGGCGCTGTTATATGGTTTATAGGTGAACCAATGTATTTAGTTGATACCTTCCGTTAACTTTGCTTATGGATAGCACTCACTGAAACTGTCAGACGCACCTTTTACGTTACGTTATATAAGGTACACGTGCTGCGCTGTGGGACGATCGGTATGGTTGGAAATCAAAACACTTTGCACGCCGCGATCGCAGTGTAGACACTTTTACTGTTCCAAGATGATTGGTTTAAACATTCCTATGCTACCAAAATTGCCATGTTATGTTACATGTAAGATCAGATGATGGCAGCATAGGACTGTTGAAAGCGGTCATCTTAGAACAATAAAAGTGTCTACACTCTGATCACGGTGTACAAAGTGTCTTCATTTTTTACGTTGTAGGAGCTTAAACGAGTATTTTTTAATTTTTCTCCTTATACTATTATCGTCCGAGGCTCGTGGTCTCGCGGTAGCGCTTCCCGAGCACGGGGTCCCGGGTTCGATTCCCAGCAGGATCAGGGATTTTCATCTGCCCCGAGACGACTGGGTACTGTTGTGTCGTCTTCATCATCATCATCATCATCATTCATCCTCATTACGGTTGGAGGAAGACAACGGCAAACCACCTCCATTAGGACCTTGCCTAGTACGGCGGCGCGGGTCTCTCGCATCGTTCACCTAAGCTCTGCCAAGGAGCATGGGACTTCATTTCCATAATATTATCTGTAGAGGATAGAGATTTGAGTGGAGTGCTGTAGGAGCGCCCTCACCTACTGCGCGAAATGTCTGCCAGAGAATTTGCCGCAGCTGAGGTGCGCTCGCGAGCGCGCGCGCGCATGTGTGTGTGTGTGTGTGTGTGTGTGTGTGTGTGTGTGTGCTTGCTTCCGTGCCCTGCGCAGCTACTGCGGCGCCGCCAGTTGCGGTCTGATGAACCAGCCGCGGCGCTTGTTCCTGCATGACAATGAGATTGAGGTTGAGGTGAGTTTGAGCTGCCTCGCCGTCCCTCTCATTGGCTTGCCGCGGTGAAGGCCGAGCCTCTCTGGCTTGTGACAAATGAGATACTTCATTCGTGTCTGCTTCATTAGCACGCTACTAACAGTTACGTCATTCGTGAGGCGAACGGAGATGAAAAGGAGCTTCGCTGTATCATATAGAAGCTGTCGCGTTAGCGACTCGGACTTATATGCTTTTCCAAGGCGTACTCCATTAGTCTACGAGTATGACGACTCCTTATAGAAGAAGTCGGGCCTGGCACACGAGCAGCCCCACGCTAAGAACATTCTGAAACAAGAGTGGCGCATTGTCAGAAGAGAGTACTTGTGCTGGGATTCCTGCACACACAGTTCTGCTACGGTACGGATAGCAGGTGCGTCGAAGTATGCGAGTGAAATGGTGTGGTAACCGGAAACATACCCCAAAGTTTAAATACGGAGGACTATACGATTCTTGTGGAGATAAAGTTCAAATTCCAAGCGGATTCATTGTGAAATTCTGATGGTACACGGACCAAATATCATGTCGCTTCCAGCCGTAGTGAAATGGTGCCAACAATTTCACCAAAACCGTACATACGTGGGTGATGGTGTTCGGGAAATCCAGATCCTGCACCTTGCTATTACCATCTTTTCGACAAGCCGAAAGGACATCTGAAGGGAAAGAGATTTTCCAAGGACGAGGACGTTCACATAGTGCTTCTCGAATGACTCCTTGATCATGGAGCGGATTTCCACTGTCGATAACTGTACAGCTGGTAGAGCATTCCGACCGTTTTTTTACAGAGACCTAGTGGCTAAGTTGAAAAACAGTGTCAGCTTTCTGGGTCACTCTGAAGTGTAGTGCGGTATTCAACAAGAATTACTTGGCGTGCGATAATAATGAGGAACATGCTTTCTGAAGTCCCCCCGTACACGCACTGATGGGAAAAAGAAATCGAGAAACCAAAAACTGATTAATGTAGAGTAATGATATTACGGCAATACATTTGTCTAAGTAAGATATTTAAGTGATTAACATTGCAAGACTACAGCTTGTCGTAAACGCGAGATGCGCCATTGCAAATGTGAAATGTTGGTACATTTATAACCTGTGTAACCACCAGAATATTGCACACAAGCATGCAAATGTGCAGGCATTGTGTTGTACAGGTGCCGGATTCTGTTTGTGCGACGAAATTCCATGCCTTTACACTTGGTCGCGCAATACGGGGACGTGTAATACTGTTTGTGGATGATGTCCAATATTTGCTTGATTGGAGATAGAACTGGTGATCGAGAAGGCCAAGGAAACTTGTTGACACTCTGTAGAGCATATTGGGTTACAACAATGACATATGGGAGCGTTATGCCGTTAGATAACATTCCTCGGAATGCTCTTCATGAACGGCAGCCCAACAGGTAGAATCACATACAAAATTGCAGTCAGGGTGCTTGAAATACCCACGAGACTACTCCCGCTGTCATACAAAATCGCACCCCAGGCTATAAATCCAGGCGTAGGTCGAGTGTGTCTAGCACGCAGACAGGATTGTTGCAGATCCTCAAGTGGCCTCCTTCTAACCAACACACTATCATCAATAGTACCGACGTAGACCCAGCTTTCATCGCAAAAGACAACAGACCTCCACTTTCCCCTCCAATGAGCTCTCGGATGGCGGGTGTTTGGGGTCGACCTTACAGGACGTCTGGCTCCGAAGTATCCTTTAAGTAATCGATTTGTAACAGTTCGTTGTATCACTGCGGTGGCAACAGCTCTTCTAATTGCTGCTGCAGATGAAGCACGCTGTGCCAGACCCATACGCCGGACACGGTGGCCTCCCTCTCGGCAGCGCCACGTGCTACCGAACATTCTTGTGAGCACCGCTGCCTGCAGCCAAACACAGTGGGTACATTCCTGCCAAGACTTTCTGCAATATTGCAGAAGAAATATCTAGCTTCTCTTTCAAACTCAGTGAGGAGATGATAATGGCGACGTTGTCGCCATAAAGACATTGTTGACTAACATTAACTGCACACGCGCAGTCTGGAAGGTCTCACGGGCGTTACACTGTGTATTTAAAGTAAACTTGATTTGCATCCTCATAGTGGCACTACTAGCGTCACTCTTATGCAGCTGACGTGAAATTGGAATGGACTTCATTTTTCAGATGTAGACACACGCCTACCATCTTAAGTTTATGTCGCATAACTCCTTCTTGGTGCGGCAGTGTATGTTTAACCACTGAAAAGCTTGTCTGCCTTGCGGAGAAGTGTCGTGTCCTGACATAGGTGGGAGACAGAAAAAGCGGTTGCTGGTCAGTCTGCGCTCCTGAGCGGTACAGAGCAGAAGGCAGAAGGACAATTCACAATGAAGACATTTGATTGTTTTCTCCTATCCGAGCCAACACTGGTATGGAATTTACTAGAAATGCAGGTGGTGAGACTCGGTAGGGAAGTCGCTGTGGAGACTCTCGGACAAACCGGGTTTTGAAACAGTTGTTCATTCTAGACAGGACTAACTAATACACTGGAGGCTAGTTCTAGGGTTAGAAAAAGCATGAATAACACTGTTACAACAGAAGCCGGCGCAGAAGTCCCAGGAGTGGATGCTATCCACAGCAGCAAACACTAACAGCATCTTAAGGTAACAACTTAGTTGCAAAGCAAAACATAATGAATGTGACACTGTTCACTGAGGCACTCCAAAAGAGAGAGAGACTTACGCGGAGCTGGACCGAGGCTGGAGTCGACGGACGCGGATTCGGCGCCCAGATCGCCTGACTGAGAACTCTGCCAAAATGCGGAAGCTAGGGGTTTTAAAGAGTCGCGCCAGGACACTGTTTTTCCCACTTAAAGCCACCCAGCTAATCCCGTAGGTCTCTTGTAGGTGCCTGCCAATCACGGTTTACTTAGGACCCCTCTACTGTTCCTGAGGCGGGGTTGTTAACGCAGTTGCACTAACTAAGTCGGTATTTGGTATCAACATTGTTCAGCTGAAAGCTAAACGTAACTGCTCTGCCAAATAAGGCACCACACATCGTATCCCGGTGATGAATGAATTTTCACAGCTATTATTTGCCGGGCAAGAGGCGGAGAGCTGGTGCTGTAAAGTTCCTGATCATCAGTCTTCGCTCCAATGTCCTGGATTAAATTCCATTCCTCTCCGCAGTTAAGTAAGTGCATGTGACACTGTTGATTGCGATCCGTCAGTCGCATGGGGCGTTAAGCTCGGCGACCCTCATAATGCTACTCGACAGGAGTTGGCTCTGTGCCAGCACCGGATTCCGCTCTCACGCTTCTCTCTTCAGCATACAACGCAAACGTAACACAACACTACACTCAGCTATAGTCTGTAAATGTACGTAAGACATAACTCTCACATATCCGCAAGGAAAGGAGCCTACTTTTCGGACAGGCGGCTAAACCCACGGCGTAGAATATACTATCCAATCAGTGCCAGACAACATTTACATTGTTTTACTGTCTACCGATCTTCCCCAATGTCTAATGATTAGAATAAAAGTTTCAAAAATGGCATGTAGGTTCAACATGATTCCAGAGAATAGAATTGTCTGTCTTACTCAGTCGTTTTACTGATGAATTTAACTCGTGTGATGGCTTCGAAATTATACAGCTACATCTTAAGACGTGCCTGTGGCAGTCCAACTCAGCCGAAGCATAGCAATACGTATCAAATGCTTCAAATGGCTCTGAGCACTGTGGGACTTAATATCTGAGGTCATCAGTCCCCTAGAACTTAGAACTACTTAAACCTAACTAAGGACATCACACATATCCATGCCCGAAGCAGGATTCGAACCTGCGACCGTAGCGGTCGCACGGTTCCAGACTGAAGCGCCTAGAACCGCTCGGCCACAACGGACGGCTCGATGCGTATCGAAAATCAGTTGTGCTACTCATATTTTAAGCGTAATAGATGCCAAGTGTAAGTGATTCAATCGTTTTCAAAACTCTACATTTTTCCAAGCATTGCTTGTAAAAATATGACTGATGGACGAATAGAACCGTAAACTCACCAACGTAGCATTTTGCGCTCTACACATGTTCTGGTCATACGACACGCATCTGAGCAGTAGTCAAGTTCGTTCCATACGCTATGGTCATCACAGCACTGATGTGTTCTCTGAGCCTTTCCAGTATCTTTGGCTGTGGAGATACGTAAACATCTTTGATGTATCACCAAAGGAAAAATCAGAAGGCGTTAAATTAGGTGACCTGGGACGCCAAGGACACAGAGCCACACCACTAGACCAGACCAGCGATGCGGAAATTCGTCATGTAAGTACCGACGAACATCGATGCTCCAATGAGTGGGTGCCTCGTCTTGTTGTAACATGAAATTCTCGGAATCAGCAATCAGTTGTGGAAACGACCACAGCTGCAATATATTAAGGTAAGAGGTGCCGGTTACAGTGTTCTCACAGACGAAAAACAGCCCATTTTGATTCGTCCGTGACAATGCACAGAGAACATTAACCTTCGGTAAATCTCTTCGTGCCACAATTTCATATGTTCAGTGCCCCAGACTCTCACATTGTGTCAATTAATCTTCCCAGATAAATGGAAGGTTACTTCGTCGCTGAATATCAGGGAAATATAATTCCTGCATTGTGATGCTAAATTGAATTCGCTGGCCGTAACCTTCCGGTTTCAATAGTTGCATGAATTGCAGACAATACGGTTGAAATGTAACATCCATCGCAAAATCTTGCAGACAGTTTTTTCGGTATTCCAAATCCTTGCCTTGCGTGGACCGTTAATTTTTTTGAAGCGCGTGCGAAATTTTTCTTCGCCCTCCCCACGCCGCGGTTGCGTCTGGGGCACTTCGTCGACCTATACTTTTCTGTTCACAGAGACAACCAGCGTCCCTAAATTGTCGATACCGACTCACAATGCTCTGTTTCCATAATTTCTTCTGAATGGCCGCTAGTCTGTTATAACATGCAAAAAACTTGTTCTCTTGCTTTGTCTCCATTTTGTCAAGCACTACACTCGTAACGAAAGCTGGTGGGCAGAATGCTGACTTGGTTGGTTTGCCGTTCTATTCAAACATAATTCATCTTTGTACATGTAATATTTTGGGAAATACAGACCTTTGAAGCGAATGAATCATATGTAATAGTGGAGTGTATGCCAGTGCTAGAGTGCATCGAGTATGACTACTTACAGCAGCTCTACTGATTTTCGATATGACTACGTTGTGGCCAGCCTAGCACATCTACCAGCTAGCTCGTGTCTAGTTCACCGCCCACAGTATTGGAAGCTACGCCCAGAGGACTCTGCCGTCGCCGTCTGCCTTTCCATTTGCCCTGTTTGGACGCATTTGGTAATGACGTCGCCGTAGATCACGTTTCAGCGTTTACCGTACGCACGTAGGGAAGACACGAATTCCACATTAATCCCTTTCCTATGCTCGGTGCTTATATTCCCGGAGTCGCGCTACGTTGCATATACGGTGCAGCAACGCTGTCAAACGGAAACTTTTTTATCACCCCTTATATATTTTCTCTGTTCATGCAGAAAAATCTTAGCAGCAGGAGTGACTTTTAATTTAGTGCTTCTTTACTACTCATTATTTTCGTAACACATTTTGCAGACAGTAGCTACATAGACCATTGAATGTAGCTGCAAAATTACATCATTGTACGATGTATAGTTCAGGAAATAGAACGTCATAAAAATGAGGTAAGTGAAAAACAAACTTTAAGAAAGTTGGGGGGGGGGGGGGGGGGGGGCTCGGACATGTTCGAATCAGACAGCCTGCGATGTATGACATGCTACAAATTAAATAATATTAAATAATATACATATATATAGAATACTTACATTCATTGTAAAAATAGTAATTATACCATGATATATATATGGCTCTAGTAATTTTTTATTGTACTAAAAGGATCGAGAAAACATTGTCCCGTACAGATAAACAATGTACTTCAGCTGCAGAAGCTAAGAGGGAGAAATAATAATAGTAGGTCGACAAACATGAGAATACAAGTCCAGTTTACGAAAGCTGTAAGGCATGGTTGCACCTTGTTATCACTCCAATTCAGTTTGTGCGTTGAAGGAGCAATGAAGGAAATGGGATTATATTTTTGAAGATCTGTAATAGTGTTAGAGGGACAGGTACCTACGCTGAGGTTCGTAGATGAGGAAGTAGTTGTGGTTCGCAGATGAGAAAGCAGTTCTGGCCGCCGGATAAAAAGCAAAGGAGAACTGTTTAAAGGAATGACACATGATATTTCTTAAGGGTAAACAAGACAAAGGCCCAGGTGAATAACGACTCGCTTAACATCAAATTACGAAAGGACACAGCAGTGGGAAACAGAGAGAACTGTCCCACGTAGAAAGCAGGCTTACACGGGATCTACATCTGCGTGATTCACAATAAAGTGCCTGGCAGAGTGTTCAATGAACCATCTTCAAGTTGTCTTTCTACCGTTCCACTCGAAAGCGCGCGGGAACAACGAGTAATTAAATTTTTCTGGGCGAGCCCTGATTCCTCTTATTTTATCGTGATGATCATTTCTCTCAATGTAGATGGGTGCCAAATGAATGTTTTCGCAATCGTAGGAGAAAACTTGTGATTGAAATTTCATGAGAAGATCCCGTCGCAACGTAAAACGCCTTTGATTTAATGTTTGCCTCTCCAATTCACGTATCATGTTTGTGACACTATCTCCCTATTACAAAACGAGCTGCCCTTCTTTGTACTTTTTCGATGTCTTACGTCAGTCCCACCTGATGCGGATCCCACATCGCACAGCAGTACTCCAGATTAGGGCGGACAAGCGAGGTGTAAGCAGTCTCTTTAGTAGACCTGCAGCACCTTCTAAGTGTGCTGCCAATGAATCGCAGTCTTTGGTGTGCTCCACTCACAACATTATCTATGTGATCGTTATTTTTAATTGTAATCCCTAAGTATTTAGTTGAATTTAAAGCCTTAAGATTTGTAAGGCTTATCGCGTAATCGAAATTTAGAGGATTTTTTTAGTACTCGTGTGAATAACTTCACTCTTTTCTTTATTCAGGGTCAACTGACACTTTTCGCACCATATAGACATCTTATCTAAATCATTTTGCAATTCGTTTTGGTCATCTGATGACTTTACAAGACGGTAAATGACAATGTCATCTGCAAACAATTTAACAGGCCTACTCAGATTGTCTCCTGTGTCGTTAATATAGATCAGGAACAATAGAGCGCCTGTAACACTTCCATGGGGAACGCCGAATGTTACTTCTGTTTTATTCGATGACTTTCCATCTGTTACGACTATCTGTGATTTTTCTGGCAGGGAATCACGAATCCTGTCGCACAACTGAGGCGATATTCCATAGGCACGCAGTTTGCTTAGAAGACGCTTGTGAGGGAGGGCCGAAGCAAGAAAAATATCATAAATAGGCGGGCAAACGCGAAGAGAGCTTTCTTCAATAAAAGAACTCTGCTTGTGTCAGGTGTTGATTTGAAACAGATGAAGAAGTTCCTGGATTGTACGCCTGCACCTCAGAATTGTGTGGAAATGAGATGTGGAGGACAAATGCGGAGAAGAAAGATGCGGCGATGTCGAAAAATGTTAAAAATTACGTGGAGAGATAAAGTACGAAATGACGAAGTACTGAAAAGAGTGGCAAAATAATACTGGCCCGGAAAATATTTCATGCACCATAAGGTAGGCAACAGGCTAGTGGATGGTTTAAGTCATGTGGCCTGTCTTAAGTTTATGAAGTATTTTCCATGACATTTTTGCCTTGCCAAGCATGCAGGGGGCTGTAGAAGGCCCTTACCAGAAGAAGGGATAGGTTAAAGAGACCTTTGTTACAAGAACTAGCAATAGTTAACCTGCCGTTGGAATGAACAATTGAAGAGAAAAACTGTACAGGTAGAAGAAGAATAGGATATGCAAAGTGGATTATGGAAGATGTTGGATGTGATAGTTACATAGAGTTAGCACAAGGTAGGGAAGGATGGACAGCATCAAGTCAAACTAAAGATTGAAGACGTAAGAAAAATAATTTGATAGGATGGGGAGAACAGGTTATTTTCAGGCCTCAGCATGTGAACAAAGATGATTTAAAATAAAAGGGGAGGGAAGCAGTCAGAAAAAAATGATTTGTTAGGATGGTGAGAACTGGTTATTTTACGGCTTCAGCATGTGAACACAGATGATTTAAAATAAAAGAGGGAAGGAAGAAATCAGAAAAAATAATTTGTTAGGATGCCGAGAACAGGTTATTTTCAGGCTTCAGCCTATGAACTCAGATGATTTAAAATAAAAGGGGGAGGGAAGAAATCAGTGCTGTCCTTTTCGAAGGAACCATACCGGTACTTTCATTAGATGATTAAGGGAACTCAGAGAAAACCTAAATCTACACTATCTGATCAAAAGATGCGTACACCTACTAGTAGACATCAATATGGGGTGTGTGGACCCTTCACCTTTATGATAGCTTGAACATTGCTGTGGACACTTTGAATGAGATGTATGAATGTAGGAATGGCAGCTCACTATTCCTCAAAAGCCGAAACTGGAGAATACTGACGTCGGGCGCTGGGGTCTGGAGTGAAGTCGACTTTCTAACCCATCCCAAAGGTGTGAAAAACATCCCCATAGCATCCCACCACCTCCTCCGTACTTCACTGTTGGCACTACACGTGATGGTCAGCATTCTACAAACTCAATCTCTTCCATCGCATTGCTACATGATTTATCGCTCCAAATCATTCGTTTCCAGTCATCCACTGCCCAGTGGTGTAGCTCCAAATTCACCCTCAAGCATCATTGAGCACTGATTATAGACATTTGTGACATATGAGGAGTGGCTCGACCATTGTACCCCGTCCTTTTTAACGCCCTACGCACAGTCACTGTGATAGCTGACTGATGGTTGCACTTTCGCTCCCACGAGTGTCTCCTTCTGCTAAATTCATGCGATTTTTACAACCACCCTCTGCAGTGCTCGACGGTTCCTGTTTTTCAGCACATGAGGCTTGCCTGGTCAGTTCAGTGTGGTTGTTCCTTCGCGTTTCCACTTCACAGTGACATCGCCAACAGTCGATGTGGGCATCTTTAGAAAGGTTGAGAACTCCCTGATGGATTTGTTACTCTGATGTTATCCAGTAACTAATCCAAGTTTGATGTTGCTGAGAGCTCTGCTAACTGCATAATTCTGCTGTTACTGCAGCTCTACTGACAACGCAATACTCCCATCCTAGTTTTAGAATGGCGCGCGCCCCTGGTGTCCAGTTTCGCATTACACCGAGGTGTCCGTATACTTTTAATCATAATCGTAATCGTAATTGTCCTGAACGCTAGTCCAATGTCTTACCACATCTCTATCATGCTTCGTAGAGTGGAATAAGTAGCAGAGCGTCGATGTGTGTTTAAAAGTGTGCTGCTTCTTATTAACGGAAATGTTTTACGTTCAGCCTGGGGATCACAGGTAGGCTGCAACACACTCACTCTCTTAAGTCAATTTCGATTAGCAGTCTTCATAAAGGAAACAAAATGTAAAATTTCTCGTTTTCTTTGGTTGGACTTGCTGATGAGATTTTTCTCTTACACAGGCAGTGAACAGGTGGTGTGTGTGTGTGTGTGTGTGTGTGACTGCTCAAACAGAAAACTCCGTTAGAGGTCGTCGAGCGAAACTGTGTTGACTTTCGAGCTCTCTCTTCAGCTGAGGAAACGTCCGGGTAGTTTTATGCTAGGATGCAGATCCTGTCGGCCCTAATCTGGCCGGCGCAATGAGTCCTGGCTGCGGGTTTCCGAAGCGGGCGGCTGAAGTTTAATCCGGGCTGCGCCTCCAGCCTGCAAATCGCGCGGCTCGTAAACTTGTCCCCCGGCGCGCCACACTTTATCGTCTCCCGTTCAGTGGAGGCTTCCAGACGTACCCGCGGCCACGCTCTGCAGCATTGGCTTAACAAAAAAAATCGATCGCGATTTGTCTTTAAATTTACATAAAGCGGAATGCGTTTTCGTCAGAAGTGTGGAAGGCTTGGAAGAACTGGTAAGTGGTATAGGCAGCATACGTGGCACTCAAGTTCCGTTTAGGTTTCATTTCTTTTGCGTCATCAGTTTGGTTTTGTGTTTTCCTGCAGCTTTTCATACATCGTGCCCCCTGCTTACGTGAGTGATAACGCGTTTGCCTACCATACAGCGGGTCCATATTCTATTTCCGGTCGGGTGGGAAACTTCCTTCTCCCGTGGACTGAGTGTCGTGTTGTCCTTATCACAATCTCATCTTCACCGACACGCAAGTCACCCAGTGTGGCGTCACCTGAGATAATATTTGCAACCCGGTGGCCGCAATTCCCCGTTTGAGGTGAGGCCTCCCGGCCAATAATGCCACACGATAATTTCATTTCATTTTTCCTATTTCGTGCGAATCTTGTCATCTCAACTAAACCATAACACAATACATCTTTTATAATTTATTTTGCGTATCATACCCTTTCCCTGGCTCTACCATTTTCCGCTGTAAAGATCCTCCCAGCAGCTTACAGGATGTCACTGCTACCTGTCCCATCTTCTGGTATGAAATTAGAATTATATTAATAGCGTCAGCTGCTCATGGGCGTTGATATATATCAAGCGGGACAGGTGAAAATGTGTGTCCCGACGGGGACTCGAACCCGGGATCTCCTGCCAACAAGGCAGACGCTCTATCCATGTGAGACACCGAGGGCACAGAGGATAGTGCGACTGCAGGGACTATCTTGCGCACGCCTCCCGCGAGACTCATATTCTCACCTTATATATCGACACACTACGACCGTAGTGTCCCACCCCAACACACCCATTACTCGTGGAAGACATTCTTTCCAAGTCCCGCAAGAGTTCGGGGAATATGTGTGCATCCGCACAGAAGAAGAAGGTCATGGCCGGTATTGCCAGAACTATATATTTATGTGAATATGGTGTCTGTCCGAAAGAACAGGTCCTGAGGCACACAGTTTTAATCTGCCAGGAAGTTTCATATCAGCGCACACTCCGCTGCAGATTGAAAATCTCATTCTGGAAACATCCCCCAGGCTGTGGCTAAGCCATGTCTCCACAGTATCCTTTCTTTCAGGAGTGCTGGTTCTGCAAGGTTCGCAGGAGAGCTTCTGTAATGTTTGGAAGGTAGGAGACGAGATACTGGCAGAAGTAAAGCTGTGAGTACCGGGCGTGAGTCGTGCTTCGGTAGCTCAGATGGTAGAGCACTTGCCCGCGAAAGGCAAAGGTCCCGAGTTCGAGTCTCGGTCGGGCACACAGTTTTAATCTGCCAGGAAGTTTCATACTGTTATGTGTATTCTGCATGGCAACCCCTACTGTACCTATCACCTGCAATTCCAGGGAGATCACTTTGAACGTCTGTTGTGACGTGGACTTGATGCAGATCTGTACTGTGTTCCAAGACGATTTGTTGTCGTTGCACTCACATCGTTCGTTTCAGGACACATGTCATAGGAATGCTTCCCTGCAGTTTGTCAGTTTTAATCATGTTCCCTCTTTATACTGGAACGATGACAATGAAAATATGTGCCAGACTAAGATCGAACCCGGATTTCCCGTTCCACGAAAGAGGTCGCCTTAACAGATAATAGCACATTACTGCGATTTATCAGTGGCTGCACCATTCTGTTTTGGTTCCTTTAGTCACTTGATACGGTACGGGGTGGCGAATTCCAGTGTGGACCAGGATGGCCGATATATTCCAGCAGACAAACGTGCACGAATCACGGTCAGATCCAAACTTCCATATGTCGTCAACCATCTGTCACAGTTTGCACTCATACGTGGCGTATATTCCCGTCCAGGAAGAACGTATTTCATGGCATACGGATGTACGGTCTCATAATCCACAGCGAAAACTAACATGGATGAAAGTACAGGTGGTGGACAGAAATACGGAAACACGAGAAACACAATACATTACCATGTTAATACGGTGTAGGAAAGCCGCTGGAATACAAAACAGCTTCGAGTCGTCTCTGAATGGATAAATACAGGTCCTGTACGGTTTCCAAGAGAATCTTACACCACTCTTACTGCGAAATAGTGGCAAGATCAGGTAACGAAGATGGAGGTGTATAGCGATCACGCAATATTCTTCAAAATAGACCACGAAGGGTCAAAGATACTGAGATCTGTTGACAGCGGAGATGGAAGTGAAACATGGACGATTAATAGTTTAGACAAGAAGAGGATATAAGCTTTCGAAATGTGGTGCTACAGAAGAATGCTGGAAATTAGATCGATAGATCACGTAACTAATGAGGAGGTACTGAATAGAATTGGGGAGAAGAGGGATCTGTGGCACCACGTGACTAGATGAAGGGATCGGTTGGTAGTATGCGTTCTGAGGTATCAAGGGATCACCAATTTAGTATTGGAAGGCAGCGTGGAGGGTGTAAATTGCAGTGGGAGACCAAGAGATGAATACACTAAGCAGATTTAGAAGGATAAAGGTTGCAGTAGATAATTGGAGATGAAGAAGTTTGTACAGGATAGGGCAGCATGGACAGCTGCATCGAACCAGTCTCTTGACTGAAGACCACAACAACAACAACAACAACAACATGACTGTGGAGGCCAGGGCAGCTCTTCGATACGGTGCCTCTTGAAACGCCAAACACTTCGACACTTCGACTACCTTAGTTATGGAAACAACCGTCGTAGGAGCACCAACAGTTTGCCCACCTTCTAATTCACTAATCTCCGACGTAATGCACTCACAACTGCACAGAACACTGTTTTGACCACTACAGACAATTGCTACGCATTCAGGACAACTTTCGCGGTGAACAACCTGCAGCATATGCATTTATGTACAAGCATGTATTTCTCGGGGTTTTTGGAAATTTTTGTGCATTCCCTGTATAGGACAACAGAAGCAGAACCATTCCAGAGAACGAACCATTTGAGAATTTTTGGTTACAAACAGCCACTAAATTTAATATGAGATATTGACCTGGTTAGTACAAATACACTCTCAGAAAAGATCGACACACCACGAAGTATTTATGCAAATAGGTCACAAACTGATATTCATCGTTGCATCGACAAAAATGCAGAATTGTAAACTCTGGAGGCCGATAGATGAATGTGTGACGCTGCAGCGCAGTTTCAAAAAAATGGCTCAAATGGCTCTGAGCACTATGGGACTTAACAGATGATTCAGATGGTTCTGAG
The DNA here is from genome assembly GCF_021461395.2 of Schistocerca americana. Classification (NCBI taxonomy): domain Eukaryota; kingdom Metazoa; phylum Arthropoda; class Insecta; order Orthoptera; family Acrididae; genus Schistocerca; species Schistocerca americana. Next base: position 111,315,085 of record NC_060126.1, on the reverse strand, counting down.
CACTATGGGACTCAACTGCTGAGGTCATTAGTCCCCTAGAACTTAGAACTAGTTAAACCTAACTAACCTAAGGACATCACAAACATCCATGCCCGAGGCAGGATTCGAACCTGCTTCCGTAGCGGTCTTGCGGTTCCAGACTGCAGCGCCTTTAACCGCACGGCCACTTCGGCCGGCTGGGACTTAACATCTGAGGTCATCAGTCCCCTAGAACTTAGAACTACTTAAACCTAACTAACCTAAGGACATGACGCACATCCATGCCCGAAGCAGGATTCGAACCTGCGACCGTAGCGGTTGCGCGGTTCCAGACTGAAGCGCCTAGAACCGCTCGGCCACTCCGGCCGGCCAGCGCAGTTTCACTACGCAGCTGGCAGATACAGTAAACAGGAGACATGTCGATACCAGGACATAAAGGCTTTGCGAATTTCATCCCGCACACTGAGTTAGGCAGTAACTATGCCTCGCAGACAGCCGCGTGAACAATTATTCGTATACGCAGATTTCAGCATTTAAGAGAGGACGGGTAGTTGAGCTGAAGGAAGCCGGCTGGAGTGATCGGAAAACTGTTTAACATCTGAATGAGAGCGAAGCCACTATTCGACGATGCAGGAATGGGTGAATCATGGCCGAGCAGAGCACCAAGACGACGGAATTTGAGGACCGAGCAATCGTCAGAGGTGCACTCAGAGCCCCCGATTCACCATTATCATCGATCCGACGCGCAACTGGTGCTCCAGTGACCACAAGAACCATTAATAGGCCGCCCACAGAGGAGGAGCTGAGCTCAAGATGCCCCTTGCGCCAGCTACTATTGACCTATGTACACCAACAAGCCAGTTTGCAATGGTTTCGGGCAAATGCAATCTGGAATGTCATTGTATGGAGTAGAATTGGTCTTCATTGATGAGTCCAGCTTTGAATTGAGCCCAAATGACCAGCGAAGACGTGTCTGGAGGCGCACCGGAGACTGGTGGGATACCATCGTGACTGCCGCCTGCCGTATGGCCCGACAAACAGGATACTCTGGGAAACTATTTCTTTTTATAAAAGGAACTCTTTGGTTGTCATCCATGGCATCCTTAGTCAACAGGGTCGCCGCAGCTCTCCCCAATTAAGAACTTTTGGAGCATTAAGGGGAGGGCCCTGCAACCATCTTGGGACTTTGACGATCTAACAAGCCAACTGGACAGTTCGCCGCTTGACCTCAGAGGATGTCTCCCGCAGTCGGAGACGAAACGTCAGGGGAGAGTTTTATACATCGACCACGGCCTATCAGTTTTAAGTGAAGACAATACCGTCGTGAAAGCCCACATTGTATGATCAATTGGACAGAATTTGCCACAATATCCTTCAGGCGGGCATTCAACAACCCTAACAATCAATGCCAAGCCAAATAACTGCTTGTTTTACGTCCAAAAATAAATAAGCACAAGGGTCAGAGGTGTACCAGCGCGTTAATGACTTGCTCAGTTTGTGAACCTCTTTCTCCTGAATGAATAATCCAGTTTTACTGAAATTGTAACCATTTGTTTGTCTGTACATGTACATCGCATCTATCGATTTCCGTCCCATTGGAATAATTCCTTCATGGTCCGCCTTTTTTTGTCTTAGAGTTTATATTTGAAATACAAACTTTTCGATTAAATCTCCATCCAGTCGGGCTCAGATTTCACCCACTGCATAAGTTAACAAGAAATACAATACTTCCAGAATGAAATTTTCACTCTGCAGAGGAGTGTGCGCTGATGTGAAACTTCCTGGCAGATTAAAACTACTTCACCATGTTACTGTAAACTTGTACCTGGGAATGGTGGTGTTGCAGCTGTTGTCTTCGCACTTCGTAAAATAGTGCAATCATCCCTGCAGTGAGTTACGATTTCTTTCAAGAGACACCTCATCTCGTAAATTTCGACAATACTGCACAACTCGTTGCTCCAATGCTTCGAACTTACCCACTGGAGGGAAATGCTGTTCAACTGTGAGGCGAGCCCAGACAGATAAATCACGACGATTGAGGTGAGATGGTTTAGATGTAATGGTGCAGGCTGTGCTGTACCAATCTACCTCGGATAGTACTGGCGCATTACCTGTCTTCAGCAATATGTACCCATCGTGAATGCACTGTTTTCTCCAAGCATGGGACATGGAAAACTTTGAGCCCAGTAACGTCGGTACTCAGCCGAAAAGTTTGCATATGCATTGACTAAGATAACACTTCATACAGAGTTCAGCGTCGGCTTGCGACTACATATTAGCAGTAATCGTGTAAATAGTTCATTACCGACCCTAGTTTAAGGGAACATGTTTGCTTCTGTTGTCATAAAGCTACTTCAGCCGTGCCTGTTTTAGCTATTAATAAACGTCCCATATACAGGGTGGACCTTAGGTCAGTTGTCCAAAATGCGTTTTCTACATTATCTATGTCTACATGACTAGTCTGCAATTCACAATTGTGTGGCAGAGGGACCCATCGTCAGACTAATTGTTTACCATTCCACTCCCGAACAGCGCCTGGAAAAATGAACACTTAATTCTTTCTCTACGGGCTCTGATTGCTCTTATTTCGTTAGGCTGATCGTTTCACCCTATTGAGGTTGGTGGCAATAAAATATTTTCACATTCAGAGGAGAAAGTTGTTGAGGGAAATTTCGTGAAAAGATGTTTGTTTTAATGGTTGCCATCCCAACTCGCTTTCATATCCTTGACACATGCTCCCTCACTTCGCGTTGGTAAAAAATGAACTGCTGTTGTGTGAACTTTACCCATGTCCTTCACCAATTCTGTCTGGTAACAGATAGCAATAGAGCGCGAAGACGAGTACTGCGACATTTATGGGAGTAAGTCTCGGGTCCAGTCGCACGACTGGAGCGCTACTCCACGGGCAGGCAAAATGATTAGAAGGATTCTGCGAGGAACGGCGTCAAAAGCCTCCTGGAAATCTAGAATATCCCATTCAATAGTACCCTTTAGATAATCTGTCACAATAACTCCACAATGCGGGTTGCTCCATCTTGTTGCTTTATCAGCTTTCCCGTAACCGACTGAAGATGTGGGGGACTATTCTGCAGTGCTAACAACTCTTCTTGAAGCATAACTAGGTAATTTACAGAATTGAAAGTACTCTTAAAAAAATTATCTCGGATTTTCCCTCCGCTGAGAATCCCTGCCTATACACGTCAGGAGAGTTGAACTCTGTATCCATCGACACATGGGGATTTGTAGAATTACAGTTGACGCAGCTGTCTGTCCACTTTGCCATTCATCTTAAATGTCTACAAAGAACGCTTTTGTAAAACCTGAGATCGGCTTCTTGTCGGACTATGTGCAACTCTCACAATTTCATACACCTGTCCAGATCACCTTCATTTACGACGTGCCATGCTTTGGAAAAGTTGTCACACTCCCTTCTTAGCCACATTCCCACCTTCTTTTGATTCCTCTTCGATGGAGATTAGAACCGCGACACCCAACGTTGAGGTGAACCGGTTTTCATGTGGGTGGCCGAGGGAAATATTTCAGACGCACCGCTGCTCAGAATCGAGACGAAAAGACCTCAGAGGGTGGTGTAAGTACGTCGACGAGGTCTGAAGGTGATGCGAAGAATGAATATCATCCCCCTTGTTTCGAGGCCTCCTGTGGGCTGATAACGGGATACTGGGGGCGGGGGGGGGGGGGGGGGGGAGGATGCTTCATTATCATCACATGTATAAATGAAACGACAAAGGCTCCGTCTATGATGTCCCAGTTCGGAAACACCCTCGGTGCCCACGCACCTATGTTGAACACGTTACAAATACCGCTGTGAGAAACTTCAACACACATTCAGCGTCGTGCCTGCTCTTGCACCTGAGGGTTAGGTAACCCTTTGACACACCTTCGGTGGGATTTGCCTGCTTTTAGGAGCAAGGGCACCTGCGAGTCTGAATGTATGTCGGAGTTTCTGACAGGTCCATTCGTAACATTTGAAGCAAAGTAGGCTTTTATGTTTTCAGTTTCAACATTTTTTGAATCCCCTGTAGGGATGTTATTGTTATTCCATATTCGTGAGATACTTTTCTTTCAGATTTAGTGGATGGTCGCAAAAGACATTGAGCAACAACATTAAGATTCGACCTACCTGAATGAGGAACTTCCGCTGCCAAACCAGTCTCTTTAAATCTTAAGTTTAATTTGCCAATACCTTGTCGTGACGTAGTTTGGGTGATTGCAATACGCTCCAGAATCAGATTTGAACTATCACTATAAATATGGTCATGTCTCCATCATGTTTACAAAACAAATACACACTGTTCTATAGTTAATTTTATATTCATTGTTTCTCAAATAACAACAAACAACATAAACTCAAACTGTTAGTGTAAATTGACTTATGGGCGTTAAGAACTAGTCACATTCATAACGGACTATTACTACGCTAGGCGAAACAGTCAAAGGCTTGTTAGTGAAAAGTGACAAATGGCCCAGCCTGTAGTATGCCGAGAACAGCCCGTTGGTATCATGCCAGCAAACGTTAACTCGAGAACGATTGCAAAAGAATAGTAGTTATCCTCTAAACCCGAGAATTTGGAGTACAAATGACAGAGGACTCAAGGGCGTCTTCGCTTTAGTTTTCGTGTCTTTTGGTGACCCTTTTTTCCAGAGTTTCTGGGCGGGTTCGGCAGAAACGTTTCCGCTAGCGAGCGGAGTTTGCCCAAGTTCTCGGCCACCCCGCAAATGCTATTAGCGGGGAAGGCGGCCGCGGCCCTCCACGCCGAATTAAACCGATTGCCCGTCGGCGGGACCCAAAAGGGCGGACGTGGCAGGTGGGGCAGGGAAGCGGAATTCCCTCGTTCCTGCTACCCGCCTGAAAGCACTCGTCTGCCACACACCGCAAACAGTCACCGTAGAGTTGTGGCCTGGTCGACGAGGGTCGTGTGCTGATCAAAGCATTATCTTGAATCCAAGGGCGGATGCGGACAGTCCTCATCTAACTGTTCTGTAGTTGATATACTGTCGACATCTCATCGTTATACACTACTGGCCATTAAAATTGCTACACCACGAAGATGTGCTACAGACGCGAAATTTAACCGACAGGAAGAAGATGCTGTGATATGCAAATGATTAGCTTTTCAGAGCATTCGCACAAGTTTGGCGCCGATGGCGACACTACAATGTGCTGACATGAGGAAAGTTTCCAACCGATTTCTCATACACAAACAGCAATTGACCGGCGTTGCCTGGTGAAACGTTGTTGTGATGACTCGTGTAAGGAGGAGAAATGCGTACCATCACGTTTCCGACTTTGATAAAGGTCGGATTGTAGCCTATCACGATTGCGGTTTATCGAATCGCGACTTTGCTGCTCGCGTTGGTCGAGATCCAATGACTGTTAGCAGAATATGTAATCGGTGGGTTCAGGAGGGTAATACGGAACGCCGTGCTGGATCCCAACGGCCTCATATCACTGGCAGTCGAGATGACAGGCACCTGATCCGCATGGCTGTAACGGATGGTACAGCCACGTCTCAATCCCTGAGTCAACAGATGGGGACGTTTGCAAGACAACAACCATCTGCACTAAAAGTTCGACGACATTTGCAGCAGCATGGACTATCAGCTCGGAGACCATGGCTCCAGTTACCCTTGACGCTGCATCACAGACAGGAGCGTCTGCGATGGTGTACTCAACGACGAACCTGGGTGCACGAATGGCAGAACGTCAGTTTTTCGGATGAATCCAAGTTCTCTTTACAGCATCATGATGGTCGCATCCATGTTTGGCGACATCGCGGTGAACGCGCATTGGAAGCGTGTATTCGTTGTCGACATACTGGCGTACCACCCGGCGTGATGGTACGGGGTGCCATTGGTTATACGTCTCGGTCACCTCTTTTTCGCATGGACGGCACTTTGAACAGTGGACGTTCCATTTCAGATGTGTTACGACCCGTGGCTGTACCCTTCATTCGATCCCTGCGAAACCTTACATTTCAGCACGATAATGTACGACCGCATGTTGCAGGTCCCGTACGGGCCTTTCTGGATACAGAAAATGTACGACTGCTGCCCTGGCCAGTACATTCTCCAGATCTCTCACCAATTGAAAACGTCTGGTCAATGGTGGTCGAGCAACTGGCTCGTCACAATACGCCAGTCACTACTCTTGATGAACTGTGGTATCGTGTTAAAGCTGAATGGGCATCTGTACCTGTACACGCCATCCAATCTCTGACTCAATGCCCGGGCGTATCAAGGCCGTTATTACGGCCAGAGGTGGTTGTTCTGGGTACTGATTTCTCAGGATGTATGCACCAAAATTGCGCGAAAATGTAATCACATGTCTGTTCTAATATAATATATTCGTCCAATGAATACCCGTTTATCATCTGCATTTCTTCTTGGTGCAGCAATTTTAATTGCCAGTAGCGTACATTCGAAGCCGAAGGAATTACCCGTATGGGACGAAAATCAGTAGACGCAGCTTTCAAGTACAGACAAATAAATGATTTATCCAAAGGAAAGAGCTTCACAAAATGAGCAAGTCAATAACGCATTGCCCCATCTCTGACTCTTGTGAAAGCAGTTGGCATTGACCGGTGGAGTTGTTGCATGACCTGAGATATATCGGGCCAAATTCTGTCCAATCGGCGCGTTAGATCGTCAAAATCCCGAGCTAGTTGGAGGGCCCTCCACTTAAGGCTCCAAACGTTCTCTGTTGGGGAGACATCCTTGCTTGCAAAGATAGGCACGAAAACATGCAGCAGGAGCTCTCGTCGTGTGGGGCTAGACATTATCTTGCTGAAATGTAAGCCCAGGATAGATTGCCATGAAGGGCAAGAAACAGGATGTAGCACATCGTCGGCGTACCGCTCCGCTATAAAAGTACCGCGGATAACTACCAAACGGGTCCTTCCATGAAAAGAAATGGCACCCCAGACCTCACTCCTGATTTTCGGGCCGTGTGCCGGGCGACGTTCAAGTTAGAATCCCACTACTGTCCCGCGTTCTCCAGACACGTCTTCGGCCTGCAGTCTAATTGAATGGAGTAGAATTGTCATCAGTCATGCGTTCTGCTTCAAAGTGATCCCCAATAATCAGCGAAATTGTGCCTGGAGTCGCCCCGGACAGCGTGGGTGTATAACCCTCACTATCGCCCGCCAACCAGGAATGATGGTCTGGGGCGCCATTTGTATCCATGGGAAGACCGCTTTTGTTATCATCTACATCTGCATCTACACAGATACTCCGCAAGCGACCAAACGGTGCATGGCGGACGCTGCCCTGTACTGCTACTTGTCATTTCCTTTCCCTGTTCCACTCGCAAATCGAGCGAGGGAAAAGGGACTGTCTATGTGCCTCCGTATATGCCTTTATTTCTTGTATCTTATCTTCATTCATCTTATGCGCATTGTATGTTGGCGGCAGTAGAATCGTTCGGCAGTCAGCTTCAAATACCGGTTCTCTAATTTTCTTCAATACCGTTTCTCAAAAGAGCGTCGCCTTCCCTCCAGGGATTCCCATTTCAGTTCCCGAAGCTTCTCCGTAACACTTACATGTCTTTCGAACCTACCGGCAACAAATCTAGCAGCTCGCCTCTGAATTGCTTCGATGTCTTCGTTTAGTCCGACATGGTACGAATCCCAAACACTAGAGCAGACTGAAGAATAGGTCGCACCAGCGTCCTGTATGCGGTCTCCTTTACAGGTGAACCACTCTTTCCTAAAATTCTCCCAATACACCGAAGCCGATCATTCGCCTTCCCGGCACAGTTCGCGCATGCTCGTTCCGCCTCAAATCGTTTTGCAACGTTACGCCCAGATTTATAAACGACTTGACTGTGCCAAGCGGGACACTGGTAGTACAGTATCCGAACATTACAGGTTTGATCTTCCTACTCATCCGCATTAACTAACATTTTTCCAATTTTAGGACTAGCTACTATTCATCACACCAATTGGAAATATTTTCTAAGTCGTCTTGTATCTTCCTACAGTCACTCATCTTCGACACCTTACCGTACGTCATGGCATCATCAGCAAACAACCGCAGATTGCTGCCCACCCTGTGCGCCAAATAATCTACGTGACAACTTGGCGTGGGATCCAACTCAAAATGAGCACATTTTATAACAAAGATTTTTAAAAACCTGAAGATGACAACACATTCTGTCGAAACCGGTTGTTTGTAAATAAAGACGTTTTATGCTATCTTGGCTTTAGAACGTTTTTACAAAAGGCGTTCAGTACACTTTCGTATCGGGGACTTGTTAGCAGGTTTTCCTCATCAAATGTAAAAATAGCTTTGGGAGCACCCCAAGAAAGTGTTACAGGCTGGTTACTGTTAATAGTGTGTATAAATGATCTGCTGGGAAACTTCACAGTTTACGCCCAATGTGCATCGTCGCCCAAAGTAAGTGGTCTTTACCTAGATGATATAAAACGCAATTACGAGTCACATTGCTTTAATAGCTTGTTTCATGGTGCCAAAAATTTTAAATGAGAGGGCATTTCATTTAATTCTGGGCATAGCTTGACTTACTTTGTAGGCAGTTCGTGTTTGAAATCTAGCAGGAACCTTGCACTACGACGAGAAAGTCAAAGAGATTGAAGCTTACGCGGAAGCTTACCGGCATTCATTCTTTCCACAAATACTTCGCTGATAGAATAGGAAAGGGGGGAGACGTTAGTGGAACCACAAGTACCTTTCACATCACATCGTAAGGTGGCTTGAGGAGTATGGATGTAAATGTTGTGTTTGGTCTGTACTTTGTCTAACAATGCCATCTGTGTACCACTTTATCAGCGTAAAATTCTGCACCCGCGTTCCTGGTTGACCGAGGTGATTCGTTGAGAACGTAGCGTCCCAAACGCGTGGTTCTGTTTCCGTTTATCGGGTAATCAGAAGCATGGCGACATCGGAAGCGACAGTCAGGATACAAGGATCCGGTGACGCAGGCACGATCTATAGCACGTGGCCTGATGCCTTCTGCCCGGATATTGTGCGAAACTGCTACGTGTGGATAGCGCGGCCGTCAGCGGAAATACGGAAGAATTATTTTCATGTAGATCTGTAATTACTCAAATTATAATAAAATTAACATACATGGGTGGTCTCTTGAATTTGTATTGACGCTTTAGCTTGTTGTAAGAAAGAAACGGGAAGAACGTGAATAACTCTTGTTTATTCCTTTTTATAATGGAACGGATAGGTGCGAAAAACAGGGAATTTTAGACAATGTATTATATTATTTAGTTCCGTCTTTAACGACCTCGACGTCGACGGAACGTTCCTCGTTTTTCTTCTTCTGTTTTTGGGTGCCGGCGCTATTATGATTAAAATCAGATCACTGTTTCATTACAGCGGCATCATCCACTTTCAATATACATTGACCCGCAAAGAAAAAAAGACGCTCCTAGAAGGAGATGGGGAACAACATGAAATATCACAAGAGAGTAATGTGATGTTATTTAAGTGATTACAAAATCGAGTTACATTCAGAAAAAAACTTGACAGTATGGGCCGACTTATCACTATGACGTTGCATCGCCTCTGGTATGGATGAATTCACAGATTCAGATGGGAAGGGCGTCGTAAGACTGTTGTGTCTTCACCTGAGGCAAGCTCGCCCACAACCGTTGTATCTGGATACTGGAGGCAGATCTGGGGTTCTTGCTGCCTACGAGAGTACCTCGACGTCATGGAGACAGTTCATAGAGACACGAGCCTCATGTGGACGAACATTGTCCTGTTGAGATATGGCATCACGATACTGTCACATGACGCTAGATGTCCGTGACGTACCGTTGTACCGTCAAAGTTAGCTCAATGACTGAAACTTCCTGGCAGATTAAAACTATGTGCCGGACAGAGACTCGAACTCGGGGCCTGTGCCTTTCGCGGGCAAGTGCTCTACCATCTGAGCTACCGAAGCACGACTCACGCCCCGTCCTTACAGCTTTACTCCTGCCAGTACCTCGTCTCCTATCTTCCAAACTTTACAGAAGCTCTCTGCCAGCTCAATGACTACCAGCCGTAACTTGAAGTCATACCTGATGGCTCCACACACCTGCAAACCAGGAGAAATCCCGCTGTGTTTCACCAAAAGATTGGAAGAAGTGGATCTTTCCCCAAGTCGCCGCCTCAGCATCCGCGGTGGTCATTCGGTGTAGAGCAAAACCGCAATTCATCGCTGAACACAACGCAATTCCATTGATCAGCTGTCCATGCTTCCCAGTCACGGCATCTCTCGAAATACAGTCAGTTGTGTTGTTGTGTTCACGGCAGCCTACACACGGGATAATAGTTGTCATGGGATGACATAGATGTTTGAGGGAGTCCATTACTTGTTCTCAGATTTCAGGTGCGGATATGAAGGGCTACGATGTGTTCGGTGCACAACGCGGCGATCTTCGTCTGTGGTGGTCAGATATGATTGATCGGAACCTTGACAAGTATTCCTGCCCTCACACTCCCATACAGTCCAACATCACGCCACTGTCACATTTGAATGCCCGGCAACCGTGGATATTGCGCGATTCGACAATTTGATCAAATGGAGACCCACAATGAGGTCCCTGTCACACTCCGCCAGTTGCTGAGAACTCTGCCTCACACGATTATGTGGCGTGTCAGTGTCCTTAAGTGACATCTGAACATCTGACGCTGTTCAGCCCCCTGATGTACCAGCCTGGTTGTAACATTAAACACCAACTGTTATCCTCCGGTGGGCCCTTCTGTCTGTCACAGAGAAATGCAATAAATTATTTACATCCCAGCTGATAAAGTGTAAGTGTGCGAAGTGATACTGACATCAGACCATGTCTCGTGGTGCTTCATCTTTTTTGTAAGGCAGTGTATTTTTTTAATTCCACTCCTGCATTTAAGAACTCATGCCATTTTCAACTGGTTCATGAAAAAAATGGCTCTGAGTACTATGCGACTTAACTTATGAGGTCACCAGTCGCCTAGAACTTAGAACTAATTAAACCTAACAACCTAAGGACATCACACACATCTATCTCCGAGGCTGGATTCGAACCTGCGACCGTAGCGGTCGCTCGGTTCCAGACTGTAGCGCCTAGAACCGCACGGCCACTTCGGCCGGCGGTTCATGAAACATATGGCGTCAGCTACTCCAGATGCTCTTCATAGTACCGTATTTCACCCACATGTACATCTACAATCCGCAAGCCACCTAACTGCCTGTAGTGGAAGCCAGTAGTGTGTCATACTACTTTCTCGCCATCTCCTTCCTATTCCATTGTGGAAAGGGGAACCGCCGTTTTTCTGAGTGTGCAGGAATTTTATGCCAGTATCGTGGTCATCACGCAGTCGTGATCATTCCAAAAAGTTTCGAGACTGGATTAAGAAAAAATTGAGAAACGTTAAGGAGGTGGTTTTAGTACTTCGGGTGTCCTCCACAGCCCACTCTCCCCAACATTCTCCTTAAAAGAAAGACAATGAAACTTCCTAAGAATCTGAGTTTTACATTCACAGTTACAGCTCACAATATCTCACCATCACTGCAGAGACTAGCAGACAAGCCTTATTTACGTATCACATGAATTATTTAGAAACACAAACTGAACTTACTATCCTCTCACAACCAGCTGTTGCAAAATCTTGTGTTATTAAACTCCTTAGCACGTAAGACAATTTCATTTCACTTACTTGATCGGTATAAACGCTTTAAAGGGCTAGTTTAAGGTGACTTTACTTGCTTTTTCCCATATATGTACTCATTTTTAATCTGCTTTTTGTAATAGATAATGTATCAAACATTGCTCGCTTCGAAACGAAACGAAGCTGTAACTATGTCTGTTGGCGACTACTAATGAGCATATGGATTGTAAAACAAAAAAAGATTGTTATTTGACAATGACTATATAATATTTCATTATTAAAAATCACTATGTTATATTTTATAAATTGACAGTTGAAATAATTTTTATAATTGTAATATCTTCTGCTCTACCATGTATGTCCCTCTAGGCTCTAATTTCTTTCATCACAATAGCTGGAGTCGAATGTAAACAGGTTGGATTGTGTGAGTACACGTCTCATCTACAGTTAACATTTTGTGGCATTAATTTGCGCAAATCGGAATATGATGGATCAAATGATTATTTTGGAGACAAATATGCAATTTCCATTTGGGTACTCTATATTTAAGTGTATTTTTGTGTTTTACTTTCATCGCTTTGCTGCTTCTAAAGCTTTTACTACGTCTCCGTGTTCACAATCAGATAATTTACCTTTTATTTAAACAGTGAACATGAAGAATGCACGTGTAAAGACAAAACTGAATGGAGCCACCTAAAGATGGGCGTAAGCCCGAAACCAGGTAAGTTTTAAGCAAACAGCCTTCACCTGTGTGTGGTAGCGGAGTTTATTCAGCATTACATTTTAAAGATACAGTCACGGAGAGAAACAGCACTCGTTGTGGCTAAAATTCACTGGCCGAAATTTCGCACAAGGGGCTCACGAAGCAAAGAAAAACTTGTTTCTGTAACTTACCTGACATAAAGACGTCATTCTTTTTTTTTAAATTATAATTGTGGCTTATAAAATCATTACGTGGATCGGATGTTACTGAAGCAACAATTAAGACAGTTTTGTCCTCATCACTTTTTATTTTATAAACAACATACCGCAACGAATTTGATCCTAAGCTATCATCAGAATCATATTAAAAGGACATCGATGCATCGTATTTCGTCGGCTTCTAATGTACGAGGGGGAGTTGGAAATTAAGTTTCCCCAGTCGACTGTGGCCAGAGTTGTGTGTGAAAGGAAATAAAAAGAGAATGAGACATTAAAGATAATACATATCTCTATTTTTCTACATAAGTTCCAAGTACATTGAGACATTTGTCATACCGCTTTAAAAGCTTCAAAAGGCCTTCCAGGAAAAAATCAGGGCGTTACATACGGAAGAAGGGTTGAATGGCTTGTTTGACGTCAGCATTGCTGCCAAAGCGCCTTCCGCCGAGAGTCTTCTTCAAAGCAGGAAACAGATGGACGTCACTTGGTGCGAGATCCGGACTGTAAGGCGGATGGTGTAGGCGCTCCCAACCAAGAGTTGCAATATGGTTTTGCGTTGCCGTCACCGTGTGTGGTCTCGCATTGTCATCCAACAGCAGATCGCCAGATCTGAGAAGACCAGGCCGCTTTTTCCGGATCACCTCTTTCAATTTCGACAGAGTGGCACAACAGAGAAGCACTTTATCTGCAGACGGAGTGCTTTTGAACTTCTTTCGGACAGGTGATGATGAAAGTTTCCACTCCATGAATGCGGCCTTCGATTCGGGAGTGTAATGGTGGACCCACGTTTCATCCCTCGTCACAATCCGAAACTGGTCATTGCCAGATTCATGGCAACGCACAAGCTGTTCCAGGCTGAACGCCATGCGTTGTTCCATGTGTGTCGGGGTCAGTTGGCGTGGCATCCATCGTGCTGTCACCTTTCTGTATCGAAGAATGTCGTGGATGATCTTGTGAGCCCGCTCATGCTTGATTCCAAGTTTTGCCACTACTCCATCGATGGTGATACGCCGGTTCGCTTTAATCAAGTCATCCACCTTCCTGACATTTGCATCTGTAGTGGACGTGCGCATCCGTCCAGGTCTCGGTATGTCCTGCACTTGCTGACGTCCGTCACTGAATTGCTGGTACTATCTCCGCACCATTTGCCTCGACATCACACCTGACCCACACACCTCAACAAGGCGGTTATGAATTTCTATGCCTGATACTCCATGTGCCCATTCATAGCGGATAACAGCTCTCACTTCCGCCTTTGACCACGACCCCAAAACGCACCTTCTCTCCATAGCTCCAGGAAAAGGCTGAGCGGCTGGCCTCCGCTTTGCGCAGTCACCGCGACAGCGCCATCTGTTTGATCGCGGTCGATCTCTACCCAGTGGTGTACCGGCGTCTTGCACCTGCGCGTTCATCTGCCGTGTCGTCTTTCTCCCGTATCACAGAACTCTGCCAACAGTAGACAGGGGAAACTTATTTTCCAACTCCCCCTCGTAGAACCGCGCCACGAACGCACGCGGAAACGCAGAAGAACTGTACTGGAAGTCTTGACCTTAACATTTCACCTTTACCTTTAAGAAAAGTTTCGCTGCAAATATAAACAAGCTTTATACCGAATCAATGGTACTCTTGTGCACTGGAACCCGACTAAATACTGAGTGTATATCTCCTCTAATTGTGATTCTGATGATGACGTTAGCCGAAACACATTAAGGAGTAGCTACTGCGGTATTCAGTCCTAAGACTGATTTGATGCAGCTTTCCTCCTGAATCTATCCTATGCTAACCTCTTTATCTCTGCATAACTACTGCAGGTTTCAGTCATTTGAACGTGCTTGTTGCATTCAAACTTTGATCTCCCTCTAAAATTTTTATCCCATACACGTTCGTTCATTACCAAATTGACGATACCTCGATGCCTCAGAACGTGTTCTATTAAGTGATCCCCTACTTTAGATATGATGTCACACAGATTTCGTTTTTTCTCTAATTCCATTCACGATCTCTTTATTAGTGATACACCCATAAAGTCTTCAGCATTTTTCTGTATCCACATATTTCGGAAGCTTCTATTCTGTTCTTGTCTGTGGTCCACGTTTCATATCCGTACAAGGCTGCACTCCAACCAACCGCTCCAACCAGACTTCCTAACATTCAAATTTATTTTCGATGTTAACAAATTTCTCTTCTTCAGAACCGCTTTTCTTGCTGTTGCTGTTCAAAATCATTTATGAAAAAAGCAAGCAGACGAGAAGTTACTGTAGTTTGTTTAGTTTTTGCTCTAGCATATCGAGAATAGCATTTCCCACTGAGACAGGTTCTGTGGTGAAACTGTTCCGTAGGTAGCACAAAAATTTCCGAATAAAAAATAAATCCAAAGTGAGATTTTTCAGTTTTGCTGCTGCGGTTTGAACACTTCACGAATCAGATTTTTATGGTAGTCGCTACGGGAAGATGAGAGAATTTTGACCAGTTGTGTAAACCACTCTTTAAAGAAGTAAAGTGAGGTTCAGTGGAACTGACTAAATCTTCTGTCTCACGCGTCTAAACAAAGTACCCGAAAACGAATTTGTCGGTAGTACGTGCAATATCCGCACTCGGCTAATTCTGTATTTGTAACTGAGAAGCAGCAGTGTTGTTACAGCTACTTTTCCTTCTACGTGCGAGTTCAGTTATTTTAGCTGAGACATTTACATCTAATGAACACTATACAGTAGGTCCAACGTAAAGTGGTGCACACCTAATATTTCATGAACGGTTCATGATATCAGGACACGTTATGCGACAGACGACAGTAATCAGGTAGGTCGGTGCTCGACCCTTTTTGACGGAACTTTTAAAGGCACATTTGCATGCTGAGCTTTTCTTAGCAGGAAACGTAATTATAAGCAATAAAATTAAGAAATAACTTGAGCCATAGATATAGTCCACGGCAGTATAAATATTGTATGCAGCCGCTGGAAATATTTGAAGATTTTTGATCGTCAGATGATTGGGAGGCACCTTTTGTTTTCTGGGTCTTGTTCTGGTCGGACGCATTTTGCCGCACCGCCATTAATGCTACATTAGTTTATTCACGAGTTGCAACCAAACGCCACTCGTAATTGCATAATGTAAGTGTCCTAGATTAAACTGTGTTTTTATTTCAGAATTTACTGTTACTACTAACGTATGTAAGTTTTATTTTGTACCTTTAGTCCTATTTAAATCAAAACACAGAGAGAATAAACACGGTTAAAAATACATTAATGGACCTTTAAAAAAATAAAAATTAAAAACTGGGTACTCCAATGAGTTTAAGACCCGTCAAATGCGGAATAAATGCATATGACACTGTTAAATATTAAGAGGAAGTATTTTGTAAGAACAGATGAGAAATATCTTAATTATGAAGAATAATGACACAGCCCAGGTTCACCTGCTTTTCTGCGTAAAAGCAAGAAACGCGCAGTACAATTGTATATGAAGTCTCGATCTTAACATTTCCCGCTTTTAATGTATCTATTACTTACAGCTTTTGTCTGGAGTTTGTGTATCAGTACAGTCAGATGTGAACATTACATTGATCTAAATTAAGTTTCGTGTCTCTTGCATGACGCTGTATTGAATAGTTTCCAGCGGCTGATGTAATCGATTTTGACAAAGATTGAGGGGCTATTAAATACGTGACTGTGTGAGCCGAATTACGTCCCCACAGACTTTTGGGGATACCACAGACGCACACATAAATGAACGTCATACAACTGTACGAATCATTTGAGAGGTTTGAGAATGGCATTAAAAATCATTGCAGGGCTAAAAGTCCATAGCTGTTACAGTATCTCGGTTGATAAGAAGCTTACGAGCATTAAGCATGCAGTAAAATCCCCGTTCGCGTATTAACACTTGCTGAAAACAGATCTGATATCTTTGACTGATTAATGAATATTATGGGCACCTATGTTGCTTCAGTCGGGCTGTTTATTAATTATAGCGCTCTCTTGGCAATCCGAATCAGAAGTTGATTCGGCGACTAGAGACAAAGGGTATATATTACCAGATATTCAGTGTTCAAACTGTGCCAAGTTGTATTTAACACTGGTTTTCAGAGGTTAAAAGAAGCGTCGCTGTAGAGGGTGGCATATCATATGCAATATTGCAGAGGTTGTTTTGGTAACTGTTAATGCATGAAGGCAGCGCAGCAGTTGGAGAAGAGCTACTTACCGAAACGCAGTACTGGGTTCACCTCTTCCACCAACGGAAACAGCCAGTACAGTCAGTACAGGGTCCTCTCCACTGAAATACGTCTTCAGCAAAGAGGAATAGCCAACTTGCAGCTACGTACACGGCAGCGACTACTACCTGTGACCTCAACGAGCCGCGCCAGCAACAGTAGCAACTGCAGGAACGGCACCCAGCGGCTTAGTACTTCTGACGACGAAATCTACTGGCGGGTGTCCATATTGTCAACTCAACTATGACCACCTACAGCACGTACTGCACAATACGCGTCATGCAATGTGCACTGCTGTGTCGGATAGGTAGATTGGGCAAAATAGATGTAAGCTGGAAAATGTTTCATGCACCTTAGTCCTACATCATCCAGCAACTCTGGATGCGTATGTGTGTAAGATGGGTTGCCTGTCTTGTGAAGTGCATGAAATATTTCTCGGACCAGTTTCGTTTTGCCCTCCCCGTATAAGGAGTCTGACAGGTGGCCTGCAAGCATTTGGCTTACTGCTGTCGTGGATGAAGGCAGAGATTTATAAAGTTGCAAAAAGAACTTACCAGTCTCTGCCGGATCAATGAGAAAAGTGTTTCTGTAACGACGAAGCTTGTGAACTGTTCTCATATTCCTGTGTTGAAACTGCTCCATGACAAAACTGATTTCAGCTTTGCGAATAACTGCTGTGGCAACCGAAGAGTTTGGCGTGTCCCTGATATCAGAGTTGAACGTGGACTACGTCACTGGATGGAGAGAAACTAGAATTCCTCACAAAGGGTGGGCCTCAGACACACTCACATTTGGTGAGTTGAGCTCAACCTAAAATAGAAGGATCTAAGATATTTTGGCTTAACAACCCCCATTTTTGAGAAAAGTACTCCTAAAGTTCATGACGCGCAGTCGTCTTAGAATTGACGGGATCGAAAGATGATTGAAAGCTAAGTGTTTTTGTCAATATACAGGGGATCTGCAAACGCATATTCTCCTAGAAATCAAGGAAATAAACTTTTTCGACTGCCGCTTATGTACTCCTAAAGTAAGAGGTGTTCAAAGAAGCCACCGCTGGTGTTTCGACCAATGCGTCTGGTTGCGGAGCGGAGAACCTTTTTAATTCACAGTTGCTTTCTACAGTTCTTTTTTATTGTCAGTTTGGAAACTGGTAGGCATAGGAGGGTTAGTAAGGTAAGGAAACCATCAAGGAGTAATGACGAGGTAGGTAAACTAAGCTTTCGAACGTCTCAATTGGGAAAGAATGGAAAAATTATTCCTGCTCGGGTTACAGTGTCTCTTTCACTCACTCTGTTACATGTCCTCCATTTCCTTCGAACGAGTAGATGGGTGCTACTTGTCTTATAAACAGGTGAAGCAAATATACTCGCGGAACCAACAACCAAATGCAATCTTCGCGCAGCTACATCGTTCCTACCGAAGTACTGCAGAAAAAGAAACTTGGTTTACATTTAAAAATATTTCTTTTTCAGGAATTAATTTTGACGCATACGGCATATGCGATAACAATGCCCGAAAAGTCAGTGCTGAAAGCTGACCATGAATTATGCTGTGAATCGTTTTTGCTACCACTCGTGTCTACAAGTTCCACTGGGTAATTTTTTGAAGTTTCGAACTGATGCTTTTCAATTTGGCGATGAACATTAACATCACATGTCTGACACAGGTGTGCAGTTTGGCGTTATTACTTCTACAGTGGAAGCCGGTTGACCCTCGGCGTCCACAATGAAGCTATAACTCATGACGTTGTTAGTTGTCCACCCCAGGAACTATGTCATCAAAATGTGTTTTGTAAACTGAATTGTTCTATTTCCCGGATTTGGAGCAACTGAAGTAAACATTTTTAACGAGTAGTTTGAGCGACTTACCTCTTCTATATCCCTAGGACCAATATGATCATTGGTTTGTCCGAGCACCCGAAAACTTTAGGCAACAATTTTCCAGCCGCTGTAATGGAATGTGTACGAATATATTACTTTATGTACACTACTAACTGCAACAAGGATTCGCGTTTCTCCTCCATCGATAACGTACGTCGAATGCTCGTCTTCACAGCAAACTTACTCGTAATTAAAATTTTGTATTTGTGGGGATCCACAGCCTCCAGATGCTTAATAAACGTAAACAAGGTCCGCAGTAGGTTGTAATGTGATTTTGATTTAATCGTGCAATTAGCTAATGTGGAACCACTTGTCGTTGTCAAGCACTGCACAAATTTCTTACAACCACATAGTAACTGACTGCAGCTGGTAATTTGTTGTCACAGCAAACAAATTACTACCATGTAGTTGTAAGAAATTTGAGGAGTACTTGACAATGACAAGTAGTCGAAATCAGCTAATTGCACGATTACATGAATATCACCTTTGTAGCCTGCTGCGGACCATGTTTACGTTTATTTACTCGGAACTGTTTTCATACAATGAGACTTAAAATTTTAATTCATTACTAATCCGAGTTCTTTGTGAAATTTGTTTGCCTACTTTGTTACTATTCCTACATTATGTACTTACCTTATTAACCGTCCTACATCTACCAGTTTCGATGCACAAAAAATTACAAATAACAGCAACTGCAGAATGCAGTTGGGAATCGAACGCAGATACTCTGCTCCCCAGCCAGATGCCTTGGTCGCTACGTTAGTAGTACTTTCGTTGAACAGTGTTTACCTTTTCGGTGTATATGCGGCAGTCGTAGAAGTTTTTCATCGATTTTCTGGAAAATACGACTTTGCAGACTCCCTATATGTTGATACAAAATGATTGGTTTTCAATTACATATCGATCTTATCAATTCTGAGACGGCTGCGCGTTATGAACTTTAGGAGAAGTTTTCTCAAAAATGGCACTGGAGCGTTGGGGGAATTGGGCGAAAATATCTCAGTCTTTCAATTCAGGTTGCACGCAAGCGATTTGTCTAATATGAACTGAACTGGTTGGCCGTATCTTGAGGCCATCCCCTTGTCTGTAGAACGGACTCAGCATCAATCTTCGTAGACGCTGCATATTAAATGGTGATGACGTTGTGGCTGGGCAGCGCTTGCGCACCAGAGAACAACCCGACACCCCCAGGAGGCAGGCAGAGCTGGTACATACCTGGTGCACGCAACACGACACCGGAGCGGTGCGAACGGCCACCCAGAAGGCACCGCATCGCTCCCTAATGGAGCCTCCCAAAGTACGGGGAACTGCCATACAATTCCCGAGGAGCTTCTAGAAACAACAAAAGTCATCGGCGATGAGCTGCAGATTTCTGGAGGTAGCTACCGGAAAAGACGGCATTAGCGTTAAGAAACCCGCTCACCAACAGGACAACATAACGAGAGAAACGACCAGACACCATAGAACACTTAGAAAAAGCAAATGGAATATACAAGGAGAAAGTAAAAAGGTGTAGCTTGGGGGTCACCATAGCCGATGGGATATCAAAACAGCATACTTGCCGAGCAACTAGCTTTATGCTTCAGTCACTATTTAATATCAATGTTAATCTTGAAAAGACACGTTTCACCAGCATCTTGCCATCATCATGTGCCCATTGTTTGATTGTAGGTTATTTTACCTGATTATATTTGTCATAAGTGCGATGTCCTTATTGAGTCTAGTGTGCCACTAGTGTATGGTGAGAAAGTTCACATGAAACGCACTCGCAATTGCGAATACGGGAAACCATAAGCCGTATAATGAAATGACAACAATGAAAATTTGTGCCAGACCGGAATTCTAACCCGAATTTCCTGCTTTACGCGAGCGATTGCCTTAACCGCTTTGGCTAACCCTGCACGACTCACGGGAAGACCCAAACTTCCATATGCCTTCGTCCACACATCATAACCTGCACTCGCACACGTTAAGTAATTCCCGTACATGGAGAAACATTCGCTGCCTGGTATCGGCGGATAAATACGATACCACAGTGCCTGTATTGTTAAGAAGAAGGATGCGCGAATGCATTCCGAAAAAACTCTGCATCGTTCTTCATAATAAGACAGGCATTGCACTATCGTATTACGAACTTTCTTTACTTCTGCCCAGAAAATTTTCTGATTCTTACTGTACAACAATCTGTACTTTCATATGTCTCATATTAAGAGAAATAATCTTTTTCTTCCACCTCTCTTTAACTGAAGATGAAAATTATTTCACTCAATGTGTGTCGGGCAAAAATGCTGAAAATGTGTAAAGATTTTAGGACACAACTTGAATACAAGACGGGACAGTTTCATAGAACATGTCTTGAGACCTCAAGCTTCAAAAATAGTTTAATAATGAACAGAAATGGGAGGGTTTGGGGGAGAGAGGATATCAGTTGCAGGGGGAGACCAACTACTGACTGCAGCAAACAGGTTCTCAAGCGGGTGTAAGTTGTGGTAGTTACATACAGATGAAGACGCTTCCACAAGATAGGCTTGCGTGGAGAGTTGAATCAAATGTGGTATTTGGAGAGAAGGCTAAAAAAAAAAACCTCGCTGTAAATGCAGTAAATGTCCTAGGCAGAATCAAAGAGATTTTGCCCACTTATCTCACTCGCACTCCAACTACAGGAAAAACATCGCTCTTACGACACATGAATCAGGTAGAATAACGTACAATCTTTTATTACGTGATTGTGGCAGTATGCTGCTGAATCGTATCACGCCCTACTAAAGATATTAAAACGTGACTGAATTAGAAAACTGTTTGCTCGTAAAATTCGTAACACTGTCGCATACCACACCCAGTTCCATGTAGTATGCACAACTCTAACATTCTCTTCAGCACAGAACACCACAGGACAGACTCTAGAACTCCGGAGTCAAGCTCTGCAGACCTCCATAGATTCCAAAGGACTGATAAGCGGGTGAAAAATATTAAGATGGAAAGACATCCAGAGGAGAAAGCAAGAAGATAATTGAGAACTACAAACTACTTAAAGAACTAATACACCATTCCAGCCACCAAGGAAACAAGGAGGTGCACGGTCAGTACCCTCATAGTTAAACACAAAACGTCAACGATGTACAGATTTTTTCAGAGATGTTAGCAGCACTCAGTACCACATGAACCAGGCTTCACAAAACAAATCACTTTTTACTAAATGGTATGTATGGTGACACACAGCATCATCATCGGAACTACAGGTACACCGGGTGCTGATGCAAGCTGGAAGACACAACATACCACAGCAACATTACAAGGTACTTATGAGGGACGCTACGCCAGCCGTGTTTGAGAGAACTGAATACTGAGATTCTGACGGCCAATCTCCTTCCCGTCGCCAAACCGTTGGGCGAGAACAATTAGATCCTGATGAAAGGCAAGGGGAGAAAAGACACAAACCAAAACCCAGTCACTGTTATTCCTGAGCCATGACTAATCACAGATGATTGTAGAGCCAGGAAAATGGAGGTAAACGTAGCGACTGTTAGTCCTTGTAGTTAAAAAATAACCTATATCAATAATATTGGCGTTTTGTAAGAAATAACATACCACACGTAGTCAACCAGTGTAGCTCAATGTCGTTTCTTGAATGTTCGATGTGTCTGAGTCTGGAGAAGCGCAAAGCGCGTAGCAACCATTAGATGAAGTTCTGCTTGTGAGGTGGTGAAAGATGTTTCATTTTACGTAATTAAGCAATATATTTAGCCCCAGACACAGACAACGTATGAAGTTTTGATGACAGTTACGTGATGTGTATAGGGAATGATACGATTCAAACGACGTGTCGAGTTCCCAGCCGTAGACTATAAACTAAGTTTTGAGAATAAAGGGGCAATGTAGACGGTACAGTGTATATATACGCATATATTAGACTATGATAGCTATAATCAGCAACAAGCAGAGGCAGGCTTTAACAGTAAACTGCTGGAGTGTGTGGTGATAGGATAACACACAAAGCAGTCGAAGCAAGCTGTTATTCTATAAGCTCGCAAGCAATTTAGTTATTAAGAAACATTAACAGAATTACACTGGAATATAACACAAAATTTTCAAAATTACATACACATAATATTGTAATTAAGATAACAGACCATATAGTAATCAGCAAATGATTTCAAATTATTCTACTGGTGAGATTTATGTTTTGAATACTCTGGGTTTTAGTTCATGTGATATATTCCTAGGTTGTAGTAAGAAGGGTAAGCAACTGTGATACTTATTTACAGCTTGAGTTCAGGTGTCTGACATGCGGTACACGGAACATGACGTCCGTCACAAGGATATGCTCCCATCTCGCGGCAGCTTCGGTGCCGCCTCCGCATGGTAGGCGTCAGAGAGCCGTCAACTTGTTCCTGAATAAGATATTGTTTCCCTGTGTGATAAGTAAATGACTTGTGTTCAAAGCTGGGTAAATTGAAACACCAATGTTCCGCTAGTGTCACCACTATCCTCATATCACAAATCTTCGCAAAATGAGGATGGAGCATTTCAGAAAATTTAAACTAGGCGTATAATTGAGTGAATTCGCACGTAGAACTATGGCACACCGTGGAAGCCAGCGGATTACGCGAAGATAATGTCACAACGTCACGTTGTAACAAATTATTGTATGCCTATAATGCTTTATTTTTTAATCACAATTTAGAAGTATCATATGCGTTGCCAGTTACATGATGTGTTACTATGAAGTACTACTTACACAGTTTTTTTAATCACCAAATGTACTACTTACATAATATGGTACTGCGTGTACACCAAACATCAAATAAGAATAATAATAATAATAATAACGATAATAATAATGCCAAACTATCACATGCAAGTCCTACTAAACTTCACATCTGGCACATCTTGGCATTCAAGGAATATCTGAAAATACATAATGAGGTCGCATAAATAATCATCCAAGGTATCAATTAATGGAGGAATTTCCTCTATCTACAGGTAAATATTGTCACACCGTTGCAGAAATGAAAATTTCAATGCAAAGTAGACGATAAAATCATTCCCTGTAATATGACGGTGATTAAGAAAGCTGAAAAAATGGCTCTGAGCACTATGGGACTCAACTGCTGAGGTCATTAGTCCCCTAGAACTTAGAACTAGTTAAACCTAACTAACCTAAGGACATCACAAACATCCATGCCCGAGGCAGGATTCGAACCTGCGACCGTAGCGGTCTTGCGGTTCCAGACTGCAGCGCCTTTAACCGCACGGCTACTTAAGAAAGCTGAACAAATCACTTTCCCTGTAGGCATCACTGCACCCAACACACGCTTGCAAACCTTCTGAAATGAGAAAATGGCGAAGTACAGGCTCTTGGCAGATGAAGTAGAAGTCACGTGCAGCAGAAGTCGATACCCATCATTCCTATGGGAATGTGCGACACCGGCGATGTCATTTAACGGTCTCTGAAAAGCCCACAGTCTTCATTGGTTGCTGTGTACGCAACCGCAGAAGACGGTTGTACTGAACACCTACGGAATAATTCGTCGTTTTCTGGGCGAACATCGTTAAATTAATGACAGATTGTTATTTAAACCATTATCATCGAATGAAAACTGAAAATGAATGAGCCAGTCAATAATAAATAATAGTTCCGATTTGTTTGCCCCACTTTCAATGCTAGCGGCACACAGACGTACAAATCCTCTCATTCGTTTATAAGAGTTAATATTAACAGTTAATTCCTTGTTCTGTCTGGCGATGCGAAGGCGGTCTTTTACACTCTTACAATAACAAAATAGCTACCTTCTCACCAATGGTCCGACACGTCCAGCATATAAGAACTCGCCAACTAACACTACGCCGATTTTCACTACATTAAAAGCCTATTAAGTGCTGTTTCTTACTTCTGTGGTATGTCCATAACGTAGCAAGGGATACACGAATATGGTGCTTCTTTTCTTTATAACCAGTAACGCTGGTCCTGTCACATTGCGCATTTTCATCCATAAAAATTTCATCGCAAACGAAGTCCTAAGTATGTTGATAACTATCGAGCACTACTAACATTTTTCTGAAAACATAGTTTTTCTTCTAAATCATGTCTCGTGCAATGATATAGTTTTGTAGGTATTTTCAATAGCATGTGTGGTTGCTGTCTGATAAACTGACAGCGAGCAAATAATAAATGAAAACGTCATCCTTGATGCTGGCATTTTACCGCATAAACAGTGAACAGATTGTAAGAATAAACTGTAATTCTTTCATTATTTTGAGGGGCTGTAAGCGAGACACAGCTTAGAAAAAGTTTGAAATTATGTTTAACGATTGCATGTAGTCGCTAAGAGCTATCATTATCACGCACTGAATGAATAAACACGAAGGTGAAAAAAAGTGGTGGGTCATTCCCAAGTATTGTGTCAAATCTACGTTTGCCCTGCGTAGTGCAGCAAGTAGACGTGACTGAACTCAACATCTCGTTGGCAGCCCCTTGCAGAAATGTTTAGCTATACTGCCTCTATATCCGTCCATAATTTAAGAGTGTTTCCGGTGCATGATTCTGTGCACAAACTGACCTCTGGATTACGTCCTATAAATGTTTAATGGAATTCATGTTGGACGATCTGGGTGGTCAAGCAATTCACTCGAATTGTCGAGAATGTTCTTCAAACTAATTGTGAACAATTACGGCCCGCTCACATTGCGCATTGTCATCCATAAAAACTCCATCGCAAAGGGCTGCAAATAGCCGAATATAACCATTTCCAGTCAGTGATCGGTTCAGTTTGACCAGAGGACCCAGTTCATTCCACGCAAACACAGCCCACACCATTATGGAACCACCATCAACTTGCACAGTGTCTTGTTGACATGTTGGGTCCATGTGCCATGTGCCACGCTTGAACCCTACCATCAGCTCTTATCGACTGAAATCGGGACTCTTCTGTCTAGGCCACCGTTTTCCAGTCGTGTAGGGCGCAACGGGTACTATTACGAGCTCAGCAGAGGCGCTGCGGACGTGCTGTTAGCAAAGGCACTCGCCCATCTACTGCCATAGCCCATTGACGTCAGATTTCACCGCACTGCCTAACAAATACGTTGGTCGCACGTCCCACATTGATATCTGGGGTTATGTCGCGCTGTGTTGCCTGCTTGTTAGCACTGATAACTCTACGCAAACGCCGCTCTCGGTTGGTAAGTGTAGGCCGTCAGCCGCTACGTTGTCCATGGTGAGACGTAATGCCTGAAATTTGGCTTTCTCGGCACACTCTTGACGCTGTGGATATCGGAATATTGAATTCCCTAACGAATTCCGAAATGGAATGGCCCATGCGTGCAGCTCCAACTATCAATCCGCGTTCGAAGTCCGCCAATTTCCTCCGTGTTGCCACTATCACGTCGGAAATGCTTTTACACGAATCACCTGAGTGCAAATGATATCTCCGTCAATGCATTGCAGTTTTATACCTCGTGAACGTGATCCTTGCGCCATCTGTCACCTCTGTGTAGCATGGGTAATTTGCGCTCCGTTTTGAGAAAAGCTAATGTTTCACGGATCTCAATATTTATGGCGCAATACCTCCTGACCCGATTGTCGTACAGTGATATAATTTTGCAGGTACGTTCAGTGGTATATGTGGATGTTGTCAGCAACATGCGTTGCGAATAGAGTTAGCAGTAAACATGTGATAAATAAAAGCGTCATGCGTAATGCTGAAGTCTTTGAACATGAAAAGTGGAAATGTAGGAGGCGATAAACTTGTTTCCTTTCATTATTTTGTGGAGATGTCACTAAAAAAAATTTCTAAAAAGCTTAGAATTTATGTGTGAAGTTCGTTGAAAGTCTCTAAGCGCCCTCATTCTCAAATACTGGATGAGTGAAGTCTCTGTAAATTGTACGCTGGGAGTTGCGCTGCGTCAAGATATAAACACAATTCTGAAAACTTTATTGTCTAAAACCTTTAATGTAAGAGTGTTCCTCTTGATCAGTATATTATGAGAGCATTTTAAACTTTTAAATTTCGGTCAATAATTATATGAAATACTGGAAATCAAATTTTTGTTGCCTTCGGGACCTGTTAGTTAGGCATCCTGTAGCTGAGAATAGGGGGCCGTTTTTGACTTTTAGTAGTACAGACTGCCACTGTTTTAGCTGTAGCAGACCAAAGCAAATTTCCCCCCGGGAATGTATAGACATTAGTCCACTCTAAAACGACTTCATCCGACCATTTATCAGCAGGGACTCTGAAAAAAGTTCTCGTATTTCCAACTGTTAGTTAACGGATGGACCGCAGCGATAGAAGAGCTCATGAAAAATTACCCAATTGTGGCTGGGAGACTGACAGAGACAGAGAGAGACAGAGAGTGAGGGAGAGAGAGGGAGAGGGAGAGGGAGAGGGAGAGAGAGAGAGAGCGAGAGGGGGAGAGAGAGAGAGAGAGAGAGAGAGAGAGAGAGAGGGAGGGAGGGAGAGATAGAGAAGAATGGAGGAGGGAGTGGGGGAGGGAGGCGGACGGGTGAGAAAGTGACCGCAGAGAGAGTGGGTAGTGGGTGGTGTGCGTCGCCCTGGCGTGGTTTATAACGCAGCCAAGTAAAATACGGCCAGCGGAAGCACGAGTGGCGCTTCTGCGCCTCCGCTGCGGCCGCTCTCGGGACGCCAGAGAGCTGTTTGCTCGAGAGCGCTTCTCCGCCCGTCTCCTCTCGTCTCTTCTCGTCGACGGCCGGCTGCTCTCTTTAGAGTAACAGCCACTTAGCCAGAGACTGCGCGAGTTTACATTGAGAGTGTGTCAAAGGAGTCGTCGCGTTAAAAGCTCAGAAAGTACAGCCGTCGCTACTAATTCCTTTACAACCTTGTTTGTTTTTGGCGTCAGTAATTCAGCTTCACCTTAAACAGATCTCTGAAGATATTTTTCGTCAATAGCTTTTCGACATCACCCGTAGGGGAAGGACGGCTGTAGTGACCATGACGGGTAAAGTGACCACTTCCTTTTATTCTTTTGGAGACTACTGCAGCCTAGTGGCGAACAGTTAAAAATATTCGAAGACACCTCTTTGGTACTGTCAGCGGGTTTCGTGAAAATGGTTGCACGCGCGCGGCTGCAGTGAA
The DNA here is from genome assembly GCF_021461395.2 of Schistocerca americana. NCBI lineage: Eukaryota > Metazoa > Arthropoda > Insecta > Orthoptera > Acrididae > Schistocerca > Schistocerca americana. The sequence goes on along the minus strand of NC_060126.1, from coordinate 111,287,378 downwards.
GTATTTTGTGTTGTGTATACACCTAAAGTAAACGACAAATTTATTAACATGTATTAAAAATACATAATGTGACACTTAATTGCTATGATGCTCGTAAAACGCTATATTTTAACCTTCGAAAGCACATGTCTTTGAATTGCCTATTTCCTTCATCAGACACCATTTACCGTAATTGCGCACAGTCGGGATAATGCCTACACTCCTTACAGGGCAAAGTGGCTTGTTTTACATTTCGTATTCCCATATTACACCGAAGACGCAAAGAAACTGGTACACCTGCCTAATATCGTGTAGGGCCCCCGCGAGCACGCAGAAGTGTCTCAACACAACTTGGCATGGACTCGACTAATGGCTGAACTAGTGTTGGATGGAACTGACACCATGAATCCTACAGGACTGTCCATAAATCCGTAAGACTACGAGGGGGTGGAGATCTCTTCTGAACAGCACGCTGCAAAGCATACCTGATATGCTCAATAATGTTCATGTCTGGGGAGTTTGGTGACCAGCGAAAGTGTTTAAACTCAGAAGAGTGTTCCTGAAGCCACTCTTTAGCAATTCTGGACGTATGGGGGCCTCGCATTGTTCTGCTGGAATTGGCCAAGTCCGTCGCAACGCACAATGGACATTAATGGATTCAAGTGATCAGACAGGATGCTTACGTACGTGTCACCTATCAGAGGCTTATCTAGACCTATCAGAGGTCCCATATCACTCCGACTGCACACGCCCCACATAATTACATAGCATCCACAAGATTGAACAGTTCCCTGCTGACATGCAGGCTCCATGGATTCATGAGGTTGTCTCCATACCGGTACACGTCCATCCGCTCGATGCAATCTGAAACGAGACTCGTCCGACCAGCCAACATGTTTCCAGTCATCAACGACCCATTGTCGGTGTTGACGGGCGCAGGCCAAGAGTAAAGATCTGTGTCGTGGAGTCATCAAGGGATGATGTTTCGTTAAATGGTTCGCATGCTGACGCTTATTGATGGCCCAACATTGAAATTTGATAATAAGACGACAGTATCTCATTAAGTAGGTATACTAACGCTTTAGTGTAGGGGTTGTCGGCCTCGTCTACCTACCAACCACTTTTGTATCTCTGTTAGTAGCAAAATTTTCCAACCGCCCACTGGTTCCACAGTAACGATGATTGGTGAAGTAGGGAAGTAACTTTACTGTATAAAACTTACGAAGCTGAGGTGCAGCAAGTTAAAGCGTTTAGTAATAATTACTTAATAGATACTTTGTGTCAAAATTTTATAAAAACCTGATGAACATTTTTTGAAACCCTTTCCACCTACCATCCACCGTATAAGCTTTCAACGCTCAGTTCTGGGCCGTAGGGACCAAGTGGACTACCATTACTTCAGTGTATTAACAACCTGATGAAGAGGTATGGTTCTTTTATTACGGATACATGTTAAATGCCGTCAAATTATTGAAAAAAATCACTGTAACAATCATGGAATCCCCAATCTATGCAACAGGTACTGGTTGCTGTGAGAACAGGAGAGTTGTCGACAAAAATGGAGATGTGCATAAAGGAGAAGTGAGTCTCAATGATAACAATGTAGGCCCATTGGTCACTGATATAAATGAGACAGTAGCAAAGCAGTCAAGTTTTGCAGTAAGTCCAACACACATCATACCTTTGCTAGAATTAAAATTGGGCCAACAACAACAAAGAAGAAAAGCCAGAGATACGGTAAGTTAACGATAATAACTTCTGGTCCCCTACTGGGCGGTAGGGTCCAAGATAAGTTGAAGAACCAAGATGAAAATCAGTAAGCAGATCAACAAGGGGAGAAGGAAGCCAGTAGAAACGTAAGAAAAGACTCAGCATTCCCTTCGGAACTGTTACAGAGATTCATTGGGTAGCAGATCGCTCTACTCCCGCCGTGAACCATGGACTTTGTCGTTGGTGGGGAAGCTTGCGTACCTGAGTGAAACAGATAGCCGTACCGTAGGTGCAACCGCAACGGAGGGTTATCTGTTCACAGACTAGGCAAACGTGTGGTTCCTGAAGAGAGCCAGGGTAAACAGTCTGGATGATTGTCTGATGTGGTTTTGTTACGCCAACCAAAACGGCATTGCTGCGCTTGTACTACGAATGGCTTAACGTAAACTACAGCCGTAATTTTTCCCGAGAGAATGCAGTCTTCTGTATGATTAAATGATGATGGCATTCTCTTGGGTAAAATATTCTGTAGGTGAAATAGTCAACCATTCGGATCTCCGGGCAGGGGCTGCTCAGAAGGATGTCATTATCAGGAGAAACAAAACTGGCGTTCTATGGATCGGCGCACGGGATGTCCGATACCTTAATTCGCTAGGTAGGCTAGAAAATTCAAAAAGGGAAATGACTGGGTTAGACTTAGATGTGGTGGAAATGAGTGAATATCGGTGGCAGGGGAACAGGACTTCTGGTCAGGTGAATACAGGGTTATAAACACAAAATCAAATAGGGCTAATGGAGGAGTAGATTTAATAATGAATAAAAAAATAGGAGCACGGGTAAGCTACCACGAACAGCATAGTGAACGCATTATTGTAGCCAAGATAGACACGAAGTCCATGCCTACCACGGTAGTACAAGTATACATGCCAATTTGCCCCGCAGATGACGAAGAGATGGAAGAAACGTATGATGAGATAGAAGAAATTATTCAGACAGTGAAGGGAGACGAAAATTTAATAGTCATGGGGGACTGGAATTCGATAGTAGGAAAAGGAAGAGAAGGAAAAGTAGTAGGTGAGTATGGAATGGGGGTAAGGAAGGAAAGAGGAAGTCGCCTGGCAGAATTTTGCACAGAGCATAACTTAATAATAGCTAACTCTTGGTTTACGAATCATGAAAGAAGGTTGTATACGTGTAAGAGGCCTGGAGACACTGAAAGGTTTCAAATTGATTATATAATGGTAAGATTTAGGAACCAGGTTTTAAATTGTAAGACATTTTCAGGGGCAGACGTGGACTCTGATCACAATCTGTTGGTTATGAACTGTAGATTAAAACTGAAGAAACCGCAAAAAGGCGGGAATTTAAAAAGATGGGACCAGGATAAACTGAAAGAACCAGAGGTTGTAGGGAGTTTCAGAGAGAGCATTAGGAAACGATTGACAAGAATGGGAGAAAGAAATACAGCAGAAGGAGAATGGCTAGCTTTGAGGGATGAAATGTTGAAGGCAGTAGAGGATGAAATAGGTAAAAGACAAGACCTAGTAGAGATTTTTGAGTAATACAAGAGATATTAATTGATGAAAGGAGAAAATATAAAAGTGCGCTAAATGAAGCAGGTGAAAGGGAATACAAACGTCTAAAAAATGACATTGTCAGGAAGTGAAAAATGACTAAGCAGGAATGGCAAGAGGATAAATGTAAGGATGCAGAAGCATATACCACTAGGACAAAAATTGATACAGTCTAAAGGTAGGACTTTTGAGAAGGGACAATCGCCTGCATGAATGTCAAGAGTACTGATGGAAAACGAGTCCTAAGCGAAGAAGGGAAACCTGAAAGGTAGAAGGAGGACACAGAGAATCTATAGAAGAAAGTTGTTTTTGATGGCAGTATTATAGAAATGGAATAGGACATATACGAATATGAGATAAAGATATTACACTGCGAGAAGGATTTGACAGAGCACTGAAAGACCTAAGTCGAAACGAGGCGCCGGGAGTAGACGACATTCCGTTAGAACTGCTGATAGCCTTGGAACAGTCAGCCATGACCAAACTTTCATCTGGCGAGAAAGACATACGAAGCAATCGAAATACCCTCAAACTTCAAAAGGAACTTAAAAGTCCAGTTGCAAAGAAAGCAGTGCTGACAGGTGTGAATACTACCAAACTATTAGTTTAATACATCATGTTTGATAAACACTAACAAGAATTCTTTACCGACGAATGGAAAAACTGGAAGATTCCGACCTGTGGGAAGATCAGTTTGGATTCTGGAGGAAAGCAGTAACACGTGAGGCAATACTGATTCTACAACTGCTCAGAGAAGACGAGTTAAGGAAAGGCAAACCTACATTTATAGCATTTGCAGACTTAGAGAAAGCTTTTGACAATTTAAGTGGAATACTCTCTTTGAAATTCGTGGGGCTATTTACAACTCGTACAGAAACCAGACTGCAGCTATAAGAGTCGAGGGGCATGAAAGTGAAGCAGTGGATGAGAAGGGAGAGAGACGCGGTTGTGGGCTATCCCAAATGTTATTCAGTCTGTACGTTGAGCAAGTAGTAAATGAAACAAAAGAAAAATTTGGGGTGGGCAGTGAAGTCCATGGAGAAGAAATAAAAATGCCGATCATATCGTAATTCTGTCAACGACAGCAAAGGACTTGGAAGAGCAGCTGACAGAATGGACAGTGACTTGAAAGGAGGATATAAGCTGAACATCAACAAACGCAAAACAAGGATAATGGAGTGTAATCGAATTACATCAGGTGATGGTGAGAGAATTAGATTAGGAAACGAGACACTTGTTATTTGCGTAGCAACTGATGATGGCCAAAGTAGAGAAGATATGAAATGCAGACTGGCCACGACAAGAAAAGCATTTAAGCAGAAGAGAAATTTGTTAATGTTGATATAAGTGTCAGGAAGTCTTTTGTGAAGATATTTGTGTGGAGCATAGTCATGAATGGAAGTGAAACGATAAGTAGTTTAGACAAAAAGAGGATAGAAGCTTTCGAAATGTGGTGCTGCAGAAGAATGCTGAAAATTAGATGGGTAGATCACGTAACTAATGAGGAGGTACTGAGTAGAATTGAGAAGCAAAGAAATTTGTGCCACAAACTGATTATAAGAAGGGATCGGTTGGTAGGACATATTCTGAGACCTCAAGGGATCACCAGTTTAGTACTTGAGGGAAGCGTGGGGGATAAAACTCCTAGAGGGAGACCAAGAGATAAATACGCTAAGCAGATTCAGAAGGCTGTAGATTGCAGTACTTTCTCGGAGATGAAGAGACTTGCACAGGATAGAGTAGCATGGAGAGCTGCAGCAAAGCAGTCTTCAGACTGAAGACCACAACAACAACAATAAGAACAACAACAACGACTCGAACTTTCAACACAACTGACGCTGCTGAGGGTAACCTACGACTTCCACGTCGTGACTCCGGGCTATACACAATGCTGGTGTCTAGTTTGAAGGACAGTAAAATTTGGAAACAGGTATTTGTTTTGTGTAAATTGTAAATAAATACTTGCCACTATTAAAGTTCCAACCCACGTATATCAGTATTCTGCGAATATCTAAAAAGGAGCCTGGCAGCGGGTACTTTTTAAGGTGCTACATGGTGCCTACTATGGTCTCTATTGGTTTGGTTTGTGACAGAGTTAGGGAAAAACGTTTCTTTATATACGTCTGTGCGTGCTGTAATTAGTAAAGTGTCTTCATTACAATCACAGTCAGAGAGATGTGCAGAAGTTTGAAAAATATTCTTGGTTCTCTTCCTCACTTTTCGTCAAACAACTGAAACACATCGTATAGTGTAAAGTAAGACACGGCCACGCCGAGTATCTTTGCACATACACAGTTGGCCACCACCTTTAACAGACTAACAGAATATAGTACGGCCGGCCGGAGTGGCCGAGCGGTTCTAGGCGCTACAGTCTGGAACCGCAAGACCGCTACGCTGGCAGGTTCGAATCCTGCCTCGGGCATGGATGTGTGTGATGTTCTTAGGTTAGTTAGGTTTAAGTAGTTCTAAGTTCTAGGGGACTGATGACCACAGTAGTTAAGTCCCATAGTGCTCGGAGCCATTTGAACCATTTTAGAATATAGTACGTAAATGTAAAATATAAATAAGGCTGCTTCCCAAAGGAACCTAGGACCTAGTACTCTCTCATCATGTATAAATCGTATAATAGACTGAACCAACAGCACTGTTGTGTGCCAGAAAGTAACGGGACCATCGGGAAACAAACTGATTTGAATTTTACAATTGTCATCCGAAGTCTGTACGTTCGGGCGATGAGGTCAGCTGCATTGCGACCGCACACTTGCTGACGTACTGGCTTCAAAGGATATGCTGTCATAGGCCGACGTCGGTCGTCGCACGATTCCACTGATGTCGGTGCCACTTTAGACGTGGGCTTAAGGGGTTCACAGAAGCTTTGACCGCTGCCGGGCAATTAGAGCACTGTGCGGATATAATTCGGTTTGAAAGCGTCGTACCGCTGATGGCAAACCGCTCGGGTGCCTGGCAAGCACATCGAACGGACGTGCTTAAGACACTATCTCGTGTTTTCGAATAGGGCTATTCTACCAACTGTCAGGAAGACGGTGGGATCGCAGCAAGTGACGTGTATTCAGATAGCATTTTCGTATTTGCAATTTACGTATTCTTTATTGTTATGCAGAATTGATTTTCCTTTCACGTTACATTTTGCATTCGAACTTGCTGTGGGGAGCGTAACGCCTCCGCGCTCTCTCTCCGTCTCATCAGAACCTGTAGTGATCGGTATCTGTTTGTCATTTAACTGTTCGTAAATTCAGGTGACTTATAAATAGTTTCTCTCACTCACAAGACCGTGTTTTAGAAGCTTGTAACACTATTTGTGTGTATGATCTCCTTCGAAACATTATAATAAATATTTCATACCTTTTGGTCTTTGTGAATTTATTATCTTGCACAAATTCCTTTGTTCAGTACTTCCACCACTGTTTTCTAATCTAACCGGATACTTAAAATTTTCTTGATAAAAATGTACTAGTGCTATTCTTTTTACAATGAATTAAGAGGTAATGGAACATAAACACGTAAGGGATGTAATCATCTTCTGTGGGAATTGTACATCTCCGCAAATAATGCAGCACTTCGAGACACACGGCGGTAAAGACAGCGTCAAAGGAACATTTCTTCTGTCACACCAGATTTACAGGGTTTCAAGCAGCTTAGGTCACAAATGACATAGATATTTGTGCTTTAAAAGTTGAACCTACTACACTTGAACGAGTATGGTATGGTGTTTACAGTTAATGTACCAATTTACATTTCTGTGTTACTACTTCCGAGCCGGCCGCAGTGGCCGTGTGGTTCTAGGCGCTGCAGTCTGGAACCGAGCGACCGCTACGGTCGCAGGTTCGAATCCTGCCTCGGGCATGGATGTGTGTGATGTCCTTAGGTTAGTTAGGTTTAAGTAGTTCTAAGTTCTAGGGGACTGATGAGCTCAGAAGGTAAGTCGCATAGTGCTCAGAACCATTTGAACCATTCTGAACTACTTCCGAGCAGGAGCAATCCCTGCCTCCGCTTCACTTCGCCCCCCCTCCCCTCCACCCTCTTTCCGTTGCGCTTTGTGAAAATTTTGCCATATCCGAAGCTTCATTAAAGCAGTCAGATAGCCTTATTAATGGGTCATGTTCAGTGGGTGCGGTTACATTTCATTGCAGAAATGGCGTTCATAGTCTTGAATGAGCGTCTGTTTCAACAGGAGTTTCAGGCATTCATTGCATTTAGAGGTAGCCAGCAGACTTCCGATCTTTTAAACAGTCGAACGCCCATGTATAAAATAGTTCAAAGCTTTTGATCACTTTAAAAATGACTGAAGCAAGCAATCGAGAAAAAGTTTAGAAATGATTTGAAATTATGTTTACAGTTTGTTGGATGCTCCTATGTGCATACATTATGAAACAGTGGATGAGTCTAGTCTCGGTTTTTAAGCAAAAACTAGTATTTCAGGCATTTCAACGTTTATGATGACATCACCCGAACCACGTATCGCACAGTGATATAATTTTGCAGGTACATTCAGTGATATATATGAACACTGTCTGCAAATTGTGTAGCGAGTACAGCAAGTAGTAAAGAAGTAATAAATTATAACGTGATGTCTAATGCGGCAGTTTTACTGCAGGCACAGCGAATATGTAGAAAGCGATAAAATTCTATCGTTTATCATTTTGTGGGAATGGTGGGTGACAGCGAGAAAAAGATTCGCAAAGATTTGAAATTATGTATAAAGCTTTTTGACGTCACTACGTACTGTCGTTCTCTAATACTGATAGAATGTAGTCTGGGTATCTGCGTGCGGTTGGTTACACTGCCTCAAGAGATGTACACCGTTTATAACAGTAATACTTGTTTTACTGTGTTGACCCATTCACATGAGATTATACCTCTCAATGAGTAAATTATGTCAGCTTTTTGAATTTTTAAAGTCGGTCACTATTCATACGAAATATTAGAAATCAAATTTTTGCTGGATGCCGTTAGATATTCTCTCGGTTCTCTGCTCCAAGGTAGTCGCTTAGTAATGTATATTAAGAAGCGACATGAAATTGCACCGTCAAACAAAATCAGCGCTCGAGAAGGTAAGTGGAAGGGTTCGTTGGAAGTCTTGTCAGCAAAGGCAGTGCACCACATGGGAGACACATTATATACGCCTGTGTCGAGAGCGTTTTCGCTGTAGACAGGAACCGTCGTACTGGATGTTGGCAGCAGTCTGTCGTCACATGTGTGAAACAGAATCTGCATGCAGTGTCTGACTGTCGCTGTTAACCCTGGACGGTTCCAAATTCAAGCCCCCACCCCACGCCCTTCTCTGTCTATGTAAACCCAAATGGAGGAACGTGTGTTACAATGCGTGGACAATAATCTCTGTACAAATACAAGTGGTGCATGCAGTGGTTATACATTACGTCTCAGTGAGGTGAGAAATTTAGTACACAGATCTACCACCTCTCGCAGCATACCTTCTCTCAGTCGGCTGACCTCTGATTCGAACTAATCTTGGATGACAGATTAGGTTACGTGATTCCATGCAGTTTCAACTCTTAGTTTACACCAATGGTAGCGACTGACGAGGGGAGGCGTGGCAGTCTCTCAGCGACACACGACCACATGTTTTCAATGAGTGAGAGTTCTGAGACATCGCCGATCTTGCGTTATCTTGTTGTAAGACTGTCATGGTTGAATCGGAGATAGGGCACAGCTACTAGCCTTAAAACGCTAGAGAGTAGGCGTGCTGTCCAAATGAATGGTTATTGTGTTTTGTTTTAAGTGGCACCATATGCCAATACGCCACATTCTGGGTCTGCATGACAAGGGCAGTTACAGTCTGGCCTCCATTCGCCAGTACTTCCGTCGTGACTCTGTTCGCAGTACCGGCAGCCGTCTGACGACTCCTGTGTACAATATTGCCTTTGGACGCAGCACTGTCGCCACGCTTTTCTCTGCTGCTTTATCAAGGGAAGCCACAACATTCGCCATTTTGATAGTCCTTAGTGCTCAAGAGGTAGTCGCAATGTCCATATGGCTAGTCATCTTGCTGGATGGAAATCACTTTCCCGACGTGAGGTACGTGGCGTGGCTGTACGGTTATGTAACAATAGTTCTATCCTCTCGGGCGCTAATCGCGTCGAGTCGAGATACTACATGCCCGTTCTGAACACATCTATTCCATATTCACTTGACATTTGTAAGATCGCGACCAAACGTGATCAGCAGTACAGCAGAACCATAAATCGCAGTTTCAGTATGCCACGGTCCTACCGCTGTCGAAGTCTGACACATGTCTCCTTACGCAAGGAAAAGCACGATTTCTCGATAGCAAAAAAAGCTGTAGAGCGATTTCTAAACTGAGAAACTCGCTGCATAATCTTTCCTTATATGCAGTACTTCGTTGGTGCTGCTCTTACGTGCAGTGGACAGTTGTCCTGAAATACTAATCATTTTGGTACCCAAGCACGGAATACATTACATGCCAGTTTGACGTTTGATGCATACCGCCTTGAGATGTCGCGATATCCGTGGCCGGCATTGTATGGTTTATCTTTACAGAGTTAGTAATTACATTTCTTTACAATTTATATCTGACACTTCACGCGTCCAATGCGAGACTTCTACCTACAACTATACTTCCTGTATTTACCCTAACCAAACACAAAGACAGTACCAACAGGTTCTAGTTTATGCCATAAAGGTCATAAGGAACAAAAGGCAATAAACTAAAAATCATAGATGTTTTTGCGCTATATGTTTCCCTAGGTAAATCTGTGTATGGCTGGAGGGTTGAGAGGCAACCACCGACGCGTATCATTACCTGACTACCACTAGTACATCTTTCTAGAGACTGGGAACCCTCCATCTCTCTTTCGTTCACCTTCGTGTCGCACAACTCTCGTAACTGTTCCTTGATATTTTGGATACTGGATGTCGGCTGAGCTGACGTCGACATGGTCCCAAACATGTTATATCGTGGACATATCTGAGGATCTTGGCGAGCATTGTCCTGTTGGAAAATGGCACCATGATACAGTTACATGAGAACGTAGGATGTCTGTGACATATCGTTGTGAGTCAGAATTCCCTCAGCCACCGCCAGGTGGCGTCAGACGCGGTGACACCAGTGTGATACCGCTGTGTCTCCCAAAAACACTGAGAGAACGGAACCTCTGCCCAGGTAGCCGCCGTACACGCCGATAATGCTTATCCGGGACAGCGCAGTATCGCGATTCATTACTAAACACAGTGAGAAGCCATTCATCAGGAGTCCATGCTTCCTGGCACGGCACCACTCCAAACATAGCCATTCGTGTTGTGGTGTTAACGGCATTCGATGCGTGGGAACGTAATTTCCTAGCCCAGCTGCTGCTACCCTCCTCTTATCTCCTCCGGTTGACCCAGAATGTTGCAGGGAGTCCATCACCTGTTCTCGGATGGCAGGGGTAGATGTGAAGGAGTTACAATGTGCTTGGTGCTCGATGGCAGTCCTCCTTTGTGATGGTCAGTCGTGGTCGATCGGTAAATTGACGAGAATATCCGCCCTCACATTCCCAAGCCCTGCAGCATCGGGTCACTGTCTCATCCAAATGTCGCGGAAATGCGAATATTGCACTATTCGACCAGCCCGCCAATGAGGCTTCTTTCAAACTCGGTCAGGTTCTGCTAAGGCTGTCTCACACGAGCACACGTCGTGCCCTTCCCATGGATCTCTCAACACCTGACGCTGTTCACGACCCTACAATGTCTGGTGGCAGCACTAAACACGAACAACTCTGATGCACGCTGGGTACGATTCTGTCACAGAGAATTGCAAGTATAATTATTTAAATGCCCGCCGACGGTGTGTACGAGTAGCAAGTTACATTGAAATACCACCATGTCCTCTGGGTGCTTCAGTCTTTTTGTCAGGCACTTATGTTATACGTAACACCAGTTCTTACTGTATTCTTCCTCAAACCAAGCTTCTGCTCCGTCTCTGATGAGGTTTTGTCGACGACTCGTTAAGACACATAAGGTTTTCTGCTTAATGACGTCGGACGAAACAGCAACACCCAGCAACAATGTTGTTTTTGGTGCGTTTCGTTTACGTCACTACCTCCTTATCGCGCGCACACCGGACACTTGTTTTGCGACACCCGCGTAGCCCTGCCTCTCCCGGATACCGATCGCCGGCCGTGAGACGTCCGCTTCCGATTCACGAGCGTGGCGACGGCTACTTAGCGGCGTCACCATGGCAACAGATGGGCAGGGCGTGACCTTTGGGTGCGATCTGTCAGCCATGTGCGCTGCTGTTGGCATAATAAACAAGCGGAGCCTGGGAAACGGAGCGCTACATGTGACGCATATGACTGACCTCGTGCGTATACATCGCAGCAGAACGCAGCCGTCTGATAGTTCCTATTTACTTGTCCATATCTTGACAACTCAGACAGAATCAGTAATTGTTTGAGGACGATTCTGTTGTCTACAGGGTGGGCGAAAAGTTCCCGCATCCTTGTAACCCCTGTTTAGTATCAAATGTTAATATGCATGATGGAAGCTCTGTTATTCCTTATCATTTGTTGGAATCAATCGTTGGAATTCATTTTTACATGTTTTCACAGTGGCAATCAAGTTTTAGTCTGTAGGCATGGTGAGCCGGCCGAAGTGGCCGAGCGGTTCTAGGCGCTACAGTCTGGAACCGCGCGACCGGTCGCAGATTCGAATCCTGCCTTGGGCATGGATGTGTATGATGTCCTTAAGTTAGTTAGGTTTAAGTAGTTCTAAGTTCTAGGGTACTGATGACCTCAGATGTTTAGTCCTATAGTGCTCAGAGCCATTTGAACCATTTTTGTAGGCATGGTAGATGTAATTGGTCATAGTTACACTACAGTGGAGCGCTTAGTGGCAAGCATGTGGGTGCACGACCAACACACACGGCGGAGAATGAGAAAGATGATGGAGCATTTTAGGAAAGGTGTAATAAGGCTCCATCGCGAAAGTCGACACTTCTGGATTGGTAAAGACGTGCTTTTGCTTTTCGCGGCGTTAAAGAGAGCAGCGGAGAGGAAGGAAGAAGGCCTGAGAAGAAACATGTGCCGGAATCTCCGCTTCTATTAGACAGTCTCTATGAAGTCTACATGTAAACGTGCTTCGGAACTCGGCATGCCGAAGACAACAATACCAGATCACATGGAAAAAGACCTCAAGGTCAGACCTTTTCGACCGACGTTTGAAGACGAATTATCCGGTACTACCGGAATGAGCGCGTGTCTGCATGCGGTGCTTCGTTGAGTCAATTTCCAAGTGTAGTGAACCGTATCAAGGTTATGTTTTCAGATGAATGTGCCATTTATAGCAGCTCATGTGCTAGGAATACTGACGTTTGGGCCAAAGAGAATCCTTTTTACAGAGACGAGTTATAAAGGAGCGTGAAGAAAGCGTGACTTGCAATCTGCGGATTTCTGTTACTGATTTCCAGAATTAGTTTTGTTACCATCAGATACACATTACTTACGTTTCGCTGCAACGAGTTTTGACTTATCATAGAAATGATTCTTTTTTTCGTTTTGGTTAGAGTTTTGCAGATCCATGTCTGAATATGACAGCTACGGGCTACTGAGTACTACGCCATAACTATGTTCGAGACGAGCGGTCTCATTCACAATAGAGCCTTTGTTGTAGAAACCGGTCCAGTTTAAGCATAATGACATGTCTTCCGTGCCTAAGACAATCGGTTAATTTGATTTTGTGAGGCAAGTATCTTGCTACTATGTGCGCATGTCAGTATTGCATTGTATGTGGAACGTACGACAAGCAGTCAAGGGTTACAGCACTCGTCTCGAAATTAGTTGTGACGCAATAAAGGAACAGTGGCCCAGCAGCTGACGTAGAATTACTTCATGTCCATAAACATAACCACCACCTGAAGCTCCCTGTTTAATCTGCTTCGTTCCTCACTGCTAATGGCTTTGCTTCTTACGGCGGATATAGTGCTTAGCGGTTTCCCGCCCACGTAGACAAGCAAGTTACTTTTTCCTGTAGACATTTTTGAGCTGTTGCAATTTCCTACTTCCTTCTCGCGAAATGAGAGGTAAGTTAATGATTTGCAGTTTCGGTAATTACATAGGAAAATTAAACTTTTCAGGAAGTTATGATCCGTTTACTTGCACACGGCAAGGAAATCACGATATGTCATAATACCCGTACGTTAGTTATTCGACACAGCATAACGATGTGTAATTGGTAGGTATACAGCATCTATACATATTATAAATTGGAGTCCCGCGTCACCTTTCCTATATGTATGCTAAGGATAGTCTCAGGCCGCGGTGGCCGAGCGGTTCTAGGCGCTTCAATCCGGAACCGTGATGCCGCTATGGTCGCAGGTTCGGTTGGTTCAAATGGCTCTGAGCACTATGGGACTCAACTGCTGTGGTCATCAGTCCCCTAGAACTTAGAACTACTTAAACCTAACTAACCTAAGGACATCACACACATCCATGCCCGAGGCAGGATTCGAACCTGCGACCGTAGCAGTCGCACGGTTCCGGACTGCGCGCCTAGAACCGCGAGACCACTGCGGCCGGCTCGCAGGTTCGAATCTAGACTTGGACATGGATGTTGTGATGTCCTTAGGTTAGTTAGGTCTAAGTAGTTCTAAGTCTAGGGGACTGATGACATCAGACGTTAAGTCCCATAGTGCTTAGAGCCATTTTGAACCAGGAACTGCTGCAGGGATTTTGATACGTTTCCACTAATGACTTCTTGTCTACATGTCGGTGCTTACAAAGGGCATTCATCTAAAACTTGCACCGCAGATATTGCAGAAATGGAAAGCGCTTTTCACAGAATGGATTGGTAGTCAGCGGCCCTTATCGTTAGCCAGTTAACAGACTATAATAATACGTAGAAAGTGTTTTCTTTGTCAAACATACAATTTTTTAAAATGGAACAATAGCTATTGGCATTAACATACTACAGCAGGATAAATTACGATCTCAGTGATGTTGTTGCAGGATTTTAGTGCGAGTCGTTCACGAGATATAGTGCTTTGAAAATTTCACACACAGATACTTACACAATGCCTGTGGTAGCACACACTAAAGAACAACGCAAGTAAATACACTAGTTATGTGGATTCTGAACAGTAACTAGACAACTGACCATCACAGGTTGTGTTCAAATGACCACCGGCAGTGGCCATACCCCCCCCCCCCCCTCCCGCTTAGTCTGCTACTGAACGTGTCTGCACACGTGTTAGCATTTCAGCGGGGATATCCCAGCAGGCTGAAGAAATATGTCGTTGCATATCATCGGATTCAGTTGCAATGTTCTTGTAGACAGCTTCTTTTAGCTTCCCCACAGAAAAACGTCTAAAAGCGTCAAATCCAGGTAAGGGCCCGGCCGAGGTACAGGTCCTCTGCGCCCAGTCCGACGACTCAGTAACAACTTGTGAATATTTGGTGTAGTACTTCGTGTACTATGCGCTGAGCCATCATGCTGGTAGTAAAGGTTCCTCCCGGTCTGTAGAGGAAAGTTTTCTATTATTCGCGGAACATGGTGTATTAGGAAGCTGCGATACCTGTGCACTTTCAATGTTCCGTCCGCGAAAAACGGGCCTATGTGCTGATGGTTCACTTCCCATACCATGCGTTTACACTCCATGAACGCTGACATTCCACCTGAAGAAGCCAACGGGGATTGCCAACAGATCAATAGTGCATGTTTCGGCGGTTTACATGGCCATGATTTGTAAATGCAGCTTCATCACTAAACAAGATACGTGCTGCTTCTGCAATATCCTGTCTTGATGCACATGTACAAAAGGTGACACGATTTGTATAATCGCTTCCATGTAGCTGTTTATGGAGACAGATGAAATAGGTATGGTTCCTATATCAATCGAGAATGTGTAGGACAGTTTCTTGAGTCATGCCACTTCCTTGCGTGATTGCGCGGGAGCTAACTTGCGGACCAACTGCAACAGCAGAAAGAGTATTACTTTCTCACTCTTCTGTCAACACCTGTTACGTAACTGACTGAAGAAGTTGACAAATAATTGCCGAGATGGCTGAGGTCTGTTGGGATATCTTGCCGCATACATCATACAAGAACGAACTGCATTCTTACTACACTCTCCATACACCATGAGCATGTCGGCTTTATCTGCATTGGTAAATCCCCCATCCACTCACGATCTACTGTTTGGAGTGTCACACACTAACTGCCTAGCAAGTCGCAATGCGCTCAAGGAACACAAATGTATACCGTAAGCAAGTAGACTGTACACCGTAAGCAAGTATACTGTAACATCATTGTACCTAGCAACTGCGCAGCTTGAATGGCACAAACAAGTGTCGCTGTGGAAACGTTGCACAATACGATATCTCCTAGACGACTCGCACTAGGACCCTGCAAACCCTTAAAAAATTTACCCTACTTTTTGTTTCTTAATGTCAATAGGGATTGTTCCATTTAAAGAATTGTATTTTTGCGCAAAAAATACACTTTTTAAGTATTGTTACAATCCGTTTATTGCGATCCCTTCCAGAACGTTGCTCGGTTGTGTGGGACTCGTACCAAATAGCACTCACATGGGACATTGAACTTAAATAAGGAAGGGCAGCACGAACGTTCACAGGTTTCTCTAACTTACGGTAGAGCGTCACAATCAAACTGAGATGGCAGTCCCGAGGAATCCTACTTATAAAGTTTCGATAGCCAGTTTAAAGAATAATCTAGGAATATAATGAAGCCCTTATGTATCGCTGCGGGAGGGAAAACTAGATTTGTTACTGGTAGGTTCGAACAGCAAGCAAGATGCTTCGGGAACTCAAATGGGAATCCGTAGGGGGAAGGCGATATTCTTTTGAGGACCATAATGAGAAAATTTGGAGAAACGATATTTGTAGCTGACTGCAGAACGAGCCTACTGTCGCCAAAATACATATCGCATTAGGACCACGAAGATAAGGTACGAGAAATTAGTGCTCATACGGAGGCATATACACAATTGGTTCAAATGGCTCTGAGCACTATGCGACTTAACTTCTGAGGTCATCAGTCGCCTAGAACTTAGAACTAATTAAACCTAAGTAACCTGAGGACATCACACACATCAATGCCCGAGGCAGGCAGGATTCGAACCTGCGACCGTAGCGGTCGCTCGGCTCCAGACTGTAGCGCCTAGAACCGCACGGCCACTCCGGCCGGCTATACACAATTGTCTTTCCTTTGTTCTGTCTGTGAGTGGAACAGAAAAGGAACTGACTAGTAGCGTTACAGGGTACCCTGCACCACGCACGGGGGCTTGCGGTGTATGTATGTAGATGTGGATGTAGATGTAGATAGCGAAGAGAAGATTACACTAATAACCCTGTAAATGGAGCGGGGAGAGACCTTAATATTGGGTACAATGGGACGTAACCGGTACCATGCACTTCACAGCGGTTTGCAGAGCTGCAGATTCAAGTGAAATAGCGTAGTTGTTATAGTTAACTTCTTCATCAAAATGTGCATGACCTCTCCCTAGCGTGAAATCTCGAATCTGTAGTTAGCAATGTATTTCAGCGCCGCTCGTCCCATCATCAGTCTAAACACGAAGCCATTCGTTTATGGATATCGAGACCGATCGATACCGGTGGAGAACCTTGGAGCATCTGGTTTCAGCAATCCTTTTGCTGATTTGTGGCATTAGATCTACACTATGACAAATGTGGTGTAACGCGGGTGGGTATTTCAGAGGCAGTAGCTTACACGATTCTCATGACATGCCTAGTTTCATTTTTCTCTTTTGGTTGTTAATTTATGGAAAGACGATCTCTGGTGTGTCAGCTGTGACCTTGCCAACTATCTTCAGAATGGGGGAACATATTTGTCTCAATTTCTTCTGATTTGCGAATTTCGATTAACAGGAATGTGCTTAACTGTTTGCGTATGGGAGGTACACAGCCTAAGTTTTCCATCAGCCAAGCCCATGCAATTTTTCTTGGCTAGCATAATTGAGTGCATGATGTGTAAGATATATGGTGTACACCAGCAGTCCTGCGTAAGCTCTGTGTGAATTTCTTCAGCTGTTACAACCTTCCCGTTGTCAGTGTCCATTCGCACTTGTTTTTATACTGTTCTTCACATCACTTTTTATGTTTGTTTTACTGTCATTCCAGAGATTTTCCGCGTAGTAGATGTCGAGGTTGTTTAGCCCACTCTAGCATGCACTGGTTTACGCCACTGAGTCATACAAGCTTTCAAAGAGAAGTTTTTGCCAACTAAGTAAGCAGATCGTGACATATCTTCGACAGAGGTTCCTCTCTCGCTCATTACTGTATGGAAAACTAGTATTTCCAAGCAGAAATATTGTTCTGTCTGTTTTTTGAAAATCAATTTTGTCATCTAATGAACATTTTACATACTCATGTGCCAAATAATTTTTATTGGAATACAACTGATTTTTGTTTTTACTGAAAAATTATTTTGAGGAAGGCTGTCAAATCTACTTGTGAATGTACTATTTCTATTTGACCATGCAATTTTTCTTGGCTAGCATAATTGAGTGCATGATGTGTAAGATATATGGTGTACACCAGCAGTCCTGCGTAAGCTCTGTGTGAATTTCTTCAGCTGTTACAACCTTCCCGTTGTCAGTGTCCATTCGCACTTGTTTTTATACTGTTCTTCACATCACTTTTTATGTTTGTTTTGACTGTCATTCCAGAGATTTTCCGCGTAGTAGATGTCGAGCTGGTTTAGCCCACTCTAGCATGCACTGGTTTACGCCACTGAGTCATACAAGCTTTCAAAGAGAAGTTTTTGCCAACTAAGTAAGCAGATCGTGACATATCTTCGACAGAGGTTCCTCTCTCGCTCATTACTGTATGGAAAACTAGTATTTCCAAGCAGAAATATTGTTCTGTCTGTTTTTTGAAAATCAATTTTGTCATCTAATGAACATTTTACATACTCATGTGCTAAATAATTTTTATTGGAATACAACTGGTTTTTGTTTTTACTGAAAAATTATTTTGAGGAAGGCTGTCAAATCTACTTGTGAATGTACTATTTCTATTTGACCAGCACTCGTTATTTGTAACTGTGTTCGTTTCAGAACTAAGGTGCTGCTACTAAGTTGTGTTTAAAAAGGCTTAACTCTTGAAACATGAGGCTACTAAATGATCGTTGGTTAACGCCACGTATTAATCTTATAGTGCATATCTGCGCAACAGAAACTATCCTCCTTAGAAAATGGCACCACAGACGGGTATTCCAGGCAACATTAGCAAATGACAACATGCTAAGTATGTCAGAGGGTAATGTTTCTTTGAGGCTAAAGCAGTTGAGTTACACATCAACTACCAAATGCTATGTTATTGTGTTAAACCAACATATTCTGAACTGTTATCTCATTTTGAGGCTATATATTTTTGTATTTGCTTAGCAGTGATTGCTTTCTCATGAAGTAGGCGCTGCATTTTTTATTGTTGCCTTTGACTGTCTTCGATAGTTGCGGTGAACAAACACATCAAGCAATTTCGCTAGACAGTTGTGTTAAGCGGAGCTCAGATATTACGATCTCAGAAAATGCATGCTTTGATTTAGTGAAACTGCAAGGAGAATATAGTTCTCAGTATATCATTCGCTGCAAAATTTTTGGACATTTTAACTAAAGCAAATGACCAACAATCTGCACTGCCGTTTTACAGTTCAATCCAATTTCACAGTTTGTCCATAATGGGTTTTTATTACAACGCACCCATTACAACAAATTGGCAAAACCGGGCAGTGGGCACATGGATATACGGTCTACGTAACTAAGTAACAAACCGTATTTAGAAGCAAACTGACAAAGAATGGTCAAGCCCACACACATGGTAATGAATGAAAATGCTGCTCGTATCGACATGTCTAGTTGATGGAGGAATTAGAATTTGTAACGTTATATTTGAGGCATAAAACATTCACGAACCAAAACGTTCTGTTTTTTTTTCTTTTCTTATATCTAAGAACAATCAATGGTTTTATTTTTAAAATGAACGGTTTAGCTGTTATTTACAAATGTATAGTAAGAATGGTTTACAAAATCAATACCATTCCTGTCCATATTTAGACGTAATTCCCATCAACTTCTATACGTTTGTTCCTTCTTCTTACAAGTCTTTGTATCCCCTCAGCGAAAAGTTCTTTACTGTGATATCGAAACCAGTTTTTTTTCCTTACTTTTTCTCTTGACCTCATCGTTGTCGTTGAACCTGATGCCATGGAAAGCTTCTTTCAGGGAACTAAATAGATAAAAATCCATAGGGGCAAGCTAAGAGCTATAGAGGGGATAAGGTAGGAGCTCTCATCCCAATTTTCCAATTGTTTTCAGCGTCACTTCTTCCGTACGAGTTCGAGCATTGCCTAAAATAAGAAGTACGACATTCCTCTACCATCCCTTACGGTTCTTCAGCGAGGAGTTGACTTTGTTCTCAGTCACGTCTATAGTACAGGCTGCCTATAGCTCGTTGCACCTTCAAAAAATCACAGGAATTTCGACCACTGTCACTCCAACAGATGAGAAGCATGACCATAACATCAGATGGTGGCGTTCTGTTCGAGGAAGTCACCGTGTTTCCACTGCTTTTTGGCTCTAGAACTCCGATACAAAATGACCTACACAGACTTCATCACAGATTAAAGTCCTGTCCAAAACTGGATCACCTTCGCAACAGAAATGATTTTCTTTTTCGGTGCAAATGTGAAATCGCTGTTCTTTGTGATGAACGGTAAGCTCATAGGAAACCTACCTTACCCGAGTCTTATATAGATTGGTTTGAGTGATAGAATGAGTTGTGTCGACACATACCCGACATTTTTCAGGAATTTGTTCAACTGTAAGTTGCCAGGATTCAGGCATAAATCAGTCAGTACCAATCAGCAATGCCGAAGTCGATCTGCTACCGGCAGCTAAGAGTGGTGCTCGTCGGTTAAGGTTTTGCGACTAGTTTTTAACCTTTTGTAAACACACGTAAAAATTCACACGGTTCATGTAACTACTGCTGTATTGCCCGTTAATCCGACTGAATATTTATGAGGGTTGTACACTTTCCGAAAATAAAAATCGGCTCGCACGAAGTTGTTCTGCAAAAGTACTTTCTTCGAGTGCTAAAGTAACTAAGACCTTAGTATTTAGGATTACAAATGACTAACACTTTCAGTACTGTTATCAACTGACACTTACAGGAATTTCAATTAGGCGTTAGTTTTACTGTGTGTGTTTATTTACTTGCTGAATGGCTCTTTTACAAACATCGCCAGATCGGTATTTCAGCATAAGAAGCCTCGAAGAACAGCGGCGCATGCATTGTGATGCTCCAGTGACTGTCGTCAGATACAATAAAACAAGAGAAAACAGAGTAAGAAGTGAATGGGATTCGCGCACTTTGGCTATGTTTATGGACAGTTCGTCCATCCTGGGAATCGAGGAATTTGTCGTTTTTTGTCTATTATCGATATTGATACTGGCAATATCTTCCAAGACTTTCGAGAATGGTTTAATTTGAGGTTTGAATTGTGATCATAAATAACAAAAAAAAACATTTTTTTCGTATTTCATAATTACAAAATAACGATTTCGGATTTTTCCCTTTACTTGTATTGCAAAACCTTGCTTCTGGCAAAATTGCATGATTCTAGATCAAGGACCGAGCGAGGTGGCGCAGTGGTTAGCACACTGTACTCGCATTCTGGAGGACGACGGTTCAATCCCGCGTCCGGCCATCCTGTTTCCGTGATTTCTCTAAATCGCTCCAGCCAAATGGCGGGATGGTTCCTTTGAAAGGAACTTCCTTCCCCATCCTTCCCTAACCCGATGAGACCGATGACCTCGCTTTCTGGTCTCCTCCCCCAAACAACCCCACCCAACCCTCTACATCAAGGGGAAATACCAAATAGGTTTTGATGAGTGAGTTTTCGAGTATAAATATATGTGACATAAATGGCCGTATATTTTAATTACACTGAATTAGAAGCTTACAATTTTTACACCGCCAAGGAAACGTAGACCTTAGTATGTGACACAAATTTTGAACTCGATACGTCTAGTTGTTCCTAAGAAGAATGGTTCTTAACAGTTGGGGACACAGACAAACAGACACACTGATAGACAGACAACAAAGTGATCTTACAAAGGTTTCATTTTTACAGATTGAAATACAGGACTATAAAAAGAAACACAGCTCAATTACTCCCTTTCCCAATCGGTAATTCGTTGTAATTAACTAAACAGGAATTTTTCTAGTCATTCAGTCAATATACCGAAAGCTTCAAAATGGTTCAAATGGCTCTGAGCACTATGGGACTTAACACCTGAGGTCATCAGTCCCCTAGAACTTAGAACTACTTAAACCTAACTAACCTAAGGACATCACACACATCCATGCCGGAGGCAGGATTCGAACCTGCGACCGTAGCGGTCGCGCGGTTCCAGACTGAAGCGGCCACACCGGTCGGTCCGAAACCTTCACTTACCATTCTGTTATGATACGTGTGTCAAAACACAACGTTGTAAAGGAAGCGCATCACTAACCCATTTCCTCCCAGTGAAGTTTAGCTTAAAAAAATTCAGTCAAAAATGGTTCAAATGGCTCTGAGCACTATGGGACTTAACATCTATGGTCATCAGTCCCCTAGAACTTAGAACTATTTAAACATAACTAACCTAAGGATATCACACACATCCATGCCCGACGCAGGATTCGAACCTGCGACCGTAGCGGTTGCGCGGCTCCAGACTGAAGCGCCTAGAACCGCACGGCCACACCGGCCAGCTAAAATTGAGTCAGAGTGAACTTATTATGGAAAACTCATCTATATGAATTAAAAGACTTTCAGAAGTTTTCTGATTTTTTATATCTCACAAGCAGTCCAACACTTGGTGAAAAAAAAAAAAAAAAATTCTGAAAGCTTCGTGCTGAGCGTCCGCGACCCTGGGAAGAAATGGATAAACCAGCAAAGGACCAGATTTTACACAAAAGGGAGGAATACGCGACTGCTTCACTAGGCCAGACCAGAGCTTTGAAAATAATATGGCAGAATCCTTAAGCTGGAACTTTCGCCCCGTGATAGGTTCAGCAATAAGATATTCTACATGTTAGAAAATTGGGGGGTTGGAGCGCGCGCGTGAGTGTGGTGCGTACCCTGCTGTCTCCACGTCTTTATAGACTAGGCACAGTGCTGGTACTTACCATGTCTTGTTGGTCGGTCTGGTCGGGCGCTGTGATGGTGAGCCTGGGCGGGCACGGACTGAGCATTGCCGCTGCGCGACGCGTCTCAAATAGCGGGCAAGCCGGCGTCACGCTCGTGACGACAGCGCGGGGTGTCGGTCGCCGTCTGACGCGGCGGCCCGAGGTGATATGACGTGACGTGACGTGACGGGAGGCGCGGAGCGCTGGCGCGGCTTCGTTAGCAGACACTCTGCCGCCGCTCGAGAGCCCCACCTGGAGAGGGCCGTGCCGCCGCGCTGCCTATCCACCTGCCCCTGAATCTTCGATCCAGACTGGGATCAATCGCGGACCCCGCAGTATCTGTTCAGCCCCCGCCCCCCTCCCAAGTAATAAGTTACGAAAACTTTAGGCGCACGAGATCGGGGACAGGCATTTCGATGCCCTTCGACTTCGCTGCGCGTTTTACTTGGTTCCAATAGTCCGTCGATACTATGATCGTTGTGTACTACGTCGTCCACGGCGCGAAGGAGAGGTGGGCTACGGAGCGATGCAGCAGCATGTGCATAGCAAAGCTCGACAGAAGCAGAAATGATTAGAGGAAAGTGAATACAGTAAACAGAAGCGTTACTTAACAAAGACTCTACCGGCTGCAGTGGTCGAGAGGTTCTAGGCGCTTCAATCTGGAACCGCGCGATCGCTACGGTCGCAGGTTCGTATCCTGCCTCGAGCATGGATGTGTGTGATGTTCTTAGGTTAGTTAGGTTTAATTAGTTCTAAGTTCTAGGGGACTGATGATCTCAGATGTTAAGTCCCATGGCGCTCAGAGCCATTTGAACCATTTGAACCAACAGAGACTCGTTACAAGTGAATAGGGAGCAATAATGTGCAGCTAATGAAATATCAACAAGAGCATTGTAGGGAGAGGCTCTCATAAATAATGCTCGACCGCTAGTGGCAGGGTCGCAATGGGCTCAGTCACGGTAACGACTCCATTTCGAAAGAGGCGTGCAGCTGCCGCCGACCATCCTATACCGCGGCGACAGAGGGCACTCGTGGTACAGAGCCGATGGATGCGTGGCTCAACAGGCGCACTCCATTGGGTCAGACGGATCCCGTACGACCACTATCGGCGTCTGATGGAAAATTGCGTTGCCGTTGCCAACTATGGGACGCCAGTGGGATGGACTCGATCTGTGATACCACAGTGACGAGCAGACACGCCATAGCCGTCGATCCCAACTCCCTCTGGAAGCCTCAGTACTTACAGCTCTCCTCAAAACTAGAGGGACTTAGTGCTGAGGTAAAAAATTAATAGGTCACCTTCTAATTCGTGTCAGACGTCGTTTTGCGCGGCTTTGTACAACACCCTGACGTGTCATAGACTCAACAAGTCGTTGGAAAAACCATTCAGAAATATTGAGCCATGCTGCCTCTATAGCCGTTCATAACTGCGGTGAAGGGTTTTGTGCACGAACTGACCTACCGATTATTGCCTATAAACATTCGATGGGTTTCATGTCGGATGATATGTGTGGGCAGATCATTCGCTCCAGTTGTCCAGAATGTTCTTGACACCAGTCGCGAACAATTGTGGCCCAGTGACAAGGTGCATTGTCATCCATGAAAATTCCATCGTTGTTAGGGATATGAAGTGCATGAATGACTTAAATGGTCCCCAAGTAGCTGAACATAACCATTTTCAGTAATGGTTGGTTCAGTTGGACGAGACGATCCAGTCTATTCCACGTAAACACAGCGCACACCATTATGACGCCACCACCAAGTTGCACAGTGCCTTGTTGACAACCAGGATCCATAGCTTCGTTGTGTCTGCGCCACACTTGGACCCTACTGTTAGCTCTTACCAACAGAAATGGGCTCAGCTGTTCAGTCCACGGTGTCAAATCGTCCAGAGTTCAATCAATATGGTCACGAGCCCAGTAAACGTGCTGCACGCGATGTCGTGCTGTTAGCAAAGGCACTCGCGTCGATTGTCTGCTGCCATAGCTCCAAATTTCGCCGCACTGTCCTAAGGGATAAGTTCATCATATATCCCACATGAAACTTTCCAAAACAAAATTAATGTCCAACACATGAGTCCCAGCTGGACATGTGAAAGTCAAGGACAGTCTATTAGAAGAGGTCAGTGAATATGTCTACCTTGGCCAGATTATAAATATGAAGAGAGACATAAGGCCAGAAATCTATCGACGCATGAAGTTTGGCTGGAAAGCATTTGGGAAGAATTCAACAGTATTCAGATCAAAAATGCCAGTAAATCTGAAGAAAGCAGTATTTGATCAATGCATTCTTCCTGTGATGACGTATGGCTGCGAGACATGGACACTGAACTCATTTACAAAAGGGAAACGTAGGACAGCACAGAGAGCCAGGGAGAGATCAATGCAGGGCTATACAAGAAAGGATAGGAAAAGGGTAAATGACACCCGGTCTGTGACGAAGGTTAATGACATCTTAGAGACAGTAGGTTCCTTGAAATGGCAGTGGGCTGGCCACGTCGCAATAAGAAAAGACAACAGTTGGACGAAGCTAGTACTAGAGTGGAGTCTGAGAGAGCACCGGAGGCCTAGAGGAAGACCACCAGACAGATGGGACAAAGACATCAAGAAGATCGCTGGTAACACCTGGCAGAGAACTGCCCAAGACCGTCCCACTTGGAGAAGACTGCTGAAAGCCTACCTGAATCCACGAAGAGGCCACATTATTTAATGATTGAATTGGCTGATGATGATGATGATGATGATGATGATGATGATATCCCATATTGATTTCTGCTGTTATTTCACACAGTGTTGCTTGTCTGTTAGCACTGACAATTCTACATAAAGGCCGCTGTTCTCGGCCTTTATGCGAAAGAGACTGCCTACACTACGCTTGTCCGTCCTCTTTAAGAATATCGCTGCGGGGTGTGGGATCCTTACCAGAAAGGATTGACGAAATACGTCGAAAAAGTTCAAAGAAGGGCAGCACGTTTTGTATCGTCGAGAAATAGGGGAGAGAGTGTCACTGAAGTGATACAGGATTTGGGGTGTACATCATTAAAACAAAGGCGTGTTTCGTTGAGGCGGAATCTTCTCACCAAGTTTCAAACTCCAACTTTCTCCTCCGAGTGCGCAAATATTTTTTTTGACCCGACCTACATAGGACGAAACGATCACCATGATAAAATAAGGCAAATCAGAGTTCGCACGGAATTACGTAGGTGTTCGCCCTTTTCGCGCGCTATACGAGTTTGGAATAATAGAGAACTGTGAAGGTCGTTCGATGAACACTCTGTCTGCCACTTAAATGTGATCTGCAGAGTATCCATGCAGATGTAGATGTAGATGGCCGTCGGCCACTGCATTGTCCATTGTGACAGGTAATGCCGGAAATTTGATATTCTCGGCACAGTCTTGACGCTATGGCTCTCGTGTTACTGAATTTGCTAACGATTTTAGAAATGGGTTGTCCCATGCGTCTAACTCCAATGACCATTCCGCTTTCAAAGTCTGTTACTTCCCGTCATGCGGCCATAATCACTTCAGAAGCTTTTCCACACGAATCACCGGAGTACAAATGATAGCTCTGCCAATGCACTGCCGTTTTACACCTAGTGTACGAGACACTACCGCCATCTCTATATGTGTTTATCGCTATCACATAACTTTGTCACCTCATTGTAAATATGCTGACGGGTTAGATAATGGCCACTTACCCCGATCCCCGTTTCTTTGGAGATAGCAGCTTCAAACGTCGAATGTGTTAAATATTTTACGTTAAACATGTAAAGTCCATATGGTTGAAGACGCAGAACACTAATTAAATGGTTTTTATTAGTATAGGAAGATTCATGCAAAGCCTAATGAAAAAAGTTCTGGCCCTAGACGGGCTTATTCTGGTCTTGACTTTGGATGAGGATAGATGGGAGAGACATTGTTAAGTGTACTTATCTTTCATTTTGGTTAAATAGGCGCCTATTTGCTCTTAAAACCTGTATTTATGTATCTTTAGCACCCCTACATGTTAGGAAACTAATGACCTATTTCGTCAGAGTATCAGAATGCGCAAGACAGCTCGAGCTCGTGATTGATTGTAGTCGGCATTTGGACGGCCTCGACGTTATATTAAAAGGAACAGAGCCGCGAAAATGTCCTACAAAGTTTGCATTTTAATTATATTATTTAACTTTAGTGTCATTTCAATTTATTTGCAAAGCTTAATAGCAGTTTTCATTAAACTCTTGTGATCACCGCATAACGACTATTGTAAGTAGGCTGTTTATGTTTTCTTATTGGCAACGTTACGTAGCGCTCAATATGAAAATCACTGGCTGTGCTGTGTGCAGTCTGTGGCTGCTTTGCATTGTTGTAATTCTCGCCATTGTAGTGTTAGGCAGCTGGATGCGAACAGCGCGTAGCGTTGCGCAGTTGGAGGTGAGCCGCCAGCAGTGGTGGATGTGGAGAGAGAGATGGCGGAGTTTTGAAATTTGTCATGAACTGCTATATTTATATATGATGATATCAAGGTAAATACATTGTTTGTTCTCTATTAATATCTTTCATTTGCTAACTATCCCTATCAGTAGTTAGTGCCTTCCATAGTTTGAATCTTTTATTTAGCTGGCAGTAGTGGCGCTCGCTGTATTGCAGTAGCTTGAGCAGCGAAGATTTTTGTGAGGTAAGTGATTTGTGAAACGTATAGGTTAATGTTAGTCAGGGCCATTCTTTTGCAGGGAATTTTGAAAGTCAGATTGCGTTGCGCTAACAAAATATTGTGTGTCAGGTTAAGCACAGTCATGTATAATTGTTCAAAGGGGACGTTTCATATGTCGACCCTTAGCCGAGGATACCTCACTGGAATCTTCTGATTTTTCTTGTAGTTTGTGTAATTAGTGTAGATTTTGTTTATTGCTAGCGCATAATTGTAGAGAGAATCTCCTTTGTAGTTGTAGCCTTTCATTGTTGTACAGTAAAACAGTTGTGGCATGCATGTAGATTTGCACCAAGTATTTCGCAGCTGCGCTGGCAATTAAGTAGACATTATTTCCATTGCTATGTTATTTTATTTTGCTCTTCAAATTGTGCTTTTCTGTGTTATCGTGTGAAATATTGTGACAATTATGGCGTGTGAAAAACGTAATACTAGGCTCCAAAGTAAACTGAGAAATGACAGTGAAGACGAAGGCAGTGTGTTAGCGCCGCAGAGTAATGAATTAACTAATGTTCAAAGTAGTAATTTGGTAATTGCGCATAGGGAAATGGAGCGGGCGGCAAACAATGGTGTAGACAGTGAAACAGGTAGTGAACAGGGAAGCGTTATCGATCGATTGGTCGGCAACAGCTCGCCTCAGGAATCGGGAATGACAGAACACAATATCGCAAATACTGTAGATTCAGGTTTTGGGTCATCACCGTTTTCTCAAATAAGTCAAGACACATTTTCTGCTTGTCAAAATGTGAATGTTGCCGGTGCAAATGCACTGCCGAAAAGCGTAGAGAAACAGATTCCAGACACTAATACATTATTATTGCAATTAATGCAACAAATGGAACAAAATCAGAGACAAATGGGACAAAATCTTAAAAAGTTAGACACAGTGGAACAAAATCTTAAAAAGTTAGACACAATGGAACAACACCAGAGACAAACACAGCAACAGTTAGACGCAATGGAACAAAATCTTCACACCACGCTTGAACAAACACGTGAAGATTTAACTACTGAGTTACATAACATTGAATCGAAATGTCAAAAAGTCTGTAATGACGTAAAAACACAAATTTGTGAGCATTTTCAACCTATTTTTTCGCGGCATGAAAATGCATTACAGAATCACGAAGCAGCCATAAAAGAACTGCAAACCATTGTTCATGAAAATCATGAGACCTTGTGGGCTAAAATTGACTCAGTTGCATCTACCGATTCGGTTACGCAACTTGCAAAAACTCAGGAAAACTTTAAGGACACAGTAGATATTCTGAAACTTGGTTCAGAAAAACACACTGAAGAAATAAGTACACTATCGGAGAAAGTAGCCGAACTTTCGGATCAGGTCACTAACTTATCTACAAAGGTAGATGATGATCTGAATGACACAAGACCCGTAGCCTTCACTGACACAGAAGAGTATGAACAAATCAGAAAATTCAAACAAAATCAGAATCAAATTAATACACAACACCAAAGAGAAATCCGGGAAGTACAAGATCAGCTGACACAGGTAATACAAGAATTACGTATTTCAGAGGACACTCGCGCTCCAACACGGGAAGAGGGACTTAGAAACACGGAAAAGCCGCAAAATAATAACACAGGGCATTTCGGAAGTTATGAAAGAAATTGGCAATGTGCACCGAATTTTGAGATGGAACGGCCGACACGACCTAACAATGACCGATATGCGACTCGCCGACATGACGATTTTGACTATAAGCTGTTCATTACTACACGTAAATTCAAAACATTTAAGAATTCTGGCAACGACATTCATCCACAAGCATGGCTCCATCAATTCTCTCATTGTTTTCCTCCCAACTGGTCGTTGGAACACAGATTAGAATTTATGTGTGGCTACTTAGAGAATGAACCAGCTGTAAGAATGCGATCGGTCATTCACGATTGCCACAGTGAAGGAGAATTTTACCATGCCTTCCTCTCAGCGTATTGGTCTCAAGCCACACAAGACCGCGTAAAACATGGTATCATAATGATGAAACATTTCGAACAATCTGAATTCTCCAGTCTTGTGAAATATTTTGAAGACATGTTGCACAAGAATCAGTACCTGTCAAACCCATACAGCCCCTCAGAACTCATCCGCATTTGCTTAATCAAATTACCTGAACATTTACGGCATATTATTTTAGCAGGACGTTGCAAAGACGACATTGAAGCTTTTCAGGGACTGTTACAAGAACTAGAAATTGACACTGATAATCGCGGAACGCGAAAACAAGGACACAACAATTACAGGTCACATCAGTCACAATTCCGTGATGACAGAAACAATAACTGGACACGAAAAGGCTATTCTTACAACGTAAATCGTGACCAAAACAGACACCACCCGTATGACAACCACTGGCAGAGTAATAGTTACAGAGGAAGATCGCACTTCCGTAATTATGAATATGACAGAGATAACCATAGAAACAGACAATATGGAAACCAAAACAATTATTATCAAGGGAGACAAAATAATTTCAGACGCAACAGTTCAGCGCGCAGTTACGATTCCGGGAGAAATTCTCCACCACATGACCGACAAGAAAGAAACTACAGGAACTACCGACATGACGACAGACGATATAATCATAACGACAGACGTCAATTTCATCAGAACTGGCGGGATTCTAACACGGCTGGGCCCTCTCGGCAAGGCGAATTTGTAGAAGTTAGGTCTCCTAATCCCAATAACGACGCGCGCCAACAAAGGGACAGACAATGACTCGCACCGCAGGCAGCCGCTTGTGCCGGCTGGCTCAGAGAAAAATGACATAGACGCTAACCTTAAGAAAAATTCCAGTATTGTTTAACGACGTATACCACACGATAATTGCGTTGAAGTTGAAACTCTGCGTACTAGGAAGAGTAAAGGTTTACACCACATTTCACATGTAAAACCGTTTATTGAAAGATAATCTGCTTTTTAACTTTGTCTTTGCCATATAACTTTTCCCTTTACATTACTAGTATGCTGTGTTAGACTTAAGAAACTGTTAACATGTAACAATGTTTGAAGTGAAATATCCAGTCAAGAACCAAGAGAACTTATTTAAACAGAAATGACGAATGCATTGTTATAGTGAACAGACGTCACAGTGTTATTGTGTGTGTACATTCTTGCTTGTTTGTTGCACGATTACGTAACGACTATAAGGCTCACATACTTAGAACATTTACCAGTACTGCTAATGAGATTTTAATGCAACATTTTGGTTTATTTGAAAATACATTCTGAATTTAAAGTGCTTTCTGAGAGATACCAGATGACACAGAGGTTAGTTTATGTGACAGCTACACGATGTTATCACGACGCTACTAATGAGTGACAATTCACAATGTCGCTTTTGCAGTGTATCTGTTTTATATCTGCACAGTTTTCTGAATTCTTCTAGGAAGAAAAACATATTTTAGTAGTAACTTTTGTGGTATAGCAACAATGAGACAGCCTTTTTCGTGGCATAACAATACGTTACTGTACAGTACTTTCTTCATTACAACAATAAGCGTAATAACTACGATATCTATACGCAAAGCATTTCACTTTTGTGTATTATGAGGTAAGTACATTGACTTATGCAGAACTTAGCTTTCGGAGGACGATAACTACGACACTTCCACACAGATTATGTTGCAACAAGACGCACATTTAGCGCTACAGTACACGTATTTGAGTGATTAATTTTGTACTTAAAACATTTATTTTTAAAGATTTTTGAATTACAAAGAAAGTTTTCCGTGATACATTTCATTGCATTGCTGTAATCTGTAACGCCTGAGGGTATAATTACATTAATCCTCAGGGGGGTACACACTTACTTTGTGTACCATGTGTGTGGCAACCACAAGGAACCCTAGCTAATATGGTATTTGCTTATACAACTTTACACATCGGTACCATATTTCTCTAACACACAGATTACACAGCTATCTGATCATGTAACTGAGAGATAGATTTTTTTTATTACATCAGTGACATATGTTTACGCAATTACAGAGTTGGATTACTTCACACTTACGAAATTGTATTTTGTCTGTACTGTGTGATCTGTTCATATTTTTTCGGAACCATTGTGATACTATGAGAGCTTTGAATGATATATTTGGTAAGGGAGCATGATTTTAAAGTACGTTTGAGGCAGATGACACTTTTGACATGAGCAGAGAATTTTTTAATTATTGGAGGAAGCTACGACGATTTTGAGATTTGACTGAGGTGTTATGATGTTATTTTTACGATGACGATGTGTATTATGCTGCTGAGGTATGTTTATGATTAATAGGCTGAGGCTATATGAGTTATTTGATTATGCTTCATATTTATAATGACGAAATATTGACGAGTGTCGATGGATACGTATATGTGTAATAAGGTAAGGAGTAATGAATAGTGGGTAGGGACTCTTGACTTGTGAAACAGTATGTTGGAAACCAAGAATCGTACTTTAAGAGTTATGAAATGTGCGTAAATGCGTGACTGTATCACAATGCTGACGAATATTTTATTTGTACACTTATATTTATAGGATTTTCTTTCTACAGATTTGCAATGCTAATTCTTGACCTGTGAAATATTTTTATGTGAGACTGTCACTGTAGCGGAAACTGTTGTCGTAAATATTTCCGTAAGAAAGTTAAGTGACCACCTGCACGTAATGCGTTGTGGGCACGCAGCTGTGTCAAACACCTGGAAAACAAGCCATTAGGGTGTGCCTTTCCGGAAGCACAGGTAGAAAAAAAAAAAGAAAAAAGGCAGGCCTTTATCCTCGCCATTGACATTCCTTTAGAGAAAATATTGCAAATGCGACACCCTCATTACATCCATTAACCTTGCTATTGACATTCCTTTGTAGAAAGCATCGCAAATATTACACGCTCATTACCTGAAAACATATGATTACTCGTACTTTGTGCTAATTACTGCAATGCTTATGAATTGATGGGAAATATTCGTACATCTGCACACCTGATTATGACAAGTGTCTTTCTATGAGAGTTGAGAGCTACTGACTTACGAAATGCCACATGACTACTGAATGATGTTTTTATGCTTTGGTTTGCGTAATTGCTTATTTCATTTGATATCTGGTTTCCTGCTGTGTTGCAGCATTACTTTTAGAAAATAAAATGCATTTGCTAATGTGAATACTTTCTGTCAACAGATCTATTAAATAATTATTTTATGATCCACATTCTTTAAAAAAGGAGCACTTGGAAAGGAAAGAACAATAAGAAGGAACTAGTAACAGTAACACATAATTTTCTTTTCAAGTACATGGTAATATTTCTTTTACAATAAGTTGTTGTGGTGCACCACTTTAATTACGTAGACATTAAGATGTGAATATACATTTCCCTTATCTGCATTGTTGTCTTTAGTGTAATGTTTTTTTCTGCTTGAGCTATGTCATGTTTAGATATAAGTTATTTCTGCTGCTATTTGCCAGGCATAGTGCTACTAAATTTCACTTTGTATTACTCTGTTAAGCTAGTTTTACTATTGATTTATTTTTATTGTTGCTGCACATTGGCTCATATTAGTTGTAATTTTGCATTTTATCTGTTAATTTAGATTTGCTGCTGCTTGCTTTGGAAATTGGCATTTTTTTGTCATTGCTGTTTGTGATAATTTGTTATGTGATGCTGCATTGCCTCGTCCCTTAGTTTAGCATCTGAGCTCAGTAGATTTAAGTTAGCTTAAGAGGGGGTAGCCTCTAAGAGAATGAGTTTCGATGAATTGGAAGAAATGCATTGAGAAGTTATAAAAAAAAAAGTACAGAAAACAGGTTTAGGTAGGATTTTATTGGAAATAAATGTTGAGGTGAGAAATGTGTGAACATATAAATACAGAAAGCATGCTTAGATAGAATTTTTTTGGTGGAAACAAAGGATGAAATAAGAGGAAAGATATATGAAGTTTTGGGTTGGACTGCAGTACCAAATGTTACACTGAAAACGAACCCTATCCTTTCCTATTGGTGTTATCCCACTATGTGTTTGTGTACCCTTGTGTAGTTGTTTTCTTCCTGTCTCTGTGTACTGTTTCATAGAACTTTTTTCTCTTCTAATACTAAGTTACATCCACTATGATGAGGAATACTGTTATCCTCAAATACAATTGGCATTAATAGTGTGTTATTTACTTTGTAAAGATGTTTAGACATTATTTATTGTTTTGTGTTAATGCTCATGTGTGAAGTTGATGTTTCGAAAGTTATTCTGATCTTCTATGTATGTACTCATGTCATAATTCCTGTAACACTGACGTATATGTCTATTTCTATTCTTTTGTAAAGCCTGTACTACAAATGTTATCTATAGTGTTATGTTTTTAATGATGTATTTTGTACCTTTATTGTATTCTTATGTTATAAAATTGTAATTGTCACCAGTTCATGATATTATTAACTTGTTAGTTACATTTCACTGCACACGTTTCTGTTGGTCATAGTGTATGGACAGTATGTGAGAAGTTGGGACTGTTAGTGTTTGCACGTGTGTTAATAATTCAGCAAGGGACTGGATAACAGCATTGCTGGTTCTAAGGACGATTCCAAAAACTTTGTGAGTGCACAAGTGGTGGTTATCGACTTGCTATATTATCCGCAAGACTCTTCAATGTTGATTGTGCACCTGCACAGTCACAACAGATGGCTGCTGGCTATCTCTACAAGGACTACAGTGGGTCTGCATCTTTGGTGACTCACCAGTACCATTTTCTCTACAAGGACTACAGTGGGTCTACATTTTTGATGATCCATCAATACCATTATTTCTACAAGGACTGCAGTGGGTCTGCACCTCTGGTGGCCCACCAATACCGTAATCTCTACCAGGACTACAGTGGGTCTGCTCTGTGATGACCTACCTACCAATATTCTTCGTAACTTCGAATGACTCTGCTGTGGGTTTGCTCTGTTGTGGCCCATTACCTGTATGCATGTCAAGAGTCAGCACTGTCTTTCCGTTGGAAGGACAACACTACTTCTTCAAGACTGCATGGAAATCCACTACTTCTGTGTGCAATTTCTTTTACTAATGAGACTTTGTGAAAAAAAACCTGTAATTACTGTTATGATGAATGATCAGGACTATCTTTATGGACTGTAAGAAAATTTTAGCTTTTGACCAACATTGTATCAATAAGTGTGTGCATTTGATTTCTTTGTTATTGTAATTATGAAAAATTTTATCAAATCATTATTGGCCACTGCCAAAAAAAAATTTGTAAAATTTTTTGTGGGGAGCATGGGGGCTATGTAAGTAGGCTGTTTATGTTTTCTTATTGGCAACGTTACGTAGCGCTCAATATGAAAATCACTGGCTGTGCTGTGTGCAGTCTGTGGCTGCTTTGCATTGTTGTAATTCTCGCCATTGTAGTGTTAGGCAGCTGGATGCGAACAGCGCGTAGCGTTGCGCAGTTGGAGGTGAGCCGCCAGCAGTGGTGGATGTGGAGAGAGAGATGGCGGAGTTTTGAAATTTGTCATGAACTGCTATATTTATATATGATGATATCAAGGTAAATACATTGTTTGTTCTCTATTAATATCTTTCATTTGCTAACTATCCCTATCAGTAGTTAGTGCCTTCCATAGTTTGAATCTTTTATTTAGCTGGCAGTAGTGGCGCTCGCTGTATTGCAGTAGCTTGAGCAGCGAAGATTTTTGTGAGGTAAGTGATTTGTGAAACGTATAGGTTAATGTTAGTCAGGGCCATTCTTTTGCAGGGAATTTTGAAAGTCAGATTGCGTTGCGCTAACAAAATATTGTGTGTCAGGTTAAGCACAGTCATATATAAATTGTTCATAAGGGACGTTTCACTATCTTTTGTCTCAGCTACGTTCACAGAAGTTCACAGAAATTAACTTACTCCGAAATAATCAGTGATAAACATGCCACACAGTGATATTACTCTATACGAACTCGTGACATTAAAGTAATATTAATTTCAATGAAATTGGAATGCAAAAAGAGCCTGAGAGATTTTGTAAACATATGAGCTTGTACGGCGCTTCACGCCGCCCTTTACGTGTCTCAAATTGCAGTCATTAAACCTTCAAGCAATATTACCATAAACAGAAGACTGTGTAATTCGTCGGTGATAAGTTGTGTTGTTACTTGATGTGTTAACTATGCTTATATGTGCCTACAAATCATACAGTTTTATGAACTACACATGTTCACCTAATTAAAGCACACTCTTGACGTACAGAACAGAACAGAAGAACATACATATTAAAAACAAGACCCCTCCACTACGAAGACAGACAGACTAATGGAAAAGTCAAAAACAAAATGCAGTTAACAGAAGAGATTATAGCCCCTTTATATGTCCGTGTAAAACCTTTTTGGCAGGTAGTGCATGCTGTCAAATCGTATATTTCAGGCTTTATCGTGGTAAAAGTAGGCGTCCACGACATCTTATCTCCTGAACTATAGAGCGTGATTCTTATTAACGTTTGAAACCTCCGAAGTGACTTATATGACACTGAGACAAATAATTTAATATAAGAGACATGGGGCTCCAAATGTAGGGAAATACCGCAAAAGTGGGCGAGAAATGTTCAACGTGTGACGTAACTAGATGACGTACCTCGCCGCACGTGCAGCGGTTGAACTTGGGAGTGAAGGGATGACTGAGTGATGCAATACTTGCATTCGTACAAACGGTGCAATTTTTGAATACGTGATCTGTTGTAGACGCAAAAGTTACAAAATTATTGTTCTCGCTGTGACTAAGCAAAAACTTGTTATTTTGCAAGTCGTAAGCTTATACTCATTTTCCTTTGACGCAGTTCGGTATGTTTTTCTTGTGCTGTGCTTTGCATTAAACCAGCTGAGACCATGAGACCGTAAAATAAAATAATAAATCTTACTGACATATTTGCCTGACTGAATTAAAAAATACTGCCTGCCAGTGTGCTCCACATACTAAAGGTGTGCACGTGGACCTGAAGCCATAGCGACACGAATTCTTGATTTGTATTAGGATGATCAGGTGCCACAGACAGGTAGGCTCAGCCGCTGCACGTGCGATGGGGTACGTCATCTGTTGACGTCACATATTCAACATTTCTCATCCACTTTTGGGATATTTCCTGACATTTGCGGCCCCGTGTGTCTTGCATTAAATTACTTGTCTCAGCGCCATCTACGTCGCTTCGGGGTTTCTTAAACGTTAATAAGAATCACCCCGTTTATCGTACAATAATATAATTTTGCAGGAACATTCAGTGATACATCCGGAAATTATCTGCGAAATATGTTGCGCATAGAGTTAGCGGTAAAGGTGTAATAAATTAACATGTCATACCAATTATTGGAATGTTACTGCTTGAAAAGCGAAAATGTGGTAAGCTATAAAATTTTCTTGTTTTCATTATTTGGCGGAGGGTTCAGCGAAAAAAAGTTTCGGAAGGGTTTGAAATTATTTGTGAAGTTTGTTATAAGTTGATAAGCGCTCTCATTCTCAAATTCGGGATGAATATAGTCTGGGTAACTTGCGCGCCGTGAGCTGAGTTGCTTCAGGGTATGTATACAGTTTATAACCTTTACAGTTTAACTTATTGTGTTAAACCTTAAACGTAAAGTTACACCTCTTAATGAGCATATTATTGAAATATTTTGAAGTATTAAAGTCGGTCAATAATTATCAGAAATAATGGCCATCAAATTTTTGTTGCCCATGAAAAACTGTTAGACGGATAACGCGCAGCAGACTGGGTTGCCGGTTGACTGTTTTAGACCTTTAGTAATACAGACACATATATTATACTGACAGATTCTTTACCAGCATTGCTGCTCATACGAGATCGCGTTCACAGTAATACCAACAATTTCTTGCTGAACCAAATTATAGACAGTACCGGGGAGCTACAGCGCAGTAACAAGCAAAATCAACATGACGCACACCCAACGTTCTGCCTAGATGGTTTCCATCTACAATGCACTAGGCAGCGCAGTCTGAAATACTTAGTTGCCGAGGACTGCTGACGCCGCGTCTTCGCCTTTCCTGAAAAGAAGACTGGGAAGCCTCCTACCACCGGATCCCCTCGAGGTCTAGCTGAAAGAACTGGCGAGCTGCCAACCTACACTACTGGCCACTAAAATTGCTGCACCAAGAAGAATTGCGGATAATAAACGGGTATTCATTGGACAAATATATTATACTAGAACTGACATGTGATTACATTTTCACGCAATTTGGGTGCATAGATCCTGAGGAATCAGTGCCCAGAACAACCACCTTTGGCCGTAATAACGGCCTTGATACGCCTGGGCATTGAATCAAACAGAGCTTGGATGGCGTGTACAGGTACAGCTGACCATGCAGCTTCAACATGATACCACAGTTCATCAAGAGTAGTGACTGGCGTATTGTGACGAGCCAGTTGCTCGGCCACCATTGACCAGACGTTTTCAATTGGTGAGAAATCTGGAGAATGTGCTGGCCAGGGCAGCAGTCGAACAGTTTATGTATCGAGAAAGGCCCGTACAGGACCCGCAACATGCGGTCGTGCATTTTCCTGCTGAAATTTAGGGTTTCTCAGGGATCGAATGAAGGGCAGAGCCACGGGTCGTAATACATGTGAAATGTAACGTCCACTGCGTCAATGTGGTTCAAATGGCTCTGAGCACTATGAGACTTAACATCTTAGGTCATCAGTCGC
This sequence comes from Schistocerca americana, assembly GCF_021461395.2. Lineage (NCBI taxonomy): Eukaryota > Metazoa > Arthropoda > Insecta > Orthoptera > Acrididae > Schistocerca > Schistocerca americana. The sequence goes on along the minus strand of NC_060126.1, from coordinate 111,249,555 downwards.
CTAGAACTTAGAACTACTTAAACCTAACTAACCTAAGAACATCACACACATCCATGCCCGAGGCAGGATTCAAACCTGCGACCGTAGCGGTCCCGCGGTTCCGGACTGCAGCGCCTAGAACCGCAAGGGCCACCGCGGCCGGCTGCGTCAATGTGAACAAGAGGTGACCGAGACGTGTAACGAACGGCACCCCATACGACCACGCCGGGTGATACGCCAGTATGGCGATGACGAAAACAGGCTTCGAATGTGCGTTCACCGCGATGTCGCCAAACACGGATGCGACCATCATGATGCTGTAAACAGAACCTGGATTCATCCGAAAAATGACGTTGGCGCTCCTGGCGCTCCTGTCTGTGATGCAGTGTCAAGGGCAACCGCAGCCATGGTCTCCGAGCTGATAGTCAATGCTGCTGCAAACGTCGTCGAACTGTTCGTGCAGATGATTGTTGTCTTGCAGACGTCCCCATCTGTTGACTCAGGGATCGAGACGTGGCTGCACGATCCGTTACAGCCATGCGGATAAGATGCCTGTCATCTCGACTGTTAGTGATACGAGGCCGTTGGGATCCAGCACGGCGTTCCGTATGACCCTCCTGAACACTCCGGTTCCATATTCTGCTAACAGTCATTGGATCTCGACCAACGCGATCTGCAATGTCGCGATACGATAAACTGCAATCGCGATAGGCTACAATCCGACCTTTATCAAAGTAGGAAACGTGATGGTACGCATTTCTCCTCCTCACACGAGGCATCACAACAACGTTTCACCAGGCAACGCCGGGCAACTGCTGTTTGTGTATGAGAAATCTGTTGTAAACTTTCCTCATGTCAGCACGTTGTAGGTGTCGCCACCGGAACCAACTTTGTGTGACTGAAAAGCTAATCATTTGCATATCACAGCGTCTTCTTCCTGTCGGCTAAATTTCGCGTCTGTAGCACGTCATCTTCGTGGTGTAGCAGTTTTAATGGCCGGGGCAGCGCAGTAGCCGACATCCCCCACTCCGAGCTGCGTCGACTAGCAAGCATCAACGTTACTATCCGTCTGTCACTGAGAGGCCGTAGCGTATCACTTCACGACTACGGCCACCTCACGCGAATCTGTTGGGTGGCTTTCCGGCGCCTCAGCTGCGAAGTCATGAGAGCGCCATGGTAACGTGCTAGCCATGCCGCTGCCCACAGGGGGGGGCGAGAGCAACAACCTGCAGTGCGATCGCTCTGCAACCTATTGACGCGGCTGCCCGCTGTGACTGTGGCCACCGAGACAGCATGCCTCGCTACCGTCAGTGCGTACCAGAGTGGCTGTCTGCCTTCTACTCCCCCTGCTGCTGGCAACCACGAAAGAGACACCTGCTTATCCATGAATATTCTGTTACAAGCGTCTTGCCGGCCGCGGTGGCCGTGCGGTTCTAGGCGCGTCAGTCCGGAACCGCGTGACTGCTACGGTCGCAGGTTCGAATCCTCCCTCGGGCATGGATGTGTGTGATGTCCTTAGATTAGTTAGGTTTAAGTAGTTCTAAGTTCTAGGGGACTGACACTCAGATGTTAAGTCCCATAGTGCTCAGAGCCATTTGAACCATTTTGAACTAGGGTCTTACTAGCACCTCTGGGCGTTCGACAGATCCTCACTACCTCATTCTGCCTCACGCCATTCTTGGCAACTACAGTGTACACAGCTCTGGCCCTTTATGCTTCTCACTGACGCGTCACTTACTTCAAAGTGCAGGACATGTTCTCTGGCTTATCGGTAGGGAATTCTGATCATCGACGTTTAACAGCGGCGATGTTATCAGTGGTCCGAAAACTTGTAAGAGTCCCGTCTTTTTCTATCAGACATCGATCCGTTCGAATGGAATTATCTGATGAAACAGCCTAGTTACGTGATATGTTACAATGACGTCGAAAGGCACGTCCTATTTTTTCAGAAAATTATCACCATTTTGATAATTTGCTTTCAATGCGTAGTCACGTTGTTCACCCGACCAATCGTTCATTGCAGCTAAACAGCATGCTGCCTAGATGTTGGGGGCCAGTAGCCTTCATCTGCACCACGTCATTCCTGTACCTCACCGGAGCACCGCCACCTACAATCTTGCCGTTCCGTTGACGGTCACTGTATACGCTTGCAGCAGAACTGTATTAGGATACGGAACAGCGTACTTATTACTGGGTTAGTGTACTTAGACATATGACTCATATACACTAAAAAATAAAAAATAAACTCTCACCTTAAGGCAATTACCCAAGTCGGGCGGAAATCGTTAGATGTGATGCGCATGCATAGGCAAAAAAGTGATTACAGTTTGAGAAAAATGGATTATTTATTCAAGAGACAGAGCTTCACAAATCGAACAAATCAAAAACGTGTTGGTCCACCCCTGCGCCTTAAGCAAGCAATTACTGGCTTGACATTGCTTGACAGGCTTGTTGGATGTCCTCCTGAGGGATATAGCGTGCCAAATTCTGTCCAATTGGTGCGTTAATCGTCAAAGTCCCGAGCTTGTTGGAGGGCCCTGTCTATAATGCGCCAAAGTTTCTCAAGTGGGGAGTGATCTGGCAATCTTGCTGGGCAAGGTAGGGTTTGCCAAGCACAAAGTCGAGTATCAGAAACTCTCGCCGTGTGTGGAAGAGCAATAACTTGCGGAGATGTAAGCTTAGGATGGCTAGCCAAAGGAACAAATTGTGGCGTAGAATAACGTACAGCTGTGCCGTAAGGGTGTGTAGACGTGATACGGTTAAGGTAAACTATCAGTCTGTCAGTTTGTGTTTTTACAAAACTCACATACAATATGTTCATTTTTGAACATACCATGGCATTATGCTTCTATGAAGACGATACTGATATCTGCTAAACTCGAACTAAGTAATTTTCTGTAATACCCTTCTTATACTTCACTAATATGCATATCCAGTGTCTAGGTATTTATAACAGCCCTAACTTTGTAGGTTTCTGAAGGTGACAAATTAATTTGTCGACACCGTTAAAGCGAAATAAAAATATTTTTGCAATCGACTGATTTGTTTCTGAAACTGTTATTTAGCAGGAAAAAATGGAAATGAGCGTATAGCATCGTTAGCCGGGAGGCCCCATCCAGGGAAGTTGGGCCGCCAAGTGCAAGCCCTATTTCAGTCGACGCCACATAGGGCGTCCTGCGCGCCAGTGATGAATATGAAATGATGATGAGGAAAACACAACACCCAGTCCCCGAGCTGAGAAAATCTCCAACCCAGCCGGGAATCGAACTCGGGCCCGCTAGTATAATAGACGAGCACGTTACCACTTTTTTCTTTTTTTTTCATTTTGTTCGTTGTTGATCGTTGTGGACGTGACATGACATCCCTTCAAGTTCGTTGTTGATCCTTTCACTCAGTTTTTCATTGCAGAGGCCAACCAGCTCTCTGACCGAACACGCTGAGCTAGCGTGCCGGCTTTTGACCACTCATTTAAGCAGGCGGACGTTTATCAGTAATCGTATATATTCTGCGAAAAACTACCGCCTGTGGAGTTTTCAACCGCAGAATGACATTTGAGACGCGGTATTTACGATAAATGAAACATGAGGAAGCCCGTAGGTGAGAAAAGATGACGAAAGCACAGACGTGTGAGAATGAGCTTTTGCCGATTGTTGAGCCGCAGGAGATCGTTGTCTGGCAACGAACCCAGTAGTGCCTTCTTTGACGCTACACGCTGACGCAGCACCACAAGCTATCTGTGTTCAACAATAGGCAGTGTGAATGAATCTGCGATGACAGTTGAAAATTTATGTCAGACCTGAACTCCAACCCGGATCTCTTGCTTATATGCATCAGCCATCGCCATCCTGCACTGACCACGTTACCACAAGTTTCGCATTTCCCAAGTGCACAACGTGAGAACCTCTCACAGCAGTGTTCGGAAATCATAGATGGAGCCATCTGTGCCATGGTAACTTTGAACCGGTAACGGAGATGCGCTTAGGTAGCCTAATGGTTGTGTCAAGTTCTTGTGAAAATCAGGAAATCTGAATTCAGTTTCTGGTGTGGCACAAATTTTCAGCTGTCGCTACCAATTCAGTAAATTGCAGCTAAAGCATATGTGAATGGTTTTCTCCGCTTTCATTTTGTGTAACTGCATTTTCACTGATTTTATGCTCAACAATTCGCTAAATACCACTGTATTTAATTTATTTCAGATAGGCTACGTACTCGTACACACCGCCCTGCAGCGTCTTCCTGTTCTCGGCGGTGAACGACGCTTTTTTCGCTTACATCTATATTTACGTAAGTATTCTGCAGTTAACACTTCAACCCCAATTCGCATATCGTATCAGTGACACCTCTCCCATATTTCGCGACAGTATAAAACGAGCTGATCTTGTTTGAACTTTCTCGATGTCCTCCGTCAATCCTATCTGATAAGGATCCTGTTCTGCAAAGCAGTACTCTTATCAGAAGACGGACAAGCCAGTGGATTTGTTGCATCGTCTAAGTATTCTGCCATTAAAGTGAAGTATTTACTTTCGTCTTCTCCACAACATTACCTACGTGATTCTTCTAAGTTGTTCGTAATTGTAATCTCTAGATATTTAGTTGAGCTGACAGCCTCCAGACTTGTGTGATTTATCGTTTAGCTGAAATTTACGAAGTCCTATTACTAATCATGTGAATGAACTCACTCTTTCATTATGTAGTGTCATTTGCCACTTTTAGCACGATAGAGATATCTTGTCTAAATTATTTTGCAATTCACTAATGACAGCATTATTTACAAGCAATCTAAGATTGCTGCTCAGACTGTCTCTTCAATCATTTATATGGGCTGCGAAAAGCACAGGGCCTAAAACACTTCCTTGCAGAACGCTAGATTTCACTGCGTTTCGCTTCGCTCGACGTTTTTATGTCAGTTACTACGATCTGTGACCTTACTAACAAGACATCACGAATACAGTAGCTCATCTGAGACGATTCTCCATAGACACGCAATTTGACTAGAACCCACTCGTGAAGAGCGGTGTGTAAATCCTTCTTTAAATTTATAAATATGGAATTTGAGATCCCCTGTCGATAACACTCACTACTTCTTGACAATGAAGAGGTAGCTGCATTTCATATTTGATGAATCTGTTCTCACTATGTGCCAATAGATCGTTTTCTTCACGCTAATTCATAACGGTTGAGTACAATATTTGTTCCAAATTCCTACTGAAAATCGACATCAGTGATATGGGTATGTGGAAGAAAGCCGGGAGCGTTGATGATGACAATCGTGAAGTGTGTTTCTCTGTTCAGAAACTGGTTAAGGAGAACGGAATTCCTCTGATATCCATAAGCTTCTTGAAAAAGATTAGTGTCCGTGTACGATTAATGCTAGGATTTATTTCAGGCACATTCATTTACACATATTATATATCAATGACTCCCGCAGCGATTTTCTGTTGTATGTGAAGGCTGGTCTCAGGCACTACCGTAGGCATTTTTCTCTGGTTTTCACTAATAGATAGACTTATTCACGTGTAAGGTTTATATCCGAAATTTACTACCGCTACACCGTCTGCCCCGATAGCTGAGTGGTCAGCGTGACGGATTGCCGTCTTACGGTCCCGGGTTCGATTCCCGGGTCGGGGATTTTCTCTGCTTAGGGACTGGGTGTTGTGTTGTCTTCATCATCATTTTCATCCCCATCCGGCGCGCAGGTCTCTCAATGTGCACCAAGGCGGCCGGACCTGCCCCGTAAGGGGCCTCCCGGCCAATGACGCCAAACGCTCATTTCCATTTTTTTTTTTTTTTTACCGCTACACCAGGTAAGCCTTCCGTCCGTAGATAGTAATGTTACCGATGGGAATCTGGGGCACATCACTAATACATTATATTCGAAAGTGTGTGTGCCACATTATCTAAAAATGGTTCAAATGGCTCTGAGCACTATGCGACTCAACTGCTGAGGTCATCAGTCGCCTAGAACTTAGAACTAATTAAACCTAACTAACCTAAGGACAGCACACAACACCCAGCCATCACGAGGCAGAGAAAATCCCTGACCCCGCCGGGAATCGAACCCGGGAACCCGGGCGTGGAAAGCGAGAACGCTACCGCACGACCACGAGATGCGGGCCACCACATTATCTAACCGAAAGTATACGGACACCCTATGTAATGGGGAATTGACCTCTAGATGCCACTACAGTGTGACAGGAGGTGGGGAATATTGTTGTTATTGGAAAAGCGGTGACACTAGAGCGGATCTGATAGGAAAACTTAATGACTTTGAACATGGACAGTCACTGGATTGCGCCTGAACAGAAATCCATCAAGAACATTTCAGCTCTTTCAAAGCTGTCCAGCTCGGCTGCTGGTAATGTGGTTGAATAGTGGGAACTGGAAGGAACGACCACAGCTATGCCAAGACCAAGTGAAGCTTGGGATCGTCGAGTATTACGGAGTTTGGCTGTGAAATATCGCATGCAGTAAGCGGACGGAATCACCCTTAAGGTCCAAAGCGCTACTACAAGCAATCCAAGTAGCATAACGACTGTGCACAGATTGCTAAATCGACTAAGGTACCCTTGTCGAACAACGCCTCTGTAGCCACATATTTCTGTAGTCAAAACCAGGCGACGATTGAGGTGATACAAAGAGCGACGTCGCTGCGCAGTGGGATATTGGAAATGAATGTTTTGGAGTGCTCAATCACGCTATACCCTGTGGAAAGTGTTGCAAGGGTTTGGGTTTGGCGATTGCCTGGAGCACGTAACCTGTCATCATGTGTAGTGCCAACAGCGAAAGTAGAGAATGTGGTGTTATGGTATGGAGGTGTTTTTCATTTTTACGGTTGGTCCCTTACTGTGCTTAAGAAAACGCTACATGCGGAAAGATGTGAACACGTTTTGCAGAATTACGTACTGCGTACAGTAGGTAAACTGCTCTGCAGTGCCACCTCAAGTGAAACAACGTTAATTCGCTTCAGTTCGAAAGTTTTCTGGCGTACGCAGTCGCTAGAATTGTTTTTTGTCTATAGCAGTACAGAAATGGTCAAAGCGGAACGCGGGATAGCCCGCGGTCTCGGGCGTCTTGTCAGGGTTCGCGCGGCTCCCCCCGTCGGAGGTTCGAGTCCTTCCTCGGGCATGGGTGTGTGTTTTGTTTTTAGCGTAAGTTACTTTAAGTTAGATTAAGTAATGTGTAAGCTTAGGGAGCGATGACCTCTGCAGCTTGGTCCCATAGGACTTACCACAAATTTCCAATTTCCATACGGACAGACGAGACAATCATGAATTCCATAAAAGTAATACGTAGTCTACATCTACGACCAGGGCTACAGAACACAGAAAGCAATATTTAGAATGAACTACTGACATCCTTGGGGGAACTGTTCATGACAAAACTGTTCCACCTGGTGTGCAAGATGTACGAAATAAGGGAAATTCTCATATGTCAAGAAGAATCTAATAATTCCAATTACAAAGAAAGCGGGTGCTCAGATGCGTGAATATCACAGAACTATAAGCTTAACAAGTCATAATTGCAAAATACTGACATGAATTATTTACAAAAGAATGGAAAACACTGGTAGAAGTCTGCCTGACGGAAGACTTGTTTGGATTCTGGAGACATGTAGGAAAACAGGAGGTAATATTGACCCTATGACTTACCTTAGAAGATAGGTTAAGGAAAGGCAAACGTACGTTTATAGCAGTTGGTGACTTAGGGAAAACTTTTGACACTGTTGACTGAAATACACTCTTTGTAATTTTGAAAGTAGTGGAGATAAAATACAGGAAACGAAAGGTTATATACAGCTTGTACAGAAAACAGACGGCAGTTACAGAAGTTAAGGGGCATGAAAAGGAAGCAAAGGTTGAAAAGAGAGCGGTGCAAGATTGTAGCCTATCCCCGATGTTATTCAATTTGTACATTGAATAAGTAGTAAAGGAATCTAAAGAAAAATTTGGAAATGAAACTAACGTTCAGAGTGGAGAAATAAAACCTTTGAGGTTTGTTGATGACATTGTAATTCTGTCAGACACAGCAAAGGATTTGGAGCAGCGGTTGCATTTAATGGACGGTACTTTGAAGTTAGGGTATAAGATGAACATCAGAAAATTCAAAACAAGGGCAATGGGATGTAGTCAAATTAAATCAGGCGATGCTGAAGGAATTAGATTAGCGAATGAGACACTAAAATTAGTGGATAAGTTGTGTTATTTTGGCAGCAAAGTAACTGGTGATGGTCGAACAAGAGATGGTGCGAAATGTAAACTAACAATGGCAGTGAAAAGCGTTTCTAAAGAACAGGAATTTTTTAAAATCGAATATAGATAAGCGCCAGGAAGTCTTTTCTGAAGGTTGCAATCAGTCACACTCACCACTCACCTTCGAATGCGGATGCGGAATACAATGTTCAAATGTTCAAATGTGTGTGAATTCCTAAGGGACCAAACTGCTGAGGTCACCGGTATCCAGACTTACACGTTACTTTAAACTAACTTAAAATGAGGACAACACACACACACCCATGCCGAGGGAGGACTCGAACCTCCGGCGGGAGGGGCCGTGCGATTCGTGACATGGTGCCTCACACCGCGTGGCAACTCTGTCCGGCGTAATATAAAGGATATGTAAATACTGTACATAATTGGACATCAAAAACAATTGTGCTCAGTGACACGTCATCTGCAGTAATGCAGAGGAGGTAAAGGAGGATGATCGTTATTAACACCAACAATCAATTCATTCTTCCTTTCTGGCCGTAATATGTCCTCTTACTTCGTAGTGCGTGTTCATCACAAGATGGCACCTCTCTCCCTGTGACGTCATTTTGGTGTATTGGTACCAAACAGTTCAGTGCTCCAAACTACGGCGTGGCGCAACAATATTTTATATATAACTTAAATATATTTTTCCCATATTTATACTGTACATAATTAAGCTTCGTTTTACATGTGCTGCTATGTAAAGTATTTCTAGTCTACCCATATCTGTTATGCATAACAGTAGCAGCTCAGACCCTCCTGGAAAGGTCTGGATGTGAAGGCCGGAACCAGTCGCCAGTCGTGCACATGAGCACTGAAGCGACATTTCATTGACGCCTCATCAGCAACCGCAGTATCGAGCGCCTCGCGCTGTAAGGATACGCAGCTTCTCATACTTGGTCTAAATCGCTTGTTGCTGCGTCGCGAAAGACGAGCCATTAACGGCGTTACGACGGAGGAGAAACCATCCGAGGAGTTTGGGCTGACATCCTGCTGAAGCGTGGCCTCGCGGCCGTCTTTTGTTTACTTCCCCATGTATACACACGCGAGAATCAACCGAGGCAAACAGCGCCTTGTTTACACTTTTTGCGGCAGCCGAGAAACTCTTGACAGCGCGAAGCGAAATTCTTGAACGCCGAAACATCTGGCTGTGTCGAACCTCATATTAACAAATCATGTCAGTTACTGCCATGAGCTATATCCAAGTAAAAAGATTAGTTGTCTCTCTCTGCTTTGTCACATTTCGAAACACAGTTATCCGTTTAGAAAGAAATGAGAACAATGTGTTAAGCAGTCTGTGAAACATGTAAGTAAATGGTATCCCCATACAAGAAATATGAAACCCTATTTCTCCTTCTGAGATCTGGAATTGGTGTCTGTTATAGTTATAAAAGTAAATAACAATGTTTATTTATATTTGTTGTAAAACCACTGTATTAGGTTCGTAAAGATTAGTTTTCCAAGGATAGTATGTACAAATAGTATTAACTACTGGTTCTCTTTGAGAGATTAACTATATTACACTTCTGCCCACTAAAACTGCAACACCATGAAAGCGGCCTGGAACAGATGTCAGACTGGCATGAAGTCTACTGCAGGGTGTCCGGACTAGAGATATACACAAACAAATGTTTATAACGAAGGATCTCAACATTTTACCTTATTGGGCAAATACGCAATCGATAGAGACGCTCTCCAAGATGTGGTCCTCACCATTTAATGAGCAGCACTGGGTCGTACGCCGCATCCGCAGGTATGCGCACCTATATTTATTCACTGTCAGCGTGCAGACGTACACCTGATAGTCAACATGTGGAAAGGTGCAATGTGCGCCGTGGTTAGCGGAGTTCAAAACTGTAACACGTGTTCAGCGGCGTGCAAGAAGAGAATCGAACGTGGATCCTCCTACACGTAACTCCCTTTATCAGTGGGGCAGAAAACTTCGAGAAGCGGGAATTCTGATTTCAGACGAGGGAAAAAATCCTAAAGCGCATGTGAGTGGAGAGACCGCGGAACGAGTGCGCGAAGCATTCGCCAGAAGCCCACGTAAATCCATTAGACAAGCTTGTAGGGAACTAGCGGACCCCCGTTCGACGGTGCACAACATTGTGCACAGACGTTTCCGGTTACGTGCTAAGAAATTCAAAATTTTTCGTCACAGTATGCCTGAGGATCACCGAGGATGATTAAATGTGGCAGCGTATAGACGAAAAGAGCAACTATCTCATTGCAGTGGCGTTCAGTAATGTATCTATCTTCCAAATTTGTGGCAAAGTTAAGCGACATAACTGTCGATTATGGGGAAGTGAGTCTCCAGGGGAAGTGACTGCGTACAAAAGGGACACACCAAAAGTTAATGTGTGGTTCGGATTACATAAACATGGTCTAATTGGTCCAGTTTTCTTGAGCGTACAGTGACAGGGCACGCCTACCTCGAGTGCCTAAAAATGTTTGAACTCTTGTGTACAATGTTGGACAAATGAATTTGTAACCTTACGAGGTACTGAAATATGAACAGATCTTTTTGTATACCTTTAACCCAGACCCCTGTGCATGCTTGGATGAGCAAGTGATAGCTATTTCAGCACAATAGTACCGGCAAGGTAGGAGTAACGCACATAATTACATTGTGTATAGTGTATATAAGAAAAGATTACGCAGCGGCCTTCCATTCATAAACTGAATTAGAATATTGACTGTTTTTAGAGAACGTCGTGTTATGTCTCGTATAAGTAGTAGGAACGTGTATCAGCCATTGTCGGAATTCGATAGCGGCAGGATTGAGGCCCATGGAGACAGCGATTTATCGTTATGCGATATCGCTGCTCGCGTTGGTCGGGATCCCACGACTCTCATCCGAATACGGAATCGATAGGTTCTGGAGGGCCATACTCTATACCATGCAGGATCTCATTGGCTCCACGCGAGAAGCACCCGAGAGGATAGACGTATTGTTCGGTCATCAAAACGAGCGTTTTCCTCGACTAGAACCTGAAATGCTGTTTATTGACAAAATCATAAAGGCAGAAGTGCTCCTCGTCATACATTGTTCAACCGGGCGTCAATTTCTTCAACAATTCTGAGCATATTCCTGGAGGATTTGGTTCGCTATTGGTAGTCGCTCAGATTAAGAGAATGCACAATCTGAAGTAAGAATAAAAATGATGGTCTTCAGGGGGTCGCTTTCTCCGAGGTGTCGGTCTCGTGCTTTGGCTGACCGCGGCGGACTTATGATCATCGCCTGTTTAACATCTGCGATGTATTCAGCAGCCGGAATAGTTCTTAAAATCCCACCCCTTTTTTAAATATGTATCGATCCATTTTACTAGACGTTGCTTATCCATGTTTGAATAATCTTATGGAACAGACTCGTTACGTGGTACGTTACAATTATGTCGAGAGGCAGGTAGTATTTTCACAAAATTCTCACCACTCTGATAATGTAACTTCCCTGTATGCCGACCTGGCCAACGATCCATAGCAACTAAACGGCATACTGTCTAGATGGTGGAGGCTGTTATCCTTTGTACGCAACCCATCATTACCGTCTCACCCCAACCTAAAATGTTGCCGTTTCACTGACAGATGCCGCGTACTCTTCCAGCTGAACTGTATTAGGACATGGAACAGTGAAACTATTAGCAGTGTTAATATATTTATTAAAATTGAGGTTCCAATGCTTCATATTGCTTGAATCAGCATATCTTTAGTTGTTTCCTGCGCATCGTCCAAAAGATGTTTTAAAGACACGAAATAAACTTTACAGCTGGAGGTCGTATGTGATATTATTTCAGTAATCACAAAATCGACTCAGATTTGGAAGGAGCTCTGCGCTTATCGGTATGAAGCCGCATCCCCTCTGGCGTGGATATATGCACTGAATCGGTTGGCAAGGATGTCATAAAGTCGTTGCGCGTTCTCCTGTGGGATGATGGCTCCAAAAATGTTGTAAATGGTTCTATGTAGATATCTTGGATACTGGAACTGGAGCGGAGTGGATGTTGGATCTGTTGCCACACATATTCTATCGATGATATATCTGGGGATCTTGCTGGCCACGGAATACCTCAGTAGCACTTCGATTACTCATATGGTCGAGTGCCACGTGTCAATGAGCATTGTCCTGTTGAAAAATAGCACCATGATTCGGTTTCTTCGAGGTACCAAAATTCCTCTCTTAGACCACGAGTAGGCCATCATTCAAATGGGTCTTGTCATAAGACGTGAAGTTTTGCATGCAGATGGCTCATATCGCTGTTTTGGGGATGGCTGATTTCTATTCCAAGCACGTTTTCGTGCCGTTCAGAGCGTTCGAGTTAGGGCACTTTCATTACGACAATGAAATTTTTCTATATTGAGACATAACATGAGTGACAAGTTAAAATCATGCACTGCACCGCGAATTGAGAGACTAGATCTGTCATTAGCCATTGGGCGCAATCAGTAGGTTAGAAAACCTTCTCGCGGCAGGAAAAGCTCTGTTGTTCAACACACAGTTCGTATGGCGGGTAACGACGCTCATGCGAGACACTTTCGTTAAAGTCTGAATATCGACATTGTTATATTCGTCACTTACATCATATTCATCAATGAGCCCCTTTTTACAGGCCTGTAGTGCTTGACTTCCTTCCATTATTTTCTGTTTGGAAGATATGCGACTTGGGGGACGATTATTCTGGGTTCCACAGAAATTTAGAAACAGGTGAGTTAATACCACCCAGCGACTTTTCTTAGAAAACAGATTGAAGACCGAAAAACCTCTGTTTATAACGTTTGTAGATTTAAAAAAGCTTCAGGTAATCGCTATGGTAATACACTCTTTGGAATTCCGGAGATAGCTGGGTTAAAATACAGGGAAGGAAGGGATTTCTGCAGTTTTTATAGGTACCAGACTGCAGTTTTGAGAGTCGAAACAGGAGAAAGGGAGGCAATAGTCTAGAAAAGAGTGAGGTCAGGTCGTAGCATATCACCCATATTATCCAATCTGTACATAGAGCAAAACTTTAGGAAAACAAGGAGCAATTTGGATGAGAAATTAAAGTGCAGGGAGAAGAATTAAAAACATTACGATTTTCCAGTCATTTTACAACTGTGCCACAGACGACTAACGTCGTGTAAGGTCAGTTGAATGGAATGAAGAGTGTGTTTGAAAGAGATCGTAAGATGAACTTAACAACTAAAGTGAAAGAATTGTAATGCTGCTCTGCCGAATTGAATTGGATGATGCAGAGGGAATTGGACTAGAAAATGAGACACTAATAGTAATAGATATTTTAGGCAGAAAATTAACTGACGATGGCAAAAGCAAAGGTGATGCAGACTGTCTATAGCAAGAAAAGCTTAGAAGAGAAAGATAAGTGCCGTATGTTGACATGGAATATCAGTTTTAGTGTTAGTTTTGTGAAGATATTTGTCTGAAGTGTAGCCATTTGTTGAGGTGAAAAGTGCGCGATAAGTAGGTAAGACAAAAAGAGAATAGAAGCTGTTGAAATGCGGTGTCGCAGAATAATGATGAGGATTAGAGAGGTAGATCGGACAACTAAAATGAAGAAGTAGTGCATGAGACTGGGGAGAACAGAAATTTATGACACAACTTGACTAAAAACAGGGTTCGGTTGGAAGGATACATACTGTGTCATCAAACGTGTTTGAACACAGTAAGCAGCTGTAAATGAATATAGGCTGCAGTGGGCATGTAGAAATGAAAAAGCCTGATCAGGGTTGACTAGCGTTGAGAGTTGTTGCAAACCAGACTTTTAACTAAAGTGCAGAACGACGACAATAACAACAGTCCGTTGCATCTGACGGTCTGCACTAACAACATCATATTCTGAAATGAGAGTGAAAATCTCATTCTGGAAACATCATATTCTTCTTACATCCTATTTAGTGGGATCTCTTCCTTGATCGACTGAATGGTATCTAGTCTTGCAGTTAAAATCATATTATTGTGGCATATGTGACGAAGAACACATGTTACTGGCTATCCATTCCCATTGGACGATATTCTCCATTTAAATGTGTATATAAACATATTTACGATTCGTTATCGTTTATATAATAAGTACCAAACCGTAGAGTTAAAATTGACAGGCAATAAATTGTCCTCAATTCTGTATTTGAGCAGACATTTTGATCTTTATTACAACGAAAATTACTTCTACGGAGAACTTCTGGAAACGTTTAAATTATAAAATTTTCATGATAACGTTACAATAAAATGGGTATGGTCAAATTTTACATGACGTAATTATTCGATATACAGGATGTTTCAGAATGTTTGACAGTCTGAAGAATACAGCGACGGTGGCTCCGTTTATTTGTAGCGCGGATTGCCAGGTTTATCCTACATACAGGTCAGTAATCATGTTGTACTGGTCGAAGCAACTTCGTGCGTTCGCGGTGGTTTATATTTTCGCTACGACGAATCTATCGTGCGCATTTTAAGATTCAGCCGCGGTATCCAATTCCTGCTCGTTCTATAATATTGAACTGGGTAATAAACTTCCGTGCAACTGACAGTGCATCGAATCGCAAGTTAACCAGTCCCCGGGAAACCTTCGAACTCCCAAGAACATCAAACGCGTGAGTAGCAGTTTACAGGCAAGCCCTCGTCGTTCGTTAAGAAAACGTGCCAAATCGCAGAACATTCCGCGGGCGTCCACTCATGGCATAATCCTGTGTGATATGCATCATCATCCGGATGATTTACTAACTCGCTTGCGTCGAATGGCCACCTCATTCGTCTGATTTAGCCGTGGTTACTTGAATGCGAGAGTGTACTCTGAACGACCGAGAAGATTGCAGTGGTTAAAAGATCGGATTAAAGGCAAAATTTCGAGAATTATCCCAGCAGTTTCGAACGGTGTGTTCAAAACCACATTGAAACACCTCAAATATTATGTAGCAGTGAAAAGTTGTCATTTGTTCGATGTGATATTTCATAAGTAAACAAAATGGTTTAAATGGCTCTGAGCACTGTGGGACTTAACTTCTGAGGTCATCAGTCCCCTATAACTTAGAACTACTTAAACCTAACTAACCTAAGGACATCACACACATCCATGCCCGAGGCAGGATTCGAACCTGCGACCATAAGTAAACATGAAAATTGTTGTGTACAATGTTAACTTTGTTTCGCGATTAGTTTGCGTGTTATTCAAATTTGAAATCGTCAAAACATCTTGAAACATCCTGTAAATCGAAAGCTTCCCTACTCGTATTGTATTCATCAATATTTAGTAATACAGTGTGGTATTTCGTAAGTACACGAGGTAGCGGAACTGAAAAAAAACAACGGTTAATGTTTCATGTTCCCTCATAAAATTCATATCCAAATTCGTTTGAGCGCCTGGACAACTGCTGGGAGTGTATGTCGTTGTCGTAATTCAGTAGCGGCTTGCGAAGATATATCTTGTGTATCGGCTATCTAATTTACTCGATCTGATACACAATATGTGCAGAAGCGGGAGGAAACAAGGATGGAAGACGAGACCAGGCCCCGTTATGCAATCTCCGACGGAGAACGATACCGGAGAACTGAAACCCTAAGCGCGATGCGGCAGTCAATACCAATTTACAGGGACCAGGACCTCAAACGGGAGACACGATCAGCTCTGAACGGTAGGCGGTACCCGGGGTATCGTCGTATGGCAGTTTATCAGCCTGGAGAGAGAGAGGTTTACAGCAACGCTGAAAGCAGAAATACAGGCGTCTGCGCACTCACTTGTCGAATTCTCACGTAGGTAACTTTTTAATACATAATGCGTCAGAATTGTTCAGTGGACCGACCGGTGTACAGAGATAAGTGACGGGTGGTCGGGATGGGGTTGGGTTGTTTGGGGAAGGAGACCAGACAGCGAGGTCATTGGTCTCACATCGGATGAGGGAAGGACGGGGAAGGAAGTCGGCCGTGCCCTTTGAAAGGAATCATCCCGGCATTTGCCTGTAGTGCCTTGTTGACAACCTCCGTCCTCGGCTTCATGAGACCTGCGTCACACACGAACCCTGCCATCAGCTCTTCCCGAGACCGGGACTAATCTGACCAAGCCATGGCTTTTCAGGCCCAGGAGGGACGCTGCAGGCGAGGTCGTACTGTTAGGAAACGAATTCGCGTCGGTCATCTGCTGCCATAACCCATTAACGCTAAATTTTGCCGCACTGTCGTAACGGATACGTTCGCCGTAGGTCCCACTTTAATTTGTTTCATTCAATGTTGCTTATCTATTAGCACCGATAATTCTCCGCGAACACCGCTGCTCTCGGTCATTAAGTCAAGGCCGTCGGCCACTGCGTTGTCTGTGGTGAGAGGTAACGCCTGAAAGTTGGTGTTCTTGGCACTATCTCGACACAGTGGATCTCGGAATACTAAATTCCTAACGAATTCCGAAATGGTATGTCCCATGCGTCTAGCTCCAACTGCCATTCCCCGTTCAGAGTTTATTAATTCCCGTCATGTGGCCACAATCGTATCAGAAATGTTTTCACATGAATCACCTGAGCACAAAGGACAGCTCCGCCCATGAACTGCCGTTTTATGCCCAGTGCACGCGATTCTACCGCCATCTCTCACTTTAGTGTATGTTGTCGTTGTGAACTTTAGTCAATAGACTGGTTTGATTTACCACTTTACGTTGGGCTATCCTCCACAAATCTTTTCATCTCTGTATAACTACTGCAACCTATATCCGTCTGATTCTACTAACTGTAGATGAGGATTTGCCTCTCTCCATAATGTTGTCTCAACCGCACTTTCCTCCATTCACAACTCTTGCTGCGTAAGATCTGATTTTATAACGATGGCCATTTCTCCCTATGTAGGTGCGAGTATAAACACACATCAAAAAAAGTTTTGCTTCATCCCGGTTCCAAGAACTCCTGAAGGTAGACGTTGACTGTGTGTATTGTATCACAGACAAAGTCCCTTTGACTGTATGGATATGTCACTAAACCCGCCCAAAGATGTAAACAACTATGCATCAGCAGCGCCTGTTAGATGGAAGGGGCCCGAAGGCCGATCAGTACCAGTCATTCCACCAGGAAGGAGTTACACGGCTCGTGTAGTCTGTAGTTCAACCATGCCTAGACGGTCAACACCGCGGTTCGATCGCTTCCGCATTGTTACTTTGTGCCAGGAAGTGTCTCAACAAGGGAAGTGTCCAGGCGTCTTGCAATGAACCAAAGCGATGTTGTTCGGACATGGAGGAGATACAGAGCGATAGGAACTGTCAATGCTGCTGCAGTGGATGACAGCTACCTACGGATTATGTCTCGGAGGAGCCCTGACAGCAACACCAACATGTTCAATAATGGTTTTCGTGCAGCCGCAGGACGTCGTGTTACGACTCAAACTGATGCGCAACATCACTGCCGACGTCCATGGCGAGGTCCATCTTTGCAACCGCAACACCATGCAAGGCGGTGCAGATGAGCCCAACAACATGCCGAATGGACCGCTCAGGATTAGCCTCACGTTCTCTTCAAAAATGAGTGTCCCATATGCCTCCAACCAGACAATCGTCGGAGACGTCTTTGGAGGCAAACCGGTCAGGCTGAGCGCCCTAGACACACTGTCCAGCGAGTGCAGCAAGGTGGAGGTTCCCTGATGTTTTAGGGTGTCATTATGTGGGGCCGACGTACCCCGCTGGTGGTCATGGAAGGCGCCGTAACGGCTTTACGATACGTGAATGCCATCCTCCGACCGATAGCGCAACAATATCGGCAGCAAATAGGTGACGTATTCGTCTTCACGGACTACAGTTCGCGCCCCCGTAGTGCACGTCTTGTGAATGACTTCCTTCAGGATAACGACATCGCTCGACCAGAGTGGCCAGCATTTTCTCCAGACATGAATCCTGTAGAAGATGCCTGCGATGGATTGAAAAAGGGCTGTTTATAGACGATGTGACTCACCAACCACTCTGAGGGATCTAGGCAGAATCGCCGTTGAGGAGTGGGACAATCCAGACCAACAGTGCCTTTATGCACTTGTGGATAGTATGCCACGATGAATACAAGCATGCATCAATGCAAGAGGACGTGCTACTGGGTATTAGAGGTACCGGTGTGTACAGTAATCCGGACCAACACCTCTGAAAGTCTCGCTGTATGGTGGTACAACATGCAATGTGTGGTTTTCATGAGGAATAAAAAGGGCGGAAACGATGCTTATGTTGATCTCTATTCCAATTTACTGTACAGGTACCGGAACTCTCGGAATCGAGGTGATGCAGACTTTTTTGATGTGTGTATATAGGCATATGGAGGAGAAACTTGGTGACTGAAATAGTTTGAAAAGGTCTAGCCGCAACGGAAAACTTATTTGCTTTAGTGATTGCACCCGTCCCCTATTTTCTGATGTTATATAACAAACTGCCCTTCTTCAGACTCTGTCGGTTTTTTCCATCAATCCTATCTGGTAGGACGGATCCAGTTGCCGCAATGGTTAGCACACTGGACTCTTATTTGGGAAATGACGGCCATTCTCATTTAGGTTTCCCATGATTTCCCTAAACCGCTTCAAGGAGATGCCGGGATGGTTTCTTTGAAAGGATACGGCCGATTTCCTTCCCCATGCTTTCCTAATCCGAGCTTGTCCTTCGTCTCTAATGACCTCGTTGTGGACGGGACGTTAAACACTAATCTCCTGCTCCTCTTTTTGGCAAGGGTCCCATACCGCGCAACAATACTTCAGAAGAGGATAGACGAGGGGTTAGAGTCAGTCTCTTTAGTAGATTAATAGCACTTTCTAAACATTCTGCCAATAAAACGAAGTCTTTTGCTCGCCTTTGCGACATCATTTTCTAGGCAGCTCTTGTTATTAACATGTTTGTTGACCACGGTAGTTGACTCTCGAAGGTGGCGTTTTTTTCCCGAACTGCAGCACATCTACTTATAAAGATACATTTCTGCAGCACATCTGCAGATAAATATACATTTCACGAACCACCTTAATGTGTGTGACGGAGTTTGCTTCTGCTATGAAACTCATTTCCCCCTTTCATATATACAGTTCATCCATTCCGGGAATCTAATCTCATCGATTTTTGACTGTTATGTACATTGATACTGACAATATATCGGTCCAGGGATTCCAAGACTTTCGAGAAAGTTTTAATTTCAAATTGACATAGTAATATTTTTCGTGTGATTAGAAATTAACGATTTTTGTGTTTTTTCTCATTGCTCATAGAGTGACGCCTTGCTTCTTGGCAAATCTCATTATCCTGTATCAATGGGAAGTAGCCTATAGGTTTCGATGAGTGAGTTTGCGAGTACCAAAAGAAGGGAGATAAATGACTGGACCTTTTGATTACATGGACTTAAAAGCTTCACTTTTTTACATCTCTAAGTGACTGTAGATCTTAATGTGTAACATAAATTTAAACTTGATACATCAAGCCGCTACTGAGAAAAAGGTTTTTGAAAAGTCGGACAGACAGACAGACAAGTAGATTGACGACGAAGTGATCGTATAAGGATTTCGTTTTTACCGATTGAGGTACGGAACCCTAAGAGCAGTCGGTAAAACTCTGTATGACCTCACTTTTCTCTGATTATCTAGATGAGGTCATTTGGGGAGCCGTATGTGGGAGGAATCAAGATACCAGAGTCATTTTGGATCGTTCGCTCCCGGACCTTTGACAGTAACCTTCCCCACAATGCGCAACGCCTGCCTTGTAGCGTCTGCACTGGAATGTGGATAGGCTACTCCTAGTGCTCCAGGGCCTATTAAACGAAGGGATGATGACACGCGGTGCTCTTCTTTGTATGATCTCTGTCCTATCAATCCAGCCAGGGAAGGGACCCTGAGTGAAGAGCAATATTCCTAATCGGTCGAACGAGTGGTCCATCCACGTCTTTAGATTAAATTTCCTTAAGATAATTCCAACGCATCTCGGCCTGGTGTCCACTTTTCCTGTCACTCGTTTCGCAAGGTCGTTCCAGTTTAGTCCGCTCCGGACGGTTATTCGTAGGCATTTTACGTTTATTAAAGCTTTCAATAACTTATCGCTAACCATATAATCGAGGCGTAATGGGTGTTGTAAGCCTTCTATAAAAATTTATCTGTAAGTCAACATACTGCATATCCTTTTTCAAAAGCTTTCTCCTTGTGTAACGCGTGTTTTAGAAATCGTAATCAAATGTTGAGCAATACTGACTATTGGTTGGCCCTGTGTTGCGAGTGTGAACAGTGTCGTGAAACAAAACTTTAAACTTAATGAAACACTAAATTTGAAATAATGAAAACGAATCTACTTAAATTCCAAAAGTAACTAATTGTGTACTCAGTGAAAACTATTTAACTGAAACACAATACTAAGATACATTATGAAAGTTGCGTGACATGAAGTGCAATTCCGTCTTGAAATGTGCGTAAAAATAAAAAATAATGCTGTACTCAGAAGAAAAATAACTCTGAGATTATCTACACTGTTTATTGTAAATTAATTTACTTGCTTAGCACAAAACCTGATAATTCTGACAATGAGCTCTTTCCTCATAAGGATTCAAAATGAAATTTACCCTGAAATAAAAGTAACTTACCTCACGCTCAGCACGTCGTTTCGTGTCTGGTGTACCGACGTTCTCGAAAGCAAATAGAAATTAGTAGATGCATCAGCTAAAGAAAAAAATAAGCCACTCACCACAAAATTTGCTTTTTGCTCGTCAGAAACGATCTGTAGCTTCGTGTGGCGTAAGGTGCAAACCACACACGACAAAATATTAAAAACATTGCTAAGAAAGATGAAGGAGGGTTTTACTTTAAAGAAAGTCGTTCTTGCAAAATTAGCTTCTGATTATTGTCAGAAAAGACTGCACAATTACGAAATTCTATCAATACAAAGATTACAGACATTGCGTTATTCGTGACATAATGAAAACAAAGTGATCCAATTAGCTCTAATGAATGTTTTTAGTTATCCGAGGGATGAAGACTTCCTTCAGTTAATAATTCTGACAAACAAACATTTGATTCTAGCGCATGCGTTGGTTACCTTTAAAAATTATACCAAGAAATCTCCTTCACCGATAGAATGAGTAACATATGTTTTAATCTCCATAACAAAGTGTTAGAGATAATTTCTCTAAGATTCATAAATATTAGATCCCCTACTCTAAAACCTCAACTGCTCGCTAATATGTCCCAAATAAGAACGCCTCAGCGCTGCGCAATTGAATGGCGAGGAAGCCAACCACATACAAACTTAGAGTCAAGAATCTTATTCACTACTCGTGCAGCGTGCTTTTTAATCTTTGTCTCAGTACAAAAAAGATGAATTATTTACAGTGGCAGAAAACGTATGAAAACCTTACAATGTCTTCGCCTGTCTATACTCCACATATTATGTTTATTTAAGATCGTCGTCAGTTCTTAATCACCTGTCCTCTGCGGATTTTTCTGCATTTCGGTACAATATCGTGCCGTCGCCACCTCCCTGTAGTCAAACAGCACTGTACGTGAAATAGCATCACTGAGTTCCCGACGTTATCATCGAGCGAGGTGGCGCAGTCGTTGACGCCCTGGACTCGCATTCATGTGGGCAAGAGTTCAAATCTGCGTTCGAACATCCTGTTTTAGGTTTCCCATGATTTCTCTAAATCACTCAGGCAAATGCTAGAATGGAATAAAATGGCAACCTACAGCGGTCCTTACGATGTTATTTATTATATGGCTACCAGTGTCGGCGCTTCACTGCACGATTTTTAGGCCTCATCTGATGCTGAGGGGGTGAACACCATGCGTATACACGATTCATCAGTGGCCAATATCTATAACTGGTTTTCGCAGAGCACCTGTAACAACGATGTTGTCTTTCCAACTATCAAGTATCAATAGAGTTTTTTTAGTAGGGAATTTGATGTTTGTGAATCTTAGAGAAATTATCTGGAATACTTTATTATGGAGATGAAAAAAGACGTTCTTGATTCTATTGATAGTTCATGGTTGGAAGGACAACATCTATCTACATCTACATCTACTTGATTACTCTGCTATTCATAATAAAGTGCCTGGCAGAAGATTCAACGAACCACCTTCAAGCTGTCTCTCTACCGTTCCACTCTCGAACCGCATGCGGGAAAAACGAGCACTTTAATTTGTGCGAGCCCTGATTTCTCTTATTTTATCGTGATGATCATTTCTCCCTATGTAGGTGGATGCCAACAGAATGTTTTCGCAATAGGAGGAGAAAACTGGTGATTGAAATTTCATGAGAAGCTTCCGTCGCAACGAAAAACGCCTTTGTTTTAATTATTGCCACTCAAATTCACGTATTATGTCTGTGATACTATCTCCCCTATTTAGCGATAATACAAAACGAGCTGCCCTTCTTTGTACTTCTTCGATGTCATCCGTCAGTCCCACCTGATGCGGATCCCATACCGCACAGCAATACTCCAGAATACGGCAGACAAGCGTAGTGTAAGCAGTCTCTTTGGTAGACCTGTTGTACCTTCTAAGTGTTCTGCCAATGAATCGCAGTCTTTGGTTTGCTCTACCCACAATATTATCTATGTGATCGTTCCAACTTAGATTATTTGTAATTGTAATCCCTAAGTATTTAGTTGAATTTACAGCCCTCAGATCTGTGTGACTTATCGCGTAATCGAAATTTAGCTGATTTCTTTTAGTACTCACGTGAATAACTTCACACTTTTCTTTATTCAGGGTCAATTGCCATTTTTCGCACCATACAGATATCTTATCTAAATCATTTTGAAAGTCGTTTTGATCATTTGATGACTTTACAAGACAGTAAATGTCAGCATAATCTGCAAATAATCTAAGACGGCTACTCAGATTGTCTCCTATGTCGTTAATATAGATCAGAAACAATAGAGGGCCTATAACACTGGTGGTCTCGCGGTTCTAGGCGCGCAGTCCGGAACCGCGCGACTCCTACGGTCGCAGGTTCGAATCCTGCCTCGGGCATGGATGTGTGTGATGTCCTTAGGTTAGTTAGGTTTAAGTAGTTCTAAGTTCTAGGGGACTGATGACCACAGCTGTTAAGCCCCATAGTGCTCAGAGCCATTTGAACCATTTTGAACCTATGACACTTCCTTGGGGAACGCCGGATATTACTTCTGTTTTGCTCAAAGATTTTCCGTCTGTTATTACGAACTGTGACCTTTCTGACAGGAAATCACGAATTCAGTCGCACAACTGAGGCGATACTCCATAGGCACGCAGTTTGGTTAGAAGACGCTTTTGAGGAACGGTGTCGAAAGCCTTCTGGAAATCTAAAAATATGAAATCAATTTGACATCCCCTGTCGATAGCACGTATTACTTCGTGAGTATAAAGAGCTAGTTGTGTTTCACAAGAAAGATATTTTCTGAAACCATGCTATGTGTCAATAAATCGTTTTCTTCGAGGTACTTCATAATGTTCGAAAACAGTATATGTTCCAAAACCCTACTGCAAATCGACGTTAGTGATATAGGCCTGTAATTCAGCGGATTACTCCTACTTCCCTTTTAGGGGATTGCTGCGACATGAGCAATTTTCCAGTCTTTAGGTACGGATGTTTCTGTGAGCGAGTGGTTGTATATAATTGCTAAATATGGAGCTATTTTATCAGCATACTCTGAGAAGAACCTGACTGGTATACAATCTGGACCGGAGGCCTAGACTTTATTAAGTGATTTAAGCTGCTTTGTTACACCGTGGATATCTACTTCTATGTTTCTCCTCTTGGCAGTTGTTCTTGATTGGAATTCAGGAATATTTACTTCGTCTTCTTTGGTGAAGGAGTTTCGGAAAACCGTGTTTAATAACTCTGCTTTAGTGGCACTGTGATCAGTGACTTCACCGTTGTTCGGGCAGTGAAGGTATTGATTGCGTCTTGCCACTGGTATGCTTTATGTATGACCAGAATCTCTTTGGGTTTTCTGCCTGATTTCGAGACAGAATTTCGTTGTGGTAATTATTAAAAGCATCTCGCATTGAAGTACGCTCCATATTTCGAACTTCTGTAAAACTTTGCCATTCTTGGGGATTCTGCGTTCTTTTTGAATTCGGCACGCTTTTTCGTTGCTTCTACACCAACGATCTGACCCGTTTTGTGTACCATGGGGGATCAGTACCATCACTTATTAATTTATGTGGTATATGACACTCAATTACTGTTGATACTTTCTCTTTGAAAACATTCCACAACTTTTCTACAGTTAGATGATCACATCTGAAGGAGTGGAGACTGTCTCTTAAAAAGGCGTTAAGAGCAACATCGTTGTTTCAGATAGTACGTGAAAACCAGTTATAGATGTTGGCCACTGATGAATCGTGTATATGGATTGTGTTAACGTCCTCAGCGTCAGTATCTGAAGATGGTGTGCTGAAGCTCCGAAACTGGTAGCCGTATAATAAATAACATCGTTAGGATGGCTGTAGGTGTTCCATTTTATTACATAAGTGAACAGCCGAAGTCCCTCACACCTCTAGTCACAAGGATGGACATAAAAAAATGCCGAAATGGTTCCTTTCCCACCCTTGAAAGAATGCGAGTCAGAATTCCGTCTCTAATGACCTCGACGTCGACGGGACGTAAAGCCCTGATTTTCCTTCCTTTTTTCCGACGCTGTCCACTCTGTAATTTATGAATATTGTAAAGAGTAATGATCTCAACATGCTTCCTAGGGGGTACTTCCAAAATTACCTTCACATTCGTCGATTGCGTTCTGGTGAGAACGAAATATTATGTTCCGTCTGCACAGTTCTGGATCCAGCCGCAAGTCTGATTAGATTCTCGGTAAACTCGTATTTTGTTTACCAAACGACAGTGAGAAAACGAATCTTATGGAAGTCAAGGAACACGATATGAACCTGGTCGCCTTTGTCAAAGGCTCTCTGGATCTCGTGGACGAACATATGTCTATGTAATGTACGTTGATATATATGGGGAAAGTTCCGTTCTCTAAAATGGTCTTAAGGCGTAAGCGTAAAATGTGTACTGTAAATTTACAACTGACCGACGACAGTGATATGCGCTCTTAATATTGTGCATATGCCCGATGATGCTTCTTGAAAGCGAGAATGACCAGCAAATTTTTTCGAAATACTTGGTACCATTAATTACTTCAGTGGCCTAGGAAAAATTTGGTTAGAAGGGAAGAAAATTACTTCACTTAATTTTTGTAGAGTCTGCCACGTACTCACGGTGCTACGCCGGCTCCATCGCATGTGAAGAGGCCGGTTCCTGCACGACCTCAAAGACGGAGTTTCCCACGTGCCGGTAACGCACTGCCTTACCGCCATCATATCCGCTGGTATCGCGCGTAGCCTGCATTCGACTGCCACACTGACGTACGGGGCGGGGTCGGACGACAACCCAGCCACAGGACATGTCGACAAGAATTCCCTCTTGCCAACACATTAGTAGTCTTTCGTTCAATTATTGACAATAACAATAATAATAATAATAAAATGACACTGAAATCAGGACGGGAATGAGACAAGAGCGTAGACTAGCGTCCCTGGTCTTCAACCGTGTTTCAGAAATGGTCTCCAGATAATGGTAGCAAGAAATGAACAATTCAGGCTAGAAAATGGGGTAGACTAGATCAATATTATATGAATCTCACAGTCGACTGTCTAACCTTTACAGATGATCTAGTGATTTTTTCAAACTCCTTAGATACGGCAGCGAAACAGCTTAACCAACTAGGTGTACAGGAGCGTAGGCTGGGCTTTAAATCTCAGTTGAGGAGACAAAGTTTATGACAAACATACAATCAATGCTAAAACGAACTTGATGTCAAACTAGGAAAAATGAAGCAGCTTGAAAACTTTAAATAGCTGCATGAATGGACAGACTGAACCTACCAGGTAACGGAAATGGCGTATCAACCAACTAAAGGCAACCACAATAAGAGGTCGATATTCATGAACGCCAAAATTAGACACTCCTGCACTTTTATGCGACCGGATGGTCTGTATGCCACAGACACTCTTTACAATAAGCATGAAAGGTGTAATTGAGAATCTTCAGGACATTTTAAGGAACATCCTGGGTCCGAGCAAAGAGAAATCGTGTACAGATGGCGTCAGAGATAAGAAATACAGAGTGTTCGGAAATTCCCGTTACAAGCTTCTAGGACTTGTAGAGGGGAGCGAGTATATAATATTGTGAATAGGAACCCGTATCCGGAAATTTCATCCAACTACCCACCAAAGCTTCAAAGTTAAGACGCCGGTATGTATATATAGGATGAATCCGTGACGATGTTACAAACTTGCAAGGATGATGGACAAGGATAAATGTACCAATTTGAGGCAAGGGTCCTTGTACCGGAAACGAACGAGTCGAAAATTATAAGCGATAACCGTCCTGACATATCTGACAGTGGAATACATGAAGCGGCACTGTTGTTACTAAGATTGTAGGGTTGGCAGCGTTTAGAGGTAGCAGTACGTACCAAGACAAGAAAAATGTCTTGTAAACGTGGTCTCTGGAATACATACCTTAAGAGCTGTGAGTAGTTGTTCAGTAGAGGAGAAATGTTTTACAATAACGAAGATGAACGACTGCTCAAGCTCCACAAGTAAGAGTTGTAGAGCCCATGGTTACCTGAAATTTTTTCTTGTTTGGCCCATACTACCATCTCTTGAAGCTGTATACACTACGTTTCTAACGACAACAGTACCGCTACGTGCCGGCCGATGTGGCCGAGCGGTTCTAGGCGCTTCAGTCTGGAACCACACGACCGCTACGGTCGCAGGTTCGAATCCTGCCTCTGGCATGGATGTGTGTGCTGTCCTTAGGTTAGTTACGTTTAAGTAGTTCTAAGTTCTAGGGGACTGATAACCTCAGAAGTTAAGTCCCACAGTGCTCAGAGCCATTTGAACCGCTACGTGTATTCCACTGTCAGAGGTATCGGAATAACTTTCGCTTGCAACTTTCGACTCGTACGTCTCCGAACCAGGGAACCTTATCTCAAACGGGTACATTTATCCTTCTCTGTTATCCCTGAAAGTTTGTAACACCATCATGGAATCATTCTGTATGTAGATACAGTCACAGGCGCCGGTACCTGTAACTTTGACGCTCTGTAGCGTCGTTGATGACTTTTCTACTACACGGGGTTGTATTTCAAAATATTATTAACTCACTCCTCTTTACAGGTCCTAGAATTTGTAACGGGAATTCCGAGCACCCTGCACACAAGTAATTAGGAAAACGTAAACGTCACGACTCTACATCTTAATCACACTTAATTGCCTGGCAGAGAGTTCATCGAACCACCACTGTGCAGCTGATCCCGGCGGAGGTTCGAGTCCTCCCTCGGGCATGGGTGTGTATGTTTGTCCTTAGGATAATTTAGGTTAAGTAGTGTGTAAGCTTAGGGACTGATGACCTTAGCAGTTAAGTCCCATAAGATTTCACACACATTTGAACTTTTTTTTTTTCATCGAACCACCTTTACAATAAATCTCTATTATTCCAATCTCGAATAGCGCCCGGAAATAAAAATCCAACACCTATATCTTTCTGCGCGATCTCTGATTTCCTTATTTTATGACGATGGTCGTTGCTCCCTATGTAGGTCGGCGCCAATAAAATACTTTCTCATTCAGTGGAGAAAGTTGGTGACTGAAATTTCGTGAGAAAATTCCGCCAGAACGAAAAACGCCTTTGTTTTAATGATGTCCATCCCAAATCCTGTATCATATCATTTTCACTCTCTACCCTATTTCGTGATAATACAAAATGTGTTATCCTTCTATGAACTTCCTCGATGTACCCCATTAATCTCACGTGGTAAGGATTCCAGAATGCGAAGCAGTATTCAAAAAGAGGACGGGCGGGCGTTGTGTAGGCAGTCTCTTTAGTAGATCTGTTACATTTTTAAGAGTTCTGCCTTCCCCACAACATTTCGTATGTGTTCTTTCCAATTTCAGTTATTCCTAATTGTAATTCCTAGGTATTTAGTCGAATTGACGGCGTTCAGATTTGACTGATTCATCGTGTAATCCAAATTCATCGGGTTCTTTTTAGCACTCAGGGGGATGACTCACACTTTCATTATGTGGCGTCAATTGGCAATTTTTGGACCTACAGATATCTTTTCTAAAACGTTTCGAAATTTTTTTATCTTCTGATGGCTTTATTACATGATAAACGACAACATCATCTGAAAACAACCTAAGACGGCTGCCCAGATGGCCTCCTTAATCATTTATGTAGATAAGGAACAGCAGAGGGCCTATAACACTACCTTGGGGAACGCCAGAAACCACTCTGTTCTACTTAATGACTTTCCGTCAATTAATACGGACTGTGACCCCTCTTACAGGAAATCACAAATCCAGTCACATAACTGAGACGATATTCCAAGCACGCAATTTCACTACAAGTCGTTTGTGCGGTACAGTGCGAAAAGCCTTCTGGTAATCTAGAAATTCTGAAGAGGGGGACTGCCTTTTATGGCCACGTGACATGAATGAGCCCAGGAAGAATATTTATGTATATTAACTAACTTTAAGAAAACCCAAGAGACATGCTTCACAAAAGCTGAAAAATATCTACGAGCACTGGACATTTCTCATCATCTGTGACCGCGGTCTCCTCCGCTGTCTTTGCTTCTGCCGTAGCAGAGCTGCAGCAGCGAAGAGGCCACTCTACGAGGAAGATATTTCGCACAAAGGCAGCTGCTCCACTGTTGGGAGCCCGGGTGTCAAAGGGGACTGTCCGGCCACCAGCCGCCTGGGAAATAAGGCAGCCTAGGACGGCCCGCAGAGCCAAAGCGACAGACAGAAGGGGGGAAAAAAAAGAACACACAGTGAGGGCGTCTGGCGAGCGGAGCCAGAGGAAGAGGTTCCTCCCGCCATTAGCAGAGTTGCGCCGTCGCGCTGTTCCCGTTGCAGACTCAGCGCGAGCCGCGGGGCTTCCCCGCGGCGGATGGCGGCGGTGCTGGATTCGTCACTGTCGCCGTGACGTCACGGGCAGCTGGCGACGCGCGGAAGAGCACGCACGACGGTCCGTTTACAAAGCGTCACTCACGCTGGCGTCAGCGTCGCTTGCCGGCTGGAGCTGCAGCGCTGTGTGAAGGTGGCACGACACGGCTTTCGCTGAGACTTCAGCCACGTAGGCGAGGAACGAGTAGGTTCAGGATGTGGTACTAGGTACGTGCTGTCAGCCACAGCCCTGCTTCCGCTGTACAAGAGTTGGACAAAAGTATGGAAACATCGTGAAAAATGCGTGCTTGAACATACGGTTACATCTACGAGGGGCGTAGTGACGCAACATATTTTTTTTTTTTGTGATAGTTGATTGGTTTTGTTCAGGATTCCTATACGTCATATTATTCACCACTCATTTTACCGAAAAACCGTATTTTTCAACATAATCTCCGGTCAATGTGACGGCCTTACATGCCACCTTACTGGGAAGACCTGTATGCCCTCATGGTAGCATTCTACTGGTCGACGTCGGAGCCAATGTAGAGCTGCATCAATAATCTTCCCATCATCCACATACTGCTTACCGCGGAGTGTGTACTACATTGGACCAAATACAAGGAAGTCTTCTTCTGTTGGGCTGCGAGGACATCGGTGGGCACACATCCTTGAGTATCCCAACTGGTGGATCAGTGTGTCTGCACTACCCATAGAGACGATCAATTGAGTGGCGAGTTGTTGGATACACCTCGCCCAACGGCTCAACAGGCTTTTGTTCACTGCCAGGTATACGCAGAAATTCTACAAGCTCTTTGCTTGGATCACACCTCTTTTACAGATGCCATTCTGAAGGATAAGTGTAACACCGCCATCTGTCGGAACTTCATTAAAGTTTAGGGTCTGAAGCAGAAATATTCCACGACGTTCCACAGCAAATTCCGCATTTTTTCAACCGAAACTGGCTGAGAAGAAAAATGTGCTGCATTACTTATTGAACGCCCCTCTTACTCCGAAGTTGACACTTACGTGCCTGGCAGATGATTCATTGAACTTGTTTCAAGCTATGTCTCTACCTTACCACTCTCAAAAAGTGCGCGGGGAAAACGAAAACCTAAATCTTCCTGTGCAAGATTCCTTTTATTTTATTACGATGTTCATTTCTCTCCATGTAGGTGTGATCAACGAAATATTTTCCCATTATAAGGAGAAAGCTGGTCAATAAAATTTCGTCAAAAGATCTCTTCGCAACGGAAAACGCCCTTATTTTAATCAATCCCATCCCAAACCGCGTATCATATCCTTCACACTCTCTCCCTTATTTTGTGATAGTACAAAACGATCTGCCTTTCTTTGAATTTTTTTGATGTCCTTCTTCAGGCCTATTTGTAAGGATACCATACCACGCATACCCAATGGTATGGTAACGTGTTATGATTTTAGTTTTTCCATATTTTTGTTCACTTCGTGTAATCTAAAGCCCCTCTCACACTAGCGACGTTCTTGTTGCAGACAACTGCTCGTGGCAAGTGAGTCTACAGCCTCTGTCCTGCCGTTTTGTTCCTGTACTGAGTCTCGTCAGTCGCGAGTGGTCGTTTTTTCGTCTAAACGTCGGCGCCGAAACTAAACTGCGTGTGTTGTGAGTACTGTCTGCTGTACAGATTGCCTTTTGGGGGGTGAAAGGTTGTCAGGAACAATACTTTCTCTAAAAAATCTAAATGTGATAACAGAATGTAGGAACAGGTGTGACTATAGAGTTCACCAAAGACAAAAGGTAATGTTCTTGACAATGTTTGCGTGGTAAATCCGCCACACTCCTCTGAACTGAAAGAATTGGGAAAATGTCATCCAGATATTTCAAAACATCTATGTTTATTTGCTCAAGAAAATACACAAATCAAAAAAGTTTTGCATCACCCCAGTTCTCGGAACTCCTGAAGATGGACATCGACTGTGGATATTGTATCACAGACACATTCCCTTTGACTGTTTGCAGATGTCACTAAACCCACCCAAAGATGTAAACAAACATGCATGAGCAGCGCCTATTAGACGGAGGGGGTCCGACAGCCGATCAGTTTCAGTCATTCCACCAGGAAGGAGGTCACGGCTCGTGTAGTCTGTAGTTCAACCATACCTAGACGGCCAACACGGCGGTTCGATCGCGTCCGCATTTTTAATTTGTACCAGGAAGGGCTCTCTTCAAGGAAAGTGTCCAGTCGTCTCGGAGTGAACCAAAGCGATGTTGTTCGGTCATGGAGGAGATACAGAGAGACAGGAACTGTCGATGACATGCTTCGCTCAGGCCGTCCAAGGACTATTACTGCAGTGGATGACCGCTACCTACGGATTATGGCTCGGAGGAACCCTGACAGCAACGCCACCATGTTGAAAAATGCTTTTCGTGCAGCCACAGGACGTCGTGTTCCGACTCAAACTCTGCTCAATAGGCTGCATGATGCGCAACTTTACTCCCGACGTCCATGGCGAGGTCCATGTTTGCAACCACGACACCATGCAGTGCGGTACAATTGGGCCTAAAAACATGCGAAATGGATTGCTCAGCACTGGCATCGCGTTCTCTTCAGACAATCGTCTGAGAAGTATTTGGAAGCAACCTGGTCAGGCTGAACACGTTAGACTCACTGTCCAGCGAGTGCAGCAAGGTTCCCTGCTGTTTAGGGGTGGCATTATATGGGGCCGACGTACGCCGCTGGTGGTCATGGAAGACGCGGTAACTGCAGCACGATGCGTGAATGCCATCCTCCGACCGATAGTGTAACCATATTGGCAGTATATTGGTGAGGCATTCGTCTTCATGGACGTCAATTCGCGCCCCCATCGTGCATATCTTGGAATGGCTTCCTTCAGGGTAACGACGTCGCTCGACGAGAGTGGCCAGCATGTTCTCCAGACATGAACCCTATCAAATATGACTAGGGTAAGATTGAAAAGGGCTGTTTATGGACGACGTGACGCACCAACCACTCTGTGGGATCTAAGCAGAATCGCCGTTGAGGAGTGCTACCACTTTGGATAGTATGCCACGACGAATACAGGCATGCATCAATGCAAGAGGACGTGCTACTGGGTATCAAAGGTGTCGGTGTGAACAGCAATCTGGACCACCACTTCTGAAGGTCTCGCTGTATGGTGGTACAACACGCAATGTGTGGTTTTCACGAGCAATAAAAATGGCGGATATGGTGTTTACGTTGATCTCTATACCAATTTGCTGTACAGATTCCGAAATTCCCGGAACCGAGGTGATGCAAAACTGTTTTTGATGTGTTTATATACAAGGGTTATTCGGAAACTGAGATCCTGTCTGTTGCGAAATGGAAACTACAGTGGAAATCAGTATTATTTAGTTTGCAACTGTTAGCTACACCTTCCAGCAATTTCTCCATACAGTGACCTCTCTGACGTAGATATTTTTCGTAGTGTTGCACCAACTTTTCTATAACCTTGCCATAGAACACTGCCATTCGTGCTTTCTGTCAGTTCTCTACGCTGATCTGCAGCTCGTTGTGTGTGCCAAAATATTGTGTTGATAGCCAGCGGCTCATGTGAGAAGGGACGAAAAGTCCGGCCTGTATGGTGGGTGAACAAACACTTCCCATAGAATGCGCTGCAGGAGCGTCTTCGTTGCCCCTGAAGAGTGCGGCTGAGAAATGTCACGAAGAAAGAAATGCGTGACAGTTATGTCATGTAGGGTTATATGAAATGAAGCGAAATCTCTAAGCAGCCATACTTGGCGGCAGATACTGTTTATCTAGGCCCTTCACGTGCTCACTGTGCGCTCAGAATAGAAAAGAGTGATCAGTTCTTCCTATGTAGATGAGCGCCAAAAACATATTTTCACGCAGTGAGGAGACAGTTGGTGACCCAAACGTGAAGAGAATGTCCTTTCGCAGCGAAGAATGCGTTTCTTTTTATGACTACTAGCCCAATTCGTCTACCATATCCGTGGCACTTTTGCCCTATTTCGCGATAATACAAAATGAGCTGCCCTTGTTTGAAATTTTTCGATGTCTTCCGTCAATCCTATCTGATGCGGATCCCACACCGCACCGGAATGCTCCAGGGCGGACAAGCGTGGTGTAAGCTGTCATTATAGTAGACCTGCTACATTTTCTAAGTGTTATGTCAAAAAATTGCAGTCTTTGGTTTGATTTCCCCAGACTATTATCCAGTTTAAGTTAATCGTGATTGTAATCCCTGGCTATTTAGTTAAGTTTACAGACTTTAGATTCGTGTGATTTATCGTGTAACCGTAAATTAGCGGATTCCTTCTAGTACTCAGGTGGATGACTTCACACTTTTCATTATTTAGAATCAATTGCCACTTTTTGCACCACACAGATATTGTCTAAACCATTTTGCAATTAGTTTTGATCGTCGTTTACAAGAAGTTAAATGACAGGTCTCGCTGTATGGTGGTACAACACGCAATGTGTGGTTTTCACGAGCGATAAGGGCGCTGATGACCTCGATGTTGAGCGCCCATAAACCCCAACACACACACACACACACACACGAGCGATAAAAAGGGCGGATGTGGTGTTTACGTTGATCTCTATACCAATTTACTGTACAGATTCCGAAATTCCCGGAACCGAGGTGATGCAAAACTGTTTTTGATGTGTTTATATACAAGGGTTATTCGGAAACTAAGATCCTGTCTGTTGCGAAGTGGAAACCACAGTGGAAATAAATAACATTTAGTTTGCTACTGTTAGGTACACCTTCCAGCTATTTCTTTACATAGTGACCTCTCTGACTTAGATAGTGGTGGTCCAGATTGCTGTACACACCGACACCTTTGATACCCAGTGCCACGTCCTCTTGCATTGATGCTTGCCTGTATTCGTCGTGGCATACTATCCCAAGTGCATCAAGGCGCTGCTGAGAGATTTCGCTTCATTTCATATAACCCTACATGACATAACTGTCATGCATTTCTTTCTTCGTGACATTTCTCAGCCGCAGTCTTCAGGTGCAACGAAGACGCTAATGCAGCGCTTTCTATGGGAACTGTTTGTTCACCACAAACGATCTAAGAGGGCTGCTCAGATTGTCTCCTATGTCGTTTATGTAGATTAAAAACAGCAGAAAGCCTATGACACTTCATTGGGGAACGCCAGATATTACTTATGTTTTATTCGTTATTTTTCCGTCAATTACTGCGAACTGTGCCCTTTATGATAGAAAATAACGAATCAAGTCGCACAACTGAGGCGATGCTTCATAAGTACGCAGTTTGATTCGACGTAGTTAGTAAGGACCGGTATCAAAAGTCTTCTGGAAATCTAAAAATATGGAATCAGTTTCACGTCCCCTGTCGATAGCACTCATTACTTCGTGAGAATAAAGAGCTAATCGTCTTTCACAAGAACAATGTGTGCTGAATCCGTGCTGACTGTTTGCCAATAAATCGTTTTCTTCGAGATAAGTCATATTGTTCGAACAAAGTATGTGTTCCAAAATCATACTGCAAATCGACGTTAGTGATATGGGCCTGTGTTGTAAAGGATTACCTCCCATTTCCTGAGCAACTTTCCAGTCTTTAGATACGGATCTTCGAGTAGTTATACATGACTGCTGAGTCTGAATCTGCTTCGCTACACAGAGCGTACCTACTTCTAAGTTACTCATTTTGCCAGTTGTTCTAGAATAGAATTCTAGAATATTTACTTCGCCTTCTTTGGTGAAGGAGTTTCGGTTAACCGTGTTTAGTAACAGTGCTTTGGTGCACTGTCATGAGTGACCTCACCATTGGTATCAGGCAGTCAAGGTATTGACTGTGTCTTGCCACTGGTGTACTTTACATATGAGCAGAATCTCTTTGGGTTTCTTGCAGATTTCGAAACAGAGTTTCGTAGTGGAAAGTATTACAAGCATCTCACATAGAAGTTCGCGCTAAATTTCGAGCTTCTGTAAAACTTCGTCAGTCATGGGGATTTTATATTCTTTAAAATTTGGCTTGGATTTTTCGTCGCTTATAGAACAGCGTTCTGACCCTTTTTGTGTAACCTAGGGATGAGTACCATCGCTTATCATGTTCTTTGGTGTACATCTCTCAATTGCCGTCGATACTATTTCTTTGAATTTAAACCACATCTGGTGTACGCGCACATATTTGGTTGGGAAGGAGTGGATACTACTCTTAGGGAGGCGTCAAGTGAATTTTCATTTGCTCTTTCAAACAGATATACTTTGCGTAAAGTAAGTCTGTGGCAGAAGCTCGTGATCAAGCTATTAGCCTGACTGCGGGTGGAGTACGGCCTTTCTCCGCCACTGGCCATGAAGGTGCGGATGACGTGCCCTTCGCCCGGCTGCATTTTATCTCCGCCAAAGGTACCCACTACTCATTTGGTAGCAGGCTGAGATGACCTGGGCCGTCCTCGAGAGACTGGAGTGAGGAAAAATCCCCAGTCCTATTCAGAACTGAACCACGGACAATCCAAGGCCGCAGTCCACTGTCCTACCTGCTAACCACCACGGCCACATAATCTCGTGAAAGAGATCTGAACGAGTTAATGTTGAACAATTTTCATTAAAATGTTTACCCATTTGCATTCTTTTCCATGCGTAGTGTAAGCTTTTTGCTTGTGCAGCTATTGCAGAACACAAGTAGATCTCTGCTTTCAGACATATCGCCTTTTACGGAAGAACACTAGCAGAAAAAATATCAAGCCATCGAACAACATCTACATTTACATACGTACTCGGCAAACCACGGTATGGTGCGTGGCGGAGGTTACACTGTGCGTCTTCTAGTCATTTGGTCTCCTGCTCCACTCGCAAATGGAGCGAGGGAAAAACGGCTGTCTACGCCTCCGTATGTGTCTTAATTTCTTGTATCTTCTATTCGTGGTCCTTACGCGCAACGTATGTTGGCGCCAGTAGAATCATCTGTAGTCAGCTTCAAATGCTACTTCTCTAAATTTTCTCAGTAGTGTTCGTCAATAAGAAAGTCGCCTCCCTTCCAGGGATTCCAACTTATATTCTTGAAGCATCTCAGAAAAACTAGCCTGTTGTTCGAACCTACCGGTAGTAAGCCTAGGAGCCCGGCTATGAGCTGCTTCGGTGTCTCCCTTTAATCCGCCCTGGTGCGGATTCCAAGCAGTCAAGCAGTACTCAAGAATGGGTCGCAGTAGTGTCCTATACGCAGTCTCCTTTACAGATGAACGACCACACTTCTCTAAAATTCTCCCATTAAACCGTAGTCGATCATCCGCCTCCCCTTCCACAATCCTCAGATGTTCTTTCCACTTCATATCACTTTGCAAAGTTACGGCCATAGGTATTTAAACGACGTGACTGCGTCAAGCAGAACACTACTAATTCTGTACCCGGGTTTATCTTTTCCCCTTATGCCATCAACTTTCATTTTTCTACATTTAGAGAGAGCAGCCATCGCACCAACTAGAAAGTTTGTCTCAGTCACATTTATCGTCCTACAGACACTCAACGACGACATCTTACCGTGCAGCACAGCATCGCCAGTAAACAACCGCAGATTGCTACTTACCGTGTCCGACGGATCATTTATGAAGACAAAAATAATAAATGTCCTATCACACTCCTCTGAGGCACTTGTGACAATACTCTTACCTCTGATGGACACTCGCCGTCGAGGACAACGTAATGCATTCTATTATTTAAGAAGTCTTCGAGCCACTCACTGGTCTGGTAACCCATTCCACATCCAACTCGCGCTATTCGTTCACGAGACTCAGAGGGCCATAGACACGGGTTCCCAGGTAGATGCCGTGTTTCTTGACTTCCGCAAGGCGTTTGATACAGTTACTCACAGTCGTTTAATGAACAAAGTAAGAGCATATGGACTATCAGATCAATTGTGTGATTGGATTGAAGTGTTCCTAGATAAGAGAACGCAACATGTCATTCTCAATGGAGAGAAGTCTTCCGTAGTAAGAGTGATTTCCGGTGTGCCGCATGGGAGTATCGTAGGATCGTTGCTTTTCACAATATATATAAATGACCTTGTGGATAACATCGGAAGTTCACTGAGGCTTTCTGCGGATGATGCTGTAGTATATCGAGAGGTTGTAACATTGGAAAATTGTACAGAAATGCGGGAGGATCTGCAATGAATTGACGCATGGTGCAGGGAATGGCAACTGAATCTCAATGTAGACAAGTGGAATGTGCTGCGAATACATAGAAAGATAGATTTAGCTACAAAATAGCAGGTCAGCAACTGGAAGCAGTTCATTCCATAAATTATCTGGGAGTAGGCATTAGGAGTGATTTAAAATGGAATGACCATATAAAATTAATCGTCGGTAAAGCGGATGCGAGACTGAGATTCATTGGAAGAATCCTAAGGAAATGCAGTCCGAAAACAAAGGAAGTAGGTTACAGTACACTTGTTCACCCACTGCTTGAATACTGCTCACCGGTGTGGGATCCGTACCAGATCGGGTTGATAGAAGAGTTAGAGAAGATCCAACGGAGAGCAGCGCGTTTCGTTACAGGATCATTTAGTAATCGCGAAAGCGTTACGGAGATGATGGATAAACTCCAGTGGAAGACTGCAAGGGAGACTCTCGGTAGCTCGGTACGGGCTTTTGTTGAAGTTTCGAGAACATACCTTCACCGAGGAGTCAAGCAGTATATTTCTCCTTCCTACCTATATCTCGCGAAGAGACCATGAGGATAAAATCAGAGAGATTAGAGCCCACACAGAGGAATAGCGACAATCTTTCTTTTCACGAACAATACGAGACTGGAACAGAAGGGAGAGCCGATAGAGGTACTCAAAGTACCCTCCGCCACACACTGTCAGGTGGCGTGTGGTGTATGGATGTGGATGTAGATGTAGATCTAGAATATGTTCAATAATTCTGCAGCAAACCGATGTTAGGGATATTAGTCTTTAATTTTGCGGGTTCGTTCTTTTGCCCTTCTTATGTACAGGAGTCATGTGCTCTTTTTCCCAGTCGCTTGGGACTGTACGCTGGACGAGAGATTCGCTATAAATGCAAGCTAAGTAAGGAGCAATGCCGTAGAGTACATATTGTAAAACGCAGTAGTATGTGTCACGAAAATAAAGCAAACAACAAAATAAGAACACAAATGACAGGAGTGACTTTGGCGAGAATAGATTAACTTCCTATCTTAGTAAACGAAATTACAGTCCCCTGTTCCTGCGCATGATCGAGTGCACCAACCTCAACCCAAAAGCAAGATAACGAAAGTCCTGTGATCATGGTTAAAAGTAAACCATGTTTAAAATGTCTTTTCGGTGCATCAACGCTAATCGGCAGTAAGGAACCGTTACCAGCCAACCGGGAATTTGACTACAGTTAACTCCATGCATTACAATGGAAGGTGCCCTGGACGTGCAAAGATGTTAATAGAAATATTAATGTGGACACGGCAGCATAGTTTTCTAAACAATTTCTCGTGAGTGAGGGGTCATTATCACATGCTCAGACTTTCGTCAATAAATAGATGTGTGCTTGTATCTCCTTACTAGTCCGTTCGTTTACATCTGGCTAAAACAAAAACAAAAGAAGAACGCCAAATTTTTCGGAGAAAGAGATTGATATACTTCCTGAATTAGTCGGTGGGAATGCATTAGTTTTACAAAATAAAAGGACCAAGGCTGCAGTATAAAAAAAGTAATGTTCATTGACTCATTTCGGTCATTACTTTTTCGTTTTTTCATTCAGTTGGGTCACCTAATTCATGTAAATATAAAATTCATCAAATATACCTATTTGGAATTTTTATGAAAAATGCACGTCCTCTTATACTGCATACAGAAAACCAGTTTTTATTGCAACCAAAATTGTTGATTAGTGTTCGTTTATAAAAGATAGTTAATCACTGTTGTATATTTAAAAACAGCTAAAAATTAATTTTTGTGAATCTTTTTGTGTTTCACGCATCATGTAAATGGCAGTTCAAAAATCTGAAACCGTTCGGAATTTAATCCATTGTCCCTCATGCAGCATACGTCCACACTGCTTGTCGAAAAAAACTGTACCTTATGTAACATATTAAAAATGGTCGGAAAACTTACAAGTCGGTTTCCTCGATTATTTTTTAGAATTTCTTTGGGAAATGTATATTTAAGTTTCGAACTTAACGTGCCACAAACATAAAAAATTACAAAAATCTATTTGTCGTGTGGTCCCCTTTTTACAGAAAAATAGGCAATAGCGTGAGGCATGGTGCACAATTTAATTCACTCCTACTAAGTTTGATTCATACATAAATTAACTTGGTGGGTTCATCGTAAGTGTAGGCTTCTGTATATGGTGCCTTGAGTCTATTACAGTACATCGAAACGCGCCGCTATGTTAACTTTGATCTAGGATAATGAGCTAGAATTTTGCGTTGGACAGGATCAGAGGTTGGTGAGCTCGAGTGTCAATTGATCACTGGCGTGACTAATCCACTCACGACGTGATTTACAAGCAAGCACGTGATGCGCATCCACGACGAGTAGTTGATTTTCGCCAGGAAGTAGCTCGTGTAAAAGCCTGGTTTGCACCGGAGCGAACACTGGCGAATGTTCGTCAGTGAACGAGTATACACTCTCGTGTAAACGGTAGGTGACCGCGGACAGAAAGCGTTTGCTCGAGTTCGGTTCGTATTAGCAGTAGGGATGGGAAAACCGATCGGTTAAAACAAATACCTGTAGTTTAGATCTGAATATCCGATATTTTTCTGTATTTGCTTGGTCTCTGTTATAACAAATGGTACAAATGGCTCTGAGCACTATGGGACTCAACTGCCGTGGTCATTAGTCCCCTAGAACTTAGAACTAGTTAAACCTAACTAACCTAAGGACATCACACACATCCATGCCCGAGGCAGGATTCGAACCTGCGACCGTAGTGGTCTCGCGGTTCCAGACTGCAGCGCCAGAACCGCGCGGCCACTTCGGCCGGCTTCTGTTATAACAGGTGTTATTACTTTTTACTAATAAATGAATAAAAAACCGAAGTATCAATGAGCTACAGTAGTAGTGGAAAAAGTTTTCGTTTTCAAATAAATATTTTTTAAAAAACTAGTAACTTTTACTCGTAAAATGGTGTTACTATAGAAAATGAAGGTGAGGTGGACCTACATCTGTGGCTTCTTTTAACGCAGATATGAGATACATTTACGTATGATACCATAGACAGAACTGTCCACACCAACCGTACCTTAAATAGGAATTCAGAAGTAGTTGCCATCTGAATCAATTTATCATTGATATCTTTATTATCCACATTCTTCACATCCAATCAAACAATGTTGTACTTTGTAACAGAGTCTTGGAAAAATGGGCGAAGGTCGAATCTAGCCATTCAATAAATAAACAACAGATTCGCTGCTAAAATTCTTTTCTTCAATAACGTCCCTGTTGCCGTGTGTCTTGGGCCAAGATACGCCTATACGCTATCGTCACCGGACACCCGTTGAATTGTAGAAAACGTCCAAACCTAGGCTAGATATATTTTTACGAAGTTGCGTAGCAAGGAAGTACTGTACAATGCTACATTTGCTTTAAGATATTATAGATTTATCTGCCATTTCTATGAAATAATAAAAGAGGAAGAAAATTATGGCAACAATAATAAATTAAAAACTTAACACCACTTCATTCATACTGTAGCCTACCACAAAAACAGATAATAGCTGACCTGTCTGTACGTAATATGCCTTTATCTGCCTGCAGCCCCTGCAAACGGACAAACTAATCCTGACGAAAGTTCTTCAACTTCAGTTTTCGCCCTTCAGCACTGAATATTCCCTATACCCAAATAGTGGAGTGATACCCGATTACAAAATGATTTTTGAGCAGAGTTTTAATAAACTAATATCAATAGGAGAATACTGGTGATTTTCTGTAGTATTAGACTATTTTTTGCTGTGTTCGTCCACTTATCACTTTTAGAGACAAGCAGCGAACAGTGGAGAAGAAAATAAATTAATTAGCGCTTTCTATCAGGTGGCAACGTAGAGAAGAGGTGTAGGTTTTTGTGTCTCTTTTTACCAAAACTCACAGCAAGGTAAATATCCTTGAAAGTTAACAAATACCAATATGTATCTATTTGCTGACTTAGAGGACTTTGTTAGCACCGAGTATAAATTTATGATATTTGTCTGGAGTGTAGCTTTGTACGGAAGTCAAACATGGGCGATAGGCAAGAAGACAAGAAGAGAACAGAAGCTTTTAAAATGTGTTGCTTTAGGAGAATGCTGAACGTTAGGTGAGTAGGTTGCTTAAAAATGAGGATGTGCTGAGCCGAATTGGGGAAAAAGACTTAGTGTCACAACTCTACTATAAGAAGGGACCTGTTCTGAGACATTAAGGTTCAAATGGCTCTGAGCACTATGCGACATAACTTCTGAGGTCATCAGTCGCCTAGAACTTAGAACTAATTAAACCTGACTAACGTAAGGACATCACACGCATCCATGCCCGAGGCAGGATTCGAACCTGCGACCGTAGCGGTCGCTCGGTTCCAGACTGTAGCGCCTAGAACCGCACGGCCACTCCGGCCGGCTGACACATTAAGGAATCGGCATTTTGATACTGGAGGGAGACGTGGTAGGTAAGAATTGTAGGGAAGGACCAAGGGACGAACACAGTATGCAGATTCAAATTGAAGCAACTTGCAGCAGTTATCCAGAGATGTAGAGCGTTGCGCTGGATAAATTAATGTGCAGAGCTGCATCAAAGAATTTTCAGAGTGAAGGGCACAACAACATGCAGACCTACGTAAATGTGGAAGACTTGATCATTCCGGTGGCTTATTTAACGATACCTGTAACTGCGTCAAAAATTTGTCACTATTATTTTAGATGCTTTTCATGTACTAACTGAATAAATAAAAACAGATTTTCCCTGAGTCATAGCATCTGCCCTTTAGCAAACAGTGTATCAGAATTTATAAAGTAGTCTTTCTGACAGGTCGTACATGTATCATACATCACATAAGTCGTAGTTTTTAATATTACATTCCTTATATACTGAGGTGACAAAAGTCATTGGGTACCGATATACACATATATGTACGGCGTACATAAGGTAGGAAATGGCAGTGCATAGGTGGAGCTGTCATTTGTTCTCGGATGACTCACGTGGAACGATTTCCAACGCGATTATGGCCGGACGACGGGAATCAGCAGACTCTGAACGCGGAATGGTTGTTGGAGCTAGACGCGAAGGACATTTCATTTCGGAAATCGTTAGGGAATTCAATATTATTAGATCCACAGCGTCAAGAGTGTGGTAAAAGCACCATATTTCAGGCATTATCTCTCACCACGGACAACTCAGTGGCCGACGCCCTTCACTTAACGAGCGACAGCGACAGCGTTTGCGGAGAGTTGTCAGTGCCAACAGACACGCAACACTGCGTGAAAAAATCGCAGAACGTATCCGTTAGGAGAATGCGGCGAAAGTTGACGTTAATGGGCTATGTCAGGCGTTCGACGCGAGAGCCTTTGCTGACAGCACATTGCCTGCAGCGCACCTAGTGGGCTCGTGACCATATCGATTGTACCCTAGACGACTTGGAAACTGTGGCCTGCTCAGCTGAGTCCCGATTTCAGTTGGTAAAAGCTGATGGTAGTGGTCGAATGTGGGGCAGACCACATGAAGGCATGCACCCAAGTTGTCAAAGACGAACT
Source organism: Schistocerca americana (assembly GCF_021461395.2). NCBI lineage: Eukaryota > Metazoa > Arthropoda > Insecta > Orthoptera > Acrididae > Schistocerca > Schistocerca americana. Next base: position 111,206,760 of record NC_060126.1, on the reverse strand, counting down.
TTGCAAGCTGGTGGTGCTTTATAATGACTGGGCTGTCTTTACATGGAATGGACAGGCTCTTGTGGCCCAACGGAAGCGATCATTTACTGGAAATGGTTATGTTCGGCTACTTGGAGACTGTTTGCAGCCATTCATGGACCTCATGTTCCCAAACAAAGACAGAAATTTTTATGGATAACATTGCGGCTTGTCGCCGGACCACAGTTGTTCGCGATTGGTTTAAAGAACATTCTAGACAATTAGATCAAATGATTTGGCCTCCCAGATGGCTCGACATGAATTCCATCGAACATATATGGGACATAATTGAGAGGTCAGGTCGTGCACAAAATCCAGTACCGGAAACACTGTAGCTAGTATGGACAACTGCAGAGGGAGTATGGCTCAGTATTTCTGCAGAGGCCTTCCAACGATTTGTTGAGTCCATTCCAAGTCGAGATGCGGCAATACGCCGGGAAAACGGAAGTTCGACAGGATATTAGGAAGTATCGCATGACTTTTGTCACCACAGTGTAACCCTTCAAGAGCAAGGGAATCAGACATCAATCATACTTTTGCGTGCCAGGGCTTTTGGATATTTAGTGATGTGAACAAGGGGACCAAGCTAGCAAGGAGGTCTGTAGGGAACATGACTTAATAGAATGTGCTGCTCTCCTGCAGGCTAAAATTTCACTGTTAAGTCGGAAGAACATGCATCTGTGTGAGGTAGAGTGGCTGGCAGTGAGGCAAAATAAGGTACGGTTGGTTAAAAAATGGTTCAAATGGCTCTGAGCTCTATGGGACGTAACTTCTGAGGTCATCAGTCCCCTAGAACATAGAGCTACTTAAACCTAACTAACCTAAGGACATCACACACATCCATGACCGAGGCAGGATTCGAACCTGCCACCATAGCGGTCGCGTGGTTCCAGACTGTAGCGCCTAGAACCGCTCAGCCACCCCGGCCGGCGTCCGGTTGGTGAAGCCAACTATCCGGCCATGGTGTTTCTCATGACGGTCACTCCTGCGGGATGAAATAATGGCCCTGACCCGCCTCCAAATTGAGTACTGCTTTCTAACACATTGCGTCATACTCCCAGGACAGGACACTCCCCTTCAACCCCCCCCCCCTCCCCCCCGTCTGTGATGCATGTGGTGTGAAAATCACTGCACATTACATTATAACTTAAGGGGGGTAGGACGTCAAACGGGCAGGAGAGGCACCACAGGACATTTTATTTTCTGCTGTCTATACTTTTGCAAATAAATTCATAAAACTTTGTCAACATGACCAGGAAGGATTCAGAATTCACATTCATAGCAGTGGTAGGGAAAAAACATAACAAAATAATTTTTGTTAGATATGAAATTTCATAATTTTTTCACTTACTGTTGGCTGCATTTGTTGCTATAGGTACATTTTTCTTCACAAGTAAGAGGGATTCTTTGATGAATTTTGCACGGCATACAAACCACAGGTGTATGAAACTTTAGAATTTTACAAATCTATTAAAAACTGTGGTAAAAATTGAGAAAATTAACTACAAATTTAGAATTTTTCTAAACATAAAGTTTAAAACGTAACAGCTCATTTATTTTTTCATAAAGTAAATAGATTCTAGAGTTCCAGACACCTGTAAGTATGGTTTGTATGCTGTGCAAAATTCATCGAACAATCTCTCTTACTTATGAAGGAAAGTGTACCTAAAGCAACAAATACAGCCAGTAGTAAGTGAAAAAATGATGAAATTTCACATGTAAAAAAAATTATTTTGTTTTGTTTTTGAACGTCCACTGCTACGAGTGTGAATCCTGAATCCTTCCTGGTCATTCTGACAAAGTTTTATGAATTTACTTTTAAAAGTATAGACAGTGGAAATTAAAATGTCCTGTCGTGCCTCTCCTGCTCCAAGTCGGCCCGTTTGACTTCTTACCCCCCTTAATGCGTTTTACATTGTGATGAGAGGGTAGAAGAAAATTTAATTGGGGATGTGCCCTCTACTTTAACTGAAGACGAGACCAAGTGCCGCAAAGCCTTCAAAATTTTGTGATGTATGGAGTATCGGCTAGGCTTTTAGAGTGTAGTTTTTAATGCGTTGCGGAGTGGCTGGCGCATTCTTTTTATTGCAGTGATCAGCCAGCCACAGCCATCTACTGTATTGATTTGATCCTTTCTACTGCTTTTTCCTTTTTTTATTATAAGTTTTGGATCTGACAACGTATCTGACTTTTGTAATTTTGTGACTCGGTTCAACATGGCTGTTCAAAGTGCCGTGATCGTCAGGCAGATGCTGCAGTCTAGAAGCCGAAATCGGTCATATTTTTAGTAAATGATTGTGCGCTTTTATTAGAACATGTTACGAGTTTCGGGGTTACACCCATCTTCAGACATCACAAACTTTAACTCCTTCCTAACCAACCAGACGTACAGCCTTGATAACTCAAAGAAAGTGTCCAATAACATATGACTATAACTGCCACACAAACAGTCTTGAAGCTTCAAGACTGCTTGTGTCGCAGTTATACGTTATTGGAATTGTCAAGGCTGTACGCCTGGTTGGTTAGGAAGGACTTGAAGTTTGTAATGTCTGAAGATGGGTGTAATCGCGAAACGCGTAACATGTTCTAATAAAAGAGTCAATTGAACATCTCATGACTTTATTGCGATTGTATAGTACTGGTTGCCAATTATTAACACAAAAAATGATCGCAGGCCTCAGACTGGATTTTATGTCCTGTATGTCAATGATTGTACGATCGAGATTGTTTTTCAATTAATTTTACTTAACTGACGGATTGTAGTTTCCCAATAATATTGTCTATAATTAAAGACATTGCTGCCGTCTGCCCATGCGATAATATCATCATCATCATCATCATCATACTCATCACCGTCACGCACACCATTGTCACGCAAGTTGCAGTGGATGTGAATTAATTTGATATGAGCTGCTGGCTTGTACTGCTACCCAGGAGACTCGGGAATGGTGCAACAGTTTGATGTTCTGTCTCACTAGACGTCCCGTTTTCTAGTTTCAAAAGTCACGAGAGCCTCCTCTTGCTATCAGGGAATTGGTTAGGAGAGAGAAGGCGCTTAGATAAAGCGAACGATTCTAAAAATATGAATGCTGGGTTACAAGGTGATTTTGTAATCTTCAAACAAAAGTCTTGGCGTCGAGTTTTGACCCAAAAATAGAAAATTGTATCTGCTCCGCAATTTACAGAACAATCCGCCTTCGTAACCTAGTTGCCGAGACAGCTAACATACGCCAGTATGGTAGCTCTCCAGTCATTGGTAGCCAGTTCGAATCCCACTGGTGGATGAATTTTTCACCACCACTGTTTGGCTAGTAAGGGGAAGAGACACGCTAACGTAAAGTTTCCGTCTGTCGGATTAAATTCCAAAGCTGTCCGCAGTGTCTCACGATGTGAGGTCATGTATCACATTTACTAGTGATCTGTCCATCAAATGACAAGGACCTTACCACAGTAGTAACGTCGATACCCGTCGGACCATCGAAGTTAGTCGCTGTCAGGCTTGTCTAGCACTTGGATAGATGACCAGCCGGGTGTGTCGAGTGCTGTTGGCCAGTGGGGTGCACTCACTCTTTGTGAGGCCAATTGAGGAACTACTTGACTGAGAAGTAGCCGCTTTGGTCATGAAAGCTGACAACGGCAGGGAAAACGGTGTGCTGACCACATGACCCTCCACATCCGAATCCAGTAACGCCTAAAGACTAAGGATGACACGACGGTCGGTCGCTACCGTAGGGCCCTCTGAGTCCGATTTGAACGGACCTTAGTTCTCTTTAGTTGTCCGTCAAAAAGTGGCAGCCTCATCGGTGCTATTGGAGGGGAGTAGGCTGTGAGTCAACACTGTTTTTTTTTAACATTCTCCTCTCTCTCATCATGCTTCCCGCGTAGATAGCTGAACCTGACCCCGAAGTCTCCGAGCCAGCTTTTTCACACAACTCTTTCTTGTCTTTAGTACAGAATAAGTGCACTGCCGTGCACGGAATTGATGGTAAAGCGTGCAGGATTAAATACACAAAGCGCTAAGTCACGTAAAACCTACTCTTCTTGGCAAAAAAAGGAAAACACCCAGAAGACACGTTGGATGTCAATATAACATTGCAGACGTACACACCACCGGCTATTATGTAAGTAACTGGAGTTGCATTTCTCTGTGAGAGGTAACCAGGGTGCATTAATGCTGTTCGTGCCGGCTGCTGTGACGGAGTGGTTCTAGGTGCTTCAGTCTGGAACGGCGCGACCGCTACGGTCGCAGGTTCGAATCCTGCCTCGGGCATGGATGTGTATGATGTCCTTAGGTTAGTTAGGTTTAAGTAATTCTAGGTTCTAGGGAACTGATGACCTCAGATGTTAAGTCCCATAGTGCTCAGAGCCATTTGAACCATTTGAATGCTGTTCGTGTTTATTTGTTTTGCGAGGTTTGGTATGATGTGAAAGGGGCATGAACGGCGTCAGATGTTGAGCGACCACTGTGAAGGACACAGAGATGCCACATACTGGTGTGAGACAGTGCTATCAGCACCTGATAGAGTTTGGAAGGAGCCGCATTGCGGGTCTCCATTTAGCCAAATGGTCGAATCGTGCAACATCCAGCTGAGTGGGGCTTTCGGATGTGACAGTTGCGCAATGTCGGACTGCACGGGAAAATGAGGGTGGCCATAGTCGCCGTCAAATTTCCGGTCGACCGCGTGTGACCACCACAAGTGTGGATCGCCGTGCTGTGCATCAAGTACATCATAACCTGTTCACATATGCGCCGGACATCCTAGAAGAAGTAATGGACTCCCTTCAACATTCTGTGTCATCATGCACCTCTGGGAGCAGAGTAGCAGCTACCATACTATGCAATTATCATCCGATCCGTAGGCTGCCGTTAACACTATAATTCTAGAGGTTGCGTTTGGAGTGGTGCCGTGAAAGGGAAGAGTTGACTCCTGATGAATGAGATCGCATTGTGGTCACCGTTGAATCGCAGTTCTTCCAGTATTTTGGAGGGGGACAGTGGTGTTACTCCTTGCAACATGCTGTAGGAAGCCATCGTGTATAGCTCCAGGTCACGGAACTGAGATGGCACAATGGTTCATTGTGGACATCCTGCAGTTTCACGTGTTATCTCTCATGCGTCAGTATCGTGGTGCCGTTTATCAAGAGAATAATACTCGTACACACATGGCACGTGTCTATATGAAATGTATGCGTGGTGTTGAGGTATTCCCATCGCCAGCAAGAATTCTAATCTAAATACATACTCCACAATCCACCATACGGTGCGTAGCGGAGGGTACCTCGTACCACAACTAGCATCTTCTCTCCCTGTTCCACTCCCAAACAGTACGAGGGAAAAATTACTGCCTATATGCCTCTGTACGATCCCTAATCTCTCTTATCTTATCTTTGTGGTCTTTCCGCGAAATGTAAGTTGGCGGCAGTAAAATTGTACTGCAGTCAGCCTCAAATGCTGGTTCTCTAAATTTCCTCAGTAGCGATTCACGAAAAGAACGCCTCCTTCCCTCTAGAGACTCCCACCCGAGTTCCTGAAGCATTTCCGTGATGATCAAACCTACCAGTAACAAATCAGGATCTGTTCCCAATATCATACGCTTGGGAGCAGCTCGAACATCAGCTCTACCCCAGTACCAGTTACAACCGCTGTGGACTACCTTGCTGCAGGAGAGGATGCAACGGCGTTATAACAGCCTTCCTAATCGAATCAGTGCCTGCGTCCAGGCCACAGGTGGTGTAACTGATGAGTGCGCTCGTACTGCCAAGATCTTCGTACATTTTACTCCATTTTGTAATCACTGAAATAATGTCATATATCCTCTCCATCTCTTAAGTATCATTTCGTTTCTTCCTTCCGTTCTGGCTGCCTCATCTTTTTTTTGTCATGCAGTTTACTTTAAAAGTAAATGACAGTTTTGAAGTTCCTGTCCGTGGACAATTGGTCGACACAAGTATTTGGATTCTTATAGTCGATTTGTGCGACCAAACGGTCGATCTCCGTTAGTTGTACCAAGTGAATGCCGAAAAGGAAACAAATGCGTAAGAGAACATCACTGATAGCAAGGGAGACCACTGGTAGATTCGTTCCTTGGCCTATGAGTATAAATGGATAGCAGTTACTGGCTGCCGGCGAGAGCGGCCGTGCGGTTCTAGGCACTACAGTCTGGAACCGAGCGACCGCTACAGTCGCAGGTTCGAATCCTGCCTCTGGCATGGATGTGTGCGATGTCCATACGTTAGTTAGGTTTAATTAGTTCTAAGTTCTAGGCGACTGATGACCTCAGAAGGAAAGTCGCATAGTGTTCAGAACCATTTTTGAGTTACTTGCTGCTT